>NC_089830.1:13844632-15312752 GCF_035046505.1 Tiliqua scincoides | reverse complement strand
AGCTTGCGCTGTATCCAGTGTAGGATAGTGGCGGGAAGCGGCTTAGCCAGAGGCAAGGGGAAACTTCTCCCTTTATCCCTGGATAACAGCTGCTGGCTGCTATGGGTTTCCTTGGACTTGCGCCACCTCTGGAGGTGGCACAAGCCTGAGGAGAGTGGAACGGCTTGAAGCCACTCCGTTTTCCCCAGGAATGGGGGTTGGGATCCAACATAACTGCTGAATCCCAGCCCCGCCTTGCTCTCCTCGCCCGCCCACCCCTGGGGTCCCCACCACCCGACCTCCCCCCGCCCAGGAACACCTCCCTCCTGTCTCCTCCCCGCCTGCCCCCAGCCTACCTTTGTGGCTCTCGTCGGCCCAGGTGGGCCGACGCAAGCCTCAGAGAGGAAGCTGGCATGGAGGCTTGCGTCAGCCTCTGCAGGCCAGTGCTTCCTGGAGCGCCAGCCTGGCTTCCTCTCGAGGAGGTGCAAATGTGCCTTAAGGCACATTTGTGACCCTCCTGGTCTGGCACAAGGTACTTGTGCTGGCCCAGATCAATTCTAGGATTGCGCTCTAAGTCAGGGGTGTCCAAAGTTTTTGGCAGGAGGGCCACATCAACTCTCTGACACTGTGTCGGGGGCCAGGAAAAAATAGAATTAATTTACATTTCAAATTTGAATATATTTACATAAATGAATATATTAGAGATGGAACTTGTATGAATGAATGAAGGTTTTGCAATAGCTCAAGGCCTATAAAAGGCCTTGCACAAAGCAAGGCCAGCCTTTCCTTTGCTGCCACTGCTGCATCAGAGATGTGAAACAGCAAGCAGTGGAGGAAGCCCTCATCCCACAGCTCATGCAAGAGGTCGAACAGTTGGCCGTCACTCTGAGAGTAGTTGCATCAGGCCAGCACGGGCTCCAGCAAGTCTCTGGAGGGCCAGAGGCTCATTGGAGATTGGGGTCTCCCTGAGGGCCGGATTGGGAGTCCTTGAGGGCCGCAAGTGACCCCAGGGCTGGGGTTTGGGCACCCCTGCTCTAAATGAATCAATCCTGGGTTGCCAGAGATTGTCAGACTGCAGTATTCAGCTATGGTTTCCCACACTGCGCATGTGGATACAATTGACAGATGAAGTGGTACTTAAGAACATAAAAAGAGCCCTGCAAGATCAGGCCCAGGGCCCATCTAGTCTGGCTTCCTGTACCTTACAGTGACCCATCAGATGCCTGTGGGAGTACGCAAGACTACAAGAGACCTTTATGCTTTTGTCACTCCCTCGTACTTGGCATTCAGAAAGAGGCTATCTCTAAAGCCCAGAGGTTGGTTGCAGTTGCAGAGGTTGCATACAGTCATAATTAGGTAATTAGCATAATTAGCAAATGGTAAGCTGTAATAAACTTTTCCTTCAATCTGTCCAATCCCCTTTTCAAGACACTGATGGCACCTAGGCTGGGTTGATCAACACATCCTGTGGCAAGGAGTTCCACCAATTAATTGCATGCTGGGTACAGGAATATTAATTTGGCTTTCACCTCGTTTTCATTGTCAACATCACTACATAAGGGCAGGAACATCCAAACCTCTGACTCTTAGGGGAACACCTCCAAGGTCAGAAGACAAGTCTGCTAAATCCGTTTGAGCTACGCAACTTCTCATGTTAGAAATTATACTCCTAGGACACCTCCATTGCTGCAGACGGCACACGGCTCTCTACAGCCCGGTTTCCCACCTGATTGTAGGTGCAGTTCTTTTTCTTGCATTTGCCACACTGGAAGAGATCAGTTGTGGTGCCTCCTGTTTTTGCCATCTGATGCTCTCGGATGGCTTCCTGGGTCAAGGCATTCCTTAGCTCCTTCAGTTCATCACTAGCCATTTCCTGCAATGAACCAAAGTGTCACCAAGATCAACTGATTCAAGCACCTTAAACAAAATTTACTGAAAAGGTGAGCCAACTGAGGGCCCAATCCTATCCAACTTTCCAGCACTGGTGTAGCTGCAATGCAGTCCCAAGGTAAGGAAACAAATGTTCCCTTACCTTGAGGAGGCCTCTGTGATTGCTTCCCCACCACAGGATGCAGTACACACCCCATTAGCACAGCACCACCGGCACTGGAAAATTGGATAGGATTTGGCGCTGAGTGGGCAGCAGATTTTAAAAATACAGGCAACCCCCAGGATCCGTGCATTCAGTTATCCACAGCCCCCCAAGCCCATTGCCTTCATTTCTTTTCCATTCACTCACGTGAAGTAATTATGGCTCTTGCTTTAATAATAATGATAATGATAATGATAATGATAATGATAATAATGATAATAATAATAATAATAATAATAATAATAATAATAATAATAATAATAATAATAATAATAATAAATACAGGTATTTATATACCGCCTTTCTTGGTCGTCAGATTTCTCCTCAGACAGTATTCAAGGCGGTTTACATAGGCAGGCTGATTAAATCCCCGTAGGGATTTTTACAATTGAAAGAAGGCTCTATCTTTCAAAATCCACAACAATTCAGATGTTTCGTTCTGATCTGGCCTCCATCCTGGACGCCATCCTCCCACGCTCAGAGCAGATGGAATAACTCGGCTCAGCTTGTCAGCTGCTTCAAGGTCGCACGATGCCGGTGGCCTCGAACTGGCGACCTTGTGGATGTTATCTTCAGGCAAATGGAGGCTCTACCCTCTAGACCAGGCCTCCTGCCCTTTAACCGAATGCTATAAGCCTGGGGTGGCCAAACCATGGCTCGGGAGCCACTCTTTGACACATAACGTGTGCCTCTCAGAAATACGTTGGCTGGGCTCACGTTTGCATCACAATTCTTTCTAAAGGTAATTTAAAAATTTTCAAGTTTTGCAATTATTTAATAGGTCTAAACTCAGAGACAATCGGATTAAAATGTTAGTTTAATGTTCATGGTGAGTAAATATATCAAAGCATTTAAATGCTTCTTAAATATCGTGGCTCTCAAACATCTAAAGTCTACCGTATGTGGCTCTTACATTAAGCAAGTTTGGCCACTCCTGTTGTAAGCTTTCTGCTTATGAACAGACAAGCAGCCTGCAGGCTAGAGTGGAGTGAATCGTTAACAAGAAGCAGGAAATTATCCATCACTCTAGCCTGCAGGCTGCCTGCCTGCTTGTCTGCCTATAAACACAAAGCTTATAGCAGCATTTGGCTACAGCAAGAGACATAATTGTTTTGCATGAGTATAATGAAGAGAAACAAAGGTAATGGGTGGGCTGTGTAGGGACATAACACAGAGATAGGGTTCCCCTGTATTCTGGTATTGAGGGCAGGGGAGGAATGCATCCCCTATGGATACCAGAGAACCTCTGTACTGTATATCTATTATTTGGATACAAACACTTACAAAAGCCTGCAGGTGGCAAGTGTTGCCTTAAGAGGCATTCCCCCTTTCCTCTCAGGCAGGAGGGAATGCCTCTTTCAAAATGATGTCTGCTAGGACACATTTATTTACACATTCCTGGTTCATCTTTTTAAGATTGACTTAAACAAAGCATGTTTTGGGTTTCAGAACGACAACTTTCTAGCTCTGGTTTATAGCACCTCCCTTCAATCTAATTCTTTTATTGAAAACTGCTTATATCTTCTTGCCTTTCCAAGCCCCAGACAGGCAGCTGAAGGAGGCTTACCAAAAAAACAAGCAACAAAGCAATGTAAGCCCAAAATAAACACATAATAATCAAAAATAAAGCATCAAAATGCAAATTAACAGCACAACAAATCCATAACCAGCTGGGAACCAAGAGAGCAAGAAAGGAAGACTAGAATTTATCCTGCACATGCCCGATCTCGTTTGATCTCGGAAGCTAAGCAGGGTCGGCCCTGGTTAGTACTTGGATGGGAGACCGCTGAGAGAAGGGAGGAGGGGTGAAAGCAGGAGGCTCATCACCTCCTGACTCCGGAGGGGACACAACCAACGCTGCCTCCCCTTACTTGATGGTGTGCCAGCCTTTGTGCCTCCCATTCTCCAATGTTCTAGCTGAATGTTTCTCAACCAGTGGTAAGGGTAGCACCAGTGGTACTTGAGGTGGAGTCTGGAGGTACTTGTGGAATCACTGGACACCTGCTGCCTGGCAGAGACACCGGGAACATGACACAACAAAGAGCTGTAGGAGGCTCA
This sequence comes from Tiliqua scincoides, assembly GCF_035046505.1. NCBI lineage: Eukaryota > Metazoa > Chordata > Lepidosauria > Squamata > Scincidae > Tiliqua > Tiliqua scincoides. Next base: position 15,308,623 of record NC_089830.1, on the reverse strand, counting down.
GCTTGGGAGACAGATTTCCAAAGCATTTTTTTCCATGCTCAGAAAAGCCCTACTGTCAACCACGAGCCTCTTACTGGTGTTACTTACTTACTTTGGTGTTACACCTCTTACTGGTGACATTGCAGCTGGTCTTCCAACCCAGAAGTAACTGACAACAATGTCATCACCAGTTACTTCTGGTGGTACTTCAAATAGGTGGACCATGTACGGCAGAGGACAAATGTTGACACTCAGCACTTCCGCCCTTCACTCTTCAGCTCCACCCCCTCTTTCTTTTCCAATCCTGGGAGTGGGAGGAGTCACAGTGGAGGAGAGGCGGGTGGTCAGAGATGGACCAGCCTTGGGAGGAAGGGTTAACAAACCCCTCTCCCAGAGCCATTGCTCCAATCCAAAACAACTGGAGTCCCTTGCCACAGTAATGAAGAAAACACTTAGCAGGACAAGATCTGATACCAGATCCCTCACGGTTTCACCTCTTACCTCTGCAGTCATGTTGGCAATGCGGCTTGGAGGTATGGATCCGCACAACACATTCCTCCGCAAGCCTGGGTTCTTGGGATCCTTGAGGTTGCTGATACGGCTTCTCACTCGGTTACGGTACTTCATATCGGTGCTTTTCAGCTCCTGATAGATATGTGGCCATGTCAGGGAAAAGAGCTGAAATGGAGAGGTGGTGGTGGCCTGGGGGCTTTCACCTCATTTGATATTACTCCCCAATTCAAAAGATCCTAGTAACAGGCTGAAAGCCAGAAATTAACTTGGCTACTGATCCCCCCTGTTCCCCCCCGCCCACCATATGACAAAACACTCAGCAACACTTAAAGCTCATCTATCAGCACTGGAACACTGTGGAAGCCTGTTTTTATTTTCTGGAATAACGTTAGAGACCATTGGAAAATATCAGACTGGAGATACTGGCTATTGCAGAAGAGTGTAAGTGCATATGTCATTGCACATGTGTGAAGGATTGGTTTGTGTTCACTATTTTTGGGAACAATTAAACACACAGAGTAATCTTATGCGTGTCTACTCCAAAGTCTCATTCAATTGAATGAGACTTACTCGCAGTAAGCATGTGTAGCGGTGATTCCTAAGCTATGGGCCTGTTGCCCACCAGTGGGTCAAGACCCAATTTTTGGTGGGTTGGGAAACTGACAAAGCAGATTAGGCTACGTGTATCAAGGGTTAAACAAGCTGCTGTGGGGGAAGCACTGCTACCCAATCACCATTTTATAGCCACAGAGGGTTGAATGGTTGGTATAGTGGAACCTTTTTTCAGGTTGGCCCCAAGCTAAAAAGTCTGGAGATCACTGGTGTATAGGACTGCAACCCAAGCAGATCTCCTTAATTCTCTAAATGTTTCATTTTATTTTATCATGCTTCTCTCTCTCTCTCTCTCTCTCTGTCACTCACACGCTGAGAGGAATACGCAAGGTAAGTTCATATAAATGTCAGTACTATTCTCCTATAATTATAGGTTGGGGATCAAGGTTGAGTGATAGGTGATGAGTGAGTTCTTGAATTGCTCTAGAAGAAATTATTTTATAGACATGGGGGCCAGGCCATGCCATTCTCTCCAAAGGATATGACCTTCAATTTCAGCTGCCATCTTGTCACAATTGACTCCAAACTCCTTATAATCGTCTAAAGAGAAAAGGTACACAGAGGAGAATAAAAATTAGGTTGTGAATTTGGAGACCCGAGTCCCCTTGCACGTTCAACCACTGAAAAGCTCACCAAAAAGCAAACAAAGGAATCGTAGAATGTCAGAGGTTCAGGGCACATTGGCGGTCATCTAGTCCAACCCCCTGCTCAATGCAGGTAACTGCTATAGTATCCTTGACAACTGGCCACTCAGCTTGTAGGTGGCCATCAAGGAGTTCACACAATCCAAAGTTGGCACTGAGGAATGAGTAGCAAAGCAAAAAAGTCCTCAGGGAGAACTTGAGGGAGAACTTGCTCCTCCCTCCCAAATTCCCCCAGCTCTCCCAGTGCACTGAAATGCTGAAAATGTTCCCGTGTTGAGCACCATGAATGAGCATAGCAGAACCCTCTAAAAATCTCACCAGTTCACATCACACTCTTTAACTCACATCACTCCCCACTACCACCACCAGGCAGCCCAATCCTATCCCCAGAGGCGCCACTGGATGCAACGGCACCAAAATGGCTACCGCTGCGTCCAGTGGCACCTCAGGAGGTCTTCTTGTGGAAAGCCCAACTATGGGGCTTCTCAAGTCTGCGCCAGCTATTTCGCCGGTGCAGGCTTGAGAGCCTGTGAGAGCAGGGCTCTGCCAGTTCCACCCCCCCTCCCGCCCCAGTACTTCTACCTGCCCCACCCCAACAGAACTTACCACTGCCTGGAGCTCTTCCCTTGCTCTGGGAAGCATCCATCCGGTGCTGGGCCCAATTCCGGCGCTCCCTGAATGGAGGGTGCAGCAAATGGGCTTTATAGCACATTTACAACACCCAGCACCGATGCTGGAGCTCAGCGCCAGTACAAGGGCCGAACAGGAGTGGGCCCTAAGACTCCTCAGGCACTGAAAAGCTTAATTCAGAAGCTCAGTAACCTCTCCAGCTTGTGAGATTGCAGCAGGTATTCCCCCCCATGCTCTTGCAAGCTATCTTCGCTGTCGCGGAGATTAGCAAGTTTCTTTTTTCAAAAAAATACAATAGCGGAGATGTCAGCAAGTAATAATCTGTGCCTCACATTCCACATTTTTCCTGCATTCCATAAAAATACTGCATAGTTTCCTATTATCTGTCTATGGGGCGGTATATTTCTTCCTGTTCTGTGTCTTCATTATTAAATATTTATTATTCACCAAGAATAATATACAGAAAATGATTACAATAAAATTATTCTATAGAAAATCAATCACTCAAAAAATTAATAATAATATCAATATTAATACATAAAATAATACATACATAAATAACAAAAAAACTAGGCTATTACAAAAATCACACTGGGCTAATCAAAGTCATATTTAATTCCTTTTTGCCCCCAATTGCGGTTTTGAACAACTGCCTTTCACCTCAAAATGCTAACAAACCACCATTATTTTGTCTCTCACCATCCATTTTTAGGGCAGCAGAGACCATCTCAATGCACTTGTCTCGGACAGAATCTCCTGTAAGGTAGCAGGAAGCCAAGAAGCAGGAGGTGGAAGGTGCAAATGTTGGGGTGACTGGGCTGGTGGGTGTCTTGGGCACATCCGGCCTGGATTTGCTATTTGATTTGAACAAGAGAGAGCTTTTAAGGCAAGTTGTCAAAATGGTCCTCATGAATTCCCTTAACATAGCTTCATCTTAGACCAGGGCTCTCCAAACCCAGGCCCGGGAGCCAGACGCGGCCCGCAGCGAGCCTCAATTCGGCCTACAGCCAACCTCTAATATTGCCAACCGGCTAATATTATAATGCCGTTGTACAAATCTATGGTAAGGCCACACCTGGAGTATTGTGTCCAGTTCTGGTCACCGCATCTCAAAAAAGACATAGTGGAAATGGAAAAGGTGCAAAAGAAAGCGACTAAGATGATTACGGGGCTGGGGCACCTTCCTTATGAGGAAAGGCTATGGCGTTTGGGCCTCCTCAGCCTAGAAAAGAGACGCCTGAGGGGGGACATGATTGAGACATACAAAATTATGCAGGGGATGGACAGAGTGGATAGGGAGATGCTCTTTACACTCTCACATAACACCAGAACCAGGGGACATCCGCTAAAATTGAGTGTTGGGAGAGTTAGAACAGACAAAAGAAAATATTTCTTTACTCAGCGTGTGGTCGGTCTGTGGAACTCCTTGCCACAGGATGTGGTGATGGCGTCTAGCCTGGACACCTTTAAAAGGGGATTGGACAAGTTTCTGGAGGAAAAATCCATTACGGGGTACAAGCCATGATGTGTATGCGCAACCTCCTGATTTTAGAAATGGGCTATGTCAGAATGCCAGATGCAAGGGAGGGCACCAGGATGAGGTCTCTTGTTATCTGGTGTGCTCCCTGGGGCATTTGGTGGGCCGCTGTGAGATACAGGAAGCTGGACTAGATGGGCCTATGGCCTGATCCAGTGGGGCTGTTCTTATGTTCTTAACTACAATTCCCAGGAGGCCTTGCAGGTCTCTTGTTATCTGGTGTGCTCCCTGGGGCATTTGGTGGGCCGCTGTGAGATACAGGAAGCTGGACTAGATGGGCCTGTGGCCTGATCCAGCGAGGCTGTACTTATGTTCTCTGATCCCTTGAGAGCCTCTGACCCAGTTGACCAAACACAAGCAGAGTTGTGTTTGCGGGGTGGGGGAATGGGGGTCCGTTTAAGTGTGTGCTTTGGACAGCATTGGTATTTGGAGAAATCCTGGATGTTTGAGCCCTTTTATTCATTCATCCAAGTTCCATTTCTAATGTATTTATTTATATTTAATTTTTTTTCTGGTCCTTGACACTGTGCCAGATGTTTGATGCAGCCTTTTGGCTGAAAAGTTTAGAGACCCCTGTCTTAGACCGATGGTCTTTAACATTTTTTGCGCCACAGCCCAAGTATGAGACTGGGAACCCGCTGCCGATCCAATCCCCCTCCTGAGACCTGACCCACCCACCCCATCGCCCCTTCCCACCTGTTTTCTCCTTCTCCTTGTATCTTGACAACAACCCTGTGAGGTAGCAGCCTAAGCAGGGCTGGCTTTTGGAGCTGTGGGGCAAGAAGAGGCTGTGCAGGAGTCTATCAAGGACTCAGTCTTGATAAGGCAGTACAATTTTGTGGTTGGATCCAAGTCCTCTCTTGCAGTCTTTGAAAGGTTGCCACAAACCCCCAAATAAGGCTTCGTGACTTCTTTGGGGTCATGACCCACAGGTTGACGAACACTGTCTTAGACCTAGTGTTCCCTGAATTGCTGTTGTGTTTGGACTCTACCACTTCAGACTGAAGAGCACTTGCATGACAGAATGCTCCTACATGTTATCAAAAAGAAACAAAATAAATCCCTGCATATAGAAAGCTAGCATGCCAGAAAAAAAGGATTCTAGCCTAGCCTTCTTCCCACCATGCAGTTCGAAACCAATCTCATACTAGCAATCTCACAGGATCACTCTCTGGCAGCCCTCACCCATCATATCTAGTTTCATCTGCCCCACAGTGGACTAAACACCTTACCTCTCTTCTTTGACATCAACAGAGCTTTTCCAAGAACCAGCAGGGGACGCAGCTGGGTTTGAGCCTGTGGATGGCCTCCTGGAAATAATATGAGAAAATGCTATGCGCATCACAAGAGTGGGGGGATCCCAGTTGAGCATAATGTTGACGTTAATAAAATTAAACAGAACAACTGCCAAGGAGCTCGCAGCCCAAGCCTGAGCTCCTGTGGCAAGCAGCTTCGGCGGCACTAAAAACGGCTGCCGCAGCATCCTGTGCACCTTGGTCTACTGCACGGGGCAACTTGGGAGAGGGGACTTTTTGTCCCTTTCTCCCAGATAAGGGAAGTAGCCCCGCAATGAGGCTACTCAATTCACCACCGACCAAAAGGTCGGCTGTGAGGTAAAAGCGTTCGTGTAGGGCACTGAGCCCCACACAAATGTGCAGGATTCAGTGGAGCTCCACTCCACCAGACCCATCTTCCTCCCTCCCCGCTCCCTCCCCCCCAGCACACCTCCCACCTGCCCTCTCCCCGCCTCCTGGTCATGCCTTCTCCCCGCCCTCCATGGGACGCCTCCGCCCCTAGCACGGGTGCTCTTCCGGCAGTAAGCCTCGCAAACGTGCCTTATGGCACATTTGCGACAGTGCATGCTGGCGGTAAGCCGGTGCGTCAAGCTCGGGATTGGGCTCGAAAATGGAATCTACACAGTGGTGCCGCTAGGGGGGTTGCATGGGGGCACGGCTCACACCGGGTGATGTGCATGGCGGGAGTGACCCTTCTCCCGGGTAAGGGAACTAGCCCTGCAATAGGGCTACTCAATTCACCACTGACCAAAAGGTCGGCTGTGAGGTAAAAACGTTTGTGTAGGGCTCTTACTGGCCAAAATTTTTTAAATCTTGGTATTTTTGAATAATACCATCATGTTATATATCAACTGATGCGTAATTCCACGCAGAATTCATTGAACCAAACCGTGTTGAAATATCTCTATTCTATCAAAAGTTATAACCAAAAAACTAGTGGGGATAGGGCAATGGTACATCATCACGCCCAGATGGGCCTCCTCCCGTGCAGTGGGCAGGGCAGTGCCCCAGGCGCTGGGCGTGATGATGTACCATTGCCCTATCCCCAGTGGTATTTTGAACTAGTGAGCACCAAAATCTCAGTCCAAACATCAGAAGGACCGTGATGACAACTCTGCCCAGGTGATGCGAACCCTAGAGATGCCACCGAACCTACAGTATGCAAAAAACAGCCTTGAGCAAATGTTTAGTAAGTGCCTGCAGACAGGGGAGTAGAGAATCGTTCTAAATGCAGAGTTGTCATCACGGTCCTCCTGATGTTTGGACTGAGATGTTGGTGCTCACTAGTTCAAACTCCACTCACGACAGCTGTGTGGAATTAAAGACTTAAACACCCTCTGCTTCCATGCTACGTTCTTGATCCAGACCAGGGTCCCACACAGTTGCTATTTCAAGATTTTTAAAAACCCAGAGGACGACATGCTTAATGTTGCATCTCCTTGGTCTCATAAGTTCTCAAGGCCTTAAATACAAGAACCACCAGCCAAATATACTGAACAAACAACAGGAAAATACATGAAAGGCGCACACAGCTCACTGAGAAACAAACCTAGGACCTACATTTAGTTTAATAACTAAACTAAATGTAGTTAGTTTAATGACTTGGCCGTAAGCCATAAGCAAAGTCAACTTTATAAAATATACAAGGATAGCAGACTGGATTGCCAACAGAATGGACATTTCCCATTCCACTGCCAGTTTGCAGTGATCCACATCTAACTTAGTCAGTTCCGTGCATACCTAAAAAAAAAATTTGGTGAGACTGAACAGCTGCCCAAGCAGAGCTGGCTGCATTCAATGTTATCCTTGTTCCTCTTGGCAAGTGAATAATATTCAATGCCTTTGCCGGACCAACCACTAGGTCTGGTCTTCCAGTATCTGAGAAAGAAACTTCCCCCTTACATTTTCAAACACTGGATGCAAGAAACGAAGCCCATATGATGTAAAACAGGTGCCTGGTTTACATCACCACCACTTGGCAACCTTCAATCTCGAAGACTATGGTATAAGCCTACAGCACCCGATATTCCTAGGCCGTCTCCCATCCAAGTACTAACCATGCCTGACCCTGCTTAGCTTCCAAGATCAGGGGAGATCAGGCATGTGCAGGATAAACAGGATAAACCCCCTGTGCCATCCTTAACTAACCAAGGAGGAATTCCTGCCTGCCATCACTCTTGAAAAATGTATTTGGCTGGAACCAGAGTATTTGTTTCATCCCAAAGTATTTACTGCTCATCTGGTGTTTGTGGTGACTACCTCCCTTTCTCCTTCTCTTACTCTCTGGATTCAGAAAGGAATTCAGGAATGGAAGGGAAAAGGAACTCTAGAAGAGAGAAGAATGGTGGGCTAGAGCTCCTCTCCATACTCCCTCCTTCACTTTGCTCCCCTCTTTCTTTCTGAATCCATAGAGTTGGAGAAGCATCCAGGAGGGCTCGGGTTGGTCTTGCTGGGGTCCTTGCATGCCAATGGCAAGCTGCAGTGCCTGATGCAGGAAACCTAATTCAGTTTGGGCTGACACAGAGTGTAAGATTAAAGCTCTTCCAATTCCAGTCTGGATCCCCACTTCTTGTGTGTATTATGTACAGAAGAAGAAGAAAGCATTCGTGCAGAGCTGAACCAATGGTGTAGTTCAGTCATTACCTTGGACTATGAGAACAGCCCTTGGGGGCTGCCAGGTTAGCAATTGTGCTGTGGAGGCCAGCGACACAAAACCAGCTTAGCTAACAGGTTAGCTCAGTGATTTTCAACATTTTTCATCTCACGGCATACTGACAACTAAAATTGTCAAGACACACCATCAGCTTCTTGACAATTGACAAGGCACACCATGCTGCTGGGGGAGGGGGCTCACATTCCATTGGCTCTATTAACAAATGACCCTCCCACAAACTCTCATGGCACACCTGCAGACCATTCACGGCACATTGGCTGAAAAAGGCTGGGTTAGCTTACCTGTCCACTGACAGTCTCTTGGGAGAGGAAGAGAAAAAGGAGGCAGAAGTGGAAGACTTTGAGTCGCTGGAGTCTCTTCTTTATCAAAGAAGATTACGATGCAAAACAAAAAGGGGGGATGAATCAACTTTTTATTTGTTTGTTTAGTTACAGATTTATACCCCGCTTTACCTCCCTAATGGGCATTCATAGCAACTTACAAAAATCATAAAAATATTAAAGTTTTAAAATATAAACACCAAGATCTCCTAAAACTAGGAAATAACCTAAAAACAACTTGATGAGGAGGGCCTCTGTCTTTCCTGGATTCAATCTCAACCCATTGGCCCTTAGCCAAGAATCCAACAAGGCAGAATTCCAGGACTTCCACAGCCTTCCTGAAATGGAATGGTAAGGAGAGATAGAGCTGGGTGTCATCAGTGGAGTAACACCCCACTCCAAATCTCCGGATGATCACCTCTAGTGGTTTCATTGGCATGGGGAACAACACAGAACCTTGTTGCGCCCCACAAACTGCACCCCTCACTGTAAAGGCCAGGGTGCTGAACAGGTATCCCCCAGCATCAACAACTGGAATGTGTCAGCCAAGAAGGAGCAGAACTACTGCAAAACAGTGCCTCCAATTCCCAACTCGGCCAGCCGATCCAGAAGGATACCATGGTTAACTGTAAGGAAAGCTGCTGAGAGGTCCAACAGGACCAGCAGGGACACATTCCCCCAGTCTAGTCTTCGGTGTAGATAAAACAACAGGGTGATCAAGACTCTGTCCCAAAGCGTGGCCTGAAGCCAGATTGAAAGGGGTCCAGATAATCCATCTCATCTAGGATCTGCTGGAGCTGAGACACCACCATTTGCTCAATCACCCAAGAAAGGAAAATTAGAGACTGGTTGATAATTATTTAGAACCAAGATGGTTTTCTTTCCAGGAGATTTTTTTAGGGGACATCCACTAAAAATGAGAATTGGGAGAGTTGGCACAGACAAAAGGAAATATTTCTTTACCCAGCGTGTCAGTAGTCTGTGGAACGCCTTGCCACAGGAAGTTGTGATGGCATCTGGCCTAGATGCCTTTAAAAGGGGATTGGACAGATTTTTGGAGGAAAAATCCACCACAGGTTAAAAGTCATGACGGGTACACGCAACCTCCTGGTTTTAGAAATAGGCTACCTTAGAAGGCCATGTGCAAGAGAGTGGCAACAAGTCTCTTTTTGAGTGCTCCTTGAGGCAACTGGTAGGCCACTGTGAGATACAGGAAGCTGGACTAGATGGGCCTATGGCCTGATCCAGTGGGGCTGTTCTTATGTTCTTAAACTACAATTCCCAGGAGGCCTTGCAGGTCTCTTGTTATCTGGTGTGCTCCCTGGGGCATTTGGTGGGCCGCTGTGAGATAAAGGAAGCTGGACTAGATGGGCCTATGGCCTGATCCTGTGGGGCTGTTCTTATGTTCTTAACTACAATTCCCAGGAGGCCTTGCAGGTCTCTTGTTATCTGGTGTGCTCCCTGGGGCATTTGGTGGGCCGCTGTGAGATACAGGAAGCTGGACTAGATGGGCCTATGGCCTGATCCAGTGGGGCTGTTCTTATGTTCTTAACTACAATTCCCAGGAGGCCTTGCAGGTCTTCCTGTTATCTGGTGTGCTCCCTGGGGCATTTGGTGGGCCGCTGTGAGATACAGGAAGCTGGACTAGATGGGCCTATGGCCTGATCCAGTGGGGCTGTTCTTATGTTCTTAACTACAATTCCCAGGAGGCCTTGCAGGTCTTCCTGTTATCTGGTGTGCTCCCTGGGGCATTTGGTGGGCCGCTGTGAGATACAGGAAGCTGGACTAGATGGGCCTTTGTACTGATCCAGTGGGGCTCTTCTTATGTTCTAACTCCCCTGTATCCATCTCATGCATGCCCCCCTCAGGCACTTCTTTTCTAGACTGAGGTGTCCCAAACGCATAGTCTTTCCTCAAAGGGGAGGTGCCCCAGTCCACTAATCATTTCGGTTGCTCTCTTTTGCATCTGTGCAACTTGTTTATCTGGGCCACCAGGCAAGCCGCTGTCTCAGAGAGATAATAAGTTCCACTCCCAAGCCACAAAATATCTACCTTTCTTTCTTGAGTTCTGCGTGTGACTTTTTCGAGGTAGCCAAAGTGCCTTTGGTATCTCCAGGATCTCTGCACGTAGAAAATACATAACAATCTCAAAATGCCTGATCTTTACAACAGTTTATCTGTCCTCTCTATTGCACCGTATGACACTGTTTGCTGCACAAATAGATTCAAGTAGCTTCTTCCTAAATGGCAGAGGTATTAAACAATATCCCATATATGTGATCTGTTTGGGGCGGTTCCCACATCTATTCTCCCTTCCTCTCACTCTTCCAAAAGCAAAAGTACTTCAAGACTAAAGCACTTCAACCGTAACTCACTCCGTCTTGTTCTCCAATTGAGGTATCACCTCCTCCTTTATAAACCAGTTTTAAATATCGTTTGGGGTGTTGAGTGCCTCAACTTCCGAGTTTAGGACACTGGAACATGGCATTGTTGCAGTAGCCCCCTCCCCAGAAAAATGGGCAGCCTGACCCTAAGCTGGATCAGCGCTAGCGGCCCACATGCTGCCCCATCAATTGCCGCTGCGTGAGTGCCATAAGGCACTTTGCCACCAGAGGGCAGCATGCTGAGCTAGCAGAGAGGCCAGTGAGAACTGGCACCAGGCCTCTGGGCCAGGAGGAAGCCGTGGATGAGTGCTGGGTGGCAAGTGGGGGGTGGGGGGCTTCTTGGGGCGGGGGGATGGCGGGGAGGAACATGGTGGAGGGCAGGCCGGCCGGGGAATGGATCAGGCCTGGGAAGAGGCGGAGATAGCTGCAGAGGTTGCCGCCATATCCTACCCCCTCCAGAGCTGATGCCCCTCCATTTCCAGAGAAACTGAAACTAAACAGGGTTTGGCAACAGAAGCTGGTGTTTCTCCAAGCAAGGAAAGCCATGACAGAGCCTGGGCCCGCTTAACAAGATGCCATCTGCCATGTTAAGAAACCAAAACGCTGAGAGTCGCACTAGCACAGCAACTGGGGTGAGCTGTGGGTGGCTCTGTTGCAGGCTCCCCACCTCCCAAGTTCTAGGGCACATCAGCTGGGGGAAGGATTCCAAATCACGAAAAAAGCAAAATATCCCATACACCAGCCCTGCTGTGACACACTCAGATTTACAGGTGTGGTTTTTATGCAAAGAAAAGGAAAGCACAGAGCGGCACTTGTTGTTCTGAGTTCTCCTCAGAGAGGCATTTGCTGTGGTGGCTTCTGTATTGGAATAGCAGAAGATCTGGCAAGGAGGTAGGGTGTGGTATCAGCAGTGGCCCCTTTAAGGGTAAGCCCTGGGCATCCAGCAGAGTATGCTGCACAGCTGTAGCCACTTGAATAGGGGCTCAGGCATAAAAGCACCTGATGAAGGGAGAGTTTGGGGTGGGCAGCAGAAGGAGGAAAGCTTGAGGAAGGGGAGACTGGATTAATGGACTGAGGAACTGATGGGTGAATGGACTTCGGAGACTGCTGGAGACACTGGAGTTTGGTGTGTGGCTGCTGTGCCCAAGACCTGCTGAGGGGCTGCTGTAGTGGCGGGAGGCTGCTGGCAGGAGAGAGGACCTCTGCAGGTTGAACAGGCGAGCTACCCTGGAGGTGGGGTCCAGCAGGGCAGAACCAGGGTCATTTTTGAGGAAAGAGGGGGAGCTAATTAGCTAAATGTGGGCATAATTCTCCAGGTGGAGCTTGGATTGGGATTTGGCAGAACAGCTTCACACACCCTGTTTCTTCTCCCAACCTCTACCGGAGAAGGACCGGGGTGCACAAAGCCACAGGTGGCTCCTGCATAACTAGGGCTGAGCCTGGTGGCAGTCATGCGCCCCTGCTTGATGAAGAGCCCAGGGCCCGCCCTCGTTACAGCTCTTGGAAAGCATATCAGCAAATCTCCCGTGTCAGGTCAGGTCTGATCCTTCATATCATTGAAATAGCTATATACCTGTCTGGCTTGGAAACCACAGAAGAACTTTGGAGAGTTGCTGTTTCAGAGACAGTCTTGTTGGATTTCCTAGAAAGAGAGAAAACATTCAAAGAGCTTTCCGAACTGACTCGGTTTTTAGTGCGCCGTCCCTTGTTCCTTAGCCTTTAACTCATAAACAAATGCCTGTGTATACATAAGTAAGCATAATTAACAGACAGGAACAGAAAACAAAGGAGAATTGTAGCTTCTCCACTGCTATGGGGCTACTTGGCTCTGCGCCACCTTAAAGAGGTGGATGATGTGGGTCTGGCCAACAGCAGGAGTATTAGCAAGCACTCCGCCAGGTTTTCCACAGGGCTGGCTGGGGCCTCACTGGACAGCCTGTTCAAAAGGTCATTTCCGCATAGCTGACTGGTGCACTGCCCCATGGCACGGTCAGCCTGCCACCCCCTCCAACCCAATTCATCCAATGTAATGAATTCACCGCAACTGCTTCTGGTGCAGTCTGAGTGAAGAAGTCCAAAGAACGTCAGAAGTTCTTCAGAAGAACTTCCAGTCCAAAGAAGCAGTTGGCTTCGCTGCAGCCAACCACGCTGAGAAAGTCGTGTGTGTGTGGGGGGGGGGGCAGGATAACATGCCCACCCCACAGTCAGGCCTCGCTCTGAGCAGCTTGGCTGCAGGCAAGGAGGGGCAAGACCACAGCAACTGGATTGCTGCCCCCAGAAGGGTGTTGCCCCAGGTCCTGTGACTCCTGTTATTCCTCCCCAGCTATGCAACTGTTTCTCACTGCGTGCCGCAGAAGGGGCTGGGATGTTCAGGGTCTCACAATGTAAACTGCTCTAACTGGCCAGTACCTGTCTTTTTGCTTGCCATCTGAATTTTTGCAGATTTTCACGGAGGGGGAAAGTGCATCTTCCATCTTCCACTCCATCCCCTTATCTTTCTCATGCTCCCTTTTGCTTTTCGGGGTCCCTGATGACTCTGAAAGGAAATGGGACATTCAGCAATTATTCTAGCCAATGAAATGGCAGTAAGGTCTGCACATTGAGTAGTTTGGTTAGTAATTTCAAATTCAGAAAGTCCCATTGCGTTTTTGAGTAGCCCAAAGGTTTCAGCAGGTAGGTCAGGACCCAGAAGTGAGTCACAACCTGACTTCAGGTGGGTTGCAGCAGTGCTGTCATCAGTAACATCTCTTGAAGTTCCTCCTGCAAAGTTTGAATAGTAGTAAAGCCCCCTAGATGACACAGACCTTAAACTAGCCGCACACCTTAAATTAGCTTCTTTCTTTCTTTCTTTCTTTCTTTCTTTCTTTCTTTCTTTCTTTCTTTCTTTCTTTCTTTCTTTCAAATGTAAGTCCCTACGAATGGAGAAATCTGCCATTTTTATTTTAAAATTCCATGAAAACTGAATCTCTCATAAGTGTTCAAATGCTGGGTGATTTTCAAGTAGACCTTGTAAGGTATGTAACACCTCTCACTAGTTCTACAAAAGCTCTTATCTCAGGGTCAAACTAGATGTAAGGGTTCAGCCGCTTTCATTGTTCATCATTTCTGCTCCATTCACAGCTAAAACATAAGATGGACTGGGAAGAATGTGTGAGTAGAGTAGAACCACCAATGTGGTTGTTCCTCAGGATGGCCAATTTGTCAAGACAGAACTTAATTATAAATGTATTAGTTATATGCTGCTTTGCAGGTAGAATTGGCTCCCATTTACCACTAAAATAAACAAAAAAGTACAATATATATTTTCAATAATCAATAGATACAGAGAAGTATTTAAGGCAGTCTTTTTGGGTCCCAAGGAGTTGATGTCATAGTCATAAGAACAGCCCCACTGGATCAGGCCATGGGCCCATCTAGTTCAGCTTCCTGTATCACACAGCGGCCCACCAAATGCTCCAGTCTAGGTCAGAGGTGTCCAAACTTTTTGGCAGGAGGGCCACATCCTCTCTTTGACACCGTGTTGGGGGCCGAGGAAAAAAGAACTAATTTTCATTTAAAATTTGAATAAATTTACATAAATGAATATATTAGAGATGGACCTTATATAAATAAATGAAAGTTTTGCAATAGCTTAAGGCCTATAAAAGGCCTTGCGCAAAGCAAGGCCGGCCTTTCCTTCACGGCCACTGCTGCATCACAGACATGAAACAGCAAGCAGTGGAGGTTGCCCTCATCCTACAGCTCATGCGAGAGGTTGAACAGTCACTGTCACGCTGAGAGTAGTCGCGTTGGGCCTGCATGGGCTCCAGCAAGTCTCCATAGGGCCAGAGGCTCATTGGAGACTGGAGGCTCCCTGAGGGCCGGATTGGGAGTTGCTGAGGGCCGTAAGTGACCCCCCGGGCCTAGGTCAGTCATTTTCAACCACTGTGCCATAGCACACTACAGGTCTGCCGTGGGAGTTTGGGGGAAGGTCATTTATTAGTAGGGCCATTGGGGGATGTGGGGGATGTGAGCCCCCACCAACAGCATGGTGTGCCTTGTCAATTGTCAAAAAACTGATGGTGTGCCTTGACATTTTTAGTACCTTGTCAGTGTGCCACTAGACAAAAAAAAATTGAAAATCACTGGTCTAGGTCCTAGGCCAGGGGTGTCAAACTCCTTTCATACAGCAAGCCGAATAGCATTCATGAGGCCACCGAGGGCCAGAAATGATGTCATAAAGCAGGAAGTGATGTCATAAAGCAGGTCATGACCAGAAATAAGCAACATAAATAGTTGCAAATGACAGAAAAGGAAATACACAAATCTTGAGCATAATTTCAAGATATGGAAGAGCCCAATTATCATATGGCCCACAGTTATCATCATGCCCTTTCAGCAGTGACACCTCACTACAGCTCAACAGCTGAGAGCAACTGATGATGGTGCTGGGAGAGCATGAAATCTGAATAAAGAGCTTCGGGGGGGGCACATGAGGCCCATGGGCCCATGTTCTAGGCCAGAGGTGCCCAAACCCTGGCCCTGGAGCCACTTGTGGCCCTTGAGGCCTCTCAATGCAGCCCTCAGTCTCCAGTGAGCCTCTGGCCCTCCAGAGATTTGTTGGAGCCCACACTGGCCTGATGCAACTGCTCTCAGCGTGAAGGCGACTGTTTGACCTCTGGCGAGAGCTGTGGGATGAGGGCTCCCTCCACTGCTTGTTTTTTCACATCTGTGATGCAGTAGCGGCAGCAAAGGAAAGGGTAGTCTTGCTTTGTGCAAGGTCCTTTATAGGCCTTGAGCTATCGCAAGACTTTCATTCATTCACATAAGTTCATCTTTAATATATTCATTTATGTAAACTTATGTAAACTTATTCAAATTTGAAATGTAAATTAATTCTTTTTTTCCCCAGCCCCCAACACAGTGTCAGAGAGATAATGTGCTCCTCCTGCCAAAAACTTTGGACACCCCTGTTCTAGGCTATTCCTCTTGGAAAGAACAGCAAACTCTGGAACTGCCTAATGTTAGAGAGGGCAGTGCATCAGATGAGATCCTGTCCACCTATTTGCAGAATCACTGAATTTTTTTTACACTTAAGAGCATCGCTCACACAGGGGAGATCTAAAATCAGCATGTTCGTTTTTAAGCACATGGGCAGAGTCTTGCTGATATCAACCAATTTCAATATCCAGTGCCGAGAGGCAAATCTAGATCCTTAGAGGCCTGAGGGAATTCCTGTCTATCGTTCCACCAAAACACTTGCCAGCCTCTCACCCAACAACCTCTTCCAGTTCTTGATGAGGATTTTTGCCCACGTCACCACCTCCTCGTCGGAGCAGTGCTTACGGATTGTGTTGACAGCCACACCAATTTTTGTAGTCTGAAAAACAAACAAGAGGGATCTAGATTAGCACAGGAGACTGAACAAACAGCAACACAGAAAGAGCAAATACAGCTTCCCATGCTATTGCAGGAAGTTTCTATGAACTTCTAAATCTCATGATGCGCGAAAGTGTATCTGTGTATTTCCACTGACTTATACTGACTCACTCAATACATTGAGCTACAGTCAGTTCTTGTTATCCGCTAGGGTTATGATCCTGGAAAACCTAGTGGATACCAAACTAGTGGATACCAAATCACTGAGCCTATGGGGAAAACGGTAATAGTTTCCAGGGGTCTCTATTCACCAAACACTATATGAACTTTATGAACCTGAATCTTAACTTGAAGTTGAAGGGGCTGGGTGATTGCGAGGGCTCATCAGCATCTCCAACATCTGATGCTTCCTCCTCCTAAGTGCTGGATATACCTCGATGCTTTGAAGGTTGTGGCGATGGTGATGCCGATTTCTCCATACTGGCTACCCCGACTCGCTGGACATTGCTGGCCCAACAAGAAAGCCTCATTGTTCAGCAGTGGGGAGGGGGTTGCTTTATTTGCCCTCCTCCTCCATCTGTCTCTTGGCCCCTTTCCCTGAGCTTGCTCCACAAGTAGCCCTCAGGTAGCCTTCCAGAGACCTCTCATCATCAGCCTCTCATCGTCACAAGGGTTGCAAAGCTCAGCTGGAGTCTGCCCAAGATGGTGAGGCAAGTCTGGAAACGGACACAAATGTGTCCGACAATTCTCCACAAGCCAATACAAATGCCTGTTTGATGCGGCACCAGCAAGGTGTTAGCGGATAACGAGAACAGGGTCACAGATAATGAGAGATGGGTGGCAATTCTGTGCCTCTCAGATAGTGAATTTGCATATAAAGAGAACTGACTGCATAATGTAAAAGTACCATCTACTCTGACCATCACTGACTTTCCAGAGTCTCTGGCAGTGTCTCTTTCAGCTCTGGTTCCAGTGATCTTTGAACTGGGGGAGGAATCCGCTTGGCAGGCACCCTGCCATTGAGTTTCAACCTCCTTGCTTCACTGCGCTGTAGTTTTAGACCTTGTTACCTGAAGTTAAATTGGCCTTACATGATAGTTGATTGGCCCACCTAACACAGTACTGTCTGTAGTTCCATAGGAATTTAGGGAAAAGTCTTTCCCAGAGAGGACCAGCATCAAAGTTTGCTTGCAGGAGTCCACTCCCTTGCAAAAGTCCCATTTCCAATGGGAATCCCCTGCAAAATCACTGTGTTTTTTTGGTGTGCGCTCCAGTGTCCGTGATTGGAGGCAGTGAGCGGAGGCCCCAGACAGTCACTGTGAGTGTGAGTGTAGCCATACTGTGAGTGTGGCCCCAGGCAGTCACTGTGGAGGTTCTGATTCATGCAATTTAAGCCAGCTGGCTCTCTTTCTGAGAGCCCAATCCTGAGCATAGAGCTCTGGCTTTCTGTCAGAGCGCACTGTCGCAAACGTGCCATAAGGCACGTTTGCGACGCTTATCGCTGGGTCACCACCTGTGCTAGCCCAGCGCTAGCTGGTGCTGGGCTAGTGTCGGGCGGGCGCCCATCCTCCACTGCTCGGCAGTCTCATGGACCACCAAGCTGTGGCAAAGTAAGCGGGGGTGGGGAGGAGGTGTTCCGGGGAGGGGGAAGGCAGGCAGAGGGTGGACAAAGGGCGGGGAGGAGGCAGGAGGCAAAGAAAGGGCGGGCAGGAGGTGTGCCCGGCGAGAGAGGGGGGGGTCCCGTGGAGCTTTGCTCCACTGGATCCTAGGCGTTCGTGTGGGGCTCGGCGCCCTACATGAATGCCTCTACCATTGCGAGGCTGCTTCCCTTACCTGGAAGAAGGGGACAAAAGTTCCCTTCTCCCGAGGCGCTGCCCGCAGCAGGCTGAGGCGCAGAGGATGAGGCGGGAGCCGTTCTCGGCGCCGCTGCAGCCGTGCGCCCTGGGCAGCTCAGGATTGGGCTGTGAGTCAGTAGTGGTGGCCCCAGCAAAATGTGAACTTAGCTTGTGAGGAACAGCACATGCAATGGGCTTAACACATACAAGAACCCATCATATTTTTTTTCACTGTGCCAAGGCACACAAAAGCTTGATGGAGCTCCCAAAAACTACACCATCATTCCCAAACTTTTTAGCACCAGGACACGCTTTTCAAAATTACACTCTTATCAGAACCCACCGAGGTTTATGTGACTAAAAGAAAAAAAAAAATTTCACTTTACCAGCTGCTCAAGCCTCTGTTTTTACTATGGTGCTGGGGTGTGTGTGTCTTCTGGAGCATTTGTTGAGCTACAAGTTACTTGAATCAGGACCATTCTGGTGGCCTTGCATTCTCCTTTGCCTAGCCTTTGATATAAAGGGAGGTATGCTTGCCTACTCGTGAATGGTTCAGTTTTGCTTTCCATAGGGTTCATTATATCTGCCTTATCAGTTTGGAGGGGGGACTTCCTTCTCCCCCCAGAGTTTTCTGGGGCCTTGTGTTCATCAGTTCAGGACCATTCTGGTGGCACTGCATTCCACTTGGCCTGCCTTTCGAAGTGCACCGAGGCATGTTTGAGTACATGAGTAAACACACGTGTGTGACTCATCTCCATAGGGCTCAATACATTTTCCTTGTCAGCCTTCAGGTTGTCAATTTCATGACCCACTAATAATCAGGTCGCAACCCAGTTTGTAGTTTGGGAAACAATGCATTAAGGTATTCCACTAAAATACATATGGTCTAAAAGTATAAAAAACTTCCACCTAGACTTGTCCTCATTCTTGCTAGTCTTCCACTCTGCCTTACCTGCAGCAGCTGAATGGTCATTGTGAAATCGTTCAGCTTCTTCAACAGATCAAGGGCTCCTTCCTAGGAGAAGATTGGACATTGTGACTTAAACAACTTTTCCCTTTTATCTCATGCAAGGTGTGTTAATGTTCTCTTAGCTCAGGATATCTGATGGTGCAGTTCTGTGCATGTTCACTTGGAAGGAAATTCCACTTATGTTCAATGGGGCTTGATCGCTGGTAAATGTACATAAGATTGTACCCTGAGAGCATTTAGGCAAGACTTCCCCAGTGGATCTCCGTAAACTATGAAGAGTGGGTCTTCTACAACATTGCCAGGGTTGGACAGGCAAGCAAGTGAGCAGACAGTCATAGGATCATACAGTGTAGAGTTGGAAGGTGTTTTGAAGGTCATCTAGTCCAACCCCTTGCTCAGTGCTCAATGAAAGAGAGTGCAGAACTGCATGGCAGATTGATCCAGTGTTGGACAGCATTTACAGTTAGGAATTAACATATCTATCCAAAATCTACTTTCCTGTAATTTATTTTTCACATTTTTATACCACCCTTCCTCCACAGGAGATCAGGGTGGTATACATAGTTTTTTATCTCCTTGTGTCCTCACAACAACCCTGTGAGTTAGGTTAGGCTGGGAGATGGAGACTAGCTCAGGGTCACCCAGGAAGCTTCACCCCATTAGTTCTAGTCCTCCCCTCAGGAACAGTTCTCCTCTTCCACGTGACAGCCCTTCAAATACTTGGAAGATGGCAAGCCTACCTTCCTTTTACATTCTTTCACCAGGCGAAACATACAAGGTCTTTTAACACATTTCTGTCTAGCTCACAAGTGTACACATTTGATCCCTGTTGCTTATATGCAACAATGGGCAGAAATGGCTTAACCGTTTCTCATAGGTCTTGGTTTCCAACCCCTCTCCATCTTAGCCTTCTTCTGAAGCTGCTCCAGGTTGCCCTCTTCTGTGGACATTCCAGCTGCTCCAAAAGGCTCCTCGATCCGATCACGACCCATTTCCGGTTCCACCATTGCTATGGTACCGCTGCCACCATCCCCTTAACTGGGAATGGTCTGCTTCCTGTTCCCCTGGTGGGTTGCAACCCACCAGTTTGGGAACCACTGGTTCAGAGCACTGGGACGGAGCTGAACCCTGGCCAAACACAACTGACATTGACACCACAATCCTCTGTAAGTTGGCTCAGAAATAAGGCCCACTGTGCTCAGTGGAGCTTACTCTCAGGTAAACTGCAGCCTGGACAGGTTTACAAGGCACCCCCAAAAAGCAAAAAGAAGGGCAGGGTTTGTTTGTTTTTCTTCCAGGGACAGAGTCCAGCATAGGACCTGTCCCTGGAAAATAGGAACACATGTAGTTTATGAAATGCTGAAAATGATTAATATTGACTGCTAATGACAGGTTTGCAAGGGCAGACTGCTAAAAATATTTGTAGGCCAATGTCATTTTTGAAAAGCATGCACACGGCCAATTTATCACAATGTGCTGGGGCACAGCTCCAGTTTTTCTGCTGCTATCTCCACATTGCTCACTTAAAAAAACCCCAAAACCAAACAGAAACAAGCCTGCCTCTTCCAGGTTGACCTGAGCTCAGGTGGCAAGTCGCATCTGCAAGCTAGTTCATGAGTTCTTCACACTCCCTGCCCAGGTAGGCAATTCAAATCCCTTAAGGCAGGCGCACCCCGTTTGCTTTGGGTGTCATCTGCAACCAGGTGCCCTCCCACAGCTGTCAACACTGGTCCTTGGGCTGAACACCTGGGAAGCCAAAGGAGATCTGGTGGGAGAGGCAGGGGGAGGAGCTATTTATAGTTTTCCTTGCTAGAACAAAGTTTGCAAAAGGAAGTCAAACATTAACTTCAGAGGCACATTCTTTCTTCAGGGCCCCCTGGCTGTGCTCCATTCTGGCCTTGCTCACAATGATTAGAACCTAAGGGCCAAACCTCAGGTTGTAAACACAAGTGTGGCTTAAATGAGATGAACAGCCAAACATTAGTTGATCTGCCCAGAGCAGGGATCTCCAAACATTTTGGCCAAAGGGCCGCGTCAAATATCTGGCTCAGTGTCAAGAGCTGGGAAAAAAATATTTTAAACACAAAATTTAAATAAATACATTAGAGATGGAACATCGATGAATGAATAAATGGGCTCAGATTTCCAAGATTTCTCCAAGCACCAACACACACCAAAGAAATAAAGCACACACTTAAAGAGACCCCCATTCCCCACCCCACAAGCACAGCTCTGGTCATGTTTGGTCAACTGGGCCAGAGGCTCTTAGGAGACCAGAGGCTGGCCATGGGTCAGATAGAGGCTTGCCACAGGCCGCATCTGGCCCCCGAGCTGGGGCCTAGACATCCCTGGTTTAAACAGTAGAAGGAGCGTGGGACAGACCTACTTATCACTCCATTCATCCAACTGATGATGGAGGAACATTTCTGTTCCCTGTGAAACACTGAAAGGGATGCAAGAATACAGTACGAACTTTTCATGACAACATATAAAGTATTACATTAGCGCAGTGGTTTTCAATCTTTTCCATCTTACGGCACACTGACAAGTCGCTAAAATTGTCAAGGCACACCACCGGTTTTTTTTGACAATTGACAAAGCACATCTATTGACAGCAGAGCCCACAACCCTCAGTGGCCCTACTAATAAATGTCCCTCCCCTAAACTCTCACGGCATAGCTGCAGACCATCGGTGGCACACCAGTGTGCCATGGAAATTTGGGAAAGGGTCATTTATTAGTAGGGCCATAGGGGGATGCGAGTCCCCCACTGGCAGCACAGTGTGCTTTGTCAACTGTCAAAAAGCTGATGGTGTGCCTTGACCATTTTAATGCCTTGGCAGTGTGCTGTGAGATGAAAAAGGTTGAAAATCACTGCCCTAGAGGCTGCTGCCTGATTTATAAGTGCCAAGAGATATGGCTATAATGGTGACTGGACAGTGCTCTCCCTCTCCTCCCCCCACAAGACACAGCTTGTTTAACCCTTGATGCACATCGCCTAATCTGCCCCATCAGCTTTATGAACCACCAAAAATTGGGTCACGACCCCCCACAGAGAACCACTGCATTAGATTGATTTGTAGGGCCTCTTTTCCAACGCAAGCATTTCATCTGTATGGTTCGTGATCAAAATTGCAGAGGTTACTGCCTAGAAGGGAGGGGGTGTGTGCTTAAACTACAGCCTGTAAGCCACGTTCCAACCAACACATTTTGGCCAGGCCATCGAGTCCAACAGAATTATAGGAACTTATGCTCCCCACCCAACTAATTATAAATAATAATTCTAAATGAATACACATACTTGCAAATATTTTTCTTCTACTGTGAAAATGGTTACAGTCATGCCTAGCGTTTATATCTCCTTTCCTACCATGAACCAGCATTGGCCCGGCATAGCAGCAAGGCTGAGCTATACTGTCCTGGTAGTTGACAGTTTGGGGAACCCTGGCCAAACCCCACACTCTCTACCCTACCCTATTTTTATTTGGCCTGCCCATGATCCACACCAGTTGAAGTTTAAATTTACATGGTTAGACTCTTGCCAGACACCTGTTGTCTACATACCACTCCCCCCCCAATCCTCATAGGGACTGACCACACTCAGGACAGGGGGAAGGGAGGGCTATGCTTTGAAAAACTAAGGTTGCCGGATACAAAGAGGACAGAGTTCCTATACCTTTAACCATTGTATAGAAGAGGGAATTTTGGCAGGTGAAGCTCAACAGGGAAAGGTTCAAAAACCCTCTTCTATATCGGGGTATCAAACTGGTTTCATACAGAGGGCGGAAGGGAGGGGGGTGTCCTTAAATTTGTGGTGCCTGCTGAGGGCTGGAAGTGACATCATTAAGCAGAAAGTGACATCGTTAAGCAGATGATGGCCAGAAATGAGCAACTGGTTCTCAGAAACTCATGAGCTGCAAATGACAAAAGAGAAAATGTGCAAATCTGGTTCAAATTTTCAAGAGAGCCCAATAATCTCGCTGGGAGAACCCAATTATAACGTGGGGCGGATCAATTGCTTCCAGGGGCTACATTTGGCCCTCAATGATTAATGTATAGGCCAGCCATTTTCAACCACTGTGCCATGGCACACTGGTGTGCCGCGAGAGGTTCACAGGTGTGCCCCAGGAATTTGGGGGAAGGTCATTTATTAGTAGAGCCAATGGGGGATGTGAGCCCCCCACCGGCAGCATGGTGTGCCTTGTTGATTGGCAAAAACCTGATGGTGCGCCTTGACCATTTTAGTTCTTTGTCAGTGTGCCGTGAGCTGAAAAAGGTTGAAAATAGCTGGTATAGGCACTCTGTCCCCGTTAGCATCTGGCAACCCTAGGAAAAACAGAATCAGGTATGATTTGGGGAAGAAAAGAAAGAAACAAAACTTCATCGTCACCAAGCGGAACCCAACTGGATTTCAGAGGAAACAAGTGCACATCCTCAATGCATCCATTTTGACTGGGAGAGCATAAACTTGCCCTGTTCCAGATTCCCAGCCTCAGGAATATTCAGCTTCCCCTTTTTGGAACTGGCTTTATTTCCTGGGCTGTGCTCCTCCATCCAGTGGCGTAGCTAAGGGGGTGCAAAGCACTAAGTTTGGCAGGGAGTCTCACCGCTGGGTGCAAGCGGACCCTCTCCTTCGAAGCCATTCTGGGCGGGAGGGGGGCAACAGAGAGGGAGGGGGAGAGCCTGCTTGCTTACTGTGTGGCGAGGCTCCCTGCAAAACTTAGCACTTTGCATCCCCCCGTTATGTCATTACCTCCATCTAGCAGCCCCACGGTTTGCAAAAGCCTTCTGAGGCTGCCACACTTACCTGGGAGCAAGCCCCACTGACTTTAATGGGACTTACTTCTGAGTAGACATGCAGAGGATTGGGCTGACGGAAGACCAGGAAGAAGTCCAGGGGTGGGACAGGGTAAAACAGCGGTGGGTTCCTCCAACCCAAACTTGGGGCATCTCTGTCTTGATCCCCCCCAAGCAAAAGGATCGGGGCCAGATCCACCCAGTGGTGCTTACCGTGTGCTTCCTGGCTACCATCTTCTCCAGCTTCTTGGCTATTCGGATCAGCTCCTCCGCTGGCCCCATGCTTTCTGCTCTCCCAAGTCTAGGGGGCCGGGGGGGGGGGGCTGTTTGGTTTGCTTGTGTGTGGGGGAGGGGAAAAAGTTTGTGTGCTTCCTGCAAGTTTGACAAGGAAGGTGGGGGCAGGCAGGAGGGAGAGGGAAAGGAAAGCAAAGGGGAAGGTGGGGAGGGAAAAAAGGAGGTGGAGCCATCCAAGCACTTCAGTGCAGAGCAGTCATAGCAGGGGGTGGCTAAATATAGCAGGCAAGGATTAAGTACTGGAAAGCTTTCCAAGGTGGCGGCAGGCAGGGCAGTGGTTGTGCAGGTGGCTGATCTGTGGCTACTGTGGGGCTAAGGCAAGGTTTCTTAAACTGTGGATCGGAACCCTCTAGGTCAGTGGTTCCCAGACTCTGCGTCTGGACCGGATTTGGGTGGGTCCCCTAAGGGGGAGTGGAAAGATCGGATCGCTAATAGCCTCAAGCCCTGAAGCTGTTCAAAAATCAGATCGCTGCCAACTGCCCTGCAAAGAGCGGAGCTCCTGCAGCTTTGCAAGGTAGTTGCCAACTGCCCTGCAAAGAGCTGAGTTCCTGCAGTTTGCAAGGTAGCTGCCAACTGCCCTGCAAAGAGCGGAGCTCCTGCAGCTTTGCAAGGTAGCTGCCAACTGCCCTGCAAAGAACGGAGCTCCTGCAGTTTGCAAGGTAGCTGCCAACTGCCTTGCAAAGAGCAAAGCTCCTGCAGTTTGCAAGGTAGCTGCCAACTGCCCTGCAAAGAGCGGAGCTCCTGCAGTTTGCAAGGTAGCTGCGAACTGCCCTGCAAAGAGCGGAGCTCCTGCAGCTTTGCAAGGTAGCTGCCAACTGCCCTGCAAAGAGCGGAGCTCCTGCAGTTTGCAAGGTAGCTGCCAACTGCCCTGCAAAGAGCAGAGCTCCTGCAGCTTTGCAAGGTAGCTGCCAACTGCCCTGCAAAGAGCGGAGCTCCTGCAGCTTTGCAAGGTAGCTGCCAACTGCCCTGCAAAGAGCGGAGCTCCTGCAGTTTGCAAGGTAGCTGCTAACTACCTTGCAAAGAATGGAGCTCCCACAGTTTGCAAGGTAGCTGCCAACTGCCCTGCAAAGAGCGGAGCTCCTGCAGCTTTGCAAGGTAGCTGCCAACTGCCCTGCAAAGAGCGGAGCTCCTGCAGTTTGCAAGGTAGCTGCTAACTGCTTTGCAAAGAATGGAGCTCCTGCAGTTTTGCAAGGTAGCTGCTAACTGCTCTGCAAAGAGGTGGGTGTTTTATTAAAAATTTAAATTTAACACATTTAAATGAATGGGGACCGACCTGATATTGGCCAATAACACACCTAATGGGTCCCAACTCACAGTGGAGGGGGCACTAAAATTTTAGGTTGCCCTGGGTGACAGATGCCATGGGTATGCCACTGGGGCAGCACTTCTCATTAAAACATAAGAACAGCCCTGCTGGATCAGGCCCAGGGCCAATCCGATCTAGCTTCTTGTATCTCACAGCGGCCCACAAGATACCTTGGGGATCACACAAGACCACAAGATTGCATCTTGCTGCCACTTCCCTGTGTCTAGCATTCTGTTTATGCTCACCCCCCCCCCCGACATCTTGAAGTTCTCAAGTCTTTTGCGTTCCCAAAAGGTGTCTCAAGATGGTCTTCCAGCACATGCCTGGAGTCTTTGAGAGCTCCAGGGCTCTGGGATATGCACAGAGTGGCAAAGTACAGAGCCCAACACTGACTATTGGTGAAGAGCTCGAACAGGAGGAGAATGAGGAAGGAGAGCTACAATGGAAGGCAGGAAGGCAGATGAGTAAACCAGCTGGGGGCAGATGGCAGCCACTTAATGGTGTGATTGCGGAGCTCCTGAAGGGATCACAGGGAGAACCAGTGTGCCTAGGAACACACTTTGGGAAACACCACGGTGGAATCATGGAAGTGAAGAAAGGAAGGACCAAGGAAAAGCAGACTATGACTACATAAATGTCAGGTTTTGGTAGCCAGTGTGGGAGGGATGTTTTGAAGGGAAACCAAAGACAAACTTCTCACACCTCCTGGAGAAACATTATGACACTCACCAAGCTGAATGTTCCTAGGTCATGGCTGCCAGGCACTGCAGTCTCTTGATGTCACAAAGGGCTGGTGGTTGACTTATCAAGTACTATGGGCTTGGGGCTTTTGTCTTTGGCCTCCTAGGCAAGAGAAGACTTTGGGCTTTGGGCTCCTAGGCAAGAGACTTTTTGGCACTGGTTATCTATGTTCATAGAGTTTGATTTGTAGAAGCCCTTGGCCACTAACATTTCTGAATAGCTTTAGTTTTGCTGCAATCTTTATTCGTCATACACTGGATACATCCATCTTTGTTGTGTTTGTTTATTGCTCTGGAAGCTCATAAATTAGGCTGTAGCATTAAAGGGCATTTTCTTTCTTTCTTTCTTTCTTTCTTTCTTTCTTTCTTTCTTTCTTTCTTTCTTTCTTTCTTTCTTTCTTTCTTTCTTTCTTTCTTTCTTTCTTTCTTTCTTCCTTTGTAACCCTAGTTTGTTTCATCAGTTTTTTCATAGGGTTTGTTGCGGTGAGCCTCCTTTGTGTGAGTCAAACATGGCGTCTCAACAACCCGATGAGGTAAGTGGATTTTTGATTCTCCCAAGGTACCTTCCAGATGTGGGGTTGATGGGCTGCAACTCGGCCCAACCTATGGCAGGGCACAACAGTACCACACTATTTGTGTAGCTCCACAATGAGAACAGAGAGAGGCATAGTCAGTGCTTTTTGTGTAAAAAAAAAAAAAAAAAAAAGGTGCAGGAACTCACAACTTGTTAATCTTTTATTTATTTATTTATTTATTTATTTATTTATTTATCTTTCTCATTCACAGCTTACTGAGTTCACCAGTGACACCAGCACCTCCCTTAGCCAGGTGGATGATCCCTTAAGGTAAAGCATTGTGCGTTTCCTGTCACCTTTAGTGGCTCAAAGCCAGAAACATGGGGCCCAACCCTATCCCCCCTGCCAGCCCATAGTGCACAGTGCTGCAGACAGAGCACATGCTGCATTCTATGGTGTGTGTATGTGTGTGTGTGTACCAGACAGCCCAGGAGATAAGTCAAATGTTTTCCTACTTACTTCCCCATAGGCCACCTGCCCCCCAATGGGTTTCATCAAACCTATAGTAGCTATTCTGCTTGCATAAGTCCAAGGAGACTTCTGGATTGGTTCAGGGCAGGGAAAGGGGATTAGGATTAGGCGGTGAGGTGGTGCCCCTGCCCAGCCCCCTGCCCAGCCTACTGCCTGCCCCAAACTGCCCATGATTCTCCCCTGAACTGCCCCTGCCACCAACCTGCCTGTTCCAGCAGGAGATCTGGAAAGCACTGTTGTGTGTACTTGGCCTCTGGCTCTTTGCTTCGGCAGCCCCAAAGCTTGTGACTCTGATCTTCGCCACCTAAAGAGGTGTTGTAGATCTGAGCAGCCCGGAGCTGCGCTATGCTGCCCAGGAACGGGGTCAGGATCCGGCACAAGTGACGGATCCTGGCCCCACCCCCCACTCTCTTGCCACCTGCCTGCCTGCAGCCTGCCTTCCCTCTGCCCCGAAACTCCTCCTCCCCACACCCCCCAGACCCACACGCCAGCTGAGTTTGGCTGGCATGAACTTACCCATCATCGGGGCAACAGAAGCTGGATGCAGCCCCTGCGGGCCGGCGCACATTCTTGCGCCAGCCCAGCTGTCTCCACACATGCTTTATGGCACATTTACAACCCTCCTAGGCTGGCGCAAGGGACTTGTGCCGGCCAAGCGCACCATTTGGATTGCGCTCTAATTTGATTTGATTTTTTTGTCTGGGGGT
The DNA here is from genome assembly GCF_035046505.1 of Tiliqua scincoides. NCBI lineage: Eukaryota > Metazoa > Chordata > Lepidosauria > Squamata > Scincidae > Tiliqua > Tiliqua scincoides. The sequence goes on along the minus strand of NC_089830.1, from coordinate 15,280,983 downwards.
GTTAAAAATTTTCCTGCTTGATGATGTCACTTCCAACCATGTCGTCACTTCAAGGTTAATATCTTCACCCAGTGGGTACTGACAGATTGGCATTCTAAAAGTGGGTCCTGATATGAAAGAGTTTGAGAACTACTGATCTAACCCCATGGAATCCAGGCCAAGGAGAGGAACAGCATTCCTCACTTCAGAGCCTTTTTGTAGTTCCAACAACTCTCACTAGCCGGCAGTCCATTTTTGCTTAAATCTCTACCATCTCTGGTGACAAGGGAAGGCAATCCTGGGGTGCAAATTTTGAATCTGTGTCACTTGAAGTGCAGACCTGCTACACATGCTCAACATGCTACACTGAGCAGGATTCCTTGAGGGAATCCATGGAGGTGACGCAGATATGGTTAGCCCACATCAGTTTGTTACTAATTGTGTGTGTTTTTTCTTCTCTATCTGTCTCCTTCTCCCAGAAACCTGGGATATTCTGACGGGGAGGAAGTGAGGCTGATGTGGGATCTGGCCGCTCTCCAGAATCAGATGATCAGCCCAAACCATCTGATCCGGGCACAGGCTCTGGAGAAGTGTGCAGATCTGCTGGGAGAGATCCAGAGATACGTGAGTCACTGAGGGGAGTAGTTTGGACAAACCTTGTTTTGAACACCAAAGGCTGCCCCTTCCAGGATTGCTGTGCAAGCCGGCTACATGCAATCAATATTCATTTCTGAAGTACTTCAGAGTATTCAATCTGCTTCACAGATTATATTACTCATCCTTTCAACAACCCTGCAGGGTAGGCCAGTCATAGAACTACAACATCCCTGACAAAGGGCCATCCAGCTTCTGCGTAAAGATCTCCAATGATGAAGAGTCTACTACCTTCTGAGACACAGTGTTCTACTGCACAATTCTTTGGACCATTAGGAAATTCTTCCTAATGTTTAATCAAAATCCCCTTTGTAGTCCAAGCCCACTTGTCCTGGTACCATCCTCCAGAGAAACTGGGAACAAGGCTGCTCCATCTTCCATGCAACAGCCCCTTAGATATTGACAGATAGTTCCCAAATCACCCGGTAAACATCTCTTCTCTCAACTCCTTCATGCTAATCCCTTTCAACCTGTCCACATAGGATGCAGTCTCTGGACTCCTCACCCATCCTAGACTCCCTCCTCTGGACCTGCTCCAGTCTTCCAGTAAGAACCTTGCCATAGGTTTCATCATTATTTCATGGCCCAGGAGAGATTTGAATGGGGTTTTCCCAACCTACAGGCAAAATGAGGGAAAGTAGCTCCAATTCAACCAAAGAAAAAAGTGACAGACCAAGACTGGGGTTCTATTTCATCACCTGATTGATTGATTTAGCGTAAGGCATATAATACATGGACTTCTATATCAGTTAGACTAGATCAAATGTCAGTGTCCAGTTTATGCAGCCATTCAAAGACAGAGTGACCTTCAAAGAAAAAGTCAGACCATGGGCCATTATACGCCCTCAGTTTGCAGCCAGACACAATGTGGTACATGGTTTGGTGGGAGAACCCGCAATCACACTGAGGGGTAGATACTAGCCCCCATTTAAACACCTGACAAACACCATGTAGGGTACGGATCACCTGATGCTTTAACCACACACAGTGTTCTTTGTTTTTATATTATTACTATTATTGTAATTATTACAGTATTTATATACAAGCATGCCCCTGTATCTGCGGGGGTTCCATTCCAGAACCTCCTACAGTTACCTGAAACTGTGGATGCTGGCAAACAGCTGCCCCCCACCCTCTGGAGGTGAGGGAAGCAGACCTCCCCGTCCTTGGCCTCTGCCGGGCTCAGGCTGAGCTTGGCAGCTCAAATAACATAACTTCCGGTTTCACGGAGAAACCAGAAGTAGCTTTTTAAAGCCTTATAAGGCATGAGGAGGTTTGGGGAAGCCCTCTGGGCGAAGCAGAGCTTCCCTCGCCTCCGGAGGGGGCAAGCGCCCAGGGGGTCCTGCGGACTCAGTCCACGGATAACTGAATCTGTGGATATGGGATCCGTGCATAACGGGTTCCCCGGGTTCCTATGCCTTTCTCATAGACTCCTGTTGTTCTCATGATGTATTTTTGTCATTTGCCGCTTGTAATATTGCACTGTTCTGATTGTTTTATTGAATCTTTGGGAATTTCAGCCAGAAGCCATCATAGGTGTTTGATAAATAGTCAGTGTGCCTGGGTTATGAGATGTAAAGATGCAAAATATCCCTGCAATAGGACGTCTCCTTCCTGCCATCAGGGTGAGCTGTTTATCCCAGCATTGGCTAATCCTCATTTCTCTCCAGCCTTCCGTAGAGTTGCCTTTGCTTCCCCGCCTGGTCACAATCCTCTGTCTCTGCTCGTTGGATACAGATGCCAGGTGCGATGAGAATGCGGTAGAGGTTCTCGGGGAGCTGCTGCCCATCCTGCGCCATCGGGCGGGTAAGTCTGGAAGGAGCTTGAGCTGTTGCCTGCAAAGGTCGCTGAACCTTTTGCCAAGTCGAACAGAATACATCCAGGGACAGACAGAGTGTTTGTGTTTGTTGGGCGGGTCATAAGCACTGCCTTAACTCCAGAGCCCAGGTCAGCCAGACTTGGAGCCCAGGACTACCGGCCTCTCAGGATGAGGTTAGCTGAGTGGATAGACCTGAGCTTCTGCCTGGACTTGGAACCCAAATCTACTGGCTTACATGGATGAGGTTTGCTGAGCAGGTAGACCTGGGCTCCCACCCAGACTTGGAGCCCAGATCTACCTGCTGGGTAGACCTGTGTTCTTGGCTGTGCTTGGGCTGCTTCCCGTGGACAATTTGAGGCTTGCCATGGATCCTTGTTCCCCCCTTGAATCTGCCCCGGAATGCATCACATTTGAAGACTGCCAGTTGAAAGCCTTTTCGTTGTCTGGCCCCTTGGCAAGGCTAATGAAGGCTGGCAGCTTTCTTTTTCAGGCAGCATCTCTCTCTCTTTTCTAGGTGTAGAATCAGTTGCAAGGGGAGCTGGAAGAAACCCAGGGGCCTCCCTCTTGCCCTCCATGCAGTAGCCCTTGCTGCAGCGTTGGAGCATCCAGTGCTCAGTGTGGGTTGCTCCTACTCTGTTGGCTGCCTTGAGCTGAGGGCACTTGGAGTCTAGACAGCATGAGGGTGTTCAAATGGCGCATGGAGGAATTTTCCCAGGGATGACTAAGTTTCTTTTGGGCCCCTTCCCAAAGAGGATGGGGCGAAACAGAGTGAGGGGAGGGTTGCGACGGGAGCAGGCAGAATGGGGACAGGGAGGGGGTGAAACAGGGTGGGAGGAGAGTGGTAGCAGCCAGAATAGTCTTTGGAGCCTGGGTCTACCAGGCTTCCCCATGTGGAGAAAATGTAGAAAATCATTGCAGAAAGTTAGCAACATTGTCTTTGGGCTCCCAGGAGCATGGGAAATGTCCTGCTTGCAGAAAATGCACTTCTGCAGTAGCTGTAATCGCACCGCTGTGTCCCTGAGCTCTTATACAGTCCTTCCTGGAAAGTGGATCCACAAACTAAAGAGCTACTGCAGCAGGCCGGTTGCCTCCTGGATCTGACACCGTGTTAAGGAGTGTCATGTATGCATTCCCTGGCCCGGTGCATATGGCTTGCAGCAGCCAATGCCGCAGCAACCCCAGCATCCCAAGTCCAGGTGAGAAATTTCTGTGGCCCCTCCTTTGGCTGCTGGGCCCCCTTTTTCACTCTGCCTGGGTACAAATTACCCCCTCTCATGGGCACTGTTGCCTTGACAGGCACCCGCTAGTCATCGCCACGGGACTGCCTCCTCCTCCCTGCCACCCTCTTGCAGTGGATGCAGTGGCTGTCCTAACTCTGTCGCTGTTTCACCATGTTCCTCCGAGCTTCACCAAGATCTTTCCAGACTAGAGGACCACATATTTTGGCAGTCAATAGCAAGCAACCTTCAGCTGATCTAATGGAGGGTCAAGCAACTGTTCAATACGGGATTCTCTGATCTCATTCCGATGGAGGCCAGGGAGGAGTTGCAATGAAGGGGCATCCGTCGTATGGTGGGATGAGTCGAAGCTGTTTCTTTCCCTTGCAGACATGCTGATAAATTCCTCCTTGAACCAAGACTCTATCAAGAATGCACTCCGCATCCTGAATGCAACGGATGTAGCACTACCAACCATCTTCAGGAACAACAGCTGCATCCTGGTCAGAGTAAGTTAGCATCACAAGGGACAGAGTACTCCTGACCCCATATGAGAGTGAGTGACAGCACAATCCTATCCTTGGGCTGCTCTGCTGGAACTTGTGTTCCAGCAGCACAACCTGACTTATCACATTGCGAAATACAACACTTGAGCACACTGCTGGGTGGCTGCCAGAAACAGTTAGTGGTGCTGACCAGGCAGCAGTGGGTTTCCTATATCCCCCAACAACAGGTCAGCGGGGAGGGCAGGTGTGTGCACGGAAGGGGAGGACTGGGGCATTCCGTGGGAGGGACTGGGGCAGGAGGGGGTGGATCCAGCAGCAATGGTGCATGCTGAATCTAATCCCCCCTTTCAGAAACCTCCCTGCCCCTTTTCCCACCTTGGACATACACCACCAACACAGGTGGTGTATGTCCAAAGAGACCCATTGCTAGACCTAGGGCTTATGTGGGGTTAGTTAAAAAAATAAGTAAATGCTTTTTACTTGCCTCCCATAAGAAGATAAGAACAGCCCCACTGAATCAGGCCATAGGCCCATCTAGCGCAGCTTCCTGCAGTGGCGTAGCTAATGAATGTGTAGCCCAGTGCGGAGCTCAAAATGATGCCCTGGAAGTGATTTCACAGCAGGAAGTGATATCAAGCCCAGGCTTTTTTAAAAGTGCAAATTGGGGGGAAACTTGCCTCCTCCCCAAGGAGCTCATCACCCACTTGATCTGCCATCTCCCCCCAGCCAGTGGCATAGCTAAGGCATCTATCTGCTACCTGGAATCAAAGATTTTGTGGCCACCCCCATGACAAAATCAAACTTTATTAGGTAAATACATAAAAAGTTTGCCCCTTATTGGTTCAAGACACTGTGCTGGGGTGATGAGGGACGGTTGTTCTCCCCCTGCTAAATAGAAGAGGAGCACCATGTGAAAAAGAGCCTCTTTACCAGTTAGCAGGAGTAGCTGTATTATGTTACATGGAAATGAGAGCTGACTCATATTCACATCTTACTGGTTCTCTGCTGTATCATAAGAACATCTCTTTGGCTCTCAGAAAAATCAGTCTCATAAGTCAGCTTTGAGTTAAAGTCAGTTTTTGTTCTTTAAGACAGTTGTATTTTCGTTTTCTGGTTAATTGGCCATAACTTTTGATAAAATACAGTTATTCTAATGTGGTTTGTTTCATTGAATTCTGCATTAAATAACCTTTCTAATGATATATATCGTGATAGTATTATTCGTATATACCAAGATTTGCTCAATTTTGGCCACTAGTGTCAAGCTCAGCTTGTTGCCCCCCTAAAGCTTGTTGCCCGGTGTGACTGCTACCCCCTGCACTGCTACCCCACTGGCTTCCTGTATGTCACAGTGGCCCACCAAATGTCTCAGGGAGCACACAAGACAACAAGAGACCTGCATCCCGGTGCCATCCCTTGCATATGGTGTTCTAAGATAACCCACTTCTAAAATCAGGAGGTTGCACATACACTTCATGGCTTGTAACCCGTGATGGACTTTTCCTCCAGAAATTTGTCCAATCTCCTTTTAAAGGCACCTAGGCCAGATGCCATCACCACATCCCATTTGTCTTCAGGTAGTTCCCACCTACCATAGGATGCAGTGTGCTCCTTTGAGGTGCACCTGCATTGCTGCTGCTGGTGGGTGAAAGGATTGGGGCCTGAGTGTGTGTGTATATGGGGGACATCTAATTCATTCCTAATTCATTCCTCCCTTTGACTCACCATTCATTTTTTTGGCTTTCTGCCCCTTTGTTTCTTGTGTCTAGCTCTATAGTTTCTGTCTATTAACCTTTCCACCCCTCCCTGGCTATGCAACATTTTACTAGTAATAATTTAGACCCGTCTCTTGGTCCAAAGGAAAACATATGAGAAAAGCAAGGAGGAAAGGGTGTGAAGCCTTCCATGGTCTGAGGCCTCACTGCGTCCTAAACTTCAGGGTTCTTCCAACCTGGAAAGGAAGAGGAATGGGGCTGAAAGACTGGGGGAAAATGTAGGTGCTTGGAGGTTAAGCCAGTAGTTCTCAACCATTTTAGCCCCATGACCCACCTTCAGCATGGAGCTCAGCAACCCAGATGTTTTGGCGTTGGTGTAATGATGCCATCACATCGCTGCCCAAACATCTGGGTTGCTGAGCTTTTGCATTTTTTTAAACACAAAAAGCTCACCTGTGGAACATGTTTTTGTCAGCAAGAACACAATGCATCTCAGCCCAGAGGGGGCCAAGCATTCTGCTTTCCGTTCTACAGCCCACTCTGGTCCTTGTCGCGTTGTGTTCTTGTTCATGAAAACATGTTCAATGAGAAAAACACACTCCAGAAGGTGTGCTTTACAAGTAATAAAAAAAAAAACCCGCAACAGCTCAGCAAGCTCATGCCATGTTATGCAACCTGCCAAAAATCAGTTTGTGACCCACTTGTAGTTGTGACCCACAGTTTGAGAGCCACTGGTTAAGCCAGGCGCAAACACAAGATGTTCAGTTGTGTTCAATACAAGATGTTCAATACAATAATGTGTATTATTGCTAACATGGCAATAATGAAGTGAAGGCAAATAACCTTAACTAACCATTTCCATGCTTTTTTTGGTGCACATAAGCACCTTCATTGTTGGCTTAAACCAGTAGTGCGCAATCTTTAGGAGCCTGCAGACCACTGAGGCAAAAATTAGAATTGTCGTGGACAATGTGGAACCCCCCCTTCATTCCCACCTCACCCCCTACACACAAAAAATGCACAGCCTATCAGAGAGAATGGACCACCCACAACCACAGCCAACACTTCAGTGCTGGCTGTGGGCAGTCTGATCTCCACCCTCTATGGTGGTCCATGTGGAAATGCTCACTTGGCAACATGGAAGTGATTAAAGGCATGTTTTGTTTTGTTTTTCCTGAGACTGTGTGGACCACTTCTCAGGGTCTCACGGACCACCTGTGGACCACAGGTTGGGAACCAGAGGTTTAAACTAAAGGTGGTGGTGTTTTATTTTCATCTTAATCATTGTTAAATATTTACAGTCACATGAAAGCGTAAGACCCAGTAGTTGAGAGACAGGTTGGAAATAAGAATAAGGGCCCAATCCTCTCCAACTTTCCAGTGCCGATGGAGGCACAATGCAGCCCTGAGGTATGGGAACAAATGTTCCCTTACCTTGAGGTGGCTTCCTTGACTGCTTCCCCACTGCAGGATGCGGCACGCACCCCTTTGGTATGCTGCATCAGCACTAGAAAGTTGGATAGGTTTGGGCCCTAAGGCAAATTCATGGCTCCTGACAAATGTGACTCAAATGGAACCTTCTCAGATGATGAAAAGGCTTTTGAACTGATTAACACAGTGGTCCCCAAAATGTGGTTTGGGACCCACTGGTGGGTCATGCCCTGATTTTTGGTGGGTAGCGTAAGGATGATGGAAAGATCAGATAACTAATTGCCTCAAGCCCTGAAGCTATTCAAAAATGAATGAGTGAATGAATAAACCTTGATTGGGCATAGATAGAGAAATCCTAAAAGCAAACATAATTAGTCCTAATCCTGTTGATCAAAAACGGAGTTAAGATGCTAAATTACTAATAAAACATTTACAGTTCAACATAAAATATCAACATTTTTGACAAATTACATTAAGAAAGCTTAGAAATCACCATAAGTAAAAATTTAGAAACTCCCTCTAGCACATCTGGTGAGCAGTCATTAGGAGACACTTCAGTTTTGCCTCATCCGAAAGCCCATTCATTTTGCCAAGAAGTGATATAAGTGTGGCGGGATCTAGTGTGCCGAGGACAATAAAAAAATGTGTGTGATTGAGTCAACATTTCCCAAATTACAAAGGCAGAGGCGTTCTTTATAGGGTATTTGCCTATATCTGCCTTCTGTGACCTTGGATGTAAACACATTGAATCTTGCCAAGGAGATTGCATGACGTTCAGAAGGGTTGATCAGAATAATCAGATAAGGAGCCATTTGCCCATACTTTAGCGGGATAGAGAAATTAAGAGGGGAGCAAATTCTAGAAGCAAGTTCAAAGAGGTTTTGTGCCTCAATGTCTAGCATTCTTTGCTTCACGCTTTGATAAACTGCAGGGAATGGATAGAAACTTAAAAAATCCAAAGAAAAACCAATGGATTCGATTTTTGATTTAATTGGGCTCTACCATTTAGAAGAACCAGATAGCATTCTGGATAGGAGACTGCCTGGTTTCATGTTATAATGGAATTGGAGCCAATAGCGTATGGTTAAAAGCCATGCTCTTGATACTAAGAGCGATTGTCTGGTCTCCAAACATAATGCAGAGTATGGTACAGATTTAGGTAAACCCAGGATAGCCCTCAAAAATTTAGCTTGGATACTCTCAAGGGTGTGATTTATAGCACTAATCCAGATAGGGCACCTGTACAGGAGCTGTGCCGCTACCTTGGCATTAAATACCTTGAGAGCAGCTGGTATATAACGATTGCCCTGACTAAAAAAGAATCGATTGATGCTCTGCAAAGTGACACGGGCCAAGTTGGTAAGCAATTTTTGATGAGTACCCCAGCAAAGATTGTAGTGGAAGTGAATTCCAAGATATTGAAAGCTTTTGACCTGTTCCAGTTTCTCCCCTCCAATAGACCAAGTGCCTGGGCTCCATGATTTTGAAAAAACCATAACTTTGGTTTTCTGAGAGTTCAATTCGAGTTTGTTGCACTTCAGATAGTCAGAAGTTCTATTTAAAAGTCACTTAAGTCCACTAGGTGTACAGGAAACTAGCACTGCATCATCTGCCTAAAGCAATGCTGGAATATGCATTGAACCTAGTTTGGAAAAATGTCCATCTATCTGAAGCAAAAAGGGGGTAAAATCATGTAGAAAAAGATGAAAAAGAGTGGGTGCTAAAATGCACCCCTGTTTCACTCCCCTTTTGACCTGAATTTGGGGGGTCAATTTCCCCAGATGTCAATTTAATTTGGCAGGTGGTGCCTGTATAAAGTTTCTGAATAAGAGATAGAAGTCCAGGGTCTATATTGAGTTGAACTAGTTTGTCCCATAGCAGCGATCTATTAACAGAGTCAAAGGCTCCTTTAAGATCCAGAAAAGCAACATATAAGTTTTGATTTTTTAAGCCTTGTGTACTTGTCAATCAAATGAGCTAAAACAGCACAGTGATCAATTGGTGAAGATCCTTTTCCAAATCCTATCTGATCCCACCCTGGAAGGCCCAGATCTTCCATCCAGGATAGCAGCTTGTTTAAAAGATGTTTTGCATCAAGTTTTGCCCCCACTGCTAAAAGGCTTATAGGTCTAAAATGGGAGGGATCAGGATGGTCGCCTTTTTTGTAAATAGGCACTATAGTAGCATTTGTCCATTCAGCTGGTATTATACCTGTTTGGTCCACCACTGTGAATAATGAGGATAGAATAGGGGCCCACCATTCGGGGTCCACTTTCAGGATCTCTGACAATACCAAATCTGGCCCAGGAGCTTTCCCTTGTTTACTTTGAGAGACTAGCTCTATCATTTCTTCAGGGGATACAGGAGGCCATGGGGTGGTTGCTGAAGGATTCAAAGTCAAAGATGCTAAGCCACTTTCACCCTCTTGGCAATAGAAGGTGGAGAACAAGCAGCACCACTCGTGTGGGGAGTTGACCATCTGAGAGCGAGGTGCAGTTTTCTGAGCAGAATTGGTGATTATACCCCAAAATAGCTTAGAATTTTCATGTACTATGGCGGCTAGTAGTTTATACCACAAGCGGGAAGCATCATTATGTGGCTTTTCTTGGATCAGTTGTTTCAGCTGCTTCTTTAGAATAAAAGATGTATCAGGAATTTGAATATCCCCTGAATAGCGGTACTGCTGGTAAACGGATCTAATCTGATTTTGGAGATCCATACAATCCCTATGAAACCAAGGGGATATTGTTTGGGATCCCTCCCCTGTAGCACCTTTAGCAGAGGGTATACTAGTGTAGGAGACTAAAGTGGATGAAACCCTAGAGATTAATAACTCATATATCTGAATTAGTTCTATCGGATCTGACTCATTTAAAAGTTGGATTCTATAGCTCTTGTATGGCTCTGTGTAGAGCAGTTTGCTCATTTTCTGATTAATTGTAGTATTCCACATGATTTTAGGCCTAATTTCATATTCATTTTCAAGCTCTACATCAGGGGTAGAGTACTCAATCTAGCTTGAGTATGAAAGGAAAATGGTCACTCATTGCTAGATCATCAAGCAAAAAATCAATAACATTGACCTTGAGGTGAAGTGTGGAACCAAGAAATAATCTATAACTCTGGAACCAATGGCTGAAGCAGAAGTGAATTCACTTGAATTGGGGAAATCTACAAGGCCATTTAACCATATTGTATTAAAATTGAGACAGAATCAGGCCAAATAGAGGCCAGCTGCATTCGTTTTATTATCTTTGGAAAATCTCTCTAAAGAAAATAAATCAAGGAGAGATGAATCAGGATCTAAGTTTGCGGCAGTACTGAGCAACGGCTCTGAATTTCCAAGCCTGGCGTTGAAATCCCCACCAATAAGCCAATGGCATGAAGGAAATTCCATGTCTAACTCCTTGACAATTTTAGAGAAGGTGCTCCAATTCTGGGATAATAATTGGCTGTTCAAGCCAGGAGGAAGATAAACCTTTCCAATTATTAATTGGAGATGGTTAAGAATAAGCTTGACTGCATGACATAATTTGCTAGTTGTCTTGGTGACCACCAGTTCTGAATTGAGCTGGGAAGAGACAAAAATTGTCATCCCCGCTTGCAAACGCCCCTTGGAGTTTATTCTATAAGCTGGAATGTTGTAGGAATTAAAACCTTGAAGGTGTAAAGGAATTTGAGACCAGGTTTCCTGCAAAAGGATTACGTGAAAATCACATAAATATCTCTAGAAAGTCTCATCGTTAACCTTGCTACGCCATCCCAAGAAAGAAGTTTTAAATATGTCCTTGATGTGAGATCATGTATTGCAGATGTAAGTCAGTCTCCCATCAGATTGACTTACATCTGCAATACCTATTCAAAAATCAAATAGCTGCTAATTGACCTGCAAAGAGCTCAGCTTCTGCAGTCTGCAAGGTAGCTGCTAACTCTTTTTTTCTGGGCATTATTGCTTGTAAATAAATCAATATTTTTTTCTAGATGGCCTTTCATTTAAAGTCTGTTAAAGCTAGGTGGGTCCCAATAGAGTGTTGTATTAAGAAGTGGGTCATGGTGCTGAAATGTTTGGGAATCTTCTGGATTTGATTTTGTTTATCATTGTTGTACATTGGACTGTTTATGTTTTACATTCGGTTGTATGTTCTGAACTTGTAAGCTGCTTTGGACATTTTCTTTCACTAAAAGCCCAAGACCATTTTCCATGGAAAAGTGGAGTATAAATAGTTGAATAAACCAAGCAAGATTTGACGCTCAGAGATGTTGCATTGTTTCAGGTCTTTGGTGCATTCCTGACTCCTGAAGAACTCTTGGAAGCCGTGGCCTTCCTATCCGGAGCTGCCCAGAACTCCTTTGAGGTGTTTGATATATATTGCTTGCTCCGTCAACTCCTCAAGCAGTTTGGCGGCAAGGTAGTGAAGGTAAGGAACTGCAAAGATATTATTAGTATAGAAATTTATACCCCACCTTTCCCATGCTGAAGCAATTACCCAAGAGGACTTACAAAGCTCCATAATAAAATACAAAGTATCATAACAGGTCAGAAGGAAAAACATCCAACAAAGCATTAAAAACATGTTAACAGTAAGCAGTGAAACACAAAACGAAGAAACAAAGTAAGACCTGACACATATTATTGAGCTGTTGGGAGAACAAATAAATCCAGAGAGACAGTCTGGATAGCAAAGAAGGATCTTGGTTTTGAACTGGATCTCTTGGAATTGTAAATCAATCCCATGCCATTGGGATCCTTGCGCCAGATCCTTAGCATGTTTTGAAGGATATATTTTTGAGCATATCATGCCAGTACTAACCAAAGGACTTTGAAAGACCATATGTCAGGTGAGTGGCCTTAGAGGTGAAAATATAAACCCCCCTCCCCCCCCTCAAGTTTAGCTCAGTGTTCCTGAATTCTAAGTTCTGCAATAACCCCAAGTTTCAGCATGGAACAGATGTCAGGTACCAATCCTAATATATCTGTCATCTCCCAAAAGATACGTATGCAAGAGAGGCAAACCATAAGATGCTAAGGGTTTGTGTGAAATCCATGGTTGAAATCAGTGGTTCTCAGACTTTTTTAGAACTGGGATCTGCTTTTTAGAATGGCAATCTGTCAGGGCTCATCAGAATTGATGTCATTGACCAGGAAGTAATGTCATGGCTGGAAGTGAGATCATCAGACAGGACAATTTAACACCCCTCACATGACAAAGTCAAATCAAATTAATTAAGGGTGCAATCCTAACCCACTTTCCAGCAGTGACATAAGGGCAATGCAGCTGCGAGGTAAGGGAACAAACATTGCCTTACTTTGAGGAGGCCTCAGTGATTGCCACCCAACTGCAGGATGCAGCACTTGACCTGTTGGCAAAGCTATGCCAGTGCTGGACAGTTGGTTAGGATTTGAGCCTAAGTATATTAAAATGTTACAATAAGTATAAGTTTAAAAAGTTATTTAAACTAAAGAAGAACCCTCCTAACTTTCCCAAGCAATTGATGATCTGTTTCAAAAAAATTCCCCAAATATCCCAAAGGCTGCAATTCTGTCTGCGCTTACCCAGGAGTAAGCCCTATTGACTATCAATATGAAAAGCATTTACATAGTATCCTGTTGAAAGTACAGATCCATAACATTTCCCTAAATGTTTCCCTAAATGCAGTCACACACTCTTCTCTCATAGGGAAGAGAGAGATGGAGAGGGAGTTTGGCATGAAGGAGAGAGGACTGCTCTTCTTGTTCCTCTTCTCACTCCATCTCCTTCTTTGTTTTCAAATCCAGGCAGTGGGAGGAGAAAAAAGGTTTAGTAAAGGTTTTTTAGCAATTGCCTTGGGCAGCAAATCGGTGGGCAGAACCCAACAAATGGAGTTGGGTTCCCCCCCCCCCCACAGGGTGACCAGGTATCTTCTTTTTCCAGGACATATCCTCTTTTTCAGCCTCGTGTCCTGGAAAAGAACTTTAATGTCCTCCTTTTCCCTGTGAGTGGGCCCCTACAGGCAGCACAGAACTGTCTTGTAATTAATGTTATATATAATAAATTATAAGTATTATAGTTTTGAATTTAAGAAGTAATATTGTTTTATGATTGTGCCCTAAGTGTTTAAATTAACCACATGAAATCAATACATGAATGTTCATAGCTTTAATTGTGTCATGTCCTACATTTTTCTTGGAATTCCTACATTTGGGGGTGCCTGATCCTCTTTTTGCCGTTATGACATCTGGTCACCCTCCCCCGTCCACCAGTCTGCTACCTGAGGAATTCATCTCACCTGGCCTCATGGATGTTGCCCTGCCTAGGACGGCAACAGCCTCTGAGACATTTTGCTTCTGGGTACCTTAGCAGTGGCCCTTTGCTTTCCTGACAGGTTGAGACATTGCTGGAACACTTCTTTGAAAAGTGTAAAACGGAAAGGAGGGGTGAAAGCAACATGCCCTTCTTAGGTTTTGGTGTGCTTGCGAGTGAGTACGTGGTCCAAGTGGTGAACTTTCTCCTCCAGCATCCTTTCAGGTATCTATTTATTTAAAGCATTTCTCCCTCTCTGTTAGTATTTATAAAAAACCACCCATAGCAGCTATAGGAGATTTCAGCATGTACTGCCTTGGATGGCCCATTGGGGATCTATGGGGCTTACAGTAGTGCCTAAGGGCCCAATCCTATTCAACTTTCCAGCACTGGTGTAGCCACAATGCAGCCCCAAGGTAAGGGAACAAATGTTCCCATACCTTGAGGAGGCCTTTGTGACTGCCTCCCCACCACAGCATGCAGCGCATGCCCTGTTTGCACGGCTGCACCAGTACTGGGAAGTTGGATAGGATTGGGCCCTAAGTATCATGACTCTGCACCCAGGACAAACTTAAAGCAGGGTTCCCCACCACCCTCTCTGCCTGCCTACCAGAATGAAGAATACTCTGCTCTGGAGCATCTCTACGGGTGTCCGGTCACATCTAGTTCATGGTTTAGCTTCCTAATATTTCAAACTTGATTTGTATTAGGAGCCAGGAATTGTAGCCTTGTATGCACATAGACCAGCGTTTCTCAATGTTCATCCCACACTGTACCACTTTGCATGATCCACCTATTGGAAGTACCAGCAGAAGTGATTGCCAGTTACTTCTGGGTTGAGAGGCCAGATGCCACATGACAAACACCAATCAGGAAGAGGCTCAGGGTGAACAGGAGGGCTTTTTAGAGTAGGTGAAAAGCCTGCTGCTCACTGAGCCAAGCCTCCTACTGAAGTTGGTCACATCAGTTCATTTGTCTTGCTGCCAGAAGCAGATGCCTGGGGGTCCCACAAGTACCATCAGACACAACCTCAAGTATCGCTGGTGGTACACATAGCATTGGTTGAGAAACACAGACATAGGGCGCAATCCTCACCTCTTATGTCAGTACTTTCCAGCACTGGCATAGCGGTGCCAATGGAACATGTGCTGCAACCTGCAGTTGGGTGTCACTCATGGAGGCCTCCTCAAAGTAAGGGAATGTTTGTTCCCTTACCTTGGAGCTACATGGCCCTTAGTGCTGGAAAGCACTGACATAAGGGGTTAGGATTGCACCCATAGGCTCATTATGTATGCGCATGCTTCTGTGCCTGGCTGAGATTTAGTGGCAGTTCTGTGGGCACTGGAGACCTGTACAGGCATTTTATTTTATTTTATTTTATTTTTATTGCTTAAACAGAACCCCCCAAAAATAGCATTACATGGATACATGCTTATGAGTTACATACTTAAAAAAAGGGGGTGCGGAATGTATATTTATACACACACACATATACAAAGTATCTGCATATCAACACTTCATGCAGCTTAGGTTATTATAGCAAGTAATGGCCTCCAGATCCTCAAATATATACAGTGGCGTAGCTAGGTCACTTGACAACTGGGGCCCATAAATTTTTGTCTCCTCATGCAACATAATTATTTAATTATTAATTAATCATATTAATTCTTTCACATTTTTATACCACCCTTCCTCTAAGCAGCTCAGGATGGTGTGTGTGGTTCCTCCCTTTATTTTGTCCTCACAACAACCCTGTGAGGTAGGTGAGACTGAGAGATAGTAATAGTCATGACATGAAGTGAGTAGTAATAATGGCCAGAAAATTAATGCAGTGAATATTTCCCCACAAGCAATAGATGAAATTCTGCATCAAATGGTCTCATGATGGTATTATTCCTAACATGATGGCATTATTCCTAAAAGCCACGCTTTCCAGAATTTTGGTCACTAGGGTGTCAACCCCCCCCCCCCAGATGTCTCATTGGCCTGTTTTGAATTAAGGCAGTGGTTCTCTCATGTTTACACTGGGACCCACTTTTTAGAATAATGTCTGGGACCCACCGGAAGTGATGTCAGGAAAAATTCCTGGTCCTGATCAGTAAGTTGATGTAAAAATTGCCCTATCAGTCCAGCTACTCCATCAAAAAGATTCCCTATTGTCCCCAAAATGCCCAGCTCACAATATTGAAATACCCACAAGGCCCAAATGCTCTGACTAAAAGCCCCTCTCTGACCCTTGTCCAAGAATGATACCAGCCAGCATCTAATATCCTTCTCAGAAAACAAGCTGGCTGCAGTATGGGCCCCAAGGATGAACAGAAAGCCATAAACAATGGCAAGAAACAAATCAGGATGAAAGGGTTAGGGTAAAAGGGATGTTGATAGAGCACCAGATCCTCTGCAATGGATAGGTCTGTAAACAAAGTGTCTATGCGCGTCAAACTGCCCTTCTCAAATCAACATCCTGAACTGATAACAAATGCCAAATGTTGTTCTTTTGCCTGTTGGTCTGTTAATTTTCCCATAGATGTTCTCCTCTCTTTGTGTGCTCTTGTACCCCTCCCCTATCTAGAATACCCTATAAAACCTGCATCATTGTAGTTTTTTGGGATCCTCCACCTGTGTGTGTGGGGGTCCCGTTTGCAAACGAGTAAAGGTTTACTTTTGTCAGAAGTCCTCTGAATTCTCCTGTCTGTTGTTTGCCGCTCCAAAAATCCAAACTAACAGTGTGCCCATTTGGCATCACTATTAATCTGTAAAGTTGGATTCACTGTGCAGGCATAACTCATTGACTGCCATATGTTCTGCATCATGTATGGGAAAGCCCCTAGCTCAGTGATAGGGCACGCGCTTTGTACATAGAATGACTTGGGTTCAATCCCTGGCATCTGCTGGTAGGGCTGGAAAGTGGATTTGACCCCTCTCGGAAATGCTGAAGAACCATCGCCAGTCAGAATAGGCAATGCTAAGTGAGATGGTATCAGGCAGTTTTGCACTCTCTCTGGGATTCCAGTGTTCATGATTATTACAGTTCTTCTTGCTCAGTTACTGCTCCCTGTGGGTACATCTGACATGTAGGAATGCCAGAAGAAAGTAAGGAATCCTGGGTCTTGTAGTTTGCCAAAGAGCATGCTACATAGGGCGGCAACAAGGCTGACTCCAGGTTGGAGGGGGCCATCAGTAAGGTAGGCAGATGTTGCCACGCCTGGTCCAAGGGACCTGTCTGTTTTTCAATTCACAGCGCTTGTCAGGAGCACTGGCCGGTGGTGTTTGCCTGTGCCGATACAACCCTGCTCCTTGAAGCCCTGCTGTATGAGATGCGGGGAAAGCCAGAAGAGCAGACAAGTGTGGTAAGAGCTGTGCTGTGGAACTGTGTCACAATTCCCTTCTCCCGGTAGCGTATGAGTATATCCTGCAGCTGCATGCAAGGAGAGAGAAGCCACGGGAGTTGGTACTGAGGGCAAAATCTACACACCAAAATTCACCCTGGAGAATATCAACTTCTTCAATATCAATGAATGTTAATATCCACAACAATCCAGAATATGATTTCAGGGTTTGAACCACAAGTGTGAATGACTGTCCCTCGTGCATGATGTGCTCTCCTTTTGTCAGGAAGGAAAGAGAGAACTGATTTCTGTTGGAGGGACTGCTCTTGATGTGGTATACTCTAGCACAGGGATTTTCAACCAGTGTGCCATGGCACATTGGTGTGCTGCCAGTGGTTCACAGGGGTGCTGCAGGAGTTTGGGAGAGGGTCATTTATCAGTAGGGCCGTTGGGGTGTGCAAGCCCCGCACCTGTAGTGCAATGTGCCTTGTTAATTGTCCAAAAACTGATGGTACGCCTTGACAATTTGAGCACCTTGTCAGTCTACCATGAAATGAAAAGGGTTGAAAATCTCTGCTGTTGCTGACATCTTTGCAATGTAGCTCTCCATCCAATGCTGGGTTGTTGGCAGAGACCAAACCCCAAAAGATGCATTTTGCAGGAAAGCCGAGATCGGCAGCTTTGTATGAGACTTGAGTTCAAGACTCAGACATCAGTTAATTTAAGAAACATGCATGTGAGTTTGAGAGAATCCCATAGCTAGTCTGTCTAGCTCCATGGCCTTTTGAGGGGAAGGGGGAGAGAGAGCAGGAAGGAAGTAAAGCCTGAGGATTGTCCTCTAGGTATGCTTTATCAGAAGATAGAAAAGATAGAGAGAACACCTTATCCCACTACCATTATCTGCCTAGCCTTATGACCTCCCCGCTGGTACAGCTACAAGAGTACCACTTTGTTGCAAAGTCCAATATGGGAGACCTGCCAAGAGACAATATGAAGTGCTCACTGCAGGTGAGAGATTTTTGAACTGTGGCTGAGTGAGAGACAAACCCATCTGACCCCATGGGGATGCCCTTTTCTTCAAGTCCTAGTGAAATGAGTGGAGGCTGTGAAAGAAAAAGAGGCAGGATCCATTCCTATCACTGGGGATTGTGCAGGAAACCTTCTGCCCAGCTGAGTTCATGAACAGGAAGGTGTATTTTTCTCCCTCGGTCAGGTTTGGGCCAACCCTGCCTCAGCTGGAGTTTGGGTTGGTGAGGAAGTGAGGGGAAGGGGGTGGAGGACGAGCCCAGTCCCCGGCAGGTACCAGGCAGATTGCAGTGGAGGACTCCCCCTGCAGCTGAGAGAGATGAGCAGGTGCATACACACAGGATCTCACCCTCTGCTGCATGACATTCTGGTCCAGGACAAAGAAGAAGCTGTAAGAGCACCGGGCATCTCTTTTTCCTTTTCTCCTAGCAACATGCCACCCAAGCCATGAGGAGCTTTCTCTGTGCTGCTGCCAACAAAAGAAGGGTGAGAGAGCAGTTTCCCAAGTTGCTTATGACTTTGCTGGGGCAAATCTCGGTCTCCTTGAAGGACGGCAGCAATGTGAGGTAAGTTGTCTCTGCAAGAGATCTTTTGGGTTTTGGTGCTAGCTTTTGGATTGACCATGCCAGGTATTGAATCTGGAACACGGTGCTTGCAAGGCATGGAGGATACAACTCAGCCATGGCCACTTGCCCAGCATGTGGCCCTTTTTTCCTCTTGGACCACAGTGGCCAAACTCACTACCGCCACACACAGGAAAAGCAGTTCCTGTTTGGACTACATCTTTCCATTCCACCCAGGCGCCATGTGTAATCCTCCATGATTGGGGGACGCTCTGGGCAGTCACATCTGCTGCCTGGTGTCCCAGAAGGCCATGTGACAGGACATTCAGGCACATGCGACTGCCCAGAGCATCTCTGTCTCCTGATCGTGGAGGACCACATGCAGCGCCCAGGCTGAATGGTAAGGTCTGCTCACCGGGCGCACAGATTTGTTGGAATCCCGGATTTGGCACCCAGGCCGGGGTTCCCTTGGACATGCGCTCATCTGGGAAATTGACCTTACAATCTCACACTCTCAAAATAAGAAGAAGATTACTCCTGAGCCAGCAACTTGTTCCATTTCTGACTTAAATGAAACTCTTGGATTCTATAGAAGTGGGACCCTTAGTCACACTCCTGGTGTATCTGTGGCAGTGACCCTCCTGGTCTTACTTCTTTTATCTTGCTTGCAGAGAGCCGCTGAAAACACTCCAGCTTCTCTGTAACATCGTGAGAATCGTGACAGAGGAAACCGAGTGCTGGGATCAGCTGAGCAGTCCTCAATCTTTTAGTGAGGGATTGTCCAGCTTAGTAAGGTAGGAGGAAGACTGCTGGGTTTCTCAAAGAGTGTCAGATAGCTGAAGTTGTGGGATGTGAATGTGCATCATTTGTCTTCCACTGACATCTTTAGTGCCTCTTTTTCTTTTCCTTTCTTTTTTTTGCATGGTCCTGTTACCTATTCCAGGATTCTCCTCTCCAGCTCACACTCCTTGGTCCCTGGCATCATTCAGTTCCTTCTGCTTATCTTTGGGGCTGAAGAGCATGCATGGCTCTATGAAACAGCAGTGATGCTCTACCACAAGGTGAGGGGTACTGCAGTAGTTGAGAGGCTTCATTAGTGGCGATGCACCCTGCAGCCTTTCCCTGGATAGGATTACGCCAGTGGTTCCCAAACTGTGAGTTGTGGCTTCCCAGGGAGCCATGAAAACCAGCTAGGGAAGCCACAGAATCTTTGTGAAAAACCTGCCTCTCTTGAATTGTAGCCTTAATGGAGAGCCACGGCCAATGGCCCAGTAGATCAAGAGAGCCATCAGTCAAAAAAGTTTGGGAACCACTGGATTAGGCCATGTAACTGCTATGGAAACCAATGGTCCTAAAGATTGGTTGGCATGTGGATGGCAAATTATGGGCACCATTACAGGGCATCAAATGATCAGTTAGAGTCTACTTGTGTTTACAGAGTGGTGTGTGAATTTTATACCCTCTGGGCTGGCTTTGCCCTGAATCTCTGACCTCAAGGTCAGGGAGACAAGGCATGTGAATGACTTGGAATTCACTCTTTGAGTCTTTGCTTCAGCTTGCAGAAGAGACTGTGATAGATGTTTCTGGGTGTGTCCAGGCAACTCTATGCTCTAAACTTCTATCCATTTCCTGTTCAGTTCAACTGATGCAGTTCCTTCCAGCAAATTTTGAGAATTGTGATGGCACTGCCAATGCAAGAGTTTTCTGGCTCCGCTCACAGAAATAAAGTTCCCAGGATGCTCTGAGGAGAGGAAATGGCTTTTCACCAAATTTAAACCAGTGATATAGCTGTGCCCTCTGCATCTGTATGTGGTGGATAAAGCCATGAACACTCATCTGCAAAGAGCTCAACAAGGTGAACCAAAGTGTTCACCCCAATTAATTTGCTTCTGTTGTCCTTCTTGGGCTTTCAGTTGCTCCTGAACCGTGTGAAGGAGCTTGGAAACATCATGTCAAAAGACTCTCTCCTTCAGTGGCTGGATCATGGGAAACTTGGGGTTCGGAAGCTGAGCCTCAGAGGACTTTCTTCCCTGATCTTTGAATCTGATTTGGTAAGTCATCCTCGAAAGACAGGGATAATAAAAATGTAACTTCTCAGATAGTTGGCCGGCACATGCACAGATTCCATTCTTGCATATCCACAGGGACTTTGACAGAAGATTGCTGGGATGGGTATACTCCTCTCTGCACCTATCAGGTGGTGGGAACTCTGTAATAAAAGAAGCTGCACCCATGATAGTTCAGTTCAGTTCCTCTTTATATGTGCATTTGCTGATGTTCGAGGGGCAGAATTGCTACCTACTTCTAGTTATCTGACTCTGTTCTCATTACCTGTGAATATAGTGCTGGTGCACTGGGATGGGGAGCAGTGCAGCTAAGAGCAGGCAGGCAGGTGGGGGCAAGAGAGGTTGCATGAGGAGGAGGAGAAGAGACAGTGGCCTCCTCGTGAGCAGAAGGCAGTGTTGGTGCTCTGCAGGGCTGAGAGGAAGAGACAGTATACAGTATATGGCCAACAGTATATGGAAGGAATGGGCGTAATTGCATCCAGTCAGTTTTTTAGAAAGTTGTCTACTTTAGGTCAGTTTTGGATACCAAAGGGACTTTGGGATTGGCCCATGGAGAATGGTTGGGCACACTTGTGTCCACTTCCTGACTTGCCCTGCCATCTTGGGCACCATCTTGGGGACTTGCCGCTGAACCTTCAGAATGGCGATGATGAGAGGCCAATGGAAGGGTACCTGAGGGCTGCTCTGGGGCAAGCCTAGGTAAGGAGCCAAGAGTCAGGTTGAGGATGAGGACAGGTGAAGCTACCCCCTTCCCACTGCTGAACTATGAGGCTTGTTGTTGGGTCAGCAACCTTGAACTAGTCAAGGGACAGCCAGCACAGAGGCGGAAGCATCAGATGTTGATGAGCCTTCGCTATCACCTAACCCTATAGACATCAGGTTCATAAAGTGCATAGAGTATATGTTGAAGAGGTTTCCCTGGAACCGAACCCCATGTTTCCCATAGGCTCAATGATTCAGTATCTGCTAGCACGGTATCCACTCGATTTTCCAGGAACCTACCCTAGAGGATAACAAGAACTGACTGTATATATTTAAATGAGCCACCTCTTTTGTTTTAGATGAAGAGCCCCTGGTGCATACAGCTGGCTCTCTTCAATCAGCTGGGTGTGAGCGAACCAGAAGCCCTCCCCAAAATTTTGGATGTGTTAGAGAGCACCTTGTCCTCTATCACAGGGGAGGAAGAAACCAGCTACATCAGAATGTTGTCTGCAACCTACTCTGCTCTTGTTGACCATGTGAGTGTTTTAGATTGTCATGTCAGACACTGTACAGGTGACCCATGGAGTTCCTTAGTACTGGGCACGCTATCAAGAGTGTGTGTGCTAAATTCAGGAGAAGAGACATGGGCTCCTCATCCTTGCAGCCACAGACAATGAAGGGCTAAAACCAGAAACAACATCTCTGTTGCACATTGTCACCAGTAATTTAGTGTTGGGAGAATTAGAACAGATATAAGAAAGTATTTATTTCTTTATCTACCCACCCACTCAGTAACTGTAATTATTCTTTGTAACTCCTTACCACAGGATGTGGTGATGGCATCTGGCTTAGATACCTTGAAAAAGGGATTGGACAAATGTAAGGAGGAAGAGCCCATCACAGGTTACAAACCATGATTGGTGTGTGCAACCTCCTGCTTTTAGAAGCAGGCTACCTCAGAATGCCAAGTGCAAGGGAGTGGCACCAGCATGCAGTCTTGTGTGCTTCCTGAGGTATCTGGTGGGCCTGTGAAATACAGGAAATTGGACTAGATGGGCCTTTGGCCTGATCCAGCAGGGCTCTTCTTATGCTCTTATGAGATTAGAAACCTGGCAAGTATCAATCTCTGGTGACTCTTCCTATTTGTTTCCTATTTGCAGGAGGAAGCAAGCGTCCGTGCCCTAGTGATAAAGCACTTGTGGTTGCTTCGGAGCCGGAAGGGGAAACAGTGGCTCCCACATACAACAGAAGCAGCCATTTCTGAAATGGTGAACATTCTTGTTCATCTCCAGGATAAGAGTGAGGTGGTGGAGGTGAGTGGCCACCTGCGTGACTTACATTAGCAGGAGAGAGGAATCACCTGCAAGAGCAGGGACCAAGACTCTTGTTGCCGGGGGTGACCTGCCATTGACTGTTCTGGGAAATTCTCCCATGTTGTAGCTCAACTCTTGCTTGCTGTGCCCGTGGGGGAAGGATGATGCTAAGGATAGGCAGGGCAGGCCCAAGACCTCCTAAGGCAGCATGCCAAATATTGTCCCCCTTTAACTGATGATGTGCCAGTCTCTGTTCCTCCCCTTCCCCATGTTCTTGTTCAACTCTCTCCTGCCCTCCAGCTTTCTCTTCCTCTGCTCTTCTCTATCCCTTCTTCCCTTTCCAATGCAGGGAGTGGGAGGAGGAGGAGGAGGAGCAGTGGAGGTAGGCAGGCAGGCAGAGATGGGCAGCCCCACCAATCTGCGTTAGCTGGCCTCATGAATGGGCTGGCCCTGCTCAAGGGTTTCTTGTACATGTTGGCTTCGCAAGACTGACCACCGTCTTCGGCTTCATTCCCCCTGCAGGTCCTGTCTTGACTAATTTGCTTCCCTCTCTGCAGTGGCGTCACCAGGGTTTGTGTCACCCAGTGCGGGACGCCAGCGCATCACCCCTGTGATGGATCTCCTCCCATGCGACGGGGGGGCAATGCTTTGAGTGGCATTGTACCATCACCCCATCCCCGCTGTTTTTTTTATAACTTTTGATGGAAAAGAGCTAGTTTAAGGTTTGTTTCATTGAAGTTACATGAACTTCATACATGAAATTATGCTTTGATTGATATATAACATGATTGTATTATTTGGAAATACAAAGATTTTAAAAATTTGGGTGAGTAGTGGTATCACTCTCTGTGCACGTCACGCAGTGTGGCCCGCACCCATCTAGCAATGCCATTGCCATTGTTATATCTTGGCTTTCTGACATCAGAAAATATACAGGTCCAGTCTTGTTATACACGGATTTGACTCAGCATGAATGGCCACTGCAAATGAGAAGGAATGTGCTGATCCCTGGAGAAGGGGGAAAATGCATGCCTTTAAAATCAGTTTAAAAATCGGAACAGTTCTTTAACAATAGCCTCCTTAATGAGAGGGGAGGCAGCTGGCTGACAATCCATCAATCCTTCTCTCTCCAGGTGACCCCTCCCTTCCCCCTGAGCACATGAAAGAAAGGTGATCACTTTGCATTGGTGAAGGGAGGGGCGGAGTGAATTGGAGGACTGATTGATGGATTGTCTTCTTAATGATCTTACATCACAAAGATCAGCAAGGCTGTTTTTAAATCACCTGAGCCAAAAAACTTTTTTTAATTTTTTTTAAAAATTGATTTGCTATAGTACGTTTTTTTGCCATCCATTTAAGTGCTTGGAATGGAACCCACGCGAATAATGAGGCTTCACCTGTAGATCTAGCGCATGTTTTCCAGCTCAAAGCTGACATGAAACAAACCTGTTTCCAGTCCACTCGAAGTACCTGAGAAATAACCAGTTTCCACTGTATTACTCTTTTCTTGCAAGCTAGCTAGCTGAATGCTTGAATAGTTTAGTTTTCCTATGTACGTACATTTGTACTCCGACCTTTCTCTAAGGATCACACAATGGTAGACGGAGATCTAGACATTTGCCCAGCATGCTTCAGTCCTAAATAGCTCTTTGATTAACCTCTCCAGGCCTTGTGTCTTGCTGGCACATCAGGGAGAAGGCGCCCCAACTCGGGGTGATAGGGTCCTGCTGCAAACGTAGACATAGGGTACCTTACAGCCTGATGCTATGCGGCCGCTGTGCTGATTGCTCAGGGCTGAGTGCGCTTTGTCTGCTGATTCCAATGTGCCATCATGTTGGAGAGGTTAACTGTGTGTGTGTGTGGGGGGGGTGAGATGGTTGGCCACCTTCAGTCTCGAAAGACTATGGTATAAGCTTACAGCAGGCGGTATTCCCAGGCGGTCTCCCATCCAAGTACTAACCAGGCCTGAGCCTGCTTAGCTTCCGAGATCAGACAAGATCGGGCATGTGCAGGGTAACAGACCTCTGAAAGACTTACCCGCATGGCATGACTCCTGTGCAGGGCTATACCAGCTACTTCATGGGACTCCTATGAGCTACACAAGCTACGTTGCCAGCTTTGGAGCCACTGGGGGCATGTACAGCTCAGAAAGGGATTTTGGGATCTAACTTTATCTATCCCACCTTGCTTCCCTCCCCCCTTTTTCAACCTCTCTGCTGGTGAGCTTGTGGCCAGGGACTTTCTTCAACCTGTTGGTGGTGGGGCATGGCTTTCTGGTGTACTGCTGTGCTTGTGTCAGTGCAGCACCTGTCAGGCTTCTGCACTGGTGGGGCTGCCTGTGTGCTGGTGTGTGTGGCAGTATGCTGGTGTTTCCCCTGGCTAGGATTGTTTCCTGAGGTTTCCATAAGAAGCCTTCCATAGGAGAAAAATTCTTCTCCAGTGCAAAGGACGCCTTAGGACAGAGTTCTCCAAACTTTTTGGCCAGAGGGCCACATCAAATATCTGGCACGGTATTGAGGGCCGGGAAAAAAAATTAAATATAACATTTATATAAATAAATCAGAGATGGAACTTAGATGAGTGAATAAATAATGAATGGGCTCATTCATTCAACCTCTCCGGCCCTTCAGACCAGAAGCCACCCTCCAGACGCAACCAGAGCACTGTTCCAGTCATGTTCCGCCAAGTGGGCCAGAGGCTTTCAGGGAACAAGAGGCTGGTCGTGTGCCAGATAGAGGCTCTCCATGGGCCACATATGGCCCCCGGGCCAGGGTTTGGAGGCCCCTGCCTTAGGATATGATCTTTTTTGACTCCATGTGCTGCAGGAAGCAATGGCCTATCTCAGAGTGCTGGTCCCAAGAGTGAGGAGGTACGTGAAGCCCCAAAGCCACGACCTTCACTTCATGCTCTACCATGTTGCCAAGCATTTGGTAAGTCTTTGTTGCTGTCTTCCCAGGGTACCACTTTAAATCCCACCTGTTCGTCAAGAATAGAGTAGAACTACTTACAAAGCTTTATCTTACTGAGCTTTATCTCAGCAAAACTCATACAGGTATAATATCATTAGCTGAGGATTTTTCACCTTCAATTTTATTTCAGTGTGATGAGAATGGTCCTTTAAATTAAAGGAAAAACATCCTTTAACAATAGCCTCACTTACCATTGTAATCTCTCTCCAAGGGCTTAGAGAGGCTTCACTCCCAGGCAAGCAACCCCTCCCTTCCTACTGGAGCACTCAAAAGAATACAAAGGGAAGTGATTATTGCCTCCCTCTTTGCATTCTTTCCCTGTGCTTCAGGTGAAGGGAAGTGTCACTGCCTAGGAGTGAGGCCTTTCTAAGCACCTGGAGAGAGAGAGAGAGAGAGAGAGAGAGAGAGAGAGAGAGAGAGAGAGAGAGAGAGAGAGGGATTGTCTGCTTTCTGCTTCTGCTCTCCCTCACAATGTTAAGTGAAGCTGTTTTTAAACCACTGAGAAAAGGGACATTGTTTTTTAAATGGATTTCATTTAGCATGATTTTTGGCATCCGCAGGGGTTCTCAGAACGGAACCCTCATGGATGCCAAGACTCAACCTGTATAAATTTTCTCATATACCATGGGGAATTTCCACATCACACTATAAGGTAGTATGATGTTCGTTGTCCCATAGTCCTCTAGTGAAATTCATAGATGAGCATGGATTTGAACTCAGATCTGCTTAGTCTACATCCAACTTCATGGGTTTCACTAGTTTATTTGTGATAGAAGGGTGGTAGGATCAGTACAGAGTGTTCCCTTTGCACAAACATGCCTGATGCCAGTTCTCATTGTTATTTTCTGCAAGACCAAGACCTACAGCCCAGATCTCATTAGGGGTGCTGCCCTGAGCTGTGTGTTCCATCCTTGTGTGAAGGAGGCAGCAATATTCAAGGTGGCAGCTTGCTTTGTGGGTAAGTCAAGGAGCATCCCTCACTTCAGTGATGAACATCAGCCCCCACCCATTTCTCTAATCCAATAAGCAGTGTGACTGTTTCAAAGACGCCCCCTCTTTTTCACCTGGCAGATCCTCCCAAACTGCAGAGCACCCCTGAAAACCATCCTAATTGTTGGAGACGATTTTTGCTTGTTTGTATTTTGGCAAAAGTGTATTTTGGTTTAAAAAACATTAGGTCAGCATTTGGCTGTGCGAGAACTTGTGATATCTGGGTGACTGAACAGAGAAGTCCCTTTGATTCAACAGGTCTCTTGGTGCAGAAACTAGAACCCAATGCCAGGAACAGGGGACCACTGGCTTCTCTACAAGAATAGTTTATACAAGTGGTTCCCAAACTGTGGGTCAGGACCCAGTGGTTGGTTGTGACCTGATGTTTGGTGGGTTTTATGTAGGAACATAAAACGGGTCATTTCCCCTTAAGGGGAGTGACCTAGTAATGGATGCCCCGGCAGTGCCACAGTAAACCAAAAGTCACTCCAATCTTCAGATCGGAGTGAAATGAAGCTTGGGGGAGACCCGCAGAGCGAGCTGCAGGCCTCTTGGACCCTCTCCAAGGCTGGCAGACCCCCTCAGGTATGCAAGCCTCTGGGTGCCTGCGGCACCACTACCACTGCGGCGCCACTGGGGCACATCCCCTCTCTCAGTCCCTGCCACTTACAAGCAGTTTTTGGACTCCCAGCGAGTTGGAGAACCGCTGAGCTATTTCCTCAAGCCCTGAGGCTATTCAAAAATCAGATACTGTAGTTACATATTACCCTACAAAGAGCCCAACTGCTGCAGTTTGCAAGCACGTGTAAATATAGGGAGATAAATGTTTCAGGGTCTTTTTCTGGTTATTATCCCTTATAAATAAATAGATTTTTCTTTCTAGACCTCTTTTTTTAAAGTCTGGTAAACCTAAGTGGGTCCTGATAGAGTATCGTTTAAAAAAGTGGGTCCTGATGCTTAAAAGATGCCCCTTGTTTATTGCCTCTCAGTACAGTACATGTGCCCCACAGGGAGAACACTGGTCTCAGCTCACAACCTCCTAAGGCAATGACTCTCAAACTACTAGCACCAGGACCTCCTTTTTAGAATGAGAATCTATCAGGACCCACCGGAAATGATGTTATGAAGTGACATCATCAAGCAGGAAAATCTTTCTTTCTTTCTTTGTTTTAATAAATGCAAATACAAAAAAATTAAAAAGAATAAAGATATTACAATTTGTGTGGCAAGTGTGGAGATCACATCTTAAACAATCTACACTTATTTAAAATGTACATTTTCAAAAGAAAAAGAAAAATGAGAAAAACATAAAAGTTAAATCCCCTATCTACTCATCAAATCCATAGATTATTTGACCCATTCTCCCTTCAATGCGCAGGAAGTCCATGAATGGTTTCCAATTGTCCATAAAAGTTTTTACTGGCTTATCTTTAAGAAGTATTATAAGTTTATCCATTTCTGTCAAATTCAATACCTTTAGCCAGCGTTCTTCCACTACAGGTATCTCTGGAACTTTCCAGTATTTGGCATACAATATTCTTGCAGCAGTTGTCATCTATAAAAACATAGTTTCATAGTCTTTCTGAATTGAATCATCCAATATTCCCAACAAAATAGTGTCTTGTTTCATCTGTAAATTTACCTTAAATGTCAACTGCATTTGCTGGTCTATCAAAGTCCAATATATTTTTGCTTTTGTACAAGTCCACCACATACGGTAGAACATTCTTTCTTGTCTTGTACACTTCCAACATCTATTTGGTATATTAATACATTTTTGCCAGTTTACCTGGAGTCAGACACCATCTATACATCATTTTATAAAAGTTCTCTAAGATTTGCATTCAATAAGCAGGAAACGTTTTCACAGTCATAGGCTGCAATCCTACCTGTGCTTATCCAGGAGTAAGTCCCATTTACTGTGTTACATTCTAGCCTGTAAAAAGTACAAGTTTGTCACATTTCCCCAAATGGTAGCATCAAGTCTAATATAGTAAAAACAAAATATTGAAATGATATGGGGAGCCACCTGAAATTGGCTCTCGGTTCACCTAGTGGGTCCTGACCCACAGTTTGAGAAACACTGACCTAGGGAGATCTCTGGCAGTCCTAGGTGCTGTCTTGACAGTCCAAGAATCAACATTCCGTCCATTGTCGATGGCAACACCATGAAGGAAGTCCCAAAAGGCATCCCCTGAGCACTGAAGCTGTCCTTCAAGATGGGTCTCTCCAGAGGTCTCATGGCACTTTACAACCACTTCAGAGCACTCCCTCATAAGCTAATACTGATTCAGGTTGGTTTTCCAAGAGTAACTTCCTATTTATTCCACTGTCTCTCTAGGACACCTGGCTCATATTAATGGGAGCTTCCTAAGAGCAGAAGATTTTCCTGCCTACTTCATGTGTAAGTGAGGAGTGCAGCTTTGCCCTTTCATAAACTCCCTATATTTTTTAAGGATTTTGTGGTCCAAGTTCATCCAGGAAGGAGCAGGTTCATCACTGGTCTCTGATAATCTCATTACATGACTGTTTTAACTTCCAGAAGAAAAGGAACCCACTAGATTTTGGGCTCTCTGTTCACCAAGGAGGGAGGGTCCCCAAGGTAGCCTCCTTCTGACTCAGCTCCCTAGGTGGCAGAGAAAGCTATCATTTTTTCCCAGTTAATCCCAAACGGACCAATAGGAAGAATAGAGTGGACAGCAAGAGATCAAGGGCCGTCACTAACTGCTAGGCTTTGAGTCCTTTTAACCCTTCTCTTTCATCACAATTTACATTCAAATCCTCATTTTTTAGGGGGAGGGGAACAAAAACAGTGCACAATTATTGTGTACCTTGGTACCTGTTGATTTTGTTTTGCTTTTCTATTGACCTTATTGGGGGGGGGTTGTTGTTTAAACTTCATGATTTATTTATTGTATTTTGATATATTTTTAAGTTCATTGTAATTTGTTTTTTTCTGGAATTTTAATTTGTGATTGTGACCCACCCTGGACTTCCTGTTGTTCTGGAGAAGGGCAGGATATAAATCTATTGAAAAAATAAATAAAAATTACGTGAAGCTGTCTTTTTCTGCCCACTCATAAGGCACAGTTAGATAGAGAGGTCAAAAAGCAGAGAGGGCAGTGGTGGCTTGGGATGGACTGAGGAAGTTGGAAAGAAAAGAGGATTTCCCGTGCATGGAGATAGGCACAAACAAATAAGAGAACAAAACAGACTTTGTAGTTAAAAGAAGAAAAAGGTCCAGCAGGCATCTCTGATTGATTGGCCTTCTCTCTCACCCATTCAGGTCTTGAAAGCAGGGATGTCAATGAGGAAGGCAAAGTGGTTGGTGCTGCTACCAAGGCCATTTTACAGCGGGTCTTCATCAAGCACAGCAAAAAAGGCATCCAGGGCTTTATGTGCCACTGTGCCAGGCTGTGTTTGCCAACTGGAAAGCACCCACCAGAATACTACAAGGAAGATCTGGTGAGTACAGTATGTGCTTTGAATTCGCAATCAGTCAAATACCTGCAGAATCATGACCATGGCTGATGTGGAAGTATAAACCAGATTTAGGACCTGGAATTCAGCAGTGTCGGAATGAGTGTTCTGGTGTCACTAGGTGCTTTCTGTCTGTCACAGAAGGGAGCATATCACATATTAGCATAATACTTCATTAGCTCCTAAAGTCTTGACTGGAATTCAGACTCCTGAGACTTTAAATAAAAAATGCCCATCTAAACACCTGGCAGAGTGTGAAAATTGACATATTAATTAATTAAAAAATACAATTTTCAGATGAGCCCTGAAGCTAAATACTCTCTTAACAAAAGACAGAAGAAAAGAGGGAAGACCCTTTGATTCAGCAGCACAAGGAAGATTTTGACACTAATGATTTCGTGCAAGGAATTGTTGGCCTTGGTCTCCTCTGCTCACCCTTTTCCTTCTTCTCTTTATTTCTTTGCCTCTCTTTTGCACTGTCTCTCTGTCTGCCTCTGCCAAATTCCCTCCTGTTTCCCTTATTCTTTGCAAGATCATCCGCTCCCTAGTCTGATCATGTAAGAGGGTCACCTTGGGCAGTCATTCTCTGAACACCTTGGGTGCCATCTGTGCTGAGGTGGGGTGGGCTACTTCTGCTGAGAGGATCTCTTTGGCTGTGGTGCCCTACCTGTCAAATGCTCTCCCAATGGAAGCTCATCTGGTTTCTACCTTGTCTGATTGGGTACCAGGCAATAACCATTTTTATTTTGCAAGGTGCTTAACTGGGTTAGAATAGATGGTTTTAGTGCTGCCACTTTATCTGCTGTTTTTATCTTTGTGTTGCCTCACTGTTAGGAGGTAATTTGTTTTCTTATTAAATTTACTTTTAAACATTTCTATCCTGCCTTCCTTGCCTCTAAAAAGCAAACCAACAAAGAAAAAAATGAATTAAAAAGCAAAACAATATAGACAGTGTCGGTTGCCATTACTGAGTTAGGTGATCAGTGGCCGTGCACTGAGCAGGGGTTTGAAATAAGAGCCCAATCCTAAACCCTCCGAGCAATGGCACTGGGTGTCACCAATGTACTATAAGGCACATCTACATCACCCAGTGAAGAATGTCCATGAGCCCTGGGCCTCAGCGCCAAGTAGAGATGCCAGGGGTGTTGGCAACCTACAGTCTCGAAAGGCTATGGTATCGCGCACTGAATGGTGGTTCTGGAACAGCGTCTAGTGTGGCTGAAAAGGACGATTTGGGAGTGACAATCCCTTCCACACCGGGAGCAAGTGCAGTCTGTCCCTGGTCTGTCTCCCTGGCTGTGGGCCTTCCTTCTTTGCCTCTTTGCCTCAGTCTGTTGGCCAAGTGTCTCTTCAAACTGGGAAAGGCCATGCTGCACAGCCTGCCTCCAAGCGGGCCGCTCAGAGGCCAGGGTTTCCCACCTGTTGAGGTCCACTCCTAAGGCCTTCAGATCCCTCTTGCAGATGTCCTTGTATCGCAGCTGTGGTCTACCTGTAGGGCGCTTTCCCTGCAGGAGTTCTCCATAGAGGAGATCCTTTGGGATCCGGCCATCATCCATTCTCACGACATGACCGAGCCAATGCAGGCATCTCTCAGGACTGTGTTGTTTGGAACTTTGTCCTGCCAGGTGATGCCGAGGGTGCGCCGGAGTCAGCGCATGTGGAAAGCGTTCAGCTGCCTCTCCTGTTGTGAGCGAAGAGTGCACCCAAAGGTAAGTCACGACCCCAGGTGGTGGTGCAGGTTTTTGGGGAGGGGGAAGGCATTCCGGGGCGGGGTGCAGGAGTGACAGGCCCAGGGAGGGGTGGGACTGGTGAAGATTCTTTCCTCCATGTCAGGCTGCAAAGTGGCGGTTCAGCCAGCGCAGACTTGAGTAGCCCCATTGCGGGGCCTGTGCCCTGGCTTGCCCCTGCTCTTCAAGTTCCCTTCCAACTCTAACAGCATATGCTTCTTCCATTCTTCAAATGAATAAAATCATTCCTCATCTTTCCAGGAGCTCCCTGCTGGATCTCAATTGGATCCCTGCAAATGACACACGGAAGCTGACACCTGTGCCCAGCGGCAGTCTTCCGTCCCTTCTCTCCCTCCTGTAGTTCACCAGGTGAGCCGGCAGATTTTTCAAAGCACACTTGGAGCTTGATTGGCTCTTCTTGTTTCACAGACTGCTAAGCAGCACTGCTGCCACCTTTTTCTCTGGCTGTGCTCCTGGGCTTGTCTTAGGAGCACAAAGATCTCCCATTTCCTTTCTGATGGTCAGAGCAGAGCCCTTGACAAAGGCTGGGAAGGTCCGTGGATGTTCAGAAGCAAGAGTTGGCTAAACCCCTAAAAGAGACAAAGGGCACAATCCTAACTGTGCCTTGGGACACAAGTTTATTGCGCCGGCCCGGGAGGGTCGCTAACGTGCCAGAAGCCACAAGGAGATGCGCCAACACATGGAGGCTGAATGCAGCCTCTGTGGCGGCTTCCCTGCTGAGTCTTGCGATGGCCTGGGTGGGCAAGAGTGAAAGGTAGGCGTGGGGGAGGCAGGGGGCGGCAGGGAGGAGGCAGGACAGAGGCATTCCTGGGTGGGGTGTGGGTGAGCAGTGGGCAGCCCCGGGGGTGGGTGGGGGTGGGCGGGCAGAGAGAGGTAGTTGGGCTGGGATCCGGCAGTTATGCCAGATCCCAACCCCTGTTCCCAGGGAGAACGGAGCAGTTTGAAGCCACTGCGCTCTCCTTGGATTTGTGCCACCTCCAGAGGTGGTACAAATTCAAGGAGACCCATACTGGCCAGCAGCTGTTACCCAGGGGTAAAGCGAGAGACAAGGGCAAGGATGGGAGAGTGGAGGCAAATGTAGGGGTAGGAGCTAATAAATAGGCCAGGCCTGAGTAGATCTGGGATGGGATGGGCACATTGGTGTGGGTTCTGTCCCCCTTCTTGAGTTTTCAGCCTCTCTGCTCCTCTTTCTTGCAGATCCCCCTGTCGTCATGCTGTCGGTGCGGCCGCAAACGGTCGCCGAGGGTGGCAAAGTGAGCTTTCTCTGCACGGCCACCTCCAACCCGGAGCTGACAGGCGACAGGTAAAAAGGCCAACAGACTCCAACCTCCCAGAGATCACACAGCAATAGTGATGTTGCTGCGATGCCCTCTACTGGCAGCTTTGGGGATTACAATGAGCCGGGCTCGTCTGATGCCAGTGCATGCCTTCGCAGGTGGGCCAAAGGAGATGTGCCCATTCCGGAGGCCAACGGGGACAGCGATGAGGCGATAGTCAATCAATCGTTTTTCATGGATCCCGTGTCGTGCGAGGGCTCGAATGCCGTCGGCAGCACACTGGTGGATGTGCATTGTAAGTGAAGGAGGCAGGTTGGGTCTGTGTATCCTGGGATAGGTGGGAACACTTTGGAAGAGGAGGATGGACAAGGAGATGACGAGGGTGACCTTGGTGCCAGATTGGTGCCAGATACTGAGTGTGGGCAGGTCAGATGTGGGGCTCCCCCCAACAGGATCTTCTCTCCTGTAACCCCACTTGCCATTCCAGCAGGTAGACCTCAAAGGCCTCCCACCTGCGACCATCATTGTGGTAAAAATTAGGCATTTGTGCCATATTTTTGACACATTCACAGCTGAGTTTGCACCCAATTAGAGCGAGGTGACTAATATATCCATTACCTTTGCATCAATTTGCATATGAGTAAAAATAACCATTTCTGAAGCAAGAAAGCATGCTTAATTTGTTTTTTTATATTATGCACACGGATCAAGACCCTTAATTGACTATAAAGCTCCCCCCAATTAATTTTATAAGTACTTGTATGAAGCAGCACAGGCAGATGTGTATCTACATACAAATTTTTTGAAAACAAACTATTTAATACATGCATAAACACACGTTCATTCACACTATTGAAGACAACAGTGTATAAAACTGCAGATTTTAAGAAGAATGTTTAATGAACTGCTTGTCAACCAAAAAGCCATTCACAAAGAAGGCAAGCGCTGTCTTTAAAAGAAAAAAAAGAAAATCCACTCCTGGGACCTTCTGCATGGAAAGCAGGTCTCTACTACTGAGCGATGGGCCCCCCTAACCCCTGTTTTCCTCTTTTTTCCTGCAGTTGGAGCCCGCCTTATCTCCCAGCCCAAGCCCCTGACTGTAGGTGTTGGTTCTGATGCCTCTTTCACCTGTACCTGGGCGGGGAGTCCACCTCTCACCCTAGCCTGGACCAAGAAGGAGTTCAGGCTCCCAAATTGTGTGTAATTTACCAAACACAAATCTGGGAACACCAACCTCTACCCCCTCCTGTTGTCTCGTAGCACAGTGGGCCAGGTGGAAGACCATGGTGGTAGTAAGAGAGATATAGAACCTTTGCTTTATTCTGACTGTCTGCCAAGGTCAACGGGGGGCACCCCTTTCTGCCTTCCTCCCCACCTGAACTGAGCCTGTGAACACACAGGACACAGTTTTGGTTGTGGCACCAGGAGACCCACCCACTTTGAATCCTCAGAAAAATTGTGAAGCCCTTCTGTCCAAACAGGCCTTCAGTTTAGGATGTTCTGTTCCCTGGTTAGATAACTGAGGCCGGGTATCCTTTTTTGGGCTGGAAAAAGAGCACTGATCCCTTCATTTCAGTAAATAAATCTGAATTCACTTGTACCCACAGGTGTCGAGCAATGGAAACGCGCTACACCTCAAGGCTGTGACGCAGGAAGATGCCGGCATGTACGTCTGCAAAACCATCGTGCCACGCATTGGAGTGGCTGAGAAGGCACTAGCTGTGAATGGTGAGGGGTCTTGGAACCAGGTCATGCACAGCAACCTATTGCAGTGAGCCTGGCGGAAATCTGACCAGACCTGATTGCATCCGTCATTTTTGTCTTTTCCTCAGGGCCGCCCATTATCGGCGCGGAACCAAGCCTGCAGACTGCAGTGGGGGCCAAGGCACGGCTGGAGTGTTTGGTGGGGAGCGTCCCACCCCCCGACAGGATTGTAAGTGCGTGACTCGCCTTTGCCCTCCACCCTCATGCCTTAACCAGACCTGAATGTACCAGATGGTCCTCCTTATCCATGGAGTTGTGATCCATGGAGTTGACTCAACATGGATTGCAAGCCCACACTGGAGCAGCAACTGTTGCCCTGCACATGCCTGATCTCATCTGATCTCGGAAGCTAAGCAGGGTCAGGCCTGGTTAGTACTTGGACGGGAGACCGCTTGGGAATACCGGGTGCTGTAGGCTTCTACCATAGTCTTTCGAGACTGAAGGTTGCCAACCACTGGAGGACCTCAGAGGACCTCCCAGGCATGACTGGAAGTCGTGTCTAGGAGGTCTTCTGAGTTCAGCCGGAGCCTTTGGAGAGGCACTTCCAGGTTTTCACAAAATGTCTTTCTGAAGACTCTGGCTGACCTTCTGAGGTGCGAGGAGGTAGCCTGCAGTGTCCCTGCACCTCATAAAGCCTCCTGGAGACCTTCTGGAGTCCTGAAGGCACCCCTGGTTTTCAACCAAAGCTGGAAGTGCTTTTCAAAGACCTTCTGAGGCCTGGGCAGGCTGTGTACAACCTCCCCTCACCTCAGAAGGCCAGCCCCAGTCTTTGGAAAGGCAGTAGGGTATGTCATATGCAAAAGAAACCAGATATTATTTGTGAAGTTGGATGAAAAGGTGGAATGCATGTGTGCCAAAGTAGTTAGAATGTAGAGTTATTGAACCCATGATTTTAAACCCACACTGCTTAGTTCAGGGTTCTTAACCCTTTTACTATTACAGACCCCCCACCCCCCATAGATTGCCCAGTGTGTCCCCATACCTTCTTCACTAGTCTGTAGGAATCAGCATCATCACCAGTCCTATTAGGTACCACTATTTTGTCAGCAGCGGGGTTCTACTTTACATATGGATAGCAAGGATCAGAATGCCTCAATCTGCATTGACAGTGGTGATACTTAATAATCTGATCCATATAAATAATGGTAATAGTTAATCACCTAATCTAACAACAATTTTTTTAAATTGTTCAGAGATTGAGAGCACAATCCTAACCAGGTCTACTCAGAAGTAAGTCCTATTTTGTTCAATGGGGCTTACTCTCAGGAAAGTGTGGTTAGGATTGCAGCCTGAGTCCCATACCTCCCTCATTGGGTTCTGGTACCTCCAAAGGGTATGGATAACCCTGGTTAAGAATCCCTAGTTTAGATTTTCCCACAAAACCTTGGAAGGTTCTGAATGGACAATCGTCCCCGTAGTGTCTAGAGTCGATCCTTGGGCTTGGTACCCATCGGGCACGAGGCTAACCAGGTGTACTCAGAAGTAAGTCCTATTTTGTTCACTGGGGCTTACTCTCAGGAAAGTGTGGTTAGCATTGCAGCCATCATCTTCTACCTGTCCAGGCTTCTGATTTGCCCCCCTGTCTCTTTGCAACAGGCCTGGTCGTGGGGTGAATGGGTGCTGGATGCTGGCTCGCTAGATCGGTTCACGGTGGACACCATAGTGACCGACCAAGGGGTGCTGTCTGCTTTGCTGATCAACCCAACGCATGACAGCGACTTCACCTTGGCCTACAACTGTACCGCATGGAATCACTTTGGCGCACGTTCCGCTACCGTCAGCTTATGCCGCCAAGGTAAGATTCCCCATCCCCCTCTACTAATTTCACCAGGAACAAGCTTCATGGTGAACTCACTGGGGCCCCGCCAGATCTCCTGTTTTCAAAGCAGAGAGATCCAAGTGCAGAGCCCAGCAGAGCAGTGAAACTCACCTTAGCAAGCCACTGTCTCTCTGTACAGCATACTTTGGCAGGGATTGTTGGGAGAAGAAAAGGGGATAATCTCCAGCTTGAGACTGAGGTCCTGGAGGGGGAGGGCAGAATACTGATGTGACACAACATGACCTTGACTTTCATCCCCCCTTGGGCAGTGGTTCCCAAACCTTTCCAACTAGCAGTTCCCTTGACCTACTGGGCCTTTGGCCACAGCTCCCCATTAGGGCTACAATCCTATAGTGTATAGGGTGGCAGATTTTCACCAGGATTCTGCATCTCCCCTGGCTGGATTCCATGGCTTCCCAGGGAGCCTCAGTTTGGGAATCACTGCACTTGACGCTCATCACTTTGCTCTTTCAGCTGTGTTCAGCCTGGGCTGATGCAAGCCTCTGGGGTGGGCGGGAAGGAAGGTGGGGAGGGAGGCATTCCTGGGTGGGGGGAGGGCGGGCGGTGGGCAGGTGGGGAGCGGGAGGCGGGGCTGGGATCCAGCGCTTATGCTGGATCCCAACCCCCGTTCCCGGGGAGCTTGGAGCAGCTCCAAGCCACTCCGCTGTCCTTGGACTTGTGCCACCTCAGGAGGTGGCACAAGTCCAAGGAGACCCATAGGGGAAAAGTCACCTTACCCGGAGGTAAGGGGAAAAGTTTCCTCTTGCCTCTGGCTGGGCCGCCTTGGGCCCCTGTCCTGTGCTGGATACAACGCAAGCCTCTTGGCTTGCCTGTTCCAGCGCAGGGTAGGATTGCAACCAAAAAAGTTATGTTTTTTTGCTGGCCAAAATAAATTTTCAAGCTAAGTCTGTGCTTTGACACCCGTCCATTTTTGACTTGCATTCGTGCTCTGGTCCCCAACCAGAAGAAAGCACAAGGTATCATTTAAGATGGCATGAAATCAAATGCCAGTAATTAAAGGCATGAATTCTCCCCGCAGAGGTCTCGTCCGTCCTGATCATGGGGGGCTTAGCTGCCTCCGGGGTTGCTGTTCTCCTGCTCCTGGTGGTTGTCATCTCTTTCTGCTACCGACGGAAGCGCTGTGGGAAAGGTGAGGTGTCATTCTCAGAAGCTAAGCAGGGTCAGGCCTGGCTAATCCTTGGATGGGAGACCGCTTGGGAATACTGGGTGCTGCAGGCTTCTACCATAGTCTTTCGAGACTGAAGGTTGCCAACCAACCGTTCTCAGCCCTCCCAGGAATTACGTGGGGCCTTGTGCCCCTGAGCTGCAGCCCACGTCACCAATCCTTGAGTCACTTTGGGGAGAAAGTTGGGGTACAAAATCAAATGATCTGTTTGCTGCCAGCCTATAGTTAAGGCTGCATTGTCAGAATGCTGGATAGAGGCAGGGTTATTCCCTCTTCCTCTGAGCTCCTCTGGTCTGTGGACTTGGTTAGGCCCACTGAATATCCCCACCTGGTCTTCAAAGCCTCTCCCCCTCCTTTTCCATTGGCCTGACATCTCCCTGCTACGGACGGCGGCTCCAGACGCAACCATTTGAGCAGTTTTCCTGGGGTCCGGCAGACACTTGCCCCTGCACGGTTTCTTGGGAAAACCAGTGGGTGGAATGGTGGCACCAGTGGAGCTTGCGAACAGCAGATATATGGGCCTGCTCTTCTCCCAGCTAGCTGCCCAAGGGGATATGGATCCACCCATGCCTCCGTTGAATAATGCTACCCAATCTACATAGGGATAGATCAGAGAAGGGCTTCAGTGCATCTTGCCACTTCCTGGTGTTTTCTCATGCCCATCCCAGAGCTCTCCAAGATCTGGAATGTGCGCAGATGTCATTGTTTAAATCCCCTGGAGTGAAATCCTGTAGAAGACCAAGTTTTCAGCTCACACCTCTGTCTGTCCATAAATCCTGCAGCCAAGCGGGGGGCGCAGCTCTCCAAAGCAGATATCCTTGTGCAGATCACCACGAGCGATAGCAGCCCAAGCCGGCCGAGTGAGACAGAGGGTGATGGCAAGGAGCCCATGGTGACGGGGAGCCAAGAACTGAAGGTGAGCTCAACTGGGAGTGTGGGAGACTCACAGTAGATCCACCCAAACTGAGGCTCTAAGTCAGTGTGGTCCAGCAAAGATGTGTACAGTAATGTACACTTTGAACCCCCAGAGATGTGTGGCCTTACTGGGTGATGCCAAAAGGTCCTTCTCTTTCCACAAGTGCCAACCAGATGAATCGACATGCTCAAAAGCAGGGTGTGATGGTGACATTTATTCATTGATTTAAGACATGTATACCCTGCCTTCCCAGTGTTTTTAGAACACGAACATCATCCCTGGCATCTTTTCCTCAGCAGGTGGTACCTGCTGGCATCCTGCCTTTGAAACAGAAAAGTTCTGTTCTCCACTAATAGTTAGGATAGCAGATTTGTGGGCAGTGGGTCTAATGCTCTCTTAATGCTGTCTAACCTAGTGCCCACCACACCTGACGGCAAAGAGGCCTACCTGTGAACTTCTCCATAACTGGTCCATTCTTTTCATTCTTTCCTAAAGCAGCTATGGGAGGTGAACCTGGGGTTCCCTTGTTGTAGTCCAATGCTCTAACCATTGCACCACACTGTGAATCGGCCCTCCAAATAATTTGGTGGTACCTTAACCTTGCTTCATTGGCATTTCTGTCTTTGTCCTCCCCAGGATCCCACCAATGGCTACTACAAGGTCCGCGCCCATGAGGAGCAATGTTTAGGAAGCAGCTTCTCTGAGTACACGCCAACCACCCGACCTTTGTTTGGGGCATCTTCTCTCTACCCTTCCGCTGGGCCGGTCCAGCCCAAGTTGTATGAGTATGCCCACCGGTACACCCTGGGTACACCAGGCTCTCGTGCAGCCTATGACCCACACGAGCGACCTTTCCCTCAGGAAAGCATGTACAGCGGGACGGCCTACCTCACAGCCCCCTACAGCCGGGCTTTCACCAGCTACGTCAAGCCCAGCAGCTACGAGAAGGCCGAGAGCGGGTATGAGCAGTCGGACCAGGCCAGTAAGACCTCGGGCTGCTCCCGCTTCTCTTATACCTCCCTGTCCCAGCAGTCCGACTATGGGCGCCCTGCCCACCAACGCATGCAGACCCACGTATGACTCGTGCCTGACCCCTGCCAACCTCCGGTCGTCTTCAGAAGGGAGAGAACAGGGAGCAGACACTTCATGTAGATAATGAACTCCAAAACAGCCAGATAGACTCGGTGCCGAAGACCTGGGCTGGGACATGCCATTCTCATCCTCCGGGGAAGATGGCTGCCAGGCTAGCTTAGCAACGCAGAGTTGCTGTCAAGATAGCCAATAGCCTGCTTGTAAGTCATCTTCATCTGTAGCCAGGTCCATCTCTCTTGGGGAGCGTGAGAGGAAACTGTTTTTAGCCACCTCCACGTCAGGACGTGAAAGTGGATTTTGGACAGCCAAAGGCACATCTCTGCTGAAACTGGAAACAAGTTTTCATGGCTTATTAAGAAGTCTTGGTCTAGGTCTGACTTCAAAATGGTGGACGTGGCTGGCTGCCAGGCCAAGAGTGCTAGTGGAAGCAGCCAGCAGCTCAGCACTTTCAAAATGGTGCTAGGACACGGAGTCGGCAATAGGACTACAGGACTCTCTCGCTCTTTGCTCACTGATAGACTTGCCCAGGAAGGAAAGACTCCAGACTCTGCTCCAGACACATGATCTTGGGAAATCTCTAAGCATGGGTGCTAGGCTTTCCTGATACCCACAAAACCCTCTCTTCCCCCTCCCCCCTCCATCCCATTTGTCTCTCCACTGCTCCCTCTCCAATTTCCTGATACCCACAAACCCCTCTCTTCCCCCTCCCCACTGCATCCCGTTTGTCAAAATTTATCAATCAATCAATCAATCAATCAATCAATCAATCAATCAATCAATCAATCAAATCGTTTATTGCTTAACCATAGGTCATTACATTTGGAAAGAAAAATAAAATATATAAAATGTATATATACTTTAGTATAATAGTGCCATACAGTAAAACTCAGTTATTAACAAATTGAATAAAACACGATCTTATCTTTTTAGCCGCAAGGGCAAAATGTGCCACAGCAAAAGTAACATTTGATTGTAAATCCTCAAGTAGATAATAAACTAATTGTTCAGGGGAATAACCACACAGGGATTTTACTATTGGTTCCAAAAAACGGCTTCTCGGATTCCCATATAAGGGGCAAATCAGTAAATAATGTAACACATCTTCAACCTGCCCACATCCATAAACACAAAGGCGCTTTGCTATAGGAATTTTTTTATATCTACCCTCTAAATATGCTGAAGGCATTTGTTGAAATCTCAGTTCAGTAAAAGCTCTTCTTAACTGTGGGTAAGTCAGAGTCTCAAAATAAATGGACATCATATGCTGGATGTTAATATGGGGATACCAGCTCGAATATCGAGATTCCCATAAAGAAACTTTGTCTTGGTAAGTTTCCCAGTCATAAATCCATTCCCTGAGCTCTTTAGGACTCAGGCACAGAAACTTGTCATACTCCAGGTTAAAATACTTTAACTTAAAAAAATCCTGATTGACCCATCCTCCAATAAGCATCTGTTCGTTCTAGCATTCTTTTGCTAGAGCTGACTCTTCCATAGCATTGATCCTTCTCCAAAATCGGAAGTAAGCAAGGTCCATTCTAATGGCTAAAGATGGCAGTCCTAGCTCTGCTCTAATATGAACCGCAGGAGAGCCTGGAGACAGTCCTAATATTTGTCTCAAAAATTTATTTTGTAAGACTTCTAAGTTTCCCTTAAATGAGTCTCCCCACAACTCTGCCCCATATAACATATGAGGTAAGATCTTTGCTTCATGAACTTTAATCAGTGGGGGAATTAACTGTCTGCCTCTAGCATAAAAATGTTTTTTTAACAAACCCATCTGTCTGGCACTGGAGATTAAAATCATCTCACTATGTTGTTTCCAGGTCAGACTCTTTGAAAATTGTATGCCAAGATATTTAAATGAATTTACCTGTTCTATAACATGCCCATCAAGCTTCCATTTATGATTGACAGAGCCCTTCCCAAAAATCATGATCTTAGTTTTAGAGTAATTTATTTTTAAATGCTCTTCCTTGCAAAGTTGACCAAATCTATACAACATCCTCTTAAGTCCAATTTGATTCTGAGACATCATAACTAAATCATCTGCATACAGCAGAATAGAAATCTTCCTATCTCCTATAGAAGGAGGAAAAAAAGATAGAGAGGACATTTGTGGGATCAAATTATTTACATAAAAGTTAAATAAAAAAGGAGCTAATATACAGCCCTGTTTAACCCCCCTATTGACCTGGATCTTTTTGGTCAAATAACCTAAATTGCCTAATCGCACTTGAAGTGTATTTTGGCTGTGTAAT
This sequence comes from Tiliqua scincoides, assembly GCF_035046505.1. NCBI lineage: Eukaryota > Metazoa > Chordata > Lepidosauria > Squamata > Scincidae > Tiliqua > Tiliqua scincoides. The sequence continues at coordinate 15,238,880 of NC_089830.1, read as the reverse complement.
ATCTCAATAAGCCACAATAGGCGTTTATCTATATTGGTCATGGATAATTTGGTCCACAGCCTCTCTCTATCAATTAAATCAAAAGCTGATGTAAAATCCACAAAGGCCAAATAAAGAGATCTTTTAGCATGCTTGGTGTATTTACATATAATATGATGTAATATAAATGCTTGATCAATAGTACTCCTGCCTTTTCTAAATCCAGCCTGTTCATGATGAATAATAGCCTGGGTGTTATCCCACTCTATAAGTTTATTCAATAAAAATCTGGCATATAATTTTGCTGCCACATTGATTAAACTGATAGGCCTATAGTTTGAGGGTTCCTTAGGATCACCCTTTTTATATCTAGGTATCACTATGCTATTTAACCATTCGGAAGGCACTCTACCGGAGTGATTAATCCACGTGAAAAGATTGGCAAAAATAGGGGACCACCAATGCAGGTCCAACTTAAAGATCTCCGCTGGTATCATATCATCACCTGGCGCCTTACCTGTCCTCATAATCTCAATCAATTGTACAGTTTCATTACATGAGACCGGAGGCCATTCAGAGCAGTTAGGTATATCTACTGATGGTAAGGGAAAGTCTATCTCACTCCCAAAGATATAACTAAAGTGAGAAATCCAGGTTACAGGTGAGATAGAATTTACAATTCCTCTGGTTTGATGTAAGAAACCTCTATTAATTAAACTTCAGAATTGAATTTGATTTTTTTCTTTCGTTGCAGCTTCCAGGGCCTTCCAATTTGCTACATAAAAGCCTTTCTTTTTTATTTTGGAGAAGTCGTTTATACGCCTTGCGAGTAGTCAAATAACATTCCATAGCTTCTTTATTGGCAGCGACTTTTGCATATCTCAGTGTTCTAGTTAACTGCTTTTTATGCATAATACATTCTTTATCATACCATGAATCATTGCCCTTCTTCGAGTTCTTTTGAAAGGGAGCCGATACTACGGGTCTAAGAGCCATAATAATTTGCTGGTAAGTCCCACCTATATCAGAGTGGGACTGTATCACCTGCCTTCTTTTCTCTAGTAATTGTTCAGAGTACAACAAGGCTCTAGCACTTGTATCAATCTCCAATGACCATTTTAATCTTCTAACTCCTTGTTCCAAACCTTGAAATGTAGTATTCGTCAACACCCTTGTATGAATTGAATTACAGTTAAAGGACATCATAAGTGGAAGATGATCACTGTCCGCTCTATCTCCTATTGCCATACAGTTTATCCATCCAAACAGAACATTTGAACAAAAAATATAGTCTATTACACTTGCCCCTTTATCCCTAAGGAATGTATAGTATCCTCTGGAGCTATCCAGACTGGAACCATTTAAACAAATGAGCTGGAATTGGAATATTAACTTCATTAGAGAGCGACCATAATTATTGATCATTTTATCACAAGACACTCTAAATGGACAATGACTCACTTCTGACTCAATACCAAAAGCCAACTCCATTTTGAGACTGTCACCGATTCTGGCGTTGAAATCCCCACAGATCATAAAGGGGATATTAGGATATTCAACAGTTAATGTGTCAAGTAAACCCCCAAAAGGATCCCAAATGACAATTGCTGAGTTCACAATTCTCGGGGGAATATATACATTTATACAAATCCAAGAACTCCTTCTGCATCCCTTAATCAGTATAACTTGCCAATAATTAGAAGACAAACAGGTGAGTTCTGTGCCTTCCAGGCCTGTGGTAGCTGCAATAAAAAGGGCCAAACCTCCACTCCCTCTTCTTTGAAAAGAAACTTTGACCGCAGACATATGCCATACATTACAACCCTGCAAAAAAGGGCTTTCAGAATCTGTAAGCCATGTTTCTTGGAGACATATAATTTCAAAGGATAACAGATACTGAGTAATACCTGGGTCAATTAACTTATTTTGCCAGCCAGCAATGTTCCAGGATAAAAGATTTATAGACTGAGTATGAGGCCTTCACCATTCTGGTCAATCCCTATCATAAAATGGGGCTCGCTGAACCGTTTGATAGTTATAATAACCCAAGGGTTTAAAATTCTCAGGCAATGGTTCCTCAATTCTGCATGATTTACTTTTGCAGAATAACTTATCCGAGACCTGTTTAAGGGCTATATTATTCGGAAAGGTCACAAAGGAGGGACAAGGCTCCGGTCCCCTAATTCGTCTGATTAAGTCCTTAGCTGTCCCGTTATGTTTTCCAAAGTCATTTCTGGACTTAAACTGGGAAGTTGATTTATTTTTCCCTTGCCATGAGGCATATTTAGCTACAAACCTTCCCTTTTTTTCCCTTCTAGGGGGCTGAAAATTTTTATCAAATTTATCATTCAGACCCCATTTAAAAGATATTTGCATAAACTCAAATTTATAGTCCCCAGAAATGGTGTGCATGTTCCAGATTGCTAAAAATTAACAGAATTCTTCCCCATTTTATATCAGGATTATTTGGATATCGACAAATACCAAAAAATAATAAAAAAAAAAGACTCTTTTGCATTCCAATCCTCACCCAGGATCTTCTTTATGGTCTGTTCAACTTCTCTGGCAGACCTCCATGTATTAGTTGGACGACCCAGGGGCCAATTATTTATAGTAATGTAATAACCATTAGAATTTGGATCAGCCTCCAAGGTAGAGGAATATTCCATTGCTCTACAAGGAAGGATCAAACCTTTAGAATAAAGTTGAGAAGACGGTGCAGGAATCCTATCTGTAGCAGAAGCAATGGGACTAATATTATTTTCTTCATCATGCCAATCATCGATAACTATGAGGTCATTATTAAAAAAGGTCAAATTTGATCTTAATTCTTCTATACTTGAGTCCTGATTATACTTGAGTCCAACCTGACAAGGTTGGAAATCAAAGGAAGGTTGCAAATTATCTTGTGCATCATTCAGCTGACAATCGTGACTTCTTGGGATCATAACTTGTTTCTCCATTCGGCTAGATCTTTCATTGACATCTCTAACTCCAATTGTTGTTACATCCACTGTCTGCTGATCTCCAATGGGTTTAAGAGGATCAATAGTTGGAGCTGCTCTTAAAATTCCATCACTTATTAAATTTACATTGAGTTGTAATAAAGCTTTCATTCCCATAATTTCTTGATGCATCATACTTCTCAAATATTGCCTTAGTCGTTATAGCCATATGGAAACATCGATCACGCATCTGAGAGCAGAAAAAACTAGAGTGTCCATCATTAGCACCAGTAAGATTACGGGAAAAAACTTCGTCCGGAGTATCTTGTATAGTCATTTTGGGGTCTTCTGAAATATTATAAGATCCCACAACAGGCCACGTAAGCTTCTGAAATCAATTAGGATCCAAAGACCAATTTCCAATATCAAGTGAAATATCAAGTGAAGTATCAAGCCCCTCATTTACTAAGTCCATGTCATAGTTTTCCCTAACACATAGGGTTTGTAAAACAGGCTATTATCTGCAGGGTCACTATGCACATTCCTAATTGGAGAAGCGGCTGTATCGACATTTAGAGTTTCATTTAAAAAAGACTTTTCATGAGTAGAACCTACTTTAGAAGAAACACAAAAATCATCCGTTAGCCTTTGAATACACTTGGACTTATTCCCTTGTGTGGGAGAACGAGCACTCTGTGCCCTAGTAACCACCATCTTGAAAGTTGGAATTAAAGCACTTGTGTAAATAAAACGGAAACTGTAAAAACAGAACCGGCTACTCTTGTTTGGAGAGCTGTTTTCCTTTCACTTCAAGTTAATTTTAAACATACAATTCTGCATTCCAGCAAAATCAGTTTTTATACGTAGCAATGTTGTTAAAAGCTACTAGCAACGGCTTTCCCTTCAAGATGGCTGCTGTAGCAAATCTTTATCTTGTTTGACAAATTAGGGCTGATAGTGTCTAATTAAATGCAATTGATGTGCATTCCAAAGAGCCGACTCTCCGCCAAAATATAAAATATCTTTTCTTATCAAATCCTAGGACAGAAGGCACTAAAAACTTGAAAAATAACCTTGTGGAGACGGAGTTCTCCCAAAGGCAGCTACTTCCTCCAGCCACCTGGTCCCCCTACCAACCCGTTTGTCTCACCACTGCTCCCTCTTCAATTTCCTGATAACCACAAACCCCTCTCTTTCTTCTCCACTCTCTTCCCCCTCCACTGGAGAGGATACTCCAACTTCGCCATATGGTGTCAGCACAACACGGGAAGCAGCAGTTACCAGTTATAAGTTTTCCCTTGATTGCCGTAGAGCGTGACGCCAGGGGCTGTTTCCGACGGTGGGAGAGATAATTGCATCTCGCTGGGCAGTCCCCAGCCAGTAAGGTGTTGCCTCGCCATGGTCCGTTAACCTCACGGGGTGCGTGGGGTTTAGGGTGAAAACCGACAAGCGGATCGACAACTCTGCACCATGCAACAGAAAACAGAAAACTCCTGCCCTAAAGCTGGGCACCTGGAATGTAAGGACAATGACACCTGGCTTCTCTGATGACCTGCAAGTAATAGACGATGCATGCAAAACAGCTGTCATCGACATGGAGCTGAGCAGACTGCAGATGGACATCATCGCCCTTCAAGAGACTAGGCTGCCAGATTCCGAATCTGTCAAGGAGAGAAATTTCTCATTTTTCTGGCAGGGAAAACCACCAAACGAAACCAGGGAACATGGTGTTGGCTTTGCGGTCAGAAATACCCTGCTGAAATCCATCATCCCACCTACTGTGGGAAGTGAAAGAATTTTGTCCCTGCAGCTCCAGTTATCAGCAGGACCTGTCACTCTCACCGACTGTTGTCTCCAGCAGAAGCCAAAGACAAATTCTATGTTGATCTGGCCACCACTATCAAGAAGATCCCCGTAAAAGAGCCATTGTTCATCCTCGGCGATTTCAATGCTAGCGTTGGTGCTGATAACAGTTCGTGGCCCACTTGCTTAGGTCAGTTCGGCACTGGGAAGATGAACAAAAATGGCCAACGCCTGCTAGAGTTTTGCTGTCATCACGGTCTCTGTGTCAGCAACACGTTCTTCAACACGAAGCCCCAACATGGAGTCTCTTGGAGACACCCAAGATCAAAGCACTGGCACCAGCTCGACCTGATTCTCACCAGACGCTCCAGCCTTCCCAGCATCAAGATCACACGCAGCTATCAGGGTGCTGCCTGCAACACCGACCACTCCCTGGTGTGCAGCAGAGTGAAACTGCAAACAAAGTGACTGTACCACACGAAAAAGGAAGGAAGACCTCGCATTGATTCCAGCAAGACCCGGGATCAGAGAAAAGTGGAGGAATTTGTACGAGCGCTTGAGGAATCTCTTCCAGGCCCGGTCGATGCAAACGCATCCAACAGATGGGAACATTTCAAGAATGCCGTTTACAACAACGCCTTGTCCATATTTGGCAAGAAGACCAACAAGACGGCAGACTGGTTTGAAGCCCACTCTGAGGAGTGGACACCAGTCATTGAGGAAAAGAGGAGAGCTCAAGCAGCATACAAGGCCTGTCCCAGTGAGCACAACCTGCAGGTCCTCCGAGTTGCTCGCAGCAAAGTCCAGCAGATTGCCAGGAGATGTGCTAACGACTACTGGTTCCAGCTATGCTCCCAGATACAGATAGCAGCTGACACGGGCAACATCAAGGGGATGTATGACAGTATCAAGAAGGCCCTGGGTCCAACGCAGAAGAAAATTGCCCCTCTGAAGTCTGCTACAGGCGAGGTCATCCAGGATCGGACGCAGCAGATGGAACGCTGGGTGCAGCACTACTCTGAGCTATATTCCAGAGAAAATGTAGTCACCGAAGAAGCACTGAACAACATTGAGTGCCTGCCTGTGCTGGAGGAGCTTGACAGTGAACCAACCCTAGAAGAACTTCACGTGGCCCTGGACTCCCTTGCCTTTGGCAAGGCACCTGGAAAAGACAGCATCCCTGCTGAAGTCCTCAAGTGCTGCAAAGAGATCATCATCACTGAGCTGCATGAAATCCTCTGTCTCTGCTGGAGAGAAGGTGGAGTACCTCAAGACATGAGGGATGCAAACATCATCATGCTGTACAAGAACAAAGGCGACAGGGGTGACTGCAACAACTACCGTGGCATCTCTCTCCTTAGCATTGTAGGAAAGCTGTTTGCCCGAGTTGCACTAAAGAGGCTCCAGGTACTTGAAGAGAGCGTCTATCCAGAATCACAGTGCGGATTCCGATCCAACAGGTCCACCACTGATATGGTATTCTCCCTTAGACAACTGCTGGAGAAATGCAGGGAACAATGACAGCCACTCTTTATAGCCTTCAGAGATCTCACGAAGGCCTTCGACCTGGTCAGCAGGGATGGCCGCTTCAAGATTCTCCCCAAGATTGGATGTCCACCCAGGCTCCTCAGCATCATCAGATCCTTCCACAAGGAAGTGAAGGGCACTGTTGTCTTCGATGGCTCCTCATCAGACCCCTTTGACAACCGAAGCGGCGTGAAGCAGGGCTGTGTTCTTGCACCAACCTTGTTTGGGATTTTCTTCGCTGTTTTGCTGAAGCATGCCTTTGGAACTGCAACAGAAGGCATCTATCTCTGGATCAGATCAGATGGAAAGCTCTTCAACCTCTCCAGGCTAAGAGCAAAGTCCAAAGTCCAGCTGAAATGTCTGTGTGACTTCCTCTTTGCCGACGATGCAGCTGTCACTACCCACTCTGCCAAAGATCTCCAGCAGCTCATGGATTGTTTTAGCAAGGCCTGCCAAGATTTTGGACTGACAATCAGCCTGAAGAAAACACAGGCCATGGTTCAGGATGTGGACTCACCTCCCTGCATTACAATCTCTGCGCATGAACTGGAGGTTGTCCATGACTTTGTGTACCTTGGCTCAACGATCTCCGACACTCTTACTCTTGATACCGAGCTAAACAAACGCATCGGTAAAGCAGCTACCACGTTTTCCAGACTCACAAAGAGAGTCTGGTCCAACAAGAAGCTGACGGAACATACCAAGATCCAGGTCTACAGAGCTTGCATCCTGAGTACACTTCTGTACTGCAGCAAGTCATGGACTCTTCGCTCACAACAGGAGAGGAAACTGAACGCTTTCCACATGTGCTGCCTCCAACACTTTCTCGGCATCACCTGGCAGGACAAAGTTGAAACAACACAGTCCTGGAACGTGCTGGAATCCCTAGCATGTATGCACTGCTGAAACAGAGACGCCTGCGTTGGCTCGGTCATGTCGTGAGAATGGATAATGGCCGGATCCCAAAGGATCTCCTCTATGGAGAACTCGTGCAAGGAAAGCACCCTACAGGTAGACCACAGCTGCGATATAAGGACATCTGCAAGAGGGATCTGAAGGCCTTAGGAGTGGACCTCAACAAGTGGGAAACCCTGGCCTCTGAGCGGCCCGCTTGGAGGCAGGCTGTGCAGCATGGCTTTTCCCAGTTTGAAGAGACACTTGGCCAACAGTCTGAGGATAAGAGGCAAAGAAGGAAGGCTCATAGCCAGGGAAACAGACCAGGGACAGACTGCACTTGCTCTCGGTGTGGAAGGGATTGTCACTCCCGAATCGGCCTTTTCAGCCACACTAGACGCTGTTCCAGAACTACCATTCAGAGCACCATACCAGAGTCTTTCGAGACTGAAGGTTGCCAACAGTGGAGAGGCACTTGCACTGAGCCAAGTCGACCAGGAGGTGGCGATAGTGTTCAACATTTTTCTGCCATTGAAGCTGTGAAAGATTTGGGGGATTTAATTTTTGTATACGAAAAATAAGTTATTCCTTGTTGTTACTTTTGCCTTACCAGCCGTGGATGTTTTATTTTTTGTTTGTTTGTTTCAGTTTTCCAGAGTCACTAGGGGAAGGGGGTTGTTTTTATTTTTCATTTTTTTTTAATGAATGGGATTCCACATTGGCATTCTATGATCATGCCTGTTTTCAGTCTGCATTTTTATATACAGAGGGGAGATTGCAAATGTATTGTCTACTGCAGAACTCAAAAATATTTATATTTAATTTAAAAAGTGGGAATGGAGTGACGATCCTTTATTATTTCTGGGATGTGTACTGGAAAACCCAAAGTCTGGAATAGAAGGAGAGAGAAAGGGAAGCACACACTAAGTTTCCTGGGTGACCTTGGGCCAGTCGGTCACTCACTCTCAGTCTCACCTACCTCACAGGGTTGGTGTGAGGACCAAAGATGGGGAGGAAAAATGTTCATCACCCTGAGTTCCTTGGAGGAAGGGCAGTAGAAAAATGTGAAATTTGAAAGTGCACAGGTATGCCCAGAAAAGCTCGATCCCCTGTGCCATCTGAATTTTTTTATTTCTCACCTATGCAAACTAGTTTGACTCCAGTTATTAAAAATTCATGGTTCCTATCTGCAGATATATCTACCCACCACTCCGGCATAGCTTCTCTATAGTTTATTGAAGCCAGCTACCCAAGACGTTCATATGTTGGGTAGTATGAATGCCATATTGTAACATAAGCGTCTGCACTCCTAGCAATTGACATTTTGAACATAAGAACATAAGAACAGCCCCACTGGATCAGGCCATAGGCCCATCTAGTCCAGCTTCCTGTATCTCACAGCGGCCCACCAAATGCCCCAGGGAGCACACCAGATAACAAGAGACCTCATCCTGGTGCCCTCCCTTGCATCTGGCATTCTGACATAACCCATTTCTAAAATCAGGAGGTTGCGCATACACATCATGGCTTGTACCCCGTAATGGATTTTTCCTCCAGAAACTTATCCAATCCCCTTTTAAAGGTGTCTAGGCTAGACCCCAGCACCACATCCTGTGGCAAGGAGTTCCACAGACCAACCACACGCTGAGTAAAGAAATATATTCTTTTGTCTGTCCTAACCCACCCAACACTCAATTTTAGTGGATGTCCCCTGGTTCTGGTGTTATGTGAGAGTGTTAAGAGCATCTCCCTATCCATAATTTTGTATGTCTCAATCATGTCCCCCCTCAGGCGTCTCTTTTCTAGGCTAAAGACGCCCAAACGCCGTAGCCTTTCCTCATAAGGAAGGTGCCCCAGCCCCGTAATCATCTTAGTCGCTCTCTTTTGCACCTTTTCCATTTCCACTATGTCTTTTTTGAGATGCGGCGACCAAAACTGGACACAATACTCCAGGTGTGGCCTTACCATAGATTTGTACAACGGCATTATAATATTAGCCGTTTTGTTCTCAATACCCTTCCTAATGATCCCAAGCATAGAATTGGCCTTCTTCACTGCCGCCGCACATTGGGTCGACACTTTCATCGACCTGTCCACCAACACCCCAAATTATGCAAGTTCTCATTTTTCTCCCAAATTTATTCTGAAATTTCTATTGCAGTAACCAAATTTGCCATTGAGAAACGAGCTCAAGCTGAAGCTCCACCCCACGTACTGGCAATCTTCAGCCACACCTCTGTCTTTGACAAGCCACATCCCTAGCTTTGGCAGGGATTTCCCATGTGCTTTTGACTATGGAACTATAAGGGCTAGCACATCACATCACCTTTGAAAACTGACCACTTTACAGACTAAGGCCTTGCTAGGCTAGGAAGTTGCCTTTTTGCTATTCCCATTACTGAAAGCCTTTCATTGCAGCCATAAGGACTAGAACCCTGTTTATTTTTTTTTTTTTTAATTGAAAGCTGAGATGCGCAGGAATTTGAATGTGGCTCCATGCCTTATTTTGCCTGCCTGTGGCATATAGGCATGAACACGGCCCTGGTGGTATAGATCAGAAGACAGAGCTCCCAGTGAAATTCTGGGTTCGCCTCTAATGTTAGAAGCACGTGACCCCTTTCCTCCTTTTGGACCCTCTCTGGCCACAGGATATAGCTGTGTGCAAACCACCATTCCACCCACATATCCCTGTTGTAGCCTAGGCTCCAGATTCCCCATGAGAAGCATTCCACAGCTTTTTCCCAAAGTGTCTTCTGAAAACAGATGGGTTGGTGTCACGCCACCTTTGCAAAAAGAGACTTGGAAATCTCAGGATACGCCTGCTTCTCTTTAGTGTGGGCAGCCCCTCCCCCTTGATAACATTGAAATGATTTCGCTCCCACCCATTCTTTTTTTCCCCACATGCCCAAAATATTCAGTGTCATCACTGTGACAAGTAACATTTCAGGCCTAGTGCCTGAAATGTCTGCATTGGAAGTCAAAAACTGATGCCTGCCACGCTATGGCTTTCCTGCAACACAAAATCAAAAGGAGAACGTATATGTGGGTTCGGCTGTGCCCGTCAACCTGGAACATTTATACATAAGAAATGTGTTTTTCCAGCTGTAGGAGTCACTTGAGGTGCCCTGAGTGTGACACCTGGGGCGGCCTGTACTCCCCTTCCCCCCCCCCACACACAAACACTTGTACTGTGACACTACTGGTAGTTGCTCTAGAATGTGCGCCTGGGAACGAGTCCTGAGTTCACCCAGCCCCTTACTGCAGCGGTGATTGTGCAGGTTGACCAATGGATCAGAAAACAGGGGCTTGGGCTTCTCTTGTGCCTTTTATCATCAGATTAAGGCACAGAAAACAGCAGATAAAAATGTTCACTGCACTGGTATGCATTGTCACTTGCGGATTGAACACAGAAAGCTGTCTAATACACACAGGGCCCAATCCAATCTAACATTGCAGCACCACTGCAGCCATGCCAAGGAGATGTGCGCTGCATCCTGGGGTGGGGGGGGCAGTCATTGAGGTCTCCTCAAAGGAAGGGAACATTTGTTCAGTGCTTCATTGTGGCTGCATCAGCACCGGAAAGTTGGAGAGCATCAGTGGCGTCACTAGGGTTTGCATCACCCCATATGGGAGGCCAGCACGTCACCCCATGATGGACCTCCTCCCATTCAGTGGCCCAGGCAATGCCTTGGGCAGGGGGTGTGGTGGTGTACCCAGGGCCTCTGAGAGGAATTTTATCAGGGGGTACAAAGTTTCTTTTGGGCCCCTTTGCAAAGGGGGGCGAGTGAAACAGCGCGGTGGAGGGTGGTGATAGGCAAGCAGAATAGGGATAGGGAGGGGAGAAACAGGGTACAAGGAAGGTAGAGACAGCTGGAAAAGTCTTTGACGCCCAGGTCTACCATCCCATGTGGCATCAGTAGTGTCCCCAGTCATGGTAGTGTCCCCAGCAGACAGCAAGTCTGAGTAAATAGGAAAACGTAAGATCCCAGGCAATTTCACCCCCCTCCTCCCGTGCGTGTCACCCTAGCATGCGGGCTGCACCGAGTGACGCGCACAGGGGGATGACACATTCCTGGCCAAAATTTGGGGCCCTAAGGCTGCAATCCTATAACACTTTCCTAGGAGTAAGCCTCATTGAACTTACAATGGGACTTACAAGTAGACATATATCAGATTGTACAGAAAGGGCCCAATGCTAACCAGCTTTCCAGCACCGATGAGGCCACAATACAACCCCAAAGAAAGGGAGGACATGTTCCTTTACCTCGAGGAGGCCTCCATGACTAGCCCCCCACCGCAGGATGCAGTGCATGCCCCATTGGCATGACTGCATCAGTGCTGGAATGTTGGATAGGATGGGACTCTAAGTCTGCAAGTTTCATGCTGGCTCTGTTCCGGAGGTTCCCTGCTTTTCTACAGAGGTCCCAGGTTCAATCTGTGGTATGTCCATGTATGGTGGGGGAAAAATGCCACCCTGAAACCCTGGGGCAGCTTTCAAAAGACATGGAATTTCTTCTGGGGGAGGAACCAACTGGCACTCTTCAATTTCCTCTCTCTCCATTCCTCTCTGCTCCATTAATGAGGCCTAGATTGTGCGACACCCTTTGGCACAAACGTAACACGGAGAGTGAAATACAGCATTTATTATCTGGAAAAACCCTCCCCCTCCCCCGAGGGCTTCTTCCACAGCAGCTGGCAGACGGTGACTTCATTCGGCCTACCGAAGCGCATCATGCTACACCAGGGGTCGGCAACCTTAAACACTCAAAGAGCCATTTGGACCCATTTTCCAGAGGAAAAAAAACTTCAGGAGCCACAAACCCTTTTGACATCTAAAATGAAAATATGTAGTTCTTTTTTAACCTTTATGCTCTTATAGGTCCCATTTTTATAATGTAGCCCCCTCTTGTAGCTTTTAGTTAGTTTTGTCACACATTCTTGTCCTGTGTTTTCAGACACCTGGTCCTCTATGGTGTTTTGCCTGATTCCAAGGCCATTCTCTGCCTGGAGAATTAGGCCCACTTTAAGCAAATTAGCTCCCCTTCTTTCCCCCAACAAATGACCCTGGTTCTGCCCTGCAGCCCTGCTGGACCCCACCTCCAGGGTAGCTCGCCTCTTCAACCTGCAGAGGTCCTCTCTCCTGCCAGCAGCCTCCCACCACTACAGCAGACCCTGGGTCCTCAGCAGGTCTTGGGCACAGCAGCCACACTTCAAACTCCAGTGTCTCCAGCAGTCCCTTAGTCACAAAGTCAGTCAGAGCATCCAGGGCAGAGTCCAAAGTCAATAAGCCAAGTCACAATCCAAGGTCAGATTCCAAAGTGACTCATTCAAATCAGTCAGAGTATCCAAGTCAGCGTCAATCAGCCAAGTCAGTCAGTTTCCACTCCAACCTGCACTCCTTCTCCAACCCACACCCCCTTCCTGCCGCAGGTGCTCCTTATATCCCTGAGGGCCCTATTGCCTTCAAGTGGCTGCAGCTGTGCAGCACACGCTGCTGGATGCCCAGGGCTTACCCTTAAAGGGGCCACTGCTGACACCACATCTACCTCCTCACCAGATCTACCTTGATTCCAATACATATGGCGGTTATGACATCTGCTTATCTTACATGGATACTAAAGAACTCCCCCCACCTTCCAGAGGCACGCTGCTGGAAGGAAAAAAGGACACAGACTCCAGAGGTGGGGAAGAGAAGAAGCCAGAGCTGGGGGGGAGGTGGGGGGGCAGCCACAGGCCAGCTTCTGCCCTGCCTGCCTGTCCTCCCTCACTCAGGCTGCAACCCTCTCCACACTATCCTGGGAGTAAGCCCCATTGACTACAATGGGACTTCTGAGCAGTTGGTTGGAGCTCTCAGGTTGCAGTCCTCTCCACATCTTCCTGGGAGGAACCCCCACTGACTACAGTGGGGCTTACTTGGGAGTAGACCTGCACAGGAGGGAGCTGAGGCTACAGCCCTCCACACCTTCCTGGGAGTAGCCCAGGGACTACAGCGGGGCTTGCTCGAGAACAGACCTGGTGGGCGCAGGCTCCCACTCATCCGTCCTTGTGCTTGGCCTTGAGCAGGCTCCAAGGCTGCCATCCCAGGCACCCTTTCCTGGGAGTAAGCTTCATCCGCTGTAATGGGGCTTACTACTGAGTAGACACACAGGATGTCTCCTCTGCTGTGAAGGAAAAGCCTCTCTTTGCACTGAGTGGGGACCTGCTCAGGGAAAGGCGGTCTGCAAGGGCTCGCAATGGCTGAGGAGGAGGGCGTCCTGCTGGAGAGTTGGGGAAGGGAAAAACAGGGAGCTTAAGCCTGCAGAGCGGGCAAAATTGAAAAGGGAAACCAATGCGGGGCAGGTGGGGGTGAAGGGAGAGGAAGGCAGGGGGTGGAGGGAAGCAGCCTGCCCTCCCAACACAGGTGCCTCCTGTCACCCCCTTTGCCACGTTCACCCAGAGGAGCCGCAGCAGACGGCTGAAAGAGCCACATGCGGCTCCAGAGCCACGGGTTGCCGACCCCTGACCTAACCTCATAGACATCAGGTTCATAAAGTGCATAGAGTATATGTTGAAGAGGTTCCCCTGGAACCGAACCCCATGTTTCCCATAGGCTCAATGAGTCAGTATCTGCTAACACTGTATCCACTCGATTTTCCAGGAACCTACCCTAGAGGATATCAAGAACTGACTGTATCAATCAATCAATCAATCAATCAATCAATCAATCAATCAATCAATCAATCAATCAACAGTATTTATACTCTGTGGAGCCCGGCTGGGGAGGGGCTGTCGAGGGGACCTGCTTCTCACCCTCCGCCCACCCCTAGTGTGGAGAAGGGGAGGGGGCGTCCTGCAGCCCCGCCAGGTAAGGTGGAGAAAGCGAGCCCACCTCCCCACCCGCCCACCTCCTCGGGCAGCCATCTATTATTATTATTATTATTATTATTATTATTATTATTATTATTATTATTATTATTATTATTATTAACAGTATTTTTATACCGCTTTTCAACTAAAAGTTCACAAAGTGGTTTACAGAGAAAAATCAAATAACTAAATGGCTCCCTGTCCTCTATCTATTTCTGTGGGCACGCGCGTGCGCTGAGCCAGGCAGCCTGGAGGGGGCGCTGAAGCCGCTGCCTCCTCTCCCTTCACTCCCTTGCCCTGAGTTTGCTTCCCTCCCTGTCTTTCCCTTCCCTTCCCCAACTCTCCAGCAGGCTCAGCCAATCAGCATCCAGCAGACTCCTGGCTTTTCCGGTTAGAATGGCTCAGGGCCCTTCACTGGCTGCAGACCAGCCAATCCGGAGCTGCTCTCCTCCTCAGCCATTTGAGCCTTTGCAGCCCGCCTTTCCAACTGCCCACTCAGCGCCAGGAGAGGCTTTTCCTCCGCAGCACAGGCGCAGCTGGGGGGGAGCAGCGCAGCCAGAGACAAATCCTGCCTGTCTACTCCGAAGGAAGTCCCATTAGAGTCAGTGGGGCTTGCTCCCAGGAAAGCGTGGCTGGGATTGCAGCCTGAGAGCCCACTCCTCTGCAGGTCTACTCAGAAGGAAGTCCATTGCAGTCAGTGGGGCTACTCCCAAGAATGTGAGGGAAGGATTGCAGCCTGAGGGTGCAGCGCGGACATTCCCGTGGTGGGCTTGGAGAGGAGCTGGGCTGGAGGGGAGCAGAGCTCACAGCCTGGCATCGCTGGAGGGGAGCAGAGCGCTTGGGCCACAGCTTGGGCTTTGTGGCGCCAGCCCTGCACCTGCTGCTGGCCCTGCCTTATCGCCTTTATGGCACATGCTGGAGGCTTATCTGTAAGAATGTCACACAAAACTAATTTTTATATGATCTTAAAGGTAAACCACAGAATTGCTTCTCCAAACCTATTGGAAAAGAAGTGCATGCACAATTTCACATAGCTGTGAGCATGAAATACAGCATGATGCAGCCATCCAACCAGCCCCATTAGAGTTGATGAGACTTACTCCCAGGAAAGAGTGGCTGGGATTGCAGCCTTGGAGCCTGCTCCTGTGCATGCCTACTCAGAAGTAAGCCTCATTAGAGTCAATGAGGCTTACTCCTAGGAAAGAGTGGCTGGGATTGCAGCCTTAGAGCTCACTTCTGTGGGTGGGGCTTTAATTTTTTTTTTTTTCTTGTTTGAGAAAATGAGCAGTGGTAAGGTCTTGCAGCCACCCCTTCCCTGCCAATATTTCCTTACCCAGCATGTAATTAGTCTGTGGAACTCTTTGCCACAGGAAGCAGTGATGACAACTTGCCTAGATGCCTTTAAGAAGGGATTGGACAAATTTCTAGAGGAGAAGTTCATTACGGGTTACAAGTAATAGTAGGTAAAAGATGTTAATGTATGAGTTGTTTTTTCTAAACGAAAACCTCAGTATTCAGGTTAAATTGCTGTGTTGGCACTTTGCGATAAATAAGTGGGTTTTGGGTTGCAGTTTGGGCACTCGGTCTCTAAAAGGTTCACCATCATTGCCCTAAGTGACTCACGTATTTCTGGATCTCTGTCAGCAGATCTGAACACTTTTCCAGAGCCTGTGCCCGGATCGGATGGTTTAGGCTGATCATCTGATTCAGGATAGTGGCCAGATCACACGTCAGCCTCTCTTTCTCAAATTTGTCTGGGACTTCAGCACAATCGGGAACCCCGTCAGAATATTCCAGGTTTCTGGGAGAAGGAGACAGATGGAGAAGAAAAAACACACACAACAAACTGATGTGGACTAACAATATCCGCGTAACCTCCACGGATTCCCTCAAGGAATAGTGTAGCATGTTGAGGAGCTGAGACTGACAGCAGGTCTGCACTTCAAGTGACACAGACTCAAAATTTGCAAAATTTGTCAGCAGATCTGAACACTTTTCCAGAGCCTGTGACCGGATCAGATTGTTTGGGCTGATCATTTGATTCAGGATAGGTCAGAGTCACAAGCTTTGGGGCTGCCGAAGCAAAGAGCCAGAGGCCAAGTACACACAACAGTGCTTTCCAGATCTCCTGCTGGAACAGGCAGGTTGGTGGCAGGGGCAGTTCAGGGGAGAATCATGGGCAGTTTGGGGCAGGCAGTAGGCTGGGCAGGGGGCTGTTCAGGGGCACTACCTCACCGCCTAATCCTAATCCCCTTTCCCTGCCCTGAACCAATCCAGAAGTCTCCTTGGACTTATGCAAGCAGAATAGCTACTATAGGTTTGATGAAACCCATTGGGGGCCAGGTGGCCTATGGGGAAGTAAGTAGGAAAACATTTTACTTATCTCCTGGGCTGTCTGATACACACACACACACACACACACACACACCCATAGCATGCAACATGTGCTCTGTCTGTAGCACTGTGCACTATGGGCTGGCAGGGGGGATAGGGTTGGGCCCCATGTTTCTGGCTTTGAGCCACTAAAGATGACAGGAAATTCACAATGCTTTACCTTAAAGAATCATCCACCTCTTCTCCCAGGCTAAGGGAGGTGCTGGTGTCACTGCTGAACTCACTAACCTGTGAATGAGAAAGCAAGAAGAACCAGGGAGGTGAGATGTGAGAAGCACATCTGCAGTTGGGTCCTTTCTAGTTGTCCTTCGAGGACCCTGGCGGCTGCGGTTTCTGCTACGTTCCTGACCAAATAAGGAATAAATGGTCCCTCCCAACATCAGTGCTCCCAATCCCTTACTTGCCAGTATCTTGCTGTGGTAGGTGCCCCCACCCTCAGAGAAGCTACCTTTCTAGCTCAATGGAGCACCTCTTGGCTGCATTTTTCTCTCCCGAAACCAGGACTCCTGCAACCCTGCCCAGATGGTAAAGATGTAGGAATAAGACTGGGCTCACTCACAAAAGACCAGGTGCGGTTGTGGGACACTTGGGAATCTCTGCAACACCCTCAAATCATCACTACCCTAAAGTGCTCTCCCTACCTGGGGTTTGGAGCAGACAGTTTCTGGATCTGAATGGACACATTAGATTTTGCCCATGGAATGTGAAATGCATCGTCTTTTAATGGCTTTCACTACAGAAAATCTACCATACAGAAACCCTTCCTCCAGCACAAACCTGCAATGTGGAACAAACAGTATTTATTATTATTATTTTGCTCTTCCTCCAAAGAGTCAGGCTGGCATACATTCGATCCTCTGCCATTTTATCCTAATGACCTTACACCAGGGGTGTCCAAAGTTTTTGGCAGGAGGGCCACATCATCTCTCTGATGTTGTGTCAGGGGCCGGGGGGGGAGGAATTAATTTACATTTAAAATTTGAATAAATTTGCATAGATTTACATAAATGAATATATTAAAGATGAACTTATACGATTGAATGAAGGTCTTGCAATAGCTCAAGGCCTATAAAAGGCCTTGCACAAAGCAAGGCTGGCCTTTCCTTTGCTGCCGCTACTGCATTACTGACATGGAACAGCAAGCAGTGGAGGGAGCCCTCAATCCACAGCTCACAAAAGAGGTCAAACAGTCGCCCTCACGCTGAGAGCAGTTGCATCTGGCCAGTGTGGGTTCCAACAAATCTCCGGACGGCCAGAGGCTCATTGGAGACTTGGGGCTCCCTGAGGGCTGCATTGAGAGGCCTTGAGGGCCGCAAGTGGCCCCAGGGCCGGGGTTTGGGCACCCCTGCCTTACACAGTAGGTAAGGCTGAGATATTGTGACTGGCTCAAAGTCACCAAGCAAGCTTCAGGACCAAATGCAGATTTAAACCCAAGCCTCCCTGAGTCTCATCCTACACGCTAATCACTATACCTCTCTCTCTTCTCATTGTGGAGCTACACAAATATTGTTGTGGTACTGTTGTGCCCCTCCTTAGGTTGGACCGAGTTGCAGCCCAGCAACCCCACATTTATTGATTGATTGATTTATACAAGTATTTATAGACCGCCTTTCTTTTGGTCATCAGATTTCTCCTCAGACTTTAATCCAAGGCGGTTTACGTAGGCAGGCTGTTCTAAACCCCCATAGGGATTTTTACAATTGAATATTTCTAGTCTTTCCTAGAACTCCTCGTTCCAACTGGATTCCTTCCCGGTCTGGTCTCTCTCTGGCCCTTCGCCTCCCACGCTCCACTTGATGGCAACTCCTCTCTGCCACTGAGGGTCAGCTCATCTGTATATCAGCATGTGGTCAGTTCTCTGGTACTTCCGGTTGTTTCGAACTGGCAGCCTCAGCTCTTCAGGCATACAAGGCGGCAACTCTACCAACTGAACCAGACCTCCACATCTAGAACCACATCTAGAAGGCACCTTGGGAGAATCAAAAATCCACTTACCTCATCGGGTTCTGGAGACGCCATGTTTCAAGCACACAAAGGAGGCTCACCCCAACAAACCCTATGAAAAAACTGATGTAACAAACTAGGGCTACAAAAAAAGAAAGAAAGAAAATGCCCTGGAATGCTACAGCCTAACATATGAGCTTCCAGAGCAATAAACAAACACAACAAAGATGGATGTATCCAGTGTATGATGAATGCAGCAAAAAAAAAAACAACACAAAAAAAACAGTGTATGCAGCAAAACTAAAGCTATTCAGAAATGTTAATAGCCAAGAGCTTCCACAAAAGAAACTCTATGCACATAGATAACCAGTGCCAAAAAGTCTCCTCCTGCCTAGGAGCCCAAAGCCCCAAGCTCATAGGACTTGATAAGTCAACCACCAGCCCTTTGCGACATCAAGAGACTGCAGTGCCTGGCAGCCATGACCTAGGAACATTCAGCTTGGTGAGTGTCATAATGTTTCTCCAGGAGGTGTGAGAAGTTTGTCTTTGGTTCCCCTTCAAAACATCCCTCCCACACTGGCTACCAAAACCTGCCATTTATGTAGTCAT
Source organism: Tiliqua scincoides (assembly GCF_035046505.1). Lineage (NCBI taxonomy): Eukaryota > Metazoa > Chordata > Lepidosauria > Squamata > Scincidae > Tiliqua > Tiliqua scincoides. The sequence continues at coordinate 15,219,939 of NC_089830.1, read as the reverse complement.
AGTCTGCTTTTCCTTGGTCCTTCCTTTCTTCACCTCCATGATTCCACTATGGTGTTTCCTAAAGTGTGTTCCTAGGCACACTGGTTCTCCCTGTGATCCCTTCAGGAGCTCCGCAATCACACCATTAAGTGGCTGCCATCTGCCCCCAGCTGGTTTACTCATCTGCCTTCCTGCCTTCCATTGTAGCTCTCCTTCCTCATTGTCCTCCTGTTCGAGCTCTTCACCAATAGTCAGTGTTGGGCTCTGTACTTTGCCACTCTGTGCATATGCCAGAGCTCTGGGGCTCTCCAAGACTCCGCGCATGTGCTGGAAGACCATCTTGAGACACCTTTTGGGAACGAAACAGACTTGAGAACTTCAAGATGTCAGAGGGGGGGTGAGCATAAACAGAATGCTAGACACAGGGAAGTGGCAGCAAGATGCAATCTTGTGGTCTTGTGTGATCCCCGAGGTATCTGGTGGGCCGCTGTGAGATACAAGAAGCTAGATCGGATTGGCCCTGGGCCTGATCCAGCAGGGCTGTTCCTATGTTCTAATGAGAAGTGCTGCCCCAGTGGCGTACCTATGCCATCTGTCACCCATGGCATCCTAAACGTTTAGTGCCCCCCCCCCACTGTGAGTTAGGACCCATTAGGTGTGTTATTGGCCAATATCAGGTGGGTCTCCATTCATTTAAAAGTGTTAAATTTAAATTTTTAATAAAACACCCACCTCCTTGCAGGACAGTTAGCAGTTACCTTGCAAACTGCGGGAACTTCGCTCTTTGCAGGGCAGTTAGCAGCTACCTTGCAAACTGCGGGACCTTCACTCTTTGCAGGGCAGTTAGCAGCTACCTTGCAAACTGCGGGACCTTCGCTCTTTGCAGGGCAGTTAGCAGCTACCTTGCAAACTGCGGGACCTTCGCTCTTTGCAGGGCAGTTAGCAGCTACCTTGCAAACTGTGGGACCTTCGCTCTTTGCAGGGCAGTTAGCAGCTACCTTGCAAACTGCGGGACCTTCGCTCTTTGCAGGACAGTTAGCAGCTACCTTGCAAACTGCGGGACCTTCGCTCTTTGCAGGGCAGTTAGCAGCTTCCTTGCAAAGCTGCAGGAGCTCCACTCTTTGCAGGGCAGTTGGCAGCTACCTTGCAAACTGCAAGAGCTCCGTTCTTTGCAGGGCAGTTGGCAGCTACCTTGCAAACTGCTGGAGCTTTGCTCTTTGCAGGGCAATCCCAAACTGCTTTAGACAGCAACTGCATTACTATCACAACAACAGCTGAGCGACAAGAAGATAAAAAACAGCAAGACATCTTTGCCACGTTGAACTCAAGTTTTGAGAACCAGTGTCTCCCAATGGCTTCTATTCTTTTTCCTCCTATCAGAAAAATCTTACAGAGAGCTTTTCTGAGTTAATGAACAAAACACGCTGCAAAAGATTTGCAGTGAGCAGAGTTCAGATGGACACCCCAAATTCTTGGCTTGAAGAGCAGAGACCCAAGAGCACAGGAGAATCCAAAGAGTGGCAAGACAAATCTGTATGGGATATGTGAAACAACAATGACATGTATCCATTCCGTTCCACTCAAAGTATGCTTTTCGAAATGTTCTAACTCACTGTTTGAAGAATGCAAAGCAAAGATGGGACTGAGGAGGTTCTTGAAGGACAGCTGCGTTTCTGTTTGGATCCAGTGACAGGGAAGATCTGAAAAGGGTTGTAATAGAGCAACAAAAAGATACACACACAGGTGTTACTGCAAGCATAATCACAATCTAAACAAAAGTTAAACACCTGGGGAAATTTAAACAAGGGTAGTTACCTAGTGCTGCAAGGTGAACAATGTGGATTCCAGGTGACCTTCCCTGGGAGGAACTGCATCACAGCGTAGATGGCTTCCCAATAGTAGCCTAGCAGCCCAATCCTTTCAAACTCCCTGTGCAGCAATGCAGCTGCCCCAATGTGGTGCCTCCTGGGGAGTAAGAGAACACCTCCGCCCGCCTTGCTCCGCCCTCCGCTCTGCCCGCAGCCACAACAGCGGCGACGCGGCGCCCCGCAGGGAGGAGCCCGGCTGGTGCAGCGGGTGGGGGGCGCCCCAGCACCTTCGCCGGCTGCCCCTCCAGCCCCTCTTCCCATCCACTTGGGAAGGCTTCGGGGGTCCGTCTCTCTGTCCATGCTCAGAGGCACTCTTCACACACCCTTTTCTGTCCATGTTCAGAGGCACTCTTCACACACACACACACACATACACACACACACACCCTTTTCTGTCCATGCTCAGAGGTACTCTTCTCACACCCCTTTCTGTCCATGCTGAGAGCAGTTCACACCCCCTTTTCTGTCCATGTTCAGAGGCACTCTTCACACACACCCTCTTTTCTGTCCATGCTCAGAGGTACTCTTCACACACCCTCTTTTCTGACCATGCTCAGAGGCACTCCTCACACACCCTCTTATAAGAAGAGCCCTGCTGGATCAGGCCAAAGGCCCATCTAGTCTTCCTGGATCTCATGGAGGCCCAAAATATGCCAGACAACAAGAGACCTGCATCCTGGTGCCACTCTCTTGCACCTGGCATTCTGAGGCGGCCTACCTATAAAACCAGGAGGCTGCACATACCCATCCTGGCTTGTAAACTGTGATGGAGTTTTCCTCCAGAAATCTGTCCAATCCCCTCTCGAAGACATTGAGGTCAGATGCCATCACCGCGTCCAGTGGCAAGGAGTTCCACAGACGAATTTCATGCTGGGAACAGAAGTATTTACTTTTGTCTGTCCTAACTCTCCCAACACTCAGCTTTAGTGAATGTCCCCTGGTTCTGATGTTGTGTGTGAGGGAAAGGAGCGTCTCTCTATCCATTCTGTCCATCCCCTTCGTAATTTTGTACATCTCCGTCGTGTTCCCTCTCAGGTGCCTCTTGGGACTTTATGAAGTGGGGATTTTATGAAGTGAGCAGTTTCTTCTTCTTCTTTGTTGTTGTCAGTACGGTATTTATATACCGCTTTTCAACAGGAACAGTTCTCAAAGCGGTTTACATAGTGAAATCAATCAATCTTTGGTCCCTGACGCAAAGGGCTTACAATCTTAAAAAAAATAAAAAAAAAATACAGAAGAGACACCAAGAAAAGCCACCAGAAAAGATGCCATGCTGGGGTGCAGAGGTATAGTTGCTCTCCCCTGCTTAAAAAGGTGCCTCATTAGCAAGCCCTTATCACTCCCATTGAGCAGGATGGGTGGAGGAACCAGTCTGCTCCACCAGTACCACCCCCCCACGACTTGGTGCACATCTTTAAAAGCAGGACCACTCGGAAATGTGGCACCCAAAGTGATCCAGGATGCCCATTCACGGGCAGTCTGTACCCTATGTTCAAGGGCTCCGATATCCTAGTTCACTTTTAAAGTGAGCTCATCACACATGCACAGGTGATGGCGCAAAATAACAAGAAAACCCATGCGCATGTCTGTAGAGCATAATGTGCAAATAGGTATTGAGTTTCCAGGACGGGGCTGGAAGGGGGGGGTGAGAGACGAGTGCCAGCAATATCCACAAGTCCTCTTAGTTCCTTCCTGTCAATTTTAGCCAAATAATCCCAGAAGCCTTCTAAAAACTGCAGCTCAGAGGTCAGGCCCCCTCTGGCCTCCTTGTAATTTGAGCATTGCTGGCAGATGTGCAGATTGGGTACAAGAGAGTACCAGGGAGGGGACTGATATCAAGGCTAGCCCAAGAAGCTCTGGTGTACCAGATGCTGCCTTTATGCCTATCCCTTCACTCTCAGACAGGAAGAGGAAGTGCGGAGGAGAGAGAGTGTTGGGCTAGAGTGTCCATACTTCCTCTTCTGCTCTGTACCCATCTTTATGAATCCAAGGAGTGGGGCTCGACAACAGCAATGGGCACACAGGCTACAGGAGTGTCCCCCACCTGCAGCCTGAGGCAACCTCTTCAGTCGACCTCAGGGATGGACCGACCCCGAGTAGCATTTCGTACTGCAGGCCCTGCCGTCAACCTGGATGTGGGAAAAGTACAGAGCCTCAATGATGAGAAGTGTGGTTGCTTCCCCGCCGAGCATGGCTGTGAAGATGGAATGGTCTATTCTTCTCACTGAGGCTGGAGCTAAGAGGGCATCGTCACTGGGCAGTAGTCAGGGGCCTACAGCAAAGACTAGTGAGTGATCTCCAAACTCTCTCAGAGAGGGGGGCCATGGTGGGCAATTTGCTGATGGCCTCCTACACCTGCAGTCATCTCTCCTGACCCCGGCAGAAGGGCATTTATTTACTTTTCCCATTCTATTCTTCTCCAAGAAGCTCAGGGTGAGTTATATAGTCCCTCTCTTCCTTTTGTCCTCACAGCAACCCTGTGAGTAGGTGAGGCTGAGAGAGAGCGTGATCAGCCCAAGGTCACCCGGGAAGCTTCATGGCCAAACGGGGATTTGAACCTGGATCTTGCAAGTCTCAGCCCGAACCACGACATCACCCTGGCTCTCAGTTCTGCTTGGGGTTATGCCTACAGTCACTTTGGACTTCATTGTGGGTACCTTTGAAATGTTGCCCTCCCCCCGCCTCTGACTTGGTGTTCACCTGATTGTAGGATACTATACAGCTTGCCAGTGGGGAGTGTGTATCTGTGGAGTTCGATTTGCGGTTTTAGGCTGGTGACTCTTTCCTACTCCATCTCGTCTTGCCAACTTGTCATCTCCGATGTCCTCCCTACAGCTCAAACTGCATGTGGCTGACAAGGCAGGCTCCAAATCTTGACACCCCTAACTTTTTTTTTGCTGCTGGCAAAGTTACCAATTGCTTCCCTGCTTCCCAAACCTGCAGCCCCAGGTGGTGTGTGAGATCACTGAGGGGAATCACCGAGTGAGATCGCCATGTGCTTTTTCCATTGATTCCACAAGACTGGCTAACTGTATCCCTCATATGAGATCACAGTACAATAAAATGCGTATGAGACATGGTGTCTCACGCTAGTTTTGTGCTGGGTGATCACACACATCTCCCATCCCCACAGTGGCCTAGGTAAGAGGGGGCAGGTGGGTCCATTGCCCTGGGTTCCATGCCTCGAGGATGGTGTGTTATAGGCCTCCGAAAACCACTTATGATTTTTGGTGAAAACCAGAAGTGCTCTACAGTGTTTCTCAGACTGTGGACTGGGACCCACTAGGTGGGTTACAAGTCAATTTCAGGTGGGTTCCCATTCATTTCAATGTAATATATTAGACTTGTTGCTGCCATGGTATGTGACTGCATTTGGGGAAATGTTACAGATCTGTACTTTTCATGGGCTGCTATGTATATATTTTTAACAATGGTAGTCAGTGGGGCTTAACTCCCAGGTTAAGTGTGGATAGGATTGCATCCTTTGGGATGTTTGGGGACTTTAAAAAAAACTAAACAGATCAGCAACTGCTTGGGAGAGTTTGGAGGGTTCTTCTTTATTTTAAATAAATTTTTAAGCTTATACTTCCTGTCAGCTTTTAATTTACTTAATTGATTTGATTTTGTCATATGGAGGTGTCATAAATTTTCCTCCTGGATGATGTCACTTTTGGCCATGACATCACTTCCGGATTAATGACATCACTTCTGGTGGACCCTGACAGATTATCATTCTAAAAAGTGGGTGCAAAAACGATTGAGAACCACTGCTCTAAGACACCCCGTCGAGGTGTGGTACCTGGACTAATGTACCCCCTTACTCCCCTTAGCTCCACTACTATGGGGGGCTGTTAAAATTTTTGTGCCTCCAGATGCCAAATACCTTAACTACACCACTGCCTCTCCACAAAGTCTTTTGAGAGCCCAACCCTATGTATTACTCAGAAGTCCCATTATAGTCAATAGGGCTTATTCCCAGGTAAGTGTGAATAGGATTGCAGCCTAAATGGGATAGGACTGCCGAGAGCCAATGAGAACCACTGCCCTCATTCAGAGGTGGCTGAAGACCTTCCAAGGAGGGACCAGTCGCTTGATCCACTACTACTGGTGCTGACAGTGTAGCATGATGCGCTTCGGTAGGCCAAATGAAGTCACCGTCTGCCAGCTGCTGTGGAAGAAGCCCTCGGGGGAGGGGGAGGGTTTTTCCAGATAATAAATGCTGCATGTCACTCTCCGTGTTACGTTTGTGCCAAAGGGTGTCGCACAATCTAGGCCTCATTAATGGAGCAGAGAGGAATGGAGAGAGAGGAAATTGAAGAGTGCCAGTTGGTTCCTCCCCCAGAAGAAATTCCGTGTCTTTTGAAAGCTGCCCCAGGGTTTCAGGGTGGCATTTTTCCCCCACCATACATGGACATACCACAGATTGAACCTGGGACCTCTGTAGAAAAGCAGGGAACCTCCAGAACACAGCCAGCATGTAACTTGCAGACTTAGAGTCCCATCCAATCCAACATTCCAGCACTGATGCAGTCATGCCAATGGGGCATGCACTGCATCCTGCGGTGGGGGGCCAGTCATGGAGGCCTCCTCGAGGTAAAGGAACATGTCCTCCCTTTCTTTGGGGCTGTATTGTGGCCTCATCAGTGCTGGAAAGCTGGTTAGCATTGGGCCCTTTCTGTACAATCTGATATATGTCTACTAGTAAGTCCCATTGTAAGTTCAATGAGGCTTACTCCTAGGAAAGTGTTATAGGATTGCAGCCTTAGGGCCCCAAATTTTGGCCAGGAATGTGTCATCCCCCTGTGCGTGTCACTCGGTGCAGCCCGCATGCTAGGGTGACACACACGGGAGGAGGGGGGTGAAATTGCCTGGGATCTTACGTTTTCCTATTTACTCAGACTTGCTGTCTGCTGGGGACACTACTGATGCCACATGGGTTGGTAGACCTGGGCGTCAAAGACTTTTCCAGCTGTCTCTACCTTCCTTGTACCCTGTTTCTCCCCTCCCTATCCCTATTCTGCTTGCCTATCACCACCCTCCACCGCGCTGTTTCACTCGCCCCCCTTTGCAAAGGGGCCCAAAAGAAACTTTGTACCCCCTGATAAAATTCCTCTCAGAGGCCCTGGGTACACCACCACACCCCCTGCCCAAGGCAATGCCTGGGCCACTGAATGGGAGGAGGTCCATCATGGGGTGACGTGCTGGCCTCCCATATGGGGTGACGCAAACCCTAGTGACGCCACTGATGCTCTCCAACTTTCCGGTGCTGATGCAGCCACAATGAAGCACTGAACAAATGTTCCCTTCCTTTGAGGAGACCTCAATGACTGCCCCCCCCCACCCCAGGATGCAGCGCACATCTCCTTGGCATGGCTGCAGTGGTGCTGCAATGTTAGATTGGATTGGGCCCTGTGTGTATTAGACAGCTTTCTGTGTTCAATCCGCAAGTGACAATGCTTACCAGTGCAGTGAACATTTTTATCTGCTGTTTTCTGTGCCTTAACCCAGGGGTGCCCAAACCCTGGCCCTGGGGCCTCTTGCGGCCCTGGAGGCCACCCAGTGCGGCCCTCAGGGAGCCCCCAGTCTCCAATGAGCCTCTGGCCCTCCGGAGATTTGTTGGAGCCCACACTGGCCTGACGCAACTGCTCTCAGCATGAGAGCAACTGTTTGACCTCTTGCGTGAGCTGTGGAATGAGGGCTTCCTCCCCTGCTTGCTGTTTCATGTCTGTGATGCAGTAGCAGCAGCAAAGGGAAGGCCAGCCTTGCTTTGTGCAAGGCCTTTTATGGGTCTTGAGCTATTGCAAGACCTTCATTCATTCATAGAAGTTCATCTTTAATATATTCATTTATGTAAACTTATGTAAATTTATTCAAATTTTAAATGTAAATGTATTCTTTCTTCCCCTGGCCCCCGATACAGTGTCAGAGAGACGATGTGGGCCTCCTGCCAAAAACTTTGGACACCCCTGCCTTGACCTGATGATAAAAGGCACAAGAGAAGCCCAAGCCCCTGTTTTCTGATCCGTTGGTCAACCTGCACAATCACCGCTGCAGTAAGAGGCTGTGTGAACTCAGGACTCGTTCCCAGGCGCACATTCCAGAGCAACCACCAGTAGTGTCACAGTACAAGTGTTTGTGTGTGGGGGGGAAGGGGAGTACAGGCCGCCCCAGGTGTCACACTCAGGGCACCTCAAGTGACTCCTACAGCTGGAAAAACACATTTCTTATGTATAAATGTTCCAGGTTGACGGGCACAACCGAACCCACATATACGTCCTCCTTTTGATTTTGTGTTGCAGGAAAGTCATAGCGTGGCAGGCATCAGTTTTTGACTTCCAATGCAGACATTTCAGGCACTAGGCCTGAAATGTTACTTGTCACAGTGATGACACTGAATATTTTGGGCATGTGGGGAAAAAAAGAATGGGTGGGAGCGAAATCATTTCAATGTTATCAAGGGGGAGGGGCTGCCCACACTAAAGAGAAGCAGGCGTATCCTGAGATTTCCAAGTCTCTTTTTGCAAAGGCGGCGTGACACCAACCCATCTGTTTTCAGAAGACACTTTGGGAAAAAGCTGTGCAATGCTTCTCATGGGGAATCTGGAGCCTAGGCTACAACAGGGATATGTGGGTGGGCTGGTGGTTTGCACACAGCTTTATCCTGTGGCCAGGGAGGGTCCAAAAGGAGGAAAGGGGTCACGTGCTTCTAACATTAGAGGCGAACCCAGAATTTCACTGGGAGCTCTGTCTTCTGATATATACCACCAGGGCCGTGTTCATGCCTATATGCCACAGGCAGGCAAAATAAGTCATGGAGCCACATTCAAATTCCTGCGCATCTCAGCTTTCAGTTCAAAAAAAAAAATAAACAGGGTTCTAGTCCTTATGGCTGCAATGAAAGGCTTTCAGTAACGGGAATAGCAAAAAGGCAACTTCCTAGTCTAGTAAGGCCTTAGTCTGTAAAGTGGTCAGTTTTCAAAGGTGATGTTTGAAACCCTGCTAACTGGGTTAACCCCTGCTAACTGGGTAAGAGGCACTTTTTCAAGTGGGTGGTCCTCTTTTATTTAGCAGGGGGAGAGTAATTGGCCCACCTCACCCCAGCACTGTCTGTTCTAGTGGCTGTCTGCTGGTATTCCTTGGCATCTTTTTAGATTGTGAGCCCTTTTGGGACAGGGAGCCATTAGATATTTGATTTTCTCTGTAAACCGCTTTGTGAACTTTTGTTGAAAAGCGGTATATAAATACTGTTGTTGTTGTTGTTGTTGATGTGATGTGCTAGCCCTTACAGTTCCATAGTCAAAAGCACATGGGAAATCCCTGCCAAAGCTAGGGATGTGGCTTGTCAAAGTCAGAGGTGTGGCTGAAGATTGCCGGTACGTGGGGTGGAGCTTCAGCTTGAGCTCGTTTCTCAATGGTAAATTTGGTTACTGCCATAGAAATTTCAGAATAAATTTGGGAGAAAAATGAGAACTTGCATAATTTGGGGTGGTGGTGGACAGGTAGATGAAAGTGTCGACCCAATGTGCGGCGGCAGTGAAGAAGGCCAATTCTATGCTTGGGATCATTAGGAAGAGTATTGAGAACAAAATGGCTTATATTATAATGCCGTTGTACAAATCTATGATAAGGCCACACCTGGAGTATTGTGTCCAGTTCTGGTCGCCGCATCTCAAAAAAGACATAGTGGAAATGGAAAAGGTGCAAAAGAGAGCGACTAAGATGATTTCGGGGCTGGGGCACCTTCCTTATGAGGAAAGGCTATGGTGTTTGGGCCTCTTCAGCCTAGAAAAGAGATGCCTGAGGTGGGACATGATTGAGACATACAAAATTATGCAAGGGATGGACAGAGTGGATAGGGAGATGCTCTTAACACTCTCACATAACACCAGAACCAGGGGACATCCACTAAAATTGAGTGTTGGGAGGGTTAGGACAGACAAAAGAAAATATTTCTTTACTCAGCGTGTGGTCGGTCTGTGGAACTCCTGGCCACAGGATGTGGTGCTGGCGTCTAGCCTAGATGCCTTTAAAAGGGGATTGGATAAGTTTCTGGAGGAAAAATCCATTACGGGGTACAAGCCATGATGTGTATGCGCAACCTCCTGATTTTAGAAATGGGTTATGTCAGAATGCCAGATGCAAGGGAGGGCACCAGGATGAGGTCTCTTGTTATCTGGTGTGCTCCCTGGGGCATTTGGTGGGTGGCTTTGAGATACAGGAAGCTGGACTAGATGGGCCTATGGCCTGATCCAGTGGGGCTGTTCTTATGTTCTTATGTTCAAAATGTCAATTGCTAGGAGTGCAGACGCTTATGTTACAATATGGCATTCATACTACCCAACATATGAACGTCTTGGGTAGCTGCCTTCAATAAGCTATAGAGAAGCTATGCCGGAGTGGTGGGTAGATATATCTGCAGATAGGAACCCTGCATTTTTAATAACTGGAGTCAAACTGGTTTGCATAGGTGAGAAATAAAAAAATTCAGATGGCACAGGGGATCGAGCTTTTCTGGGCATACCTGTGCACTTTCAAATTTCACATTTTTCTACTGCCCTTCCTCCAAGGAACTCAGGGGGATGAACATGTTTCCTCCCCAGCTTTGGTCCTCACACCAACCCTGTGAGGTAGGTGAGGCTGAGAGTGAGTGACCGACTGGCCCAAGGTCACCCAGGATACTTAGTGTGTGCTTCCCTTTCTCTCTCCTTCTATTCCAGACTCTGGGTTTTCCAGTACACATCCCAGAAATAATAAAGGATCGTCACTCCATTCCCACTTTTTAAATTAAATATAAATATTTTTGAGTTCTGCAGTAGACAATACATTTGCAATCTCCCCTCTGTATATAAAAATGCAGACTGAAAACAGGCATGATCATAGAATGCCAATGTGGAATCCCATTCTTTAAAAAAAAAATGAAAAATACAAACAAACAACCCCCTTTCCCCAGTCACTCTGGAAAACTGAAACAAACAAACAAAAAATAAAACATCCACGGCTGGTAAATACACTTAAGGCAAAAGTAACAACAAGGAATAACTTATTTTTCGTATACAAAAATTAAATCCCCCAAATCAACAGATCCCATTGGCTTTTTGCTTCCTGCTTTCTCCCTTGATCAGTCCCTTGCTTGCTATATTGGATTTTTCATTCTTAACTTCATCCTATTTTTTCAATATCTGGTCCCCCAAGGAGTCCTTTCGAGCTTCAATGGCAGAAAAATGTTGAACACTATCGCCACCTCCTGGTCCACTTGGCTCAGTGCAAGTGCCTCTCCACTGGAAGTTTTACGAAAGGGGCAGGGTGGCGGTGGGGAGGAATCAAGCTGCATTTGTGTCTGTTCAGAGGCACCCCTGCTAAGGAGGAGGGGGGAGGGAATATTTTTTTAACCATTGCATCAATCCAGGAAAATAAAAATGCAAGCCAAGCACCCTCATGTTGGCAACCTTCAGTCTCGAAAGACTCTGGTATTGCGCTCTGAATGGTGGTTCTGGAATAGCGTCTAGTGTGGCTGAAAAGGCCAATTCGGGAGTGACAAGCCCTTCCACACTGGGAGCAAGTGCAGTCTGTCCCTGGTCTGTCTCCCTGGCTATGGGCCTTCCTTCTTTGCCTCAGACTGTTGGCCAAGTGTCTCTTCAAACTGGGAAAGGCCATGCTGCACAGCCTGCCTCCAAGCGGGCCGCTCAGAGGCCAGGGTTTCCCACTTGTTGAGGTCCACTCCTAAGGCCTTCGGATCCCTCTTGCAGCTGTCCTTGTATCGCAGCTGTGGTCTACCTGTAGGGTGCTTTCCTTCCACGAGTTCTCCACAGAGCAGATCCTTTGGGATCCGGCCATTATCCATTCTCACGACATGACCGAGCCGACGCAGGCATCTCTGTTTCAGCAGTGCATACATGCTAGGGATTCCAGCACGTTCCAGGACTGTGTTGTTTGGAACTTTGTCCTGCCAGGTGATGCCGAGAATACGTCGGAAGCAGCGCATGTGGAAAGCGTTCAGTCTCCTCTCCTGTTGTGAGCGAAGAGTCCATGACTCGCTGCAGTACAGAAGTGTACTCAGGACGCAAGCTCTGTAGACCTGTATCTTGGTATGTTCCGTCAGCTCCTTGTTGGACCAGACTCTCTTTGTGAGTCTGGAAAACGTGGTAGCTGCTTTACCGATGCCTTTGTTTAGCTCGGTATCAAGAGAAAGAGTGTTGGAGATAGTTGAGCCAAGGTACACAAAGTCATGGACAACCTCCATTTCATGCACAGAGATTGTAATGCAGGGAGGTGAGTCCACATCCTGAACAATGGCCTGTGTTCTCTTCAGGCTGATTGTCAGTCCAAAATCTTGGCAGGCCTTGCTAAAATGATCCATGAGCTGCTGGAGATCTTTGGCAGAGTGAGTAGTGACAGCTGCATCGTCGGCAAAGAGGAAGTCACGCAGACATTTCAACTGGACTTTGGACTTTGCTCTCAGTCTGGAGAGGATGAAGAGTTTTCCGTCTGATCTGGTCCGGAGATAGATGCCTTCTGTTGCAGTTCCAAAGGCATGCTTCAGCAAAACAGCAAAGAAAATCCCAAACAAGGTTGATGCAAGAACACAGCCCTGCTTCACTCCGCTTCGGATGTCAAAGGGGTCTGATGAGGAGCCATTGAAGACAACAGTGCCCTTCACGTCCTTGTGGAAGGATCTGATGATGCTGAGGAGCCTGGGTGGACATCCAATCTTGGGGAGAATCTTGAAGAGGCCATCCCTGCTGACCAGGTCGAAGGCCTTCGTGAGATCTCTGAAGGCTATAAAGAGTGGCTGTCATTGTTCCCTGCATTTCTCCAGCAGTTGTCTAAGGGAGAATACCATATCAGTGGTGGACCTGTTGGCTCGGAATCCGCACTGTGATTCTGGATAGACGCTCTCTGCAAGTACCTGGAGCCTCTTTAGTGCAACTTGGGCAAACAGCTTTCCTACAATGCTAAGGAGAGAGATGCCACGGTAGTTGTTGCAGTCACCCCTGTCGCCTTTGTTCTTGTACAGCGTGATGATGTTTGCATCCCTCATGTCTTGAGGTACTCCACCTTCTCTCCAGCAGAGACAGAGGATTTCATGCAGCTCAGTGACGATGATCTCTTTGCAGCACTTGAGGACTGCAGCAGGGATGCTGTCTTTTCCAGGTGCCTTGCCAAAGGCAAGGGAGTCCAGGGTCACTTGAAGTTCTTCTAGGGTTGGTTCACTGTCAAGCTCCTCCAGCACAGGCAGGCACTCAATGTTGTTCAGCGCTTCTTCAGTGACTACATTTTCTCTGGAATATAGCTCAGAGTAGTGCTGCACCCAGCGTTCCATCTGCTGTGTCCGATCCTGGATGACCTCGCCTGTGGCAGACTTCAGAGGGGCAATTTTCTTCTGTGTTGGACCCAGGGCCTGCTTGATACCGTCATACATCCCCTTGATGTTGCCCGTGTCAGCTGCTATCTGTATCTGGGAGCAGAGCTGGAGCCAGTAGTCGTTAGCACATCTCCTGGCAATCTGCTGGACTTTGCTGCGAGCAGCTCGGAGGACCTGCAGGTTGTGCTCACTGGGACAGGCCTTGTATGCTGCTTGAGCTCTCTTTTCCTCAATGACTGGTGTCCACTCCTCAGAGTGGGCTTCAAACCAGTCTGCCGTCTTGTTGGTCTTCTTGCCAAATATGGACAAGGCGTTGTTGTAAACGGCATTCTTGAAATGTTCCCATCTGTTGGATGCGTTTGCATCGACCGGGCCTGGAAGAGATTCCTCAAGCACTCGTGCAAATTCCTCCACTTTTCTCTGATCCCGGGTCTTGCTGGAATCAATGCGAGGTCTTCCTTCCTTTTCCATGTAGTACAGTCGCTTTGTTTGCAGTTTCACTCTGCTGCACACCAGGGAGTGGTCGGTGTCACAGGCAGCACCCTGATAGCTGCGTGTGATCTTGATGCTGGGAAGGCTGGAGCGTCTGGTGAGAATCAGGTCGAGCTGGTGCCAGTGCTTTGATCTTGGGTGTCTCCAAGAGACTCTATGTTGGGGCTTTGTGTTGAAGAACGTGTTGCTGACGCAGAGACCGTGATGACAGCAAAACTCTAGCAGGCGTTGGTCATTTTCGTTCATCTTCCCAATGCCGAACTGACCTAAGCAATTGGGCCATGAACTGTTATCAGCACCAACTCTAGCATTGAAATTGCCGAGGATGAACATTGGATCTTTTCTGGGGATCTTCTTGATAATGGTGGCCAGATCATCATAGAATTTGTCTTTGGCTTCTGCTGGAGACGACAGAGTCGGTGCATAAGCACTGATGAGAGTGACAGGTCCTGCTGATGACTGGAGCTGCAGGGACAAAATTCTTTCACTTCCCACAGTAGGTGGGATGATGGATTTCAGCAGGGTATTTCTGACCGCAAAGCCAACACCGTGTTCCCTGGTTTCGTTTGGTGGTTTTCCCTGCCAGAAAAATGAGAAACTTCTCTCCTTGACAGATCCGGAATCTGGCAGCCTAGTCTCTTGAAGGGCGACGATGTCCATCTGCAGTCTGCTCAGCTCCATGTCGATGACAGCTGTTTTGCGTGCATCATCTATTACTTGCAGGTCATCAGAGAAGCCAAGTGTCATTGTCCTTACGTTCCAGGTGCCCAGCTTTAGGGCAGGAGTTTTCTGTTTTCTGTTGCATGGTGCAGAGTTGTCGATCCACTTGTCGGTTTTCACCCCACACACCCCGTGAGGTTAACGGACCATGGCGAGGCAACACCTTACTGGCTGGGGACTGCCCAGCGAGATGCAATTATCTCTCCCACCGTCGGAAACAGCCCCTGGCGTCACGCTCTATGGCAATCAAGGGAAGACTTATAACTGGTAACTGCTGCTTCCCGTGTTGTGCCGACACCATATGGCGAAGTTGGAGTATCCTCTCCAGTGGAGGGGGAAGAGAGGGGGAAGTGGAGGGGGAAGAGAGTGGAGAAGAAAGAGAGGGGTTTGTGGGTATCAGGAAATTGAAGAGGGAGCAGTGGTGAGACAAACGGGTTGGTAGGGGGACCAGGTGGCTGGAGGAAGTAGCTGCCTTTGGGAGAGCTCCATCTCCACAAGGTTATTTTTCAAGTTTTTAGTGCCTTCTGTCCTAGGATTTGACAAGAAAAGATATTTTATATTTTGGCGGAGAGTCGGCTCTTTGGAATGCACCTCAATTGCATTTAATTAGACACTATCAGCCCTAATTTGTCAAACAAGATAAAGATTTGCTACAGCAGCCATCTTGAAAGGAAAGCCGTTGCTAGTAGCTTTTAACAACATTGCTACGTATAAAAACTGATTTTGCTGGAATGCAGAATTGTATGTTTAAAATTAACTTGAAGTGAAAGGAAAACAGCTCTCCAAACAAGAGTAGCCGGTTCTGTTTTTACAGTTTCAGTTTTATTTACACAAGTGCTTTAATTCCAACTTTCAAGATGGTGGTTACTAGGGCACAGAGTGCTCGTTCTCCCACACAAGGGAATAAGTCCAAGTGTATTCAAAGGCTAACGGATGATTTTTGTGTTTCTTCTAAAGTAGGTTCTACTCATGAAAAGTCTTTTTTAAATGAAACTCTAAATGTCGATACAGCCGCTTCTCCAATTAGGAATGTGCATAGTGACCCTGCAGATAATAGCCTGTTTTACAAACCCTATGTGTTAGGGAAAACTATGACATGGACTTAGTAAATGAGGGGCTTGATACTTCACTTGATATTTCACTTGATACTGGAAATTGGTCTTTGGATCCTAATTTATTTCAGAAGCTTACGTGGCCTGTTGTGGGATCTTATAATATTTCAGAAGACCCCAAAATGACTATACAAGATACTCCGGACGAAGTTTTTTCCCATAATCTTACTGGTGCTAATGATGGACACTCTAGTTTTTTCTGCTCTCAGATGCCTGATCGATGTTTCCATACGGCTATGACGACTAAGGCAATATTTGAGAAGTTAAGTATGATGCATCAAGAAATTATGGGAATGAAAGCTTTATTACAACTCAATGTAAATTTAATAAGTGATGAAATTTTAAGAGCAGCTCCAACTATTGATCCTCTTAAACCCATTGGAGATCAGCAGACAGTGGATGTAACAACAATTGGAGTTAGAGATGTCAATGAAAGATCTAGCCAAATGGAGAAACAAGTTATGATCCCAAGAAGTCATGATTGTCAGCTGAATGATGCACAAGATAATTTGCAACCTTCCTTTGGTTTCCAACCTTGTCCGGATAATCAGGACTCAAGTATAGAAGAATTAAGATCAAATTTGACCTTTTCTAATAATGACCTCATAGTTATCGATGACTGGCATGATGAAGAAAATAATATTAGTCCCATTGCTTCTGCTACAGATAGGATTCCTGCACCTTTAGAATAAAGGTTTGATCCTTCCTTGTGGAGCAATGGAATATTCCTCTACCTTGGAGGCTGATCCAAATTCTAATGGTTATTACATTACTATAAATAATTGGCCCCTGGATCGTCCTACTAATACATGGATGTCTGCCAGAGAAGTTGAACAAACCATAAAGAAGATCATGGGTGAGGATTGGAATGCAAAAGAGTCTTTTTTTTTTTTTTTGTATTTGTCGATATCCAAATAATCCTGATATAAAATGGGGAAGAATTCTGTTAATTTTTAGCAATCTGGAACATGCACACCATTTCTGGGGACTACTCTATAAATTTGAGTTTATGCAAATATCTTTTAAATGGGGTCTGAATGATAAATTTGATAGAAATTTTCAGCCCCCTAGAAGGGAACAAAAGGGAAGGTTTGTAGGTAAATATGCCTCATGGCAAGGGAAAAATAAATCAACTTCCCAGTTTAAGTCCAGAAATGACTTTGGAAAACATAGCGGGACAGCTAAGGACTTAATCAGACGAATTAGGGGACCGGAGCCTTGTCCCTCCTTTGTGACCTTTCCGAATAATATAGCCCTTAAACAGGTCTCGGATAAGTTATTCTGCAAAAGTAAATCATGCAGAATTGAGGAACCATTGCCTGAGAATTTTAAACCCTTGGGTTATTATAACTATCAAACGGTTCAGCGCGCCCCATTTTATGATAGGGATTGACCAGAATGGTGAAGGCCTCATACTGAGTCTATAAATCTTTTATCCTGGAACATTGCTGCTTGGCAAAATAAGTTAATTGACCCAGATTTTACTCAGTATCTGTTATCCTTGGAAATTATATGTCTCCAAGAAACATGGCTTACAGATTCTGAAAGCCCTTTTTTGCAGGGTTGTAATGTATGGCATATGCCTGCAGTCAAAGTTTCTTTGCAAGGAAGAGGGAGTGGAGGTTTGGCCCTTTTTATTGCAGCTACCACAGGCCTGGAAGGCACAGAACTCACCTGTTTGTCTTCTAATTATTGGCAAGTTATACTGATTAAGGGATGCAGAAGGAGTTCTTGGATTTGTATATATTCCCCACAATGACAATTGTGAACTCAGCAATTGTCATTTGGGATCCTTTTGGGGGTTTACTTGACACATTAACTGTTGAATATCCTAATATCCCCTTTATGATCTGTGGGGATTTCAACGCCAGAATCGGTGACAGTCTCAAAATGGAGTTGGCTTTTGGTATTGAGTCAGAAGTGAGTCATTGTCCATTTAGAGTGTTTTGTGATAAAATGATCAATAATTATGGTCGCTCTCTAATGAAGTTAATATTCCAATTCCAGCTCATTTGTTTAAATGGTTCCAATCTGGATAGCTCCAAAGGATACTATACATTCCTTAGGGAGAAAGGGGCAAGTGTAATAGACTATATTTTTTGTTCAAATGTTCTGTTTGGATGGATAAACTGTATGGCAATAGGAGATAGAGCGGACAGTGATCATCTTCCACTTATGATGTCCTTTAACTGTAATTCAATTCATACAAGGGTGTTGACGAATACTACATTGCAAGGTTTGGAACAAGGAGTTAGAAGATTAAAATGGTCATTGGAGATTGATACAAGTGCTAGAGCCTTGTTGTACTCTGCACAATTACTAGAGAAAAGAAGGCAGGTGATACAGTCCCACTCTGATATAGGTGGGACTTACCAGCAAATTATTATGGCTCTTAGACACGTAGTATCGGCTCCCTTTCAAAAGAACTCGAAGAAGGGCAATGATTCATGGTATGATAAAGAATGTATTATGCATAAAAAGCAGTTAACTAGAACACTGAGATATGCAAAAGTCGCTGCCAATAAAGAAGGTATGGAATGTTATTTGACTACTCGCAAGGCGTATAAACGACTTCTCCAAAATAAAAAAGAAAGGCTTTTATGTAGCAAATTGGAAGGCCCTGGAAGCTGCAACGAAAGAAAAAAATCAAATTCAATTCTGAAGTTTAATTAATAGAGGTTTCTTACATCAAACCAGAGGAATTGTAAATTCTATCTCACCTGTAACCTGGATTTCTCACTTTAGTTATATCTTTGGGAGTGAGATAGACTTTCCCTTACCATCAGTAGATATACCTAACTGCTCTGAATGGCCTCCGGTCTCATGTAATGAAACTGTACAATTGATTGAGATTATGAAGACAGGTAAGGCGCCAGGTGATGATATGATACCAGCGGAGATCTTTAAGTTGGACCTGCATTGGTGGTCCCCTATTTTTGCCAATCTTTTCACGTGGATTAATCACTCCGGTAGAGTGCCTTCCGAATGGTTAAATAGCATAGTGATGCCTATATATAAAAAGGGTGATCCTAAGGAACCCTCAAACTATAGGCCTATCAGTTTAATCAATGTGGCAGCAAAATTATATGCCAGAATTTTATTGAATAAACTTATAGAGTGGGATAACAGCCAGGCTATTATTCATCATGAACAGGCTGGATTTAGAAAAGGCAGGAGTACTATTGATCAAGCATTTATATTACATCATATTATATGTAAATACACCAAGCATGCTAAAAGATCTCTTTATTTGGCCTTTGTGGATTTTACATCAGCTTTTGATTTAATTGATAGAGAGAGGCTGTGGACTAAATTATCCATGACCAATATAGATAAACGCCTATTGTGGCTTATTGAGATATTACACAGCCAAAATACACTTCAAGTGCGATTAGGCAATTTAGGTTATTTGACCAAAAAGATCCAGGTCAATAGGGGGGTTAAACAGGGCTGTATATTAGCTCCTTTTTTATTTAACTTTTATGTAAATAATTTGATCCCACAAATGTCCTCTTTATCTTTTTTTCCTCCTTCTATAGGAGATAGGAAGATTTCTATTCTGCTGTATGCAGATGATTTAGTTATGATGTCTCAGAATCAAATTGGACTTAAGAGGATGTTGTATAGATTTGGTCAACTTTGCAAGGAAGAGCATTTAAAAATAAATTACTCTAAAAGTAAGATCATGATTTTTGGGAAGGGCTCTGTCAATCATAAATGGAAGCTTGATGGGCATGTTATAGAACAGGTAAATTCATTTAAATATCTTGGCATACAATTTTCAAAGAGTCTGACCTGGAAACAACATAGTGAGATGATTTTAATCTCCAGTGCCAGACAGATGGGTTTGTTAAAAAAAAATTTTTATGCTAGAGGCAGACAGTTAATTCCCCCACTGATTAAAGTTCATGAAGCAAAGATCTTACCTCATATGTTATATGGGGCAGAGTTGTGGGGAGACTCATTTAAGGGAAACTTAGAAGTCTTACAAAATAAATTTTTGAGACAAATATTAGGACTGTCTCCAGGCACTCCTGCGGTTCATATTAGAGCAGAGCTAGGACTGCCATCTTTAGCCATTAGAATGGACCTTGCTTACTTCCGATTTTGGAGAAGGATCAATGCTATGGAAGAGTCAGCTCTAGCAAAAGAATGCTAGAACGAACAGATGCTTATTGGAGGATGGGTCAATCAGGATTTTTTTAAGTTAAAGTATTTTAACCTGGAGTATGACAAGTTTCTGTGCCTGAGTCCTAAAGAGCTCAGGGAATGGATTTATGACTGGGAAACTTACCAAGACAAAGTTTCTTTATGGGAATCTTGATATTCGAGCTGGTATCCCCATATTAACATCCAGCATATGATGTCTATTTATTTTGAGACTCTGACTTACCCACAGTTAAGAAGAGCTTTTACTGAACTGAGATTTCAACAAATGCCTTCAGCATATTTAGAGGGTAGATATAAAAAAATTCCTATAGCAAAGCGCCTTTGTGTTTATGGATGTGGGCAGGTTGAAGATGTGTTACATTATTTACTGATTTGCCCCTTATATGGGAATCCGAGAAGCCGTTTTTTGGAACCAATAATAAAATCCCTGTGTGGTTATTCCCCTGAACAATTAGTTTATTATCTACTTGAGGATTTACAATCAAATGTTACTTTTGCTGTGGCACATTTTGCCCTTGCGGCTAAAAAGATAAGATCGTGTTTTATTCAATTTGTTAATAACTGAGTTTTACTGTATGGCACTATTATACTAAAGTATATATACATTTTATATATTTTATTTTTCTTTCCAAATGTAATGACCTATGGTTAAGCAATAAAGGATTTGATTGATTGATTGATTGATTGATTGATTGATTGATTGATAAATTTTGACAAACGGGATGCAGTGGGGAGGGGGAAGAGAGGGGTTTGTGGGTATCAGGAAATTGGAGAGGGAGCAGTGGAGAGACAAATGGGATGGAGGGGGGAGGGGGAAGAGAGGGTTTTGTGGGTATCAGGAAAGCCTAGCACCCATGCTTAGAGATTTCCCAAGATCATGCGTCTGGAGCAGAGTCTGGAGTCTTTCCTTCCTGGGCAAGTCTATCAGTGAGCAAAGAGCGAGAGAGTCCTGTAGTCCCATTGCCGACTCCGTGTCCTAGCACCGTTTTGAAAGTGCTGAGCTGCTGGCTGCTTCCACTAGCGCTCTTGGCCTGGCAGCCAGCCACGTCCACCATTTTGAAGTCAGACCTAGACCAAGACTTCTTAATAAGCCATGAAAACTTGTTTCCAGTTTCAGCAGAGATGTGCCTTTGGCTGTCCAAAATCCACTTTCACGTCCTGACGTGGAGGTGGCTAAAAACAGTTTCCTCTCACGCTCCCCAAGAGAGATGGACCTGGCTACAGATGAAGATGACTTACAGGCAGGCTATTGGCCATCTTGACAGCAACTCTGCGTTGCTAAGCTAGCCTGGCAGCCATCTTCCCCGGAGGATGAGAATGGCATGTCCCAGCCCAGGTCTTCGGCACCGAGTCTATCTGGCTGTTTTGGAGTTCATTATCTACATGAAGTGTCCGCTCCCTGTTCTCTCCCTTCTGAAGACGACCGGAGGTTGGCAGGGGTCAGGCACGAGTCACACGTGGGTCTGCTTGCGTTGGTGGGCAGGGCGCCCATAGTCGGACTGCTGGGACAGGGAGGTATAAGAGAAGCGGGAGCAGCCCAAGGTCTTACTGGCCTGGTCCGACTGCTCATACCCGCTCTCGGCCTTCTCGTAGCTGCTGGGCTTGACGTAGCTGGTGAAAGCCCGGCTGTAGGGGGCTGTGAGGTAGGCCGTCCCGCTGTACATGCTTTCCTGAGGGAAAGGTCGCTCGTGTGGGTCATAGGCTGCACGAGAGCCTGGTGTACCCAGGGTGTACCGGTGGGCATACTCATACAACTTGGGCTGGACCGGCCCAGCGGAAGGGTAGAGAGAAGATGCCCCAAACAAAGGTCGGGTGGTTGGCGTGTACTCAGAGAAGCTGCTTCCTAAACATTGCTCCTCATGGGCGCGGACCTTGTAGTAGCCATTGGTGGGATCCTGGGGAGGACAAAGACAGAAATGCCAATGAAGCAAGGTTAAGGTACCACCAAATTATTTGGAGGGCCGATTCACAGTGTGGTGCAATGGTTAGAGCATTGGACTACAACAAGGGAACCCCAGGTTCACCTCCCATAGCTGCTTTAGGAAAGAATGAAAAGAATGGACCAGTTATGAAGAAGTTCACAGGTAGGCCTCTTTGCCGTCAGGTGTGGTGGGCACTAGGTTAGACAGCATTAAGAGAGCATTAGACCCACTGCCCACAAATCTGCTATCCTAACTATTAGTGGAGAACAGAACTTTTCTGTTTCAAAGGCAGGATGCCAGCAGGTACCACCTGCTGAGGAAAAGATGCCAGGGATGATGTTCGTGTTCTAAAAACACTGGGAAGGCAGGGTATACATGTCTTAAATCAATGAATAAATGTCACCATCACACCCTGCTTTTGAGCATGTCGATTCATCTGGTTGGCACTTGTGGAAAGAGAAGGACCTTTTGGCATCACCCAGTAAGGCCACACATCTCTGGGGGTTCAAAGTGTACATTACTGTACACATCTTTGCTGGACCACACTGACTTAGAGCCTCAGTTTGGGTGGATCTACTGTGAGTCTCCCACACTCCCAGTTGAGCTCACCTTCAGTTCTTGGCTCCCCGTCACCATGGGCTCCTTGCCATCACCCTCTGTCTCACTCGTCCGGCTGGGGCTGCTATCGCTCGTGGTGATCTGCACAAGGATATCTGCTTTGGAGAGCTGCGCCCCCCGCTTGGCTGCAGGATTTATGGACAGACAGAGGTGTGAGCTGAAAACTTGGTCTTCTACAGGATTTCACTCCAGGGGATTTAAACAATGACATCTGCGCACATTCCAGATCTTGGAAAGCTCTGGGATGGGCATGTGAAAACACCAGGAAGTGGCAAGATGCACTGAAGCCCTTCTTTGATCTATCCCTATGTAGATTGGGTAGCATTATTCAACGGAGGCATGGGTGGATCCCTATCCCCTTGGGCAGCTAGCTGGGAGAAGAGCAGGCCCATATATCTGCTGTTCGCAAGCTCCACTGGTGGCACCATTCCACCCACTGGTTTTCCCAAGAAACTGTGCAGGGGCAAGTGTCTGCGGGACTCCAGGAAAACAGCTCAAATGGTTGCGTCTGGAGCCGCCGTCAGTAGCAGGGAGATGTCAGGCCAATGGAAAAGGAGGGGGAGAGGTTTTGAAGACCAGGTGGGGATATTCAGTGGGCCTAACCAAGTCCACAGACCAGAGGAGCTCAGAGGAAGAGGGAATAACCCTGCCTCTATCCAGCATTCTGACAATGCAGCCTTAACTATAGGCTGGCAGCAAACAGATCATTTGATTTTGTACCCCAACTTTCTCCCCAAAGGTCACTCAAGGATTGGTGACGGGGGCTGCAGCTCAGGGGCACAAGGCCCCACGTAATTCCTGGGAGGGCTGAGAACCGTTGGTTGGCAACCTTCAGTCTCGAAAGACTATGGTAGAAGCCTGCAGCACCCAGTAATCCCAAGCGGTCTCCCATCCAAGGATTAACCAGGCCTGACCCTGCTTAGCTTCTGAGAATGACACCTCACCTTTCCCACAGCGCTTCCGTCGGTAGCAGAAAGAGATGACAACCACCAGGAGCAGGAGAGCAGCAACCCCGGAGGCAGCTAAGCCCCCCATGATCAGGACGGACAAGACCTCTGCAGGGAGAATTCATGCCTTTAATTACTGGCATTTGATTTCATGCCATCTTAAATGATACCTTGTGCTTTCTTCTGGTTGGGGACCAGAGCACGAATGCAAGTCAAAAATGGACGGGTGTCAAAGCACAGACTTAGCTTGAAAATTTATTTTGGCCAGCAAAAAAACATAACTTTTTTGGTTGCAATCCTACCCTGCGCTGGAACAGGCAAGCCAAGAGGCTTGCGTTGTATCCAGCACAGGACAGGGGCCCAAGGCGGCCCAGCCAGAGGCAAGAGGAAACTTTTCCCCTTACCTCCGGGTAAGGTGACTTTTCCCCTATGGGTCTCCTTGGACTTGTGCCACCTCCTGAGGTGGCACAAGTCCAAGGACAGCGGAGTGGCTTGGAGCTGAATCCAAGCTTCCCGGGAACGGGGGTTGGGATCCAGCATAAGCGCTGGATCCCAGCCCCGCCTCCCGCTCCCCACCTGCCCACCGCCCGCCCTCCCCCCACCCAGGAATGCCTCCCTCCCCACCTTCCTTCCCGCCCACCCCAGAGGCTTGCATCAGCCCAGGCTGAACACAGCTGAAAGAGCAAAGTGATGAACGTCAAGTGCAGTGATTCCCAAACTGAGGCTCCCTGGGAAGCCATGGAATCCAGCCAGGGGAGATGCAGAATCCTGGTGAAAATCTGCCACCCTATACACTATAGGATTGTAGCCCTAATGGGGAGCTGTGGCCAAAGGCCCAGTAGGTCAAGGGAACTGCTAGTTGGAAAGGTTTGGGAACCACTGCCCAAGGGGGGATGAAAGTCAAGGTCATGTTGTGTCACATCAGTATTCTGCCCTCCTCCTATAGGACCTCAGTCTCAAGCTGGAGATTATCCCCTTTTCTTCTCCCAACAATCCCTGCCAAAGTATGCTGTACAGAGAGACAGTGGCTTGCTAAGGTGAGTTTCACTGCTCTGCTGGGCTCTGCACTTGGATCTCTCTGCTTTGAAAACAGGAGATCTGGCGGGGCCCCAGTGAGTTCACCATGAAGCTTGTTCCTGGTGAAATTAGTAGAGGGGGATGGGGAATCTTACCTTGGCGGCATAAGCTGACGGTAGCGGAATGTGCGCCAAAGCGATTCCATGCGGTACAGTTGTAGGCCAAGGTGAAGTCGCTGTCATGCGTTGGGTCGATCAGCAAAGCAGAGAGCACCCCTTGGTCGGTCACCATGGTGTCCACCGTGAACCGATCTAGCGAGCCAGCATCCAGCACCCATTCACCCCACGACCAGGCCTGTTGCAAAGAGACAGGAGGGCAAATCAGAAGCCTGGACAGGTAGAAGATGATGGCTGCAATGCTAACCACACTTTCCTGAGAGTAAGCCCCAGTGAACAAAATAGGACTTACTTCTGAGTACACCTGGTTAGCCTCGTGCCCGATGGGTACCAAGCCCAAGGATCGACTCTAGACGCTACGGGGACGATTGGCCATTCAGAACCTTCCAAGGTTTTGTGGGGAAATCTAAACTAGGGATTCTTAACCAGGGTTATCCATACCCTTTGGAGGTACCAGAACCCAATGAGGGAGGTATGGGACTCAGGCTGCAATCCTAACCACACTTTCCTGAGAGTAAGCCCCATTGAACAAAATAGGACTTACTTCTGAGTAGACCTGGTTAGGATTGTGCTCTCAATCTCTGAACAATTAAAAAAAATTGTTGTTAGATTAGGTGATTAACTATTACCATTATTTATATGGATAAGATTATTAAGTATCACCACTGTCAATGCAGATTGAGGCATTCTGATCCTTGCTATCCATATGTAAAGTAGAACCCCGCTGCTGACAAAATAGTGGTACCTAATAGGACTGGTGATGATGCTGATTCCTACAGACTAGTGAAGAAGGTATGGGGACACACTGGGCAATCTATGGGGGGTGGGGGGTCTGTAATAGTAAAAGGGTTAAGAACCCTGAACTAAGCAGTGTGGGTTTAAAATCATGGGTTCAATAACTCTACATTCTAACTACTTTGGCACACATGCATTCCACCTTTTCATCCAACTTCACAAATAAT
The DNA here is from genome assembly GCF_035046505.1 of Tiliqua scincoides. Classification (NCBI taxonomy): domain Eukaryota; kingdom Metazoa; phylum Chordata; class Lepidosauria; order Squamata; family Scincidae; genus Tiliqua; species Tiliqua scincoides. Next base: position 15,194,594 of record NC_089830.1, on the reverse strand, counting down.
ATCTGGTTTCTTTGGCATATGACATACCCTACTGCCTTTCCAAAGACTGGGGCTGGCCTTCTGAGGTGAGGGGAAGTTGTACACAGCCTGCCCAGGCCTCAGAAGGTCTTTGAAAAGCACTTCCAGCTTTGGTTGAAAACCAGGGGTGCCTTCAGGACTCCAGAAGGTCTCCAGGAGGCTTTATGAGGTGCAGGGACACTGCAGGCTACCTCCTCGCACCTCAGAAGGTCAGCCAGAGTCTTCAGAAAGACATTTTGTGATAACCTGGAAGTGCCTCTCCAAAGGCTCTGGCTGAACTCAGAAGACCTCCTAGACACGACTTCCAGTCATGCCTGGGAGGTCCTCTGAGGTCCTCCAGTGGTTGGCAACCTTCAGTCTCGAAAGACTATGGTAGAAGCCTACAGCACCCGGTATTCCCAAGCGGTCTCCCGTCCAAGTACTAACCAGGCCTGACCCTGCTTAGCTTCCGAGATCAGATGAGATCAGGCATGTGCAGGGCAACAGTTGCTGCTCCAGTGTGGGCTTGCAATCCATGTTGAGTCAACTCCATGGATCACAACTCCATGGATAAGGAGGACCATCTGGTACATTCAGGTCTGGTTAAGGCATGAGGGTGGAGGGCAAAGGCGAGTCACGCACTTACAATCCTGTCGGGGGGTGGGACGCTCCCCACCAAACACTCCAGCCGTGCCTTGGCCCCCACTGCAGTCTGCAGGCTTGGTTCCGCGCCGATAATGGGCGGCCCTGAGGAAAAGACAAAAATGACGGATGCAATCAGGTCTGGTCAGATTTCCGCCAGGCTCACTGCAATAGGTTGCTGTGCATGACCTGGTTCCAAGACCCCTCACCATTCACAGCTAGTGCCTTCTCAGCCACTCCAATGCGTGGCACGATGGTTTTGCAGACGTACATGCCGGCATCTTCCTGCGTCACAGCCTTGAGGTGTAGCGCGTTTCCATTGCTCGACACCTGTGGGTACAAGTGAATTCAGATTTATTTACTGAAATGAAGGGATCAGTGCTCTTTTTCCAGCCCAAAAAAGGATACCCGGCCTCAGTTATCTAACCAGGGAACAGAACATCCTAAACTGAAGGCCTGTTTGGACAGAAGGGCTTCACAATTTTTCTGAGGATTCAAAGTGGGTGGGTCTCCTGGTGCCACAACCAAAACTGTGTCCTGTGTGTTCACAGGCTCAGTTCAGGTGGGGAGGAAGGCAGAAAGGGGTGCCCCCCATTGACCTTGGCAGACAGTCAGAATAAAGCAAAGGTTCTATATCTCTCTTACTACCACCATGGTCTTCCACCTGGCCCACTGTGCTACGAGACAACAGGAGGGGGTAGAGGTTGGTGTTCCCAGATTTGTGTTTGGTAAATTACACACAACTTGGGAACCTGAACTCCTTCTTGGTCCAGGCTAGGGTGAGAGGTGGACTCCCCGCCCAGGTACAGGTGAAAGAGGCATCAGAACCAACACCTACAGTCAGGGGCTTGGGCTGGGAGATAAGGCAGGCTCCAACTGCAGGAAAAAGAGGAAAACAGGGGTTAGGGGGGCCCATCGCTCAGTAGTAGAGACCTGCTTTCCATGCAGAAGGTCCCAGGAGTGGATTTTCTTTTTTTTCTTTTAAAGACAGCGCTTGCCTTCTTTGTGAATGGCTTTTTGGTTGACAAGCAGTTCATTAAACATTCTTCTTAAAATCTGCAGTTTTATACACTGTTGTCTTCAATAGTGTGAATGAACGTGTGTTTATGCATGTATTAAATAGTTTGTTTTCAAAAAATTTGTATGTAGATAAACATCTGCCTGTGCTGCTTCATACAAGTACTTATAAAATTAATTGGGGGGAGCTTTATAGTCAATTAAGGGTCTTGATCCGTGTGCATAATATAAAAAAACAAATTAAGCATGCTTTCTTGCTTCAGAAATGGTTATTTTTACTCATATGCAAATTGATGCAAAGGTAATGGATATATTAGTCACCTCGCTCTAATTGGGTGCAAACTCAGCTGTGAATGTGTCAAAAATATGGCACAAATGCCTAATTTTTACCACAATGATGGTCGCAGGTGGGAGGCCTTTGAGGTCTACCTGCTGGAATGGCAAGTGGGGTTACAGGAGAGAAGATCCTGGTGGGGGGAGCCCCACATCTGACCTGCCCACACTCAGTATCTGGCACCAATCTGGCACCAAGGTCACCCTCGTCATCTCCTTGTCCATCCTCCTCTTCCAAAGTGTTCCCACCTATCCCAGGATACACAGACCCAACCTGCCTCCTTCACTTACAATGCACATCCACCAGTGTGCTGCCGACGGCATTCGAGCCCTCGCACGACACGGGCTCCATGAAAAACGATTGATTTACTATCGCCTCATAGCTGTCCCCGTTGGCCTCCGGAATGGGCACATCTCCTTTGGCCCACCTGCGAAGGCATGCACTGGCATCAGACGAGCCCGGCTCATTGTAATCCCCAAAGCTGCCAGTAGAGGGCATCGCAGCAACATCACTATTGCTGTGTGATCTCTGGGAGGTTGGAGTCTGTTGGCCTTTTTACCTGTCGCCTGTCAGCTCCGGGTTGGAGGTGGCCGTGCAGAGAAAGCTCACTTTGCCACCCTCGGCGACCGTTTGCGGCCGCACTGACAGCATGACGACAGGGGGATCTGCAAGAAAGAGGAGCAGAGAGGCTGAAAACTCAAGAAGGGGGACAGAACCCACACCAATGTGCCCATCCCATCCCAGATCTACTCAGGCCTGGCCTATTTATTAGCTCCTACCCCTACATTTGCCTCCACTCTCCCATCCTTGCCCTTGTCTCTCGCTTTACCCCTGGGTAACAGCTGCTGGCCAGTATGGGTCTCCTTGAATTTGTACCACCTCTGGAGGTGGCACAAATCCAAGGAGAGCGCAGTGGCTTCAAACTGCTCCGTTCTCCCTGGGAACAGGGGTTGGGATCTGGCATAACTGCCGGATCCCAGCCCAACTCCCTCTCTCTGCCCGCCCACCCCCGCCCATCCCCGGGGCTGCCCACTGCTCACCCACACCCCACCCAGGAATGCCTCTGTCCTGCCTCCTCCCTGACGCCCACTGCCTCCCCCACGCCTACCTTTCACTCTTGCATCGGCCCACCCAGGCCATCGCAAGACTCAGCAGGGAAGCCGCCACAGAGGCTGGATTCAGCCTCCATGTGTTGGCGCATCTCCTTGTGGCTTCTGGCACGTTAGCGACCCTCCCGGGCCGGCGCAATAAACTTGTGGCCCAAGGCACGGTTAGGATTGTGCCCTTTGTCTCTTTTAGGGGTTTAGCCAACTCTTGCTTCTGAACATCCACGGACCTTCCCAGCCTTCGTCAAGGGCTCTGCTCTGACCATCAGAAAGGAAATGGGAGATCTTTGTGCTCCTAAGACAAGCCCAGGAGCACAGCCAGAGAAAAAGGTGGCAGCAGTGCTGCTTAGCAGTCTGTGAAACAAGAAGAGCCAATCAAGCTCCAAGCGTGCTTTGAAAAATCTGCCGGCTCACCTGGTGAACTACAGGAGGGAGAGAAGGGACGGAAGACTGCCGCTGGGCACAGGTGTCAGCTTCCGTGTGTCATTTGCAGGGATCCAATTGAGATCCAGCAGGGAGCTCCTGGAAAGATGAGGAATGATTTTATTCATTTGAAGAATGGAAGAAGCATATGCTGTTAGAGTTGGAAGGGAACTTGAAGAGCAGGGGCAAGCCAGGGCACAGGCCCCGCAATGGGGCTACTCAAGTCTGCGCTGGCTGAACCGCCACTTTGCAGCCTGACATGGAGGAAAGAATCTTCACCAGTCCCACCCCTCCCTGGGCCTGTCAATCCTGCACCCCGCCCCAGAATGCCTTCCCCCTCCCCAAAAACCTGCACCACCACCTGGGGTCGTGACTTACCTTTGGGTGCACTCTTCGCTCACAACAGGAGAGGCAGCTGAACACTTTCCACATGCGCTGACTCCGGCGCACCCTCGGCATCACCTGGCAGGACAAAGTTCCAAACAACACAGTCCTGAGAGATGCCTGCATTGGCTCGGTCATGTCGTGAGAATGGATGATGGCCGGATCCCAAAGGATCTCCTCTATGGAGAACTCCTGCAGGGAAAGCGCCCTACAGGTAGACCACAGCTGCGATACAAGGACATCTGCAAGAGGGATCTGAAGGCCTTAGGAGTGGACCTCAACAGGTGGGAAACCCTGGCCTCTGAGCGGCCCGCTTGGAGGCAGGCTGTGCAGCATGGCCTTTCCCAGTTTGAAGAGACACTTGGCCAACAGACTGAGGCAAAGAGGCAAAGAAGGAAGGCCCACAGCCAGGGAGACAGACCAGGGACAGACTGCACTTGCTCCCGGTGTGGAAGGGATTGTCACTCCCGAATCGTCCTTTTCAGCCACACTAGACGCTGTTCCAGAACCACCATTCAGTGCGCGATACCATAGCCTTTCGAGACTGTAGGTTGCCAACACCCCTGGCATCTCTACTTGGCGCTGAGGCCCAGGGCTCATGGACATTCTTCACTGGGTGATGTAGATGTGCCTTATAGTACATTGGTGACACCCAGTGCCATTGCTCGGAGGGTTTAGGATTGGGCTCTTATTTCAAACCCCTGCTCAGTGCACGGCCACTGATCACCTAACTCAGTAATGGCAACCGACACTGTCTATATTGTTTTGCTTTTTAATTCATTTTTTTCTTTGTTGGTTTGCTTTTTAGAGGCAAGGAAGGCAGGATAGAAATGCTTAAAAGTAAATTTAATAAGAAAACAAATTACCTCCTAACAGTGAGGCAACACAAAGATAAAAACAGCAGATAAAGTGGCAGCACTAAAACCATCTATTCTAACCCAGTTAAGCACCTTGCAAAATAAAAATGGTTATTGCCTGGTACCCAATCAGACAAGGTAGAAACCAGATGAGCTTCCATTGGGAGAGCATTTGACAGGTAGGGCACCACAGCCAAAGAGATCCTCTCAGCAGAAGTAGCCCACCCCACCTCAGCACAGATGGCACCCAAGGTGTTCAGAGAATGACTGCCCAAGGTGACCCTCTTACATGATCAGACTAGGGAGCGGATGATCTTGCAAAGAATAAGGGAAACAGGAGGGAATTTGGCAGAGGCAGACAGAGAGACAGTGCAAAAGAGAGGCAAAGAAATAAAGAGAAGAAGGAAAAGGGTGAGCAGAGGAGACCAAGGCCAACAATTCCTTGCACGAAATCATTTGTGTCAAAATCTTCCTTGTGCTGCTGAATCAAAGGGTCTTCCCTCTTTTCTTCTGTCTTTTGTTAAGAGAGTATTTAGCTTCAGGGCTCATCTGAAAATTGTATTTTTTAATTAATTAATATGTCAATTTTCACACTCTGCCAGGTGTTTAGATGGGCATTTTTTATTTAGAGTCTCAGGAGTCTGAATTCCAGTCAAGACTTTAGGAGCTAATGAAGTATTATGCTAATATGTGATATGCTCCCTTCTGTGACAGACAGAAAGCACCTAGTGACACCAGAACACTCATTCCGACACTGCTGAATTCCAGGGCCTAAATCTGGTTTATACTTCCACATCAGCCATGGTCATGATTCTGCAGGTATTTGACTGATTGCGAATTCAAAGCACATACTGTACTCACCAGATCTTCCCTGTAGTATTCTGGTGGGTGCTTTCCAGTTGGCAAACACAGCCTGGCACAATGGCACATAAAGCCCTGGATGCCTTTTTTGCTGTGCTTGATGAAGACCCGCTGTAAAATGGCCTTGGTGGCAGCACCAACCACTTTGCCTTCCTCATTTACTTCCCTGCTTTCAAGACCTGAATGGGTGAGAGAGAAGGCCAATCAATCAGAGATGCCTGCTGGACCTTTTTCTTCTTTTAACTACAAAGTCTGTTTTGTTCTCTTATTTGTTTGTGCCTATCTCCATGCACGGGAAATCCCCTTTTCTTTCCAACTTCCTCAGTCCATCCCAAGCCACCACTGCCCTCTCTGCTTTTTGACCTCTCTATCAAACTGTGCCTTATGAGTGGGCAGAAAAAGATAGCTTCACGTAATTTTTATTTATTTATTCAATAGATTTATATCCTGCCCTTCTCCAGAACAACAGGAAGTCCAGGGTGGGTCACAATCACAAATAAAAATTCCAGAAAAAAACAAATTACAATGAACTTAAAAATATATCAAAATACAATAAATAAATCATGAAGTTTAAACAACCCCCCCCCCCAATAAGGTCAATAGAAAAGCAAAACAAAATCAACAGGTACCAAGGTACACAATAATTGTGCACTGTTTTTGTTCCCCTCCCCCTAAAAAATGTGTATTTGAATGTAAATTGTGATGAAAGAGAAGGGTTAAAAGGACTCAAAGCCTAGCAGTTAGTGACGGTCCTTGATCTCTTGCTGTCCACTCTATTCTTCCTATTGGTCCGTTTGGGATTAACAGGGAAAAAATGATAGCTTTCTCTGCCACCTAGGGAGCTGAGTCAGAAGGAGGCTACCTTGGGGACCCTCCCTCCTTGGTGAACAGAGAGCCCAAAATCTAGTGGGTTCCTTTTCTTCTGGAAGTTAAAACAGTCATGTAATGAGATTATCAGAGACCAGTGATGAACCTGCTCCTTCCTGGATGAACTTGGACCACAAAATCCTTAAAAAATATAGGGAGTTTATGAAAGGGCAAAGCTGCACTCCTCACTTACACATGAAGTAGGCAGGAAAATCTTCTCCTCTTAGGAAGCTCCCATTAATATGAGCCAGGTGTCCTAGAGAGACAGTGGAATAAATAGGAAGTTACTCTTGGAAAACCAACCTGAATCAGTATTAGCTTATGAGGGAGTGCTCTGAAGTGGTTGTAAAGTGCCATGAGACCTCTGGAGAGACCCATCTTGAAGGACAGCTTCAGTGCTCAGGGGATGCCTTTTGGGACTTCCTTCATGGTGTTGCCATCGACAATGGACAGAATGTTGATTCTTGGACTGTCAAGACAGCACCTAGGACTGCCAGAGATCTCCCTAGGTCAGTGTTTCTCAAACTGTGGGTCAGGACCCACTAGGTGAACCGAGAGCCAATTTCAGGTGGCTCCCCATATCATTTCAATATTTTGTTTTTACTATATTAGACTTGATGCTACCATTTGGGGAAATGTGACAAACTTGTACTTTTTACAGGCTAGAATGTAACACAGTAAATGGGACTTACTCCTGGATAAGCACAGGTAGGATTGCAGCCTATGACTGTGAAAACGTTTCCTGCTTATTGAATGCAAATCTTAGAGAACTTTTATAAAATGATGTATAGATGGTGTCTGACTCCAGGTAAACTGGCAAAAATGTATTAATATACCAAATAGATGTTGGAAGTGTACAAGACAAGAAAGAATGTTCTACCGTATGTGGTGGACTTGTACAAAAGCAAAAATATATTGGACTTTGATACACCAGCAAATGCAGTTGACATTTAAGGTAAATTTACAGATGAAACAAGACACTATTTTGTTGGGAATATTGGATGATTCAATTCAGAAAGACTATGAAACTATGTTTTTATAGATGACAACTGCTGCAAGAATATCGTATGCCAAATACTGGAAAGTTCCAGAGATACCTGTAGTGGAAGAACGCTGGCTAAAGGTATTGAATTTGACAGAAATGGATAAACTTATTATACTTCTTAAAGATAAGCCAGTAAAAACTTTTATGGACAATTGGAAACCATTCATGGACTTCCTGCGCATTGAAGGGAGAATGGGTCAAATAATCTATGGATTTGATGAGTAGATAGGGGATTTAACTTTTATGTTTTTCTCATTTTTCTTTTTCTTTTGAAAATGTACATTTTAAATAAGTGTAGATTGTTTAAGATGTGATGACTAACTTTTTTGTATGATTTGTAGTAGTAGAACAAAAAAATGTAGTTTGAGATCTCCAAACTTGCCACACAACTTGTAATATCTTTATTCTTTTTAATTTGTTTGTATTTGCATTTATTAAAAGAAAGAAAGAAAGAAAGATTTTCCTGCTTGATGATGTCACTTCAGAACATCATTTCCGGTGGGTCCTGATAGATTCTCATTCTAAAAAGGAGGTCCTGGTGCTAGTAGTTTGAGAGTCATTGCCTTAGGAGGTTGTGAGCTGAGACCAGTGTTCTCCCTGTGGGGCACATGTACTGTACCGAGAGGCAATAAACAAGGGGCATCTTTTAAGCATCAGGACCCACTTTTTTAAACGATACTCTATCAGGACCCACTTAGGTTTACCAGACTTTAAAAAAAGAGGTCTAGAAAGAAAAATCTATTTATTTATAAGGGATAATAACCAGAAAAAGACCCTGAAACATTTATCTCCCTATATTTACACATGCTTGCAAACTGCAGCAGTTGGGCTCTTTGTAGGGTAATATGTAACTACAGTATCTGATTTTTGAATAGCCTCAGGGCTTGAGGAAATAGCTCAGCGGTTCTCAAACTCGCGGGGAGTCCAAGAACTGCTTGTAAGTGGCAGGGACTGAGAGAGGGGATGTGCCCCAGTGGCGCCGCAGTGGTAGTGGTGCCGCAGGCACCCAGAGGCTTGCGTACCTGAGGGGGTCTGCCAGCCTTGGAGAGGGTCCGAGAGGCCTGCAGCTCCCTCTGCGGGTCTCCCCCAAGCTTCATTTCAGTGACTTTTGGTTTACTGTGGCACTGCCGGGGCATCCATTACTAGGTCACTCCCCTTAAGGGGAAATGACCCGTTTTATGTTCCTACATAAAACCCACCAAAATTCAGGTCACAACCAAGCAGTGGGTCCTGACCCACAGTTTGGGAACCACTTGTATAAACTATTCTTGTAGAGAAGCCAGTGGTCCCCTGTTCCTGGCATTGGGTTCTAGTTTCTGCACCAAGAGACCTGTTGAATCAAAGGGACTTCTCTGTTCAGTCACCCAGATATCACAAGTTCTCGCACAGCCAAATGCTGACCTAATGTTTTTTAAGCCAAAATACACTTTTGCCAAAATACAAACAAGCAAAAATAGTCTCCAACAATTAGGATGGTTTTCAGGGGTGCTCTGCAGTTTGGGAGGATCTGCCAGGTGAAAAAGAGGGGGTGTCTTTGAAACAGTCACACTGCTTATTGGATTAGAGAAACGGGTGGGGGCTGATGTTCAGCACTGAAGTGAGGGATGCTCCTTGACTTACCCACAAAGCAAGCTGCCACCTTGAATATTGCTGCCTCCTTCACACAAGGATGGAACACACAGCTCAGGGCAGCACCCCTAATGAGATCTGGGCTGCAGGTCTTGGTCTTGCAGAAAATAACAATGAGAACTGGCATCAGGCATGTTTGTGCAAAGGGAACACTCTGTACTGATCCTACCACCCTTGGATCACAAATAAAGTAGTGAAACCCATGAAGTTGGATGTAGACTAAGCAGACCTGGGTTCAAATCCATGCTCATCTATGCATTTCACTAGAGGACTATGGGACAACGATCATCATACTACCTTATAGTGTGATGTGGAAATTCCCCATGGTATATGAGAAAATTTATACAGGTTGAGTCTTGGCATCCATGAGGGTTCCGTTCTGAGAATCCCTGCGGATGCCAAAAATCATGCTAAATGAAATCCATTTAAAAAACAATGTCCCTTTTCTCAGTGGTTTAAAAACAGCTTCACTTAACATTGTGAGGGAGAGCAGAAGCAGAAAGCAGACAATCCCTCTCTCTCTCTCTCTCTCTCTCTCTCTCTCTCTCTTCCTCTCTCTCTCTCTCTCTCTCTCTCTCTCCAGGTGCTTAGAAAGGCCTCACTCCTAGGCAGTGACACTTCCCTTCACCTGAAGCACAGGGAAAGAATGCAAAGAGGGAGGCAATAATCACTTCCCTTTGTATTCTTTTCAGTGCTCCAGGGGGAAGGGAGGGGTTGCTTGCCTGGGAGTGAAGCCTCTCTAAGCCCTTGGAGAGAGATTACAATGGTAAGTGAGGCTATTGTTAAAGGATGTTTTTCCTTTAATTTAAAGGACCATTCTCATCACACTGAAATAAAATTGAAGGTGAAAAATCCTCAGCTAATGATATTATACCTGTATGAGTTTTGTTGAGATAAAGCTCAGTATGATAAAGCTTTGTAAGTAGTTCTACTCTATTCTTGACGAACAGGTGGGATTTAAAGTGGTACCCTGGGAAGACAGCAACAAAGACTTACCAAATGCTTGGCAACATGGTAGAGCACGAAGTGAAGGTCGTGGCTTTGGGGCTTCACGTACCTCCTCACTCTTGGGACCAGCACTCTGAGATAGGCCATTGCTTCCTGCAGCACATGGAGTCAAAAAAGATCATATCCTAAGGCAGGGGCCTCCAAACCCTGGCCCGGGGGCCATATGTGGCCCATGGAGAGCCTCTATCTGGCACACGACCAGCCTCTTGTTCCCTGAAAGCCTCTGGCCCACTTGGCGGAACATGACTAGAACAGTGCTCTGGTTGCGTCTGGAGGGTGGCTTCTGGTCTGAAGGGCCGGAGAGGTTGAATGAATGAGCCCATTCATTATTTATTCACTCATCTAAGTTCCATCTCTGATTTATTTATATAAATGTTATATTTAATTTTTTTTCCCGGCCCTCAATACCGTGCCAGATATTTGATGTGGCCCTCTGGCCAAAAAGTTTGGAGAACTCTGTCCTAAGGCGTCCTTTGCACTGGAGAAGAATTTTTCTCCTATGGAAGGCTTCTTATGGAAACCTCAGGAAACAATCCTAGCCAGGGGAAACACCAGCATACTGCCACACACACCAGCACACAGGCAGCCCCACCAGTGCAGAAGCCTGACAGGTGCTGCACTGACACAAGCACAGCAGTACACCAGAAAGCCATGCCCCACCACCAACAGGTTGAAGAAAGTCCCTGGCCACAACCTCACCAGCAGAGAGGTTGAAAAAGGGGGGAGGGAAGCAAGGTGGGAAAGATAAAGTTAGATCCCAAAATCCCTTTCTGAGCTGTACATGCCCCCAGTGGCTCCAAAGCTGGCAACGTAGCTTGTGTAGCTCATAGGAGTCCCATGAAGTAGCTGGTATAGCCCTGCACAGGAGTCATGCCATGCGGGTAAGTCTTTCAGAGGTCTGTTACCCTGCACATGCCCGATCTTGTCTGATCTCGGAAGCTAAGCAGGCTCAGGCCTGGTTAGTACTTGGATGGGAGACCGCCTGGGAATACCGCCTGCTGTAAGCTTATACCATAGTCTTTCGAGACTGAAGGTGGCCAACCATCTCACCCCCCCCCCCCACACACACACACAGTTAACCTCTCCAACATGATGGCACATTGGCATCAGCAGACAAAGCGCACTCAGCCCTGAGCAATCAGCACAGCGGCCGCATAGCATCAGGCTGTAAGGTACCCTATGTCTACGTTTGCAGCAGGACCCTATCACCCCGAGTTGGGGCGCCTTCTCCCTGATGTGCCAGCAAGACACAAGGCCTGGAGAGGTTAATCAAAGAGCTATTTAGGACTGAAGCATGCTGGGCAAATGTCTAGATCTCCGTCTACCATTGTGTGATCCTTAGAGAAAGGTCGGAGTACAAATGTACGTACATAGGAAAACTAAACTATTCAAGCATTCAGCTAGCTAGCTTGCAAGAAAAGAGTAATACAGTGGAAACTGGTTATTTCTCAGGTACTTCGAGTGGACTGGAAACAGGTTTGTTTCATGTCAGCTTTGAGCTGGAAAACATGCGCTAGATCTACAGGTGAAGCCTCATTATTCGCGTGAGTTCCATTCCAAGCACTTAAGTGGATGGCAAAAAAACGTACTATAGCAAATCAATTTTTAAAAAAAATTAAAAAAAGTTTTTTGGCTCAGGTGATTTAAAAACAGCCTTGCTGATCTTTGTGATGTAAGATCATTAAGAAGACAATCCATCAATCAGTCCTCCAATTCACTCCGCCACTCCCTTCACCAATGCAAAGTGATCACCTTTCTTTCATGTGCTCAGGGGGAAGGGAGGGGTCACCTGGAGAGAGAAGGATTGATGGATTGTCAGCCAGCTGCCTCCCCTCTCATTAAGGAGGCTATTGTTAAAGAACTGTTCCGATTTTTAAACTGATTTTAAAGGCATGCATTTTCCCCCTTCTCCAGGGATCAGCACATTCCTTCTCATTTGCAGTGGCCATTCATGCTGAGTCAAATCCGTGTATAACAAGACTGGACCTGTATATTTTCTGATGTCAGAAAGCCAAGATATAACAATGGCAATGGCATTGCTAGATGGGTGCGGGCCACACTGCATGACGTGCACGGAGAGTGATACCACTACTCACCCAAATTTTTAAAATCTTTGTATTTCCAAATAATACAATCATGTTATATATCAATCAAAGCATAATTTCATGTATGAAGTTCATGTAACTTCAATGAAACAAACCTTAAACTAGCTCTTTTCCATCAAAAGTTATAAAAAAAACAGCGGGGGTGGGGTGATGGTACAATGCCACTCAAAGCATTGCCCCCCCGTCGCATGGGAGGAGATCCATCACAGGGGTGATGCGCTGGCGTCCCGCACCGGGTGACACAAACCCTGGTGACGCCACTGCAGAGAGGGAAGCAAATTAGTCAAGACAGGACCTGCAGGGGGAATGAAGCCGAAGACGGTGGTCAGTCTTGCGAAGCCAACATGTACAAGAAACCCTTGAGCAGGGCCAGCCCATTCATGAGGCCAGCTAACGCAGATTGGTGGGGCTGCCCATCTCTGCCTGCCTGCCTACCTCCACTGCTCCTCCTCCTCCTCCTCCCACTCCCTGCATTGGAAAGGGAAGAAGGGATAGAGAAGAGCAGAGGAAGAGAAAGCTGGAGGGCAGGAGAGAGTTGAACAAGAACATGGGGAAGGGGAGGAACAGAGACTGGCACATCATCAGTTAAAGGGGGACAATATTTGGCATGCTGCCTTAGGAGGTCTTGGGCCTGCCCTGCCTATCCTTAGCATCATCCTTCCCCCACGGGCACAGCAAGCAAGAGTTGAGCTACAACATGGGAGAATTTCCCAGAACAGTCAATGGCAGGTCACCCCCGGCAACAAGAGTCTTGGTCCCTGCTCTTGGAGGTGATTCCTCTCTCCTGCTAATGTAAGTCACGCAGGTGGCCACTCACCTCCACCACCTCACTCTTATCCTGGAGATGAACAAGAATGTTCACCATTTCAGAAATGGCTGCTTCTGTTGTATGTGGGAGCCACTGTTTCCCCTTCCGGCTCCGAAGCAACCACAAGTGCTTTATCACTAGGGCACGGACGCTTGCTTCCTCCTGCAAATAGGAAACAAATAGGAAGAGTCACCAGAGATTGATACTTGCCAGGTTTCTAATCTCATAAGAGCATAAGAAGAGCCCTGCTGGATCAGGCCAAAGGCCCATCTAGTCCAATTTCCTGTATTTCACAGGCCCACCAGATAACTCAGGAAGCACACAAGACTGCATGCTGGTGCCACTCCCTTGCACTTGGCATTCTGAGGTAGCCTGCTTCTAAAAGCAGGAGGTTGCACACACCAATCATGGTTTGTAACCTGTGATGGGCTCTTCCTCCTTACATTTGTCCAATCCCTTTTTCAAGGTATCTAAGCCAGATGCCATCACCACATCCTGTGGTAAGGAGTTACAAAGAATAATTACAGTTACTGAGTGGGTGGGTAGATAAAGAAATAAATACTTTCTTATATCTGTTCTAATTCTCCCAACACTAAATTACTGGTGACAATGTGCAACAGAGATGTTGTTTCTGGTTTTAGCCCTTCATTGTCTGTGGCTACAAGGATGAGGAGCCCATGTCTCTTCTCCTGAATTTAGCACACACACTCTTGATAGCGTGCCCAGTACTAAGGAACTCCATGGGTCACCTGTACAGTGTCTGACATGACAATCTAAAACACTCACATGGTCAACAAGAGCAGAGTAGGTTGCAGACAACATTCTGATGTAGCTGGTTTCTTCCTCCCCTGTGATAGAGGACAAGGTGCTCTCTAACACATCCAAAATTTTGGGGAGGGCTTCTGGCTCGCTCACACCCAGCTGATTGAAGAGAGCCAGCTGTATGCACCAGGGGCTCTTCATCTAAAACAAAAGAGGTGGCTCATTTAAATATATACAGTCAGTTCTTGTTATCCTCTAGGGTAGGTTCCTGGAAAATCGAGTGGATACCGTGCTAGCAGATACTGAATCATTGAGCCTATGGGAAACATGGGGTTCGGTTCCAGGGAAACCTCTTCAACATATACTCTATGCACTTTATGAACCTGATGTCTATAGGGTTAGGTGATAGCGAAGGCTCATCAACATCTGATGCTTCCGCCTCTGTGCTGGCTGTCCCTTGACTAGTTCAAGGTTGCTGACCCAACAACAAGCCTCATAGTTCAGCAGTGGGAAGGGGGTAGCTTCACCTGTCCTCGTCCTCAACCTGACTCTTGGCTCCTTACCTAGGCTTGCCCCAGAGCAGCCCTCAGGTACCCTTCCATTGGCCTCTCATCATCGCCATTCTGAAGGTTCAGCGGCAAGTCCCCAAGATGGTGCCCAAGATGGCAGGGCAAGTCAGGAAGTGGACACAAGTGTGCCCAACCATTCTCCATGGGCCAATCCCAAAGTCCCTTTGGTATCCAAAACTGACCTAAAGTAGACAACTTTCTAAAAAACTGACTGGATGCAATTACGCCCATTCCTTCCATATACTGTTGGCCATATACTGTATACTGTCTCTTCCTCTCAGCCTGCAGAGCACCAACACTGCCTTCTGCTCACGAGGAGGCCACTGTCTCTTCTCCTCCTCCTCATGCAACCTCTCTTGCCCCCACCTGCCTGCCTGCTCTTAGCTGCACTGCTCCCCATCCCAGTGCACCAGCACGATATTCACAGGTAATGAGAACAGAGTCAGATAACTAGAAGTAGGTAGCAATTCTGCCCCTCGAACATCAGCAAATGCACATATAAAGAGGAACTGAACTGAACTATCATGGGTGCAGCTTCTTTTATTACAGAGTTCCCACCACCTGATAGGTGCAGAGAGGAGTATACCCATCCCAGCAATCTTCTGTCAAAGTCCCTGTGGATATGCAAGAATGGAATCTGTGCATGTGCCGGCCAACTATCTGAGGAGTTACATTTTTATTATCCCTGTCTTTCGAGGATGACTTACCAAATCAGATTCAAAGATCAGGGAAGAAAGTCCTCTGAGGCTCAGCTTCCGAACCCCAAGTTTCCCATGATCCAGCCACTGAAGGAGAGAGTCTTTTGACATGATGTTTCCAAGCTCCTTCACACGGTTCAGGAGCAACTGAAAGCCCAAGAAGGACAACAGAAGCAAATTAATTGGGGTGAACACTTTGGTTCACCTTGTTGAGCTCTTTGCAGATGAGTGTTCATGGCTTTATCCACCACATACAGATGCAGAGGGCACAGCTATATCACTGGTTTAAATTTGGTGAAAAGCCATTTCCTCTCCTCAGAGCATCCTGGGAACTTTATTTCTGTGAGCGGAGCCAGAAAACTCTTGCATTGGCAGTGCCATCACAATTCTCAAAATTTGCTGGAAGGAACTGCATCAGTTGAACTGAACAGGAAATGGATAGAAGTTTAGAGCATAGAGTTGCCTGGACACACCCAGAAACATCTATCACAGTCTCTTCTGCAAGCTGAAGCAAAGACTCAAAGAGTGAATTCCAAGTCATTCACATGCCTTGTCTCCCTGACCTTGAGGTCAGAGATTCAGGGCAAAGCCAGCCCAGAGGGTATAAAATTCACACACCACTCTGTAAACACAAGTAGACTCTAACTGATCATTTGATGCCCTGTAATGGTGCCCATAATTTGCCATCCACATGCCAACCAATCTTTAGGACCATTGGTTTCCATAGCAGTTACATGGCCTAATCCAGTGGTTCCCAAACTTTTTTGACTGATGGCTCTCTTGATCTACTGGGCCATTGGCCGTGGCTCTCCATTAAGGCTACAATTCTATAGAGGCAGGTTTTTCACAAAGATTCTGTGGCTTCCCTAGCTGGTTTTCATGGCTCCCTGGGAAGCCACAACTCACAGTTTGGGAACCACTGGCGTAATCCTATCCAGGGAAAGGCTGCAGGGTGCATCGCCACTAATGAAGCCTCTCAACTACTGCAGTACCCCTCACCTTGTGGTAGAGCATCACTGCTGTTTCATAGAGCCATGCATGCTCTTCAGCCCCAAAGATAAGCAGAAGGAACTGAATGATGCCAGGGACCAAGGAGTGTGAGCTGGAGAGGAGAATCCTGGAATAGGTAACAGGACCATGCAAAAAAAAGAAAGGAAAAGAAAAAGAGGCACTAAAGATGTCAGTGGAAGACAAATGATGCACATTCACATCCCACAACTTCAGCTATCTGACACTCTTTGAGAAACCCAGCAGTCTTCCTCCTACCTTACTAAGCTGGACAATCCCTCACTAAAAGATTGAGGACTGCTCAGCTGATCCCAGCACTTGGTTTCCTCTGTCACGATTCTCACGATGTTACAGAGAAGCTGGAGTGTTTTCAGCGGCTCTCTGCAAGCAAGATAAAAGAAGTAAGACCAGGAGGGTCACTGCCACAGATACACCAGGAGTGTGACTAAGGGTCCCACTTCTATAGAATCCAAGAGTTTCATTTAAGTCAGAAATGGAACAAGTTGCTGGCTCAGGAGTAATCTTCTTCTTATTTTGAGAGTGTGAGATTGTAAGGTCAATTTCCCAGATGAGCGCATGTCCAAGGGAACCCCGGCCTGGGTGCCAAATCCGGGATTCCAACAAATCTGTGCGCCCGGTGAGCAGACCTTACCGTTCAGCCTGGGCGCTGCATGTGGTCCTCCACGATCAGGAGACAGAGATGCTCTGGGCAGTCGCATGTGCCTGAATGTCCTGTCACGTGGCCTTCTGGGACGCCAGGCAGCAGATGTGACTGCCCAGAGCGTCCCCCAATCATGGAGGATTACACATGGCGCCTGGGTGGAATGGAAAGATGTAGTCCAAACAGGAACTGCTTTTCCTGTGTGTGCCGGTAGTGAGTTTGGCCACTGTGGTCCAAGAGGAAAAAAGGGCCACATGCTGGGCAAGTGGCCATGGCTGAGTTGTATCCTCCATGCCTTGCAAGCACCGTGTTCCAGATTCAATACCTGGCATGGTCAATCCAAAAGCTAGCACCAAAACCCAAAAGATCTCTTGCAGAGACAACTTACCTCACATTGCTGCCGTCCTTCAAGGAGACCGAGATTTGCCCCAGCAAAGTCATAAGCAACTTGGGAAACTGCTCTCTCACCCTTCTTTTGTTGGCAGCAGCACGGAGAAAGCTCCTCATGGCTTGGGTGGCATGTTGCTAGGAGAAAAGGAAAAAGAGATGCCCGGTGCTTTTACCGCTTCTTCTTTGTCCTGGACCAGAATGCCATGCAGCAGAGGGTGAGATCCTGTGTGTATGCACCTGCTCATCTCTCTCAGCTGCAGGGGGAATCCTCCACTGCAATCTGCCTGGTACCTGCCGGGGACTGGGCTCGTCCTCCACCCCCTTCCCCTCACTTCCTCACCAACCCAAACTCCAGCTGAGGCAGGGTTGGCCCAAACCTGACCGAGGGAGAAAAATACACCTTCCTGTTCATGAACTCAGCTGGGCAGAAGGTTTCCTGCACAATCCCCAGTGATAGGAATGGATCCTGCCTCTTTTTCTTTCACAGCCTCCACTCATTTCACTAGGACTTGAAGAAAAGGGCATCCCCATGGGGTCAGATGGGTTTGTCTCTCACTCAGCCACAGTTCAAAAATCTCTCACCTGCAGTGAGCACTTCATATTGTCTCTTGGCAGGTCTCCCATATTGGACTTTGCAACAAAGTGGTACTCTTGTAGCTGTACCAGCGGGGAGGTCATAAGGCTAGGCAGATAATGGTAGTGGGATAAGGTGTTCTCTCTATCTTTTCTATCTTCTGGTAAAGCATACCTAGAGGACAATCCTCAGGCTTTACTTCCTTCCTGCTCTCTCTCCCCCTTCCCCTCAAAAGGCCATGGAGCTAGACAGACTAGCTATGGGATTCTCTCAAACTCACATGCATGTTTCTTAAATTAACTGATGTCTGAGTCTTGAACTCAAGTCTCATACAAAGCTGCCGATCTCGGCTTTCCTGCAAAATGCATCTTTTGGGGTTTGGTCTCTGCCAACAACCCAGCATTGGATGGAGAGCTACATTGCAAAGATGTCAGCAACAGCAGAGATTTTCAACCCTTTTCATTTCACGGTACACTGACAAGGTGCTCAAATTGTCAAGGCGTACCATCAGTTTTTGGACAATTAACAAGGCACATTGCACTACAGGTGCGGGGCTTGCACACCCCAACGGCCCTACTGATAAATGACCCTCTCCCAAACTCCTGCAGCACCCCTGTGAACCACTGGCAGCACACCAATGTGCCATGGCACACTGGTTGAAAATCCCTGTGCTAGAGTATACCACATCAAGAGCAGTCCCTCCAACAGAAATCAGTTCTCTCTTTCCTTCCTGACAAAAGGAGAGCACATCATGCACGAGGGACAGTCATTCACACTTGTGGTTCAAACCCTGAAATCATATTCTGGATTGTTGTGGATATTAACATTCATTGATACTGAAGAAGTTGATATTCTCCAGGGTGAATTTTGGTGTGTAGATTTTGCCCTCAGTACCAACTCCCGTGGCTTCTCTCTCCTTGCATGCAGCTGCAGGATATACTCATACGCTACCGGGAGAAGGGAATTGTGACACAGTTCCACAGCACAGCTCTTACCACACTTGTCTGCTCTTCTGGCTTTCCCCGCATCTCATACAGCAGGGCTTCAAGGAGCAGGGTTGTATCGGCACAGGCAAACACCACCGGCCAGTGCTCCTGACAAGCGCTGTGAATTGAAAAACAGACAGGTCCCTTGGACCAGGCGTGGCAACATCTGCCTACCTTACTGATGGCCCCCTCCAACCTGGAGTCAGCCTTGTTGCCGCCCTATGTAGCATGCTCTTTGGCAAACTACAAGACCCAGGATTCCTTACTTTCTTCTGGCATTCCTACATGTCAGATGTACCCACAGGGAGCAGTAACTCAGCAAGAAGAACTGTAATAATCATGAACACTGGAATCCCAGAGAGAGTGCAAAACTGCCCGATACCATCTCACTTAGCATTGCCTATTCTGACTGGCGATGGTTCTTCAGCATTTCCGAGAGGGGTCAAATCCACTTTCCAGCCCTACCAGCAGATGCCAGGGATTGAACCCAAGTCATTCTATGTACAAAGCGCGTGCCCTATCACTGAGCTAGGGGCTTTCCCATACATGATGCAGAACATATGGCAGTCAATGAGTTATGCCTGCACAGTGAATCCAACTTTACAGATTAATAGTGATGCCAAATGGGCACACTGTTAGTTCGGATTTTTGGAGCGGCAAACAACAGACAGGAGAATTCAGAGGACTTCTGACAAAAGTAAACCTTTACTCGTTTGCAAACGGGACCCCCACACACACAGGTGGAGGATCCCAAAAAACTACAATGATGCAGGTTTTATAGGGTATTCTAGATAGGGGAGGGGTACAAGAGCACACAAAGAGAGGAGAACATCCATGGGAAAATTAACAGACCAACAGGCAAAAGAACAACATTTGGCATTTCTTATCAGTTCAGGATGTTGATTTGAGAAGGGCAGTTTGACGCGCATAGACACTTTGTTTACAGACCTATCCATTGCAGAGGATCTGGTGCTCTATCAACATCCCTTTTACCCTAACCCTTTCATCC
Organism: Tiliqua scincoides; assembly: GCF_035046505.1. Classification (NCBI taxonomy): domain Eukaryota; kingdom Metazoa; phylum Chordata; class Lepidosauria; order Squamata; family Scincidae; genus Tiliqua; species Tiliqua scincoides. The sequence goes on along the minus strand of NC_089830.1, from coordinate 15,174,854 downwards.
TGATTTGTTTCTTGCCATTGTTTATGGCTTTCTGTTCATCCTTGGGGCCCATACTGCAGCCAGCTTGTTTTCTGAGAAGGATATTAGATGCTGGCTGGTATCATTCTTGGACAAGGGTCAGAGAGGGGCTTTTAGTCAGAGCATTTGGGCCTTGTGGGTATTTCAATATTGTGAGCTGGGCATTTTGGGGACAATAGGGAATCTTTTTGATGGAGTAGCTGGACTGATAGGGCAATTTTTACATCAACTTACTGATCAGGACCAGGAATTTTTCCTGACATCACTTCCGGTGGGTCCCAGACATTGTCATTCTAAAAAGTGGGTCCCAGTGTAAACATGAGAGAACCACTGCCTTAATTCAAAACAGGCCAATGAGACATCTGGGGGGGGGGGGTTTGACACCCTAGTGACCAAAATTCTGGAAAGCGTGGCTTTTAGGAATAATGCCATCATGTTAGGAATAATACCATCATGAGACCATTTGATGCAGAATTTCATCTATTGCTTGTGGGGAAATATTCACTGCATTAATTTTCTGGCCATTATTACTACTCACTTCATGTCATGACTATTACTATCTCTCAGTCTCACCTACCTCACAGGGTTGTTGTGAGGACAAAATAAAGGGAGGAACCACACACACCATCCTGAGCTGCTTAGAGGAAGGGTGGTATAAAAATGTGAAAGAATTAATATGATTAATTAATAATTAAATAATTATGTTGCATGAGGAGACAAAAATTTATGGGCCCCAGTTGTCAAGTGACCTAGCTACGCCACTGTATATATTTGAGGATCTGGAGGCCATTACTTGCTATAATAACCTAAGTTGCATGAAGTGTTGATATGCAGATACTTTGTATATGTGTGTGTGTATAAATATAATTCCGCACCCCCTTTTTTTAAGTATGTAACTCATAAGCATGTATCCATGTAATGCTATTTTTGGGGGGTTCTGTTTAAGCAATAAAAATAAAATAAAATAAAATGCCTGTACAGGTCTCCAGTGCCCACAGAACTGCCACTAAATCTCAGCCAGGCACAGAAGCATGCGCATACATAATGAGCCTATGGGTGCAATCCTAACCCCTTATGTCAGTGCTTTCCAGCACTAAGGGCCATGTAGCTCCAAGGTAAGGGAACAAACATTCCCTTACTTTGAGGAGGCCTCCATGAGTGACACCCAACTGCAGGTTGCAGCACATGTTCCATTGGCACCGCTATGCCAGTGCTGGAAAGTACTGACATAAGAGGTGAGGATTGCGCCCTATGTCTGTGTTTCTCAACCAATGCTATGTGTACCACCAGCGATACTTGAGGTTGTGTCTGATGGTACTTGTGGGACCCCCAGGCATCTGCTTCTGGCAGCAAGACAAATGAACTGATGTGACCAACTTCAGTAGGAGGCTTGGCTCAGTGAGCAGCAGGCTTTTCACCTACTCTAAAAAGCCCTCCTGTTCACCCTGAGCCTCTTCCTGATTGGTGTTTGTCATGTGGCATCTGGCCTCTCAACCCAGAAGTAACTGGCAATCACTTCTGCTGGTACTTCCAATAGGTGGATCATGCAAAGTGGTACAGTGTGGGATGAACATTGAGAAACGCTGGTCTATGTGCATACAAGGCTACAATTCCTGGCTCCTAATACAAATCAAGTTTGAAATATTAGGAAGCTAAACCATGAACTAGATGTGACCGGACACCCGTAGAGATGCTCCAGAGCAGAGTATTCTTCATTCTGGTAGGCAGGCAGAGAGGGTGGTGGGGAACCCTGCTTTAAGTTTGTCCTGGGTGCAGAGTCATGATACTTAGGGCCCAATCCTATCCAACTTCCCAGTACTGGTGCAGCCGTGCAAACAGGGCATGCGCTGCATGCTGTGGTGGGGAGGCAGTCACAAAGGCCTCCTCAAGGTATGGGAACATTTGTTCCCTTACCTTGGGGCTGCATTGTGGCTACACCAGTGCTGGAAAGTTGAATAGGATTGGGCCCTTAGGCACTACTGTAAGCCCCATAGATCCCCAATGGGCCATCCAAGGCAGTACATGCTGAAATCTCCTATAGCTGCTATGGGTGGTTTTTTATAAATACTAACAGAGAGGGAGAAATGCTTTAAATAAATAGATACCTGAAAGGATGCTGGAGGAGAAAGTTCACCACTTGGACCACGTACTCACTCGCAAGCACACCAAAACCTAAGAAGGGCATGTTGCTTTCACCCCTCCTTTCCGTTTTACACTTTTCAAAGAAGTGTTCCAGCAATGTCTCAACCTGTCAGGAAAGCAAAGGGCCACTGCTAAGGTACCCAGAAGCAAAATGTCTCAGAGGCTGTTGCCGTCCTAGGCAGGGCAACATCCATGAGGCCAGGTGAGATGAATTCCTCAGGTAGCAGACTGGTGGACGGGGGAGGGTGACCAGATGTCATAACGGCAAAAAGAGGATCAGGCACCCCCAAATGTAGGAATTCCAAGAAAAATGTAGGACATGACACAATAAAAGCTATGAACATTCATGTATTGATTTCATGTGGTTAATTTAAACACTTAGGGCACAATCATAAAACAATATTACTTCTTAAATTCAAAACTATAATACTTATAATTTATTATATATAACATTAATTACAAGACAGTTCTGTGCTGCCTGCAGGGGCCCACTCACAGGGAAAAGGAGGACATTAAAGTTCTTTTCCAGGACACGAGGTTAAAAAGAGTATATGTCCTGGAAAAAGAAGATACCTGGTCACCCTGTGGGGGGGGGGGGACCCAACTCCATTTGTTGGGTTCTGCCCACCGATTTGCTGCCCAAGGCAATTGCTAAAAAAACCTTTACTAAACCTTTTTTCTCCTCCCACTGCCTGGATTTGAAAACAAAGAAGGAGATGGAGTGAGAAGAGGAACAAGAAGAGCAGTCCTCTCTCCTTCACGCCAAACTCCCTCTCCATCTCTCTCTTCCCTATGAGAGAAGAGTGTGTGACTGCATTTAGGGAAACATTCAGGGAAATGTTATGGATCTGTACTTTCAACAGGATACTATGTAAATGCTTTTCACATTGATAGTCAATAGGGCTTACTCCTGGGTAAGCGCAGACAGAATTGCAGCCTTTGGGATATTTGGGGAATTTTTTTGAAACAGATCATCAATTGCTTGGGAAAGTTAGGAGGGTTCTTCTTTAGTTTAAATAACTTTTTAAACTTATACTTATTGTAACATTTTAATATACTTAGGCTCAAATCCTAACCAACTGTCCAGCACTGGCATAGCTTTGCCAACAGGTCAAGTGCTGCATCCTGCAGTTGGGTGGCAATCACTGAGGCCTCCTCAAAGTAAGGCAATGTTTGTTCCCTTACCTCGCAGCTGCATTGCCCTTATGTCACTGCTGGAAAGTGGGTTAGGATTGCACCCTTAATTAATTTGATTTGACTTTGTCATGTGAGGGGTGTTAAATTGTCCTGTCTGATGATCTCACTTCCAGCCATGACATTACTTCCTGGTCAATGACATCAATTCTGATGAGCCCTGACAGATTGCCATTCTAAAAAGCAGATCCCAGTTCTAAAAAAGTCTGAGAACCACTGATTTCAACCATGGATTTCACACAAACCCTTAGCATCTTATGGTTTGCCTCTCTTGCATACGTATCTTTTGGGAGATGACAGATATATTAGGATTGGTACCTGACATCTGTTCCATGCTGAAACTTGGGGTTATTGCAGAACTTAGAATTCAGGAACACTGAGCTAAACTTGAGGGGGGGAGGGGGGTTTATATTTTCACCTCTAAGGCCACTCACCTGACATATGGTCTTTCAAAGTCCTTTGGTTAGTACTGGCATGATATGCTCAAAAATATATCCTTCAAAACATGCTAAGGATCTGGCGCAAGGATCCCAATGGCATGGGATTGATTTACAATTCCAAGAGATCCAGTTCAAAACCAAGATCCTTCTTTGCTATCCAGACTGTCTCTCTGGATTTATTTGTTCTCCCAACAGCTCAATAATATGTGTCAGGTCTTACTTTGTTTCTTCGTTTTGTGTTTCACTGCTTACTGTTAACATGTTTTTAATGCTTTGTTGGATGTTTTTCCTTCTGACCTGTTATGATACTTTGTATTTTATTATGGAGCTTTGTAAGTCCTCTTAGGTAATTGCTTCAGCATGGGAAAGGTGGGGTATAAATTTCTATAATAATAATATCTTTGCAGTTCCTTACCTTCACTACCTTGCCGCCAAACTGCTTGAGGAGTTGACGGAGCAAGCAATATATATCAAACACCTCAAAGGAGTTCTGGGCAGCTCCGGATAGGAAGGCCACGGCTTCCAAGAGTTCTTCAGGAGTCAGGAATGCACCAAAGACCTGAAACAATGCAACATCTCTGAGCGTCAAATCTTGCTTGGTTTATTCAACTATTTATACTCCACTTTTCCATGGAAAATGGTCTTGGGCTTTTAGTGAAAGAAAATGTCCAAAGCAGCTTACAAGTTCAGAACATACAACCGAATGTAAAACATAAACAGTCCAATGTACAACAATGATAAACAAAATCAAATCCAGAAGATTCCCAAACATTTCAGCACCATGACCCACTTCTTAATACAACACTCTATTGGGACCCACCTAGCTTTAACAGACTTTAAATGAAAGGCCATCTAGAAAAAAATATTGATTTATTTACAAGCAATAATGCCCAGAAAAAAAGAGTTAGCAGCTACCTTGCAGACTGCAGAAGCTGAGCTCTTTGCAGGTCAATTAGCAGCTATTTGATTTTTGAATAGGTATTGCAGATGTAAGTCAATCTGATGGGAGACTGACTTACATCTGCAATACATGATCTCACATCAAGGACATATTTAAAACTTCTTTCTTGGGATGGCGTAGCAAGGTTAACGATGAGACTTTCTAGAGATATTTATGTGATTTTCACGTAATCCTTTTGCAGGAAACCTGGTCTCAAATTCCTTTACACCTTCAAGGTTTTAATTCCTACAACATTCCAGCTTATAGAATAAACTCCAAGGGGCGTTTGCAAGCGGGGATGACAATTTTTGTCTCTTCCCAGCTCAATTCAGAACTGGTGGTCACCAAGACAACTAGCAAATTATGTCATGCAGTCAAGCTTATTCTTAACCATCTCCAATTAATAATTGGAAAGGTTTATCTTCCTCCTGGCTTGAACAGCCAATTATTATCCCAGAATTGGAGCACCTTCTCTAAAATTGTCAAGGAGTTAGACATGGAATTTCCTTCATGCCATTGGCTTATTGGTGGGGATTTCAACGCCAGGCTTGGAAATTCAGAGCCGTTGCTCAGTACTGCCGCAAACTTAGATCCTGATTCATCTCTCCTTGATTTATTTTCTTTAGAGAGATTTTCCAAAGATAATAAAACGAATGCAGCTGGCCTCTATTTGGCCTGATTCTGTCTCAATTTTAATACAATATGGTTAAATGGCCTTGTAGATTTCCCCAATTCAAGTGAATTCACTTCTGCTTCAGCCATTGGTTCCAGAGTTATAGATTATTTCTTGGTTCCACACTTCACCTCAAGGTCAATGTTATTGATTTTTTGCTTGATGATCTAGCAATGAGTGACCATTTTCCTTTCATACTCAAGCTAGATTGAGTACTCTACCCCTGATGTAGAGCTTGAAAATGAATATGAAATTAGGCCTAAAATCATGTGGAATACTACAATTAATCAGAAAATGAGCAAACCGCTCTACACAGAGCCATACAAGAGCTATAGAATCCAACTTTTAAATGAGTCAGATCCGATAGAACTAATTCAGATATATGAGTTATTAATCTCTAGGGTTTCATCCACTTTAGTCTCCTACACTAGTATACCCTCTGCTAAAGGTGCTACAGGGGAGGGATCCCAAACAATATCCCCTTGGTTTCATAGGGATTGTATGGATCTCCAAAATCAGATTAGATCCGTTTACCAGCAGTACCGCTATTCAGGGGATATTCAAATTCCTGATACATCTTTTATTCTAAAGAAGCAGCTGAAACAACTGATCCAAGAAAAGCCACATAATGATGCTTCCCGCTTGTGGTATAAACTACTAGCCGCCATAGTACATGAAAATTCTAAGCTATTTTGGGGTATAATCACCAATTCTGCTCAGAAAACTGCACCTCGCTCTCAGATGGTCATCTCCCCACACGAGTGGTGCTGCTTGTTCTCCACCTTATATTGCCAAGAGGGTGAAAGTGGCTTAGCATCTTTGACTTTGAATCCTTCAGCAACCACCCCATGGCCTCCTGTATCCCCTGAAGAAATGATAGAGCTAGTCTCTCAAAGTAAACAAGGGAAAGCTCCTGGGCCAGATTTGGTATTGTCAGAGATCCTGAAAGTGGACCCCGAATGGTGGGCCCCTATTCTATCCTCATTATTCACAGTGGTGGACCAAACAGGTATAATACCAGCTGAATGGACAAATGCTACTATAGTGCCTATTTACAAAAAAGGCGACCATCCTGATCCCTCCCATTTTAGACCTATAAGCCTTTTAGCAGTGGGGGCAAAACTTGATGCAAAACATCTTTTAAACAAGCTGCTATCCTGGATGGAAGATCTGGGCCTTCCAGGGTGGGATCAGATAGGATTTGGAAAAGGATCTTCACCAATTGATCACTGTGCTGTTTTAGCTCATTTGATTGACAAGTACACAAGGCTTAAAAAATCAAAACTTATATGTTGCTTTTCTGGATCTTAAAGGAGCCTTTGACTCTGTTAATAGATCGCTGCTATGGGACAAACTAGTTCAACTCAATATAGACCCTGGACTTCTATCTCTTATTCAGAAACTTTATACAGGCACCACCTGCCAAATTAAATTGACATCTGGGGAAATTGACCCCCCAAATTCAGGTCAAAAGGGGAGTGAAACAGGGGTGCATTTTAGCACCCACTCTTTTTCATCTTTTTCTACATGATTTTACCCCCTTTTTGCTTCAGATAGATGGACATTTTTCCAAACTAGGTTCAATGCATATTCCAGCATTGCTTTAGGCAGATGATGCAGTGCTAGTTTCCTGTACACCTAGTGGACTTAAGTGACTTTTAAATAGAACTTCTGACTATCTGAAGTGCAACAAACTCGAATTGAACTCTCAGAAAACCAAAGTTATGGTTTTTTCAAAATCATGGAGCCCAGGCACTTGGTCTATTGGAGGGGAGAAACTGGAACAGGTCAAAAGCTTTCAATATCTTGGAATTCACTTCCACTACAATCTTTGCTGGGGTACTCATCGAAAATTGCTTACCAACTTGGCCCGTGTCACTTTGCAGAGCATCAATCGATTCTTTTTTAGTCAGGGCAATCGTTATATACCAGCTGCTCTCAAGGTATTTAATGCCAAGGTAGCGGCACAGCTCCTGTACAGGTGCCCTATCTGGATTAGTGCTATAAATCACACCCTTGAGAGTATCCAAGCTAAATTTTTGAGGGCTATCCTGGGTTTACCTAAATCTGTACCATACTCTGCATTATGTTTGGAGACCAGACAATCGCTCTTAGTATCAAGAGCATGGCTTTTAACCATACGCTATTGGCTCCAATTCCATTATAACATGAAACCAGGCAGTCTCCTATCCAGAATGCTATCTGGTTCTTCTAAATGGTAGAGCCCAATTAAATCAAAAATCGAATCCATTGGTTTTTCTTTGGATTTTTTAAGTTTCTATCCATTCCCTGCAGTTTATCAAAGCGTGAAGCAAAGAATGCTAGACATTGAGGCACAAAACCTCTTTGAACTTGCTTCTAGAATTTGCTCCCCTCTTAATTTCTCTATCCCGCTAAAGTATGGGCAAATGGCTCCTTATCTGAGTATTCTGATCAACCCTTCTGAACGTCATGCAATCTCCTTGGCAAGATTCAATGTGTTTACATCCAAGGTCACAGAAGGCAGATATAGGCAAATACCCTATAAAGAACGCCTCTGCCTTTGTAATTTGGGAAATGTTGACTCAATCACACACATTTTTTTATTGTCCTCGGCACACTAGATCCCGCCACACTTATATCACTTCTTGGCAAAATGAATGGGCTTTCGGATGAGGCAAAACTGAAGTGTCTCCTAATGACTGCTCACCAGATGTGCTAGAGGGAGTTTCTAAATTTTTACTTATGGTGATTTCTAAGCTTTCTTAATGTAATTTGTCAAAAATGTTGATATTTTATGTTGAACTGTAAATGTTTTATTAGTAATTTAGCATCTTAACTCCGTTTTTGATCAACAGGATTAGGACTAATTATGTTTGCTTTTATGATTTCTCTATCTATGCCCAATCAAGGTTTATTCATTCACTCATTCATTTTTGAATAGCTTCAGGGCTTGAGGCAATTAGTTATCTGATCTTTCCATCATCCTTACGCTACCCACCAAAAATCAGGGCATGACCCACCAGTGGGTCCCAAACCACATTTTGGGGACCACTGTGTTAATCAGTTCAAAAGCCTTTTCATCATCTGAGAAGGTTCCATTTGAGTCACATTTGTCAGGAGCCATGAATTTGCCTTAGGGCCCAAACCTATCCAACTTTCCAGTGCTGATGCAGCATACCAAAGGGGTGTGTGCCGCATCCTGCAGTGGGGAAGCAGTCAAGGAAGCCACCTCAAGGTAAGGGAACATTTGTTCCCATACCTCAGGGCTGCATTGTGCCTCCATTGGCACTGGAAAGTTGGAGAGGATTGGGCCCTTATTCTTATTTCCAACCTGTCTCTCAACTACTGGGTCTTACGCTTTCATGTGACTGTAAATATTTAACTATGATTAAGATGAAAATAAAACACCACCACCTTTAGTTTAAACCTCTGGTTCCCAACCTGTGGTCCACAGGTGGTCCGTGAGACCCTGAGAAGTGGTCCACACAGTCTCAGGAAAAAAAAAAAAAAACATGCCTTTAATCACTTCCATGTTGCCAAGTGAGCATTTCCACATGGACCACCATAGAGGGTGGAGATCAGACTGCCCACAGCCAGCACTGAAGTGTTGGCTGTGGTTGTGGGTGGTCCATTCTCTCTGATAGGCTGTGCATTTTTTGTGTGTAGGGGGTGAGGTGGGAATGAAGGGGGGGTTCCACATTGTCCACGACAATTCTAATTTTTGCCTCAGTGGTCTGCAGGCTCCTAAAGATTGCGCACTACTGGTTTAAGCCAACAATGAAGGTGCTTATGTGCACCAAAAAAAGCATGGAAATGGTTAGTTAAGGTTATTTGCCTTCACTTCATTATTGCCATGTTAGCAATAATACACATTATTGTATTGAACATCTTGTATTGAACACAACTGAACATCTTGTGTTTGCGCCTGGCTTAACCAGTGGCTCTCAAACTGTGGGTCACAACTACAAGTGGGTCACAAACTGATTTTTGGCAGGTTGCATAACATGGCATGAGCTTGCTGAGCTGTTGCGGGTTTTTTTTTTTAATTACTTGTAAAGCACACCTTCTGGAGTGTGTTTTTCTCATTGAACATGTTTACATGAACAAGAACACAACGCGACAAGGACCAGAGTGGGCTGTAGACCGGAAAGCAGAATTCTTGGCCCCCTCTGGGCTGAGATGCATTGTTTTGTTGCTGACAAAAACATGTTCCACAGGTGAGCTTTTTGTGTTTAAAAAAATGCAAAAGCTCAGCAACCCAGATGTTTGGGCAGCGATGTGATGGCATCATTACGCCAACGCCAAAACATCTGGGTTGCTGAGCTCCATGCTGAAGGTGGGTCATGGGGCTAAAATGGTTGAGAACTACTGGCTTAACCTCCAAGCACCTACATTTTCCCCCAGTCTTTCAGCCCCATTCCTCTTCCTTTCCAGGTTGGAAGAACCCTGAAGTTTAGGACGCAGTGAGGCCTCAGACCATGGAAGGCTTCACACCCTTTCCTCCTTGCTTTTCTCATATGTTTTCCTTTGGACCAAGAGACGGGTCTAAATTATTATTAGTAAAATGTTGCATAGCCAGGGAGGGGTGGAAAGGTTAATAGACAGAAACTATAGAGCTAGACACAAGAAACAAAGGGGCAGAAAGCCAAAAAAATGAATGGTGAGTCAAAGGGAGGAATGAATTAGGAATGAATTAGATGTCCCCCATATACACACACACTCAGGCCCCAATCCTTTCACCCACCAGCAGCAGCAATGCAGGTGCACCTCAAAGGAGCACACTGCATCCTATGGTAGGTGGGGACTACCTGAAGACAAATGGGATGTGGTGATGGCATCTGGCCTAGGTGCCTTTAAAAGGAGATTGGACAAATTTCTGGAGGAAAAGTCCATCACGGGTTACAAGCCATGAAGTGTATGTGCAACCTCCTGATTTTAGAAGTGGGTTATCTTAGAACACCATATGCAAGGGATGGCACCGGGATGCAGGTCTCTTGTTGTCTTGTGTGCTCCCTGAGACATTTGGTGGGCCACTGTGACATACAGGAAGCCAGTGGGGTAGCAGTGCAGGGGGTAGCAGTCACACCGGGCAACAAGCTTTAGGGGGGCAACAAGCTGAGCTTGACACTAGTGGCCAAAATTGAGCAAATCTTGGTATATACAAATAATACCATCACGTTATATATCATTAGAAAGGTTATTTAATGCAGAATTCAATGAAACAAACCACATTAGAATAACTGTATTTTATCAAAAGTTATGGCCAATTAACCAGAAAACGAAAATACAACTGCCTTAAAGAACAAAAACCGACTTTAACTCAAAGCTGACTTATGAGACTGATTTTTCTGAGAGCCAAAGAGATGTTCTTATGATACAGCAGAGAACCAGTAAGATGTGAATATGAGTCAGCTCTCATTTCCATGTATCATAATACAGCTACTCCTGCTAACTGGTAAAGAGGCACTTTTTCACGTGGTGCTCCTCTTCTATTTAGCAGGGGGAGAACAACCGTCCCTCATCACCCCAGCACAGTGTCTTGAACCAATAAGGGGCAAACTTTTTATGTATTTACTTAATTAAGTTTGATTTTGTCATTGGGGTGGCCACAAAATCTTTGATTCCAGGTAGCAGACAGATGCCTTAGCTATGCCACTGGCTGGGGGGAGATGGCAGATCATGTGGGTGATGAGCTCCTTGGGGGAGGAGGCAAGTTTCCCCCCAATTTGCACTTTTAAAAAAGCCTGGGCTTGATATCACTTCCTGCTGTGAAATCACTTCCAGGGCATCATTTTGAGCTCCGCACTGGGCTACACGTTCATTAGCTACGCCACTGCAGGAAGCTGCGCTAGATGGCCTATGGCCTGATTCAGTGGGGCTGTTCTTATCTTCTTATGGGAGGTAAGTCAAAAGCATTTTTTTAACTAACCCCACATAAGCCCTGGGGCTAGCAATGGGTCTCTTTGGACATACACCACCTGTGTTGGTGGTGTATGTCCAAGGTGGGAAAAGGGGCAGGGAGGTTTCTGAAAGGGGGGATTAGATTCAGCATGCACCATTGCTGCTGGATCCATCCCCTCCTGCCTCTGTCCCTCCCACGGAATGCCCCAGTCCTCCCCTTCCGTGCACACACCTGCCTTCCCCGCTGACCTGTTGCTGGGGGATATAGGAAACCCACTGCTGCCTGGTCAGCACCACTAACTGTTTCTGGCAGCCACCCAGCAGTGTGCTCAAGTGTTATATTTCGCAGTGTGATAAGTCAGGTTGTGCTGCTGGAACACAAGTTCCAGCAGAGCAGCCCAAGGATAGGATTGTGCTGTCACTCACTCTCATATGGGGTCAGGAGTACTCTGTCCCTTGTGATGCTAACTTACTCTGACCAGGATGAAGCTGTTGTTCCTGAAGATGGTTGGTAGTGCTACATCAGTTGCATTCAGGATGCGGAGTGCATTCTTGATAGAGTCTTGGTTCAAGGAGGAATTTATCAGCATGTCTGCAAGGGAAAGAAACAGCTTCGACTCATTCCACCATACAACGGATGCCCCTTCATTGCAACTCCTCCCTGGCCTCCATCGGAATGAGAACAGAGAATCCCGTATTGAACAGTTGCTTGACCCTCCATTAGATCAGCTGAAGGTTGCTTGCTATTGACTGCCAAAATATGTGGTCCTCTAGTCTGGAAAGATCTTGGTGAAGCTCAGAGGAACATGGTGAAACAGCGACAGAGTTAGGACAGCCACTGCATCCACTGCAAGAGGGTGGCAGGGAGGAGGAGGCAGTCCCGTGGCGATGACTAGCGGGTGCCTGTCAAGGCAACAGTGCCCATGAGAGGAGGTAATTTGTACCCAGGCACAGAGTGAAAAAGGGGGCCCAGCAGCCAAAGGAGGGGCCGCAGAAATTTCTCACCTGGACTTGGGATGCTGAGGTTGCTGCGGCATTGGCTGCTGCAAGCCATATGCTCCGGGCCAGGGAATGCATACATGACACTCCTTAACACTTAACTCCTGGTGTCAAATCCAGGAGGCAACCGGCCTGCTGCAGTAGCTCTTTAGTTTGTGGATCCACTTTCCAGGAAGGAGTGTATAAGAGCTCAGGGACACAGCGGTGCGATTACAGCTACTGCAGAAGTACATTTTCTGCAGGCAGGACATTTCCCATGCTCCTGGGAGCCTAAAGACAATGTTGCTAACTTTCTGCAATGATTTTCTACATTTTCTCCACATGGGGAAGCCTGGTAGACCCAGGCTCCAAAGACTATTCTGGCTGCTACCACTCTCCTCCCACTCTGTTTCACCCCGCTCCCTGCCCCCATTCTGCCTGCTCCCGTCGCCACCCTCCCCTCACTCTGTTTCGCCCATCCTCTTTGGGAAGGGGCCCAAAAGAAACTTAGTCATCTCTGGGAAAATTCCTCCATGCGCCATCTGAACACCCTCATGCTGTCTAGACTCCAAGTGCCCTCAGCTCAAGGCAGCCAACAGAGTAGGAGCAACCCACACTGAGCACTGGATGCTCCAACGCTGCAGCAAGGGCTACTGCATGGAGGGCAAGAGGGAGGCCCCTGGGTTTCTTCCAGCTCCCCTTGCAACTGATTCTACACCTAGAAAAGAGAGAGAGATGCTGCCTGAAAAAGAAAACTGCCAGCCTTCATTAGCCTTGCCAAGGGGCCAGACAACGAAAAGGCTTTCAACTGGCAGTCTTCAAATGTGATGCATTCCGGGGCAGATTCAAGGGGGGAACAAGGATCCATGGCAAGCCTCAAATTGTCCACGGGAAGCAGCCCAAGCACAGCCAAGAACACAGGTCTACCCAGCAGGTAGATCTGGGCTCCAAGTCTGGGTGGGAGCCCAGGTCTACCTGCTCAACAAACCTCATCCATGTAAGCCAGTAGATTTGGGTTCCAAGTCCAGGCAGAAGCTCAGGTCTATCCACTCAGCTAACCTCATCCAGGGAGGCCGGTAAACCTGGGCTCCAAGTCTGGGTGGAGAGCCCAGGTCTACCTACTCAGCAAACCTCAGCCACAGAGGTCAAAGCACAACAGGAGCCCAAGTCTATCCCCCTGGCTGACCTGGGCTCTGGAGTTAAGGTAGTGCTTGTGACCAGCCCAACAAACACAAACACTCTATCTGTCCCTGGATGTATTCTGTTCGACTTGGCAAAAGGTTCAGCGACCTTTGCAGGCAACAGCTCAAGCTCCTTCCAGACTTACCCGCCCGATGGCGCAGGATGGGCAGCAGCTCCCAGAGAACCTCTACCGCATTCTCATCGCACCTGGCATCTGTATCCAACGAGCAGAGACCGAGGATCGTGACCAGGCGGGGAAGCAAAGGCAACTCTACGGAAGGCTGGAGAGAAATGAGGATTAGCCAATGCTGGGTTAAGCAGCTCACCCTGATGGCAGGAAGGAGACGTCCTATTGCAGGGATATTGTGCATCTTTACATCTCACAACCCAGGCACACTGACTATTTATCAAACACCTATGATGGCTTCTGGCTGAAATTCCCAAAGATTCAATAAAACAATCAGAACAGTGCAATATTACAAGCGGCAAATGACAAAAATGCATCATGAGAACAACAGGAGTCTTTGAGAAAGGCATAGGAACCCGGGGAACCCGGTATGCACGGATCCCATATCCACAGATTCAGTTATCCGTGGATTGAGTCCGCAGGACCCCCTGGGCGCTTGCCCCCTCCGGAGGCGAGGGGAGCTCCGCTTCGCCCAGAGGGCTTCCCCAAACCTCCTCATGCCTTATAAGGCTTTAAAAAGCCACTTCTGGTTTCTCCGTGAAACCGGAAGTTATGTTATTTGAGCTGCCAAGCTCAGCCTGAGCCCAGCAGAGGCCACGGACGGGGAGGTCTGCTTCCCTCACCTCCAGAGGGTGGGGGGCAGGTGTTTGCCAGCATCCACAGTTTCAGGTAACTGTAGGAGATTCTGGAATGGAACCCCCGCAGATACGGGGGCATGCTTGTATATAAATACTGTAATAAATACAATAATAGTAATAATATAAAAACAAAGAACACTGTGTGTGGTTAAAGCATCAGGTGATCAGTACCCTACATGGTGTTTGTCAGGTGTTTAAATGGGGGCTAGTCTCTACCCCTCAGTGTGATTGTGGGTTCTCCCACCAAACCATGTACCACATTGTGTCTGGCTGCAAACTGAGGGTGTATAATGGCCCATGGTCTGACTTTTTCTTTGAAGGTCACTCTGTCTTTGAATGGCTGCATGAACTGGACACTGACATTTGATCTAGACTAACTGATATATATGTCCATGTATTATATGCCTTACGCTAAATCAATCAATCAGGTGATGAAATAGAACCCCAGTCTTGGTCTGTCACTTTTTTCTTTGGTTGAATTGGAGCTACTTTCCCTCATTTTGCCTGTAGGTTGGGAAAACCCCATTCAAATCTCTCCTGGGCCATGAAATCATGATGAAACCTATGGCAAGGTTCTTACTGGAAGACTGGAGCAGGTCCAGAGGAGGGAGTCTAGGATGGGTGAGGAGTCCAGAGACTGCATCCTATGTGGACAGGTTGAAAGGGATTCGCATGAAGGAGTTGAGAGAAGAGATGTTTACCGGGTGATTTGGGAACTATCTGTCAATATCTAAGGGGCTGTTGCATGGAAGATGGAGCAGCCTTGTTCCCAGTTTCTCTGGAGGATGGTACCAGGACAAGTGGGCTTGGACTACAAAGGGGATTTCAATTAAACATTAGGAAAAACTTCCTAATGGTCCAAAGAATTGTGCAGTAGAACACTATGTCTCAGAAGGTAGTAGACTCTTCATCATTGGAGATCTTTACGCAGAAGCTGGTTGGCCCTTTGTCAGGGATGTTGTAGTTCTACGACTGGCCTACCCTGCAGGGTTGTTGAAAGGATGAGTAATATAATCTGTGAAGCAGATTGAATACTCTGAAGTGCTTAAGAAATGAATATTGATTGCATGTAGCCGGCTTGCACAGCAATCCTGGAAGGGGCAGCCTTTGGTGTTCAAAACAAGGTTTGTCCAAACTACTCCCCTCAGTGACTCACGTATCTCTGGATCTCTCCCAGCAGATCTGCACACTTCTCCAGAGCCTGTGCCCGGATCAGATGGTTTGGGCTGATCATCTGATTCTGGAGAGTGGCCAGATCCCACATCAGCCTCACTTCCTCCCCGTCAGAATATCCCAGGTTTCTGGGAGAAGGAGACAGATGGAGAAGAAAAAACACACACAATTAGTAACAAACTGATGTGGGCTAACCATATCTGCGTCACCTCCATGGATTCCCTCAAGGAATCCTGCTCAGTGTAGCATGTTGAGCATGTGTAGCAGGTCTGCACTTCAAGTGACACAGATTCAAAATTTGCACCCCAGGATTGCCTTCCCTTGTCACCAGAGATGGTAGAGATTTCAGCAAAAATGGACTGCCGGCTAGTGAGAGTTGTTGGACCTGCAAAAAGGCTCTGAAGTGAGGAATGCTGTTCCTCTCCTTGGCCTGGATTCCATGGGGTTCGATCAGTAGTTCTCAAACTCTTTCATATCAGGACCCACTTTTAGAATGACAATCTGTCAGTACCCACTGGGTGAAGATATTAACCTGGAAGTGACGACATGGTTGGAAGTGACATCATCAAGCAGGAAAATTTTTAACACCCCCATACAAAAAAATCAAATCAAATTAGAGCGCAATCCAAATGGTGCGCTTGGCCGGCACAAGTCCCTTGCGCCAGCCTAGGAGGGTTGTAAATGTGCCATAAAGCATGCGTGGAGACAGCTGGGCTGGCGCAAGAATGTGCGCCGGCCCGCAGGGGCTGCATCCAGCTTCTGTTGCCCCGACGATGGGTAAGTTCATGCCAGCCAAACTCAGCTGGCGTGTGGGTCTGGGGGGTGTGGGGAGGAGGAGTTTCGGGGCAGAGGGAAGGCAGGCTGCAGGCAGGCCCGTGGGCAGGTGGCGAGAGAGTGGGGGGTGGGGCCAGGATCCGTCACTTGTGCCGGATCCTGACCCCGTTCCTGGGCAGCATAGCGCAGCTCCGGGCTGCTCAGATCTACAACACCTCTTTAGGTGGCGAAGATCAGAGTCACAAGCTTTGGGGCTGCCGAAGCAAAGAGCCAGAGGCCAAGTACACACAACAGTGCTTTCCAGATCTCCTGCTGGAACAGGCAGGTTGGTGGCAGGGGCAGTTCAGGGGAGAATCATGGGCAGTTGGGGCAGGCAGTAGGCTGGGCAGGGGGCTGGGCAGGGGCACCACCTCACCGCCTAATCCTAATCCCCTTTCCCTGCCCTGAACCAATCCAGAAGTCTCCTTGGACTTATGCAAGCAGAATAGCTACTATAGGTTTGATGAAACCCATTGGGGGGCAGGTGGCCTATGGGGAAGTAAGTAGGAAAACATTTTACTTATCTCCTGGGCTGTCTGGTACACACACACACACACACATACACACACCATAGAATGCAGCATGTGCTCTGCCTGCAGCACTGTGCACTATGGGCTGGCAGGGGGGATAGGGTTGGGCCCCATGTTTCTGGCTTTGAGCCACTAAAGGTGACAGGAAACGCACAATGCTTTACCTTAAGGGATCATCCACCTGGCTAAGGGAGGTGCTGGTGTCACTGGTGAACTCAGTAAGCTGTGAATGAGAAAGAAAAATAAATAAATAAATAAATAAATAAATAAATAAATAAATAAATAAATAAAAGATTAACAAGTTGTGAGATCCTGCACCCTTTTTTTTTTTTTTTTTTTACACAAAAAGCACTGACTATGCCTCTCTCTGTTCTCATTGTGGAGCTACACAAATAGTGTGGTACTGTTGTGCCTTGCCATAGGTTGGGCCGAGTTGCAGCCCATCAACCCCACATCTGGAAGGTACCTTGGGAGAATCAAAAATCCACTTACCTCATCGGGTTGTTGAGACGCCATGTTTGACTCACACAAAGGAGGCTCACCACAACAAACCCTATGAAAAAACTGATGAAACAAACTAGGGTTACAAAAAAAGAAAGAAAGAAAGAAAGAAAATGCCCTTTAATGCTACAGCCTAATTTATGAGCTTCCAGAGCAATAAACAAACACAACAAAGATGGATGTATCCAGTGTATGATGAATAAAGATTGCAGCAAAACTAAAGCTATTCAGAAATGTTAGTGGCCAAGAGCTTCTACAAATCAAACTCTATGAACATAGATAACCAGTGCCAAAAAGTCTCTTGCCTAGGAGCCCAAAGTCCAAAGTCTTCTCTTGCCTAGGAGGCCAAAGACAAAAGCCCCAAGCCCATAGTACTTGATAAGTCAACCACCAGCCCTTTGTGACATCAAGAGACTGCAGTGCCTGGCAGCCATGACCTAGCAACATTCAGCTTGGTGAGTGTCATAATGTTTCTCCAGGAGGTGTGAGAAGTTTGTCTTTGGTTCCCCTTCAAAACATCCCTCCCACACTGGCTACCAAAACCTGCCATTTATGTAGTCATAGTCTGCTTTTCCTTGGTCCTTCCTTTCTTCACTTTCATGATTCCACCGTGGTGTTTCCCAAAGTGTGTTCCTAGGCACACTGGTTCTCCCTGTGATCCCTTCAGGAGCTCCGCAATCACACCATTAAGTGGCTGCCATCTGCCCCCAGTTGGTTTACTCATCTGCCTTCCTGCCTTCCATTGTAGCTCTCCTTCCTCATTCTCCTCCAGTTCTAGCTCTTCACCAATAGTCAGTGTTGGGCTCTGTGCTTTGCCACTCTGTGCATATGCCAGAGGTCTGGGGCTCTCCAAGACTCCGTGCATGTGCTGGAAGACCATCTTGAGACACCTTTTGGGAACGCAACAGACTTGAGAACTTCAAGATGTCGGGGGGGGGGTGAGCATCTGTCACCCAGGGCAGCCTAAAATTTTAGTGCCCCCTCCACTGTGGGTTGGGACCCATTAGGTGTGTTATTGGCCAATATCAGGTGGGTCCCCATTCATTTAAATGTGTTAAATTTAAATTTTTAATAAAACACCCACCTCTTTGCAGGGCAGTTGGCAGCTTCTTTGCAAAGCTGCAGGAGCTCCACTCTTTGCAGGGCAGTTGGCAACGTCCTTGCAAATCTGCAGGAGCTCCACTCTTTGCAGGGCAGTTGGCAGCTTCTTTGCAAAGCTGCAGGAGCTCCACTCTTTGCAGGGCAGTTGGCAACGTCCTTGCAAAGCTGCAGGAGCTCCACTCTTTGCAGGGCAGTTGGCAGCTTCTTTGCAAAGCTGCAGGAGCTCTACTCTTTGCAGGGCAGTTGGCAGCTTCTTTGCAAACTGCAGGAGCTCCGCTCTTTGCAGGGCAGTTGGCAGATACCTTGCAAAGCTGCAGGAGCTCCACTCTTTGCAGGGCAGTTACCAGCTTCTTTGCAAACTGCAGGAGCTCCACTCTTTGCAGGGCAGTTACCAGCTTCTTTGCAAACTGCAGGAGCTCCACTCTTTGCAGGGCAGTTGGCAGCGATCTGATTTTTGAACAGCTTCAGCGCTTGAGGCTATTAGCTATCCGATCTTTCCACTCCCCCTTAGGGGACCCACCCAAATCGGGTCCGGATCCACAGTTTGGGAACCACTGAGCTAGAGGGTCCTGATCCACAGTTTAAGAAACCTTGCCTTAGCCCCACAGTAGCCACAGATCAGCCACCTGCACAACCACTGCCCTGCCTGCCGCCCCCTTGGAAAGCTTTCCAGCGCTTAATCCTGGCCTGCTCTATTTAGCCCAGCCACCCCCTGCTATGACTGCTCTGCACTGAAGTGCTTGGATGGCTCCACCTCCTTTTTTCGCTCCCCACCTTCCCCTTTGCTTTCCTTTCCCTCTCCCTCCTGCCTGCCCCCACCTTCCTTGTCAAACTTGCAGGAAGCGCACAAATGTTTTCCCCTCCCCAACTCACAAGCAAACCAAACAGCCCCCCTCGGATGAAAGTCAAGGAGACGCTCCCCCCGCCCCCTAGACTTGGGAGAGCAGAAAGCATGGGGCCAGCGGAGGAGCTGATCCGAATAGCCAAGAAGCTGGAGAAGATGGTAGCCATGTTGCACGGTGTCTTCAGGGTTCAAAAGCAAACTCAGCAGACTTAAATCGTGGTGATTTCCAAGCATTTATTCATTGCCAGCAATGGGCTTCTCTTGGTGTTCAAAATGGGAAACACAGAGATCTGTGTTCTCTCAGTGTCTCCAGAGAAAAAGCAACTTTCCAATGCATGTTTCATTTTAAGTACCCCTAGGTTCTTTGTTCTAAAAATCTTGCTGCTATTCATTAAGAGCTGATGATATCAGAAATGGAACTTTCCTTTGATTGGCCACAGGCCTCTAGCATTGATTGGCTGTGCCATCTAAGGAGAGTGCATTTGAATCTCTCAGGTTACCGCTTGTGCCATATTTGGAAAGCTCCTCCCCTTCCTGTAATGCTAGCACTGTTCTAAAAAGCCTGTAGGGGGCACTGTGCTTCTATCCTATTCAGAGCTTAACTTTTATATTTTCTTTATTTCTTTAATTATGCCTCTGATAAACTAGTGTTTAGACTTTTTATAATTCTCAATTTATTCCTCTTTTGATTCTGATTTCAAACATTTCATATTTTGCTTAAAAACTGAGTTTTTAAGGGTTTTCTTCTCTCTGTAAAATCTCAGCTTTGCTCTGATGATTTCAGAAGACAAGCTGTGTTTTTCTCTGGAATCTCTTCAACTGGGCCCCTTCTAACATTCCTTAGATATCGGGTCCTGCCAGTTTGATTAACTATTCTTATACTTAAAACTTTCTCTGGCGCCTGGGTTTCACTCCTTAAACTGAGTTGCTTATTAGTTAGCTGACATGATATAATATTTTTGCTAGATAAGAATTTCAACTGTGAGGAGTTACCCATTTAACACATTCCAGATTTGTTCTACTCGTTTGATTTGAGTCACATTTGAAACTTAAATCCTTTCCATTTAGTTTCTCTTATTAATCTAACATATTAACAAAACTAGAATTCACCCTTTCATTGTATTTTCTAACTGATTAGAGCAGTGAAGAATTCAATTTACTTGCTAACTTCTAATTATAAGTCTGTACCTACAGAGTCTCTTTATCTGTGGCATGCCATAAATTCTGGAAACTTAGGCTGAGACAGATCTGCTTATTAGCTGGCTAAGTAAACTTAGCTTTTCTCTTTCTTGTGGATTTTATATTCTGGCTTCGAATAACATTAGCAATTAAACTTTTACGCTTGACTTATATTGATTAAGAATATCTGCAAACATCCTATGTATTTCTACTTATCACAAGCAAACTTGAAAGTCAAAAATCCCTTTTGACTTTCTGTGTATTTGAATGCAAACCACTGGCTCTCTATTCAGTTGCAGGTATGAAGTGCCCCTTTAGAATGATCTTGCTTCTGTTTTAGTCTACTCAAATCCATCTTCATGTAGCTTCTGTTTACCTCCTTGCTAATGATTTTATGACCTTTGGTAATTCTCATTAGATTTTATTAGTTTTATTAGTGCTGGTAGCAGGATCTTGTAACCCTATCCCCTTTGATTGCGGCTTCAGAAACTTTAAAATGCTCCCTTTTGTTCTGAAGCTCTGCTAAGCGTAAGAAAAATAACTGACCTAACTATGAATCACTCATTCATATCTAATTCTCAAAGTAAGCTTCCCTTAAAATTCAACATATTTGTTCTTCCTCTCTCTCTGTGTTTTCCTTTTGTTTAAATCCTATTTTCTCTGTCCAAAAGCAGCCCATAGGTTGGAGGGGGGTTTACATTCTTAACTCTTTGAAGCTGTTGCTTGACTCTAGATATCAACTTAATTAGCTGACAGTTTCTTTGAAACCTCTTATCTAATCCTTATGTCAAATGGTTTTATTACTGGGGCCTCCCGTGCCATCCTAGCTTATGACCTCTGCCTTCACCCAGCTTTGGACTCAGAGGGGTGACACAGAGTTCATCTGATTCTTACCTTATTCCCTATTTCCAAACTTATTTACTCTTCGCATTATTAAACATTTGTTTTATACTGATTCACTTTTTGCATTTACATTATTAAACTTATTGCTTATAAATAAATTAGGTGCTCTCCTTTCATTTTGTTCTTATAAAAGAGCAATTGGGGATGTATCTTTGATTCCTTTCCAAGGAATGTCTCTACTAACAGACTCTGCATTTCCTTTTGATGACACCCAGCTTGCAGACAACAGCTGTCTTTCTCTCTGAGGCTTCTGGGCAAAATGGATTCCAACTCAAATATAGTACATTTTCCCTATATCTACTAAGCAAATGCTTGCTAAACATAACATATATGCTGAAGTCTTGTTTGTGAAATGCTTTTTGAACTGTCCTAAGCACAAACATATTGCTTTGGTCATGATAAAGACATACTTTTTCCCCTAACATAACATAACATTTGGTTGGCATAGGTTTGGATTGCTTTTCAAACATACATTTGAACAAAACATCATGACATTTCATTGTCTTCACTGAGCAGGTATACATTCTGGTCTCTTAGAATAATCTTGGCTGCCTCTATGGCCTTGTCTCAGCCAGGAAGCACACGGTAGGCGCCACTGGGAGGATCTGGCCCCGATCCTTTTGATTGGGGGGGGATCAAGACAGAGATGCCCCAAGTTTGGGTTGGAGGAACCCACCGCTGTTATTACCCTGTCCCACCCCTGGACTTCTTCCTGGTCTTCCGTCAGCCCAATCCTCTGCATGTCTACTCAGAAGTAAGTCGCATTAAAGTCAGTGGGGCTTGCTCCCAGGTAAGTGTGGCAGCCTCAGCAGGCTTTTGCAAACCGTGGGGCTGCTAGATGGAGGTAATGACATAACGGGGGGGATGCAAAGTGCTAAGTTTTGCAGGGAGCCTCGCCACACAGTAAGCAAGCAGGCTCTCCCCCTCCCTCTGTGTTGCCCCCCTCCCGCCCAGAATGGCTTCGAAGGAGAGGGTCCGCTTGCACCCAGCGGTGAGACTCCCTGCCACACTTAGTGCTTTGCACCCCCTTAGCTACGCCACTGGATGGAGGAGCACAGCCCAGGAAATAAAGCCAGTTCCAAAAAGGGGAAGCTGAATATTCATGAGGCTGGGAATCTGGAACAGGGCAAGTTTATGCTCTCCCAGTCAAAATGGATGCATTGAGGATGTGCACTTGTTTCCTCTGAAATCCAGTTGGGTTCCGCTTGGTGACGATGAAGTTTTGTTTCTTTCTTTTCTTTCCCCAAATCATACCTGATTCTGTTTTTCCTAGGGTTGCCAGATGCTAACGGGGACAGAGTGCCTATACCAGCTATTTTCAACCTTTTTCATTTCACGGCACACTGACAAGGAACTAAAATGGTCAAGGCGCACCATCAGGTTTTTGACAATCAACAAGGCACACCATGCTGCCGGTGGGGGGCTCACATCCCCCATTGGCTCTACTAATAAATGACCTTCCCCCAAATTCCTGGGGAGCATCTGTGAACCTCTCGCGGCACACCAGTGTGCCATGGCACAGTGGTTGAAAATGGCTGGCCTATACCTTAATCATTGAGGGCCAAATGTAGCCCCTGGAAGCAATTGATCCGCCCCACGTTATAATTGGGTTCTCCCAGCGAGATTATTGGGCTCTCTTGAAAATATGGACCAGATTTGCACATTTTCTCTTTTGTCATTTGCAGCTCATGAGTTTCTGAGAACCAGTTGCTCATTTCTGCCCATCATCTGCTTAACGATGTCACTTTCTGCTTAATGATGTCACTTCCATCCCTCAGCAGGCACCACGAATTTAAGGACACCCCCCCTCCCTTCTGCCCTCTGTATGAAACCAGTTTGATACCCCGATATAGAAGAGGGTTTTTGAACCTTTCCCTGTTGAGCTTCACCTGCCAAAATTCCCTCTTCTATACAATGGTTAAAGGTATAGGAACTCTGTCCCTCTTTGTATCCGGCAACCTTAGTTTTTCAAGGCATAGCCCTCCCTTCCCCCTGTCCTGAGAGTGGTCAGTCCCTATGAGGATTGGGGGGGGGGAGTGGTATGTAGACAACAGGTGTCTGGCAAGAGTCTAACCATGTAAATTTAAACTTCAACTGGTGTGGATCATGGGCAGGCCAAATAAAAATAGGGTAGGGTAGAGAGTGTGGGGTTTGGCCAGGGTTCCCCAAACTGTCAACTACCAGGACAGTATAGCTCAGCCTTGCTGCTATGCCGGGCCAATGCTGGTTCATGGTAGGAAAGGAGATATAAACGCTAGGCATGACTGTAACCATTTTCACAGTAGAAGAAAAATATTTGCAAGTATGTGTATTCATTTAGAATGATTATTTATAATTATCTGGGAAGGGAGCATAAGTTCCTATAATTCTGTTGGACTCGGTGGCCTGGCCAAAATGTGTTGGTTGGAACGTGGCTTACAGGCTGTGGTTTAAGGACACCCCCCTCCCTTCTAGGAGTCACCTCTGCAATTTTGATCACGAACCATACAGATGAGATGCTTGTGTTGGAAAAGAGGCCCTACAAATCAATTTAATGCAGTGGTTCTCCGTGGGGGGTCGTGACCCAAGTTTTGGTGGTTCATAAAGCTGATGGGGCAGATTAGGCGATGTGCATCAAGGGTTAAACAAGCTGTGTCTTGTGGGGGGAGGAGAGGGAGAGCACTGCTGTCCAATCACCATTATAGCCATATCTCTTGGCACTCATCAATCAGGTAGCAGCCTCTAGGGCAGTGATTTTCAACCTTTTTCATGGAGTCTGAGACCCCTGACTGAGAGTCATGAATGTAAACAACTTAAGTGCATAAGTCTGGGTGTGCTTGCTTACTTTTTTCATGGCGTGAAAGACCTTGTGGGGCCATCATTCAGACCGGGTGAGCAGCAGGGAAGTTCCAGCCAGGAGGCAGGGAAGGGTTAATGTTTTGGCTTTGCATTGAACAAGAGGTGGGGGATGGGAGGCAGCAGCAGGCTCTTTTGTCCATCTTTGAAGGAACCAATGATAACACAGGCCAACACACACTTTGCTTCCTTAAACGTTACACCAATTCCTGGGTATATTTGGGGTGCTGATTCCAAAAACGGCATCTGTTTTGCCCTATCACATCTAGTTTGGGAGATATGCTTCATTAGTGAATAGTTCAAGCAGCTTCCTCATGAGGAAGCCATGGTGTGGTCTCCAAAACTAGACATGATAGGGCAAAACGGATGCCATTTTTGGAATAGGCACCCCAAATTCATATCAAATCACCATAAAGTTTGGGAAAAACTTTTCTGACCCTCAGTTTTGTAGGCCTGTGTAATTGGACAAAGGATGAGTAGAAGGAGGAGCCCAAGGGATGGGGGTAGGGTTCTTGCCTGGGGAGTGACTTGGGAAGCCGGGGCGGGGGGGGGGAGGTGTGTGGGAGGTGGTTTTAGCAATTGAAGAGAAACTCATGGCTTCAGCAGGCTCACTAAATTCCTGGCCACAATGGGACTACTGAGTAGGGCCGGAAAGGATTGGATCCTACTGGTAATCCTACTGGGGTCAGCTGGTGCACCTGACCCCCCTCCCACTTGCCCCTTCTGTCTCCACTCTCACGCAGTCCGTCCCACCCCCCTCCAGCCTTGCTGACACGTGTATGGGAAGGACATGACTCAAGTCAAACTCAGTTCCAAAAATGCTTTGGACTAGTCCCCACGGTCTCCCCTGGGGCTGGCGATAAGAATAGGCCCTCGGTTTGGCTGTACTTGTCATAAGAGGCCACTAAACAGCCACCGGGTAGATGGGACTCGTTAGCCTGGGAAGGCAGCTCATCTGAGAGAAGCAAAGCTCTGATCCCAAACCTCCACTGCCTTGTGGCTACATCCAGTTATGGAAAAGGCTTCAGGAGTCAACCTCGAGGCAAAATCTGGAGCTGGAGTCCCTGAGGCAGTTCATGGCTGAACACAGTCACGTTCTGGCAACTCCTGCAACGCCGCTGGAACCAACCGAATTGGCTTCTGCCTTTCCATTGGACCATTTCAGCGACATGGAGAGGGGGGATTTGCTGCATGGGTAACAGTCTATCCTCCATACCTCCTTTACCCAGACCTTGCGCACTGGAGAGGGCACTCTGTTCCAGAACCACTATTCAGAGCACGATACCATAGTCTTCTGAGACTGAAGGATGCCAACACTGCAGTCCCCACGGCCACGCATTATAAGAACATAAGAACAGCCCCACTGGCTCAGGCCATAGGCCCATCTAGTCCAGCTTCCTGTATCTCACAGCGGCCCACCAAATGCCCCAGGGAGCACACCAGATAACAAGAGACCTCATCCTGGGCAGGAGGTCTGGTCTAGAGGGTAGAGCCTCCATTTGCCTGAAGATTAACATCCACAAGGTCGCCAGTTCGAAGCCACCGGCACCGTGCGACCTTGAAGCAGCTGGCAAGCTGCAGCTGAGCTGTTCCATCTGCTCAGAGCGTGGGAGGATGGAGGCCAGAATGTTAAACCAGATCGGAGTGTAACATCTCGAATGTGGTGGTTCTTGAAAGAGAGAACCTTCTTTCAATTTGTAAAAATCCCTGCGTGGATTTAATAAGCCTGCCTGTGTAAACCGCCTTGAATAAAGTCTTGAATAAAGACCCAGAAAGGCGGTATATAAATACTGTATATTATATTATTATTATTATCCTGGTGCCCTCCCTTGCATCTGGCATTCTGACATAACCCATTTCTAAAATCAGGAGGTTGCGCATACACATCATGGCTTGTACCCCGTAATGGATTTTTGGACTCCAGAAACTTGTCCAATCCGCTTTTAAAGGCGTCTAGGCTAGACGCCAGCACCACATCCTGTGGCAAGGAGTTCCACAGACCGACCACACACTGAGTAAAGAAATATTTTCTTTTGTCTGTCCTAACCCGCCCAACACTCAATTTTAGTGGATGTCCCCTGGTTCTGGTATTATGTGAAAGTGTTAAGAGCATCTCCCTATCCACTCTGTTCATCCCCTGCATAATTTTGTATGTCTCATTCATTTCCCCCCTGAGGCGTCTCTTTTCTAGGCTGAAGAGGCCTAAACGCCGTAGACTTTCCTCATAACGAAGGTGCCCCAGCCCCGTAATCATCTTAGTCGCTCTCTTTTGCACCTTTTCCATTTCCACTATGTCTTTTTTGAGATGCGGCGACCAGAACTGGACACAATACTCCAGGACACAATTATGCACGAGTCGAATCAAAGAGGACGGGGACTTGGGACCCAAGTCGAGTCTAGCCGCTGGGGATTTTCACATCCCTGCTGTATAGTTCATATATACAATCAGTTCAAGAGGAGGAAGGGACATGTAATGATTGAGCTTCCTTTCTTGTTTTATTCTGGAATTATCCATAGTCTTGCCTCAGACCTCTTTGAGGCTTGCCTATTTGCAATTGGTTAGGTTTTGGGGTTCTTCTTGTAAATTGGAGGCTTCCAAAGATGACCCCTCTCTGCCTGGATTTGTCTTCATGGTGATTGTGGAGTCCACCAATTTGGATTAGGACAGAAAGGCAGAATTGGGGAAAGGAGGAAGCACCTGCTTCACGACTGCCCTGCCAGTCATCCCAGGGGTGTTTATACTGGTGTATGAGAAGGGCTCTCAATGGTGAATGTCTGGGCCAAGAATTTCCTCCCTATAACTTTGTGAATGGCCTGAGGCAGGGGGAGGTCCTCTCATCCAAGTTTTGGGTTGCAATCCTATCCTGCGCTGGTACAGGCAAGCCAGGAGGCTTGCGCTGCATGCAGCGAAGGATTATGGCCAGAAGCAGCTTAGCCAGAGGCAAGAGAAAACTTTTCCTCTTACCCCTGGATAACAGCTGCTGGCCAATATGGTTCTCCTTGAATTTGTACCACCTCTGGAGTGCAAGATGGAGAGACCCATCTTGAAGGACAGCTTCGGTGCTCAGGGGATGCCTTTTGCGACTCATTTCATGGTGTTGCCATCGACAATGGACGGAATGTTGATTCTTGGACTGTCAAGACAGCACCTAGGACTGCCAGATATCTCCCTAGGTCAGTGTTTCTCAAACAGCGGGTCAGGACCCACTAGGTGAACCGCGAGCCAATTTCAGGTGGCTCCCCATATCATTTCAATATTTTATTTTTACTATATTAGACTTGATGCTATCATTTGGGGAAATGTGACAAACTTGTACTTTTTACAGGCTAGAATGTAACACAGTAAATGGGACTTACTCCTGGATAAGCACAGGTAGGATTGCAGCCTATGATTGTGAAAAAGTTTCCTGCTTATTGAATGCAAATCTTAGAGAACTTTTATAAAATGTTGTATAAATGGTGTCTTACTCCAGGTAAACTGGCAAAAATGTATTAATATACCAAATAGATGTTGGAAGTGTAAATGACAAGAAGGAATGTTCTACCATATGTGGTGGACTTGTACAAAAGCAAAAAAATATTGGACTTTGATACACCAGCAAATGCAGTTGACATTTAAGGTAAATTTACAAATGAAACAAGACACTTTTTTGTTGGGAATATTGGATGATTCAATTCAGAAAGACTATGAAACTATGTTTTTATATATGACAACTGCTGCAAGAATATCGTACGCCAAATAATGGAAAGTTCCAGAGATACCTGTAGTGGAAAAACGCTGGCTAAAAGTATTGGATTTGACAGAAATGGATAAACTTACAATACTTCTTAAAGATAAGTCAGTAAAAACTTTTATGGACAATTGGAAGCCATTCATGGACTTCCTGCGCATTGAAGGGAGAATGGGTCAAATAATCTATGGATTTGATGAGTAGATAGGGGATTTAACTTGTATGTTTTTCTCATTTTTCTTTTTGTGTTGAAAACGTACTTTTTAAATAAGTGTAGATTGTTTAAGATTTGATGACTAACTTTTTTGTATGATTTGTAGTAGTAGAACAAAGAAATGTAGTTTGAGATCTCCACACTTGCCACACAAATTGTAATATCTTTATTCTTTTTAATTTTTTTGTATTTGCATTTATTAAAACAAAGAAAGAAAGAAAGATTTTCCTGCTTGATGATGTCACTTCATAACATCATTTCCGGTGGGTCCTGACAGATTCTCATTCTAAAAAGGAGGTCCTGGTGCTAGTAGTTTGAGAGCCACTGCCTTAGGAGGTTGTGAGCTGAGAACAGAGTTCTCCCTGTGTGGCACATGTACTGTACCGAGAGGCAATAAACAAGGGGCATCTTTTAAGTATCAGGACCCACTTTTTTAAACACTCTATCAGGATCCACTTAGGTTTACCTGACTTTAAAAAAAGAGGTCTAGAAAGAAAAATCTATTTATTTATAAGGGATAATAACCAGAAAAAGACCCTGAAACATTTATCTCCCTATATTTACACGTGCTTGCAAACTGCAGCAGTTGGGCTCTTTGTAGGGTAATATGTAACTACAGTATCTGATTTTTGAATAGCCTCAGGGCTTGAGGAAATAGCTCAGCAGATCTCAAACTCGCTGGGAGTCCAAGAACTGCTTGTAAGTGACAGGGACTGAGAGAGAGGATATGCCCCAGTGGCACCGCAGTAATAGTGGCGCTGCAGGCACCCAGAGGCTTGCCTACCTGAGGGGGTCTGCCAGCCTTGGAGAGGGTCCGAGAGGCCTGCAGCTCCCAATGCGGGTCTCCCCCAAGCTTCATTTCACTCCGATCTGAAGATTGGAGTGACTTTTGGTTTACTGTGGCACTGCCGGGACATCCATTACTAGGTCACTCCCCTTAAGGGGAAATGACCCGTTTTATGTTCCTACATAAAACCCACCAAACATCAGGTCACAACCAACCACTGGGTCCTGACCCACAGTTTGGGAACCACTTGTATAAATTATTCTTGTAGAGAAGCCAGTGGTCCCCTGTTCCTGGCACTGGGTTCTAGTTTCTGCACCAAGAGACCTGTTGAATCAAAGGGACTTCTCAGTTCAGTCACCCAGATATCACAAGTTCTCGCACAGCCAAATGCTGACCTAATGTTTTTTAAGCCAAAATACACTTTTGCCAAAATACAAACAAGCAAAAATAGTCTCCAACAATTAGGATGGTTTTCAGGGGTGCTCTGCAGTTTGGGAGGATCTGCCAGGTGAAAAAGAGGGGGTGTCTTTGAAACAGTCACACTGTTTATTGGATTAGAGAAACGGGTGGGGGCTGATGTTCAGCACTGAAGTGAGGGATGCTCCTTGACTTACCCACAAAGCAAGCTGCCACCTTGAATATTGCTGCCTCCTTCACACAAGGATGGAACACACAGCTCAGGGCAGCACCCCTAATGAGATCTGGGCTGTAGGTCTTGGTCTTGCAGAAAATAACAATGAGAACTGGCATCAGGCATGTTTGTGCAAAGGGAACACTCTGTACTGATCCTACCACCCTTCTATCACAAATAAAGTAGTGAAACCCATGAAGTTGGATGTAGACTAAGCAGACCTGGGTTCAAATCCATGCTCATCTATGAATTTCACTAGAGGACTATGGGACAACGAACATCATACTACCTTATAGTGTGATGTGGAAATTCCCCATGGT
Source organism: Tiliqua scincoides (assembly GCF_035046505.1). Taxonomy (NCBI): domain Eukaryota; kingdom Metazoa; phylum Chordata; class Lepidosauria; order Squamata; family Scincidae; genus Tiliqua; species Tiliqua scincoides. Next base: position 15,145,017 of record NC_089830.1, on the reverse strand, counting down.
ATATGAGAAAATTTATACAGGTTGAGTCTTGGCATCCATGAGGGTTCCGTTCTGAGAACCCCTGCGGATGCCAAAAATCATGCTAAATGAAATCCATTTAAAAAACAATGTCCCTTTTCTCAGTGGTTTAAAAACAGCTTCACTTAACATTGTGAGGGAGAGCAGAAGCAGAAAGCAGACAATCTCTCTCTCTCTCTGTTCAGGTGCTTAGAAAGGCCTCACTCCTAGGCAGTGACACTTCCCTTCACCTGAAGCACAGGGAAAGAATGCAAAGAGGGAGGCAATAATCACTTCCCTTTGTATTCTTTTCAGTGCTCCAGGGGGAAGGGAGGGGTTGCTTGCCTGGGAGTGAAGCCTCTCTAAGCCCTTTGAGAGAGATTATAAAGGTAAGTGAGGCTATTGTTAAAGGATGTTTTTCCTTTAATTTAGAGGACCTTTCTCATCACATTGAGATAAAATTGAAGGTGAAATATCCTCAGATAATGACATTATTCCTGTACTGTTGAGATAAAGCTCAGTAAAATAAAGCTTTGTAAGTAGTTCTACTCTATTCTTGACGAACAGGTGGGATTTAAAGTGGTACCCTGGGAAGGCAGCAACAGAGACTTACCAAATGTTTGGCAACATGGTAGAGCACGAAGTGAAGGTCGTGGCTTTGAGGCTTCACGTACCTCCTCACTCTTGGGACCAGCACTCTGAGATAGGCCATTACATCATGCAGCACATGGAGTCAAAAAAGATCATATCCTAAGGCAGGAGTCTCCAAACCCTGGCCCGGGGGCCGTATGTGGCCCACGGCGAGCCTCTATCCGGCACACGACCAGCCTCTTGTTCCCTGAAAGCCTCTGGCCCACTTGGCGGAACATGACTGGAACAGTGCTCTGGTTGCGTCTGGAGGGTCTGAAGGGCCGGAGAGGTTGAATGAATGAGCCCATTCATTATTTATTCACTCATTTAAATTCCATCTCTGATTTATTTATATAAAATGTATTTAAAAAAAAATTTTCCGGCCCTCAATACCGTGCCAGATATTTGATGTGGCCTTCTGGCCAAAAAGTTTGGAGACCCCTGTCCTAAGGCATCCTTTGCACTGGAGACGTCTTTCTCCTATGGAAGGCTTCTTATGGAAACCTCAGGAAACAATCCTAGCCAGGGGAAACACCAGCATACTGCCAAACACACCAGCACACAGGCAGCCCCACCAGTGCAGAAGCCTGACAGGTGCTGCACTGACACAAGCACAGCAGTACACCAGAAAGCCATGCCCCACCACCAGCAGGTTGAAGAAAGTCCCTGGCCACAACCTCACCAGCAGAGAGGTTGAAAAAGGGGGGAGGGAAGCAAGGTGGGATAGATAAAGTCAGGAGACACCAGATCCCAAAATCCCTTCCTGAGCTGTACATGCCCCCAGTGGCTCCAAAGCTGGCAACGTAGCTTGTGTAGCTCATAGGAGTCCCATGGAATAGCTGGTATAGCCCTGCACAGGAGTCATGCCATGCGGGCAAGTCTTTCAGAGGTCTGTTACCCTGCACATGCCCGATCTTGTCTGATCTCGGAAGCTAAGCAGGCTCAGGCCTGGTTAGTACTTGGATGGGAGACCGCCTGGGAATTCCGGCTGCCGTAAGCTTATACCATAGTCTTTCGAGACTGAAGGTTGCCAACCATCTCACCCCTATGCCTATGTTTGCAGCAGGACCCTATCACCCCGAGTTGGGGCGCCTTCTCCCTGATGTGCCAGCAAGACACAAGGCCTGGAGAGGTTAATCAAAGAGCTATTTAGGACTGAAGCATGCTGGGCAAATGTCTAGATCTTCGTCTACCACTGTGTGATCCTTAGAGGAAGGTCAGAGTACAAATGTACGCACATAGGAAAACAGAAATATTCAAGCATTCAGCTAGCTAGCTTGCAAGAAAAGAGTAATACATTGGAAACTGGTTATTTCTCAGGTACTTTGAGTGGACTGGAAACAGGTTTGTTTCATGTCAGCTCTGAGCTGGAAAACATGCGCTAGATCTACAGGTAGAGCCTCATTATGCGCGTGGGTTCCATTCCAAGCACTTAAGTGGATGGCAAAAAAACGTACTATAGCAAATCAATTTTTAAAAAAATTAAAAAAACTTTTTGTTCAGGTGATTTAAAAACAGCCTTGCTGACCTTTGTGATGTAAGATCATTAAGAAGACAATCCATCAATCAGTCCTCCAATTCACTCAGCCCCTCCCTTCACGGATGCAAAGTGATCACCTTACTTTCATGTGCTCAGGGGGAAGGAAGGGGTCACCTGGAGAGAGAAGGATTGATGGATTGTCTATATCATTTCCCTAAATATTTTCCTAAATTTTTTATTTCCCTAAATGCAGTCACACACTCTTCTCTCATAGGGAAGGGAGAGATGGAGAGGGAGTTTGGCGTGAAGGAGAGAGAACTGCTCTTCTTGTTCCTCTTCTCACTCCATCTCCTTCTTTGTTTTCAAATCCAGGCAGTGGGAGGAGAAAAAGGTTTAGTAAAGGTTTTTTAGCAATTGCCTTGGGCAGCAAATCGGTGGGCAGAAACCAACAAATGGAGTTGGGTTCCCCCTCCCCACAGGGTGACCAGGTATCTTCTTTTTCCAGGACATATCCTCGTTTTCAGCCTCGTGTCCTGGAAAATAACTTTAATGTCCTCCTTTTCCCTGTGAGTGGGCCCCTGCAGGCAGCGCAGAACTGTCTTGTAATTAATGTTAAATGTAATAAATTATAAGTAATAGAGTTTTGAATTTAAGAAGTAATATTGTTTTATGATTGTGCCCTAAGTGTTTAAATTAACCACATGAAATCAATATATGATTCATAGCTTTTATTGTGTCATGTCCTACATTTTTCTTGGAATTCCTACATTTGGGGGTGCCTGATCCTCTTTTTGCCGTTATGACATCTGGTCACCCTCCCCCGTCCACCAGTCTGCTACCTGAGGAATTCATCTCACCTGGCCTCATGGATGTTGCCCTGCCTAGGACGGCATCAGCCTCTGAGACATTTTGCTTCTGGGTACCTTAGCAGTGGCCCTTTGCTTTCCTGACAGGTTGAGACATTGCTGGAACACTTCGTTGAAAAGAGTAAAACACAAAGGAAGGGTGAAAGCAACATGGCGTTATTAGCTTTTGCTGTGCTCGCTGGTGAGAACGTTGCCAAAGTGGTAAACTTTCTCCTCCAGAATCCTTTGTGGTATCTATTTATTTAAAGCATTTCTCCCTCTCTGTTAGTATTTATAAAAAACCACCCAAAGCAGCAATAGGGGATTTAAGCTTGTACTGCCTTGGATGGCCCATTGGGGATCTATGGGGCTTACAGTAGTGCCTAAGGGCCCAATCCTATCCAACTTTCCAGCAGTGGTGTAGCCACAATGCAGCCCCAAGGTAAGGGAACAAATGTTCCCATACCTTGAGGAGGCCTTTGTGACTGCCTCCCCACCACAGCATGCAGCGCATGCCCTGTTTGCACGGCTGCACCAGTACTGGAAAGTTGGATAGGATTGGACCCTAAGTATCATGTCTCTGCACCCAGGACAAACTTAAAGCAGGGTTCCCCACTACCCTCTCTGCCTGCCTACCAGAATGAAGAATACTCTCTGTTCTGGAGCATCTCTACGGGTGTCCGGTCACATCTAGTTCATGGTTTAGCTTCCTAATATTTCAAACTTGATTTATATTAGGAGCCAGAAATTGTAGCCTTGTATGCACATAGACCAGCGTTCCTCAATGTTCATCCCACATTGTACCACTTTGCATGATCCACCTATTGGAAGTACCAGCAGAAGTGATTGCCAGTTACTTCTGGGTTGAGAGGCCAGATGCCACATGACAAACACCAATCAGGAAGAGGCTCAGGGTGAACAGGAGGGCTTTTTAGAGTAGGTGAAAAGCCTGCTGCTCACTGAGCCAAGCCTCCTACTGAAGTTGGTCACATCGGTTCATTTGTCTTGCTGCCAGAAGCAGATGCCTGGGGGTCCCACAAGTACCATCAGACACAACCTCAAGTATCGCTGGTGGTGCACATAGCATTGGTTGAGAAACACGGACATAGGGCGCAATCCTCACCTCTTATGTCAGTACTTTCCAGCACTGGCATAGCGGTGCGAATGGAACATGTGCTGCAACCTGCAGTTGGGTGTCACTCATGGAGGCCTCCTCAAAGTAAGGGAATGTTTGTTCCCTTACCTCGGAGCTGCATGGCCCTTAGTGCTGGAAGGCACTGACATAAGGGGTTAGGATTGCACCCATAGGCTCATTATGTATGTGCATGCTTCTGTGCCTGGCTGAGATTTAGTGGCAGTTCTGTGGGCACTGGAGACCTGTACAGACATTTTATTTTAATTTTATTGCTTAAACAGAAACCCCCCAAAAATAGCATTACATGGATACATGCTTATGAGTTACATACTTAAAAAAAGGGGGGGGAATGTATATTTAAACAGACACACATATACAAAGTATCTGCATATCAACACTTCATGCAGCTTAGGTTATTATAGCAAATAATGGCCTCCAGATATCCTCAAATATATACAGTGGCGTAGCTAGGTCACTTGACACCTGGGGCCCATAATTTTTTGTCTCCTCATGCAACATAATTATTTAATTATTAATTAATCATATTAATTCATTCACATTTTTATACCACCCTTCCTCTAAGCAGCTCAGGATGGTGTGTGTGGTTCCTCCCTTTATTTTGTCCTCACAACATCCCTGTGAGGTAGGTGAGACTGAGAGATAGTAATAGTCATGACATGAAGTGAATAATAATAATGGCCAGAAAATAAATGCAGTGAATATTTCCCCGCAATCAATGGATGAAATTCTGCATCAAATGATCTCATGATGGTATTATTCGTAACATGATGGCATTATTCCTAAAAACCACGATTTCCAGAATTTTGGTCACTAGGGTGTCAACCCCCCCCCCCAGATGTCTCATTGGCCTGTTTTGAATTAACAGTGGATTTGACCCCTCTCGGAAATGCTGAAGAACCATCGCCAGTCAGAATAGGCAATGCTAAGTGAGATGGTATCGGGCAGTTTTGCACTCTCTCTGGGATTCCAGTGTTCATGATTATTACAGTTCTTCTTGCTGAGTTACTGCTCCCTGTGGGTACATCTGACATGTAGGAATGCCAGAAGAAAGTAAGGAATCCTGGGGCTTGTAGTTTGCCAAAGAGCAGGCTACATAGGGCGGCACCAAGGCTGACTCCAGGTTGGAGGGGGCCATCAGTAAGGTAGGCAGATGTTGCCACGCCTGGCCCAAGGGACCTAACTGTCTGTTTTTCAATTCACAGCGCTTGTCAGGAGCACTGGCCGGTGGTGTTTGCCTGTGCAGATACAACCCTGCTCCTTGAAGCACTGCTGTATGAGATGCGGGGAAAGCCAGAAGAGCAGACAAGTGTGGTAAGACTTGTGCTGTGGAACTGTGTCACGATTCCTTTCTCCCGGTAGCGTATGAGTATATCCTGCAGCTCCATGCAAGGAGAGAGAAGCCACGGGAGTTGGTACTGAGGGCAAAATCTACACACCAAAATTTACCCTGGAGAATATCAACTTCTTCAATATCAATGAATGTTAATATCCACAACAATCCAGAATATGATTTCAGGGTTTGAACCACAAGTGTGAATGACTGTCCCTCGTGCATGATGTGCTCTCCTTTTGTCAGGAAGGAAGGAGAGAATTGATTTCTGTTGGAGGGACTGCTCTTAATGTGGTATACTCTAGCACAGGGATTTTCAACCAGTGTGCCATGGCACATTGGTGTGCTGCCAGTGGTTCACAGGGGTGCTGCAGGAGTTTGGGAGAGGGTCATTTATCAGTAGGGCCGTTGGGGTGTGCAAGCCCCGCACCTGTAGTGCAATGTGCCTTGTTAATTGTCCAAAACTGATGGTGCGCCTTGACAATTTGAGCACCTTGTCAGTGTACTGTGAAATGAAAAGGGTTGAAAATCTCTGCTGTTGCTGACATCTTTGCAATGTAGCTCTCCATCCAATGCTGGGTTGTTGGCAGAGACCAAACCCCAAAAGATGCATTTTGCAGGAAAGCCGAGATCGGCAGCTTTGTATGAGACTTGAGTTCAAGACTCAGACATCAGTTAATTTAAGGAACATGCATGTGAGTTTGAGAGGATGGAAGTGAATCCCATAGCTAGTCTGTCTAGCTCCATGGCTTCTTTTCAGGGGAAGAGGGAGCAGGAAGGAAGTAAAGCCTGAGGATTGTCCTCTAGGTATGCTTTACCGGAGGATAGAAAAGATAGAGAGAACTCCTTATCCCACTACCATTATCCGCCTAGCCTTATGACCTCCCCACTGGTACAGTTACAAGAGTACCACTTTGTTGCAAACTCCAATATGGGAGACCTGCCAAGAGACAATATGAAGTGCTCACTGCAGGTGAGAGATTTTTGAACTGTGGCTGAGTGAGAGACAAACCCATCTGACCCCATGGGGATGCCCTTTTCTTCAAGTCCTAGTGAAATGAGTGGAGACTGTGAAAGAAAAAGAGGCAGGATCCATTCCTATCACTGGGGATTGTGCAGGAAACCTTCTGCCCAGCTTTCATGAACAGGAAGGTGTATTTTTCTCCCTCGGTCAGGTTTGGGCCAACCCTGCCTCAGCTGGAGTTTGGGTTGGTGAGGAAGTGAGGGGAAGGGGGTGGAGGACGAGCCCAGTCCCCGGCAGGTACCAGGCAGATTGCAGTGGAGGACTCCCCCTGCAGCTGAGAGAGATGAGCAGGTGCATACACACAGGATCTCACCCTCTGCTGCATGGCATTCTGGTCCGGGACAAAGAAGAAGCTGTAAGAGCACCGGGCATCTCTTTTTCCTTTTCTCCTAGCAACATGCCACCCAAGCCATGAGGAGCTTTCTCTGTGCTGCTGCCAACAAAAGAAGGGTGAGAGAGCAGTTTCCGAAGTTGCTTATGACTTTGCTGGGGCAAATCTCGGTCTCCTTGAAGGACGGCAACAATGTGAGGTAAGTTGTCTCTGCAAGAGATCTTTTGGGTTTTGGTGCTAGCTTTTGGATTGACCATGCCAGGTATTGAATCTGGAACACGGTGCTTGCAAGGCATGGAGGATACAACTCAGCCATGGCCACTTGCCCAGCATGTGGCCCTTTTTTCCTCTTGGACCACAGTGGCCAAACTCACTACCGTCACATACAGGAAAAGCAGTTCCTGTTTGGACTACATCATTCCGTTCCACCCAGGCGCCATGTGTAATCCTCCATGATTGGGGGAAGCTCTGGGCAGTCACATCTGCTGCCTGGCTTCCCAGAAGGCCACGTGACACGACATTCAGGCACATGCGACTGCCCAGAGCATCTCTGTCTCCTGATCGTGGAGGACCACATGCAGCGCCCAGGCTGAACGGTAAGGTCTGCTCACCGGGCGCACAGATTTGTTGAAATCCTGGATTTGGCACCCAGGTCGGGGTTCCCTTGGACATGCGCTCATCTGGGAAATTGACCTTACAATCTCACACTCTCATAATAAGAAGAAGATTACTCCTGAGCCAGCAACTTGTTCCATTTCTGACTTAAATGAAACTCTTGGATTCTATAGAAGTGGGACCCTTAGTCACACTCCTGGTGTATCTGTGGCAGTGACCCTCCTGGTCTTACTTCTTTTATCTTGCTTGCAGAGAGCCCCTGAAAACACTCCAGCTTCTCTGTAAGATCATGAGAACCGTGACAGAGGAAACCGAGTGCTGGGATCAGCTGAGCAGTCCTCAATGTTTTAGTGAGGGATTGTCCAGCTTAGTAAGGTAGGAGGAAGACTGCTGGGTTTCTCAAGGAGTGTCAGATAGCTGAAGTTGTGGGATGTGAATGTGCATCCATTTGTCTTCCACTGACATCTTTAGTGCCTCTTTTCCTTTTTCTTTCTTTTTTTTGCATGGTCCTGTTACCTATTCCAGGATTCTCCTCTCCAGCTCACACTCCTTGGTTGGCATAGTTGAGTTCCTTCTGGATATCTTTGGGGCTGAAGAGCATGCATGGCTCTATGAAACAGCAGTGATGTTCTACCAGAAGGTGAGGGGTACTGCAGTAGTTGAGAGGCTTCATTAGTGGCGATGCACTCCGCAGCCTTTCCCTGGATAGGATTACGCCAGTGGTTCCCAAACTGTGAGTTGTGGCTTCCCAGAGAGCCATGGAAATCAGCTAGGGGAGCCACAGAATCCTTGTGAAAAACCTGCCTGCATAGGATTGTAGCCCTAATGGAGAGCCACGGCCAATGGCCCAGTAGATCAAGAGAGCCACCAGTCGAAAAAGTTTGGGAACCACTGGATTAGGCCATGTAACTGCTATGGAAACCAATGGTCCTAAAGATTGGTTGGCATGTGAATGGCAAATTATGGGCACCATTGTATTGGCAACCTTCAGTCTCGAAAGACTATGGTATCGCGCTCTGAAAGGTGGCTCTGGCACAGCGTCTAGTGTGGCTGAAAAGGCCAATCCGGGAGTGACAATCCCTTCCACACCGGGAGCAAGTGCAGTCTGTCCCTGGTCTGTCTCCCTGGCTATGGGCCTTCCTTCTTTGCCTCTTAGCCTCAGACTGTTGGCAAAGTGTCTCTTCAAACTGGGAAAGGCCATGCTGCACAGCCTGCCTCCAAGCGGGCCGCTCAGAGGCCAGGGTTTCCCACTTGTTGAGGTCCATCCCTAAGGCCTTCAGATCCCTCTTGCAGATGTCCTTGTATCGCAGCTGTGGTCTGCCTGTAGGGCGCTTTCCTTGCACGAGTTCTCCATAGAGGAGATCCTTTGGGATCCGGCCATCATCCATTCTCACGACATGACCAAGCCAACGCAGGCGTCTCTGTTTCAGCAGTGAATACATGCTAGGGATTCCAGCACGTTCCAGGACTGTGTTGTTTGGAACTTTGTCCTGCCAGGTGATGCCAAGGATGCGTCGGAGGCAGCGCATGTGGAAAGCGCTCAGTTTCCTCTCCTGTTGTGAGCGAAGAGTCCATGACTCGCTGCAGTACAGAAGTGTACTCAGGACGCAAGCTCTGTAGACCTGGATCTTGGTATGTTCCGTCAGCTTCTTGTTGGACCAGACTCTCTTTGTGAGTCTGGAAAACGTGGTAGCTGCTTTACCGATGCGCTTGTTTAGCTCGGTATCGAGAGAATGAGTGTCGGAGATCGTTGAGCCAAGGTACACAAAGTCATGGACAACCTCCAGTTCATGCTCAGAGATTGTAATGCAGGGAGGTGAGTCCACATCCTGAACCATGACCTGTGTTTTCTTCAGGCTGATTGTCAGTCCAAAATCTTGGCAGGCCTTGCTAAAACGATCCATGAGCTGCTGGAGATCTTTGGCAGAGTGGGTAGTGACAGCTGCATCGTCGGCAAAGAGGAAGTCACGCAGACATTTCAGCTGGACTTTGGATTTTGCTCTCAGTCTGGAGAGGTTGAAGAGCTTTCCGTCTGATCTGGTCCGGAGATAGATGCCTTCTGTTGCAGTTCCAAAGGCCTGCTTCAGCAGGACAGCGAAGAAAATCCCAAACAAGGTTGGTGCAAGAACACAGCCCTGCTTCACTCCGCTTCGGATGTCAAAAGGGTCTGATGTGGAGCCATCGAAGACAACAGTGCCCTTCATGTCCTTGTGGAAAGATCTGATGATGCTGAGGAGCCTGGGTGGACATCAGGGCATCAAATGATCAGTTAGAGTCTACTTGTGTTTACAGAGGGGTGTGTGAATTTTATACCCTCTGGGCTGGCTTTGCCCTGAATCTATGACCTCAAGGTCAGGGAGACAAGGCATGTGAATGACTTGGAATTCAATCTTTGAGTCTTTGCTTCAGCTTGCAGAAGAGACTGTGATAGATGTTTCTGGGTGTGTCCAGGCAACTCTATGCTCTAAACTTCTATCCATTGCCTGTTCAGTTCAACTGATACAGTTCCTTCCAGCAAATCTTAGGAATTGTGATGGCACTGCCAATGCAAGAGTTTTCTGGCTCCGCTCACAGAAATAAAGTTCCCAGGATGCTCTGAGGAGAGGAAATGGCTTTTCACCAAATTTAAACCAGTGATATAGCTGTGCCCTCTGCATCTGTATGTGGTAGATAAAGCCATGAACACTCATCTGCAAAGAGCTCAACAAAGTGAACCAAAGTGTTCATCCCAATTAATTTGCTTCTGTTGTCCTTCTTGGGCTTTCAGTTGCTCCTGAACCGTGTGAAGGAGCTTGGAAACATCATGTCAAAAGACTCTCTCCTTCAGTGGCTGGATCATGGGAAACTTGGGGTTCGGAAGCTCAGCCTCAGAGGATTTTCTTCCCTGATCTTTGAATCTGATTTGGTAAGTCATCCTCGAAAGACAGGGATAATAAAAATGTAACTCCTCAGATAGTTGGCCGGCACATGCACAGATTCCATTAATGCATACCCACAGGGACTTTGACAGAAGATTGCTGGGATGGGTGTACTCCTCTCTGCACCTATCAGGTGGTGGGAACTCTGTAATACGAGAAGCTGCACCCATGACAGCTCAGTTCCTCTTTATATGTGCATTTGCTTATGTTCGAGGGGCAGAATTGCTACCTACTTCTAGTTATCTGACTCTGTTCTCATTACCTGTGAATATTGTGCTGGTGCACTGGGATCTCTCCAGACTGGCAGAATGGGCAGCAAAATGGCAGATGCGCTTCAATGTCAGTAAGTGTAAAGTCATGCACATTGGGGCAAAAAATCAAAACTTTAGATATAGGCTGATGGGTTCTGAGCTGTCTGTGACAGATCAGGAGAGAGATCTTGGGGTGGTGGCAGACAGGTCGATGAAAGTGTCGACCCAATGTGCGGCGGCAGTGAAGAAGGCCAATTCTATGCTTGGGATCATTAGGAAGGGTATTGAGAACAAAACGGCTAATATTATAATGTTGTTGTACAAATCTACGGTAAGGCCACACCTGGAGTATTGTGTCCAGTTCTGGTCGCCACATCTCAAAAAAGACATAGTGGTAATGGAAAAGGTGCAAAAGAGAGCGACTAAGATGATTACGGGGCTGGGGCACCTTCCTTATGAGAAAAGGCTACGGCGTTTGGGCCTCTTCAGCCTAGAAAAGAGACGCTTGAGGGGGGCATGATTGAGACATACAAAATTATGCAGGGGATGGACAGAGTGGATAGGGAGATACTCTTTACGCTCTCACATAATACCAGAACCAGGGGACATCCACTAAAATTGAGTGTTGGGCGGGTTAGGACAGACAAAAGAAAATATTTCTTTACTCAGTGTGTGGTCGGTCTGTGGAACTCCTTGCCACAGGATGTGGTGCTGGCGTCTAGCCTAGACGCCTTTAAAAGGGGATTGGACAAGTTTCTGGAGGAAAAATCCATTATGGGATACAAGCCATGATGAGTATGCGCAACCTCCTGATTTTAGAAATGGGTTATGTCAGAAGGCCAGATGCAAGGGAGGGCACCAGGATGAGGACTCTTGTTATTTGGTGTGCTCCCTGGGGCATTTGGTGGGCCGCTGTGAGATACAGGAAGCTGGACTAGATGGGCTTATGGCCTGATCCAGTGGGGCTGTTCTTATGTTCTTTTGTTCTTTGTAACTCCTTACCACAGGATGTTGTGAAGTATCTGAGAAATAACCAGTTTCAAGGGAGATCAAAGGCCATCACTAACTGCTAGGCTTTGAGTCCTTTTAACTCTTCTCTTTCATCAAAATTTACATTTAAATACACATTTTTTTAGGAGGAGGGGAACAAAAACAGTGCACAATTACTGTGTACCTTGGTACCTGTTGATTTTGTTTTGCCTTTCTGTTGACCTTCTTTGGGGGGTTGTTTAAACTTCATGTTTTATTTATTGTATTTTGATATATTTTTAAGTTCATTGTAATTTGTTTTTTCTGGAATTTTAATTTGAGATTGTGACCCACCCTGGACTTCCTGTTGTTCTGGAGAAGGGCAGGATAGAAATCTATTGAAAAAATAAATAAAAATTGCGTGAAGCTGTCTTTTTCTGCCCACTCATAAGGCACAGTTAGATAGAGAGGACAAAAAGCAGAGAGGGCAGTGGTGGCTTGGGATGGACTGAGGAAGTTGGAAAGAAAAGGGGATTTCCCGTGCATGGAGATAGGCACAAACAAATAAGAGAACAAAACAGACTTTGTAGTTAAAAGAAGAAAAAGGTCCAGCAGGCATCTCTGATTGACTGGCCTTCTCTCTCACCCATTCAGGGCTTCAAAATGAAACCCGTGATGTAACTGAGGAAGGCAGATTGGTTGGTGCTGCCACCAAGACCCTCTTACACCGGGTCTTCTGGGAGCACAGCAAAAAAGGTATCCAGGGCTTTATGTCCCACTGTGTCAGGAAATGTTTGGCAACAGGAAAGCACCCACCGGAATACTGCAGGGAAGAACTGGTGAGTACAATATGTGCTTTGAACTCGCAATCAGTCAAATACCTACAGCATCATGACCATGGCTGATGTGGAAGTAACACTTCTTTGAAAAGAGTAAAACGCAAAGGATGGGTGAAAGCAACATGCCGTTCTTAGGTTTTGGCGTGCTCGCGAGTGAGAACGTTGTCAAAGTGGTGAACTTTCTCCTCCAGAATCCTTTGGGGTATCTATTTATTTAAAGCATTTCTCCCTCACTGTTAGTATTTATAAAAAAAGTACCCAAAGCAGCTATAGGGGATTTCAGCTTGTACTGCCTTGGATGGCCCATTGGGGATCTATGCGGTTTACAGTACTGCCTAAGGGCCCAATCCTATCCAACTTTCCAGCACTGGTGTAGCCACAATGCAGCCCCAAGGTAGGGGAACAAATGCTCCCCTACCTTGAGAGGGGGGGGGGGGTGTTTAAACTTCATGTTTTATTTATTGTATTTTGATATATTTTTAAGTTCATTGTAATTTGTTTTTTTCTGGAATTTTAATTTGTGATTGTGACCCACCCTGGACTTCCTGTTGTTCTGGAGAAGGGCAGGATAGAAATCTATTGAAAAAATAAATAAAAATTGCGTGAAGCTGTCTTTTTCTGCCCACTCATAAGGCACAGTTAGATAGAGAGGACAAAAAGCAGAGAGGGCAGTGGTGGCTTGGGATGGACTGAGGAAGTTGGAAAGAAAAGGGGATTTCCCGTGCATGGAGATAGGCACAAACAAATAAGAGAACAAAACAGACTTTGTAGTTAAAAGAAGAAAAAGGTCCAGCAGGCATCTCTGATTGATTTGCTTTCTCTCTCACCCATTCAGGGCTTCAAAATGAAACCAGTGAGCAAGGCAGAACTGAAGAAGGCAAATTGGTTGGTGCTGCCACCAAGACCCTCTTACACCGGGTCTTCTGGGAGCACAGCAAAAAAGGTATCCAGGGCTTTATGTCCCACTGTGTCAGGAAATGTTTGGCAACAGGAAAGCACCCACCGGAATACTGCAGGGAAGAACTGGTGAGTACAGTATGTGCTTTGAACTCGCAATCAGTCAAATACCTGCAGAATCATGACCATGGCTGATGTGGAAGTAGAAACCAGATTTAGGCCCTGGAATTCAGCAGTGTCGGAATGAGTGTTCTGGTGTCACTAGGTGCTTTCTGTCTGTCACAGAAGGTGGCACGCCCTGGTCCCTGCAAGCAGCTGGCTCCGCACACCTGCCTGCACCCAGTGGCGTAGCTGGAGGGGGGCAGAACACTCAGCTGGCAGGGAGCCTCAGCGTGGAGGGCAAGTGGCCCCTCCCTTCGGAGCCATTCCCATATGGTTCCGTTTTGCTCCCCCTGCCGGGAATGGCTCTGAAGGGATCGACTACTTGCCCCCCGCCAGACTGGCTGCACCATCCCCCTCCAGCTACGCCACTGCCTCCACCAGTCACCTACGGGCACTTGTTCAAGTGGTGGGTAGCAGGTGGGTGGAATGAGGCAGCAACAAGGCAGGAAGGAGGGTGGATTGGGACCAGGAAGGGGGGCAGGTTTGACAATGGAGGTGTCTGCCAAATCCTACCCCCCTTCCCAGCCTCGATCCCCCAACCCAGGTTCATGCAGACTTATGCCAGCTATGGAGCTGGCGCAGGTCTGAGTAGACTCCTTGCCAGGGCACGGGTTTGTTGCCTGGGGCAAGGGAATCTGTGTTCTCTTACTCCCCAGGAGGCACCACATTGGGGCAGCTGCATTGCTGCACAGGGAGTTTGAAAGGATTGGGCTGCTAGGCTACTATTGGGAAGCCATCTACGCTGTGATGCAGTTCCTCCCAGGGAAGGTCACCTGGAATCCACATTGTTGACGTTGCAGCACTAGGTAACTACTCGTTTAAATTTCCCCAGGTGTTTAACTTTTGTTTAGATTGTGATTATGCTTGCAGTAACACCTGTGTGTGTATCTTTTTGTTGCTCTATTACAACCCTTTTCAGATCTTCCCTGTCACTGGATCCAAACAGAAACGCAGCTGTCCTTCAAGAACCTCCTCAGTCCCATCTTTGCTTTGCATTCTTCAAGCAGTGAGTTAGAACATTTCAAAAAGCATACTTTGAGTGGAACGGAATGGATACATGTCATTCTTGTTTCACATATCCCATACAGATTGGTCTTGCCACTCTTTGGATTCTCCTGCGCTCTTGGGTCTCTGCTCATCATGCCAAGAATTTGGGGTGTCCATCTGAACTCTGCTCACTGCAAATCTTTTGCAGCATGTTTTGTTCATTAACTCAGAAAAGCTCTCTGTAAGATTTTTCTGATAGGAGGAAAAAGAATAGAAGCCATTGGGAGACACTGGTTCTCAAAACTTGAGTTCAACGTGGCAAAGATGTCTTGCTGTTTTTTATCTTCTTGTCGCATAGCTGTTGTTGTGATAATAATGCAGTTGCTGTCTAAAACAGTTTGGAATTGCCCTGCAAAGAGCAAAGCTCCAGCAGTTTGCAAGGCAGCTGCCAACTGCCCTGCAAAGAACGGAGCTCTTGCAGTTTGCAAGGTAGCAGCCAACTGCCCTGCAAAGAGTGGAGCTCCTGCAGCTTTGCAAGGAAGCTGCTAACTGCCCTGCAAAGAGCGAAGGTCCCACAGTTTGCAAGGTAGCTGCTAACTGCCCTGCAAAGAGCGAAGGTCCCGCAGTTTGCAAGGTAGCTGCTAACTGCCCTGCAAAGAGCGAAGGTCCCGCAGTTTGCAAGGTAGCTGCTAACTGCCCTGCAAAGAGCGAAGGTCCAGCAGTTTGCAAGGTAACTGCTAACTGTCCTGCAAGGAGGTGGGTGTTTTATTAAAAATTTAAATTTAACACTTTTAAATGAATGGAGACCCACCTGATATTGCCCAATAACACACCTAATGGGTCCCAACTCACAGTGGGGGGGGCACTAAACGTTTAGGATGCCCTGGGTGACAGATGGCATAGGTACGCCACTGGGGCAGCACTTCTCATTAGAACATAGGAACAGCCCTGCTGGATCAGGCCCAGGGCCAATCCGATCTAGCTTCTTGTATCTCACAGCGGCCCACCAGATACCTCGGGGATCACACAAGACCACAAGATTGCAACTTGCTGCCACTTCCCTGTGTCTAGCATTCTGTTTATGCTCACCCCCCCTCTGACATCTTGAAGTTCTGAAACTTTGGTGACGCCGGAGTCCGTTGCGTTCCCAAAAGGTGTCTCAAGATGGTCTTCCAGCACATGCGTGGAGTCTTTGAGAGCTCTGGGATATGCACAGAGTGGCAAAGTACAGAGCCCAACACTGACTATTGGTGAAGAGCTAGAACAGGAGGAGAATGAGGAAGGAGAGCTACAATGGAAGGCAGGAAGGCAGATGAGTAAACCAGCTGGGGGCAAATGGCAGCCACTTAATGGTGTGATTTCGGAGCTCATGAAGGGATCACAGGGAGAACCAGTGTGCCTAGGAACACACTTTAGGAAACACCATAGTGGAATCATGGAAGTGAAGAAAGGAAGGACCAAGGAAAAGCAGACTATGATTACATAAATGGAAGGTTTTGGTAGCCAGTGTGGGAGGGATGTTTTGAAGGGGAACCAAAGACAAACTTCTCACACCTCCTGGAGAAACATTATGACACTCACCAAGCTGAATGTTCCTAGGTCATGGCTGCCAGGCACTGCAGTCTCTTGATGTCGCAAAGGGCGGGTGGTTGACTTATCAAGTCCTATGAGCTTGGGGCTTTGGGCTCCTAGGCAGGAGGAGACATTTTGGCACTTGTTATCTATGTACATAGAGTTTCTTTTGTGGAAGCTCTTGGCCATTAACATTTCTGAATAGCTTTAGTTTTGCTGCATACACTGTTTTTTTTTTTTTTTTTTTTTCTGCATTCATCATACACTGGATACATCCATCTTTGTTGTGTTTGTTTATTGCTCTGGAAGCTCATGTGTTAGGCTGTAGCATTCCAGGGCATTTTCTTTCTTTCTTTTTTTGTAGCCCTAGTTTGTTGCATCAGTTTTTTCATAGGGTTTGTTGGGGTGAGCCTCCTTTGTGTGCTTGAAACATGGCGTCTCCAGAACCCGATGAGGTAAGTGGATTTTTGATTCTCCCAAGGTGCCTTCTAGATGTGGTTCTAGATGTGGAGGTCTGGTTCAGTTGGTAGAGTTGCCGCCTTGTATGCCTGAAGATCTGAGGCTGCCAGTTCGAAACAACCGGAAGTACCAGAGAACTGACCACACGCTGATATACAGATGAGCTGACCCTCAGTGGCAGAGAGGAGTTGCCATCAAGTGGAGCGTGGGAGGCGAAGGGCCAGAGAGAGACCAGACCGGGAAGGAATCCAGTTGGAACGAGGAGATATAGGAAAGACTAGAAATATTCAATTGTAAAAATCCCTATGGGGGTTTAGAACAGCCTGCCTACGTAAACCGCCTTGGATTAAACTCTGAGGAGAAATCTGACGACCAAAAGAAAGGCGGTATATAAATACTTGTATAAATCAATCAATCAATAAATGTGGGGTTGCTGGGCTGCAACTCGGTCCAACCTAAGGAGGGGCACAACAGTACCACAACAATATTTGTGTAGCTCCACAATGAAAAGAGAGAGAGGTATAGTGATTAGCGTGTAGGATGAGACTCAGGGAGGCTTGGGTTTAAATCTGCATTTGGTCCTGAAGCTTGCTTGGTGACTTTGAGCCAGTCACAGTATCTCAGCCTTACCTACTGTGTAAGGCAGGGGTGCCCAAACCCCGGCCCTGGGGCCACTTGCGGCCCTCAAGGCCTCTCAATGCGGCCCTCAGGGAGCCCCAAGTCTCCAATGAGCCTCTGGCCCTCCGGAGATTTGTTGGAACCCACACTGGCCAGATGCAACTGCTCTCAGCGTGAGGGCGACTGTTTGACCTCTTTTGTGAGCTGTGGATTGAGGGCTCCCTCCACTGCTTGCTGTTCCATGTCAGTAATGCAGTAGCGGCAGCAAAGGAAAGGCCAGCCTTGCTTTGTGCAAGGCCTTTTATAGGCCTTGAGCTATTGCAAGACCTTCATTCAATCATATAAGTTCATCTTTAATATATTCATTTATGTAAATCTATGCAAATTTATTCAAATTTTAAATGTAAATTAATTCCTCCTCCCCCCCCCGGCCCCTGACACAACATCAGAGAGATGATGTGGCCCTCCTGCCAAAAACTTTGGACACCCCTGGTGTAAGGTCATTAGGATAAAATGGCAGAGGATCGAATGTATGCCAGCCTGACTCTTTGGAGGAAGAGCAAAATAATAATAATAAATACTGTTTGTTCCACATTGCAGGTTTGTGCTGGAGGAAGGGTTTCTGTATGGTAGATTTTATGTACTGAAAGCCATTAAAAGACAATGCATTTCACATTCCATGGGCAAAATCTAATGTGTCTAGTTAAGACCATTCAGATCCAGAAACTGTCTGCTCCAAACCCCCGGTAGGGAGAGCACTTTAGGGTAGTGATGATTTGAGGGTGTTGCAGAGATTCCCAAGTGTCCCACAACCGCACCTGGTCTTTTGTGAGTGAGCCCAGTCTTATTCCTACATCTTTACCATCTGGGCAGGGTTGCAGGAGTCCTGGTTTCGGGAGAGAAAAATGCAGCCAAGAGGTGCTCCATTGAGCTAGAAAGGTAGCTTCTCTGAGGGTGGGGGCACCTACCACAGCAAGATACTGGCAAGTAAGGGATTGGAAGCACTGATGTTGGGAGGGACCATTTATTCCTTATTTGGTCAGGAACGTAGCAGAAACCGCAGCCGCCAGGTCCTCGAAGGACAACTAGAAAGGACCCAACTGCAGATGTGCTTCTCACATCTCACCTCCCTGGTTCTTCTTGCTTTCTCATTCACAGGTTAGTGAGTTCAGCAGTGACACCAGCACCTCCCTTAGCCTGGGAGAAGAGGTGGATGATTCTTTAAGGTAAAGCATTGTGAATTTCCTGTCATCTTTAGTGGCTCAAAGCCAGAAACATGCGGCCCAACCCTATCCCCCCTGCCAGCCCATAGTGCACAGTGCTGCAGACAGAGCACATGTTGCATGCTATGGGGTGTGTGTGTGTGTGTGTGTGTGTGTGTGTGTGTGTGTATCAGACAGCCCAGGAGATAAGTAAAATGTTTTCCTACTTACTTCCCCATAGGCCACCTGGCCCCCAATGGGTTTCATCAAACCTATAGTAGCTATTCTGCTTGCGTAAGTCCAAGGAGACTTCTGGATTGGTTCAGGGCAGGGAAAGGGGATTAGGATTAGGCGGTGAGGTAGTGCCCCTGAACAGCCCCCTGCCCAGCCTACTGCCTGCCCCAAACTACCCATGATTCTCCCCTGAACTGCCCCTGCCACCAACCTGCCTGTTCCAGCAGGATATCTGGAAAGCACTGTTGTGTGTACTTGGCCTCTGGCTCTTTGCTTCGGCAGCCCCAAAGCTTGTGACTCTGACCTATCCTGAATCAAATGATCAGCCGAAACAATCTGATCCGGTCACAGGCTCTGGAAAAGTGTTCAGATCTGCTGACAAATTTTGCAAATTTTGAGTCTGTGTCACTTGAAATTAAGACCTGCTGTCAGTCTCAGCTCCTCATCATGCTACACTATTCCTTGAGGGAATCCGTGGAGGTTACGCGGATATTGTTAGTCCACATCAGTTTGTTGTGTGTGTGTTTTCTTCTCCATCTGTCTCCTTCTCCCAGAAACCTGGAATATTCTGACGGGGTTCCCGATTGTGCTGAAGTCCCAGACAAATTTGAGAAAGAGAGGCTGACGTGTGATTTGGCCACTATCCTGAATCAGATGATCAGCCTAAACCATCCGATCCGGGCACAGGCTCTGGAAAAGTGTTCAGATCTGCTGACAGAGATCCAGAAATACGTGAGTCACTTAGGGCAATGATGGTGAACCTTTTAGAGACCGAGTGCCCAAACTGCAACCCAAAACCCACTTATTTCTCGCAAAGTGCCAACACAGCAATTTAACCTGAATACTGAGGTTTTCGTTTAGCAAAAACAACTCATACATTAACATCTTTTACCTACTATTACTTGTAACCCGTAATGAACTTTTCCTCTAGAAATTTGTCCAATCCCTTCTTAAAGGCATCTAGGCAAGTTGTCATCACTGCTTCCTGTGGCAAAGAGTTCCACAGACTAATTACATGCTGGGTAAGGAAATATTGGCAGGGAAGGGGTGGCTGCAAGACCTTACCGCTGCTCATTTTCTCAAACAAGAAAAAAACAAATTAAAGCCCCACCCACAGAAGTGGGCTCTAAGGCTGCAATCCCAGCCACTCTTTCCTAGGAGTAAGCCTCATTGACTCTAATGAGGCTTACTTCTGAGTAGGCATGCCCAGGAGCAGGCTCCAAGGCTGCAATCCCAGCCACTCTTTCCTGGGAGTAAGTCTCATCAACTCTAATGGGGCTGGTTGGATGGCTGCATCATGCTGTATTTCATGCTCACAGCTATGTGAAATTGTGCATGCACTTCTTTTCCAATAGGTTTGGAGAAGCAATTCTGTGGTTTACCTTTAAGATCATATAAAAATTAGTTTTGTGTGACATTCTTACAGATAAGCCTCCAGCATGTGCCATAAGGCGATAAGGCAGGGCCAGCAGCAGGTGCAGGGCTGGCGCCACAAAGCCCAAGCGCTCTGCTCCCCTCCAGCCCAGCTCCTCTCCAAGCCCACCACGGGAATGTCCGCGCTGCACCCTCAGGCTGCAATCCTTCCCTCACATTCTTGGGAGTAGCCCCACTGACTGCAATGGACTTCCTTCTGAGTAGACCTGCATAGGAGTGGGCTCTCTGGCTGCAATCCCAGCCACGCTTTCCTGGGAGCAAGCCCCACTGACTCTAATGGGACTTCCTTCGGAGTAGACAGGCAGGATTTGTCTCTGGCTGCGCTGCTCCCCCCCAGCTGCGCCTGTGCTGCGGAGGAAAAGCCTCTCCTGGCGCTGAGTGGGCAGTTGGAAAGGCGGGCTGCAAAGGCTCAAATGGCTGAGGAGGAGAGCAGCTCCGGATTGGCTGGTCTGCAGCCAGTGAAGGGCCCTGAGCCATTCTAACCGAAAAAGCCAGGAGTCTGCTGGATGCTGATTGGCTGAGCCTGCTGGAGAGTTGGGGAAGGGAAGGGAAAGACAGGGAGGGAAGCAAACTCGGGGCAACGGAATGAAGGGAGAGGAGGCAGCGGCTTCAGCGCCCCCTCCAGGCTGCCTGGCTCAGCGCACGCGCGTGCCCACAGAAATAGATAGAGGACAGGGAGCCATTTAGTTATTTGATTTTTCTCTGTAAACCACTTTGTGAACTTTTAGTTGAAAAGCAGTATATAAATACTGTTAATAATAATAATAATAATAATAATAATAATAATAGATGGCTGCCCGAGGAGGTGGGCGGGTGGGGAGGTGGGCTCGCTTTCTCCACCTTGCCTGGCGGGGCTGCAGGATGCCCCCTCCCCTTCTCCACACTAGGGGTGGGCGGAGGGTGAGAAGCAGGTCCCCTCGACAGCCCCTCCCCAGCCGGGCTCCACAGAGTATAAATACTGTTGATTGATTGATTGATTGATTGATTGATTGATTGATTGATTGATTGATTGATACAGTCAGTTCTTGATATCCTCTAGGGTAGGTTCCTGGAAAATCGAGTGGATACAGTGTTAGCAGATACTGACTCATTGAGCCTATGGGAAACATGGGGTTCGGTTCCAGGGGAACCTCTTCAACATATACTCTATGCACTTTATGAACCTGATGTCTATGAGGTTAGGTCAGGGGTTGGCAACCCGTGGCTCTGGAGCCGCATGTGGCTCTTTCAGCCGTCTGCTGCGGCTCCTCTGGGTGAACGTGGCAAAGGGGGTGACAGGAGGCACCTGTGTTGGGAGGGCAGGCTGCTTCCCTCCACCCCCTGCCTTCCTCTCCCTTCACCCCCACCTGCCCCGCATTGGTTTCCCTTTTCAATTTTGCCCGCTCTGCAGGCCTGTTTTTCCCTTCCCCAACTCTCCAGCAGGACGCCCTCCTCCTCAGCCCTTGCAGACCGCCTTTCCCTGAGCAGGTCCCCACTCAGTGCAAAGAGAGGCTTTTCCTTCACAGCAGAGGAGACATCCTGTGTGTCTACTCAGTAGTAAGCCCCATTACAGCGGATGAAGCTTACTCCCAGGAAAGGGTGCCTGGGATGGCAGCCTTGGAGCCTGCTCAAGGCCAAGCACAAGGACGGATGAATGGGAGCCTGCGCCCACCAGGTCTGTTCTCGAGCAAGCCCCACTGTAGTCCCTGGGCTACTCCCAGGAAGGTGTGGAGGGCTGTAGCCTCAGCTCCCTCCTGTGCAGGTCTACTCCCAAGTAAGCCCCACTGTAGTCAGTGGGGGTTCCTCCCAGGAAGATGTGGAGAGGACTGCAACCTGAGAGCTCCAACCAACTGCTCAGAAGTCCCATTGTAGTCAATGGGGCTTACTCCCAGGATAGTGTGGAGAGGGTTGCAGCCTGAGTGAGGGAGGACAGGCAGGCAGGGCAGAAGCTGGCCTGTGGCTGCCCCCCCACCTCCCCCCCAGCTCTGGCTTCTTCTCTTCCCCACCTCTGGAGTCTGTGTCCTTTTTTCCTTCCAGCAGCGTGCCTCTGAAATGTGGGGGGGAATTCTTTAGTATCCATGTAAGATAAGCAGATGTCATAACCGCCATATGTATTGGAATCAAGGTAGATCTGGTGAGGAGGTAGATGTGGTGTCAGCAGTGGCCCCTTTAAGGGTAAGCCCTGGGCATCCAGCAGCGTGTGCTGCACAGCTGCAGCCACTTGAAGGCAATAGGGCCCTCAGGGATATAACCTGTGGCAGGAAGGGGGTGTGGGTTGGAGAAGGAGTGCAGGTTGGAGTGGAAACTGACTGACTTGGCTTATTGACGCTGACTTGGATACTCTGACTGATTTGAATGACTCACTTTGGAATCTGACCTTGGACTGTGACTTGGCTTATTGACTTTGGACTCTGCCCTGGATACTCTGACTGACTTTGTGACTAATGGACTGCTGGAGACACTGGAGTTTGAAGTGTGGCTGCTGTGCCCAAGACCTGCAGAGGACACAGGGTCTGCTGTAGTGGTGGGAGGCTGCTGGCAGGAGAGAGGACCTCTGCAGGTTGAACAGGCGAGCTACCCTGGAGGTGGGGTCCAGCAGGGCTGCAGGGCAGAACCAGGGTCATTTGTTGGGGGAAAGAAGGGGAGCTAATTTGCTTAAAGTGGGCCTAATTCTCCAGGCAGAGAATGGCCTTGGAATCAGGCAAAACACCATAGAGGACCAGGTGTCTGAAAACACAGGACAGGAATGTGTGAAAAAACTAACTACAAGCTACAAGAGGGGGCTACATTATAAAAATGGGACCTATAAGAGCATAAAGGTTAAAAAAGAACTACATATTTTCATTTTAGATGTCAAAAGGGTTTGTGGCTCCTGAAGTTTTTTTCCCTCTGGAAAATGGGTCCAAATGGCTCTTTGAGTGTTTAAGATTGCCGACCCCTGGTGTAGCATGATGCGCTTCGGTAGGCCGAATGAAGTCACCGTCTGCCAGCTGCTGTGGAAGAAGCCCTCGGGGGAGGGGGAGGGTTTTTCCAGATAATAAATGCTGCATTTCACTCTCCGTGTTACGTTTGTGCCAAAGGGTGTCGCACAATCTAGGCCTCATTAATGGAGCAGAGAGGAATGGAGAGAGAGGAAATTGAAGAGTGCCAGTTGGTTCCTCCCCCAGAAGAAATTCCGTGTCTTTTGAAAGCTGCCCCAGGGTTTCAGGGTGGCATTTTTCCCCCACCATACATGGACATACCACAGATTGAACCTGGGACCTCTGTAGAAAAGCAGGGAACCTCCAGAACAGAGCCAGCATGAAACTTGCAGACTTAGAGTCCCATCCTATCCAACATTCCAGCACTGATGCAGTCATGCCAATGGGGCATGCACTGCATCCTGCGGTGGGGGGCCAGTCATGGAGGCCTCCTCGAGGTAAAGGAACATGTCCTCCCTTTCTTTGGGGCTGTATTGTGGCCTCATCGGTGCTGGAAAGCTGGTTAGCATTGGGCCCTTTCTGTACAATCTGATATATGTCTACTAGTAAGTCCCATTGTAAGTTCAATGAGGCTTACTCCTAGGAAAGTGTTATAGGATTGCAGCCTTAGGGCCCCAAATTTTGGCCAGGAATGTGTCATCCCCCTGTGCGCGTCACTCGGTGCAGCCCGCATGCTAGGGTGACACACACGGGAGGAGGGGGGGTGAAATTGCCTGGGATCTTACGTTTTCCTATTTACTCAGACTTGCTGTCTGCTGGGGACACTACTGATGCCACATGGGTTGGTAGACCTGGGTGTCAAAGACTTTTCCAGCTGTCTCTACCTTCCTTGTACCCTGTTTCTCCCCTCCCTATCCCTATTCTGCTTGCCTATCACCACCCTCCACCGCGCTGTTTCACTCGTCCCCCTTTGCAAAGGGGCCCAAAAGAAACTTTGTACCCCCTGATAAAATTCCTCTCAGAAGCCCTGGGTACATCACCACACCCCCTGCCCAAGGCATTGCCTGGGCCACTGAATGGGAGGAGGTCCATCATGGGGTGACGTGCTGGCCTCCCATATGGGGTGACGCAAACCCTAGTGACGCCACTGATGCTCTCCAACTTTCCGGTGCTGATGCAGCCACAATGAAGCACTGAACAAATGTTCCCTTCCTTTGAGGAGACCTCAATGACTGCCCCCCCACCCCAGGATGCAGCGCACATCTCCTTGGCATGGCTGCAGTGGTGCTGCAATGTTAGATTGGATTGGGCCCTGTGTGTATTAGACAGCTTTCTGTGTTCAATCCGCAAGTGACAATGCTTACCAGTGCAGTGAACATTTTTATCTGCTGTTTTCTGTGCCTTAACCCAGGGGTGCCCAAACCCTGGCCCTGGGGCCTCTTGCGGCCCTGGAGGCCACCCAGTGCGGCCCTCAGGGAGCCCCCAGTCTCCAATGAGCCTCTGGCCCTCCGGAGATTTGTTGGAGCCCACACTGGCCTGACGCAACTGCTCTCAGCATGAGAGCAACTGTTTGACCTCTTGCGTGAGCTGTGGAATGAGGGCTTCCTCCACTGCTTGCTGTTTCATGTCTGTGATGCAGTAGCAGCAGCAAAGGGAAGGCCAGCCTTGCTTTGTGCAAGGCCTTTTATGGGTCTTGAGCTATTGCAAGACCTTCATTCATTCATAGAAGTTAATCTTTAATATATTCATTTATGTAAACTTATGTACATTTATTCAAATTCTAAATGTAAATTAATTCTTTTTTTCCCTGGCCCCCGATACAGTGTCAGAGAGACGATGTGGCCCTCCTGCCAAAAACTTTGGACACCCCTGCCTTAACCTGATGATAAAAGGCACAAGAGAAGCCCAAGCCCATTTTCTGATCCGTTGGTCAACCTGCACAATCACCGCTGCAGTAAGGGGCTGTGTGAACTCAGGACTCGTTCCCAGGCGCACATTCCAGAGCAACTACCAGTAGTGTCACAGTACAAGTGTTTGTGTGGGGTGGGGGGGAAGGGGAGTACAGGCCGCCCCAGGTGTCACACTCAGGGCACCTCAAGTGACTCCTACAGCTGGAAAAACACATTTCTTATGTATAAATGTTCCAGGTTGACGGGCACAACCGAACCCACATATACGTTCTCCTTTTGATTTTGTGTTGCAGGAAAGTCATAGCGTGGCAGGCATCAGTTTTTGACTTCCAATGCAGACATTTCAGGCACTAGGCCTGAAATGTTACTTGTCACAGTGATGACACTGAATATTTTGGGCATGTGGGGGAAAAAAGAATGGGTGGGAGCGAAATCATTTCAATGTTATCAAGGGGGAGGGGCTGCCCACACTAAAGAGAAGCAGGCGTATCCTGAGATTTCCAAGTCTCTTTTTGCAAAGGCGGCGTGACACCAACCCATCTGTTTTCAGAAGACACTTTGGGAAAAAGCTGTGGAATGCTTCTCATGGGGAATCTGGAGCCTAGGCTACAACAGGGATATGTGGGTGGGCTGGTGGTTTGCACACAGCTATATCCTGTGGCCAGAGAGGGTCCAAAAGGAGGAAAGGGGTCACGTGCTTCTATCATTAGAGGCGAACCCAGAATTTCACTGGGAGCTCTGTCTTCTGATCTATACCACCAGGGCCGTGTTCATGCCTATATGCCACAGGCAGGCAAAATAAGGCACGGAGCCACATTCAAATTCCTGCACATCTCAGCTTTCAATTAAAAAAAATAAATAAACAGGGTTCTAGTTCTTATGGCTGCAATGAAAGGTTTTCAGTAATGGGAATAGCAAAAAAGCAACGTCCTAGCCTAGCAAGGCCTTAGTGTGTAAAGTGGTCAGTTTTCAAAGGCGATGTGATGTGCTAGCCCTTACAGTTCCCTAGTCAAAAGCACATGGGAAATCCCTGCCAAAGCTAGGGATGTGGCTTGTCAAAGTCAGAGGTATGGCTGAAGATTGCCGGTACGTGGGGTGGAGCTTCAGCTTGAGCTCGTTTCTCAATGGTAAATTTGGTTACTGCCATAGAAATTTCAGAATAAATTTGGGAGAAAAATGAGAACTTGCATAATTTGGGGTGGTGGTGGACAGGTCGATGAAAGTGTCGACCCAATGTGCGGCGGCAGTGAAGAAGGCCAATTCTATGCTTGGGATCATTAGGAAGGGTATTGAGAACAAAACGGCTAATATTATAATGCCGTTGTACAAATCTATGGTAAGGCCACACCTGGAGTATTGTGTCCAGTTCTGATAGCCGCATCTCAAAAAAGACATAGTGGAAATGGAAAAGGTGCAAAAGAGAGCGACTAAGATGATTACAGGGCTGGGGCACCTTCCTTATGAGGAAAGGCTACAGCGTTTGGGCCTCTTCAGCCTAGAAAAGAGACGCCTGAGGGGGGACATGATTGAGACATAAAAAACTATGGATAGGGAAATGCTCTTAACACTCTCACATAACACGAGAACCAGGGGACATCCACTAAAATTGAGTGTTGGGTGGGTTAGGACAGACAAAAGAAAATATTTCTTTACTCAGCGTGTGGTCGGTCTGTGGAACTCCTTGCCACAGGATGTGGTGCTGGCGTCTAGCCTAGACACCTTTAAAAGGGGATTGGATAAGTTTCTGGAGGAAAAGTCCATTACGGGGTACAAGCCATGATGTGTATGCGCAACCTCCTGATTTTAGAAATGGGTTATGTCAGAATGCCAGATGCAAGGGAGGGCACCAGGATGAGGTATCTTGTTATCTGGTGTGTTCCCTGGGGCATTTGGTGGGCCGCTGTGAGATACAGGAAGCTGGACTAGATGGGCCTATGGCCTGATCCAGTGGGGCTGCTCTTATGTTCTTATGTTCAAAATGTCAATTGCTAGGAGTGCAGACGCTTATGTTACAATATGGCATTCATACTACCCAACATATGAACGTCTTGGGTAGCTGGCTTCAATAAGCTATAGAGAAGCTATGCCGGAGTGGTGGGTAGATATATCTGCAGATAGGAACCATGAATTTTTAATAACTGGAGTCTAACTAGTTTGCATAGGTGAGAAATAAAAAAATTCAGATGGCACAGAGGATCGAGCTTTTCTGGGCATACCTGTGCACTTTCAAATTTCATATTTTTCTACTGCCCTTCCTCCAAGGAACTCAGGGTGATGAACATTTTTCCTCCACATCTTTGGTCCTCACACCAACCCTGTGAGGTAGGTGAGACTGAGAGTGAGTGACCGACTGGCCCAAGGTCACCCAGGAAACTTAGTGTGTGCTTCCCTTTCTCTCTCCTTCTATTCCAGACTTTGGGTTTTCCAGTACACATCCCAGAAATAATAAAGGATCGTCACTCCATTCCCACTTTTTAAATTAAATATAAATATTTTTGAGTTCTGCAGTAGACAATACATTTGCAATCTCCCCTCTGTATATAAAAATGCAGACTCAAAACAGGCATGATCATAGAATGCCAATGTGGAATCCCATTCATTAAAAAAAAATGAAAAATAAAAACAACCCCCTTCCCTTAGTGACTCTGGAAAACTGAAACAAACAAACAAAAAATAAAACATCCACGGCTGGTAAGGCAAAAGTAACGACAAGGAATAACTTATTTTTCGTATACAAAAATTAAATCCCCCAAATCTTTCAGAGCTTCGATGGCAGAAAAAT
This sequence comes from Tiliqua scincoides, assembly GCF_035046505.1. NCBI lineage: Eukaryota > Metazoa > Chordata > Lepidosauria > Squamata > Scincidae > Tiliqua > Tiliqua scincoides. The sequence continues at coordinate 15,117,475 of NC_089830.1, read as the reverse complement.
GTTGAACACTATCGCCACCTCCTGGTCGAGTTGGCTCAGTGCAATTGCCTCTCCACTGTTGGCAACCTTCAGTCTCGAAAGACTCTGGTATGGTGCTCTGAATGGTGGTTCTGGAACAGCGTCTAGTGTGGCTGAAAAAGCCGATTGGGGAGTGACAATCCCTTCCACACCGAGAGCAAGTGCAGTCTGTCCCTGGTCTGTTTCCCTGACTATGAGCCTTCCTTCTTTGCCTCTTAGCCTCAGACTGTTGGCCAAGTGTCTCTTCAAACTGGGAAAAGCCATGCTGCACAGCCTGCCTCCAAACGGGCCGCTCAGAGGCCAGGGTTTCCCACTTGTTCAGGTCCACTCCTAAGGCCTTCAGATCCCTCTTGCAGATGTCCTTATATCGCAGCTGTGGTCTACCTGTAGGGTGCTTTCCTTGCACGAGTTCTCCATAGAGGAGATCCTTTGGGATCCGGCCATTATCCATTCTCACGACATGACCGAGCCAACACAGGCGTCTCTGTTTCAGCAGTGCATACATGCTAGGGATTCCAGCACGTTCCAGGACTGTGTTGTTTCAACTTTGTCCTGCCAGGTGATGCCGAGAAAGCGTCGAAGGCAGCACATGTGGAAAGCGTTCAGTTTCCTCTCCTGTTGTGAGCGAAGAGTCCATGACTTGCTGCAGTACAGAAGTGTACTCAGGATGCAAGCTCTGTAGACCTGGAACTTGGTATGTTCCGTCAGCTTCTTGTTGGACCAGACTCTCTTTGTGAGTCTGGAAAACGTGGTAGCTGCTTTACCGATGCGTTTGTTTAGCTCGGTATCGAGAGAAAGAGTGTTGAGCCAAGGTACACAAAGTCATGGACAACCTCCAGTTCATGCGCAGAAATAGTAATGCAGGGAGGTGAGTCCACATCCTGAACCATGACCTGTGTTTTCTTCAGGCTGATTGTCAGTCCAAAATCTTGGCAGGCCTTGCTAAAACGATCCATGAGCTGCTGGAGATCTTTGGCAGAGTGGGTAGTGATAGCTGCATCGTCGGCAAAGAGGAAGTCACGCAGACATTTCAGCTGGACTTTGGACTTTGCTCTCAGCCTGGAGAGGTTGAAGAGCTTTCCATCTGATCTGATCCAGAGATAGATGCCTTCTGTTGCAGTTCCAAAGGCATGCTTCAGCAAAACAGCGAAGAAAATCCCAAACAAGGTTGGTGCAAGAACACAGCTCTGCTTCACGCCGCTTCGGATGTCAAAGGGGTCTGATGAGGAGCCATCGAAGACAACAGTGCCCTTCACGTCCTTGTGGAAGGATCTGATGATGCTGAGGAGCTTGGGTGGACATCCAATCTTGGGGAGAATCTTGAAGCGGCCATCCCTGCTGACCAGGTCGAAGGCCTTCGTGAGATCTCTGAAGGCTATAAAGAGTGGCTGTCATTGTTCCCTGCATTTCTCCAGCAGTTGTCTAAGGGAGAATACCATATCAGTGGTGGACCTGTTGGATCGGAATCCGCACTGTGATTCTGGATAGACGCTCTCTGCAAGTACCTGGAGCCTCTTTAGTGCAACTCGGGCAAACAGCTTTCCTACAATGCTAAGGAGAGAGATGCCACGGTAGTTGTTGCAGTCACCCCTGTCGCCTTTGTTCTTGTTCAGTGTGATGATGTTTGCATCCCTCATGTCTTGAGGTACTCCACCTTCTCTCCAGCAGAGACAGAGGATTTCATGCAGCTCAGTGACGATGATCTCTTTGCAGCACTTGAGGACTTCAGCAGGGATGCTGTCTTTTCCAGGTGCCTTGCCAAAGGCAAGGGAGTCCAGGGCCACGTGAAGTTCTTCTAGGGTTGGTTCACTGTCAAGCTCCTCCAGCACAGGCAGGCACTCAATGTTGTTCAGTGCTTCTTCGGTGACTACATTTTCTCTGGAATATAGCTCAGAGTAGTGCTGCACCCAGCGTTCCATCTGCTGCGTCCGATCCTGGATGACCTCGCCTGTAGCAGACTTCAGAGGGGCAATTTTCTTCTGCGTTGGACCCAGGGCCTGCTTGATACCGTCATACATCCCCTTGATGTTGCCCGTGTCAGCTGCTATCTGTATCTGGGAGCAGAGCTGGAGCCAGTAGTCGTTAGCACATCTCCTGGCAATCTGCTGGACTTTGCTGCGAGCAACTCGGAGGACCTGCAGGTTGTGCTCACTGGGACAGGCCTTGTATGCTGCTTGAGCTCTCCTCTTTTCCTCAATGACTGGTGTCCACTCCTCAGAGTGGGTTTCAAACCAGTCTGCCGTCTTGTTGGTCTTCTTGCCAAATATGGACAAGGCGTTGTTGTAAACGGCATTCTTGAAATGTTCCCATCTGTTGGATGCGTTTGCATCGACCGGGCCTGGAAGAGATTCCTCAAGCGCTCGTGCAAATTCCTCCACTTTTCTCTGATCCCAGGTTTTGCTGGAATCAATGCGAGGTCTTCCTTCCTTTTTCGTGTGGTACAGTCACTTTGTTTGCAGTTTCACTCTGCTGCACACCAGGGAGTGGTCGGTGTCGCAGGCAGCACCCTGATAGCTGCATGTGATCTTGATGCTGGGAAGGCTGGAGCGTCTGGTGAGAATCAGGTCGAGCTGGTGCCAGTGCTTTGATCTTGGGTGTCTCCAAGAGACTCCATGTTGGGGCTTCGTGTTGAAGAACGTGTTGCTGACACAGAGACCGTGATGACAGCAAAACTCTAGCAGGCATTGGCCATTTTTGTTCATCTTCCCAGTGCCGAACTGACCTAAGCAAGTGGGCCATGAACTGTTATCAGCACCAACGCTAGCATTGAAATCGCCGAGGATGAACAATGGCTCTTTTACGGGGATCTTCTTGATAGTGGTGGCCAGATCAACATAGAATTTGTCTTTGGCTTCTGCTGGAGACAACAGTCGGTGAGAGTGACAGGTCCTGCTGATAACTGGAGCTGCAGGGACAGAATTCTTTCACTTCCCACAGTAGGTGGGATGATGGATTTCAGCAGGGTATTTCTGACCGCAAAGCCAACACCATGTTCCCTGGTTTCGTTTGGTGGTTTTCCCTGCCAGAAAAATGAGAAATTTCTCTCCTTGACAGATCCGGAATCTGGCAGCCTAGTCTCTTGAAGGGCGACGATGTCCATCTGCAGTCTGCTCAGCTCCGTGTCTATGACCGCTGTTTTGCATGCATCGTCTATTACTTGCAGGTCATCAGAGAAGCCAGGTGTCATTGTCCTTACATTCCAGGTGCCCAGCTTTAGGGCAGGAGTTTTCTGTTTTCTGTTGCATGGTGCAGAGTTGTCGATCCGCTTGTCGGTTTTCACCCTAAACCCCACGCACCCCGTGAGGTTAACGGACCATGGCGAGGCAACACCTTACTGGCTGGGGACTGCCCAGCGAGATGCAATTATCTCTCCACCGTCGGAAACAGCCCCTGGCATCACGCTCTACGGCAATCAAGGGAAGACTTATAACTGGTAACTGCTGCTTCCCATGTTGTGCCGACACCATATGGCGAAGTTGGAGTATCCTCTCCAGTGGAGGGGGAAGAGAGGGGAAGAGAGGGGAAGTGGAGGGGGAAGAGAGTAGAGAAGAAAGAGAGGGGTTTGTGGGTATCAGGAAATTGAAGAGGGAGCAGTGGTGAGACAAACGGGTTGGTAGGGGGACCAGGTGGCTGGAGGAAGTAGCTGCCTTTGGGAGAGCTCCGTCTCCACAAGGTTATTTTTCAAGTTTTTAGTGCCTTCTGTCCTAGGATTTGATAAGAAAAGATATTTTATATTTTGGCGGAGAGTTGGCTCTTTGGAATGCACCTCAATTGCATTTAATTAGACACTATCAGCCCTAATTTGTCAAACAAGATAAAGATTTGCTACAGCAGCCATCTTGAAGGGAAAGCCGTTGCTAGTAGCTTTTAACAACATTGCTACGTATAAAAACTGATTTTGCTGGAATGCAGAATTGTATGTTTAAAATTAACTTGAAGTGAAAGGAAAACAGCTCTCCAAACAAGAGTAGCCGGTTCTGTTTTTACAGTTTCCATTTTATTTACACAAGTGCTTTAATTCCAACTTTCAAGATGGTGGTTACTAGGGCACAGAGTGCTCGTTCTCCCACACAAGGGAATAAGTCCAAGTGTATTCAAAGGCTAATGGATGATTTTTGTGTTTCTTCTAAAGTAGGTTCTACTCATGAAAAGTCTTTTTTAAATGAAACTCTAAATGTCGATACAGCCGCTTCTCCAATTAGGAATGTGCATAGTGATCCTGCAGATAATAGCCTGTTTGTACAAACCCTATGTGGTAGGGAAAACTATGACATGGACTTAGTAAATGAGGGGCTTGATACTTCACTTGATATTTCACTTGATATTGGAAATTGGTCTTTGGATCCTAATTTATTTCAGAAGCTTACGTGGCCTGTTGTGGGATCTTATAATATTTCAGAAGACCCCAAAATGACTATACAAGATACTTCGGACGAAGTTTTTTCCCATAATCATACTGGTGCTAATGATGGACACTCTAGTTTTTTCTGCTCTCAGATGCGTGATCGATGTTTCCATACGGCTATAACGACTAAGGCAATATTTGAGAAGTTAAGTATGATGCATCAAGAAATTATGGGAATGAAAGCTTTATTACAACTCAATGTAAATTTAATAAGTGATGGAATTTTAAGAGCAGCTCCAACTATTGATCCTCTTAAACCCATTGGAGATCAGCAGACAGTGGATGTAACAACAATTGGAGTTAGAGATGTCAATGAAAGATCTAGCCGAATGGAGAAACAAGTTATGATCCCAAGAAGTCATGATTGTCAGCTGAATGATGCACAAGATAATTTGCAACCTTCCTTTGATTTCCAACCTTGTCAGGTTGGACTCAAGTATAATCAGGACTCAAGTATAGAAGAATTAAGATCAAATTTGACCTTTTCTAATAATGACCTCATAGTTATCGATGATTGGCATGATGAAGAAAATAATATTAGTCCCATTGCTTCTGCTACAGATAGGATTCCTGCACCGTCTTTTCAACTTTATTCTAAAGGTTTGATCCTTCCTTGTAGAGCAATGGAATATTCCTCTACCTTGGAGGCTGATCCAAATTCTAATGGTTATTACATTACTATAAATAATTGGCCCCTGGGTCGTCCAACTAATACATGGAGGTCTGCCAGAGAAGTTGAACAGACCATAAAGAAGATCCTGGGTGAGGATTGGAATGCAAAAGAGTCTTTTTTTTTTTTGTATTTGTCGATATCCAAATAATCCTGATATAAAATGGGGAAGAATTCTGTTAATTTTTAGCAATCTGGAACATGCACACCATTTCTGGGGACTACTCTATAAATTTGAGTTTATGCAAATATCTTTTAAATGGGGTCTGAATGATAAATTTGATAGAAATTTTCAGCCCCCTAGAAGGGAAAAAAAGGGAAGGTTTGTAGCTAAATATGCCTCATGGCAAGGGAAAAATAAATCAACTTCCCAGTTTAAGTCCAGAAATGACTTTGGAAAACATAGCGGGACAGCTAAGGACTTAATCAGACGAATTAGGGGACCGGAGCCTTGTCCCTCCTTTGTGACCTTTCCGAATAATATAGCCCTTAAACAGGTCTCGGATAAGTTATTCTGCAAAAGTAAATCATGCAGAATTGAGGAACCATTGCCTGAGAATTTTAAACCCTTGGGTTATTATAACTATCAAACGGTTCAGCGCGCCCCATTTTATGATAGGGATTGACCAGAATGGTGAAGGCCTCATACTCAGTCCATAAATCTTTTATCCTGGAACATTGCTGGTTGGCAAAATAAGTTAATTGACCCAGATATTACTCAGTATCTGTTATCCTTTGAAATTATATGTCTCCAAGAAACATGGCTTACAGATTCTGAAAGCCCTTTTTTGCAGGGTTGTAATGTATGGCATATGCCTGCGGTCAAAGTTTCTTTTCAAAGAAGAGGGAGTGGAGATTTGGCCCTTTTTATTGCAGCTACCACAGGCCTGGAAGGCACAGAACTCACCTGTTTGTCTTCTAATTATTGGCAAGTTATACTGATTAAGGGATGCAGAAGGAGTTCTTGGATTTGTATAAATGTATATATTCCCCCGAGAATTGTGAACTCAGCAATTGTCATTTGGGATCCTTTTGGGGGTTTACTTGACACATTAACTGTTGAATATCCTAATATCCCCTTTATGATCTGTGGGGATTTCAACGCCAGAATCGGTGACAGTCTCAAAATGGAGTTGGCTTTTGGTATTGAGTCAGAAGTGAGTCATTGTCCATTTAGAGTGTCTTGTGATAAAATGATCAATAATTATGTTCGCTCTCTAATGAAGTTAATATTCCAATTCCAACTCATTTGTTTAAATGGTTCCAATCTGGATAGCTCCAAAGGATAATATACATTCCTTACGGAGAAAGGGGCAAGTGTAATAGACTATATTTTTTGTTCAAATGTTCTGTTTGGATGGATAAACTGTATGGCAATAGGAGACAGAGCGGACAGTGATCATCTTCCACTTATGATGTCCTTTAACTGTAATTCAGTTCATACAAGGGTGTTGACAAATACTACATTGCAAGGTTTGGAACAAGGAGTTAGAAGATTAAAATGGTCATTGGAGATTGATACAAGTGCTAGAGCCTTGTACTCTGAACAATTACTAGTGAAAAGAAGGCAGGTGATACAGTCCCACTCTGATATAGGTGGGACTTACCAGCAAATTATTATGGCTCTTAGACCCGTAGTATCGGCTCCCTTTCAAAAGAACTCGAAGAAGGGCAATGATTCATGGTATGATAAAGAATGTATTATGCATAAAAAGCAGTTAACTAGAACACTGAGATATGCAAAAGTCGCTGCCAATAAAGAAGCTATGGAATGTTATTTGACTACTCGCAAGGCGTATAAACGACTTCTCCAAAATAAAAAAGAAAGGCTTTTATGTAGCAAATTGGAAGGCCCTGGAAGCTGCAACGAAAGAAAAAAATCAAATTCAATTCTGAAGTTTAATTAATAGAGGTTTCTTACATCAAACCAGAGGAATTGTAAATTCTATCTCACCTGTAACCTGGATTTCTCACTTTAGTTATATCTTTGGGAGAGAGATAGACTTTCCCTTACCATCAGTAGATATACCTAACTGCTCTGAATGGCCTCCGGTCTCATGTAATGAAACTGTACAATTGATTGAGATTATGAGGACAGGTAAGGCGCCAGGTGATGATATGATACCAGCGGAGATCTTTAAGTTGGACCTGCATTGGTGGTCCCCTATTTTTGCCAATCTTTTCACGTGGATTAATCACTCCGGTAGAGTGCCTTCCGAATGGTTAAATAGCATAGTGATACCTAGATATAAAAAGGGTGATCCTAAGGAACCCTCAAACTAGAGGCCTATCAGTTTAATCAATGTGGCAGCGAAATTATATGCCAGATTTTTATTGAATAAACTTATAGAGTGGGATAACAGCCAGGCTATTATTCATCATGAACAGGCTGGATTTAGAAAAGGCAGGAGTACTATTGATCAAGCATTTATATTACATCATATTATATGTAAATACACCAAGCATGCTAAAAGATCTCTTTATTTGGCCTTTGTGGATTTTACATCAGCTTTTGATTTAATTGATAGAGAGAGGCTGTGGACCAAATTATCCATGACCAATATAGATAAACGCCTATTGTGGCTTATTGAGATATTACACAGCCAAAATACACTTCAAGTGCGATTAGGCAATTTAGGTTATTTGACCAAAAAGATCCAGGTCAATAGGGGGGTTAAACAGGGCTGTATATTAGCTCCTTTTTTATTTAACTTTTATGTAAATAATTTGATCCCACAAATGTCCTCTCTATCTTTTTTTCCTCCTTCTATAGGAGATAGGAAGATTTCTATTCTGCTGTATGCAGATGATTTAGTTATGATGTCTCAGAATCAAATTGGACTTAAGAGGATGTTGTATAGATTTGGTCAACTTTGCAAGGAAGAGCATTTAAAAATAAATTACTCTAAAAGTAAGATCATGATTTTTGGGAAGGGCTCTGTCAATCATAAATGGAAGCTTGATGGGCATGTTATAGAACAGGTAAATTCATTTAAATATCTTGGCATACAATTTTCAAAGAGTCTGACCTGGAAACAACATAGTGAGATGATTTTAATCTCCAGTGCCAGACAGATGGGTTTGTTAAAAAGAATTTTTTATGCTAGAGGCGGACAGTTAATTCCCCCACTGATTAAAGTTCATGAAGCAAAGATCTTACCTCATATGTTATATGGGGCAGAGTTGTGGGGAGACTCATTTAAGGGAAACTTAGAAGTCTTACAAAATAAATTTTTGAGACAAATATTAGGACTGTCTCCAGGCACTCCTGCGGTTCATATTAGAGCAGAGCTAGGACTGCCATCTTTAGCCATTAGAATGGACCTTGCTTACTTCCGATTTTGGAGAAGGATCAATGCTATGGAAGAGTCAGCTCTAGCAAAAGAATGCTGGAACGAACAGATGCTTATTGGAGGATGGGCCAATCAGGTTTTTTTTAAGTTAAAGTATTTTAACCTGGAGTATGACAAGTTTCTGTGCCTGAGTCCTAAAGAGCTCAGGGAATGGATTTATGACTGGGAAACTTACCAAGACAAAGTTTCTTTATGGGAATCTCGATATTCGAGCTGGTATCCCCATATTAACATCCAGCATATGATGTCCATTTATTTTGAGACTCTGACTTACCCACAGTTAAGAAGAGCTTTTACTGAACTGAGATTTCAACAAATGCCTTCAGCATATTTAGAGGGTAGATATAAAAAAATTCCTATAGCAAAGCGCCTTTGTGTTTATGGATGTGGGCAAGTTGAAGATGTGTTACATTATTTACTGATTTGCCCCTTATATGGGAATCCGAGAAGCCGTTTTTTGGAACCAATAGTAAAATCCCTGTGTGGTTATTCCTCTGAACAATTAGTTTATTATCTACTTGAGGATTTACAATCAAATATTACTTTTGCTGTGGCACATTTTGCCCTTGCGGCTAAAAAGATAAGATTGTGTTTTATTCAATTTGTTAATAACTGAGTTTTACTGTATGGCACTATTATACTAAAGTATATATACATTTTATATATTTTATTTTTCTTTCCAAATGTAATGACCTATGGTTAAGCAATAAAGGATTTGATTGATTGATTGATAAATTTTGACAAACGGGATGCAGTGGGGAGGGGGAAGAGAGGGGATTGTGGGTATCAGGAAATTGGAGAGGGAGCAGTGGAGAGACAAACAGGATGCAGGGGGAAGGGGCAAGAGAGGGGTTTGTGGGTATCAGGAAATTGGAGAGGGAGCAGTGGTGAGACAAATGGGATGGAGGGGGGAGGGGGAAGAGAGGGTTTTGTGGGTATCAGGAAAGCCTAGCACCCATGCTTAGAGATTTCCCAAGATCATGCGTCTGGAGCAGAGTCTGGAGTCTTTCCTTTCTGGGCAAGTCTATCAGTGAGCAAAGAGCGAGAGAGTCCTGTAGTCTCATTGCCGACTCCGTGTCCTAGCACCATTTTGAAAGTGCTGAGCTGCTGGCTGCTTCCACTAGCGCTCTTGGCCTGGCAGGCAGCCACGTCCACCATTTTGAAGTCAGACCTAGACCAAGACTTCTTAATAAGCCATGAAAACTTGTTTCCAGTTTCAGCAGAGATGTGCCTTTGGCTGTCCAAAATCCACTTTCACGTCCTGACGTGGAGGTGGCTAAAAACAGTTTCCTCTCACGCTCCCCAAGAGAGATGGATCTGGCTACAGATGAAGATGACTTACAAGCAGGCTATTGGCCATCTTGACAGCAACTCTGCGTTGCTAAGCTAGCCTGGCAGCCATCTTCCCCGGAGGATGAGAATGGCATGTCTCAGCCCAGGTCTTCGGCACCGAGTCTATCTGGCTGTTTTGGAGTCCATTAGCCACATGAAGTGTCCGCTCCCTGTTCTCTCCCTTCTGAAGACGACCGGAGGTTGGCAGGGGTCAGGCACGAGTCATACGTGGGTCTGCATGCGTTGGTGGGCAGGGCGCCCATAGTCGGACTGCTGGGACAGGGAGGTATAAGAGAAGCGGGAGCAGCCCGAGGTCTTACTGGCCTGGTCCGACTGCTCATACCCGCTCTCGGCCTTCTCGTAGCTGCTGGGCTTGACGTAGCTGGTGAAAGCCCGGCTGTAGGGGGCTGTGAGGTAGGCCGTCCCGCTGTACATGCTTTCCTGACGGAAAAGTCGCTCGTGTGGGTCATAGGCTGCACGAGAGCCTGGTGTACCCAGGGTGTACCGGCGGGCATACTCATACAACTTGGGCTGGACCGGCCCAGCGGAAGGGTAGAGAGAAGATGCCCCAAACAAAGGTTGGGTGGTTGGCGTGTACTCAGAGAAGCTGCTTCCTAAACATTGCTCCTCATGGGCGCGGACCTTGTAGTAGCCATTGGTGGGATCCTGGGGAGGACAAAGACAGAAATGCCAATGAAGCAAGGTTAAGGTACCACCAAATTATTTGGAGGGCCGATTCACAGTGTGGTGCAATGGTTAGAGCTTTGGACTACAACAAGGGAACCCTAGGTTCACCTCCCATAGCTGCTTTAGGAAAGAATGAAAAGAATGGACCAATTATGGAGAAGTTCACAGGTAGGCCTCTTTGCCATCAGGTGTGGTGGGCACTAGGTTAGACAGCATTAAGAGAGCATTAGACCCACTGCCCACAAATCTGCTATCCTAACTATTAGTGGAGAACAGAACTTTTATGTTTCAAAGGCAGGATGCCAGCAGGTACCACCTGCTGAGGAAAAGATGCCAGGGATGATGTTCGTGTTCTAAAAACACTGGGAAGGCAGGGTATACATGTCTTAAATCAATGAATAAATGTCACCATCACACCCTGCTTTTGAGCATGTCGATTCATCTGGTTAGCACTTGTGGAAAGAGAAGGACCTTTTGGCATCACCCAGTAAGGCCACACATCTCTGGGGGTTCAAAGTGTACATTACTGTACACATCTTTGCTGGACCACACTGACTTAGAGCCTCAGTTTGGGTGGATCTACTGTGAGTCTCCCACACTCCCAGTTGAGCTCACCTTCAGTTCTTGGCTCCCCGTCACCATGGGCTCCTTGCCATCACCCTCTGTCTCACTCGGCCGGCTTGGGCTGCTCTCGCTCGTGGTGATCTGCACAAGGATATCTGCTTTGGAGAGCTGCGCCCCCCGCTTGGCTGCAGGATTTATGGACAGACAGAGGTGTGAGCTGAAAACTTGGTCTTCTACAGGATTTCACTCCAGGGGATTTAAACAATGACATCTGCGCACATTCCAGATCTTGGAGAGCTCTGGGATGGGCATGTGAAAACACCAGGAAGTGGCAAGATGCACTGAAGCCCTTCTTTGATCTATCCCTATGTAGATTGGGTAGCATTATTCAATGGAGGCATGGGTGGATCCCTATCCCCTTGGGCAGCTAGCTGGGAGAAGAGCAGGCCCATATATCTGCTGTTCGCAAGCTCCACTGGTGGCACCATTCCACCCACTGGTTTTCCCAAGAAACTGTGCAGGGGCAAGTGTCTGCGGGACCCCAGGAAAACAGCTCAAATGGTTGCATCTGGAGCCACCGTCCGTAGCAGGGAGATGTCAGGCCAATGGAAAAGGAGGGGGAGAGGCTTTGAAGACCAGGTGGGGATATTCAGTGGGCCTAACCAAGTCCACAGACCAGAGGAGCTCAGAGGAAGAGGGAATAACCCTGCCTCTATCCAGCATTCTGACAATGCAGCCTTAACTATAGGCTGGCAGCAAACAGATCATTTGATTTTGTACCCCAACTTTCTCCCCAAAGGTCACTCAAGGATTGGTGACGTGGGCTGCAGCTCAGGGGCACAAGGCCCCATGTAATTCCTGGGAGGGCTGAGAACGGTTGGTTGGCAACCTTCAGTCTCGAAAGACTATGGTAGAAGCCTGCAGCACCCAGTATTCCCAAGCGGTCTCCCATCCAAGGATTAACCAGGCCTGACCCTGCTTAGCTTCTGAGAATGACACCTCACCTTTCCCACAGCGCTTCCGTCGGTAGCAGAAAGAGATGACAACCACCAGGAGCAGGAGAACAGCAACCCCGGAGGCAGCTAAGCCCCCCATGGTCAGGACGGACAAGACCTCTGCGGGGAGAATTCATGCCTTTAATTACTGGCATTTGATTTCATGCCATCTTAAATGATACCTTGTGCTTTCTTCTGGTTGGGGACCAGAGCACGAATGCAAGTCAAAAATGGACGGGTGTCAAAGCACAGACTTAGCTTGAAAATTTATTTTGGCCAGCAAAAAAACATAACTTTTTTGGTTGCAATCCTACCCTGCGCTGGAACAGGCAAGCCAAGAGGCTTGCGTTGTATCCAGCACAGGACAGGGGCCCAAGGCGGCCCAGCCAGAGGCAAGAGGAAACTTCCCAGCCCCTATGACTTTTCCCCTATGGGTCTCCTTGGACTTGTCCACCTCCTGAGGAACGGGGGAACGGGGGTTGGGATCCAGCATAAGCGCTGGATCCCAGCCCCGCCTCCCGCTCCCCACCTGCCCTCCCCCCACCCAGGAATGCCTCCCTCCCCACCTTCCTTCCCGCCCACCCCAGAGGCTTGCATCAGCCCAGGCTGAACACAGCTGAAAGAGCAAAGTGATGAACGTCAAGTGCAGTGATTCCCAAACTGAGGCTCCCTGGGAAGCCATGGAATCCAGCCAGGGAAGATGCAGAATCCTGGTGAAAATCTGCCACCCTATACACTATAGGATTGTAGCCCTAATGGGGAGCTGTGGCCAATGGCCCAGTAGGTCAAGGGAACTGCTAGTTGGAAAGGTTTGGGAACCACTGCCCAAGGGGGGATGAAAGTCAAGGTCATGTTGTGTCACATCAGTATTCTGCCCTCCCCCTCCAGGACCTCAGTCTCAAGCTGGAGATTATCCCCTTTTATTCTCCCAACAATCCCTGCCAAAGTATGCTGTACAGAGAGACAGCGGCTTGCTAAGGTGAGTTTCACTGCTCTGCTGGGCTCTGCACTTGGATCTCTCTGCTTTGAAAACAGGAGATCTGGCAGGGCCCCAGTGAGTTCACCATGAAGCTTGTTCCTGGTGAAATTAGTAGAGGGGGATGGGGAATCTTACCTTGGCGGCACAAGCTGACGGTAGCGGAACGTGCACCAAAGCGATTCCATGCGGTACAGTTGTAGGCCAAGGTGAAGTTGCTGTCATGCGTTGGGTCGATCAGCAAAGCAGAGAGCACCCCTTGGTCGGTCACCATGGTGTCCACCGTGAACCAATCTAGCGAGCCAGCATCCAGCACCCATTCACCCCACAACCAGGCCTGTTGCAAAGAGACAGGGGGGCAAATCAGAAGCCTGGGCAGGTAGAAGATGATGGCTGCAATGCTAACCACACTTTCCTGAGAGTAAGCCCCAGTGAACAAAATAGGACTTACTTCTGAGTACACCTGGTTAGCCTCGTGCCCGATGGGTACCAAGCCCAAGGATCGACTCTAGACGCTACGGGGACGATTGGCCATTCAGAACCTTCCAAGGTTTTGTGGGAAAATCTAAACTAGGGATTCTTAACCAGGGTTATCCATACCCTTTGGAGGTACCAGAACCCAATGAGGGAGGTATGGGACTCAGGCTGCAATCCTAACCACACTTTCCTGAGAGTAAGCCCCATTGAACAAAATAGGACTTACTTCTGAGTAGACCTGGTTAGGATTGTGCTCTCAATCTCTGAACAATTAAAAAAATTGTTAGATTAGGTGATTAACTATTACCATTATTTATATGGATAAGATTATTAAGTATCACCACTGTCAATGCAGATTGAGGCATTCTGATCCTTGCTATCCATATGTAAAGTAGAACCCCGCTGCTGACAAAATAGTGGTACCTAATAGGACTGGTGATGATGCTGATTCCTACAGACTAGTGAAGAAGGTATGGGGACACACTGGGCAATCTATGGGGGGTGGGGGGTCTGTAATAGTAAAAGGGTTAAGAACCCTGAACTAAGCAGTGTGGGTTTAAAATCATGGGTTCAATAACTCTACATTCTAACTACTTTGGCACACATGCATTCCACCTTTTCATCCAACTTCACAAATAATATCTGGTTTCTTTTGCATATGACATACCCTACTGCCTTTCCAAAGACTGGGGCTGGCCTTCTGAGGTGAGGGGAGGTTGTACACAGCCTGCCCAGGCCTCAGAAGGTCTTTGAAAAGCACTTCCAGCTTTGGTTGAAAACCAGGGGTGCCTTCAGGACTCCAGAAGGTCTCCAGGAGGCTTTATGAGGTGCAGGGACACTGCAGGCTACCTCCTCGCACCTCAGAAGGTCAGCCAGAGTCTTCAGAAAGACATTTTGTGAAAACCTGGAAGTGCCTCTCCAAAGGCTCCGGCTGAACTCAGAAGACCTCCTAGACACGACTTCCAGTCATGCCTGGGAGGTCCTCTGAGGTCCTCCAGTGGTTGGCAACCTTCAGTCTCGAAAGACTATGGTAGAAGCCTACAGCACCCGGTATTCCCAAGCGGTCTCCCGTCCAAGTACTAACCAGGCCTGACCCTGCTTAGCTTCCGAGACCAGATGAGATCAGGCATGTGCAGGGCAACAGTTGCTGCTCCAGTGTGGGCTTGCAATCCATGTTGAGACAACTCCATGGATAAGGAGGACCATCTGGTACATTCAGGCCTGGTTAAGGCATGAGGGTGGAGGGCAAAGGCGAGTCAAGCACTTACAATCCTGTCGGGGGGGGTGGGACGCTCCCCACCAAACACTCCAGCCGTGCCTTGGCCCCCACTGCAGTCTGCAGGCTTGGTTCTGCGCCGATAATGGGCGGCCCTGAGGAAAAGACAAAAATGACAGATGCAATCAGGTCTGGTCAGATTTCCGCCAGGCTCACTGCAATAGGTTGCTGTGCATGACCTGGTTCCAAGACCCCTCACCATTCACAGCTAGTGCCTTCTCAGCCACTCCAATGCGTGGCACAATGGCTTTGCAGACGTACATGCCGGCATCTTCCTGCGTCACAGCCTTGAGGTGTAGCGCGTTTCCATTGCTCAACACCTGTGGGAACAAGTGAATTCAGATTTATTTACTGAAATGAAGGGATCAGTGCTCTTTTTCCAGCCCAAAAAAGGATACCCGGCCTCAGTTATCTAACCAGGGAACAGAACATCCTAAACTGAAGGCCTGTTTGGACAGAAGGGCTTCACAATTTTTCTGAGGATTCAAAGTCCGTGGGTCTCCTGATGCCACAACCAAAACTGTGTCCTGTGTGTTCACAGGCTCAGTTCAGGTGGGGAGGAAGGCAGAAAGGGGTGCCCCCCGTTGACCTTGGCAGACAGTCAGAATAAAGCAAAGGTTCTATATCTCTCTTACTACCACCATGGTCTTCCACCTGGCCCACTGTGCTACGAGACAACAGGAGGGGGTAGAGGTTGGTGTTCCCAGATTTGTGTTTGGTAAATTACACACAACTTGGAACCTGAACTCCTGGTTTAAGTCACTGACCACACTAGATCCCTTCTTGGTCCAGGCTAGGGTGAGAGGTGAACTCCCCGCCCAGGTACAGGTGAAAGAGGCATCAGAACCAACACCTACAGTCAGGGGCTTGGGCTGGGAGATAAGGCGGGCTCCAACTGCAGGAAAAAAGAGGAAAACAGGGGTTATGGGGGCCCATCGCTCAGTAGTAGAGACCTGCTTTCCATGCAGAAGGTCCCAGGAGTGGATTTTCTTTTTTTTCTTTTAAAGACAGCGCTTGCCTTCTTTGTGAATGGCTTTTTGGTTGACAAGCAGTTCATTAAACATTCTTCTTAAAATCTGCAGTTTTATACACTGTTGTCTTCAATAGTGTGAATGAACGTGTGTTTATGCATGTATTAAATAGTTTGTTTTCAAAAAATTTGTTTGTAGATACACATCTGCCTGTGCTGCTTCATACAAGTACTTATAAAATTAATTGGGGGGAGCTTTATAGTCAATTAAGGGTCTTGATCCGTGTGCATAATATAAAAAAACAAATTAAGCATGCTTTCTTGCTTCAGAAATGGTTATTTTTACTCATATGCAAATTGATGCAAAGGTAATGGATATATTAGTCACCTCGCTCTAATTGGGTGCAAACCCAGCTGTGAATGTGTCAAAAATATGGCACAAATGCCTAATTTTACCACGATGATGGTCGCAGGTGGGAGGCCTTTGAGGTCTACCTGCTGGAACGGCAAGTGGGGTTACAGGAGAGAAGATCCTGGCGGGGGGAGCCCCACATCTGACCTGCCCACACTCAGTATCTGGCACCAATCTGGCACCAAGGTCACCCTCGTCATCTCCTTGTCCATCCTCCTCTTCCAAAGTGTTCCCACCTATCCCAGGATACACAGACCCAACCTGCCTCCTTCACTTACAATGCACATCCACCAGTGTGCTGCCAACGGCATTCGAGCCCTCGCACGACACGGGCTCCATGAAAAACGATTGATTGACTATCGCCTCATAGCTGTCCCCGTTGGCCTCCGGAATGGGCACACCTCCTTTGGCCCACCTGCGAAGGCATGCACTGGCATCAGAGGAGCCCGGCTCATTGCAATCCCCAAAGCTGCCAGTAGAGGGCATCGCAGCAACATCACTATTGCTGTGTGATCTCTGGGAGGTTGGAGTCTGTTGGCCTTTTTACCTGTCGCCTGTCAGCTCCGGGTTGGAGGTGGCCGTGCAGAGAAAGCTCACTTTGCCACCCTCGGCGACCGTTTGCGGCTGCACCAACAGCATGACGACAGGGGGATCTGCAAGAAAGAGGAGCAGAGAGGCTGAAAACTCAAGAAGGGGGACGGAACCCACACCAATGTGCCCATCCCATCCCAGATCTACTCAGGCCTGGCCTATGTATTAGCTCCTACCCCTACATTTGCCTCCACTCTCCCATTCTTGCCCTTGTCTCTCCCTCTTTTTTGCCTTCCCTATCATCTTGCACTGTAAGCTCTTTGGGGCAGAGGACTTGTCTAAGACGCAACTCAGCAAGGTGCCAGGGGATCAGATGTTGAGGTATGAATAATAATGGAAGGTAACCCACATTCCGCACCAAGAACAAACACAAACACGGTCTCATTTATGCAAATATATTTGCTGACTTGGGCAAGATTTATCTGGTGGCGGCTGCTGATCACCTCGGGGAGAGACAAGGGCATTGAAGCGTCACCTCCAGACCCCTGAAATTCCCAATTGATCCTCCCCCAATTATTTGCACTGAGGCAGGCTACATGCAGGAAGGGGCTTGCGTGAATTCTTCCAGACAGGATAAATTTCACATACAGAATAAGCATGTCAGGGCAAAGGGGTCTAGCATAGCTAGAACCAAGCCACGTTTCTATGCGCATGGATTTGCTTTCTTGCTACCAAGAGGCATATAAGCACATGTGCCCGCACCTGGGGAGACAAGACCATTGTACACTTCGCTGAGCTCCTTGGAGGAACGATGGCAAGAAATGTCATATTATGTATCTGTCCCCAGAAGTAAAAATTGAATCGTATGCACAATCACGGAAGAGAGTCTCCTCTGTAGTGCAGCAATTTTCAATGCTTTTCTTTGCACGACACTCTATGGCAGGGGTTCTCAAACTTCTCAGGAGTAAAATTCCCAAGATACGTTCTTGTAGGAGAGGCAGGAACAGAGCCCAGGTTGATTGCAACCCACTTCTTGTGATTGTGGAGTCCACCAATTTGGACTTGGACAAAAAGGCAGAATTGGGGAAAGGAGGAAGCACCTGCTTCACGACTGCCCTGCCAGTCATCCCAGGGGTGTTTATAATGGTGTATGAGAAGGACGCTCAACGGTGAATGTCTGGGCCAAGACTTTCCTCCCTATACCTTTGTGAATGGCCTGAGGCAGGGGGAGGTCCTCTCATCCAAGTTTTGGGGTGCAATCCTATCCTGCGCTGGTACAGGCAAGCCAGGAGGCTTGCGCTGCATGCAGCGAAGGATTATGACCAGAAGCAGCTTAGCCAGAGGCAAGGGAAAACTTTTCCTCTTACCCCTGGGTAACAGCTGCTGGCCAGTATGGGTCTCCTTGAATTTGTACCACCTCTGGAGGTGGCACAAATCCAAGGAGAGCGCAGTGGCTTCAAACTGCTCCGTTCTCCCTGGGAACAGGGGTTGGGATCTGGCATAACTGCCGGATCCCAGCCCAACTACCTCTCTCTGCCCGCCCACCCCCGTCCACCCCCGGGGCTGCCCACTGCTCACCCACACCCCACCCAGGAATGCCTCTGTCCTGCCTCCTCCCTGACGCCCACTGCCTCCCCCACGCCTACCTTTCACTCTTGCATCGGCCCACCCAGGCCATCGCAAGACTCAGCAGGGAAGCCGCCACAGAGGCTGGATTCAGCCTCCATGTGTTGGCGCATCTCCTTGTGGCTTCTGGCACGTTAGCGACCCTCCCGGGCCGGCGCAATAAACTTGTGGCCCAAGGCACGGTTAGGATTGTGCCCTTTGTCTCTTTTAGGGGTTTAGCCAACTCTTGCTTCTGAACATCCACGGACCTTCCCAGCCTTCGTCAAGGGCTCTGCTCTGACCATCAGAAAGGAAATGGGAGATCTTTGTGCTCCTAAGACAAGCCCAGGAGCACAGCCAGAGAAAAAGGTGGCAGCAGTGCTGCTTAGCAGTCTGTGAAACAAGAAGAGCCAATCAAGCTCCAAGTGTGCTTTGAAAAATCTGCCGGCTCACCTGGTGAACTACAGGAGGGAGAGAAGGGACGGAAGACTGCCGCTGGGCACAGGTGTCAGCTTCCGTGTGTCATTTGCAGGGATCCAATTGAGATCCAGCAGGGAGCTCCTGGAAAGATGAGGAATGATTTTATTCATTTGAAGAATGGAAGAAGCATATGCTGTTAGAATTGGAAGGGAACGTGAAGAGCAGGGGCAAGCCAGGGCACAGGCCCCGCAATGGGGCTACTCAAGTCTGCGCTGGCTGAACCGCCACTTTGCAGCCTGACATGGAGGAAAGAATCTTCACCAGTCCCACCCCTCCCTGGGCCTGTCACTCCTGCACCCTGCCCCGGAATGCCTTCCCCCTCCCCAAAAACCTGCACCACCACCTGGGGTCGTGACTTACCTTTGGGTGCACTCTTGGCTCACAACAGGAGAGGCAGCTGAACGCTTTCCACATGCGCTGACTCCGGCGCACCCTCGGCATCACCTGGCAGGACAAAGTTCCAAACAACACAGTCCTGAGAGATGCCTGCATTGGCTCGGTCATGTCGTGAGAATGGATGATGGCCGGATCCCAAAGGATCTCCTCTATGGAGAACTCCTGCAGGGAAAGCGCCCTACAGGTAGACCACAGCTGCGATACAAGGACATCTGCAAGAGGAATCTGAAGGCCTTAGGAGTGGACCTCAACAAGTGGGAAACCCTGGCCTCTGAGCGGCCCACTTGGAGGCAGGCTGTGCATCATGGCCTTTCCCAGTTTGAAGAGACACTTGGCCAACAGACTGAGGCTAAGAGGCAAAGAAGGAAGGCCCACAGCCAGGGAGACAGACCAGGGACAGACTGCACTTGCTCCCGGTGTGGAAGGGATTGTCACTCCCGAATCGGCCTTTTCAGCCACACTAGACGCTGTTCCAGAACCACCATTCAGAGCGTGATACCATAGCCTTTCGAGACTGAAAGTTGCCAACACCCCTGGCATCTCCACTTGGCGCTGAGGCCCAGTGCTCATGGACATTCCTCACTGGGTGCTGTAGATGTGCCTTATAGTATGTTGGTGATACCCAGCGCCATTGCTCGGAGGGTTTAGGATTGGGCTCCTATTTCAAACCCCTGCTCAGTGCACGGCCACTGATCACCTAACTCAGTAATGGCAACCGACACTGTCTATATTGTTTTGCTTTTTAATTCATTTTTTTCTTTGTTGGTTTGCTTTTTAGAGGCAAGGAAGGCAGGATAGAAATGTTTAAAAGTAAATTTAATAAGAAAACAAATTACCTCCTAACAGTGAGGCAACACAAAGATAAAAACAGCAGATAAAGTGGCAGCACTAAAACCATCTATTCTAACCCAGTTAAGCACCTTGCAAAATAAAAATGGTTATTGCCTGGTACCCAATCAGACAAGGTAGAAACCAGATGAGCTTCCATTGGGAGAGCATTTGACAGGTAGGGCACCACAACCAAGGAGATCCTCTCAGCAGAAGTAGCCCACCCCACCTCAGCACAGATGGCACCCAAGGTGTTCAGAGAATGACTGCCCAAGGTGACCCTCTTCCATGATCAGACTAGGGAGCGGATGATCTTGCAAAGAGTAAGGGAAACAGGAGGGAATTTGGCAGAGGCAGACAGAGAGACAGTGCAAAAGAGAGGCAAAGAAATAAAGAGAAGAAGGAAAAGGGTGAGCAGAGGAGACCAAGGCCAACAATTCCTTGCACGAAATCATTTGTGTCAAAATCTTCCTTGTGCTGCTGAATCAGAGGGTCTTCCCTCTTTTCTTCTGTCTTTTGTTAAGAGAGTATTTAGCTTCAGGGCTCATCTGAAAATTGTATTTTTTAATTAATTAATATGTCAATTTTCACACTCTGCCAGGTGTTTAGATGGGCATTTTTTATTTAGACTCTCAGGAGTCTGAATTCCAGTCAAGACTTTAGGAGCTAATGAAGTATTATGCTAATATGTGATATGCTCCCTTCTGTGACAGACAGAAAGCACCTAGTGACACCAGAACACTCATTCCGACACTGCTGAATTCCAGGGCCTAAATCTGGTTTATACTTCCACATCAGCCATGGTCATGATTCTGCAGGTATTTGACTGATTGCGAATTCAAAGCACATACTGTACTCACCAGATCTTCCTTGTAGTATTCTGGTGGGTGCTTTCCAGTTGGCAAACACAGCCTGGCACAGTGGCACATAAAGCCCTGGATGCCTTTTTTGCTGTGCTTGATGAAGACCCGCTGTAAAATGGCCTTGGTGGCAGCACCAACCACTTTGCCTTCCTCATTGACATCCCTGCTTTCAAGACCTGAATGGGTGAGAGAGAAGGCCAATCAATCAGAGATGCCTGCTGGACCTTTTTCTTCTTTTAACTACAAAGTCTGTTTTGTTCTCTTATTTGTTTGTGCCTATCTCCATGCACGGGAAATCCCCTTTTCTTTCCAACTTTCTCAGTCCATCCCAAGCCACCACTGCCCTCTCTGCTTTTTGACCTCTCTATCTAACTGTGCCTTATGAGTGGGCAGAAAAAGACAGCTTCACGTAATTTTTATTTATTTTTTCAATAGATTTATATCCTGCCCTTCTCCAGAACAACAGGAAGTCCAGGGTGGGTCACAATCACAAATTAAAATTCCAGAAAAAAACAAATTACAAAGAACTTAAAAATATATCAAAATACAATAAATAAATCATGAAGTTTAAACAACCCCCCCCCCCAATAAGGTCAATAGAAAAGCAAAACAAAATCAACAGATACCAAGGTACACAATAATTGTGCACTGTTTTTGTTCCCCTCCCCCTAAAAAATGTGTATTTGAATGTAAATTGTGATGAAAGAGAAGGGTTAAAAGGACTCAAAGCCTAGCAGTTAGTGACGGCCCTTGATCTCTTGCTGTCCACTCTATTCTTCCTATTGGTCCTATTGATTAACTGGGAAAAAATGATAGCTTTCTCTGCCACCTAGGGAGCTGAGTCAGAAGGAGGCTACCTTGGGGACCCTCCCTCCTTGGTGAACAGAGAGCCCCAAAATCTAGTGGGTTCCTTTTCTTCTGGAAGTTAAAACAGTCATGTAATGAGATTATCAGAGACCAGTGATGAACCTGCTCCCTCCTGGATGAACTTGGACCACAAAATCCTTAAAAAATATAGGGAGTTTATGAAAGGGCAAAGCTGCACTCCTCACTTACACATGAAGTAGGCAGGAAAATCTTCTCCTCTTAGGAAGCTCCCATTAATATGAGCCAGGTGTCCTAGAGAGACAGTGGAATAAATAGGAAGTTACTCTTGGAAAACCAACCTGAATCAGTATTAGCTTATGAGGGAGTGCTCTGAAGTGGTTGTAAAGTGCCATGAGACCTCTGGAGAGACCCATCTTGAAGGACAGCTTCAGTGCTCAGGGGATGCCTTTTGGGACTTCCTTCATGGTGTTGCCATCGACAATGGACGGAATGTTGATTCTTGGACTGTCAAGACAGCACCTAGGACTGCCAGAGATCTCCCTAGTTCAGTGTTTCTCAAACTGTGGGTCAGGACCCACTAGGTGAACCGAGAGCCAATTTCAGGTGGCTCCCCATATCATTTCAATATTTTGTTTTTACTATATTAGACTTGATGCTACCATTTGGGGAAATGTGACAAACTTGTACTTTTTACAGGCTAGAATGTAACACAGTAAATGGGACTTACTCCTGGATAAGCACGGGTAGGATTGCAGCCTATGACTGTGAAAACGTTTCCTGCTTATTGAATGCAAATCTTAGAGAACTTTTATAAAATGATGTATAGATGGTGTCTGACTCCAGGTAAACTGGCAAAAATGTATTAATATACCAAATAGATGTTGGAAGTGTACAAGACAAGAAGGAATGTTCTACCATATGTAGTGGACTTGTACAAAAGCAAAAATATATTGGACTTTGATAGACCAGCAAATGCAGTTGACATTTAAGGTAAATTTACAGATGAAACAAGACACTATTTTGTTGGGAATATTGGATGATTCAGTTCAGAAAGACTATGAAACTATGTTTTTATAGATGACAACTGCTGCAAGAATATCGTATGCCAAATACTGGAAAGTTCCAGAGATACCTGTAGTGGAAGAACACTGGCTAAACGTATTGAATTTGACAGAAATGGATAAACTTATAATACTTCTTAAAGATAAGCCAGTAAAAACTTTTATGGACAATTGGAAACCATTCATGGACTTCCTGCGCATTGAAGGGAGAATGGGTCAAATAATCTATGGATTTGATGAGTAGATAGGGGATTTAACTTTTATGGTTTTCTCATTTTTCTTTTTCTTTTGAAAATGCACATTTTAAATAAGTGTAGATTGTTTAAGATGTGATGACTAACTTTTTTGTATGATTTGTAGTAGTAGAACAAAAAAATGTAGTTTGAGATCTCCACACTTGCCACACAACTTGTAATATCTTTATTCTTTTTAATTTGTTTGTATTTGCATTTATTAAAAGAAAGAAAGAAAGAAAGATTTTCCTGCTTGATGATGTCACTTCAGAACATCATTTCCGGTGGGTCCTGATAGATTCTCATTCTAAAAAGGAGGTCCTGGTGCTAGTAGTTTGAGAGTCACTGCCTTAGGAGGTTGTGAGCTGAGACCAGTGTTCTCCCTGTGGGGCACATGTACTGTACCGAGAGGCAATAAACAAGGGGCATCTTTTAAGCATTAGGACCCACTTTTTTAAACGATACTCTATCAGGACCCACTTAGGTTTACCAGACTTTAAAAAAAGAGGTCTAGAAAGAAAAATCTATTTATTTATAAGGGATAATAACCAGAAAAAGACCCTGAAACATTTATTTCCCTATATTTACACGTGCTTGCAAACTGCAGCAGTTGGGCTCTTTGTAGGGTAATATGTAACTACAGTATCTGATTTTTGAATAGCCTCAGGGCTTGAGGAAATAGCTCAGCGGTTCTCAAACTCGCTGGGAGTCCAAGAACTGCTTGTAAGTGGCAGGGACTGAGAGAGGGGATGTGCCCCAGTGGCGCCGCAGTGGTAGTGGTGCCGCAGGCACCCAGAGGCTTGCGTACCTGAGGGGGTCTGCCAGCCTTGGAGAGGGTCCGAGAGGCCTGCAGCTCGCTCTGCGGGTCTCCCCCAAACTTCATTTCACTCGGATCTGAAGATTGGAGTGACTTTTGGTTTACTGTGGCACTGCCGGGGCATCCATTACTAGGTCACTCCCCTTAAGGGGAAATGACCCGTTTTATGTTCCTACATAAAACCCACCAAACATCAGGTCACAACCAACCAGTGGGTCCTGACCCACAGTTTGGGAACCACTTGTATAAACTATTCTTGTAGAGAAGCCAGTGGTCCCCTGTTCCTGGCACTGGGTTCTAGTTTCTGCACCAAGAGACCTGTTGAATCAAAGAGACTTCTCTGTTCAGTCACCCAGATATCACAAGTTCTCGCACAGCCAAATGCTGACCTAATGTTTTTTAAGCCAAAATACACTTTTGCCAAAATACAAACAAGCAAAAATCGTCTCCAACAATTAGGATGGTTTTCAGGGGTGCTCTGCAGTTTGGGAGGATCTGCCAGGTGAAAAAGAGGGGGTGTCTTTGAAACAGTCACACTGCTTATTGGATTAGAGAAACGGGTGGGGGCTGATGTTCAGCACTGAAGTGAGGGATGCTCCTTGACTTACCCACAAAGCAAGCTGCCACCTTGAATATTGCTGCCTCCTTCACACAAGGATGGAACACACAGCTCAGAGCAGCACCCCTAATGAGATCTGGGCTGTAGGTCTTGGTCTTGCAGAAAATAACAATGAGAACTGGCATCAGGCATATTTGTGCAAAGGGAACACTCTGTACTGATCCTACCACCCTTCTGTCACAAATAAACTAGTGAAACCCATGAAGTTGGATGTAGACTAAGCAGACCTGGGTTCAAATCCATGCTCATCTATGAATTTCACTAGAGGACTATGGGACAACGAACATCATACTACCTTATAGTGTGATGTGGAAATTCCCCATGGTATATGAGAAAATTTATACAGGTTGAGTCTTGGCATCCATGAGGGTTCCGTTCTTAGAACCCCTGCGGATGCCAAAAATCATGCTAAATGAAATCCATTTAAAAAACAATGTCCCTTTTCTCAGTGGTTTAAAAACAGCTTCACTTAACATTGTGAGGGAGAGCAGAAGCAGAAAGCAGACAATCTCTCTCTCTCTCTCCAGGTGCTTAGAAAGGCCTCACTCCTAGGCAGTGACACTTCCCTTCACCTGAAGCACAGGGAAAGAATGCAAAGAGGGAGGCAATAATCACTTCCCTTTGCATTCTTTTCAGTGCTCCAGGGGGAAGGCAGGGGTTGCTTGCCTGGGAGTGAAGCCTCTCTAAGCCCTTGGAGAGAGATTACAATGGTAAGTGAGGCTATTGTTAAAGGATGTTTTTCCTTTAATTTAAAGGACCATTCTCATCACACTGAAATAAAATTGAAGGTGAAAAATCCTCAGCTAATGATATTATACCTGTATGAGTTTTGTTGAGATAAAGCTCAGTAAGATAAAGCTTTGTAAGTAGTTCTACTCTATTCTTGACGAACAGGTGGGATTTAAAGTGGTACCCTGGGAAGGCAGCAACAGAGACTTACCAAATGTTTGGCAACATGGTAGAGCACGAAGTGAAGGTCGTGGCTTTGGGATTTCACGTACCTCCTCACTCTTGGGACCAGCACTCTGAGATAGGCCATTGCTTCCTGCAGCACATGGAGTCAAAAAAGTTCATATCCTAAGGCAGGGGCCTCCAAACCCTGGCCCGGGGGCCATATGTGGCCCATGGAGAGCCTCTATCTGGCACACGACCAGCCTCTTGTTCCCTGAAAGCCTCTGGCCCACTTGGCGGAACATGACTGGAACAGTGCTCTGGTTGCGTCTGGAGGGTGGCTTCTCGTCTGAAGGGCCGGAGAGGTTGAATGAATGAGCCCATTCATTATTTATTCACTCATCTAAGTTCCATCTCTGATTTATTTATATAAATGTTACATTTAAATTTTTTTCCCGGCCCTCAATACCGAGCCAGATATTTGATGTGGCCCTCTGGCCAAAAAGTTTGGAGAACTCTGTCCTAAGGCGTCCTTTGCACTGGAGAAGAATTTTTCTCCTATGGAAGGCTTCTTATGGAAACCTCAGGAAACAATCCTAGCCAGGGGAAACACCAGCATACTGTCACACACACCAGCACACAGGCAGCCCCACCAGTGCAGAAGCCTGACAGGTGCTGCACTGACACAAGCACAGCAGTACACCAGAAAGCCATGCCCCACCACCAACAGGTTGAAGAAAGTCCCTGGCCACAACCTCACCAGCAGAGAGGTTGAAAAAGGGGGGAGGGAAGCAAGGTGGGAAAGATAAAGTTAGATCCCAAAATCCCTTCCTGAGCTGTACATGCCCCCAGTGGCTCCAAAGCTGGCAACGTAGCTTGTGTAGCTCATAGGAGTCCCATGAAGTAGCTGGTATAGCCCTGCACAGGAGTCATGCCATGCGGGTAAGTCTTTCAGAGGTCTGTTACCCTGCACATGCCCGATCTTGTCTGATCTCGGAAGCTAAGCAGGCTCAGGCCTGGTTAGTACTTGGATGGGAGACCGCCTGGGAATACCGCCTGCTGTAAGCTTATACCATAGTCTTTCGAGACTGAAGGTGGCCAACCATCTCACCACCCCCCCCCCCACAGTTAACCTCTCCAATATGATGTCACATTGGAATCAGCAGACAAAGCGCACTCAGCCCTGGGCAATCAGCACAGCGGCCGCATAGCATCAGGCTGTAAGGTACCCTATGTCTATGTTTGCAGCAGGACCCTATCACCCCGAGTTGGGGCGCCTTCTCCCTGATGTGCCAGCAAGACACAAGGCCTGGCGAGGTTAATCAAAGAGCTATTTAGGACTGAAGCATGCTGGGCAAATGTCTAGATCTCCGTCTACCATTGTGTGATCCTTAGAGGAAGGTCAGAGTACAAATGTACGCACATAGGAAAACTAAAATATTCAAGCATTCAGCTAGCTAGCTTGCAAGAAAAGAGTAATACAGTGGAAACTGGTTATTTCTCAGGTACTTTGAGTGGACTGGAAACAGGTTTGTTTCATGTCAGCTCTGAGCTGGAAAACATGCGCTAGATCTACAGGTAGAGCCTCATTATTCGCGTGGGTTCCATTCCAAGCACTTAAGTGGATGGCAAAAAAACGTACTATAGCAAATCAATTTTTAAAAAAAAATTAAAAAAGTTTTTTGGCTCAGGTGATTTAAAAACAGCCTTGCTGACCTTTGTGATGTAAGATCATTAAGAAGACAATCCATCAATCAGTCCTCCAATTCACTCCGCCCCTCCCTTCACCAATGCAAAGTGATCACCTTTCTTTCATGTGCTCAGGGGGAAGGGAGGGGTCACCTGGAGAGAGAAGGATTGATGGATTGTCAGCCAGCTGCCTCCCCTCTCATTAAGGAGGCTATTGTTAAAGAACTGTTCCGATTTTTAAACTGATTTTAAAGGCATGCATTTTCCCCCTTCTCCAGGGATCAGCACATTCCTTCTCATTTGCAGTGGCCATTCATGCTGAGTCAAATCCGTGTATAACAAGACTGGACCTGTATATTTTCTGATGTCAGAAAGCCAAGATATAACAATGGCAATGGCATTGCTAGATTGGTGCGAGCCACACTGCGTGACGTGCACGGGGAGTGATACCACTACTCACCCAAATTTTTAAAATCTTTGTATTTCCAAATAATACAATCATGTTATATATCAATCAAAGCATAATTTCATGTATGAAGTTCATGTAACTTCAATGAAACAAACCTTAAACTAGCTCTTTTCCATCAAAAGTTATAAAAAAAACAGCGGGGTGGGGTGATGGTACAATGCCACTCAAAGCATTGCCCCTCCCCCCCGTCGCATGGGAGGAGATCCATCACAGGGGTGATGCGCTGGCGTCCTGCACCGGGTGACACAAACCCTGGTGACGCCACTGCAGAGAGGGAAGCAAATTAGTCAAGACAGGACCTGCAGGGGGAATGAAGCCGAAGACGGTGGTCAGTCTTGCGAAGCCAACATGTACAAGAAACCCTTGAGCAGGGCCAGCCCATTCATGAGGCCAGCTAACGCAGATTGGTGGGGCTGCCCATCTCTGCCTGCCTGCCTACCTCCACTGCTCCTCCTCCTCCTCCTCCTCCTCCCACTCCCTGCATTGGAAAGGGAAGAAGGGATAGAGAAGAGCAGAGGAAGAGAAAGCTGGAGGGCAGGAGAGAGTTGAACAAGAACATGGGGAAGGGGAGGAACAGAGACTGGCACATCATCAGTTAAAGGGGGACAATATTTGGCATGCTGCCTTAGGAGGTCTTGGTCCTGCCCTGCCTATCCTTAGCATCATCCTTCCCCCACGGGCACAGCAAGCAAGAGTTGAGCTACAACATGGGAGAATTTCCCAGAACAGTCAATGGCAGGTCACCCCCGGCAACAAGAGTCTTGGTCCCTGCTCTTGGAGGTGATTCCTCTCTCCTGCTAATGTAAGTCACGCAGGTGGCCACTCACCTCCACCACCTCACTCTTATCCTGGAGATGAACAAGAATGTTCACCATTTCAGAAATGGCTGCTTCTGTTGTATGTGGGAGCCACTGTTTCCCCTTCCGGCTCCGAAGCAACCACAAGTGCTTTATCACTAGGGCACGGACGCTTGCTTCCTCCTGCAAATAGGAAACAAGTAGGAAGAGTCACCAGAGGTTGATACTTGCCAGGTTTCTAATCTCATAAGAGCATAAGAAGAGCCCTGCTGGATCAGGCCAAAGGCCCATCTAGTCCAATTTCCTGTATTTCACAGGCCCACCAGATAACTCAGGAAGCACACAAGACTGCATGCTGGTGCCACTCCCTTGCACTTGGCATTCTGAGGTAGCCTGCTTCTAAAAGCAGGAGGCTGCACACACCAA
The DNA here is from genome assembly GCF_035046505.1 of Tiliqua scincoides. Lineage (NCBI taxonomy): Eukaryota > Metazoa > Chordata > Lepidosauria > Squamata > Scincidae > Tiliqua > Tiliqua scincoides. The sequence continues at coordinate 15,088,807 of NC_089830.1, read as the reverse complement.
TCATGGTTTGTAACCTGTGATGGGCTCTTCCTCCTTACATTTGTCCAATCCCTTTTTCAAGGTATCTAAGCCAGATGCCATCACCACATCCTGTGGTAAGGAGTTACAAAGAATAATTACAGTTACTGAGTGGGTGGGTAGATAAATAAATAAATACTTTCTTATATCTGTTCTAATTCTCCCAACACTAAATTACTGGTGACAATGTGCAACAGAGATGTTGTTTCTGGTTTTAGCCCTTCATTGTCTGTGGCTCCAAGGATGAGGAGCCCATGTCTCTTCTCCTGAATTTAGCACACACACTCTTGATAGCGTGCCCAGTACCAAGGAACTCCATGGGTCACCTGTACAGTGTCTGACATGACAATCTAAAACACTCACATGGTCAACAAGAGCAGAGTAGGTTGCAGACAACATTCTGATGTAGCTGGTTTCTTCCTCCCCTGTGATAGAGGACAAGGTGCTCTCTAACACATCCAAAATTTTGGGGAGGGCTTCTGGCTCGCTCATGCCCAGCTGATTGAAGAGAGCCAGCTGTATGCACCAGGGGCTCTTCATCTAAAACAAAAGAGGTGGCTCATTTAAATATATACAGTCAGTTCTTGTTATCCTCTAGGGTAGGTTCCTGGAAAATCGAGTGGATACCGTGTTAGCAGATACTGAATCATTGAGCCTATGGGAAACATGGGGTTCGGTTCCAGGGAAACCTCTTCAACATATACTCTATGCACTTTATGAACCTGATGTCTATAGGGTTAGGTGATAGCGAAGGCTCATCAACATCTGATGCTTCCGCCTCTGTGCTGGCTGTCCCTTGACTAGTTAAAGGTTGCTGACCCAACAACAAGCCTCATAGTTCAGCAGTGGGAAGGGGGTAGCTTCACCTGTCCTCGTCCTCAACCTGACTCTTGGCTCCTTACATAGGCTTGCCCCAGAGCAGCCCTCAGGTAGACTTCCATTGGCCTCTCATCATCGCCATTCTGAAGGTTCAGCAGCAAGTTCCCAAGATGGTGCCCAAGATGGCAGGGCAAGTCAGGAAGTGGACACAAGTGTGCCCAACCATTCTCCATGGGCCAATCCCAAAGTCCCTTTGGTATCCAAAACTGACCTAAAGTAGACAACTTTCTAAAAAACTGACTGGATGCAATTACGCCCATTCCTTCCATATACTGTTGGCCATATACTGTATACTGTCTCTTCCTCTCAGCCCTGCAGAGCACCAACACTGCCTTCTGCTCACGAGGAGGCCACTGTCTCTTCTCCTCCTCCTCATGCAACCTCTCTTGCCCCCACCTGCCTGCCTGCTCTTAGCTGCACTGCTCCCCATCCCAGTGCACCAGCACTATATTCACAGGTAATGAGAATAGAGTCAGATAACTAGAAGTAGGTAGCAATTCTGCCCCTCGAACATAAGCAAATGCACATATAAAGAGGAACTGAACTGAACTATCATGGGTGCAGCTTCTTTTATTACAGAGTTCCCACCACTTGATAGGTGCAGAGAGGAGTACACCCATCCCAGCAATCTTCTGTCAAAGTCCCTGTGGATATGCAAGAATGGAATCTGTGCATGTGCCGGCCAACTATCTGAGGAGTTACATTTTTATTATCCCTGTCTTTCGAGGATGACTTACCAAATCAGATTCAAAGATCAGGGAAGAAAGTCCTCTGAGGCTCAGCTTCCGAACCCCGAGTTTCCCATGATCCAGCCACTGAAGGAGAGAGTCTTTTGACATGATGTTTCCAAGCTCCTTCACACGGTTCAGGAGCAACTGAAAGCCCAAGAAGGACAACAGAAGCAAATTAATTGGGGTGAACACTTTGGTTCACCTTGTTGAGCTCTTTGCAGATGAGTGTTCATGGCTTTATCCACCACGTACAGATGCAGAGGGCACAGCTATATCAATGGTTTAAATTTGGTGAAAAGCCATTTCCTCTCCTCAGAGCATCCTGGGAACTTTATTTCTGTGAGCGGAGCCAGAAAACTCATGCATTGGCAGTGCCATCACAATTCCCAAGATTTGCTGGAAGGAACTGCATCAGTTGAACTCAACAGGAAATGGATAGAAGTTTAGAGCATAGAGTTGCCTGGAGACACCCAGAAACATCTATCACAGTCTCTTCTGCAAGCTGAAGCAAAGACTCAAAGAGTGAATTCCAAGTCATTCACATGCCTTGTCTCCCTGACCTTGAGGTCAGAGATTCAGGGCAAAACCAGCCCAGAGGGTATAAAATTCACACACTCCTCTGTAAACACAAGTAGACTCTAACTGATCATTTGATGCCCTGTAATGGTGCCCATAATTTGCCATCCACATGCCAACCAATCTTTAGGACCATTGGTTTCCATAGCAGTTACATGGCCTAATCCAGTGGTTCCCAAACTTTTTTGACTGGTGGCTCTCTTGATCTACTTTGCCATTGGCCGTGGCTCTCCATTAGGGGCTACAATCCTATGCAGGCAGGTTTTTCACAAGGATTCTGTGGCTCCCCTAGCTGATTTCCATGGCTCTCTGGGAAGCCACAACTCACAGTTTGGGAACCACTGGCGTAATCCTATCCAGGGAAAGGCTGCAGGGTGCATCGCCACTAATGAAGCCTCTCAACTACTGCAGTACCCCTCACCTTCTGGTAGAGCATCACTGCTGTTTCATAGAGCCATGCATGCTCTTCAGCCCCAAAGATGTCCAGAAGGAACTCAATGATGCCAGGGACCAAGGAGTGTGAGCGGGAGAGGAGAGTCCTGGAATAGGTAACAGGACCATGCAAAAAAAAAGAAAAGAAAAAAGAAAAGAGGCACGAAAGATGTCAGTGGAAGACAAATGATGCACATTCACATCCCACAACTTCAGCTATCTGACACTCCTTGAGAAACCCAGCAGTCTTCCTCCTACCTTACTAAGCTGGACAATCCCTCATTAAAACATTGAGGACTGCTCAGCTGATCCCAGCACTCGGTTTCCTCTGACACAGATCTCATGATGTTACAGAGAAGCTGGAGTGTTTTCAGCGGCTCTCTGCAAGCAAGATAAAAGAAGTAAGACCAGGAGGGTCACTGCCACAGATACACCAGGAGTGTGACTAAGGGTCCCACTTCTATAGAATCCAAGAGTTTCATTTAAGTCAGAAATGGAACAAGTTGCTGGCTCAGGAGTAATCTTCTTCTTATTTTGAGTGTGTGAGATTGTAAGGTCAATTTCCCAGATGAGCACATGTCCAAGGGAAACCCGGCCTGGGTGCCAAATCCAGGATTCCAACAAATCTGTGCGCCCGGTGAGCAGACCTTACCGTTCAGCCTGAGCGCTGCATGTGGTCCTCCACGATCAGGAGACAGAGATGCTCTGGGCAGTCACATGTGCCTGAATGTCCTGTCACGTGGCCTTCTGGGACGCCAGGCAGCAGATGTGACTGCCCAGAGCGTCCCCCAATCATGGAGGATTACACATGGCGCCTGGGTGGAATGGAAAGATGTAGTCCAAACAAGAACTGCTTTTCCTGTGTGTGGCGGTAGTGAGTTTGGCCACTGTGGTCCAAGCGGAAAAAAGGGCCACATGCTGGGCAAGTGGCCATGGCTGAGTTGTATCCTCCATGCCTTGCAAGCACCGTGTTCCAGATTCAATACCTGGCATGGTCAATCCCAAAGCTAGCACCAAAACCCAAAAGATCTCTTGCAGAGACAACTTACCTCACATTGTTGCCGTCCTTCAAGGAGACCGAGATTTGCCCCAGCAATGTCAGAAGCAACTTCGGAAACTGCTCTCTCACCCTTCTTTTGTTAGCAGCAGCACGGAGAAAGCTCCTCATGGCTTGGGTGGCATGTTGCTAGGAGACAAGGAAAAAGAGATGCCCGGTGCTTTTACCGCTTCTTCTTTGTCCCGGACCAGAATGCCATGCAGCAGAGGGTGAGATCCTGTGTGTATGCACCTGCTCATCTCTCTCATTGGCAGGGGGAGTCCTCCACTGCAATCTGCCTGGTACCTGCTGGGGACTGGGCTCGTCCTCCACCCCCTTCCCCTCACTTCCTCACCAACCCAAACTCCAGCTGAGGCAGGGTTGGCCCAATCCTGACCGAGGGAGAAAAATACACCTTCCTGTTCATGAACTCAGCTGGGCAGAAGGTTTCCTGCACAATCCCCAGTGATAGGAATGGATCCTGCCTCTTTTTCTTTCACAGTCTCCACTCATTTCACTAGGACTTGAAGAAAAGGGCATCCCCATGGGGTCAGATGGGTTTGTCTCTCACTCAGCCACAGTTCAAAAATCTCTCACCTGCAGTGAGCACTTCATATTGTCTCTTGGCAGGTCTCCCATATTGGACTTTGCAACAAAGTGGTACTCTTGTAGCTGTACCAGCGGGGAGGTCATAAGGCTAGGCAGATAATGGTAGTGGGATAAGGTGTTCTCTCTATCTTTTCTATCTTCTGGTAAAGCATACCTAGAGGACAATCCTCAGGCTTTACTTCCTTCCTGCTCTCTCTCCCCCTTCCCCTCAAAAGGCCATGGAGCTAGACAGACTAGCTATGGGATTCTCTCAAACTCACATGCATGTTTTTTAAATTAACTGATGTCTGACTCTTGAACTCAAGTCTCAAACAAAGCTGCCGATCTCGGCTTTCCTGCAAAATGCATCTTTTGGGGTTTGGTCTCTGCCAACAACCCAGCATTGGTTGGAGAGCTACATTGCAAAGATGTCAGCAACAGCAGAGATTTTCAACCCTTTTCATTTCACGGTACACTGACAAGGTGCTCAAATTGTCAAGGCGTACCATCAGTTTTTGGACAATTAACAAGGCACATTGCACTACAGGTGCGGGGCTTGCACACCCCAACGGCCCTACTGATAAATGACCCTCTCCCAAACTCCTGCAGCACCCCTGTGAACCACTGGCAGCACACCAATGTGCCATGGCACACTGGTTGAAAATCCCTGTGCTAGAGTATACCAGATCAAGGGCAGTCCCTCCAACAGAAATCAGTTCTCTCTTTCCTTCCTGACAAAAGGAGAGCACATCATGCACGAGGGACAGTCATTCACACTTGTGGTTCAAACCCTGAAATCATATTCTGGATTGTTGTGGATATTAACATTCATTGATATTGAAGAAGTTGATATTCTCCAGGGTGAATTTTGGTGTGTAGATTTTGCCCTCAGTACCAACTCCCGTGGCTTCTCTCTCCTTGCATGGAGCTGCAGGATATACTCATACGCTACCGGGAGAAGGGAATCGTGACACAGTTCCGCAGCACAGCTCTTACCACACTTGTCTGCTCTTCTGGCTTTCCCCGCATCTCATACAGAAGGGCTTCAAGGAGCAGGGTTGTATCGGCACAGGCAAACACCACCGGCCAGTGCTCCTGACAAGCGCTGTGAATTGAAAAACAGACAGTTAGGTCCCTTGGGCCAGGCGTGGCAACATCTGCCTACCTTACTGATGGCCCCCTGCAACCTGGAGTCAGCCTTGGTGCCGCCCTATGTAGCATGCTCTTTGGCAAACTACAAGCCCCAGGATTCCTTACTTTCTTCTGGCATTCCTACATGTCAGATGTACCCCCAGGGAGCAGTAACTCAGCAAGAAGAACTGTAATAATCATGAACACTGGAATCACAGAGAGAGTGCAAAACTGCCTGATACCATCTCACTTAGCATTGCCTATTCTGACTGGCGATGGTTCTTCAGCATTTCCGAGAGGGGTCAAATCCACTTTCCAGCCCTACCAGCAGATGCCAGGGATTGAACCCAAGTCATTCTATGTACAAAGCGCGTGCCTTATCACTGAGCTAGGGGCTTTCCCATACATGATGCAGAACATATGGCAGTCAATGAGTTATGCCTGCACAGTGAATCCAACTTTACAGATTAATAGTGATGCCAAATGGGCACACTGTTAGTTCGGATTTTTGGAGCGGCAAACAACAGACAGGAGAATTCAGAGGACTTCTGACAAAAGTAAACCTTTACTCGTTTGCAAACGGGACCCCCACACACACAGGTGGAGGATCCCAAAAAACTACAATGATGCAGGTTTTATAGGGTATTCTAGATAGGGGAGGGGTACAAGAGCACACAAAGAGAGGAGAACATCCATGGGAAAATTAACAGACCAACAGGCAAAAGAACAACATTTGGCATTTGTTATCAGTTCAGGATGTTGATTTGAGAAGGGCAGTTTGACGCGCATAGACACTTTGTTTACAGACCTATCCATTGCAGAGGATCTGGTGCTCTATCAACATCCCTTTTACCCTAACCCTTTCATCCTGATTTGTTTCTTGCCATTGTTTATGGCTTTCTGTTCATCCTTGGGGCCCATACTGCAGCCAGCTTGTTTTCTGAGAAGGATATTAGATGCTGGCTGGTATCATTCTTGGACAAGGGTCAGAGAGGGGCTTTTAGTCAGAGCATTTGGGCCTTGTGGGTATTTCAATATTGTGAGCTGGGCATTTTGGGGACAATAGGGAATCTTTTTGATGGAGTAGCTGGACTGATAGGGCAATTTTTACATCAACTTACTGATCAGGACCAGGAATTTTTCCTGACATCACTTCCGGTGGGTCCCAGACATTGTCATTCTAAAAAGTGGGTCCCAGTGTAAACATGAGAGAACCACTGCCTTAATTCAAAACAGGCCAATGAGACATCTGGGGGGGGGGGGTTGACACCCTAGTGACCAAAATTCTGGAAAGCGTGGCTTTTAGGAATAATGCCATCATGTTAGGAATAATACCATCATGAGACCATTTGATGCAGAATTTCATCTATTGCTTGTGGGGAAATATTCACTGCATTAATTTTCTGGCCATTATTACTACTCACTTCATGTCATGACTATTACTATCTCTCAGTCTCACCTACCTCACAGGGTTGTTGTGAGGACAAAATAAAGGGAGGAACCACACACACCATCCTGAGCTGCTTAGAGGAAGGGTGGTATAAAAATGTGAAAGAATTAATATGATTAATTAATAATTAAATAATTATGTTGCATGAGGAGACAAAAATTTATGGGCCCCAGTTGTCAAGTGACCTAGCTACGCCACTGTATATATTTGAGGATCTGGAGGCCATTACTTGCTATAATAACCTAAGCTGCATGAAGTGTTGATATGCATATACTTTGTATATGTGTGTGTGTATATAAATATACATTCCGCACCCCCTTTTTTTAAGTATGTAACTCATAAGCATGTATCCATGTAATGCTATTTTTGGGGGGTTCTGTTTAAGCAATAAAAATAAAATAAAATAAAATGGCTGTACAGGTCTCCAGTGCCCACAGAACTGCCACTAAATCTCAGCCAGGCACAGAAGCATGCGCATACATAATGAGCCTATGTGTGCAATCCTAACCCCTTATGTCAGTGCTTTCCAGCACTAAGGGCCATGCAGCTCCAAGGTAAGGGAACAAACATTCCCTTACTTTGAGGAGGCCTCCATGAGTGACACCCAACTGCAGGTTGCAGCACATGTTCCATTGGCACCGCTATGCCAGTGCTGGAAAGTACTGACATAAGAGGTGAGGATTGCGCCCTATGTCCGTGTTTCTCAACCAATGCTATGTGTACCACCAGCGATACTTGAGGTTGTGTCTGATGGTACTTGTGGGACCCCCAGGCATCTGCTTCTGGCAGCAAGACAAATGAACTGATGTGACCAACTTCAGTAGGAGGCTTGGCTCAGTGAGCAGCAGGCTTTTCACCTACTCTAAAAAGCCCTCCTGTTCACCCTGAGCCTCTTCCTGATTGGTGTTTGTCATGTGGCATCTGGCCTCTCAACCCAGAAGTAACTGGCAATCACTTCTGCTGGTACTTCCAATAGGTGGATCATGCAAAGTGGTACAGTGTGGGATGAACATTGAGAAACGCTGGTCTATGTGCATACAAGGCTACAATTCCTGGCTCCTAATACAAATCAAGTTTGAAATATTAGGAAACTAAACCATGAACTAGATGTGACCGGACACCCGTAGAGATGCTCCAGAGCAGAGTATTCTTCATTCTGGTAGGCAGGCAGAGAGGGTGGTGGGGAACCCTGCTTTAAGTTTGTCCTGGGTGCAGAGACGTGATACTTAGGGCCCAATCCTATCCAACTTTCCAGTACTGGTGCAGCCGTGCAAACAGGGCATGCGCTGCATGCAGTGGTGGGGAGGCAGTCACAAAGGCCTCCTCAAGGTATGGGAACATTTGTTCCCTTACCTTGGGGCTGCATTGTGGCTACACCAGTGCTGGAAAGTTGGATAGGAAAGTTGGATAGGAAAGTTGGATAGGATTGGGCCCTTAGGCACTACTGTAAGCCCCATAGATCCCCAATGGGCCATCCAAGGCAGTACAAGCTGAAATCCCCTATAGCTGCTATGGGTGGTTTTTTATAAATACTAACAGAGAGGGAGAAATGCTTTAAATAAATAGATACCTGAAAGGATGCTGGAGGAGAAAGTTCACTACTTGGACCACGTTCTCACTCGCAAGCACGCCAAAACCTAGGAAGGGCATGTTGCTTTCACCCCTCCTTTCCGTTTTACACTTTTCAAAGAAGTGTTCCAGCAATGTCTCAACCTGTCAGGAAAGCAAAGGGCCACTGCTAAGGTACCCAGAAGCAAAATGTCTCAGAGGCTGTTGCCGTCCTAGGCAGGGCAACATCCATGAGGCCAGGTGAGATGAATTCCTCAGGTAGCAGACTGGTGGACGGGGGAGGGTGACCAGATGTCATAACGGCAAAAAGAGGATCAGGCACCCCCAAATGTAGGAATTCCAAGAAAAATGTAGGACATGACACAATAAAAGCTATGAACATTCATGTATTGATTTCATGTGGTTAATTTAAACACTTAGGGCACAATCATAAAACAATATTACTTCTTAAATTCAAAACTATATTACTTATAATTTATTATATATAACATTAATTACAAGACAGTTCTGTGCTGCCTGCAGGGGACCACTCACAGGGAAAAGGAGGACATTAAAGTTCTTTTCCAGGACACGAGGTTAAAAAGAGGATATGTCCTGGAAAAAGAAGATACCTGGTCACCCTGTGGGGGGGGGGGGGAACCCAACTCCATTTGTTGGTTTCTGCCCACCGATTTGCTGCCCAAGGCAATTGCTAAAAAAACCTTTACTAAACCTTTTTTCTCCTCCCAATGCCTGGATTTGAAAACAAAGAAGGAGATGGAGTGAGAAGAGGAACAAGAAGAGCAGTCCTCTCTCCTTCATGCCAAACTCCCTCTCCATCTCTCTCTTCCCTATGAGAGAAGAGTGTGTGACTGCATTTAGGGAAACATTTAGGGAAATGTTATGGATCTGTACTTTCAACAGGATACTATGTAAATGCTTTTCACATTGATAGTCAATAGGGCTTACTCCTGGGTAAGCGCAGACAGAATTGCAGCCTTTGGGATATTTGGGGAATTTTTTTGAAACAGATCATCAATTTCTTGGGAAAGTTAGGAGGGTTCTTCTTTAGTTTAAATAACTTTTTAAACTTATACTTATTGTAACATTTTAATATACTTAGGCTCAAATCCTAACCAACTGTCCAGCACTGGCATAGCTTTGCCAACAGGTCAAGTGCTGCATCCTGCAGTTGGGTGGCAATCACTGAGGCCTCCTCAAAGTAAGGCAATGTTTGTTCCCTTACCTCACAGCTACATTGCCCTTATGTCACTGCTGGAAAGTGGCTTAGGATTGCACCCTTAATTAATTTGATTTGACTTTGTCATGTGAGGGGTGTTAAATTGTCCTGTCTGATTATCTCACTTCCAGCCATGACATTACTTCCTGGTCAATGACATCAATTCTGATGAGCCCTGACAGATTGCCATTCTAAAAAGCAGATCCCAGTTCTAAAAAAGTCTGAGAACCACTGATTTCAGCCATGGATTTCACACAAACCCTTAGCATCTTATGGTTTGCCTCTCTTGCATACGTATCTTTTGGGAGATGACAGATATATTAGGATTGGTACCTGACATCTGTTCCATGCTGAAACTTGGGGTTATTGCAGAACTTAGAATTCAGGAACACCAAGCTAAACTTGAGGGGGGGGAGGGGGGTTTATATTTTCACCTCTAAGGCCACTCACCTGACATATGGTCTTTCAAAGTCCTTTGGTTAGTACTGGCATGATATGCTCAAAAATATATCCTTCAAAACATGCTAAGGATCTGGCGCAAGGATCCCAATGGCATGGGATTGATTGACAACTCCAAGAGATCCAGTTCAAAACCAAGATCCTTCTTTGCTATCCAGACTGTCTCTCTGGATTTATTTGTTCTCCCAACGGCTCAATAATATGTGTCAGGTCTTACTTTGTTTCTTCGTTTTGAGTTTCACTGCTTACTGTTAACATGTTTTTAATGCTTTGTTGGATGTTTTTCCTTCTGACCTGTTATGATACTTTGTATTTTATTATGGAGCTTTGTAAATCCTCTTGGGTAATTGCTTCAGCATGGGAAAGGTGGGGTATAAATTTCTATACTAATAATATCTTTGCAGTTCCTTACCTTCACTACCTTGCCGCCAAACTGCTTGAGGAGTTGACGGAGCAAGCAATATATATCAAACACCTCAAAGGAGTTCTGGGCAGCTCCGGATAGGAAGGCCACGGCTTCCAAGAGTTCTTCAGGAGTCAGGAATGCACCAAAGACCTGAAACAATGCAACATCTCTGAGCGTCAAATCTTGCTTGGTTTATTCAACTATTTATACTCCACTTTTCCATGGAAAATGGTCTTGGGCTTTTAGTGAAAGAAAATGTCCAAAGCAGCTTACAAGTTCAGAACATACAACCGAACGTAAAACATAAACAGTCCAATGTACAACAATGATAAACAAAATCAAATCCAGAAGATTCCCAAACATTTCAGCACCATGACCCACTTCTTAATACAACACTCTATTGGGACCCACCTAGCTTTAACAGACTTTAAATGAAAGGCCATCTAGAAAAAAATAGTTATTTATTTACAAGCAATAATGCCCAGAAAAAAAGAGTTAGCAGCTACCTTGCAGACTGCAGAAGCTGAGCTCTTTGCAGGTCAATTAGCAGCTATTTGATTTTTGAATAGGTATTGCAGATGTAAGTCAATCTGATGGGAGATTGACTTACATCTGCAATACATGATCTCACATCAAGGACATATTCAAAACTTCTTTCTTGGGATGGCGTAGCAAGGTTAACGATGAGACTTTCCAGAGATATTTATGTGATTTTCACGTAATCCTTTTGCAGGAAACCCGGTCTCAAATTCCTTTACACCTTCAAGGTTTTAATTCCTACAACATTCCAGCTTATAGAATAAGCTCCAAGGGGCGTTTGCAAGCGGGGATGACAATTTTTGTCTCTTCCCAGCTCAATTCAGAACTGGTGGTCACCAAGACAACTAGCAAATTATGTCATGCAGTCAAGCTTATTCTTAACCATCTCCAATTAATAATTGGAAAGGTTTATCTTCCTCCTGGCTTGAACAGCCAATTATTATTCCAGAATTGGAGCACCTTCTCTAAAACTGTCAAGGAGTTAGACATGGAATTTCCTTCATGCCATTGGCTTATTGGAGGGGATTTCAACGCCAGGCTTGGAAATTCAGAGCCGTTGCTCAGTACTGCCGCAAACTTCGATCCTGATTCATCTCTCCTTGATTTATTTTCTTTAGAGAGATTTTCCAAAGATAATAAAACGAATGCAGCTGGCCTCTATTTGGCCAGATTCTGTCTCAATTTTAATACAATATGGTTAAATGGCCTTGTAGATTTCCCCAATTCAAGTGAATTCACTTCTGCTTCAGCCAGTGGTTCCAGTGTTATAGATTATTTCTTGGTTCCACTCAGTGGTGGGATTCAAATAAATTAGCAACAGGTTCTATGTCCTAATGAACAATAAGCAACTCAGCTTCAATTGTCTGCCGCAAAGGACGTTGAAAGACTACGGCTGCACTCCTCTACTGTACAGTACACACTTTCCTGGGAGTAAGTCCCATTGAACATAATGGGACCTACTTCTGAGTAGACAGTCATAGGATTGCACTGTAACTTTAACCCAATGTCTAAATCCAAATGGCAAGGCTGCAATTCTGTCCTCTGTAGTCACACTTACAGGCCTCTGGCCACTAGTTTCCAAGGAGGATAAACATGCGGCTGAAATGCACACTTCAAATGGACATTTTTCTTGAATTCTCAAGGCAGTTGTATAATGAAATCAGGAAGGCACCAAGAAGAGGAGGTGGGAACTGCCAGGGCTCCAGGTTACCAACCTCTGGAGACACCACAGCAGCAGAGCACCTTCACATCTGCACAAACCAACTTGCTGCACTGGGCTTTGAGCTGAGCCACCTTCCTTCTCAGTGGGAACTTGGTGATTTTTACCAGAGCAGTCAATCCTCTCAAGGATCTGGTTCACTTTTAGTGGTGAACATCTGGTCAGCAAAAGTGCACTGAGCACATAGTCTGACACCTCATCATCAACCAAAAGCAACCACAGCACAGTAACATCTTTACATCTCCCCTTCTGTTTTGTTCTATTACAGCATTCCTCAGCATCTGCCTCTCGCCATTGTGCATGGCCCACCTCCAGGAAGTACAACTGGAAGTAACTGGAATGACTTTATCACCAGTTATTTCCATACTAAGAGGCCAGACATGATGCAACAAACCACAGTAAGAGGCTCAGGCTACAATCCTATCCACTTTTTCCTGGTAATAAGTCCCATTGACTATAATGGAACTTACTTCTGAGTAGACATGCATAGGATTGGGCTCCCAGGGTAGATGGGAGGGCTTTTTTGAGTACAAGAAAAGCAGAACTGAGCCTCCTACCACTGTTTGTTGCATCATATTGCTGGTCTCACTGCCAGGCAGTGGAGGTCTGGGGGGGGGGGGTCCCGCCATGAGTACGACTGGGCACTACCTCAAGTACCACTGGTGGTATGAGTACTACTGGTTGAGAAATGCTGCTCTATTCCTTTTACCACCCAGCCCCAAAAAGAATTCCAGTGAACTCTAAAGCTTCCCCCTCCAACTTCCAACTCTGCAATCCAATGCACGTCTACTCAGAAGCCCAACAAGTTCAAGGGGAGTTATTGACTTCCAGGGTTTGAGAGAGAATGGCAGCCTTGAAGGACAGTTTCACTAATGAGCAAAAAAGTACTATGAGGGGACTGTTCTTCTAGGTTGCTTTCCGACAGGCAACAGCAGATACCCATAACTTTGGTCTACTCTAGTGGCAATTCTCCCACAAGCCTGAGGGCTGCTACTGACCAGGGAGTGCAAAGCAGGGGCCTGCAGTGGGTGGGGAGGCAGAACCTCCCCACCACAGTCCTTCGAAAGTGTTGCAGCTGTGTAGGTGCCCAAGCACCCACAACCCAGCCTAAAAATGAAAATTAACAGCACATGTAACAAGCCTTGCAGGTTTTGAGGTTCACCCTGATCACAAGTTCTTCCCAGGGCTTCTCCCGTTCTTCTTCATTAGGTGATAAGACCTAAACCCAATTTGCAAACTTGTTCAAAAAATCTTCAATTTCTAGTCAGCCTGCCATGGGGGGGAGAGAATAACCTAAAGGAACTTTTCTGCTAGAGAAGGAGCAAATGCTAACTGTACCATCCTCAGCACACTTACCTGGGAATAGCAGCCCAATCCTATGCAAGCCTACACAGGAGTAAATCACATTCTATAGTCAATTGGGCTTGCTTCCCAGGTGTGAGTAGGATTGCAGCCTAAGGGCTATCCAACTTTCCGAGCCAATGCAGCCACATTGCAGTCCCGAGGTAAGGGAACAAACATTCCCTTGTCACAAGGAGACCTCCAGGACTTGGTGCTGGAAAGTTACCGTTAAGAGGACTTGGGACCTAATCCTATCCAATTTTCCAGTGCCAGTGCAGCTGTACCAATAGCGCATGCACTGCATCCTGTGGTGGGGGGCAGGGAACATTTGTTCCCTTACCTCAGGGCTGCATTGTGACTGCACAGGTGCTAGAAGAGAGCCTCACTGAGCACAATAAGACTTACTTCTGAGTAGACATGCATAGGATTGTGCCCTAAGGCTGCAATCCTACTTCCACTTTCCTGGGAATAAGCCCCATTGGCTAGAATGAGATTTACTTCTGAGTAGATATGCATAGGATTCTGCTCAAAGGCTGCAATCCTATCCACACTTTCCTGGGAGTAAGACCCATTGAACACAACAGGACTTACTTCTGAGAAGACCTGCATAGGATTGTACCCTTCATGAAGTAATGTTTGGTGCCACATTCCTGCCTTTTTTGAACCTGAGGAATTTCAGCTGTGGGAGCATCGTCTCTATGTGTCTGATAGTGTATTATACAATCGTTGTGTAACAACACATTGGATTGCAGTGAAAAGATCCCAGGCACAAAACTGCATTCCCAAACCCCAAGGATGAAAACCAACCCCATGGTGCAGTCCTGTGCTTTTGGGAAGTAAGGGCACAATCCCTATGCCTGTCTACTCAGAAGTAAGTCCCATTATAGTCAACAGAGCTTACTGCAGCTTGAGAGCCCAAGCCTATGCATGTCTACTCATTATAGAGTCTCATTATAGCCAAAGGGGCTTACTCCCAGGAAAGTGTGGCTAGGACTGCAGCCTTTCAGCACAATCCTATGCATGTCTACTCAGGAGTAAGTCATTATAGCCAAAGGGGCTTACTCCCAGGAAAGTGTGGATAGGATCGCAGCCTCAGTGATGAGGATGAGATGCTTCCTTCCTTCGCCTTCTGATTGACAGTGGCTGCAATCCTAACCACACTTTCCTGAGAGTAAGCCCCATTGAACAAAACAGGAGTTACTTCTGAGTAGACCTGGTTAGGATTGTGCTCAGTGCCTACCCAGAGGTAAGTTCCATTGTGTATCCATGGACGTGCGGGGGGGAGGTGGGCTTGCCCTCAGGGGCAGCGGGGGCTCTTTGGGCGGGAGCTGCTCCGGTGCCCTCCTCTTCATTCCGCCCGCGCCCCCGACCCACCGCGAGAGCTGAGCCCAAGGAGCCTCCAGGCGCAGGAGCAGTCTACTCGCCAGTCAGCCAGCTTGGCCGGGGAGGGGAGGTGCGGGGCAGGCAGCTGGGCTGCTTCTCTCACCCTAGTCAGCAGGCTGCATCTGCGGGCGCGCGTCTGGCTCGCCCCTTCAGCCCCAGGAGCCTCGGCACCCGCTGGGAGCAACCCGCTTTCCCCTGGGAGGGGTTGGCCCCGCACGGCTGCTGCCCCCAGGAGGGTTAGCCCTGACATTTCAAGGCGCGAGCTCCCTGGCCAGCAAACGCTTCTTAGAACCAACAGCTGGATTAGGTGCGGGTTCTATAGAATAGGTGAGAACCTGCTGAATCCCACCACTGGTTCCACTTCACCTCAAGGTCAATGTTATTGATTTTTTGCTTGATGATCTAGCAATGAGTGACCATTTTCCTTTCATACTCAAGCTAGATTGAGGTTCTTTCCAGTACTCTACCCCTGATGTAGAGCTTGAAAATGAATATGAAATTAGGCCTAAAATCATGTGGAATACTACAATTAATCAGAAAATGAGCAAACTGCTATACACGGAGCCGTACAAGAGCTATAGAATCCCACTTTTAAACGAGTCAGATCCAATAGAACTAATTCAGATATATGAGTTATTAATCTCTAGGGTTTCATCCACTTTAGTCTCCTACACTAGTATACCCTCTGCTAAAGGTGCTACAGGGGAGGGATCCCAAACAATATCCCCTTGGTTTCATAGGGATTGTATGGATCTCCAAAATCAGATTAGATCCGTTTATCAGCAGTACCGCTATTCAGGGGATATTCAAATTCCCGATACATCTTTTATTCTAAAGAAGCAGCTGAAACAACTGATCCAAGAAAAGCCACATAATGATGCTTCCCGCTTGTGGTATAAACTACTAGCCGCCATAGAACATAAAAATTCTAAGCCATTTTGGGGTATAATCACCAATTCTGCTCAGAAAACTGCACCTCGCTCTCAGATGGTCATCTCCCCACACGAGTGGTGCCGCTTGTTCTCCACCTTCTATTGCCAAGAGGGTGAAAGTGGCTGAGCATCTTTGACTTTAAATCCTTCAGCAACCACCCCATGGCCTCCTGTATCCCCTGAAGAAATGAGAGAGCCAATCTCAAAGTAAACAAGGGAAAGCTCCTGGGCCAGATTTGGTATTGTCAGAGATCCTGAAAGTGGACCCCGAATGGTGGGCCCCTATTCTACCCTCATTATTCACAGTGGTGGACCAAACAGGTATAATACCAGCTGAATGGACAAATGCTACTATACTGCCTATTTACAAAAAAGGCGACCATCCTGATCCCTCCCATTTTAGACCTATAAGCCTTTTAGCAGTGGGGGCAAAACTTGATGCAAAACATCTTTTAAACAAGCTGCTATCCTGGATGGAAGATCTGGGCCTTCCAGGGTGGGATCAGATAGGATTTTGAAAAGGATCTTCACCAATTGATCATTGTGCTGTTTTAGCTCATTTGATTGACAAGTACACAAGGCTTAAAAAATCAAAACTTATATGTTGACTCTGTTAATAGATCGCTGCTATGGGACAAACTAGTTCAACTCAATATAGACCCTGGACTTCTATCTCTTATTCAGAAACTTTATACAGGCACCACCTGCCAAATTAAATTGACATCTGGGGAAATTGACCCCCCAAATTCAGGTCAAAAGGGGAGTGAAACAGGGGTGCATTTTAGCACCCACTCTTTTTCATCATTTTCTACACGATTTTACCCCCTTTTTGCTTCAGATAGATGGACATTTTTCCAAACTAGGTTCAATGCATATTCCAGCATTGCTTTAGGCAGATGATGCAGTGCTAGTTTCCTGTACACCTAGTGGACTTAAGCGACTTTTAAATAGAACTTCTGACTATCTGAAGTGCAACAAACTCGAATTGAACTCTCAGAAAACCAAAGTTATGGTTTTTTTCAAAATCATGGAGCCCAGGCACTTGGTCTATTGGAGGGGAGAAACTGGAACAGGTCAAAAGCTTTCAATACCTTGGAATTCACTTCCACTACAATCTTTGCTGGGGTACTCATCGAAAATTGCTTACCAACTTGGCCCGTGTCACTTTGCAGAGCACCAATCGATTCTTTTTTAGTCAGGGCAATCGTTATATACCAGCTGCTCTCAAGGTATTTAATGCCAAAGTAGCGGCACAGCTCCTGTACAGGTGCCCTATCTGGATTAGTGCTATAAATCACACCCTTGAGAGTATCCAAGCTAAATTTTTGAGGGCTATCCTGGGTTTACCTAAATCTGTACCATATTCTGCATTATGTTTGGAGACCAGACAATCGCTCTTAGTATCAAGAGCATGGCTTTTAACCATACGCTATTGGTTCCAATTCCATTATAACATGAAACCAGGCAGTCTCCTATCCAGAATGCTATCTGAGTAGAGCCCAATTAAATCAAAAATCGAATCCATTGGTTTTTCTTTGGATTTTTTAAGTTTCTATCCATTCCCTGCAGTTTATCAAAGCGTGAAGCAAAGAATGCTAGACATTGAGGCACAAAACCTCTTTGAACTTGCTTCTAGAATTGGCTCCCCTCTTAATTTCTCTATCCCGCTAAAGTATGAGCAAATGGCTCCTTATCTGAGTATTCTGATCAACCCTTCTGAACGTCGTGCAATCTCCTTGGCAAGATTCAATGTGTTTCCATCCAAGGTCACAGAAGGCAGATATAGGCAAATACCCTATAAAGAACGCCTCTGCCCTTGTCATTTGGGAAATGTTGACTCAATCATACACATTCTTTTTTATTGTCCTCGGCACACTAGATCCCGCCACACTTATATCACTTCTTGGCAAAATGAATGGGCTTTCGGATGAGGCAAAACTGAAGTGTCTCCTAATGACTGCTCATCAGATGTGCTAGAGGGAGTTTCTAAATTTTTACTTATGGTGATTTCTAAGCTTTCTTAATGTAATTTGTCAAAAATGTTGATATTTTATGTTGAACTGTAAATGTTTTATTAGTAATTTAGTATCTTAACTCCGTTTTTGATCAACGGGATTAGGACTAATTATGTTTGCTTTTATGATTTCTCTATCTATGCCCAATCAAGGTTTATTCATTCACTCATTCATTTTTGAATAGCTTCAGGGCTTGAGGCAATTAGTTATCTGATCTTTCCATCATCCTTATGCTACCCACCAAAAATCAGGGCATGACCCACCAGTGGGTCCCAAACTACATTTTGGGGACCACTGTGTTAATCAGTTCAAAAGCCTTTTCATCATCTGAGAAGGTTCCATTTGAGTCACATTTGTCAGGAGCCATGAATTTCCCTTAGGGCCCAATCCTATCCAACTTTCTAGTGCTGATGCAGCATACCAAAGGGGTGTGTGCCGCATCCTGCAGTGGGGAAGCAGTCAAGGAAGCCACCTCAAGGTAAGGGAACATTTGTTCCCATACCTCAGGGCTGCATTGTGCCTCTATCGGCACTGGAAAGTTGGAGAGGATTGGGCCCTTATTCTTATTTCCAACCTGTCTCTCAACTACTGGGTCTTATGCTTTCATGTGACTGTAAATATTTAACAATGATTAAGATGAAAATAAAACACCACCACCTTTAGTTTAAACCTCTGGTTCCCAACCTGTGGTCCACAGGTGGTCCGTGAGACCCTGAGAAGTGGTCCACACAGTCTCAGGAAAAAAACAACAACATGCCTTTAATCACTTCCATGTTGCCAAGTGAGCATTTCCACATGGACCACCATAGAGGGTGGAGATCAGACCGCCCACAGCCAGCACTGAAGTGTTGGCTGTGGTTGCGGGTGGTCCATTCTCTCTGATAGGCTGTGCATTTTTTGTGTGTAGGGGGTGAGGTGGGAACGAGGGGGGGGTTCCACATTGTCCACGACAATTCTAATTTTTGCCTCAGTGGTCTGCAGGCTCCTAAAGATTGCGCACTACTGGTTTAAGCCAACAATGAAGGTGCTTATGTGCACCAAAAAAAGCATGGAAATGGTTAGTTAAGGTTATTTGCCTTCACTTCATTATTGCCATGTTAGCAATAATACACATTATTGTATTGAACATCTTGTATTGAACACAACTGAACATCTTGTGTTTGCGCCAGGCTTAACCAGTGGCTCTCAAACTGTGGGTCACAACTACAAGTGGGTCACAAACCGATTTTTGGCAGGTTGCATAACATGGCATGAGCTTGCTGAGCTGTTGCGGGTTTTTTTTTTTATTACTTGTAAAGCACACCTTCTGGAGTGTGTTTTTCTCATTGAACATGTTTACATGAACAAGAACACAACGCGACAAGGACCAGAGTGGGCTGTAGACCGGAAAGCAGAATGCTTGGCCCCCTCTGGGCTGAGATGCATTGTGTTCTTGCTGACAAAAACATGTTCCACAGGTGAGCTTTTTGTGTTTAAAAAAATGCAAAAGCTCAGCAACCCAGATGTTTGGGCAGCGATGTGATGGCATCATTACGCCAACGCCAAAACATCTGGGTTGCTGAGCTCCATGCTGAAGGTGGGTCATGGGGCTAAAATGGTTGAGAACTACTGGCTTAACCTCCAAGCACCTACATTTTCCCCCATTCCTTTCAGCCCCATTCCTCTTCCTTTCCAGGTTGGAAGAACCCTGAAGTTTAAGACGCAGTGAGGCCTCAGACCATGGAAGGCTTCACACCCTTTCCTCCTTGCTTTTCTCATATGTTTTCCTTTGGACCAAGAGACAGGTCTAAATTATTACTAGTAAAATGTTGCATAGCCAGGGAGGGGTGGAAAGGTTAATAGACAGAAACTATAGAGCCAGACACAAGAAACAAAGGGACAGAAAGCCAAAAAAAATGAATGGTGAGTCAAAGGGAGGAATGAATTAGGAATGAATTAGATGTCCCCCATATACACACACACTCAGGCCCCAATCCTTTCACCCACCAGCAGCAGCAATGCAGGTGCTCCTCACACTGCATCCTATGGTAGGTGGGGACTACCTGAAGACAAATGGGATGTGGTGATGGCATCTGGCCTAGGTGCCTTTAAAAGGAGATTGGACAAATTTCTGGAGGAAAAGTCCATCACGGGTTACAAGCCATGAAGTGTATGTGCAACCTCCTGATTTTAGAAGTGGGTTACCTTAGAACACCATATGCAAGGGATGGCACCGGGATGCAGGTCTCTTGTTGTCTTGTGTGCTCCCTGAGACATTTGGTGGGCCACTGTGACATACAGGAAGCCAGTGGGATAGCAGTGCAGGGGGTAGCAGTCACACCGGGCAACAAGCTTTAGGGGGGCAACAAGCTGAGCTTGACACTAGTGGCCAAAATTGAGCAAATCTTGGTATATACAAATAATACCATCACGTTATATATCATTAGAAAGGTTATTTAATGCAGAATTCAATGAAACAAACCACATTAGAATAACTGTATTTTATCAAAAGTTATGGCCAATTAACCAGAAAACGAAAATACAACTGCCTTAAAGAACAAAAACCAACTTTAACTCAAAGCTGACTTATGAGACTGATTTTTCTGAGAGCCAAAGAGATGTTCTTATGATACAGCAGAGAACCAGTAAGATGTGAATATGAGTCAGCTCTCATTTCCATGTATCATAATACAGCTACTCCTGCTAACTGGTAAAGAGGCACTTTTTCACATGGTGCTCCTCTTCTATTTAGCAGGGGGAGAACAACCGTCCCTCATCACCCCAGCACAGTGTCTTGAACCAATAAGGGGCAAATTTTTTATGTATTTACTTAATAAAGTTTGATTTTGTCATGGGGGTGGCCACAAAATCTTTGATTCCAGGTAGCAGACAGATGCCTTAGCTATGCCACTGGCTGGGGGGAGATGGCAGATCAAGTGGGTGATGAGCTCCTTGGGGGAGGAGGCAAGTTTCCCCCCAATTTGCACTTTTAAAAAAGCCTGGGCTTGATATCACTTCCTGCTGTGAAATCACTTCCAGGGCATCATTTTGAGCTCCGCACTGGGCTACACGTTCATTAGCTACGCCACTGCAGGAAGCTGCGCTAGATGGGCCTATGGCCTAATTCAGTGGGGCTGTTCTTATCTTCTTATGGGAGGCAAGTAAAAAGCATTTACTTATTTTTTTAACTAACCCCACATAAGCCCTGGGGCTAGCGATGGGTCTCTTTGGACATACACCACCTGTGTTGGTGGTGTATGTCCAAGGTGGGAAAAGGGGCAGGGAGGTTTCTGAAAGGGGGGATTAGATTCAGCATGCACCATTGCTGCTGGATCCACCCCCTCCTGCCTCTGTCCCTGCCACGGAATGCCCCAGTCCTCCCCTTCCGTGCACACACCTGCCCTCCCCGCTGACCTGTTGTTGGGGGATATAGGAAACCCACTGCTGCCTGGTCAGCACCACTAACTGTTTCCACACCACAGCAGTGTGCTCAAGTGTTATATTTCGCAGTGTGATAAGTCAGGTTGTGCTGCTGGAACACAAGTTCCAGCAGAGCAGCCCAAGGATAGGATTGTGCTGTCACTCACTCTCATATGGGGTCAGGAGTACTCTGTCCCTTGTGATGCTAACTTACTCTGACCAGGATGAAGCTGTTGTTCCTGAAGATGGTTGGTAGTGCTACATCAGTTGCATTCAGGATGCGGAGTGCATTCTTGATAGAGTCTTGGTTCAAAGAGGAATTTATCAGCATGTCTGCAAGGGAAAGAAACAGCTTCGACTCATTCCACCATACAACGGATGCCCCTTCATTGCAACTCCTCCCTGGCCTCCATCGGAATGAGATCAGAGAATCCCGTATTGAACAGTTGCTTGACCCTCCATTAGATCAGCTGAAGGTTGCTTGCTATTGACTGCCAAAATATGTGGTCCTCTAGTCTGGAAAGATCTTGGTGAAGCTCAGAGGAACATGGTGAAACAGCGACAGAGTTAGGACAGCCACTGCAGCCACTGCAAGAGGGTGGCAGGGAGGGGGAGGCAGTCCTGTGGCGATGACTAGCGGGTGCCTGTCAAGGCAACAGTGCCATGAGAGGGGGTAATTTGTACCCAGGCACAGAGTGAAAAAGGGGGCCCAGCAGCCAAAGGAGGGGCCGCAGAAATTTCTCACCTGGACTTGGGATGCTGAGGTTGCTGCGGCATTGGCTGCTGCAAGCCATATGCACCGGGCCAGGGAATGCATACATGACACTCCTTAACACTTAACTCCTGCTGTCAAATCCAGGAGGCAACCGGCCTGCTGCAGTAGCTCTTTGGTTTGTGGATCCACTTTCCAGGAAGGAGTGTATAAGAGCTCAGGGACACAGCGGTGGGATTACAGCTACTGCAGAAGTACATTTTGTGCAGGCAGGACATTTCCCATGCTCCTGGGAGCCTAAAGACAATGTTGCTAACTTTCTGCAATGATTTTCTACATTTTCTCCACATGGGGAAGCCTGGTAGACCCAGGCTCTGAAGACTATTCTGGCTGCTACCACTCTCCTCCCACCCTGTTTCACCCCCTCCCTGCCCCCATTCTGCCTGCTCCCGTCGCCACCCTCCCCTCACTCTGTTTCGCCCCATCCTCTTTGGGAAGGGGCCCAAAAGAAACTTAGTCATCCCTGGGAAAATTCCTCCATGCGCCATTTGAACACCCTCATGCTGTCTAGACTCCAAGTGCCCTCAGCTCAAGGCAGCCAACAGAGTAGGAGCAACCCACACTGAGCACTGGATGCTCCAACGCTGCAGCAAGGGCTACTGCATGGAGGGCAAGAGGGAGGCCCCTGGGTTTCTTCCAGCTCCCCTTGCAACTGATTCTACACCTAGAAAAGAGAGAGAGATGCTGCCTGAAAAAGAAAACTGCCAGCCTTCATTAGCCTTGCCAAGGGGCCAGACAACGAAAAGGCTTTCAACTGGCAGTCTTCAAATGTGATGCATTCCGGGGCAGATTCAAGGGGGGAACAAGGATCCATGGCAAGCCTCAAATTGTCCACGGGAAGCAGCCCAAGCACAGCCAAGAACACAGGTCTACCCAGCAGGTAGATCTGGGCTCCAAGTCTGGGTGGGAGCCCAGGTCTACCTGCTCAGCAAACCTCATCCATGTAGGCCAGTAGATTTGGGTTCCAAGTCCAGGCAGAAGCTCAGGTCTATCCACTCAGCTAACCTCATCCAGGGAGGCCGGTAGACCTGGGCTCCAAGTCTGGGTGGGGAGCCCAGGTCTACCTACTCAGCAAACCTCAGCCACAGAGGGCAAAGCACAACAGCAGCCCAAGTCTATCCCCCTGGCTGACCTGGGCTCTGGAGTTAAGGTGGTGCTTATGACCCGCCCAACAAACACAAACACTCTGTCTGTCCCTGGATGTATTCTGTTTGACTTGGCAAAAGGTTCAGCGACCTTTGCAGGCAACAGCTCAAGCTCCTTTCAGACTTACCCGCCCGATGGTGCAGGATGGGCAGCAGCTCCCAGAGAACCTCTACCGCATTCTCATCGCACCTGGCATCTGTATCCAACGAGCAGAGACAGAGGATCGTGACCAGGCGGGGAAGCAAAGGCAACTCTACGGAAGGCTGGAGAGAAATGAGGATTAGCCAATGCTGGGATAAACAGCTCACCCTGATGGCAGGAAGGAGACGTCCTATTGCAGAGATATTTTGCATCTTTACATCTCACAACCCAGGCACACTGACTATTTATCAAACACCTATGATGGCTTCTGGCTGAAATTCCCAAAGATTCAACAAAACAATCAGAACAGTGCAATATTACAAGCAGCAAAGGACAAAAATACATCATGAGAACAACAAGAGTCTATGAGAAAGGCATAGGAACCCGGGGAACCTAGTATGCACGGATCCCATATCCACAGATTCAGTTATCCGTGGATTGGGTCCGCAGGACCCCCTGGGCGCTTGCCCCCTCCGGAGGCGAAGGGAACTCCGCTTCGCCCAGAGGGCTTCCCCAAACCTCCTCATGCCTTATAAGGCTTTAAAAAGCCACTTCTGGTTTCTCCGTGAAACCGGAAGTTATGTTATTTGAGCTGCCAAGCTTAGCCTGAGCCCGGCAGAGGCCATGGACGGGGAGGTCTGCTTTCCTCACCTCCAGAGGGTGGGGGGCAGCTGTTTGCCAGCATCCACAATTTCAGGTAACTGTAGGAGGTTCTGGAATGGAACCCCCGCAGATACAGGGGCATGCTTGTATATAAATACTGTAATAAATACAATAATAGTAATAATATAAAAACAAAGAACACTGTGTGTGGTTAAAGCATCAGGTGATCCGTACCCTACATGGTGTTTGTCAGGTGTTTAAATGGGGGCTAGTATCTACCCCTCAGTGTGATTGCGGGTTCTCCCACCAAACCACGTACCACATTGTGTCTGGCTGCAAACTGAGAGCGTATAATGGCCCATGGTCTGACTTTTCCTTTGAAGGTCACTCTGTCTTTGAATGGCTGCATGAACTGGACACTGACATTTGATCTAGTCCAACTGATATAGAAGTCCATGTATTATATGCCTTACGCTAAATCAATCAATCAGGTGATGAAATAGAACCCCAGTCTTGGTCTGTCACTTTTTTCTTTGGTTGAATTGGAGCTACTTTCCCTCGTTTTGCCTGTAGGTTGGGAAAACCCCATTCAAATCTCTCCTGCGCCATGAAATCATGATGAAACCTATGGCAAGGTTCTTACTGGAAGACTGGAGCAGGTCCAGAGGAGGGAGTCTAGGATGGGTGAGGAGTCCAGAGACTGCATCCTATGTGGACAGGTTGAAAGGGATTCGCATGAAGGAGTTGAGAGAAGAGATGTTGACCGGGTGATTTGGGAACTATCTGTCAATATCTAAGGGGCTGTTGCATGGAAGATGGAGCAGCCTTGTTCCCAGTTTCTCTGGAGGATGGTACCGGGACAAGTGGGCTTGGACTAAAAAGGGGATTTCGATTAAACATTAGGAAGAACTTCCTAATGGTCCAAAGAATTGTGCAGTAGAACACTATGTCTCAGAAGGTAGTAGACTCTTCATCATTGGAGATCTTTACGCAGAAGCTGGTTGGCCCTTTGTCAGGGATGTTGTGGTTCTACGACTGGCCTACCCTGCAGGGTTGTTGAAAGGAATGAGTAATATAATCTGTGAAGCAGATTGAATACTCTGAAGTGCTTCAGAAATGAATATTGATTGCATGTAGCCGGCTTGCACAGCAATCCTGGAAGGGGCAGCCTTTGGTGTTCAAAACAAGATTTGTCCAAACTACTCCCCTCAGTGACTCACGTATCTCTGGATCTCTCCCAGCAGATCTGCACACTTCTCCAGAGCCTGTGCCCGGATCAGATGGTTTGGGCTGATCATCTGATTCTGGAGAGCGGCCAGATCCCACATCAGCCTCACTTCCTCCCCGTCAGAATATCCCAGGTTTCTGGGAGAAGGAGACAGATAGAGAAGAAAAAACACACACAATTAGTAACAAACTGATGTGGGCTAACCATATCTGCGTCACCTCCATGGATTCCCTCAAGGAATCCTGCTCAGTGTAGCATGTTGAGCATGTGTAGCAGGTCTGCACTTCAAGTGACACAGATTCAAAATTTGCACCCCAGGATTGCCTTCCCTTGTCACCAGAGATGGTAGAGATTTCAGCAAAAATGGACTGCAGGATAGTGAGAGTTGTTGGACCTGCAAAAAGGCTCTGAAGTGAGGAATGCTGTTCCTCTCCTTGGCCTGGATTCCATGGGGTTTGATCAGTAGTTCTCAAACTCTTTCATATCAGGACCCACTTTTAGAATGACAATCTGTCAGTACCCACTGGGTGAAGATATTAACCTGGAAGTGACGACATGGTTGGAAGTGACATCATCAAGCAGGAAAATTTTTAACACCCCCAGACAAAAAAATCAAATCAAATTAGAGCCCAATCCAAATGGTGCGCTTGGCCGGCACAAGTCCCTTGCGCCAGCCTAGGAGGGTTGTAAATGTGCCATAAAGCATGTGTGGAGACAGCTGGGCTGGCGCAAGAATGTGCGCCGGCCCGCAGGGGCTGCATCTAGCTTCTGTTGCCCCGACGATGGGTAAGTTCATGCCAGCCAAACTCAGCTGGCGTGTGGGTCTGGGGGGTGTGGGGAGGAGGAGTTTTGGGGCAGAGGGAAAGCAGGCTGCAGGCAGGCAGGTGGCAAGAGAGTGGGGGGTGGGGCCAGGATCCGTCACTTGTGCCGGATCCTGACCCCGTTCCTGGGCAGCATAGCGCAGCTCCGGGCTGCTCAGATCTACAACACCTCTTTAGGTGGCGAAGATCAGAGTCACAAGCTTTGGGGCTGCCGAAGCAAAGAGCCAGAGGCCAAGTACACACAACAGTGCTTTCCAGATCTCCTGCTGGAACAGGCAGGTTGGTGGCAGGGGCAGTTCAGGGGAGAATCATGGGCAGTTTGGGGCAGGCAGTAGGCTGGGCAGGGGGCTGGGCAGGGGCACCACCTCACCGCCTAATCCTAATCCCCTTTCCCTGCCCTGAACCAATCCAGAAGTCTCCTTGGACTTATGCAAGCAGAATAGCTACTATAGGTTTGATGAAACCCATTGGGGGCCAGGTGGCCTATGGGGAAGTAAGTAGGAAAACATTTGACTTATCTCCTGGGCTGTCTGGTACACACACACACATACACACACCATAGAATGCAGCATGTGCTCTGTCTGCAGCACTGTGCACTATGGGCTGGCAGGGGGGATAGGGTTGGGCCCCATGTTTCTGGCTTTGAGCCAGGAAACGCACAATGCTTTACCTTAAGGGATCATCCACCTGGCTAAGGGAGGTGCTGGTGTCACTGGTGAACTCAGTAAGCTGTGAATGAGAAAGAAAAATAAATAAATAAATAAATAAATAAATAAATAAATAAAAGATTAACAAGTTGTGAGATCCTGCACCCTTTTTTTTTTCTTTTTTTTTACACAAAAAGCACTGACTATGCCTCTCTCTATTCTCATTGTGGAGCTACACAAATATTGTGGTACTGTTGTGCCCTGCCATAGGTTGGGCCGAGTTGCAGCCCATCAACCCCACATCTGGAAGGTACCTTGGGAGAATCAAAAATCCACTTACCTCATCGGGTTGTTGAGACGCCATGTTTGACTCACACAAAGGAGGCTCACCGCAACAAACCCTATGAAAAAACTGATGAAACAAACTAGGGTTAGAAAGAAAGAAAGAAAGAAAGAAAGAAAGAAAGAAAGAAAGAAAGAAAGAAAGAAAGAAAGAAAGAAAGAAAGAAAGAAAGAAAGAAAGAAAGAAAGAAAGAAAGAAAGAAAGAAAGAAAGAAAGAAAGAAAGAAAGAAAGAAAGAAAGAAAGAAAGAAAGAAAGAAAGAAAGAAAGAAAGAAAGAAAGAAAGAAAGAAAGAAAGAAAGAAAGAAAGAAAGAAAGAAAGAAAGAAAGAAAGAAAGAAAGAAAATGCCCTTTAATGCTACAGCCTAATTTATGAGCTTCCAGAGCAATAAACAAACACAACAAAGATGGATGTATCCAGTGTATGACGAATAAAGATTGCAGCAAAACTAAAGCTATTCAGAAATGTTAGTGGCCAAGAGCTTCTACAAATCAAACTCTATGAACATAGATAACCAGTGCCAAAAAGTCTCTTGCCTAGGAGCCCAAAGCCCAAAGTCTTCTCTTGCCTAGGAGGCCAAAGACAAAAGCCCCAAGCCCATAGTACTTGATAAGTCAACCACCAGCCCTTTGTGACATCAAGAGACTGCAGTGCCTGGCAGCCATGACCTAGCAACATTCAGCTTGGTGAGTGTCATAATGTTTCTCCAGGAGGTGTGAGAAGTTTGTCTTTGGTTCCCCTTCAAAACATCCCTCCCACACTGGCTACCAAAACCTGCCATTTATGTAGTCATAGTCTGCTTTTCCTTGGTCCTTCCTTTCTTCACTTCCATGATTCCACCATGGTGTTTCCCAAAGTGTGTTCCTAGGCACACTGGTTCTCCCTGTGATCCCTTCAGGAGCTCTGTAATCACACCATTAAGTGGCTGCCATCTGCCCCCAGTTGGTTTACTCATCTGCCTTCCTGCCTTCCATTGTAGCTTTCCTTCCTCATTGTCCTCCTGTTCTAGCTCTTCACCAATAGTCAGTGTTGGGCTCTGTGCTTTGCCACTCTGTGCATATGCCAGAGGTCTGGGGCTCTCCAAGACTCCGCGCATGTGCTGGAAGACCATCTTGAGACACCTTTTGGGAACGAAACAGACTTGAGAACTTCAAGATGTCGGGGGGGGTGTGTGAGCATAAACAGAATGCTAGACACAGGGAAGTGGCAGCAAGATGCAATCTTGTGGTCTTGTGTGATCCCCAAGGTATCTTGTGGGCTGCTGTGAGATACAAGAAGCTAGATCAGATTGGCCCTGGGCCTGATCCAGCAGGGCTGTTCTTATGTTCTAATGAGAAGTGCTGCCCCAGTGGCATACCTATGGCATCTGTCACCCAGGGCAACCTAAAATTTTAGTGCCCCCTCCACTGTGAGTTGGGACCCATTAGGTGTGTTATTGGCCAATATCAGGTGGGTCCCCATTCATTTAAATGTGTTAAATTTAAATTTTTAATAAAACACCCACCTCTTTGCAGGACAGTTAGCAGCTACCTTGCAAAACTGCAGGAGCTCCATTCTTTGCAAAGCAGTTAGCAGCTACCTTGCAAACTGCAGGAGCTCTGCTCTTTGCAGGGCAGTTAGCAACTTCCTTGCAAAGCTGCAGGAGCTCCACTCTTTGCAGGGCAGTTGGCAGCTTCTTTGCAAAGCTGCAGGAGCTCCACTCTTTGCAGGGCAGTGGGCAGCTTCTTTGCAAAGCTGCAGGAGCTCCACTCTTTGCAGGGCAGTTGGCAGCTTCTTTGCAAAGCTGCAGGAGCTCCACTCTTTGCAGGGCAGTTGGCAGCTTCTTCGCAAAGCTGCAGGAGCTCCGCTCTTTGCAGGGCAGTTGGCAGCTTCTTTGCAAAGCTGCAGGAGCTCCGCTCTTTGCAGGGCAGTTGGCAGCTTCTTTGCAAAGCTTCAGGAGCTCCGCTCTTTGCAGGGCAGTTGGCAGATACCTTGCAAAGCTGCAGGAGCTCCACTCTTTGCAGGGCAGTTGGCAGCTTCTTTGCAAAGCTGCAGGAGCTCCGTTCTTTGCAGGGCAGTTGGCAGCTTCTTTGCAAAGCTGCAGGAGCTCCGCTCTTTGCAGGGCAGTTGGCAGCTTCTTTGCAAAGCTGCAGGAGCTCCGCTCTTTGCAGGGCAGTTGGCAGATACCTTGCAAAGCTGCAGGAGCTCCACTCTTTGCAGGGCAGTTGGCAGCTTCTTTGCAAAGCTGCAGGAGCTCCACTCTTTGCAGGGCAGTTGGCAGCTTCTTTGCAAAGCTGCAGGAGCTCCGCTCTTTTCAGGGCAGTTGGCAGCTTCTTTGCAAAGCTGCAGGAGCTCCGCTCATTGCAGGGCAGTTGGCAGCTTCTTTGCAAAGCTGCAGGAGCTCCACTCTTTGCAGGGCAGTTGGCAGATACCTTGCAAAGCTGCAGGAGCTCCACTCTTTGCAGGGCAGTTAGCAGCGATCTGATTTTTGAACAGCTTCAGTGCTTGAGGCTATTAGCTATCCTATCTTTCCACTTCCCCTTAGGGGACCCACCCAAATCGGGTCCGGATCCACAGTTTGGGAACCACTGAGCTAGAGGGTCCTGATCCACAGTTTAAGAAACCTTGCCTTAGCCCCACAGTAGCCACAGATCAGCCACCTGCACAACCACTGCCCTGCCTGCCGCCCCCTTGGAAAGCTTTCCAGTGCTTAATCCTGGCCTGCTCTATTTAGCCCAGCCACCCCCTGCTATGACTGCTCCGCACTGAAGTGCTTGGATGGCTCCACCTCCTTTTTTCCCTCCCCACCTTCCCCTTTGCTTTCCTTTCCCTCTCCCTCCTGCCTGCCCCCACCTTCCTTGTCAAACGTGCAGGAAGCGCACAAATGTTTTCCCCTCCCCCACACACAAGCAAACCAAACAGCCCCCCTCGGATGAAAGTCAAGGAGACGCTCCCCCCACCCCCTAGACTTGGGAGAGAAGAAAGCATGGGGCCAGCGGAGGAGCTGATCCGAATAGCCAAGAAGCTGGAGAAGATGGTAGCCATGTTGCACGGTGTCTTCAGGGTTCAAAAGCAAACTCAGCAGACTTAAATCGTGGTGATTTCCAAGCATTTATTCATTGCCAGCAATGGGCTTCTCTTGGTGTTCAAAATGGGAAACACAGAGATCTGTGTTCTCTCAGTGTCTCCAGAGAAAAAGCAACTTTCCAATGCATGTTTCATTTTAAGTACCCCTAGGTTCTTTGTTCTAAAAATCTTACTGCTATTCATTAAGAGCTGATGATATCAGAAATGGAACTTTCCTTTGATTGGCCACAGGCCTCTAGCATTGATTGGCTGTGCCATCTAAGGAGAGTGCATTTGAATCTCTCAGGTTACCGCTTGTGCCATATTCGGAAAGCTCCTCCCCTTCCTGTAATGCTAGCACTGTTCTAAAAAGCCTGTAGGGGGCACTGTGCTTCTATCCTATTCAGAGCTTAACTTTTATATTTTCTTTATTTCTTTAATTATGCCTCTGATAAACTAGTGTTTAGACTTTTTATAATTCTCAATTTATTCCTCTTTTGATTCTGATTTCAAACATTTCATATTTTGCTTAAAAACTGAGTTTTTAAGGGTTTTCTTCTCTCTGTAGAATCTCAGCTTTGCTCTGATGATTTCAGAAGACAAGCTGTGTTTTTCTCTGGAATCTCTTCAACTGGGCCCCTTCTAACATTCCTTAGATATCGGGTCCTGCCAGTTTGATTAACTATTCTTATACTTAAAACTTTCTCTGGCGCCTGGGTTTCACTCCTTAAACTGAGTTGCTTATTAGTTAGCTGACAAGATATAATATTTTTGCTAGATAAGAATTTCAACTGTGAGGAGTTACCCATTTAACACATTCCAGATTTGTTCTACTCGTCTGATTTGAGTCACATTTGAAACTTAAATCCTTTCCATTTAGTTTCTCTTATTAATCTAACTCATATTAACAAAACTAGAATTCACCCTTTCATTGTATTTTCTAACTGATTAGAGCAGTGAAGAATTCAATTTACTTGCTAACTTCTATGATCTAATTATAAGTCTGTACCTACAGAGTCTCTTTATCTGTGGCATGCCATAAATTCTGGAAACTTAGGCTGAGACAGATCTGCTTATTAGCTGGCTAAGTAAACTTAGCTTTTCTCTTTCTTGTGGATTTTATATTCTGGCTTCGAATAACATTAGCAATTAAACTTTTACGCTTGACTTATATTGATTAAGAATATCTGCAAACATCCTATGTATTTCTACTTATTACAAGCAAACTTGAAAGTCAAAAATCCCTTTTGACTTTCTGTGTATTTGAATGCAAACCACTGGCTCTCTATTCAGTTGCAGGTATGAAGTGTCCCTTTAGATTAGAATGATCTTGCTTCTGTTTTAGTCTACTCGAATCCATCTTCATGTAGCTTCTGTTTACCTCCTTGCTAATGATTTTATGACCTTTGGTAATTCTCATTAGATTTTATTAGTTTTATTAGTGCTGGTAGCAGGATCTTGTAACCCTATCCCCTTTTATTGCGGCTTCAGAAACTTTAGAATGCTCCCTTTTGTTCTGAAGCTCTGCTAAGCGTAAGAAAAATAACTGACCTAACTATGATCACTCATTCATATCTAATTCCCAAAGTAAGCTTCCCTTAAAATTCAACATATTTGTTCTTCCTCTCTCTCTGTGTTTTCCTTTTGTTTAAATCCTATTTTCTCTGTCCAAAAGCAGCCCATAGGTTGGAGGGGGGTTTACGTTCTTAACTCTTTGAAGCTGTTGCTTGACTCTAGATATCAACTTAATTAGCTTGACAGTTTCTTTGAAACCTCTTATCTAATCCTTATGTCAAATGGTTTTATTACTGGGGCCTCCCGTGCCATCCTAGCTTATGACCTCTGCCTTCACCCAGCTTTGGACTCAGAGGGGTGACACAGAGTTCATCTGATTCTTACCTTATTCCCTATTTCCAAACTTATTTACTCTTCGCATTATTAAACATTTGTTTTATACTGATTCACTTTTTGCATTTACATTATTAAACTGATTGCTTATAAATAAATTAGGTGCTCTCCTTTCATTTTGTTCTTATAAAAGAGCAATTGGGGATGTATCTTTGATTCCTTTCCAAGGAATGTCTCTACTAACAGACTCTGCATTTCCTTTTGATGACACCCAGCTTGCAGACAACAGCTGTCTTTCTCTCTGAGGCTTCTGGGCAAAATGGATTCCAACTCAAATATAGTACATTTTCCCTATATCTACTAAGCAAATGGTTGCTAAACATAACATATATGCTGAAGTCTTGTTTGTGAAATGCTTTTTGAACTGTCCTAAGCACAAACATATTGCTTTGGTCATGATAAAGACATATTTTTTCCCCTAACATAACATAACGTTTGGTTGGCATAGGTTTGGATTGCTTTTCAAACATACATTTGAACAAAACATCATGACATTTCATTGTCTTCACTGAGCAGGTATACATTCTGGTCTCTTAGAATAATCTTGGCTGCCTCTATGGCCTTGTCTCAGCCAGGAAGCACACGGTAGGCGCCACTGGGAGGATCTGGCCCCGATCCTTTTGATTGGGGGGGATCAAGACAGAGATGCCCCAAGTTTGGGTTGGAGGAACCCACCGCTGTTATTACCCTGTCCCACCCCTGGACTTCTTCCTGGTCTTCCGTCAGCCCAATCCTCTGCATGTCTACTCAGAAGTAAGTCGCATTAAAGTCAGTGGGGCTTGCTCCCAGGTAAGTGTGGCAGCCTCAGAAGGCTTTTGCAAACCGTGGGGCTGCTAGATGGAGGTAATGACATAACAGGGGGATGCAAAGTGCTAAGTTTTGCAGGGAGCCTCGCCACACAGTAAGCAAGCAGGCTCTCCCCCCTCCCTCTGTGTTGCCCCCCTCCCGCCCAGAATGGCTTCGAAGGAGAGGGTCCGCTTGCACCCAGCGGTGAGACTCCCTGCCACACTTAGTGCTTTGCACCCCCTTAGCTACGCCACTGGATGGAGGAGCACAGCCCAGGAAATAAAGCCAGCTCCAAAAAGGGGAAGCTGAATATTCATGAGGCTGGGAATCTGGAACAGGGCAAGTTTATGCTCTCCCAGTCAAAATGGATGCATTGAGGATGTGCACTTGTTTCCTCTGAAATCCAGTTGGGTTCCGCTTGGTGACGATGAAGTTTTGTTTCTTTTCTTTCCCCAAATCATACCTGATTCTGTTTTTCCTAGGGTTGCCAGATGCTAATGGGGACAGAGTGCCTATACCAGCTATTTTCAACCTTTTTCATTTCACGGCACACTGACAAGGAACTAAAATGGTCAAGGCGCACCATCAGGTTTTTGACAATCAACAAGGCACACCATGCTGCCGGTGGGGGGCTCACATCCCCCATTGGCTCTACTAATAAATGACCTTCCCCCAAATTCCTGGGGAACATCTGTGAACCTCTCGCGGCACACCAGTGTGCCATGGCACAGTGGTTGAAAATGGCTGGCCTATACCTTAATCATTGAGGGCCAAATGTAGCCCCTGGAAGCAATTGATCCGCCCCACATTATAATTGGGTTCTCCCAGCGAGATTATTGGGCTCTCTTGAAAATATGGACCAGATTTGCACATTTTCTCTTTTGTCATTTGCAGCTCATGAGTTTCTGAGAACCAGTTGCTCATTTCTGGCCATCATCTGCTTAACTATGTCACTTTCTGCTTAATGATGTCACTTCCATCCCTCAGCAGGCACCACGAATTTAAGGACACCCCCTCCCTTCCGCCCTCTGTATGAAACCAGTTTGATACCCCGATATAGAAGAGGGTTTTTGAACCTTTCCCTGTTGAGCTTCACCTGCCAAAATTCCCTCTTCTATACAATGGTTAAAGGTATAGGAACTCTGTCCCTCTTTGTATCCGGCAACCTTAGTTTTTCAAGGCATAGCCCTCCCTTCCCCCTGTCCTGAGAGTGGTCAGTCCCTATGAGGATTGGGGGGGGGGGAGTTGTATGTAGACAACAGGTGTCTGGCAAGAGTCTAACCATGTAAATTTAAACTTCAACTGGTGTGGATCATGGGGAGGCCAAATAAAAATAGGGTAGGGTAGAGAGTGTGGGGTTTGGCCAGGGTTCCCCAAACTGTCAACTACCAGGACAGTATAGCTCAGCCTTGCTGCTATGCCGGGCCAATGCTGGTTCATGGTAGGAAAGGAGATATAAACGCTAGGCATGACTGTAACCATTTTCACAGTAGAAGAAAAATATTTGCAAGTATGTGTATTCATTTAGAATTATTATTTATAATTAGCTGGGAAGGGAGCATAAGTTCCTATAATTCTGTTGGACTCGGTGGCCTGGCCAAAATGTGTTGGTTGGAACGTGGCTTACAGGCTGTGGTTTAAGGACACCCCCCTCCCTTCTAGGAGTCACCTCTGCAATTTTGATCACGAACCATACAGATGAGATGCTTGCGTTGGAAAAGAGGCCCTACAAATCAATTTAATGCAGTGGTTCTCCGTGGGGGGTCGTGACCCAAGTTTTGGTGGTTCATAAAGCTGATGGGGCAGATTAGGCGATGTGCATCAAGGGTTAAACAAGCTGTGTCTTGTGGGGGGAGGAGAGGGAGAGCACTGCTGTCCAATCACCATTATAGCCATATCTCTTGGCACTCATCAATCAGGTAGCAGCCTCTAGGGCAGTGATTTTCAACCTTTTTCATGGAGTCTGAGACTCCTGACTGAGAGTCATTAATGTAAACAACTTAAGTGCATAAGTCTGGGTGTGCTTGCTTACTTTTTTCATGGCGTGAAAGACCTTGTGGGGCCATCATTCAGACCGGGTGAGCAGCAGGGAAATTCCAGCCAGGAGGCAGGGAAGGGTTAATGTTTTGGCTTTGCATTGAACAAGAGGTGGGGGATGGGAGGCAGCAGCAGGCTCTTTTGTCCATCTTTGAAGGAACCAATGATAACACAGGCCAACACACACTTTGCTTCCTTAAACGTTACACCAATTCCTGGGTATATTTGGGGTGCTGATTCCACAAACGGCATCTGTTTTGCCCTATCACGTCTAGTTTGGGAGATATGCTTCATTAGTGAATAGTTCAAGCAGCTTCCTCATGAGGAAGCCATGGTGTAGTCTCCAAAACTAGACATGATAAGGCAAAACGGATGCCATTTTTGGAATAGGCACCCCAAATTCATATCAAATCACCATAAAGTTTGGGAAAAACTTTTCTGACCCTCAATTTTGTAGGCCTGTGTAATTGGACAAAGGATGAGTAGAAGGAGGAGCCCAAGGGATGGGGGTAGGGTTCTTGCCTGGGGAGTGACTTGGGAAGCCGGGGGGGGGGAGGTGTGTGGGAGGTGGTTTTAGCAATGGAAGAGAAACTCATGGCTTCAGCAGGCTCACTAAATTCCTGGCCACAATGGGACTACTGAGTAGAGCCGCAAAGGATTGGATCCTACTGGTAAGCCGCCCAGCTGGTGCACCTGACCCCCCTCCCACTTGCCCCTTCTGTCTCCACTCTCACGCAGTCCGTCCCACCCCCCTCCAGCCTTGCTGACACGTGTATGGGAAAGACATGACTCAAGTCAAACTCAGTTCCAAAAATGCTTTGGACTAGTCCCCACGGTCTCCCCTGGGGGCTGGCGATAAGAATAGGCCCTCGGTTTGGCTCCACATGTCATAAGAGGCCACTAAACAGCCACTG
Source organism: Tiliqua scincoides (assembly GCF_035046505.1). Taxonomy (NCBI): domain Eukaryota; kingdom Metazoa; phylum Chordata; class Lepidosauria; order Squamata; family Scincidae; genus Tiliqua; species Tiliqua scincoides. The sequence goes on along the minus strand of NC_089830.1, from coordinate 15,053,094 downwards.
GGTAGATGGGACTCGTTAGCCTGGGAAGGCAGCTCATCTGAGAGAAGGAAAGCTCTGATCCCAAACCTCCACTGCCTTGTGGCTACATCTAGTTATGGAAAAGGCTTCAGGAGTCAACCTCGAGGCAAAATCCGGAGCTGGAGTCCCTGAGGCAGTTCATGGCTGAACACAGTCACGTTCTGGCAACTCCTGCAACGCCGCTGGAACCAACCGAATTGGCTTCTGCCTTTCCATTGGACCATTTCAGCGACATGGAGAGGGGGGATTTGCTGCATGGGTAACAGTCTATCCTCCATACCTCCTTTACCCAGACCTTGCGTACTGGAGAGGGCACTCTGTTCCAGAACCACTATTCAGAGCGCGATACCATAGTCTTCTGAGACTGAAGGATGCCAACACTGCAGTCCCCACGGCCACGCATTATAAGAACATAAGAACATAAGAACAGCCTCACTGGCTCAGGCCATAGGCCCATCTAGTCCAGCTTCCTGTATCAAACAGCTGTCCACCAAATGCCCCAGGGAGCACACCAGATAACAAGGGACCTGCAAGGCCTCCTGGGAATTGTAGTTAAGAACATAAGAACAGCCCCACTGGCTCAGGCCATAGGCCCATCTAGTCCAGTTTCCTGTATCTCACAGCGGCCCACCAAATGCCCCAGGGAGCACACCAGATAACAAGAGACCTGCACGGCCTCCTGGGAATTGTAGTTAAGAACATAAGAACAGCCCCACTGGCTCAGGCCACAGGCCCATCTAGTCCAGCTTCCTGTATCAAACAGCTGCCCATCAAATGCCCCAGGGAGCACACCAGATAACAAGAGACCTGCAAGGCCTCCTGGGAATTGTAGTTAAGAACATAAGAACAGCCCCACTGGCTCAGGCCACAGGCCCATCTAGTCCAGCTTCCTGTATCAAACAGCTACCCATCAAATGCCCCAGGGAGCACACCAGATAACAAGAGACCTGCAAGGCCTCCTGGGAATTGTAGTTAAGAACATAAGAACAGCCCCACTGGCTCAGGCCACAGGCCCATCTAGTCCAGCTTCCTGTATCAAACAGCTACCCACCAAATGCCCCAGGGAGCACACCAGATAACAAGAGACCTCATCCTGGTGCCCTCCCTTGCATCTGGCATTCTGACATAACCCATTTCTAAAATCAGGAGGTTGCGCATACACATCATGGCTTGTACCCCGTAATGGATTTTTGGACTCCAGAAACTTGTCCAATCCCCTTTTAAAGGCGTCTAGGCTAGACGCCAGCACCACATCCTGTGGCAAGGAGTTCCACAGACCGACCACACGCTGAGTAAAGAAATATTTTCTTTTGTCTGTCCTAACTCGCCCAACACTCAATTTTAGTGGATGTCCCCTGGTTCTGGTATTATGTGAAAGTGTAAAGAACATCTCCCTATCCACTCTGTCCATCCCCTGCATAATTTTGTATGTCTCATTCATTTCCCCCCTGAGGCGTCTCTTTTCTAGGCTGAAGAGGCCTAAACGCCGTAGCCTTTCCTCATAAGGAAGGTGCCCCAGCCCCGTAATCATCTTAGTCGCTCTCTTTTGCACCTTTTCCATTTCCACAATGTCTTTTTTGAGATGCGGCGACCAGAACTGGACACAATACTCCAGGACACAATTATGCACGAGTCGAATCAAAGAGGACGGAGACTTGGGACCCAAGTCGAGTCTAGCCGCTGGGGATTTTCACATCCCTGCTGTATAGTTCATATATACAATCAGTTCAGGAGGAAGGGACATGTAATGATTGAGTTTCCTTTCTTGTTTTATTCTGGAATTATCCATAGCCTTGCCTCAGACCTCTTTGAGGCTTGCCTATTTGCAATTGGTTAGGTTTTGGGGTTCTTCTTGTAAATTGGAGGCTTCCAAAGATGACCCCTCTCTGCCTGGATTTGTCTTCATGGTGATTGTGGAGTCCACCAATTTGGATTTGGACAGAAAGGCAGAATTGGGGAAAGGAGGAAGCACCTGCTTCACGACTGCCCTGCCAGTCATCCCAGGGGTGTTTATACTGGTGTATGAGAAGGGCTCTCAATGGTGAATGTCTGGGACAAGAATTTCCTCCCTATAACTTTGTGAATGGCCTGAGGCAGGGGGAGGTCCTCTCATCCAAGTTTTGGGTTGCAATCCTATCCTGCGCTGGTACAGGCAAGCCAGGAGGCTTGCGCTGCATGCAGCGAAGGATTATGGCCAGAAGCAGCTTAGCCAGAGGCAAGAGAAAACTTTTCCTCTTACCCCTGGATAACAGCTGCTGGCCAATATGGTTCTCCTTGAATTTGTACCACCTCTGGAGTGCAAGATGGAGAGACCCATCTTGAAGGACAGCTTCGGTGCTCAGGGGATGCCTTTTGCGACTCATTTCATGGTGTTGCCATCGACAATGGACGGAATGTTGATTCTTGGACTGTCAAGACAGCACCTAGGACTGCCAGAGATCTCCCTAGGTCAGTGTTTCTCAAACAGCGGGTCAGGACCCACTAGGTGAACCGCGAGCCAATTTCAGGTGGCTCCCCATATCATTTCAATATTTTATTTTTACTATATTTGACTTGATGCTATCATTTGGGGAAATGTGACAAACTTGTACTTTTTACAGGCTAGAATGTAACACAGTAAATGGGACTTACTCCTGGATAAGCACGGGTAGGATTGCAGCCTATGATTGTGAAAAACTTTCCTGCTTATTGAATGCAAATCTTAACTTTTATAAAATGTTGTATAAATGGTGTCTGACTCCAGGTACACTGGCAAAAATGTATTAATATACCAAATAGATGTTGGAAGTGTAAATGACAAGAAGGAATGTTCTACCATATGTGGTGGACTTGTACAAAAGCAAAAAAATATTGGACTTTGATACACCAGCAAAAGCAGTTGACATTTAAGGTAAATTTACAAATGAAACAAGACACTTTTTTGTTGGGAATATTGGACGATTCAATTCAGAAAGACTATGAAACTATGTTTTTATAGATGACAACTGCTGCAAGAATATCGTACGCCAAATAATGGAAAGTTCCAGAGATACCTGTATTGGAAAAACTCTGGCTAAAAGTATTGGATTTGACAGAAATGGATAAACTTACAATACTTCTTAAAGATAAGTCAGTAAAAACTTTTATGGACAATTGGAAGCCATTCATGGACTTCCTGCGCATTGAAGGGAGAATGGGTCAAATAATCTATGGATTTGATGAGTAGATAGGGGATTTAACTTGTATGTTTTTCTCATTTTTCTTTTTGTGTTGAAAATGTACTTTTTAAATAAGTGTAGATTGTTTAAGATTTGATGACTAACTTTTTTGTATGATTTGTAGTAGTAGAACAAAGAAATGTAGTTTGAGATCTCCACACTTGCCGCACAAATTGTAATATCTTTATTCTTTTTAATTTTTTTGTATTTGCATTTATTAAAATAAAGAAAGAAAGAAAGATTTTCCTGCTTGATGATGTCACTTCAGAACATCATTTCCGGTGGGTCCTGATAGATTCTCATTCTAAAAAGGAGGTCCTGGTGCTAGTAGTTTGAGAGTCACTTCCTTAGGAGGTTGTGAGCTGAGACCAGTGTTCTCCCTGTGGGGCACATGTACTGTACCGAGAGGCAATAAACAAGGGGCATCTTTTAAGCATTAGGACCCACTTTTTTAAACGATACTCTATCAGGACCCACTTAGGTTTACCAGACTTTAAAAAAAGAGGTCTAGAAAGAAAAATCTATTTATTTATAAGGGATAATAACCAGAAAAAGACCCTGAAACATTTATCTCCCTATATTTACACGTGCTTGCAAACTGCAGCAGTTGGGCTCTTTGTAGGGTAATATGTAACTACAGTATCTGATTTTTGAATAGCCTCAGGGCTTGAGGAAATAGCTCAGCGGTTCTCAAACTCGCTGGGAGTCCAAGAACTGCTTGTAAGTGACAGGGACTGAGAGAGAGGATATGCCTCAGTGGCACCGCAGTAATAGTGGCGCTGCAGGCACCCAGAGGCTTGCCTACCTGAGGGGGTCTGCCAGCCTTGGAGAGGGTCCGAGAGGCCTGCAGCTCGCTCTGCGGGTCTCCCCCAAGCTTCATTTCACTCCGATCTGAAGATTGGAGTGACTTTTGGTTTACTGTGGCACTGCCGGGGCATCCATTACTAGGTCACTCCCCTTAAGGGGAAATGACCCGTTTTATGTTCCTACATAAAACCCACCAAAATTCAGGTCACAACCAACCACTGGGTCCTGACCCACAGTTTGGGAACCACTTGTATAAATTATTCTTGTAGAGAAGCCAGTGGTCCCCTGTTCCTGGCACTGGGTTCTAGTTTCTGCACCAAGAGACCTGTTGAATCAAAGGGACTTCTCTGTTCAGTCACCCAGATATCACAAGTTCTCGCACAGCCAAATGCTGACCTAATGTTTTTTAAGCCAAAATACACTTTTGCCAAAATACAAACAAGCAAAAATAGTATCCAACAATTAGGATGGTTTTCAGGGGTGCTCTGCAGTTTGAGAGGATCTGCCAGGTGAAAAAGAGGGGGTGTCTTTGAAACAGTCACACTGCTTATTGGATTAGAGAAACGGGTGGGGGCTAATGTTCAGCACTGAAGTGAGGGATGCTCCTTGACTTACCCACAAAGCAAGCTGCCACCTTGAATATTGCTGCCTCCTTCACACAAGGATGGAACACACAGCTCAGGGCAGCACCCCTAATGAGATCTGGGCTGTAGGTCTTGGTCTTGCAGAAAATAACAATGAGAACTGGCATCAGGCATGTTTGTGCAAAGGGAACACTCTGTACTGATCCTACCACCCTTCTATCACAAATAAACTAGTGAAACCCAGGAAGTTGGATGTAGACTAAGCAGACCTGGGTTCAAATCCATGCTCATCTATGAATTTCACTAGAGGACTATGGGACAACGAACATCATACTACCTTATAGTGTGATGTGGAAATTCCCCACGGTATATGAGAAAATTTATACAGGTTGAGTCTTGGCATCCATGAGGGTTCCGTTCTTAGAACCCCTGCGGATGCCAAAAATCATGCTAAATGAAATCCATTTAAAAAACAATGTCCCTTTTCTCAGTGGTTTAAAAACAGCTTCACTTAACATTGTGAGGGAGAGCTGAAGCAGAAAGCAGACAATCTCTCTCTCTCTCTCTCTCTCTCTCTCTCTCCAGGTGCTTAGAAAGGCCTCACTCCTAGGCAGTGACACTTCCCTTCACCTGAAGCACAGGGAAAGAATGCAAAGAGGGAGGCAATAATCACTTCCCTTTGTATTCTTTTCAGTGCTCCAGGGGGAAGGGAGGGGTTGCTTGCCTTGGAGTGAAGCCTCTCTAAGCCCTTGGAGAGAGATTATAATGCTAAGTGAGGCTATTGTTAAAGGATGTTTTTCCTTTAATTTAAAGGACCTTTCTCATCACATTGAGATAAAATTGAAGGTGAAATATCCTCAGATAATGACATTATTCCTGTACTGTTGAGATAAAGATCAGTAAGATAAAGCTTTGTAAGTAGTTCTACTCTATTCTTGACGAACAGGTGGGATTTAAAGTGGTACCCTGGGAAGGCAGCAACAGAGACTTACCAAATGTTTGGCAACATGGTAGAGCACGAAGTGAAGGTCATGGCTTTGGGGCTTCACGTACCTCCTCACTCTTGGGACCAGCACTCTGAGATAGGCCATTGCTTCCTGCAGCACATGGAGTCAAAAAAGATCATATCCTAAGGCAGGAGTCTCCAAACCCTGGCCCGGGGGCCGTGTGTGGCCCATGGCGAGCCTCTGTCCAGCACGCGACCAGCCTCTTGTTCCCTGAAAGCCACTGGCCCACTTGGCGGAACATGACTGGAACAGTGCTCTGGTTGCGTCTGGAGGGTCTGAAGGGCCGGAGAGGTTGAATGAATGAGCCCATTCATTATTTATCCACTCATCTAAGTTCCATCTCTGATTTATTTATATAAATGTTATATTTAATTTTTTTTCCCGGCCCTCAATACCGTGCCAGATATTTGATGTGGCCTTCTGGCCAAAAAGTTTGGAGACCCCTGTCCTAAGGCGTCCTTTGCACTGGAGACGTCTTTCTCCTATGGAAGGCTTCTTATGGAAACCTCAGGAAACAATCCTAGCCAGGGGAAACACCAGCATACTGCCAAACACACCAGCACACAGGCAGCCCCACCAGTGCAGAAGCCTGACAGGTGCTGCACTGACACAAGCACAGCAGTACACCAGAAAGCCATGCCCCACCACCAGCAGGTTGAAGAAAGTCCCTGGCCACAACCTCACCAGCAGAGAGGTTGAAAAAGGGGGGAGGGAAGCAAGGTGGGATAGATAAAGTCAGGAGACACCAGATCCCAAAATCCCTTCCTGAGCTGTACATGCCCCCAGTGGCTCCAAAGCTGGCAACGTAGCTTGTGTAGCTCATAGGAGTCCATGGAGTAGCTGGTATAGCCCTGCACAGGAGTCATGCCATGCGGGTAAGTCTTTCAGAGGCCTGTTACCCTGCACATGCCCGATCTTGTCTGATCTCGGAAGCTAAGCAGGCTCAGGCCTGGTTAGTACTTGGATGGGAGACCGCCTGGGAATTCCGGCTGCCGTAAGCTTATACCATAGTCTTTCGAGACTGAAGGTTGCCAACCATCTCACCCCCTCCCCCCACAGTTAACCTCTCCAACATGATGGCACGTTGGAATCAGCAGACAAAGCGCACTCAGCCCTGGGCAATCAGCACAGCGGCCGCATAGCATCAGGCTGTAAGGTACCCTATGTCTATGTTTGCAGCAGGACCCTATCACCCCGAGTTGGGGCGCCTTCTCCCTGATGTGCCAGCAAGACACAAGGCCTGGAGAGGTTAATCAAAGAACTATTTAGGACTGAAGCATGCTGGGCAAATGTCTAGATCTCTGTCTACCATTGTGTGATCCTTAGAGAAAGGTCAGAGTACAAATGTACGCACATAGGAAAACTAAAATATTCAAGCATTCAGCTAGCTAGCTTGCAAGAAAAGAGTAATACAGTGGAAACTGGTTATTTCTCAGATACTTTGAGTGGATTGGAAACAGGTTTGTTTCATGTCAGCTTTGAGCTGGAAAACATGCGCTAGATCTACAGGTAGAGCCTCATTATTCGCGTGGGTTCCATTCCAAGCACTTAAGTGGATGGCAAAAAAACGCACTATAGCAAATCAATTTTTAAAAAAATTAAAAAAACTTTTTGTTCAGGTGATTTAAAAACAGCCTTGCTGACCTTTGTGATGTAAGATCATTAAGAAGACAATCCATCAATCAGTCCTCCAATTCACTCCACCCCTCCCTTCACCGATGCAAAGTGATCACCTTACTTTCATGTGCTCAGGGGGAAGGAAGGGGTCACCTGGAGAGAGAAGGATTGATGGCTTGTCTATATCATTTCCCTAAATATTTTCCTAAATTATTTATTTCCCTAAATGCAGTCACACACTCTTCTCTCATAGGGAAGAGAGAGATGGAGAGGGAGTTTGGCATGAAGGAGAGAGGACTGCTCTTCTTGTTCCTCTTCTCACTCCATTTCCTTCTTGGTTTTCAAATCCAGGCAGTGGGAGGAGAAAAAGGTTTAGTAAAGGTTTTTTAGCAATTGCCTTGGGCAGCAAATCGGTGAGCAGAACCCAACAAATGGAGTTGGGTTCCCCCCCCCCCCCCACAGGGTGACCAGGTATCTTCTTTTTCCAGGACATATTCTCGTTTTCAGCCTCGTGTCCTGGAAAAGAACTTTAATGTCCTCCTTTTCCCTGTGAGTGCGCCCCTGCAGGCAGCGCAGAACTGTCTTGTAATTAATGTTAAATGTAATAAATAATATATAATAGAGTTTTGAATTTAAGAAGTAATATTGTTTTAAGATTGTGCCCTAAGTGTTTAAATTAACCACATGAAATCAATACATGAATGTACATAGCTTTTATTGTGTCATGTCCTACATTTTTCTTGGAATTCCTACATTTGGGGGTGCCTGATCCTCTTTTTGTCGTTATGACATCTGGTCACCCTCCCCCGTCCACCAGTCTGCTACCTGAGGAATTCATCTCACCTGGCCTCATGGATGTTGCCCTGCCTAGGACGGCATCAGCCTCTGAGACATTTTGCTTCTGGGTACCTTAGCAGTGGCCCTTTGCTTTCCTGACAGGTTGAGACATTGCTGGAACACTTCATTGAAAAGAGTAAAACACAAAGGAAGGGTGAAAGCAACATGGCGTTATTAGCTTTTGCTGTGCTCGCTGGTGAGAACGTTGTCAAAGTGGTAAACTTTCTCCTCCAGAATCCTTTGTGGTATCTATTTATTTAAAGCATTTCTCCCTCTCTGTTAGTATTTATAAAAAACAACCCAAAGCAGCTATAGGGGATTTCAGCTTGTACTGCCTTGGATGGCCCATTGGGGATCTATGGGGCTTACAGTAGTGCCTAAGGGCCCAATCCTATCCAACTTTCCAGCACTGGTGTAGCCACAATGCAGCCCCAAGGTAAGGGAACAAATGTTCCCATACCTTGAGGAGGCCTTTGTGACTGCCTCCCCACCACAGCATGCAGCGCATGCCCTGTTTGCACGGCTGCACCAGTACTGGAAAGTTGGATAGGATTGGGCCCTAAGTATCATGTCTCTGCACCCAGGACAAACTTAAAGCAGGGTTCCCCACCACCCTCTCTGCCTGACTACCAGAATGAAGAATACTCTCTGTTCTGGAGCATCTCTACGGGTGTCCGGTCACATCTAGTTCATGGTTTAGCTTCCTAATATTTCAAACTTGATTTGTATTAGGAGCCAGAAATTGTAGCCTTGTATGCACATAGACCAGCATTTCTCAATGTTCATCCCACACTGTACCACTTTGCATGATCCACCTATTGGAAGTACCAGCAGAAGTGATTGCCAGTTACTTCTGGGTTGAGAGGCCAGATGCCACATGACAAACAACAATCAGGAAGAGGCTCAGGGTGAACAGGAGGGCTTTTTAGAGTAGGTGAAAAGCCTGCTGCTCACGGAGCCAAGCCTCTTACTGAAGTTGGTCACATCAGTTCATTTGTCTTGCTGCCAGAAGCAGATGCCTGGGGGTCCCACAAGTACCATCAGACACAACCTCAAGTATCGCTGTTGGTACACATAGCATTGGTTGAGAAACACAGACATAGGGCGCAATCCTCACCTCTTATGTCAGTACTTTCCAGCACTGGCATAGCGGTGCGAATGGAACATGTGCTGCAACCTGCAGTTGGGTGTCACTCATGGAGGCCTCCTCAAAGTAAGGGAATGTTTGTTCCCTTACCTCGGAGCTGCATGGCCCTTAGTGCTGAAAGGCACTGACATAAGGGGTTAGGATTGCACCCATAGGCTCATTATGTATGTGCATGCTTCTGTGCCTGGCTGAGATGTAGTGGCAGTTCTGTGGGCACTGGAGACCTGTACAGACATTTTATTTTAATTTTATTGCTTAAACAGAAACCCCCCAAAAATAGCATTACATGGATACATGCTTATGAGTTACATACTTAAAAAAAGGGGGGGGAATGTATATTTAAACACACACACATATACAAAGTATCTGCATATCAACACTTCATGCAGCTTAGGTTATTATAGCAAGTAATGGCCTCCAGATATCCTCAAATATATACAGTGGCGTAGCTAGGTCACTTGACACCTGGGGCCCATAATTTTTTGTCTCCTCATGCAACATAATTATTTAATTATTAATTAATCATATTAATTCATTCACATTTTTATACCACCCTTCCTCTAAGCAGCTCAGGATGGTGTGTGTGGTTCCTCCCTTTATTTTGTCCTCACAACATCCCTGCGAGGTAGGTGAGACTGAGAGATAGTAATAGTCATGACATGAAGTGAATAATAATAATGGCCAGAAAATAAATGCAGTGAATATTTCCCCACAATCAATGGATGAAATTCTGCATCAAATGATCTCATGATGGTATTATTCGTAACATGATGGCATTATTCCTAAAAGCCACAATTTCCATAATTTTGGTCACTAGGGTGTCAACCCCCCCCCCCAGATGTCTCATTGGCCTGTTTTGAATTAAGGCAGTGGTTCTCTCATGTTTAACACTGGGACCCACTTTTTAGAATGACAATGTCTGGGACCCACCAGAAGTGATGTCAGGAAAAATTCCTGGCCCTGATCAGTAAGTTGATGTAAAAATTGCCCTATCAGTCCAGCTACTCCATCAAAAAGATTCCCTGTTAATCTTTAAAGTTGGATTCACTGTGCAGGCATAACTCATTGACTGCCGTATGTTCTGCGTCATGTATGGGAAAGCCCCTAGCTCAATGATAAGGCACGCGCTTTGTACATAGAATGACTTGGGTTCAATCCCTGGCATCTGGTGGTAGGGCTGGAAAGTGGATTTGACCCCTCTCGGAAATGCTGAAGAACCATCGCCAGTCAGAATAGGCAATGCTAAGTGAGATGGTATCAGGCAGTTTTGCACTCTCTCTGGGATTCCAGTGTTCATGATTATTACAGTTCTTCTTGCTCAGTTACTGCTCCCTGTGGGTACATCTGACATGTAGGAATGCCAGAAGAAAGTAAGGAATCCTGGGGCTTGTAGTTTGCCAAAGAGCATGCTACATAGGGCGGCACCAAGGCTGACTCCAGGTTTGAGGGGGCCATCAGTAAGGTAGGCAGATGTTGCCACGCCTGGCCCAAGGGACCTAACTGTCTGTTTTTCAATTCACAGCACTTGTCAGGAGCAATGACCGGTGGTGTTTGCCTGTGCAGATACAACCCTGCTCCTTGAAGCCCTGCTGTATGAGATGCGGGGAAAGCCAGAAGAGCAGACAAGTGTGGTAAGAGTTGTGCTGTGGAACTGTGTCACGATTCCCTTCTCCCGGTAGCGTATGAGTATATCCTGCAGCTGCATGCAAGGAGAGAGAAGCCACGGGAGTTGGTACTGAGGGCAAAATCTACACACCAAAATTCACCCTGGAGAATATCAACTTCTTCAATATCAATGAATGTTAATATCCACAACAATCCAGAATATGATTTCAGGGTTTGAACCACAAGTGTGAATGTCTGTCCCTCATGCATGATGTGCTCTCCTTTTGTCCAGAAGGAAGGAGAGAATTGATTTCTGTTGGAGGGACTGCTCTTGATGTGGTATACTCTAGCACAGGGATTTTCAACCAGTGTGCCATGGCACATTGGTGTGCTGCCAGTGGTTCACAGGGGTGCTGCAGGAGTTTGGGAGGGGGTCATTTATCAGTAGGGCCGTTGGGGTGTGCAAGCCCCGCACTTGTAATGCAATGTGCTTTGTTAATTGTCCAAAACTGATGGTGCGCCTTGACAATTTGAGCACCTTGTCAGTGTACCATGAAATGAAAAGGGTTGAAAATCTCTGCTGTTGCTGACATCTTTGCAATGTAGCTCTCCATCCAATGCTGGGTTGTTGGCAGAGACCAAACCCCAAAAGATGCATTTTGCAGGAAAGCCGAGATCGGCAGCTTTGTATGAGACTTGAGTTCAAGACTCAGACATCAGTTAATTTAAGGAACATGCATGTGAGTTTGAGAGGATGGAAGTGAATCCCATAGCTAGTCTGTCTGGCTCCATGGCTTCTTTTCAGGGGAAGGGGGAGCAGGAAGGAAGTAAAGCCTGAGGATTGTCCTCTAGGTATGCTTTACCGGAGGATAGAAAAGATAGAGAGAACACCTTATCCCACTACCATTATCCGCCTAGCCTTATGACCTCCCCGCTGGTACAGTTACAAGAGTACCACTTTGTTGCAAACTCCAATATGGGAGACCTGCCAAGAGACAATATGAAGTGCTCACTGGAAGTGAGAGATTTTTGAACTGTGGCAGAGTGAGAGACAAACCCATCTGACCCCATGGGGATGCCCTTTTCTTCAAGTCCTAGTGAAATGAGTGGAGACTGTGAAAGAAAAAGAGGCAGGATCCATTCCTATCACTGGGGATTGTGCAGGAAACCTTCTGCCCAGCTGAGTTCATGAACAGGAAGGGGGTCATTTGTATTTTTCACCCTCGGTCAGGATTGGGCCAACCCTGCCTCAGCTGGAGTTCGGGTTGGTGAGGAAGTGAGGGGAAGGGGGTGGAGGACGAGCCCAGTCCCCAGCAGGTACCAGGCAGATTGCAGTGGAGGACTCCCCCTGCCGATGAGAGAGGTGAGCAGGTGCATACACACAGGATCTCACCCTCTGCTGCATGGCATTCTGGTCCGGGACAAAGAAGAAGCGGTAAAAGCACCGGGCATCTCTTTTTCCTTGTCTCCTAGCAACATGCCACCCAAGCCATGAGGAGCTTTCTCTGTGCTGCTGCCAACAAAAGAAGGGTGAGAGAGCAGTTTCCAAAGTTGCTTATGACTTTGCTGGGGCAAATCTCGGTCTCCTTGAAGGACGGCAACAATGTGAGGTAAGTTGTCTCTGCAAGAGATCTTTTGGGTTTTGGTGCTAGCTTTTGGATTGACCATGCCAGGTATTGAATCTGGAACACGGTGCTTGCAAGGCATGGAGGATACAACTCAGCCATGGCCACTTGCCCAGCATGTGGCCCTTTTTTCCTCTTGGACCACAGTGGCCAAACGCACTACCGTCACATACAGGAAAAGCAGTTCCTGTTTGGACTATATCATTCCGTTCCACCCAGGCGCCATGTGTAATCCTCCATGATTGGGGGACGCTCTGGGCAGTCACATCTGCTGCCTGGCGTCCCAGAAGGCCACGTGACAGGACATTCAGGCACATGCGACTGCCCAGAGCATCTCTGTCTCCTGATCGTGGAGGACCACATGCAGCGCCCAGGCTGAACGGTAAGATCTGCTCACCGGGCGCACAGATTTGTTGGAATCCCAGATTTGGCACCCAGGCCGGGGTTCCCTTGGACATGCGCTCATCTGGGATATTGACCTTACAATCTCACACTCTCAAAATAAGAAGAAGATTACTCCTGAGCCAGCAACTTGTTCCATTTCTGACTTAAATGAAACTCTTGGATTCTATAGAAGTGGGACCCTTAGTCACACTCCTGGTGTATCTGTGGCAGTGACCCTCCTGGTCTTACTTCTTTTAGCTTGCTTGCAGAGAGCCCCTGAAAACACTCCAGCTTCTCTGTAAGATCATGAGAACCGTGACAGAGGAAACCGAGTGCTGGGATCAGCTGAGCAGTCCTCAATGTTTTAGTGAGGGATTGTCCAGCTTAGTAAGGTAGGAGGAAGACTGCTGGGTTTCTCAAGGAGTGTCAGATAGCTGAAGTTGTGGGATGTGAATGTGCATCCATTTGTCTTCCACTGACATCTTTAGTGCCTCTTTTCCTTTTTCTTTCTTTTTTTTTGCATGGTCCTGTTACCTATTTCAGGATTCTCCTCTCCAGCTCACACTCCTTGGTTGGCATAGTTGAGTTCCTTCTGGATATCTTTGGGGCTGAAGAGCATGCATGGCTCTATGAAACAGCAGTGATGTTCTACCAGAAGGTGAGGGGTACTGCAGTAGTTGAGAGGCTTCATTAGTGGCGATGCACTCCGCAGCCTTTCCCTGGATAGGATTACGCCAGTGGTTCACAAACTGTGAGTTGTGGCTTCCCAGTGAGCCATGGAAATCAGCTAGGGGAGCCACAGAATCCTTGTGAAAAACCTGCCTGCATAGGATTGTAGCCCTAATGGAGAGCCACGGCCAATGGCCAGGTAGATCAAGAGAGCCACCAGCCGAAAAAGTTTGGGAACCACTGGATTAGGCCATGTAACTGCTATGGAAACCAATGGTCCTAAAGATTGGTTGGCATGTGAATGGCAAATTATGGGCACCATTACAGGGCATCAAATGATCAGTTAGAGTCTACTTGTGTTTACAGAGGAGTGTGTGAATTTTATACCCTCTGGGCTGGCTTTGCCCTGAATCTCTGACCTCAAGTCAGGGAGACAAGGCATGTGAATGACTTGGAATTCAATCTTTGAGTCTTTGCTTCAGCTTGCAGAAGAGACTGTGATAGATGTTTCTGGGTGTGTCCAGGCAACTCTATGCTCTAAACTTCTATCCATTTCCTGTTCAGTTCAACTGATGCAGTTCCTTCCAGCAAATCTTGGGAATTGTGATGGCACTGCCAATGCAAGAGTTTTCTGGCTCCGCTCACAGAAATAAAGTTCCCAGGATGCTCTGAGGAGAGGAAATGGCTTTTCACCAAATTTAAACCAGTGATATAGCTGTGCCCTCTGCATCTGTATGTGGTAGATAAAGCCATGAACACTCATCTGCAAAGAGCTCAACAAAGTGAACCAAAGTGTTCATCCCAATTAATTTGCTTCTGTTGTCCTTCTTGGGCTTTCAGTTGCTCCTGAACCGTGTGAAGGAGCTTGGAAACATCATGTCAAAAGACTCTCTCCTTCAGTGGCTGGATCATGGGAAACTTGGGGTTCGGAAGCTCAGCCACAGAGGACTTTCTTCCCTGATATTTGAATCTGATTTGGTAAGTCATCCTCGAAAGACAGTGATAATAAAAATGTAACTCCTCAGATAGTTGACCGGCACATGCACAGATTCCATTAATGCATACCCACAGGGACTTTGACAGAAGATTGCTGGGATGGGTGTACTCCTCTCTGCACCTATCAGGTGGTGGGAACTCTGTAATACGAGAAGCTGCACCCATGACAGCTCAGTTCCTCTTTATATGTGCATTTGCTTATGTTCGAGGGGCAGAATTGCTACCTACTTCTAGTTATCTGACTCTGTTCTCATTACCTGTGAATATTGTGCTGGTGCACTGGGATCTCTCCAGACTGGCAGAATGGGCAGCAAAATGGCAGATGCGCTTCAATGTCAGTAAGTGTAAAGTCATGCACATTGGGGCAAAAAATCAAAACTTTAGATATAGGCTGATGGGTTCTGAGCTGTCTGTGACAGATCAGGAGAGAGATCTTGGGGTGGTGGCGGACAGGTCGATGAAAGTGTCGACCCAATGTGCGGCGGCAGTGAAGAAGGCCAATTCTATGCTTGGGATCATTAGGAAGGGTATTGAGAACAAAACGGCTAGTATTATAATGCCGTTGTACAAATCGATGGTAAGGCCACACCTGGAGTATTGTGTCCAGTTCTGGTCGCCACATCTCAAAAAAGACATAGTGGAAATGGAAAAGGTGCAAAAGAGAGCGACTAAGATGATTACGGGGCTGGGGCACCTTCCTTATGAGGAAAGGCTACGGCGTTTGGGCCTCTTCAGCCTAGAAAAGAGACGCTTGAGGGGGGCATGATTGAGACATACAAAATTATGCAGGGGATGGACAGAGTGGATAGGGAGATGCTCTTTACGCTCTCACATAATACCAGAACCAGGGGACATCCACTAAAATTGAGTGTTGGGCAGGTTAGGACAGACAAAAGAAAATATTTCTTTACTCAGTGTGTGGTCGGTCTGTGGAACTCCTTGCCACAGGATGTGGTGCTGGCGTCTAGCCTAGACGCCTTTAAAAGGGGATTGGACAAGTTTCTGGAGGAAAAATCCATTATGGGATACAAGCCATGATGAGTATGCGCAACCTCCTGATTTTAGAAATGGGTTATGTCAGAATGCCAGATGCAAGGGAGGGCACCAGGATGAGGACTCTTGTTATTTGGTGTGCTCCCTGGGGCATTTGGTGGGCCGCTGTGAGATACAGGAAGCTGGACTAGATGGGCCTATGGCCTGATCCAGTGGGGCTGATCTTATGTTCTTATGTTCTTTGTAACTCCTTACCACAGGATGTTGTGAAGTATCTGAGAAATAACCAGTTTCAAGGGAGATCAAAGGCCATCACTAACTGCTAGGCTTTGAGTCCTTTTAACTCTTCTCTTTCATCAAAATTTACATTTAAATACACATTTTTTTAGGAGGAGGGGAACAAAAACAGTGCACAATTACTGTGTACCTTGGTACCTGTTGATTTTGTTTTGCCTTTCTGTTGACCTTCTTGGGGGGGTTGTTTAAACTTCATGTTTTATTTATTGTATTTTGATATATTTTTAAGTTCATTGTAATTTGTTTTTTCTGGAATTTTAATTTGTGATTGTGACCCACCCTGGACTTCCTGTTGTTCTGGAGAAGGGCAGGATATAAATCTATTGAAAAAATAAATAAAAATTGCGTGAAGCTGTCTTTTTCTGCCCACTCATAAGACACAGTTAGATAGAGAGGACAAAAAGCAGAGAGGGCAGTGGTAGCTTGGGATGGACTGAGGAAGTTGGAAAGAAAAGCGGATTTCCCGTGCATGGAGATAGGCACAAACAAATAAGAGAACAAAACAGACTTTGTAGTTAAAAGAAGAAAAAGGTCCAGCAGGCATCTCTAATTGACTGGCTTTCTCTCTCACCCATTCAGGGCTTCAGAATGAAACCCGTGATGTAACTGAGGAAGGCAGATTGGTTGGGGCTGCCACCAAGACCCTCTTACACCGGGTCTTCAGGGAGCACAGCAAAAAAGGTATCCAGGGCTTTATGTCCCACTGTGTCAGGAAATGTTTGGCGACAGGAAAGTACCCACCGGAATACTGCAGGGAAGAACTGGTGAGTACAGTATGTGCTTTGAACTCACAGTCAGTCAAATACCTACAGCATCATGACCATGGCTGATGTGGAAGTAACACTTCTTTGAAAAGAGTAAAACGCAAAGGATGGGTGAAAGCAACATGCCGTTCTTAGGTTTTGGCGTGCTCGCGAGTGAGAACGTTGTCAAAGTGGTGAACTTTCTCCTCCAGAATCCTTTCAGGTATCTATTTATTTAAAGCATTTCTCCCTCACTGTTAATATTTATAAAAAAAGTACCCAAAGCAGCTATAGGGGATTTCAGCTTGTACTGCCTTGGATGGCCCATTGGGGATCTATGCGGCTTACAGTAGTGCCTAAGGGCCCAATCCTATCCAACTTTCCAGCACTGGTGTAGCCACAATGCAGCCCCAAGGTAGGGGAACAAATTTTCCCCTACCTTGGGGGGGGGTGTTTAAACTTCATGTTTTATTTATTGTATTTTGATATATTTTTAAGTTCATTGTAATTTGTTTTTTTCTGGAATTTTAATTTGTGATTGTGACCCACCCTGGACTTCCTGTTGTTCTGGAGAAGGGCAGGATAGAAATCTATTGAAAAAATAAATAAAAATTGCGTGAAGCTGTCTTTTTCTGCCCACTCATAAGGCACAGTTAGATAGAGAGGACAAAAAGCAGAGAGGGCAGTGGTGGCTTGGGATGGACTGAGGAAGTTGGAAAGAAAAGGGGATTTCCCGTGCATGGAGATAGGCACAAACAAATAAGAGAACAAAACAGACTTTGTAGTTAAAAGAAGAAAAAGGTCCAGCAGGCATCTCTGATTGATTGGCTTTCTCTCTCACCCATTCAGGGCTTTAAAATGAAACCAGTGAGGAAGGCAGAACTGAGGAAGGCAAATTGGTTGGTGGTGCCACCAAGACCCTCTTACACCGGGTCTTCAGGGAGCACAGCAAAAAAGGCTTCCAGGGACTTATGTCCCACTGTGCCAGTCTGTGTTCGCCAACAGGAAAGCACCCACCGGAATACTGCAGGGAAGAACTGGTGAGTACAGTATGTGCTTTGAACTCGCAATCAGTCAAATACCTGCAGAATCATGACCATGGCTGATGTGGAAGTAGAAACCAGATTTAGGCCCTGGAATTCAGCAGTGTCGGAATGAGTGTTCTGGTGTCACTAGGTGCTTTCTGTCTGTCACAGAAGGTGGCACGCCCTGGTCCCTGCAAGCAGCTGGCTCCGCACACCTGCCTGCACCCAGTGGCGTAGCTGGAGGGGGGGCAGAGCACTCAGCTGGCAGGGAGCCTCAGCGTGGAGGGCAAGTGGCCCCTCCCTTTGGAGCCATTCCCATACGGCTCCGTTTTGCTCCCCCTACCGGGAATGGCTCCGAAGGGATCGACTACTTGCCCCCCGCCAGACTGGCTGCACCATCCCCCTCCAGCTACGCCACTGCCTCCACCAGTCACCTACGGGCACTTGTTCAAGTGGTGGGTGGCAGGTGGGTGGAATGAGGCAGCAACAAGGCAGGAAGGAGGGTGGATTGGGACCAGGAAGGGGGGCAGGTTTGACAGTGGAGGTGTCTGCCAAATCCTACCCCCCTTCCCAGCCTCGATCCCCCAACCCAGGTTCATGCAGACTTATGCCAGCTATGGAGCTGGCGCAGGTCTGAGTAGACTCCTTGCCAGGGCACGGGTTTGTTGCCTGGGGCAAGGGAATCTGTGTTCTCTTACTCCCCAGGAGGCACCACATTGGGGCAGCTGCATTGCTGCACAGGGAGTTTGAAAGGATTGGGCTGCTAGGCTACTATTGGGAAGCCATCTACGCTGTGATGCAGTTCCTCCCAGGGAAGGTCACCTGGAATACACATTGTTGACGTTGCAGCACTAGGTAACTACTCCTTTAAATTTCCCCAGGTGTTTAACTTTTGTTTAGATTGTGATTATGCTTGCAGTAACACCTGTGTGTGTATCTTTTTGTTGCTCTATTACAACCCTTTTCAGATCTTCCCTGTCACTGGATCCAAACAGAAACGCAGCTGTCCTTCAAGAACCTCCTCAGTCCCATCTTTGCTTTGCATTCTTCAAGCAGTGAGTTAGAACATTTCAAAAAGCATACTTTGAGTGGAACGGAATGGATACATGTCATTGTTGTTTCACATATCCCATACAGATTGGTCTTGCCACTCTTTGGATTCTCCTGTGCTCTTGGGTCTCTGCTCTTCATGCCAAGAATTTGGGGTGTCCATCTGAACTCTGCTCACTGCAAATCTTTTGCAGCGTGTTTTGTTCATTAACTCAGAAAAGCTCTCTGTAAGATTTTTCTGATAGGAGGAAAAAGAATAGAAGCCATTGGGAGACACTGGTTCTCAAAACTTGAGTTCAACGTGGCAAAGATGTCTTGCTGTTTTTTATCTTCTTGTCGCTCAGCTGTTGTTGTGATAGTAATGCAGTTGCTGTCTACAGCAGTTTGGGATTGCCCTGCAAAGAGCAAAGCTCCAGCAGTTTGCAAGGTAGCTGCCAACTGCCCTGCAAAGAACGGAGCTCTTGCAGTTTGCAAGGTTGCTGCCAACTGCCATGCAAAGAGTGGAGCTCCTGCAGCTTTGCAAGGAAGCTGCTAACTGCCCTGCAAAGAGCGAAGGTCCCACAGTTTGCAAGGTAGCTTCTAACTGCTCTGCAAAGAGCGAAGGTCCCGCAGTTTGCAAGGTAGCTGCTAACTGCCCTGCAAAGAGCGAAGGTCCCACAGTTTGCAAGGTAGCTTCTAACTGCTCTGCAAAGAGCGAAGGTCCCGCAGTTTGCAAGGTAGCTGCTAACTGCCCTGCAAAGAGCAAAGGTCCCGCAGTTTGCAAGGTAGCTGCTAACTGTCCTGCAAGGAGGTGGGTGTTTTATTAAAAATTTAAATTTAACACTTTTAAATGAATGGAGACCCACTTGATATTGGCCAATAACACACCTAATGGGTCCCAACTCACAGTGGGGGGGGGGCACTAAACGTTTAGGTTGACCTGGGTGACAGATGGCATAGGTACGCCACTGGGGCAGCACTTCTCATTAGAACATAGGAACAGCCCTGCTGGATCAGGCCCAGGGCCAATCCGATCTAGCCTCTTGTATCTCACAGCGGCCCACCAGACACCTCGGGGATCACACAAGACCACCAGAGTGCATCTTGCTGCCACTTCCCTGTGTCTAGCATTCTGTTTATGCTCACCCCCCCCCCGACATCTTGAAGTTCTGAAACTTTGGTGACGCCGGAGTCCGTTGTGTTCCCAAAAGGTGTCTCAAGATGGTCTTCCAGCACATGCGCGGAGTCTTTGAGAGCCCCAGAGCTCTGGGATATGCACAGAGTGGCAAAGCACAGAGCCCAACACTGACTATTGGTGAAGAGCTAGAACTGGAGGAGAATGAGGAAGGAGAGCTACAATGGAAGGCAGGAAGGCAGATGAGTAAACCAGCTGGGGGCAGATGGCAGCCACTTAATGGTGTGATTGCGGAGCTCCTGAAGGGATCACAGGGAGAACCAGTGTTCCTAGGAACACACTTTAGGAAACACCATAGTGGAATCATGGAGGTGAAGAAAGGAAGGACCAAGGAAAAGCAGACTATGACTACATAAATGGCAGCTTTTGGTAGCCAGTGTGGGAGGGATGTTTTGAAGGGGAACCAAAGACAAACTTCTCACACCTCCTGGAGAAACATTATGACACTCACCAAGCTGAATGTTTCTAGGTCATGGCTGCCAGGCACTGCAGTCTCTTGATGTCGCAAAGGGCTGGTGGTTGACTTATCAAGTCCTATGAGCTTGGGGCTTTGGGCTCCTAGGCAGGAGGAGACTTTTTGGCACTGGTTAGCTATGTACATAGAGTTTCTTTTGTGGAAGCTCTTGGCCATTAACATTTCTGAATAGCTTTAGTTTTGCTGCATACACTGGTTTTTTTTTTTTTTTTTGGTTTTTTTTTGCTGCATTCATCATACACTGGATACATCCATCTTTGTTGTGTTTGTTTATTGCTTTGGAAGCTCATATGTTAGGCTGTAGCATTCCAGGGCATTTTCTTTATTTCTTTCATTTTTTGGAGCCCTAGTTTGTTGCATCAGTTTCTTCATAGGGTTTGTTGGGGTGAGCCTCCTTTGTGTGCTTGAAACATGGCGTCTCCAGAACCAGATGAGGTAAGTGGATTTTTGATTCTCCCAAGGTGCCTTCTAGATGTGGTTCTAGATGTGGAGGTCTGGTTCAGTTGGTAGAGCTGCCGCCTTGTATGCCTGAAGATCTGAGGCTGCCAGTTTGAAACAACCGGAAGTACCAGAGTACTGACCACACGCTGATATACAGATGAGCTGACCCTCAGTGGCAGAGAGGAGTTGCCATCAAGTGGAGCGTGGGAGGCGAAGGGCCAGAGAGAGACCAGACCGGGAAGGAATCCAGTTGGAACGAGGAGTTCTAGGAAAGACTAGAAATATTCAATTGTAAAAATCCCTGTGGGGGTTTAGAACAGCCTGCCTACGTAAACCGCCTTGGATTAAAGTCTGAGGAGAAATCTGACGACCAAAAGAAAGGCGGTATATCAATACTTGTATCAATCAATCAATCAATAAATGTGGGGTTGCTGGGCTGCAACTTGGTCCAACCTAAGGAGGGGCACAACAGTACCACAACAATATTTGTGTAGCTCCACAATGAGAAGAGAGAGAGGTATAGTGATTAGCGTGTAGGATGAGACTCAGGGAGGCTTGGGTTTAAATCTGCATTTGGTCCTGAAGCTTGCTTGGTGACTTTGAGCCAGTCACAATATCTCAGCCTTACCTACTGTGTAAGGTCATTAGGATAAAATGGCAGAGGATCGAATGTATGCCAGCCTGACTCTTTGGAGGAAGAGCAAAATAATAATAATAAATACTGTTTGTTCCACATTGCAGGTTTGTGCTGGAGGAAGGGTTTCTGTATGGTAGATTTTCTGTACTGAAAGCCATTAAAAGACGATATATTTCACATTCCATGGGCAAAATCTAATGTGTCTAGTTAAGACCATTCAGATCCAGAAACTGTCTGCTCCAAACCCCAGGTAGGGAGAGCACTTTAGGGTAGTGATGATTTGAGGGTGTTGCAGAGATTCCCAAGTGTCCCACAACCGCACCTGGTCTTTTGTGAGTGAGCCCAGTCTTATTCCTACATCTTTACCATCTGGGCAGGGTTGCAGGAGTCCTGGTTTCTGGAGAGAAAAATGCAGCCAAGAGGTGCTCCATTGAGCTAGAAAGGTAGCTTCTCTGAGGGTGGGGGCACCTACCACAGCAAGATACTGGCAAGTAAGGGATTGGAAGCACTGATGTTGGGAGGGACCATTTATTCCTTATTTAGTCAGGAACGTAGCAGAAACCGCAGCCGCCAGGGTCCTCGAAGGACAACTTGAAAGGACCCAACTGCAGGTGTGCTTCTCACATCTCACCTCCCTGGTTCTTCTTGCTTTCTCTTTCACAGGTTAGTGAGTTCAGCAGTGACACCAGCACCTCCCTTAGCCTGGGAGAAGAGGTGGATGATTCTTTAAGGTAAAGCATTGTGAATTTCCTGTCATCTTTAGTGGCTCAAAGCATTGTGAATTTCCTGTCATCTTTAGTGGCTCAAAGCCAGAAACATGCGGCCCAACCCTATCCCCCCTGCCAGCCCATAGTGCACAGTGCTGCAGACAGAGCACTTGTTGCATGCTATGGGGTGTGTGTGTGTGTGTGTGTGTGTGTGTGTGTGTGTGTGTGTGTGTATCAGACAGCCCAGGAGATAAGTAAAATGTTTTCCTACTTACTTCCCCATAGGCCACCTGGCCCCCAATGGGTTTCATCAAACCTATAGTAGCTATTCTGCTTGCATAAATCCAAGGAGACTTCTGGATTGGTTCAGGGCAGGGAAAGGGGATTAGGATTAGGCGGTGAGGTAGTGCCCCTGAACAGCCCCCTGCCCAGCCTACTGCCTGCCCCAAACTGCCCATGATTCTCCCCTGAACTGCCCCTGCCACCAACCTGTTCCTGCCTGTTCCAGCAGGATATCTGGAAAGCACTGTTGTGTGTACTTGGCCTCTGGCTCTTTGCTTCGGCAGCCCCAAAGCTTGTGACTTTGACCTATCCTGAATCAAATGATCAGCCCAAACAATCTGATCCGGTCACAGGCTCTGGAAAAGTGTTCAGATCTGCTGACAAATTTTGCAAATTTTGAGTCTGTGTCACTTGAAGTGCAGACCTGCTGTCAGTCTCAGCTCCTCAACATGCTACACTATTCCTTGAGGGAATCCGTGGAGGTTACGTGGATATTGTTAGCCCACATCAGTTTGTTGTGTGTGTTTTTTCTTCTCCATCTGTCTCCTTCTCCCAGAAACCTGGAATATTCTGACGGGGTTCCCGATTGTGCTGAAGTCCCAGACAAATTTGAGAAAGAGAGGCTGATGTGTGATCTGGCCACTATCCTGAATCAGATGATCAGCCCAAACAATCTGATCCGGTCGCAGGCTCTGGAAAAGTGTTCAGATCTACTGACAGTGATCCAGAAATACATCAGTCACTTAGGGCAATGATGGTGAACCTTTTAGAGACCGAGTGCCCAAACTGCAACCCAAAACCCACTTATTTATCGCAAAGTGCCAACACAGCAATTTAACCTGAATACTGAGGTTTTCGTTTAGAAAAAACAACTCATACATTAACATCTTTTACCTACTATTACTTGTAACCCGTAATGAACTTTTCCTCTAGAAATTTGTCCAATCCCTTCTTAAAGGTATCTAGGCAAGTTGTCATCACTGCTTCCTGTGG
Organism: Tiliqua scincoides; assembly: GCF_035046505.1. Classification (NCBI taxonomy): domain Eukaryota; kingdom Metazoa; phylum Chordata; class Lepidosauria; order Squamata; family Scincidae; genus Tiliqua; species Tiliqua scincoides. The sequence continues at coordinate 15,029,784 of NC_089830.1, read as the reverse complement.
CAGAGTTCCACAGACTAATTACATGCTGGGTAAGGAAATATTGGCAGGGAAGGGGTGGCTGCAAGACCTTACCGCTGCTCATTTTCTCAAACAAGAAAAAAACAAATTAAAGCCCCACCCACAGAAGTGGGCTCTAAGGCTGCAATCCCAGCCACTCTTTCCTAGGAGTAAGCCTCATTGACTCTAATGAGGCTTACTTCTGAGTAGGCATGCACAGGAGCAGGCTCCAAGGCTGCAATCCCAGCCACTCTTTCCTGGGAGTAAGTCTCATCAACTCTAATGGGGCTGGTTGGATGGCTGCATCATGCTGTATTTCATGCTCACAGCTATGTGAAATTGTGCATGCACTTCTTTTCCAATAGGTTTGGAGAAGCAATTCTGTGGTTTACCTTTAAGATCATATAAAAATTAGTTTTGTGTGACATTCTTACAGATAAGCCTCCAGCATGTGCCATAAGGCGATAAGGCAGGGCCAGCAGCAGGTGCAGGGCTGGCGCCACAAAGCCCAAGTGCTCTGCTCCCCTCCAGCGATGCCAGGCTGTGAGCTCTGCTCCCCTCCAGCCCAGCTCCTCTCCAAGCCCACCACGGGAATGTCCGCGCTGCACCCTCAGGCTGCAATCCTTCCCTCACATTCTTGGGAGTAGCCCCACTGACTGCAATGAACTTCCTTCTGAGTAGACCTGCAGAGGAGTGGGCTCTCAGTCTGCAATCCCAGCCACGCTTTCCTGGGAGCAAGCCCCACTGACTCTAATGGGACTTCCTTCCTTCCTTCTGAGTAGACAGGCAGGATTTGTCTCTGGCTGCGCTGCTCCCCCCCAGCTGCGCCTGTGCTGCGGAGGAAAAGCCTCTCCTGGGGCTGAGTGGGCAGTTGGAAAGGCGGGCTGCAAAGGCTCAAATGGCTGAGGAGGAGAGCAGCTCCGGATTGGCTGGTCTGCAGCCAGTGAAGGGCCCTGAGCCATTCTAACCGAAAAAGTCAGGAGTCTGCTGGATGCTGATTGGCTGAGCCTGCTGGACAGTTGGGGAAGGGAAGGGAAAGACAGGGAGGGAAGCAAACTGGGGGCAACAGAGTGAAGGGAGAGGAGGCAGGGGCTTCAGCGCCCCCTCCAGGCTGCCTGGCTCAGCGCACGCTTGTGCCCACAGAGAAGGCTCCGAGTGTCTGACATGACCATCTAAAACACTCACATGGTCAACAAGAGCAGAGTAGGTTGCAGACAACACTTGGATGCAGGCGGTTTCTTCCTCCCCTGTGATAGAGGACAAGCTGCTTTCTAACACATCCAAAATTTTGGGGAGGGCTTCTGGCTTTCTCATGCCCGGCTGATTGAAGAGAGCCAGCTGTAGGCACCAGGGGCTCCTCATCTAAAACAAAAGAGGTGGCTCATTGAAATATATACAGTCAGTTCTTGTTATCCTCTAGGGTAGGTTCCTGGAAAATCGAGTGGATACCGTGTTAGCAGATACTGAATCATTGAGCCTATGGGACACATGGGGTTCGGTTCCAGGGGAACCTCTTCAACATATACTCTGTGCACTTTATGAACCTGATGTCTATGGGGTTAGGCAAAGCCCCTGCTGATCCTGCCTGTTAATCTCCCCTGATTCTCCCAGGATAGGGGGAAAAAGGCAAGAGACCCATCTGGTTTCCTTCCCCTCTAATAAGAACAGAGCATGGGTTTTGCTGGATCAGACCAAGGGGCCCTCTAGTGCAGCATTCTCTCTCTCTCTCTGACCATAGCCAGCTGTGCTTCGGAGCGCATGATGTAATTGACATGCTCTGTTGTTTGTGCCTGGCTTCTGCCACTGAGGTACACTGCCTCTAAACAGGGAGGCTCCATCAAGCTTCTCATGACGAATGCTCATCCAAAGGCCTATCTGAAGCAATCTAAATTTGTTTTTCCAAAAACATCTGCCTTGGAGGCCCTCACCACTCTACAGATGCAGTAAGTACCAGACTCCCTTGGGACTAGAGGTGAGCTGATGCATGGACACAGGCCAGTCTGCTCAGAGAGCATGGGGCATCTTGGTCCCTGCAGAACTACAGCTGGCAACGTCTGGGGTCCAGAGGAGACCCCCCCTCTCGCATCACCTTGGAGCTGCCCCACCGCCCAGCAGAGCAGATCCGTGCCTGCCTCTGCCAGCCTTACAGCCCAATCCTAGGCATGTCTACTCAGAAGTCAGTCTCATTAGAGTCAATGGGCTTACTCCCAGGAAAGTGTGGCTAGGATGGCAGCCTTACAGCGCTGCAAAAAAATTAAAAGATGCCTGCTACTCTCCAGACTTGGCTGCAGGATGGGAGGATGCTGAAGATCCTGCTAATTGGGTAAGAGGCACTTTCTCAAGTGGGTGCTCCTTTTTTAGCAGGAGGAGAGTAACTGGCCCACCTCCCCCCAGCAGTGCCTGTTCTAGTGGCTGTCTGCTGGGATTCCTTTGCATCTTTTAGACGGTGAGCCCTTTTGGGACAGGGAGCCATTTAGTTCTTTCATTTTTCTCTGTAAACCGCTTTGTGAACTTTTAGTTGAAAAGCGGTAGATAAATACTGTTAATAATAATAATAATAATAATAATAATAATAATAATAATAATAGATGGCTGCCCGAGGAGGTGGGCGGGTGGGGAGGTGGGCTCGCTCTCTCCACCTTGCCTGGCGGGGTGCAGGACGCCCCCTCCCCTTCTCCACACTAGGGGTGGGCGGAGGGTGAGAAGCAGGTCCCCCTGGCAGCCCCTCCCCCGCCGGGCTCCGCAGAGGCTGTTGCAGGCGACCCCCTCCTCCGCGAAGGGAAGGCTCGCCTGGGTCCGGGCGCCAGAGGAGCAAGAGAGGCAGCCTCGCGCCATGGCCACGGCTCGCCCGCTCCGCTCCGCTGCTGGCCGCGGGGGTGGGGGAGGAAGGGGCCGCGGGCGCGATCGCACCGTCGGAGGGACGCGGCTGCGGCACCGGCTCCGAGCAAGCGCTTTGACGGGAGCCGCTGCCCACCGCCACCAGCCCGCCCGCCGGCCCCTCCTCCGCCCTCCGCTCCGCCCGCCTCGCTCCGCCCTCCGCTCTGCCCGCGGCCACCACAGCGGCGACGCGGCGCCCCGCAGGGAGGAGCCCGGCCGGAGCGGCGGGGAGGGGGCGGGCGGGCGGAGGCTGGTGCGGCGGGTGGGGAGCGCCCCAGCACCTTCGCCTGCTGTCCCTCCAGCCCCTCTTCCCATCCACTTGGGAAGGCTTCGGGGGTCCGTCTCTCTGTCCATGCTCAGAGGCACTCTTCACACACACACACACACACACACACATATGCCCCCTTTCTGTCCATGCTCAGAGGCACTCTTCACACACCCCTTTCTGTCCATGCTCAGAGGCACTCTTCACACACCCCTTTCTGTCCATGATCAGAGGCACTCTTCACACACACCTTCTTTTCTGACCATGCTCAGACACTCTTCACACACCCTCTTATAAGAAGAGCACTGCTGGATCAGGCCAAAGGCCCATCTAGTCCTCCTGGATCTCATGGAGGCCCAAAATATGCCAGACAACAAGAGACCTGCATCCTGGTGCCACTCTCTTGCACCTGGCATTCTGAGTCGGCCTACCTATAAAACCAGGAGGCTGCACATACCCATCCTGGCTTGTAAACTGTGATGGAGTTTTCCTCCAGAAATCTGTCCAATCCCCTCTCGAAGACATTGAGGTCAGATGCCATCACCGCGTCCAGTGGCAAGGAGTTCCACAGACGAATTTCATGCTGGGAACAGAAGTATTTACTTTTGTCTGTCCTAACTCTCCCAACACTCAGCTTTAGTGAATGTCCCCTGGTTCTGATGTTGTGTGTGAGGGAAAGGAGCGTCTATCCATTCTGTCCATGCCCTGCGTAATTTTGTACATCTCAGTCGTGTTCCCTCTCAGGTGCCTCTTGGGACTTTATGAAGTGGGGATTTTATGAAGTGAGCAGTTTCTTCTTCTTCTTTGTTGTTGTCAGTATGGTATTTATATACCGCTTTTCAACAGGAACAGTTCTCAAAGCGGTTTACATAGTGAAATCAATCAATCTTTGGTCCCTGCCGCAAAGGGCTTACAATCTTAAAAAAAATAAAAAAAAAATACAGAAGAGACACCAAGAAAAGCCACTGGAAAAGATGCCATGCTGGGGTGCAGAGGTATAGTTGCTCTCCCCTGCTTGAAAAGGTGCCTCGTTAGCAAGCCCTTATCACTCCCATTGAGCAGGATGGGTGGAGGAACCAGTCTGCTCCACCAGTACCACCCCCCCCACGACTTGGTGCACATCTTTAAAAGCAGGACCACTCGGAAATGTGGCACCCAAAGTGATCCAGGATGCCCATTCACGGGCAGTCTGTACCCTATGTTCAAGGGCTCTGATATCCTAGTTCACTTTTAAAGTGAGCTCATCACACATGCACAGGTGATGGCGCAAAATAACAAGAAAACCCATGCGCATGTCTGTAGAGCATAATGTGCAAATAGGTATTGAGTTTCCAGGACGGGGCTGGAAGGGGGGGGTGAGAGACGAGTGCCAGCAATATCCACAAGTCTTCTTAGTTCCTTCCTGTCAATTTTAGCCAAATAATCCCAGAAGCCTTCTAAAAACTGCAGCTCAGAGGTCAGGCCCCCTCTGGCCTCCTTGTAATTTGAGCATTGCTGGCAGATGTGCAGATTGGGTACAAGAGAGTAGCAGGGAGGGGACTGATATCAAGGCTAGCCCAAGAAGCTCTGGTGTACCAGATGCTGCCTTTATGCCTATCCCTTCACTCTCAGACAGGAAGAGGAAGTGCGGAGGAGAGAGAGTGTTGGGCTAGAGTGTCCATACTTCCTCTTCTGCTCTGTACCCATCTTTATGAATCCAAGGAGTGGGGCTCGACAACAGCAATGGGCACACAGGCTACAGGAGTGTCCCCCACCTGCAGCCTGAGGCAGCCTCTTCAGTCGACCTCAGGGATGGACCGACCCCGAGTAGCATTTCGTACTGCAGGCCCTGCCGTCAACCTGGATGTGGGAAAAGTACAGAGCCTCAACGATGAGAAGTGTGGTTGCTTCCCCGCCGAGCATTGCTGTGAAGATGAAATGGTCTATTCTTCTCACTGAGGCTGGAGCTAAGAGGGCATCGTCACTGGGCAGTAGTCAGGGGCCTACAGCAAAGACTAGTGAGTGATCTCCAAACTCTCTCAGAGAGGGGGGCCATGGTGGGCAATTTGCTGATGGCCTCCTACACCTGCAGTCATCTCTCCTGACCCCGGCAGAAGGGCATTTATTTACTTTTCCCATTCTATTCTTCTCCAAGAAGCTCAGGGTGAGTTATATAGTCCCTCTCTTCCTTTTGTCCTCACAGCAACCCTGTGAGTAGGTGAGGCTGAGAGAGAGCGTGATCAGCCCAAGGTCACCCGGGAAGCTTCATGGCCAAACGGGGATTTGAACCTGGATCTTCCAAGTCTCAGCCCGAACCACGACATCACCCTGGCTCTCAGTTCTGCTTGGGGTTATGCCTACAGTCACTTTGGACTTCATTGTGGGTACCTTTGAAATGTTGCCCTCCCCCCGCCTCTGGCTTGGTGTTCACCTGATTGTAGGATACTATACAGCTTGCCAGTGGGGAGTGTGTATCTGTGGAGTTCGATTTGTGGTTTTAGGCTGGTGACTCTTCCATCCTAGCCTTTCCTACTCCGTCTCGTCTTGCCAACTTGTCATCTCCGATGTCCTCCCTACAGCTCAAACTGCAGGTGGCTGACAAGGCAGGCTCCAAATCTTGACACCCCTAACTTTTTTTTTGCTGCTGGCAAAGTTACCAATTACTTCCCTGCTTCCCAAACCTGCAGCCCCAAGTGGCGTGTGAGATCACTGAGGGGGATCACCGAGTGAGATCGCCATGTGCTTTCCCCATTGATTCCACAAGACTGGCTGACTGTATCCCTCATATGAGATCACAGTACAATATAATTCGTATGAGACATGGTGTCTCACGCTCGTTTTGTGCTGCTGGGTGATCACACACATCTCCCATCCCCACAGTGGCCTAGGTAAGAGGGGGCAGGTGGTTCTATTGCCCTGGGTTCCATGCCTCGAGGATGTGTGTTATAGGCCTCCGAAAACCACTTATGATTTTTTGGTGAAAACCAGAAGTGCTTTTTGGAGACCTTTACAGTGTTTCTCAAACTGTGGACTAGGACCCACTAGGTGGGTCACAAGTCAATTTCAGGTGGGTTCCCATTCATTTCAATGTAATATATTAGACTTGTTGCTGCCATGGTATGTGACTGCATTTGGGGAAATGTTACAGATCTGTACTTTTCATGGGCTGCTATGTATATATTTTTAACAATGGTAGTCAGTGGGGCTTAACTCCCAGGTTAAGTGTGGATAGGATTGCATCCTTTGGGGTATTTGGGGACTTTAAAAAAAAACAAAAAACAGATCAGCAACTGCTTGGGAGAGTTTGGAGGGTTCTTCTTTATTTTAAATAAATTTTTAAGCTTATACTTACTGTAAGCTTTTAATTTACTTAATTGATTTGATTTTGTCATATGGAGGTGTCATAAATTTTCCTCCTGGATGATGTCACTTTTGGCCATGACATCACTTCTGGTGGGCCCCGACAGATTATCATTCTAAAAAGTGGGTGCAAAAACGTTTGAGAACCACTGCTCAAAGCAGGGAACCTCCGGAACAGAGCCAGCATGTAACTTGCAGACTTAGAGTCCCATCCTATCCAACATTCCAGCACGGATGCAGTCATGCCAATGGGGCATGCACTGCATCCTGCGGTGGGGGGCCAGTCACGGAGGCCTCCTCGAGGTAAAGGAACATGTCCTCCCTTTCTTTGGGGCTGTATTGTGGCCTCATCGGTGCTGGAAAGCTGGTTAGCATTGGGCCCTTTCTGTACCATCTGATGTATGTCTACTAGTAAGTCCCATTGTAAGTTCAATGAAGCTTACTCCTAGGAAAGTGTTACAGGATTGCAGCCTTAGGGCCCCAAATTTTGGCCCGTAATGTGTCATCCCCCTGTGCGTGTCACTCGGTGCAGCCCGCACGCTAGGGTGACACGCACGGGGGGAAGGGGGGTGAAATTTCCTGGGATCTTACGTTTTCCTATCTACTCAGACTTGCTGTCTGCTGGGGACACTACTGATGCCACATGGGTTGGTAGACCTGGGCGTCAAAGACTTTTCCAGCTGTCTCTACCTTCCTTGTACCCTGTTTCTCCCCTCCCTATCCCTATTCTGCTTCCCTATCACCACCCTCCACCGCGCTGTTTCACTCGCCCCCCTTTGCAAAGGGGCCCAAAAGAAACTTTGTACCCCCTGATAAAAATCCTCTCAGAGGCCCTGGGTACATCACCACACCCCCTGCCCAAGGCATTGCCTGGGCCACTGAATGGGAGGAGGTCCATCATGGGGTGACGTGCTGGCCTCCCATATGGGGTGACGCAAACCCTAGTGATGCCGCTGATGCTCTCAACTTTCCGGTGCTGATGCAGCCACAATGAAGCACTGCACAAATGTTCCCTTCCCTTGAGGAGACCTCCATGATTGCCCCCCCCCACCCCAGGATGCAGCGCACATCTCCTTGGCATGGCTGCAGTGGTGCTGCATTGTTAGATTGGATTGGGCCCTGTGTGTATTAGACAGCTTTCTGTGTTCAATCCACAAGTGACTATGCTTACCAGTGCGGTGAACATTTTTATCTGCTGTTTTCTGTGCCTTAACCCAGGGGTGCCCAAACCCTGGCCCTGGGGCCACTTGCGGCCCTCAAGGCCTCCCAGTGCGGCCCTCAGGGAGCCCCCAGTCTCCAATGAGCCTCTGGCCCTCCGGAGATTTGTTGGAGCCCACACTGGCCTGTCACAGCTGCTCTCAGCCTGAGAGCAACTGTTTGACCTCTTGCGTGAGCTGTGGAATGAGGGCTTCCTCCACTGCTTGCTGTTTCATGTCTGTGATGCAGTAGCAGCAGCAAAGGGAAGGCCAGCCTTGCTTTGTGCAAGGCCTTTTATGGGTCTTGAGCTATTGCAAGACCTTCATTCATTCATAGAAGTTCATCTTTAATATATTCATTTATGTAAACTTATGTAAATTTATTCAAATTTTAAATGTAAATGAATTCTTTCTTCCCCTGGCCCCCGATACAGTGTCAGAGAGACGATGTGGCCCTCCTGCCAAAAACTTTGGACACCCCTGCCTTAACCTGATGATAAAAGTCACAAGAGAAGCCCAAGCCCCTGTTTTCTGATCCGTTGGTCAACCTGCACAATCACCGTTGCAGTAAGGGGCTGGGTGAACTCAGGACTGGTTCCCAGGTGCACATTCCAGAGCAACCACCAGTAGTGTCACAGTACAAGTGTTTGTGTGTGTGGGGGGAAGGGGAGTACAGGCCGCCCCAGGTGTCACACTCAGGGCACCTCAAGTGACTCCTACAGCTGGAAAAACACATTTCTTATGTATAAATGTTCCAGGTTGACGGGCACAACCGAACCCACATATATGTTCTCCTTTTGATTTTGTGTTGCAGGAAAGTCATAGCGTGGCAGGCATCAGTTTTTGACTTCCAATGCAGACATTTCAGGCACTAGGCTTACTTGTTACTTGTCACAGTGATGACACTGAATATTTTGGGCATGTGGGGAAAAAAAGAATGGGTGGGAGCGAAATCATTTCAATGTTATCAAGGGGGAGGGGCTGCCCACACTAAAGAGAAGCAGGCGTATCCTGAGATTTCCAAGTCTCTTTTTGCAAAGGCGGCGTGACACCAACCCATCTGTTTTCAGAAGACACTTTGGGAAAAAGCTGTGGAATGCTTCTCATGGGGAATCTGGAGCCTAGGCTACAACAGGGATATGTGGGTGGAATGGTGGTTTGCACACAGCTATATCCTGTGGCCAGGGAGGGTCCAAAAGGAGGAAAGGGGTCACGTGCTTCTAACATTAGAGGCGAACCCAGAATTTCACTGGGAGCTCTGTCTTCTGATCTATACCACCAGGGCCGTGTTCATGCCTATATGCCACAGGCATGCATAATAAGGCAAGGAGCCACAGTCAAATTCCTGCGCATCTCAGCTTTCAATTAAAAAATAAATAAACAGGGTTCTAGTTCTTATGGCTGCAATGAAAAGTTTTCAGTAATGGGAATAGCAAAAAAGCAACATCCTAGCCAAGCAAGGCCTTAGTGTGTAAAGTGGTCAGTTTTCAAAGGCGATGTGATGTGCTAGCCCTTACAGTTCCATAGTCAAAAGCACATGGGAAATCCCTGCCAAAGCTAGGGATGTGGCTTGTCAAAGTCAGAGGTGTGGCTGAAGATTGCCGGTACGTGGGGTGGAGCTTCAGCTTGAGCTCGTTTCTCAATGGTAAATTTGGTTACTGCAATAGAAATTTCAGAATAAATTTGGGAGAAAAATGAGAACTTGCATAATTTGGGGTGGTGGTGGACAGGTCGATGAAAGTGTCGACCCAATGTGCGGCGGCAGTGAAGAAGGCCAATTCTATGCTTGGGATCATTAGGAAGGGTATTGAGAACAAAACGGCTAATATTATAATGCCGTTGTACAAATCTATGGTAAGGCCACACCTGAAGTATTGTGTCCAGTTCTGATAGCCGCATCTCAAAAAAGACATAGTGGAAATGGAAAAGGTGCAAAAGAGAGCGACTAAGATGATTACGGGGCTGGGGCACCTTCCTTATGAGGAAAGGCTAGGGCGTTTGGGCCTCTTCAGCCTAGAAAAGAGACGCCTGAGGGGGGACATGATTGAGACATGCAAAATTATGGATAGGGAGATGCTCTTAACACTCTCACATAACACGAGAACCAGGGGACATCCACTAAAATTGAGTGTTGGGCGGGTTAGGACAGACAAAAGAAAATATTTCTTTACTCAGCGTGTGGTCGGTCTGTGGAACTCCTTGCCACAGGATGTGGTGCTGGGGTCTAGCCTAGACACCTTTAAAAGGGGATTGGACAAGTTTCTGGAGGAAAAATCCATTACGGGGTACAAGCCATGATGTGTCTGCGCAACCTCCTGATTTTAGAAATGGGTTATGTCAGAATGCCAGATGCAAGGGAGGGCACCAGGATGAGGTCTCTTGTTATCTGGTGTGCTCCCTGGGGCATTTGGTAGGCCGCTGTTTGATACAGGAAGCTGGACTAGATGGGCCTATGGCCTGATCCAGTGGGGCTGGTCTTATGTTCTTATGTTCAAAATGTCAATTGCTAGGAGTGCAGACGCTTATGTTACAATATGGCATTCATACTACCCAACATATGAACGTCTTGGGTAGCTGGCTTCAATAAGCTATAGAGAAGCTATGCCGGAGTGGTGGGTAGATATATCTGCAGATAGGAACCCTGAATTTTTTATAACTGAAGTCCAACTAGTTTGCACAGGTGAGAAATAAAAAAATTCAGATGGCACAGGGGATCGAGTTTTTCTGGGCATACCTGTGCACTTTCAAATTTCACATTTTTCTACTGCCCTTCCTCCAAGGAACTCAGGGTGATGAACATGTTTCCTCCCCAGCTTTGGTCCTCACACCAACCCTGTGAGGTAGGTGAGGCTGAGAGTGAGTGACCGACTGGCCCAAGGTCACCCAGCAAACTTAGTGTGTGCTTCCCTTTCTCTCTCCTTCTATTCCAGACTCTGGGTTTTCCAGTACACATCCCAGAAATAATAAAGGATCGTCACTCCATTCCCACTTTTTAAATTAAATATAAATATTTTTGAGTTCTGCAGTAGACAATACATTTGCAATCTCCCCTCTGTATATAAAAATGCAGACTCAAAACAGGCATGATCATAGAATGCCAATGTGGAATCCCATTCTTTAAAAAAAAAAAATGAAAAATACAAACAAACAACCCCCTTTCCCCAGTCACTCTGGAAAACTGAAACAAACAAACAAAAAATAAAACATCCACGGCTGGTAAATACACTTAAGGCAAAAGTAACAACAAGGAATAACTTATTTTTCGTATACAAAAATTAAATCCCCCAAATCAACAGATCCCATTGGCTTTTGGCTTCCTGCTTTCTCCCATGATCAGTCCCTTGCTTGCTATATTGGATTTTTCATTCTTAACTTCATCCTATTTTTTCAATATCTGGTCCCCCAAGGAGTCCTTTCGAGCTTCAATGGCAGAAAAATGTTGAACACTATCGCCACCTCCTGGTCCACTTGGCTGAGTGCAAGTGCCTCTCCACTGGAAGTTTTACGAAAGGGGCAGGGTGGCGGTGGGGAGGAATCAAGCTGCATTTGTGTCTGTTCAGAGGCACCCCTGCTAAGGAGGAGGGGGGAGGGAGTATTTTTTTAACCATTGCATCAATCCAGGAAAATAAAAATGCAAGCCAAGCACCCTCATGTTGGCAACCCTCAGTCTCGAAAGACTCTGGTATCGCGCTCTGAATGGTGGTTCTGGAATAGCGTCTAGTGTGGCTGAAAAGGCCGATTTGGGAGTGACAATCCCTTCCACACTGGGAGCAAGTGCAGTCTGTCCCTGGTCTGTCTCCCTGGCTATGGGCCTTCCTTCTTGGCCTCAGACTGTTGGCCAAGTGTCTCATCAAACTGGGAAAGGCCGTGCTGCACAGCCTGCCTCCAAGCGGGCCGCTCAGAGGCCAGGGTTTCCCACTTGTTCAGGTCCACTCCTAAGGCCCTTGGATCCCTCTTGCAGCTGTCCTTGTATCGCAGCTGTGGTCTACCTGTAGGGCGCTTTCCCTGCAGGAGTTCTCCATAGAGGAGATCCTTTGGGATCCGGCCATTATCCATTCTCACAACATGACCGAGCCAACGCAGGCGTCTCTGTTTCAGCAGTGCATACATGCTAGGGATTCCAGCACGTTCCAGGACTGTGTTGTTTGGAACTTTGTCCTGCCAGGTGATGCCGAGAATGCGTCGGAGGCAGCGCATGTGGAAAGCGCTCAGTCTCCTCTCCTGTTGTGAGCGAAGAGTCCATGACTCGCTGCAGTACAGAAGTGTACTCAGGATGCAAGCTCTGTAGACCTGGATCTTGGTATGTTCCGTCAGCTTCTTGTTGGACCAGACTCTCTTTGTGAGTCTGGAAAATGTGGTAGCTGCTTTACCGATGCGTTTGTTTAGCTCGGTATCAAGAGAAAGAGTGTCGGAGATCGTTGAGCCAAGGTACACAAAGTCATGGACAACCTCCAGTTCATGCGCAGAGATTGTAATTCAGGGAGGTGAGTCCACATCCTGAACCATGGCCTGTGTTTTCTTCAGGCTGATTGTCAGTCCAAAATCTTGGCAGGCCTTGCTAAAACGATCCATGAGCTGCTGGAGATCTTTGGCAGAGTGGGTAGTGACAGCTACATCGTTGGCAAAGAGGAAGTCACGCAGACATTTCAGCTGGACTTTGGACTTTGCTCTCAGTCTGGAGAGGTTGAAGAGCTTTCCTTCTGATCTGGTCCGGAGATAGATGCCTTCTGTTGCAGTTCCAAAGGCATACTTCAGCAAAACAGCGAAGAAAATCCCAAACAAGGTTGGTGCAAGAACACAGCCCTGCTTCACTCCGCTTCGGATGTCAAAGGGGTCTGATGAGGAGCCATCGAAGACAACAGTGCCCTTCACGTCCTTGTGGAAGGATCTGATGATGCTGAGGAGCCTGGGTGGACATCCAATCTTGGGGAGAATCTTGAAGAGGCCATCCCTGCTGACCAGGTCGAAGGCCTTCGTGAGATCTCTGAAGACTATAAAGAGTGGCTGTCATTGTTCCCTGCATTTCTCCAGCAGTTGTCTAAGGGAGAATACCATATCAGTGGTGGACCTGTTGGCTTGGAATCCACACTGTGATTCTGGATAGACGCTCTCTGCAAGTACCTGGAGCCTCTTTAGTGCAACTCGGGCAAACAGCTTTCCTACAATGCTAAGGAGAGAGATGCCACGGTAGTTGTTGCAGTCACCCCTGTCGCCTTTGTTCTTGTACAGCGTGATGATGTTTGCATCCCTCATGTCTTGAGGTACTCCACCTTCTCTCCAGCAGAGACAGAGGATTTCATGCAGCTCAGTGACGATGATCTCTTTGCAGCACTTGAGGACTTCAGCAGGGATGCTGTCTTTTCCAGGTGCCTTGCCAAAGGCAAGGGAGTCCAGGGCCACGTGAAGTTCTTCTGGGGTTGGTTCACTGTCAAGCTCCTCCAGCACAGCCAGGCACTCAATGTTGTTCAGCGCTTCTTCGGTGACTACATTTTCTCTGGAATATAGCTCAGAGTAGTGCTGCACCCAGCGTTCCATCTGCTGCGTCCGATCCTGGATGACCTCGCCTGTGGCAGACTTCAGAGGGGCAATTTTCTTCTGTGTTGGACCCAGGGCCTGCTTGATACTGTCATACATCCCCTTGATCTTGCCCGTGTCAGCTGCTATCTGTATCTGGGAGCAGAGCTGGCACCAGTAGTCGTTAGCACATCTCCTGGCAATCTGCTGGACTTTGCTGCGAGCAGCTCGGAGGACCTGCAGGTTGTGCTCACTGGGACAGGCCTTGTATGCTGCTTGAGCTCTCCTCTTTTCCTCAATGACTGGTGTCCACTCCTCAGAGTGGGCTTCAAACCAGTCTGCCGTCTTCTTGCCAAATATGGACAAGGCGTTGTTGTAAACGGCATTCTTGAAATGTTCCCATCTGTTGGATGCGTTTGCATCGACCGGGCCTGGAAGAGATTCCTCAAGCGCTCATGCAAATTCCTCCGCTTTTCTCTGATCCCGGGTCTTGCTGGTAACAATGCGAGGTCTTCCTTCCTTTTTCGTGTGGTACAGTCGCTTTGTTTGCAGTTTCACTCTGCTGCACACCAGGGAGTGGTCGGTGTCGCAGGCAGCACCCTGATAGCTGCGTGTGATCTTGATGCTGGGAAAACTGGAGCATCTGTTGAGAATCAGGTCGAGCTGGTGCCAGTGCTTTGATCTTGGGTGTCTCCAAGAGACTCTATGTTGGGGCTTCGTCTTGAAGAACGTGTTGCTGACACAGACACCGTGATGACAGCAAAACTCTAGCAGGCGTTGGCAATTTTTTTTCATCTTCCCAGTGCCGAACTGACCTAAGCAAGTGGGCCACGAACTGTTATCAGCACCAACTCTAGCATTGAAATCGCCGAGGATGAACAATGGCTCTTTTATGGGGATCTTCTTGATAGTGGTGGCCAGATCATCATAGAATTTGTCTTTGGCTTCTGCTGGAGACAACAGTCGGTGCATAAGCACTGATGAGAGTGACAGGTCCTGCTGATGACTGGAGCTGCAGGGACAAAATTATTTCACTTCCCACAGTAGGTGGGATGATGGATTTCAGCAGGGTATTTCTGTCCGCAAAGCCAACACCATGTTCCCTGGTTTCGTTTGGTGGTTTTCCCTGCCAGAAAAATGAGAAATTTCTCTCCTTGACAGATCCGGAATCTGGCAGCTTAGTCTCTTGAAGGGCGACGATGTCCATTTGCAGTCTGCTCAGCTCCATGTCAAAGACAGCTGTTTTGCGTGCGTCGTCTATTACTTGCAGGTCATCAGAGAAGCCAGGTGTCATTGTCCTTACGTTCCAGGTGCCCAGCTTTAGGGCAGGAGTTTTCTGTTTTCTGTTGCATGGTGCAGAGTTGTCCATCCGCTTGTCGGTTTTCACCCTAAACCCCACGCACCCCGTGAGGTTAACGGACCGTGGCGAGGCAACACCTTACTGGCTGGGGACTGCCCAGCGAGATGCAATTATCTCTCCCACCGTCGGAAACAGCCCCTGGCGTCACGCTCTACGGCAATCAAGGGAAGACTTATAACTGGTAACTGCTGCTTCCCGTGTTGTGCCGACACCATATGGCGAAGTTGGAGTGTCCTCTCCAGTGGAGGGGGAAGAGAGGGGAAGTGGAGGGGGAAGAGAGTGGAGAAGAAAGAGAGGGGTTTGTGGCTATCAGGAAATTGAAGAGGGAGCAGTGGTGAGACAAACGGGTTGGTAGGGGGACCAGGTGGCTGGAGGAAGTAGCTGCCTTTGGGAGAGCTCCGTCTCCACAAGGTTATTTTTCAAGTTTTTAGTGCCTTCTGTCCTAGGATTTGTTAAGAAAAGATATTTTATACTTTGGCAGAGAGTCGGCTCTTTGGAATGCACATCAATTGCATTTAATTAGACACTATCAGCCCTAATTTGTCAAACAAGATAAAGATTTGCTACAGCAGCCATCTTGAAGCGAAAGCCGTTGCTAGTAGCTTTTAACAACATTGCTACGTATAAAAACTGATTTTGCTGGAATGCAGAATTGTATGTTTAAAATTAACTTGAAGTGAAAGGAAAACAGCTCTCCAAACAAGAGTAGCCGGTTCTGTTTTTACAGTTTCCGTTTTATTTACACAAGTGCTTTAATTCCAACTTTCAAGATGGTGGTTACTAGGGCACAGAGTGCTCGTTCTCCCACACAAGGGAATAAGTCCAAGTGTATTCAAAGGCTAACGGATGATTTTTGTGTTTCTTCTAAAGTAGGTTCTACTCATGAAAAGTCTTTTTTAAATGAAACTCTAAATGTCGATATAGCCGCTTCTCCAATTAGGAATGTGCATAGTGACCCTGCAGATAATAGCCTGTTTGTACAAATCCTATGTGGTAGGGAAAACTATGACATGGACTTAGTAAATGAGGGGCTTGATACTTCACTTGATATTTCACTTGATATTGGAAATTGGTCTTTGGATCCTAATTGATTTCAGAAGCTTACGTGGCCTGTTGTGGGATCTTATAATATTTCAGAAGACCCCAAAATGACTATACAAGATACTCCGGACGAAGTTTTTTCCCATAATCTTACTGGTGCTAATGATGGACACTCTAGTTTTTTCTGCTCTCAGATGCGTGATCGATGTTTCCATATGGCTATAACAACTAAGGCAATATTTGAGAAGTTAAGTATGATGCATCAAGAAATTATGGGAATGAAAGCTTTATTACAACTCAATGTAAATTTAATAAGTGATGGAATTTTAAGAGCAGCTCCAACTATTGATCCTCTTAAACCCATTGGAGATCAGCAGACAGTGGATGTAACAACAATTGGAGTTAGAGATGTCAATGAAAGATCTAGCCGAATGGAGAAACAAGTTATGATCCCAAGAAGTCACGATTGTCAGCTGAATGATGCACAAGATAATTTGCAACCTTCCTTTGATTTCCAACCTTGTCAGGTTGGACTCAAGTATAATCAGGACTCAAGTATAGAAGAATTAAGATCAAATTTGACCTTTTCTAATAATGACCTCATAGTTATCGATGATTGGCATGATGAAGAAAATAATATTAGTCCCATCGTTTCTGCTACAGATAGGATTCCTGCACCGTCTTCTCAACTTTATTCTAAAGGTTTGATCCTTCCTTGTAGAGCACTGGAATATTCCTCTACCTTGGAGGCTGATCCAAATTCTAATGGTTATTACATTACTATAAATAATTGGCCCCTGGGTCGTCCAACTAATACATGGAGGTCTGCCAGAGAAGTTGAACAGACCATAAAGAAGATCCTGGGTGAGGATTGGAATGCAAAAGAGTCTTTTTTTTTTTTTTTTTTTTTTGTATTTGTCGATATCCAAATAATCCTGATATAAAATGGGGAAGAATTCTGTTAATTTTTAGCAATCTGGAACATGCACACCATTTCTGGGGACTACTCTATAAATTTGAGTTTATGCAAATATCTTTTAAATGGGGTCTGAATGATAAATTTGATAGAAATTTTCAGCCCCCTAGAAGGGAAAAAAAGGGAAGGTTTGTAGCTAAATATGCCTCATGGCAAGGGAAAAATAAATCAACTTCCCAGTTTAAGTCCAGAAATGACTTTGGAAAACATAGCGGGACAGCTAAGGACTTAATCAGACGAATTAGGGGACCGGAGCCTTGTCCCTCCTTTGTGACCTTTCCAAATAATATAGCCCTTAAACAGGTCTCGGATAAGTTATTCTGCAAAAGTAAATCATGCAGAATTGAGGAACCATTGCCTGAGAATTTTAAACCCTTGGGTTATTATAACTATCAAACGGTTCAGCGCGCCCCATTTTATGATAGGGATTGACCAGAATGGTGAAGGCCTCATACTCAGTCTATAAATCTTTTATCCTGGAACATTGCTGGTTGGCAAAATAAGTTAATTGACCCAGATATTACTCAGTATCTGTTATCCTTTGAAATTATATGTCTCCAAGAAACATGGCTTACAGATTCTGAAAGCCCTTTTTTGCAGGGTTGTAATGTATGGCATATGCCTGCGGTCAAAGTTTCTTTTCAAAGAAGAGGGAGTGGAGGTTTGGCCCTTTTTATTGCAGCTACCACAGGCCTGGAAGGCACAGAACTCACCTGTTTGTCTTCTAATTATTGGCAAGTTATACTGATTAAGGGATGCAGAAGGAGTTCTTGGATTTGTATAAATGTATATATTTCCCACAATGAGAATTGTGAACTCAGCAATTGTCATTTGGGATCCTTTTGGGGGTTTACTTGACACATTAACTGTTGAATATCCTAATATCCCCTTTATGATCTGTGGGGATTTCAACGCCAGAATCGGTGACAGTCTCAAAATGGAGTTGGCTTTTGGTATTGAGTCAGAAGTGAGTCATTGTCCATTTAGAGTGTCTTGTGATAAAATGATCAATAATTATGGTCGCTCTCTAATGAAGTTAATATTCCAATTCCAGCTCATTTGTTTAAATGGTTCCAATCTGGATAGCTCCAGAGGATACTATACATTCCTTAGGGAGAAAGGGGCAAGTGTAATAGACTATATTTTTTGTTCAAATGTTCTGTTTGGATGGATAAACTGTATGGCAATAGGAGATAGAGCGGACAGTGATCATCTTCCACTTATGATGTCCTTTAACTGTAATTCAATTCATACAAGGGTATTGACGAATACTACATTGCAAGGTTTGGAACAAGGAGTTAGAAGATTAAAATGGTCATTGGAGATTGATACAAGTGCTAGAGCCTTGTTGTACTCTGCACAATTACTAGAGAAAAGAAGGCAGGTGATACAGTCCCACTCTGATATAGGTGGGACTTACCAGCAAATTATTATGGCTCTTAGACCCGTAGTATCGGCTCCCTTTCAAAAGAAGTCGAAGAAGGGCAATGATTCATGGTATGATCAAGAATGTATTATGCATAAAAAGCAGTTAACTAGAACACTGAGATATGCAAAAGTCGCTGCCAATAAAGAAGCTATGGAATGTTATTTGACTACTCGCAAGGCGTATAAACGACTTCTCCAAAATAAAAAAGAAAGGCTTTTATGTAGCAAATTGGAAGGCCCTGGAAGCTGCAAAGAAAGAAAAAGATCAAATTCAATTCTGGAGTTTAATTAATAGAGGTTTCTTACATCAAACCAGAGGAATTGTAAATTCTATCTCACCTGTAACTTGGATTTCTCACTTTAGTTATATCTTTGGGAGTGAGATAGACTTTCCCTTACCATCAGTAGATATACCTAACTGCTCTGAATGGCCTCCGGTCTCATGTAATGAAACTGTACAATTGATTGAGATTATGAGGACAGGTAAGGCGCCAGGTGATGATATGATACCAGCGGAGATCTTTAAGATGGACCTGCATTGGTGGTCCCCTATTTTTGCCAATCTTTTCACGTGGATTAATCACTCCGGTAGAGTGCCTTCCAAATGGTTAAATAGCATAGTGATACCTAGATATAAAAAGGGTGATCCTAAGGAACCCTCAAACTATAGGCCTATCAGTTTAATCAATGTGGCAGCAAAATTATATGCCAGATTTTTATTGAATAAACTTATAGAGTGGGATAACAGCCAGGCTATTATTCATCATGAACAGGCTGGATTTAGAAAAGGCAGGAGTACTATTGATCAAGCATTTATATTACATCATATTATATGTAAATACACCAAGCATGCTAAAAGATCTCTTTATTTGGCCTTTGTGAATTTTACATCAGCTTTTGATTTAATTGATAGAGAGAGGCTGTGGACCAAATTATCCATGACCAATATAGATAAACGCCTATTGTGGCTTATTGAGATATTACACAGCCAAAATACACTTCAAGTCCGATTAGGCAATTTAGGTTATTTGACCAAAAAGATCCAGGTCAATAGGGGGGTTAAACAGGGCTGTATATTAGCTCCTTTTTTATTTAACTTTTATGTAAATAATTTGATCCCACAAATGTCCTCTCTATCTTTTTTTCCTCCTTCTATAGGAGATAGGAAGATTTCTATTCTGCTGTATGCAGATGATTTAGTTATGATGTCTCAGAATCAAATTGGACTTAAGAGGATGTTGTATAGATTTGGTCAACTTTGCAAGGAAGAGCATTTATAAATAAATTACTCTAAAAGTAAGATCATGATTTTTGGGAAGGGCTCTGTCAATCATAAATGGAAGCTTGATGGGCATGTTATAGAACAGGTAAATTCATTTAAATATCTTGGCATACAATTTTCAAAGAGTCTGACCTGGAAACAACATAGTGAGATGATTTTAATCTCCAGTGCCAGACAGATGGGTTTATTAAAAAAAAATTTTTATGCTAGAGGCGGACAGTTAATTCCCCCACTGATTAAAGTTCATGAAGCAAAGATCTTACCTCATATGTTATATGGGGCAGAGTTGTGGGGAGACCCATTTAAGGGAAACTTAGAAGTCTTACAAAATAAATTTTTGAGACAAATATTAGGACTGTCTCCAGGCACTCCTGCGGTTCATATTAGAGCAGAGCTAGGACTGCCATCTTTAGCCATTAGAATGGACCTTGCTTACTTCCGATTTTGGAGAAGGATCAATGCTATGGAAGAGTCAGCTCTAGCAAAAGAATGCTGGAACGAACAGATGCTTATTGGAGGATGGGCCAATCAGGTTTTTTTTAAGTTAAAGTATTTTAACCTGGAGTATGACAAGTTTCTGTGCCTGAGTCCTAAAGAGCTCAGGGAATGGATTTATGACTGGGAAACTTACCAAGACAAAGTTTCTTTATGGGAATCTCGATATTCGAGCTGGTATCCCCATATTAACATCCAGCATATGATGTCCATTTATTTTGAGACTCTGACTTACCCACAGTTAAGAAGAGCTTTTACTGAACTGAGATTTCAACAAATGCCTTCAGCATATTTAGAGGGTAGATATAAAAAAATTCCTATAGCAAAGCGCCTTTGTGTTTATGGATGTGGGCAAGTTGAAGATGTGTTACATTATTTACTGATTTGCCCCTTATATGGGAATCCGAGAAGCCGTTTTTTGGAACCAATAGTAAAATCCCTGTGTGGTTATTCCCCTGAACAATTAGTTTATTATCTACTTGAGGATTTACAATCAAATGTTACTTTTGCTGTGGCACATTTTGCCCTTGCGGCTAAAAAGATAAGATCGTGTTTTATTCAATTTGTTAATAACTGAGTTTTACTGTATGGCACTATTATACTAAAGTATATATACATTTTATACATTTTATTTTTCTTTCCAAATGTAATGACCTATGGTTAAGCAATAAAGGACTTGATTGATTGATTGATTGATTTTGACAAACGGGATGCAGTGGGGAGGGGGAAGAGAGGGGTTTGTGGGTATCAGGAAATTGGAGAGGGAGCAGTGGAGAGAAAACGGGATGCAGGGGGAAGGGGCAAGAGAGGGGTTTGTGGGTATCAGGAAATTGGAGAGGGAGCAGTGGAAAGACAAACGGGATGCAGTGGGGAGAGGGAAGAGAGGGTTTTGTGGGTATCAGGAAAGCCTAGCACCCATGCTTAGAGATTTCCCAAGATCATGCGTCTGGAGCAGAGTCTGGAGTCTTTCCTTCCTGGGCAAGTCTATCAGTGAGCAAAGAGCGAGAGAGTCCTGTAGTCCCATTGCCGACTCCGTGTCCTAGCACCATTTTGAAAGTGCTGAGCTGCTGGCTGCTTCCACTAGCACTCTTGGCCTGGCAGCCAGCCACGTCCACCATTTTGAAGTCAGACCTAGACCAAGACTTCTTAATAAGCCATGAAAACTTGTTTCCAGTTTCAGCAGAGATGTGCCTTTGGCTGTCCAAAATCCACTTTCACGTCCTGACGTGGAGGTGGCTAAAAACAGTTTCCTCTCACGCTCCCCAAGAGAGATGGACCTGGCTACAGATGAAGACGACTTACAAGCAGGCTATTGGCCATCTTGACAGCAACTCTGCGTTGCTAAGCTAGCCTGGCAGCCATCTTCCCCGGAGGATGAGAATGGCATGTCCCCAGGTCTTCGGCACCGAGTCTATCTGGCTGTTTTGGAGTTCATTAGCTACATGAAGTGTCCGCTCCCTGTTCTCTCCCTTCTGAAGACGACCGGAGGTTGGCAGGGGTCAGGCACGAGTCATACGTGGGTCTGCATGCGTTGGTGGGCAGGGCGCCCATAGTCGGACTGCTGGGACAGGGAGGTATAAGAGAAGCGGGAGCAGCCCGAGGTCTTACTGGCCTGGTCCGACTGCTCATACCCGCTCTCGGCCTTCTCGTAGCTGCTGGGCTTGACGTAGCTGGTGAAAGCCCGGCTGTAGGGGGCTGTGAGGTAGGCCGTCCCGCTGTACATGCTTTCCTGAGGGAAAGGTCGCTCGTGTGGGTCATAGGCTGCACGAGAGCCTGGTGTACCCAGGGTGTACCGGTGGGCATACTCATTCAACTTGGGCTGGACCGGCCTGGCGGAAGGGTAGAGAGAAGATGCCCCAAACAAAGGTCGGGTGGTTGGCGTGTACTCAGAGAAGCTGCTTCCTAAACATTGCTCCTCAAGGGCGCGGACCTTGTAGTAGCCATTGGTGGGATCCTGGGGAGGACAAAGACAGAAATGCCAATGAAGCAAGGTTAAGGTACCACCAAATTATTTGGAGGGCCGATTCACAGTGTGGTGCAATGGTTAGAGCATTGGACTCCAACAAGGGAACCCCAGGTTCACCTCCCATAGCTGCTTTAGGAAAGAATGAAAAGAATGGGCCAATTATGGAGAAGTTCACAGGTAGGCCTCTTTGCCGTCCGGTGTGGTGGGCAGCTAGCTGGGAGAAGAGCAGGCCCATATATCTGCTGTTCGCAAGCTCCACTGGTGGCACCATTCCACCCACTGGTTTTCCCAAGAAACTGTGCAGGGGCAAGTGTCTGCGGGACCCCAGGAAAACAGCTCAAATGGTTGCGTCTGGAGCCGCCGTCCGTAGCAGGGAGATGTCAGGCCAATGGAAAAGGAGGGGGAGAGGCTTTGAAGACCAGGTGGGGATATTCAGTGGGCCTAACCAAGTCCACAGACCAGAGGAGCTCAGAGGAAGAGGGAATAACCCTGCCTCTATCCAGCATTCTGACAATGCAGCCTTAACTATAGGCTGGCAGCAAACAGATCATTTGATTTTGTACCCCAACTTTCTCCCCAAAGGTCACTCAAGGATTGGTGGCGTGGGCTGCAGCTCAGGGGCACAAGGCCCCACGTAATTCCTGGGAGGTCTGAGAACGGTTGGTTGGCAACCTTCAGTCTCGAAAGACTATGGTAGAAGCCTGCAGCACCCAGTATTCCCAAGCGGTCTCCCATCCAAGGATTAACCAGACCTGACCCTGCTTAGCTTCTGAGAATGACACCTCACCTTCCCCACAGCGCTTCCGTCGGTAGCAGAAAGAGATGACAACCACCAGGAGCAGGAGAACAGCAACCCCGGAGGCAGCTAAGCCCCCCATGATCAGGACGGACAAGACCTCTGCGGGGAGAATTCATGCCTTTAATTACTGGCATTTGATTTCATGCCATCTTAAATGATACCTTGTGCTTTCTTCTGGTTGGGGACCAGAGCACGAATGCAAGTCAAAAATGGACGGGTGTCAAAGCACAGACTTAGCTTGAAAATTTATTTTGGCCAGCAAAAAAACATAACTTTTTTGGTTGCAATCCTACCCTGCGCTGGAACAGGCAAGCCAAGAGGCTTGCGTTGTATCCAGCACAGGACAGGGGCCCAAGGCGGCCCAGCCAGAGGCAAGAGGAAACTTCCCAGCCCCGCCTCCCGCTCCCCACCTGCCCACCGCCCGCCCTCCCCCCACCCAGGAATGCCTCCCTCCCCACCTTCCTTCCCGCCCACCCCAGAGGCTTGCATCAGCCCAGGCTGAACACAGCTGGAAGAGCAAAGTGATGAACGTCAAGTGCAGTGATTCCCAAACTGAGGCTCCCTGGGAAGCCATGGAATCCAGCCAGGGGAGATGCAGAATCCTGGTGAAAATCTGCCACCCTATACACTATAGGATTGTAGCCCTAATGGGGAGCTGTGGCCAAAGGCCCAGTAGGTCAAGGGAACTGCTAGTTGGAAAGGTTTGGGAACCACTGCCCAAGGGGGGATGAAAGACAAGGTCATGTTGTGTCACATCAGTATTCTGCCCTCCCCCTCCAGGACCTCAGTCTCAAGCTGGAGATTATCCCCTTTTATTCTCCCAACAATCCCTGCCAAAGTATGCTGTACAGAGAGACAGTGGCTTGCTAAGGTGAGTTTCACTGCTCTGCTGGGCTCTGCACTTGGATCTCTCTGCTTTGAAAACAGGAGATCTGGCGGGGCCCCAGTGAGTTCACCATGAAGCTTGTTCCTGGTGAAATTAGTAGAGGGGGATGGGGAATCTTACCTTGGCGGCATAAGCTGACGGTAGCGGAACGTGCGCCAAAGCGATTCCATGCGGTACAGTTGTAGGCCAAGGTGAAGTCGCTGTCATGCGTTGGGTCGATCAGCAAAGCAAAGAGCACTCCTTGGTCGGTCACCATGGTGTCCACCGTGAACCGATCTAGCGAGCCAGCATCCAACACCCATTCACCCCACGACCAGGCCTGTTGCAAAGAGACAGGAGGGCAAATCAGAAGCCTGGACAGGTAGAAGATGATGGCTGCAATGCTAACCACACTTTCCTGAGAGTAAGCCCCAGTGAACAAAATAGGACTTACTTCTGAGTAGACCTGGTTAGCCTCATGCCCGATGGGTACCAAGCCCAAGGATCGACTCTAGACGCTACGGGGACGATTGGCCATTCAGAACCTTCCAAGGTTTTGTGGGAAAATCTAAACTAGGGATTCTTAACCAGGGTTATCCATACCCTTTGGAGGTACCAGAACCCAATGAGGGAGGTATGGGACTCAGGCTGCAATCCTAACCACACTTCCCTGAGAGTAAGCCCCATTGAACAAAATAGGACTTACTTCTGAGTAGACCTGGTTAGGATTGTGCTTTCAATCTCTGAACAATTAAAAAAAATTGTTGTTAGATTAGGTGATTAACTATTACCATTATTTATATGGATCAGATTATTAAGTATCACCACTGTCAATGCAGATTGAGGCATTCTGATCCTTGCTATCCATATGTAAAGTAGAACCCCGCTGCTGACAAAATAGTGGTACCTAATAGGACTGGTGATGATGCTGATTCCTACAGACTAGTGAAGAAGGTGTGGGGACACACTGGGCAATCTATGGGGGGTGGGGGGTCTGTAATAGTAAAAGGGTTAAGAACCCTGAACTAAGCAGTGTGGGTTTAAAATCATGGGTTCAATAACTCTACATTCTAACTACTTTGGCACACATGCATTCCACCTTTTCATCCAACTTCACAAATAATATCTGGTTTCTTTTGCATATGACATACCCTACTGCCTTTCCAAAGACTGGGGCTGGCCTTCTGAGGTGAGGGGAGGTTGTACACAGCCTGCCCAGGCCTCAGAAGGTCTTTGAAAAGCACTTCCAGCTTTGGTTGAAAACCAGGGGTGCCTTCAGGACTCCAGAAGGTCTCCAGGAGGCTTTATGAGGTGCAGGGACACTGCAGGCTACCTCCTCGCACCTCAGAAGGTCAGCCAGAGTCTTCAGAAAGACATTTTGTGAAAACCTGGAAGTGCCTCTCCAAAGGCTCTGGCTGAACTCAGAAGACCTCCTAGACACGACTTCCAGTCATACCTGGGAGGTCCTCTGAGGTCCTCCAGTGGTTGGCAACCTTCAGTCTCGAAAGACTATGGTAGAAGCCTACAGCACCCGGTATTCCCAAGCAGTCTCCCGTCCAAGTACTAACCAGGCCTGACCCTGCTTAGCTTCCGAGACCAGATGAGATCAGGCATGTGCAGGGCAACAGTTGCTGCTCCAGTGTGTGCTTGCAGTCCATGTTGAGACAACTCCATGGATAAGGAGGACCATCTGGTACATTCAGGCCTGGTTAAGGCATGAGGGTGGAGGGCAAAGGCGAGTCAAGCACTTACAATCCTGTCGGGGGGTGGGACGCTCCCCACCAAACACTCCAGCCGTGCCTTGGCCCCCACTGCAGTCTGCAGGCTTGGTTCCGCGCCGATAATGGGCGGCCCTGAGGAAAAGACAAAAATGACGGATGCAATCAGGTCTGGTCAGATTTCCGCCAGGCTCACTGCAATAGATTGCTGTGCATGACCTGGTTCCAAGACCCCTCACCATTCACAGCTAGTGCCTTCTCAGCCACTCCAATGCGTGGCACGATGGTTTTGCAGACGTACGTGCCGGCATCTTCCTGCGTCACAGCCTTGAGGTGTAGCGCGTTTCCATTGCTCAACACCTGTGGGTACAAGTGAATTCAGATTTATTTACTGAAATGAAGGGATCAGTGCTCTTTTTCCAGCCCAAAAAAGGATACCCGGCCTCAGTTATCTAACCAGGGAACAGAACATCCTAAACTGAAGGCCTGTTTGGACAGAAGGGCTTCACAATTTTTCTGAGGATTCAAAGTGGGTGGGTCTCCTGGTGCCACAACCAAAACTGTGTCCTGTGTGTTCACCAGGCTCAGTTCAGGTGGGGAGGAAGGCAGAAAGGGGTGCCCCCCGTTGACCTTGGCAGACAGTCAGAATAAAGCAAAGGTTCTATATCTCTCTTACTACCACCATGGTCTTCCACCTGGCCCACTGTGCTACAAGACAACAGGAGGGGGTAGAAGTTGGTGTTCCCAGATTTGTGTTTGGTAAATTACACACAACTTGGGAACCTGAACTCCTTCTTGGTCCAGGCTAGGGTGAGAGGTGGACTCCCCGCCCAGGTACAGGTGAAAGAGGCATCAGAACCAACACCTACAGTCAGGGGCTTGGGCTGGGAGATAAGGTGGGCTCCAACTGCAGGAAAAAAGAGGAAAACAGGGGTTAGGGGGGCCCATCGCTCAGTAGTAGAGACCTGCTTTCCATGCAGAAGGTCCCAGGAGTGGATTTTCTTTTTTTTCTTTTAAAGACAGCGCTTGCCTTCTTTGTGAATGGCTTTTTGGTTGACAAGCAGTTCATTAAACATTCTTCTTAAAATCTGCAGTTTTATACACTGTTGTCTTCAATAGTGTGAATGAACGTGTGTTTATGCATGTATGAAATAGTTTGTTTTCAAAAAATTTGTATGTAGATACACATCTGCCTGTGCTGCTTCATACAAGTACTTATAAAATTAATTGGGGGGAGCTTTATAGTCAATTAAGGGTCTTGATCCGTGTGCATAATATAAAAAAACAAATTAAGCATGCTTTCTTGCTTCAGAAATGGTTATTTTTACTCATATGCAAATTGATGCAAAGGTAATGGATATATTAGTCACCTCGCTCTAATTGGGTGCAAACCCAGCTGTGAATGTGTCAAAAATATGGCACAAATGCCTAATTTTTACCACGATGGTGGTCGCAGGTGGGAGGCCTTTGAGGTCTACCTGCTGGAAAGGCAAGTGGGGTTACAGGAGAGAAGATCCTGGTGGGGGGAGCCCCACATCTGACCTGCCCACACTCAGTATCTGGCACCAATCTGGCACCAAGGTCACCCTCGTCATCTCCTTGTCCATCCTCCTCTTCCAAAGTGTTCCCACCTATCCCAGGATACACAGACCCAACCTGCCTCCTTCACTTACAATGCACATCCACCAGTGTGCTGCCGACGGCATTCGAGCCCTCGCACGACACGGGCTCCATGAAAAACGATTGATTGACTATCGCCTCATCGCTGTCCCCGTTGGCCTCCGGAATGGGCACACCTCCTTTGGCCCACCTGCGAAGGCATGCACTGGCATCAGACGAGCCCGGCTCATTGTAATCCCCAAAGCTGCCAGTAGAGGGCATCGCAGCAACATCACTATTGCTGTGTGATCTCTGGGAGGTTGGAGTCTGTTGGCCTTTTTACCTGTCGCCTGTCAGCTCCGGGTTGGAGGTGGCCGTGCAGAGAAAGCTCACTTTGCCACCCTCGGCGACCGTTTGCGGCCGCACCGACAGCATGACGACAGGGGGATCTGCAAGAAAGAGGAGCAGAGAGGCTGAAAACTCAAGAAGGGGGACGGAACCCACACCAATGTGCCCATCCCATCCCAGATCTACTCAGGCCTGGCTCCTACCCCTACATTTGCCTCCACTCTCCCATCCTTGCCCTTGTCTCTTGCTTTACCCCTGGGTAACAGCTGCTGGCCAGTATGGGTCTCCTTGAATTTGTACCACCTCTGGAGGTGGCACAAATCCAAGGAGAGCGCAGTGGCTTCAAACTGCTCCGTTCTCCCTGGGAACAGGGGTTGGGATCTGGCATAACTGCCGGATCCCAGCCCAACTATCTCTCTCTACCCGCCCACCCCCACCCACCCCCGGGGCTGCCCACTGCTCACCCACACCCCACGCAGGAATGCCTCTGTCCTGCCTCCTCCCTGCCGCCCCCTGCCTCCCCCACGCCTACCTTTCACTCTTGCATCGGCCCACCCAGGCCATCGCAAGACTCAGCAGGGAAGCCGCCACAGAGGCTGGATTCAGCCTCCATGTGTTGGCGCATCTCCTTGTGGCTTCTGGCACGTTAGCGACCCTCCCGGGCCGGCGCAATAAACTTGTGGCCCAAGGCACGGTTAGGATTGTGCCCTTTGTCTCTTTTAGGGGTTTAGCCAACTCTTGCTTCTGAACATCCACGGACCTTCCCAGCCTTCGTCAAGGGCTCTGCTCTGACCATCAGAAAGGAAATGGGAGATCTTTGTGCTCCTAAGACAAGCCCAGGAGCACAGCCAGAGAAAAAGGTGGCAGCAGTGCTGCTTAGCAGTCTGTGAAACAAGAAGAGCCAATCAAGCTCCAAGTGTGCTTTGAAAAATCTGCCGGCTCACCTGGTGAACTACAGGAGGGAGAGAAGGGACGGAAGACTGCCGCTGGGCACAGGTGTCAGCTTCCGTGTGTCATTTGCAGGAATCCAATTGAGATCCAGCAGGGAGCTCCTGGAAAGATGAGGAATGATTTTATTCATTTGAAGAATGGAAGAAGCATATGCTGTTAGAATTGGAAGGGAACGTGAAGAGCAGGGGCAAGCCAGGGCACAGGCCCCGCAATGGGGCTACTCAAGTCTGCGCTGGCTGAACCGCCACTTTGCAGCCTGACATGGAGGAAAGAATCTTCACCAGTCCCACCCCTCCCTGGGCCTGTCACTCCTGCACCCCGCCCCGGAATGCCTTCCCCCTCCCCAAAAACCTGCACCACCACCTGGGGTCGTGACTTACCTTTGGGTGCACTCTTGGCTCACAACAGGAGAGGCAGCTGAACGCTTTCCACATGCGCTGACTCCGGCGCACCCTCGGCATCACCTGGCAGGACAAAGTTCCAAACAACACAGTCCTGAGAGATGCCTGCATTGGCTCGGTCATGTCGTGAGAATGGATGATGGCCGGATCCCAAAGGATCTCCTCTATGGAGAACTCCTGCAGGGAAAGCGCCCTACAGGTAGACCACAGCTGCGATACAAGGACATCTGCAAGAGGGATCTGAAGGCCTTAGGAGTGGACCTCAACAGGTGGGAAACCCTGGCCTCTGAGCGGCCCGCTTGGAGGCAGGCTGTGCAGCATGGCCTTTCCCAGTTTGAAGAGACACTTGGCCAACAGACTGAGGCAAAGAGGCAAAGAAGGAAGGCCCACAGCCAGGGAGACAGACCTGGGACAGACTGCACTTGCTCCCGGTGTGGAAGGGATTGTCACTCCCGAATCGGCCTTTTCAGCCACACTAGACGCTGTTCCAGAACCACCATTCAGAGCGCGATACCATAGCCTTTCGAGACTGTAGGTTGCCAACACCCCTGGCATCTCTACTTGGCGCTGAGGCCCAGGGCTCATGAACATTCCTCACTGGGTGATGTAGATGTGCCTTATAGTACATTGGTGACACCCAGTGCCATTGCTCGGAGGGTTTAGGATTGGGCTCTTATTTCAAACCCCTGCTCAGTGCACGGCCACTGATCACCTAACTCAGTAATGGCAACTGACACTGTCTATATTGTTTTGCTTTTTAATTCATTTTTTTCTTTGTTGGTTTGCTTTTTAGAGGCAAGGAAGGCAGGATAGAAATGTTTAAAAGTAAATTTAATAAGAAAATAAATTACCTCCTAACAGTGAGGCAACACAAAGATAAAAACAGCAGATAAAGTGGCAGCACTAAAACCATCTATTCTAACCCAGTTAAGCACCTTGCAAAATAAAAATGGTTATTGCCTGGTACCCAATCAGACAAGGTAGAAACCAGATGAGCTTCCATTGGGAGAGCATTTGACAGGTAGGGCACCACAGCCAAAGAGATCCTCTCAGCAGAAGTAGCCCACCCCACCTCAGCACAGATGGCACCCAAGGTGTTCAGAGAATGACTGCCCAAGGTGACCCTCTTCCATGATCAGACTAGGGAGCGGATGATCTTGCAAAGAATAAGGGAAACAGGAGGGAATTTGGCAGAGGCAGACAGAGAGACAGTGCAAAAGAGAGGCAAAGAAATAAAGAGAAGAAGGAAAAGGGTGAGCAGAGGAGACCAAGGCCAACAATTCCTTGCACGAAATCATTTGTGTCAAAATCTTCCTTGTGCTGCTGAATCAAAGGGTCTTCCCTCTTTTCTTCTGTCTTTTGTTAAGAGAGTATTTAGCTTCAGGGCTCATCTGAAAATTGTATTTTTTAATTAATTAATAAGTCAATTTTCACAGTCTGCCAAGTGTTTAGATGGGCATTTTTTATTTAGACTCTCAGGAGTCTGAATTCCAGTCAAGACTTTAGGAGCTAATGAAGTATTATGCTAATATGTGATATGCTCCCTTCTGTGACAGACAGAAAGCACCTAGTGACACCAGAACACTCATTCCGACACTGCTGAATTCCAGGGCCTAAATCTGGTTTATACTTCCACATCAGCCATGGTCATGATTCTGCAGGTATTTGACTGATTGCGAATTCAAAGCACATATTGTACTCACCAGATCTTCCTTGTAGTATTCTGGTGGGTGCTTTCCTGTTGGCAAACACAGCCTGGCACAGTGGCACATAAAGCCCTGGATGCCTTTTTTGCTGTGCTTGATGAAGACCCGCTGTAAAATGGTCTTGGTGGCAGCACCAACCACTCTCCCTTCCTCATTTACATCCCTGCTTTCAAGACCTGAATGGGTGAGAGAGAAGGCCAATCAATCAGAGATGCCTGCTGGACCTTTTTCTTCTTTTAACTACAAAGTCTGTTTTGTTCTCTTATTTGTTTGTGCCTATCTCCATGCACGGGAAATCCCCTTTTCTTTCCAACTTCCTCAGTCCATCCCAAGCCACCACTGCCCTCTCTGCTTTTTGACCTCTCTATCTAACTGTGCCTTATGAGTGGGCAGAAAAAGACAGCTTCACGTAATTTTTATTTATTTTTTCAATAGATTTATATCCTGCCCTTCTCCAGAACAACAGGAAGTCCAGGGTGGGTCACAATCACAAATTAAAATTCCAGAAAAAACAAAAAACAATGAACTTAAAAATATATCAAAATACAATAAATAAATCATGAAGTTTAAACAACCCCCACCCCCCCAAGAAGGTCAACAGAAAAGCAAAACAAAATCAACAGATACCAAGGTACACAATAATTGTGCACTGTTTTTGTTCCCCTCCCCCTAAAAAATGTGTATTTGAATGTAAATTGTGATGAAAGAGAAGGGTTAAAAGGACTCAAAGCCTAGCAGTTAGTGACGGCCCTTGATCTCTTGCTGTCCACTCTATTCTTCCTATTGGTCCGTTTGGGATTAACTGGGAAAAAATGATAGCTTTCTCTGCCACCTAGGGAGCTGAGTCAGAAGGAGGCTACCTTGGGGACCCTCCCTCCTTGGTGAACAGAGAGCCCCAAAATCTAGTGGGTTCCTTTTCTTCTGGAAGTTAAAACAGTCATGTAATGAGATTATCAGGGACCAGTGATGAACCTGCTCCCTCCTGGATGAACTTGGACCACAAAATCCTTAAAAAATATAGGGAGTTTATGAAAGGGCAAAGCTGCACTCCTCACTTACACATGAAGTAGGCAGGAAAATCTTCTCCTCTTAGGAAGCTCCCATTAATATGAGCCAGATGTCCTAGAGAGACAGTGGAATAAATAGGAAGTTACTCTTGGAAAACCAACCTGAATCAGTATTAGCTTATGAGGCAGTGCTCTGAAGTGGTTGTAAAGTGCCATGAGACCTCTGGAGAGACCCATCTTGAAGGACAGCTTCAGTGCTCAGGGGATGCCTTTTGGGACTTCCTTCATGGTGTTGCCATCGACAATGGACGGAATGTTGATTCTTGGACTGTCAAGACAGCACCTAGGACTGCCAGAGATCTCCCTAGGTCAGTGTTTCTCAAACTGTGGGTCAGGACCCACTAGGTGAACCGAGAGCCAATTTCAGGTGGCTCCTCATATCATTTCAATATTTTGTTTTTACTATATTAGACTTGATGCTACCATTTGGGGAAATGTGACAAACTTGTACTTTTTACAGGCTAGAATGTAACACAGTAAATGGGACTTACTCCTGGATAAGCACGGGTAGGATTGCAGCCTATGACTGTGAAAACGTTTCCTGCTTATTGAATGCAAATCTTAGAGAACTTTTATAAAATGATGTATAGATGGTGTCTGACTCCAGGTAAACTGGCAAAAATGTATTAATATACCAAATAGATGTTGGAAGTGTACAAGACAAGAAGGAATGTTCTACCATATGTGGTGGACTTGTACAAAAGCAAAAATATATTGGACTTTGATAGACCAGCAAATGCAGTTGACATTTAAGGTAAATTTACAGATGAAACAAGACACTATTTTGTTGGGAATATTGGATGATTCAATTCAGAAAGACTATGAAACTATGTTTTTATAGATGACAACTGCTGCAAGAATATCGTATGCCAAATACTGGTTCTAGTTTCTGCACCAAGAGACCTGTTGAATCAAAGGGACTTCTCTGTTCAGTCACCCAGATATCACAAGTTCTCGCACAGCCAAATGCTGACCTAATGTTTTTTAAGCCAAAATACACTTTTGCCAAAATACAAACAAGCAAAAATAGTCTCCAACAATTAGGATGGTTTTCAGGGGTGCTCTGCAGTTTGGGAGGATCTGCCAGGTGAAAAAGAGGGGATGTCTTTGAAACAGTCACACTGTTTATTGGATTAGAGAAATGGGTGGGGGCTGATGTTCAGCACTGAAGTGAGGGATGCTCCTTGACTTACCCACAAAGCAAGCTACCACCTTGAATATTGCTGCCTCCTTCACACAAGGATGGAACACACAGCTCAGGGCAGCACCCCTAATGAGATCTGGGCTGTAGGTCTTGGTCTTGCAGAAAATAACAATGAGAACTGGCATCAGGCATATTTGAGCAAACGGAACACTCTGTACTGATCCTACCACCCTTGGATCACAAATAAAGTAGTGAAACCCATGAAGTTGGATGTAGACTAAGCAGACCTGGGTTCAAATCCATGCTCATCTATGAATTTCACTAGAGGACTATGGGACAACGAACATCATACTACCTTATAGTGTGATGTGGAAATTCCCCATGGTATATGAGAAAATTTATACAGGTTGAGTCTTGGCATCCATGAGGGTTCCGTTCTGAGAACCCCTGCGGATGCCAAAAATCATGCTAAATGAAATCCATTTAAAAAACAATGTCCCTTTTCTCAGTGGTTTAAAAACAGCTTCACTTAACATTGTGAGGGAGAGCAGAAGCAGAAAGCAGACAATCTCTCTCTCTCTCTCTCTCTCTCTCTCCAGGTGCTTAGAAAGGCCTCACTCCTAGGCAGTGACACTTCCCTTCACCTGAAGCACAGGGAAAGAATGCAAAGAGGGAGGCAATAATCACTTCCCTTTGTATTCTTTTCAGTGCTCCAGGGGGAAGGCAGGGGTTGCTTGCCTGGGAGTGAAGCCTCTCTAAGCCCTTGGAGAGAGATTACAATAGTAAGTGAGGCTATTGTTAAAGGATGTTTTTCCTTTAATTTAAAGGACCATTCTCATCACACTGAAATAAAATTGAAGGTGAAAAATCCTCAGCTAATGATATTATACCTGTATGAGTTTTGTTGAGATAAAGCTCAGTAAGATAAAGCTTTGTAAGTAGTTCTACTCTATTCTTGACGAACAGGTGGGATTTAAAGTGGTACCCTGGGAAGGCAGCAACAAAGACTTACCAAATGTTTGGCAACATGGTAGAGCACGAAGTGAAGGTCGTGGCTTTGGGATTTCACGTACCTCCTCACTCTTGGGACCAGCACTCTGAGATAGGCCATTGCTTCCTGCAGCACATGGAGTCAAAAAAGTTCATATCCTAAGGCAGGGGCCTCCAAACCCTGGCCCGGGGGCCATATGTGGCCCATGGAGAGCCTCTATCTGGCACACGACCAGCCTCTTTTTCCCTGAAAGCCTCTGGCCCACTTGGCGGAACATGACTGGAACAGTGCTCTGGTTGCGTCTGGAGGGTGGCTTCTGGTCTGAAGGGCCGGAGAGGTTGAATGAATGAGCCCATTCATTATTTATTCACTCATCTAAGTTCCATCTCTGATTTATTTATATAAATGTTATATTTAATTTTTTTTCCCGGCCCTCAATACCGTGCCAGATATTTGATGTGGCCCTCTGGCCAAAAAGTTTGGAGAACTCTGTCCTAAGGCGTCCTTTGCACTGGAGAAGAATTTTTCTCCTATGGAAGGCTTCTTATGGAAACCTCAGGAAACAATCCTAGCCAGGGGAAACACCAGCATACTGTCACACACACCAGCACACAGGCAGCCCCACCAGTGCAGAAGCCTGACAGGTGCTGCACTGACACAAGCACAGCAGTACACCAGAAAGCCATGCCCCGCCACCAGCAGGTTGAAGAAAGTCCCTGGCCACAACCTCACCAGCAGAGAGGTTGAAAAAGGGGGGAGGGAAGCAAGGTGGGATAGATAAAGTCAGGAGACACCAGATCCCAAAATCCCTTCCTGAGCTGTACATGCCCCCAGTGGCTCCAAAGCTGGCAACGTAGCTTGTGTAGCTCATAGGAGTCCCATGAAGTAGCTGGTATAGCCCTGCACAGGAGTCATGCCATGCGGGTAAGTCTTTCAGAGGTCTGTTACCCTGCACATGCCCGATCTCGTCTGATCTCGGAAGCTAAGCAGGCTCAGGCTTATACCATAGTCTTTCGAGACTGAAGGTGGCCAACCATCTCACCCCCCCCACACACACACAGTTAACCTCTCCAACATGATGGCACATTGGAATCAGCAGACAAAGCGCACTCAGCCCTGAGCAATCAGCACAGCGGCCGCATAGCATCAGGCTGTAAGGTACCCTATGTCTACGTTTGCAGCAGGACCCTATCACCCCGAGTTGGGGCGCCTTCTCCCTGATGTGCCAGCAAGACACAAGGCCTGGAGAGGTTAATCAAAGAGCTATTTAGGACTGAAGCATGCTGGGCAAATGTCTAGATCTTCATCTACCATTGTGTGATCCTTAGAGAAAGCTCAGAGTACAAATGTACGTACATAGGAATACTAAAATATTCAAGCATTCAGCTAGCTAGCTAGCAAGAAAAGAGTAATACAGTGGAAACTGGTTATTTCTCAGATACTTTGAGTGGACTGGAAACAGGTATGTATCATCTCAGCTTTGAGCTGGAAAACATGCGCTAGATCTACAGGTGAAGCCTCATTATTCGCGTGAGATCCATTCCAAGCACTTAAGTGGATGGCAAAAAAATACTATAGCAAATCAATTTTTACAAAAAATTAAAAAAAGTTCTTTGGCTCAGGTGATTTAAAAACAGCCTTGCTGACCTTTGTGATGTAAGATCATTAAGAAGACAATCCATCAATCAGTCCTCCAATTCACTCCGCCCCTCCCTTCACCAATGCAAAGTGATCACCTTTCTTTCATGTGCTCAGGGGGAAGGGAGGGGTCACCCGGAGAGAGAAGGATTGATGGATTGTCAGCCAGCTGCCCCCCCTCCCATTAAGGAGGCTATTGTTAAAGAACTGTTCAGATTTTTAAACTGATTTTAAAGGCATGCATTTTCCCCCTTCTCCAGGGATCAGCACATTCCTTCTCATTTGCAGTGGCCATTCATGCTGAGTCAAATCCGTGTATAACAAGACTGGACCTGTATATTTTCTGATGTCAGAAAGCCAAGATATAACAATGACAATGGCATTGCTAGATGGGTGCGGGCCACACTGCGTGACGTGCACGGGGAGTGATACCACTACTCACCCAAATTTTTAAAATCTTTGTATTTCCAAATAATACAATCACGTTATATATCAATCAAAGCATAATTTCATGTATGAAGTTCATGTAACTTCAATGAAACAAACCTTAAACTAGCTCTTTTCCATCAAAAGTTATAAAAAAAACAGCGGGGGTGGGGTGATGGTACAATGCCACTCAATGCATTGCCCCCCCCGTCGCATGGGAGGAGATCCATCACAGGGGTGATGCGCTGGCGTCCCGCACCGGGTGACACAAACCCTGGTGACGCCACTGCAGAGAGGGAAGCAAATTAGTCAAGACAGGACCTGCAGGGGGAATGAAGCCGAAGACGGTGGTCAGTCTTGCAAAGCCAACATGTACAAGAAACCCTTGAGCAGGGCCAGCCCATTCATGAGGCCAGCTAACGCAGATTGGTGGGGCTGCCCATCTCTGCCTGCCTGCCTACCTCCACTGCTCCTCCTCCTTCCACTCCCTGCATTGGAAAGGGAAGAAGGGATAGAGAAGAGCAGAGGAAGGGAAAGCTGGAGGGCAGGAGAGAGTTGAACAAGAACATGGGGAAGGGGAGGAACAGAGACTGGCACATCATCAGTTAAAGGGGGACAATATTTGGCATGCTGCCTTAGGAGGTCTTGGGCCTGCCCTGCCTATCCTTAGCATCATCCTTCCCCCACGGGCACAGCAAGCAAGAGTTGAGCTACAACATGGGAGAATTTCCCAGAACAGTCAATGGCAGGTCACCCCGGCAACAAGAGTCTTGGTCCCTGCTCTTGGAGGTGATTCCTCTCTCCTGCTAATGTAAGTCACGCAGGTGGCCACTCACCTCCACCACCTCACTCTTATCCTGGAGATGAACAAGAATGTTCACCATTTCAGAAATGGCTGCTTCTGTTGTATGTGGGAGCCACTGTTTCCCCTTCCGGCTCCGAAGCAACCACAAGTGCTTTATCACTATGGCACGGACGCTTGCTTCCTCCTGCAAATAGGAAACAAGTAGGAAGAGTCACCAGAGGTTGATACTTGCCAGGTTTCTAATCTCATAAGAGCATAAGAAGAGCCCTGCTGGATCAGGCCAAAGGCCCATCTAGTTCAATTTCCTGTATTTCACAGGCCCACCAGATACCTCAGGGAGCACACAAGACTGCATGCTGGTGCCACTCCCTTGCACTTGGCATTCTGAGGTAGCCTGCTTCTAAAAGCAGGAGGTTGCACACACCAATCATGGCTTGTAACCTGTGATGGACTCTTCCTCCATACATCTGTCCAATCCCTTTTTCAAGGTATCTAAGCCAGATGCCATCACCACATCCTGTGGTAAGGAGTTACAAAGAATAATTACAGTTACTGGGTGGGTGGATAAATAAAGAAATAAATACTTTCTTATATCTGTTCTAATTCTCCCAACACTAAATCACTGGTGACAATGTGCAACAGAGATGTTGTTTCTGGTTTTAGCCCTTCATTGTCTGTGGCTACAAGGATGAGGAGCCCATGTCTCTCCTCCTGAATTTAGCACACGCACTCTTGATAGCGTGCCCAGTACCAAGGAACTCCATGGGTCACGTGTACAGTGTCTGACATGACAATCTAAAACACTCACATGGTCAACAAGAGCAGAGTAGGTTGCAGACAACATTCTGATGTAGCTGGTTTCTTCCTCCCCTGTGATAGAGGACAAGGTGCTCTCTAACACATCCAAAATTTTGGGGAGGGCTTCTGGCTCGCTCACGCCCAGCTGATTGAAGAGAGCCAGCTGTATGCACCAGGGGCTCTTCATCTTAAACAAAAGAGGTGGCTCATTTAAATATATACAGTCAGTTCTTGTTATCCTCTAGGGTAGGTTCCTGGAAAATCGAGTGGATACCGTTTTAGCAGATACTGAATCATTGAGCCTATGGGAAACATGGGGTTCAGTTCCAGGGAAACCTCTTCAACATATACTCTATGCACTTTATGAACCTGATGTCTATGGGGTTAGGTGATAGCGAAGGCTCATCAACATCTGATGCTTCCGCCTCTGTGCTGGCTGTCCCTTGACTAGTTAAAGGTTGCTGACCCAACAACAAGCCTCCTAGTTCAGCAGTGGGAAGGGGGTAGCTTCACCTGTCCTTGTCCTCAACCTGACTCTTGGCTCCTTACCTAGGCTTGCCCCAGAGCAGCCCTCAAGTAGACTTCCATTGGCCTCTCATCATTGCCATTCTGAAGGTTCAGCGGCAAGTCCCCAAGACGGTGCCCAAGATGGTAGGGCAAGTCAGGAAGTGGACACATGTGTGCCCAACCATTCTCCATGGGCCAATCCCAAAGTCCCTTTGGTATCCAAAACTGACCTAAAGTAGACAACTTTCTAAAAAACTGACTGGATGCAATTACGCCAATTCCTTCCATATACTGTTGGCCATATACTGTATACTGCCTCTTCCTCTCACCCCTGCAGAGCACCAACACTGCCTTCTGCTCACGAGGAGGCCACTGTCTCTTCTCCTCCTCCTCATGCAACCTCTCTTGCCCCCACCTGCCTGCCTGCTCTTAGTTGCACTGCTCCCCATCCCAGTGCACCAGCACTATATTCACAGGTAATGAGAACAGAGTCAGATAACTAGAAGTAGGTAGCAATTCTGCCCCTCGAACATCAGCAAATGCACATATAAAGAGGAACTGAACTATCATGGGTGCAGCTTTTTTTATTACAGAGTTCCCACCACCTGATAGGTGCAGAGAGTACACCAATCCCAGCAATCTTCTGTCAAAGTCCCTGTGGATATGCAGTAATGGAATCTGCGCATGTGCCGGCCAACTATCTGAGGAGTTACATTTTTATTATCCCTGTCTTTCGAGGATGACTTACCAAATCAGATTCAAAGATCAGGGAAGAAAGTCCTCTGAGGCTCAGCTTCCGAACCCCAAGTTTCCCATGATCCAGCCACTGAAGGAGAGAGTCTTTTGTCAAGATGTTTCCAAGCTCCTTCACACGGTTCAGAAGCAACTGAAAGCCCAAGAAGGACAACAGAAGCAAATTAATTGGGGTGAACACTTTGGTTCACCTTGTTAAGCTCTTTGCAGATGAGTGTTCATGGCTTTATCCACCACATACAGATGCAGAGGGCACAGCTATATCACTGGTTTAAATTTGGTGAAAAGCCATTTCCTCTCCTCAGAGCATCCTGGGAACTTTATTTCTGTGAGCGGAGCCAGAAAACTCTTGCATTGGCAGTGCCATCACAATTCCCAAGATTTGCTGGAAGGAACTGCATCAGTTGAACTGAACAGGAAATGGATAGAAGTTTAGAGCATAGAGTTGCCTGGACACACCCAGAAACATCTATCACAGTCTCTTCTGCAAGCTGAAGCAAAGACTCAAAGAGTGAATTCCAAGTCATTCACATGCCTTGTCTCCCTGACCTTGAGGTCAGAGATTCAGGGCAAAGCCAGCCCAGAGGGTATAAAATTCACACACCACTCTGTAAACACAAGTAGACTCTAACTGATCATTTGATGCCCTGTAATGGTGCCCATAATTTGCCATCCACATGCCAAACAATCTTTAGGACCATTGGTTTCCATAGCAGTTACATGGCCTAATCCAGTGGTTCCCAAACTTTTTTGACTGATGGCTCTCTTGATCTACTGGGCCATTGGCCGTGGCTCTCCATTAAGGCTACAATTCTATAGAGGCAGGTTTTTCACAAAGATTCTGTGGCTTCCCTAGCTGGTTTTCATGGCTCCCTGGGAAGCCACAACTCACAGTTTGGGAACCACTGGCGTAATCCTATCCAGGGAAAGGCTGCAGGGTGCATCGCCACTAATGAAGCCTCTCAACTACTGCAGTACCCTCACCTTCTGGTAGAGCATCACTGCTGTTTCATAGAGCCATGCATGCTCTTCAGCCCCAAAGATAAGCAGAAGGAACTGAACGATGCCAGGGACCAAGGAATGCCTCATCAAAGATAGGATCTCAAAACACATAGACGAACAGGCCTTGCTGAGGGAGAGTCAGCATGGCTTCTGTAAGGGTAAGTCTTGCCTCACGAACCTTATAGAATTCTTTGAAAAGGTCAACAGGCATGTGGATGCGGGAGAACCCGTGGACATTATATATCTGGACTTTCAGAAGGCATTTGACACGGTCCCTCACCAAAGGCTACTGAAAAAACTCCACAGTCAGGGAATTAAGGACAGGTCCTCTCGTGGATTGAGAACTGGTTGGAGGCCAGGAAGCAGAGAGTGGGTGTCAATGGGCAATTTTCACAATGGAGAGAGGTGAAAAGCGGTGTGCCCCAAGGATCTGTCCTGGGACCGGTGCTTTTCAACCTCTTCATAAATGACCTGGAGACAGGGTTGAGCAGTGAAGTGGCTAAGTTTGCAGACGACACCAAACTTTTTCGAGTGGTAAAGACCAGAAGTGATTGTGAGGAGCTCCAGAAGGATCTCTC
This sequence comes from Tiliqua scincoides, assembly GCF_035046505.1. Taxonomy (NCBI): domain Eukaryota; kingdom Metazoa; phylum Chordata; class Lepidosauria; order Squamata; family Scincidae; genus Tiliqua; species Tiliqua scincoides. The sequence continues at coordinate 14,989,952 of NC_089830.1, read as the reverse complement.
CAGACTGGCAGAATGGGCAGCAAAATGGCAGATGCGCTTCAATGTCAGTAAGTGTAAAGTCATGCACATTGGGGCAAAAAATCAAAACTTTAGATATAGGCTGATGGGTTCTGAGCTGTCTGTGACAGATCAGGAGAGAGATCTTGGGGTGGTGGTGGACAGGTCGATGAAAGTGTCGACCCAATGTGCGGCGGCAGTGAAGAAGGCCAATTCTATGCTTGGGATCATTAGGAAGGGTATTGAGAACAAAACGGCTAATATTATAATGCCGTTGTACAAATCGATGGTAAGGCCACACCTGGAGTATTGTGTCCAGTTCTGGTCGCCACATCTCAAAAAAGACATAGTGGAAATGGAAAAGGTGCAAAAGAGAGCGACTAAGCTGATTACGGGGCTGGGGCACCTTCCTTATGAGGAAAGGCTACGGCGTTTGGGCCTCTTCAGCCTAGAAAAGAGACGCTTGAGGGGGGACATGATTGAGACATACAAAATTATGCAGGGGATGGACAGAGTGGATAGGGAGATGCTCTTTACACTCTCACATAATACCAGAATCAGGGGACATCCACTAAAATTGAGTGTTGGGCGGGTTAGGACAGACAAAAGAAAATATTTCTTTACTCAGCGCGTGGTCAGTCTGTGGAACTCCTTGCCACAGGATGTGGTGCTGGTGTCTAGCCTAGACGCCTTTAAAAGGGGATTGGACGAGTTTCTGGAGGAAAAATCCATTATGGGGTACAAGCCATGATGTGTATGCGCAACCTCCTGATTTTAGGAATGGGTTAAGTCAGAATGCCAGATGTAGGGGAGAGCACCAGGACGAGGTCTCTTGTTATCTGGTGTGCTCCCTGAGGCATTTGGTGGGCCGCTGTGAGATACAGGAAGCTGGACTAGATGGGCCAATGGCCTGATCCAGTGGGGCTGTTCTTATGTTCTTATGTTCTTATGTTATGTTCTTATGTGAGCTGGAGAGGAGAATCCTGGAATAGGTAACAGGACCATGCAAAAAAAAGAAAGAAAAGAAAAAAGAAAAGAGGCACTAAAGATGTCAGTGGAAGACAAATGATGCACATTCACATCCCACAACTTCAGCTATCTGACACTCCTTGAGAAACCCAGCAGTCTTCCTCCTACCTTACTAAGCTGGACAATCCCTCACTAAAACATTGAGGACTGCTCAGCTGATCCCAGCACTCGGTTTCCTTTGTCACGGTTCTCATGATGTTACAGAGAAGCTGGAGTGTTTTCAGCGGCTCTCTGCAAGCAAGATAAAAGAAGTAAGACCAGGAGGGTCACTGCCACAGATACACCAGGAGTGTGACTAAGGGTCCCGCTTCTATAGAATCCAAGAGTTTCATTTAAGTCAGAAATGGAACAAGTTGCTGTCTCAGGAGTAATATTCTTCTTATTTTGAGAGTGTGAGATTGTAAGGTCAATTTCCCAGATGAGCGCATGTCCAAGGGAACCCCGGCCTGGGTGCCAAATCCGGGATTCCAACAAATCTGTGCGCCCGGTGAGCAGACCTTACCGTTCAGCCTGGGCGCTGCATGTGGTCCTCCACGGTCAGGAGACAGAGATGCTCTGGGCAGTCGCATGTGCCTGAATGTCCTGTCACGTGGCCTTCTGGGACGCCAGGCAGCAGATGTGACTGCCCAGAGCGTCCCCCAATCATGGAGGATTACACATGGCGCCTGGGTGGAATGGAAAGATGTAGTCCAAACAGGAACTGCTTTTCCTGTGTGTGCCGGTAGTGAGTTTGGCCACTGTGGTCCAAGAGGAAAAAAGGGCCACATGCTGGGCAAGTGGCCATGGCTGAGTTGTATCCTCCATGCCTTGCAAGCACCGTGTTCCAGATTCAATACCTGGCATGGTCAATCCAAAAGCTAGCACCAAAACCCAAAAGATCTCTTGCAGAGACAACTTACCTCACATTGTTGCCGTCCTTCAAGGAGACTGAGATTTGCCCCAGCAATGTCAGAAGCAACTTGGGAAACTGCTCTCTCACCCTTCTTTTGTTGGCAGCAGCACGGAGAAAGCTCCTCATGGCTTGGGTGGCATGTTGCTAGGAGACAAGGAAAAAGAGATGCCCGATGCTCTTACAGCTTCTATTTTGTCCCGGACCAGAATGTCATGCAGCAGAGGGTGAGATCCTGTGTGTATGCACCTGCTCATCTCTCTCAGCTGCAGGGGGAGTATTCCACTGCAATCTGCCTGGTACCTACTGGGGACTGGGCTCGTCCTCCACCCCCTTCCCTCACTTCCTCACCAACCTGAACTCCAGCTGAGGCAGGGTTGGCCCAATCCTGACCGAGGGTGAAAAATACAAATGACCCCTTCCTGTTCATGAACTCAGCTGGGCAGAAGGTTTCCTGCACAATCCCCAGTGATAGGAATGGATCCTGCCTCTTTTTCTTTCACAGCCTCCACTCATTTCACTAGGACTTGAAGAAAAGGGCATCCCCATGGGGTCAGATGGGTTTGTCTCTCACTCAGCCACAGTTCAAAAATCTCTCACCTGCAGTGAGCACTTCATATAGTCTCTTGGCAGGTCTCCCATATTGGAGTTTGCAACAAAGTGGTACTCTTGTAGCTGTACCAGCAGGTTGGTCATAAGGCTAGGCGGATAATGGTAGTGGGATAAGGTGTTCTCTCTATCTTTTCTATCTTCTGGTAAAGCATACCTAGAGGACAATCCTCAGGCTTTACTTCCTTCCTGCTCCCTCTTCCCCTGAAAAGAAGCCATGGAGCTAGACAGACTAGCTATGGGATTCACTTCCATCCTCTCAAACTCACATGCATGTTCCTTAAAGTAACTGATGTCTGAGTCTTGAACTCAAGTCTCATACAAAGCTGCCGATCTCGGCTTTCCTGCAAAATGCATCTTTTGGGGTTTGGTCTCTGCCAACAACCCAGCATTGGATGGAGAGCTACATTGCAAAGATGTCAGCAACAGCAGAGATTTTCAACCCTTTTCATTTCATGGTACACTGACAAGGTGCTCAAATTGTCAAGCGCACCATCAGTTTTTGGACAATTAACAAGGCACATTGCACTACAGGTGCGGGGCTTGCACACCCCAACGGCCCTACTGATAAATGACCCTCTCCCAAACTCCTGCAGCACCCCTGTGAACCACTGGCAGCACACCAATGTGCCATGGCACACTGGTTGAAAATCCCTGTGCTAGAGTATACCAGATCAAGAGCACAAGAAGCTGACTAAGCCTCTCAGTCCCTCCAACAGAAATCAATTCTCTCCTTCCTTCCTGACAAAAGGAGAGCACATCATGCACGAGGGACAGTCATTCACACTTGTGGTTCAAACCCTGAAATCATATTCTGGATTGTTGTGGATATTAACATTCATTGATATTGAAGAAGTTGATATTCTCCAGGGTGAATTTTGGTGTGTAGATTTTGCCCTCAGTACCAACTCCCGTGGCTTCTCTCTCCTTGCATGCAGCTGCAGGATATACTCATACGCTACCGGGAGAAGGGAATCGTGACACAGTTCCACAGCACAACTCTTACCACACTTGTCTGCTCTTCTGGCTTTCCCCGCATCTCATACAGCAGGGCTTCAAGGAGCAGGGTTGTATCGGCACAGGCAAACACCACCGGCCAGTGCTCCTGACAAGCGGTGTGAATTGAAAAACAGACAGTTAGGTCCCTTGGGCCAGGCGTGGCAACATCTGCCTACCTTACTGATGGCCCCCTCCAACCTGGAGTCAGCCTTGGTGCCGCCCTATGTAGCATGCTCTTTGGCAAACTACAAGCCCCAGGATTCCTTACTTTCTTCTGGCATTCCTACATGTCAGATGTACCCACAGGGAGCAGTAACTCAGCAAGAAGAACTGTAATAATCATGAACACTGGAATCCCAGAGAGAGTGCAAAACTGCCTGATACCATCTCACTTAGCATTGCCTATTCTGACTGGCGATGGTTCTTCAGCATTTCCGAGAGGGGTCAAATCCACTTTCCAGCCCTACAGCAGATGCCAGGGATTGAACCCAAGTCATTCTATGTACAAAGCGTGTGCCTTATCACTGAGCTAGGGGCTTTCCCATACATGACGCAGAACATATAGCAGTCAATGAGTTATGCCTGCACAGTGAATCCAACTTTAAAGATTAACAGGGAATCTTTTTGATGGAGTAGCTGGACTGATAGGGCAATTTTTACATCAACTTACTGATCAGGACCAGGAATTTTTCCTGACATCACTTCCGGTGGGTCCCAGACATTGTCATTCTAAAAAGTGGGTCCCAGTGTAAACATGAGAGAACCACTGCCTTAATTCAAAACAGGCCAATGAGACATCTGGGGGGGGGGGTTGACACCCTAGTGACCAAAATTCTGGAAAGCGTGGCTTTTAGGAATAATGCCATCATGTTAGGAATAATACCATCATGAGACCATTTGATGCAGAATTTCATCTATTGCTTGTGGGGAAATATTCACTGCATTAATTTTCTGGCCATTATTACTACTCACTTCATGTCATGACTATTACTATCTCTCAGTCTCACCTACCTCACAGGGTTGTTGTGAGGACAAAATAAAGGGAGGAACCACACACACCATCCTGAGCTGCTTAGAGGAAGGGTGGTATAAAAATGTGAAAGAATTAATATGATTAATTAATAATTAAATAATTATGTTGCATGAGGAGACAAAAATTTATGGGCCCCAGTTGTCAAGTGACCTAGCTACGCCACTGTATATATTTGAGGATCTGGAGGCCATTACTTGCTATAATAACCTAAGCTGCATGAAGTGTTGATATGCAGATACTTTGTATATGTGTGTGTGTATAAATATACATTTCCTCCCCCCCCCCTTTTTTTTAAAGTATGGAACTCATAAGCATGTATCCATGAAATGCTATTTTTGGGGGGTTCTGTTTAAGCAATAAAAATAAAATGAAATGTCTGTACAGGTCTCCAGTGCCCACAGAACTGCCACTACATCTCAGCCAGGCACAGAAGCATGCACATACATAATGAGCCTATGGGTGCAATCCTAACCCCTTATGTCAGTGCTTTCCAGCACTAAGGGCCATGCAGCTCCAAGGTAAGGGAACAAACATTCCCTTACTTTGAGGAGGCCTCCATGAGTGACACCCAACTGCAGGTTGCAGCACATGTTCCATTGGCACCGCTATGCCAGTGCTGGAAAGTACTGACATAAGAGGTGAGGATTGCGCCCTATGTCCGTGTTTCTCAACCAATGCTATGTGTACCACCAGCGATACTTGAGGTTGTGTCTGATGGTACTTGTGGGACCCCCAGGCATCTGCTTCTGGCAGCAAGACAAATGAACTGATGTGACCAACTTCAGTAGGAGGCTTGGCTCAGTGAGCAGCAGGCTTTTCACCTACTCTAAAAAGCCCTCCTGTTCACCCTGAGCCTCTTCCTGATTGGTGTTTGTCATGTGGCATCTGGCCTCTCAACCCAGAAGTAACTGGCAATCACTTCTGCTGGTACTTCCAATAGGTGGATCATGCAAAGTGGTACAGTGTGGGATGAACATTGAGAAATGCTGGTCTATGTGCATACAAGGCTACAATTTCTGGCTCCTAATACAAATCAAGTTTGAAATATTAGGAAACTAAACCATGAACTAGATGTGACCGGACACCCGTAGAGATGCTCCAGAGCAGAGTATTCTTCATTCTGGTAGGCAGGCAGAGAGGGTGGTGGGGAACCCTGCTTTACATTTGTCCTGGGTAGAGAGACATGATACTTAAGGCCCAATCCTATCCAATTTTCCAGTACTGGTGCAGCCGTGCAAACAGGGCATGCGCTGCATGCTGTGGTGGGGAGGCAGTCACAAAGGCCTCCTCAAGGTATGGGAACATTTGTTCCCTTATCTTCGGGCTGCATTGTGGCTACACCAGTGCTGGAAAGTTGGATAGGATTGGGCCCTTAGGCACTACTGTAAGCCCCATAGATCCCCAATGGGCCATCCAAGGCAGTACAAGCTGAAATCCCCTATAGCTGCTTTGGGTTGTTTTTTATAAATACTAACAGAGAGGGAGAAATGCTTTAAATAAATAGATACCTGAAAGGATTCTGGAGGAGAAAGTGCACCACTTTGACAATGTACTCACTCGCAAACACGCCAAAACCTACGAAAGGAATGTTTCTTTCACCCCTCCTTTCCGTTTTACACTTTTCAAAGAAGTGTTCCAGCAATGTCTCAACCTGTCAGGAAAGCAAAGGGCCACTGCTAAGGTACCCAGAAGCAAAATGTCTCAGAGGCTGTTGCCGTCCTAGGCAGGGCAACATCCATGAGGCCAGGTGAGATGAATTTCTCAGGCAGCAGACTGGTGAACAGGGGAGGGTGACCAGATGTCATAACGGCAAAAAGAGGATCAGGCACCCCAAAATGTAGGAATTCCAAGAAAAATGTAGGACATGACACAATAAAAGCTATGAACATTCATGTATTGATTTCATGTGGTTAATTTAAACACTTAGGGCACAATCATAAAACAATATTACTTCTTAAATTCAAAACTCTATTACTTATAATTTATTACCGTATTTTTCGCTCCATAAGACGCACTTCCCCCCCCCAAAGTGTGGGGGGGAGTGTGTGCGTCTTATGGAGCGAATACTGCAAAGCTGCAGGCGTTCTCAGGGCAGCAGAGCCTCCTTGGCAGGTGCTTCTGCCCCTGACCAGGGTCCTGCCTGCGCTCAATGGTAATGCAAATGCAATGGTAATGCAAATGCAAATTGTAATGCAAATGCAGGCACTCAAAGGTAATACAAATGTTCAGTGCTTAGTGACAATGCACTTGCAGAAAAATACTACAGTACCTCATTCTACCAGTGCAAGGATGATAAAGCAGAAAGGCTAGCATATAAAATTCCTTTTAAACTATATAAATATATCCTTCAAAACATGCTAAGGATCTGGCGCAAGGATCCCAAAGGCATGGGATTGATTTACAACTCCAAGAGATCCAGTTCAGAACCAAGATCCTTCTTTGCTATCCAGACTGTCTCTCTGAATTTATTTGTTCTCCCAATGGCTCAATAATATGTGTCAGGTCTTACTTTGTTTCTTCGTTTTGTGTTTCACTGCTTACTGTTAACATGTTTTTAATGCTTTGTTTGATATTTTTCCTTCTGACCTGTTATGCTACTTTGTATTTTATTATGGAGCTTTATAAGTCCTCTTGGGTAATTGCTTCAGCATGGGAAAGGTGGGGTATAAATTTCTATAATAATAATATCTTTGCAGTTCCTTACCTTCACTACCTTGCTGCCAAACTGCTTGAGGAGTTGACGGAGCAAGCAATATATATCAAACACCTCAAAGGAGTTCTGGGCAGCTCCGGATAGGAAGGCCATGGCTTCTAAGAGTTCTTCAGGAGTCAGGAATGCACCAAAGACCTGAAACAATGCAACATCTCTGAGCGTCAAATCTTGCTTGGTTTATTCAACTATTTATACTCCACTTTTCCATGGAAAATGGTCTTGGGCTTTTAGTGAAAGAAAATGTTCAAAGCAGCTTACAAGTTCAGAACATACAACCGAACGTAAAACATAAACAGTCCAATGTACAACAATGATCAAATCCAGAAGATTCCCAAACATTTCAGCACCATGACCCACTTCTTAATACAACACTCTATTGGGACCCACCTAGCTTTAACAGACTTTAAATGAAAGGCCATCTAGAAAAAAATATTGATTTATTTACAAGCAATAATGCCCAGAAAAAAAGAGTTAGCAGCTACCTTGCAGACTGCAGAAGCTGAGCTCTTTGCAGGTCAATTAGCAGCTATTTGATTTTTGAATAGGTATTGCAGATGTAAGTCAATCTGATGGGAGATTGACTTACATCTGCAATACATGATCTCACATCAAGGACATATTTAAAACTTCTTTCTTGGAATATTGCGGGATGGCGTAGCAAGGTTAACGATGAGACTTTCCAGAGATATTTATGTGATTTTCACGTAATCCTTTTGCAGGAAACCTGGTCTCAAATTCCTTTACACCTTCAAGGTTTTAATTCCTACAACATTCCAGCTTATAGAATAAGCTCCAAGGGGCGTTTGCAAGCGGGGATGACAATTTTTGTCTCTTCCCAGCTCAATTCAGAACTGGTGGTCACCAAGACAACTAGCAAATTATGTCATGCAGTCAAGCTTATTCTTAACCATCTCCAATTAATAATTGGAAAGGTTTATCTTCCTCCTGGCTTGAACAGCCAATTATTATCCCAGAATTGGAGCACCTTCTCTCAAATTGTCAAGGAGTTAGACATGGAATTTCCTTCATGCCATTGGCTTATTGGTGGGGATTTCAACGCCAGGCTTGGAAATTCAGAGCCGTTGCTCAGTTCTGCCGCAAACTTCGATCCTGATTCATCTCTCCTTGATTTATTTTCTTTAGAGAGATTTTCCAAAGATAATAAAACGAATGCAGCTGGCCTCTATTTGGCCAGATTCTGTCTCAATTTTAATACAATATGGTTAAATGGCCTTGTAGATTTCCCCAATTCAAGTGAATTCACTTCTGATTCAGCCATTGGTTCCAGTGTTATAGATTATTTCTGGGTTCCCACTTCACCACAAGGTCAATGTTATTGATTTTTTTGCTTGGTGATCTAGGAATGAGTGACCATTTTCCTTTAATACTCAAGTTAGATTGAGGTTCTTTCCAGTACTCTACCCCTGATGTAGAGCTTGAAAATGAATATGAAATTAGGCCTAAAATCGTGTGGAATACTACAATTAATCAGAAAATGAGCAAACTGCTCTACACGGAGCTGTACAAGAGCTATAGAATCCAACTTTTAAATGAGTCAGATCCGATAGAACTAATTCAGATATATGAGTTATTAATCTCTAGGATTTCTTCCACTTTAGTCTCCTACACTAGTATACCCTCTGCTAAAGGTGCTACAGGGGAGGGATCCCAAACAATATCCCCTTGGTTTCATAGGGATTGTATGGATCTCCAAAATCAGATTAGATCCGTTTACCAGCAGTACCGCTATTCAGGGGATATTCAAATTCCCGATACATATTTTATTCTAAAGAAGCAGCTGCAACAACTGATCCAAGAAAAGCCACATAATGATGCTTCCCGCTTGTGGTATAAACTACTAGCTGCCATAGAACATAAAAATTCTAAGCCATTTTGGGGTATAATCACCAATTCTGCTCAGAAAACTGCACCTCGCTCTCAGATGGTCATCTCCCCACACGAGTGGTGCCGCTTTTTCTCCACCTTATATTGCCAAGAGGGTGAAAGTGGCTTAGCATCTTTGACTTTAAATCCTTCAGCAACCACCCCATGGCCTCCTGTATCCACTGAAGAAATGATAGAGCTAGTCTCTCAAAGTAAACAAGGGAGAGCTCCTGGGCCAGATTTGGTATTGTCAGAGATCCTGAAAGTGGACCCCGAATGGTGGGCCCCTATTCTATCCTCATTATTCACAGTGGTGGACCAAACAGGTATAATACCAGCTGAATGGACAAATGCTACTATAGTGCCTATTTACAAAAAAAGGCGACCATCCTGATCCCTCCCATTTTAGACCTATAAGCCTTTTATCAGTGGGGGCAAAACTTTATACAAAACATCTTTTAAACAAGCTGCTATCCTGGATGGAAGATCTGGGCCTTCCAGGGTGGGATCAGATAGGATTTTGAAAAGGATCTTCACCAATTGATCACTGTGCTGTTTTAGCTCATTTGACTGACAAGTACACAAGGCTAAAAAATCAAAAATTATATGTTGCTTTTCTGGATCTTAAAGGAGCCTTTGACTCTGTTAACAGATCGCTGCTATGGGACAAACTAGTTAAACTCAATATAGACCCTGGACTTCTATCTCTTATTCAGAGACTTTATACAGTCACCACCTGCCAAATTAAATTGACATCTGGGGAAATTGACCCCCCAAATTCAAGTCAAAAGGGGAGTGAAACAGGGGTGCATTTTAGCACCCACTCTTTTTCATCTTTTTCTACACGATTTTACCCCCTTTTTGCTTCGGATAGATGGACATTTTTCCAAACTAGGTTCAATGCATATTCCAACATTGCTTTATGCAGATGATGCAGTGCTAGTTTCCTGTACACCTAGTGGACTTAAGCGACTTTTAAATAGAACTTCTGACTATCTGAAGTGCAACAAACTCGAATTGAACTCTCAGAAAACCAAAGTTATGGTCTTTTCAAAATCATGGAGCCCAGGCACTTGTTCTATTGGAGGGGAGAAACTGGAACAGGTCAAAAGCTTTAAATAACTTGGAATTCACTTCCACTACAATCTTTGCTGGGGTACTCATCAAAAATTGCTTACCAACTTGGCCCGTGTCACTTTGCAGAGCACCAATCGATTCTTTTTTAGTCAGGGCAATCGTTATATACCAGCTGCTCTCAAGGTATTTAATGCCAAGTTATCGGCACAGCTCCTGTATGGGTGCCCTATCTGGATTAGTGCTATAAATCACACCCTTGAGAGTATCCAAGCTAAATTTTTGAGGGCTATCCTGGGTTTACCTAAATCTGTACCATACTCTGCATTATGTTTGGAGACCGGACAATCGCTCTTAGTATCAAGAGCATGGCTTTTAACCGTACGCTATTGGCTCCAATTCCATTATAACGTGAAACCAGGCAGTCTCCTATTCAGAATGCTATCTGAGTCTGGTTCTTCTAAATGGTATAGCCAAATTAAATCAAAAATCGAATCAATTGGTTTTTCATTGGATTTTTTAAGTTTCTATCCATTCCCTGGAGTTTATCAAAGGGTAAAGCAAAGAATACTAGACATTGAGGCACAAAACCTCTTTGAACTTGCTTCTAGAATTTGCTCCCCTCTTAATTTCTCTATCCCGCTAAAGTATGGGCAAATGGCTCCTTATCTAAGTATTCTGATCAACCCTTCTGAACGTCGTGCAATCTCCTTGGCAAGATTCAATGTGTTTCCATCCAAGGTCACAGAAGGCAGATATAGGCAAATACCATATAAAGAACGCCTCTGCCCTTGTAATTTGGGAAATGTTGAATCAATCATACACATTCTTTTTTATTGTCCTTGGCACACTAGATCCCGCCACACTTACATGACTCCACTAATCGGCAAAATGAATGGGCTTTCCAATGAGGCAAAACCGAAGTGTCTCCTAAATGACTGCTCACCAGATGTGCTAGAGGGAATTTCTAAATTTTTACTTTTGGTGATTTCTAAGCCTTCTTAATGTAATTTGTCAAAAATGTTGATATTTTATGTTGAACTGTAAATGTTTTATTAGTAATTTAGTATCTTAACTCCGTTTTTGATCAACGGGATTAGGACTAATTATGTTTGCTTTTATGATTTCTCTGTCTATGCCCAATCAAGGTTTATTCATTCACTCATTCATTTTTGAATAGCTTCAGGGCTTGAGGCAATTAGTTATCTGATCTTTCCATCATCCTTATGCTACCCACCAAAAATCAGGGCGTGACCCACCAGTGGGTCCCAAACCACATTTTGGGGACCACTGTGTTAATCAGTTCAAAAGCCTTTTCATCAACTGAGAAGGTTCCATTTGAGTCACATTTGTCAGGAGCCATGAATTTGCCTTAGGGCCCAATCCTATCCAACTTTCCAGTGCTGATGCAGCATACCAAAGGGGTGTGTGCCACATCCTGCAGTGGGGAAGCAGTCAAGGAAGCCACCTCAAGGTAAGGGAACATTTTTAAAAAGGGAAAGAGGGGGGACCCGGGAAACTATAGGCCGGTCAGCCTAACATCTATACCGGGTAAGATGGTGGAATGCCTCATCAAAGATAGGATCTCAAGACACATAGACGAACAGGCCTTGCTGAGGGAGAGTCAGCATGGCTTCTGTAAGGGTAAGTCTTGCCTCACGAACCTTATAGAATTCTTTGAAAAGGTCAACAGGCATGTGGATGCGGGAGAACCCGTGGACATTATATATCTGGACTTTCAGAAGGCGTTTGACACGGTCCCTCACCAAAGGCTACTGAAAAAACTCCACAGTCAGGGAATTAGAGGACAGGTCCTCTCGTGGATTGAGAACTGGTTGGAGGCCAGGAAGCAGAGAGTGGGTGTCAATGGGCAATTTTCACAATGGAGAGAGGTGAAAAGCGGTGTGCCCCAAGGATCTGTCCTGGGACCGGTGCTTTTCAACCTCTTCATAAATGACCTGGAGACAGGGTTGAGCAGTGAAGTGGCTAAGTTTGCAGATGACACCAAACTTTTCCGAGTGGTAAAGACCAGAAGTGATTGTGAGGAGCTCCAGAAGGATCTCTCCAGACTGGCAGAATGGGCAGCAAAATGGCAGATGCGCTTCAATGTCAGTAAGTGTAAAGTCATGCACATTGGGGCAAAAAATCAAAACTTTAGATATAGGCTGATGGGTTCTGAGCTGTCTGTGACAGATCAGGAGAGAGATCTTGGGGTGGTGGTGGACAGGTCGATGAAAGTGTCGACCCAATGTGCGGCGGCAGTGAAGAAGGCCAATTCTATGCTTGGGATCATTAGGAAGGGTATTGAGAACAAAACGGTTAGTATTATAATGCCGTTGTACAAATCGATGGTAAGGCCACACCTGGAGTATTGTGTCCAGTTCTGGTCGCCGCATCTCAAAAAAGACATAGTGGAAATGGAAAAGGTGCAAAAGAGAGCGACTAAGATGATTACGGGGCTGGGGCACCTTCCTTATGAGGAAAGGCTACGGCGTTTGGGCCTCTTCAGCCTAGAAAAGAGACGCTTGAGGGGGGACATGATTGAGACATACAAAATTATGCAGGGGATGGACAGAGTGGATAGGGAGATGCTCTTTACACTCTCACATAATACCAGAACCAGGGGACATCCACTAAAATTGAGTGTTGGGCGGGTTAGGACAGACAAAAGAAAATATTTCTTTACTCAGCGCGTGGTCGGTCTGTGGAACTCCTTGCCACAGGATGTGGTGCTGGCGTCTAGCCTAGACGCCTTTAAAAGGGGATTGGACGAGTTTCTGGAGGAAAAATCCATTATGGGGTACAAGTCATGATGTGTATGCGCAACCTCCTGATTTTAGGAATGGGTTAAGTCAGAATGCCAGATGTAGGGGAGAACACCAGGATGAGGTCTCTTGTTATCTGGTGTGCTCCCTGGGGCATTTGGTGGGCCGCTGTGAGATACAGGAAGCTGGACTAGATGGGCCTATGGCCTGATCCAGTGGGGCTGTTCTTATGTTCTTATGTTCTTATGTTCTTAACATTTGTTCCCATACCTCAGGGCTGCATTGTGCCTCCATCAGCACTGGAAAGTTGGAGAGGATTGGGCCCTTATTCTTATTTCCAACCTGTCTCTCAACTACTGGGTCTTATGCTTTCATGTGACTGTAAATATTTAACAATGATTAAGATGAAAATAAAACACCACCACCTTTGGTTTAAACCTTTGGTTCCCAAGCTGTGGTCCACAGGTGGTCCGTGAGACCCTGAGAAGTGGTCCACACAGTCTCAGGGAAAAAAAAAAAACATGCCTTTAATCACTTCCATGTTGCCAAGTGAGCATTTCCACATGGACCACCATAGAGGGTGGAGATCAGACCGCCCACAGCCAGCACTGAAATATTAGCTGTGGTTGTGGGCGGTCCATTCTCTCTGATTGTGCATTTTTTGTGTGTAGGGGGTGAGGTGGGAACGAGGGGGGGGGTTCCACATTGTCCACGACAATTCTAATTTTTGCCTCAGTGGTCTGCAGGCTCCTAAAGATTGCGCACTACTGGTTTAAGCCAACAATGAAGGTGCTTATGTGCACCAAAAAAAGCATGGAAATGGTTAGTTAAGGTTATTTGCCTTCACTTCATTATTGCCATGTTAGCAATAATACACATTATTGTATTGAACATCTTGTATTGAACACAACTGAACATCTTGTGTTTGCGCCTGGCTTAACCAGCGGCTCTCAAACTGTGGGTCACAACGACAAGTGGGTCACAAACTGATTTATGGCAGGTTGCATAACATGGCATGAGCTTGCTGAGCTGTTGTGGGTTTTTTTTATTACTTGTAAAGCACACCTTCTGGAGTGTGTTTTTCTCATTGAGCATGTTTTCATGAGCAAGAACACAACGCGACAAGGACCAGAGTGGGCTGTAGACCGGAAAGCAGAATGCTTGGCCCCCTCTGGGCTGAGATGCATTGTGTTGTTGCTGACAAAAACATGTTCCACAGGTGAGCTTTTTGTGTTTAAAAAAAAATGCAAAAGCTCAGCAACCCAGATGATTGGGCAGCGATGTGATGGCATCATCACGCCACCGCCAAAACATCTGGGTTGCTCAGCTCCATGCTGAAGGTGGATCATGGGGCTAAAATGGTTGAGAACTACTGGCTTAACCTCCAAGCACCTACATTTTCCCCCAGTCTTTCAGCCCCATTCCTCTTCCTTTCCAGGTTGGAAGAACCCTGAAGTTTAGGACGCAGTGAGGCCTCAGACCATGGAAGGCTTCACACCCTTTCCTCCTTGCTTTTCTCATATGTTTTCCTTTGGACCAAGAGACGGGTCTAAATTATTACTAGTAAAATGTTGCATAGCCAGGGAGGGGTGGAAAGGTTAATAGACAGAAACTATAGAGCCAGACACAAGAAACAAAGGGATAGAAAGCCAAAAAAATGAATGGTGAGTCAAAGGGAGGAATGAATTAGATGTCCTCCATATACACACACACTCAGGCCCCAATCCTTTCACCCACCAGCAGCAGCAATGCAGGTGCACCTCAAAGGAGCACACTGCATCCTATGGTAGGTGGGGACTACCTGAAGACAAATGGGATGTGGTGATGGCATCTGGCCTAGGTGCCTTTAAAAGGAGATTGGACAAATTTCTGGAGGAAAAGTCCATCACGGGTTACAAGCCGTGAAGTGTATGTGCAACCTCCTGATTTTAGAAGTGGGTTACCTTAGAACACCATATGCAAGGGATGGCACCGGGATGTAGGTCTCTTGTTGTCTTGTGTGCTCCCTGAGACATTTGGTGGGCCACTGTGACATACAGGAAGCCAGTGGGGTAGCAGTGCAGGGGGTAGCAGTCACACCGGGCAACAAGCTTTAGGGGGGCAACAAGCTGAGCTTGACACTAGTGGCCAAAATTGTGCAAATCTTGTATATACGAATAATACCATCATGTTATATATCATTAGAAAGGTTATTTAATGCGGAATTCAGTTAAACAAACCACATTAGAATAACTGTATTTTATCAAAAGTTATGGCCAATTAACCAGAAAACGAAAATACAACTGCCTTAAAGAACAAAAACCAACTTTAACTCAAAACTGACTTATGAGACTGATTTTTCTGAGAGCCAATGAGATGTTCTTATGATACAGCAGGGAACCAGTAAGGTGTGAATATGAGTCAGCTCTCTTTTCCATGTATCATAATACAGCTACTCCTGCTAACTGGTAAAGAGGCACTTTTTCACGTGGTGCTCCTCTTCTATTTAGCAGGGGGAGAACAACCGTCCCTCATCACCCCAGCACAGTGTCTTGAACCAATAAGGGGCAAACTTTTTATGTATTTACATAATTAAGTTTGATTTTGTCATAGGGGTGGCCACAAAATCTTTGATTCCAGGTAGCAGATAGATGCCTTAGCTATACCACTGGATGGGGGGAGATGGCAGATCAAGTGGGTGATGAGCTCCTTGGGGGAGGAGGCAAGTTTCCCCCCAATTTGCACTTTTAAAAAAGCCTGGGCTTGATATCACTTCCTGCTGTGAAATCACTTCCAGGGCATCATTTTGAGCTACACATTCATTAGCTACGCCACTGCAGGAAGCTGCGCTAGATGGGCCTATGGCCTGATTCAGTGGGGCTGTTCTTATCTTCTTATGGGAGGCAAGTAAAAAGCATTTACTTATTTTTTTAACTAACCCCACATAAGCCCTGGGGCTAGCGATGGGTCTTTGGACATACAGCACCTGTGTTGGTGGTGTATGTCCAAGGTGGGAAAAGGGGCAGGGAGGTTTCTGAAAGGGGGGATTAGATTCAGCATGCACCATTGCTGCTGGATCCACCCCCTCCTGCCCCAGTCCCTCCCACGGAATGCCCCAGTCCTCCCCTTCCGTGCACACACCTGCCTTCCCCGCTGACCTGTTGTTGGGGGATATAGGAAACCCACTGCTGCCTGGTCAGCACCACTAACTGTTTCTGGGAGCCACCCAGCAGTGTGCTCAAGTGTTATATTTCGCAGTGTGATAAGTCAGGTTGTGCTGCTGGAACACAAGTTCCACCAGAGCAGCCCAAGGATAGGATTGTGCTGTCACTCACTCTCATATGGGGTCAGGAGTACTCTGTCCCTTGTGTGGCTTACTCTGACCAGGATGCAGCTGTTGTTCCTGAAGATGGTTGGTAGTGCTACATCAGTTGCATTCAGGATGCGGAGTGTATTCTTAATAGAGTCTTGGTTCAAGGAGGAATTTATCAGCATGTCTGCAAGGGAAAGAAACAGCTTCGACTCATCCCACCATACAACGGATGCCCCTTCATTGCAACTCCTCCCTGGCCTCCATTGGAATGAGATCAGAGAATCCCGTATTGAACAGTTGCTTGACCCTCCATTAGATCAGTTGAAGGTTGCTTGCTATTGACTGCCAAAATATGTGGTCCTCTAGTCTGGAAAGATCTCGGTGAAGCTCGGAGGAACATGGTGAAACAGCGACAGAGTTAGGACAGCCACTGCATCCACTGCAAGAGGGTGGCAGGGAGGAGGAAGCAGTCCCGTGGCGATGACTAGCGGGTGTCTGTCAAGGCAACAGTGCCCATGAGAGGGGGTAATTTGTACCCAGGCAGAGTGAACAAGGGGGCCCAGCAGCCAAAGGAGGGGCCACAGAAATTTCTCACCTGGACTTGGGATGCTGGGGTTGCTGCGGCATTGGCTGCTGCAAGCCATATGCACCGGGCCAGGGAATGCATACATGACACTCCTTAACACGGTGTCAGATCCAGGAGGCAACTGGCCTGCTGCAGTAGCTCTTTAGTTTGTGGATCCACTTTCCAGGAAGGAGTGTATAAGAGCTCAGGGACACAGCGGTGCGATTACAGCTACTGCAGAAGAGGGTAGTGGTGGCTTGGGATGGACTGAGAAAGTTGGACAGAAAAGGGGATTTCAGTGCATGGAGATAGGCACAAACAAATAAGAGAACAAAACAGACTTTGTAGTTAAAAGAAGAAAAAGGCCCAGCAGGCATCTCTGATTGATTGGCCTTCTCTCTCACCCATTCAGGGCTTCAAACCAGTGATGTAAATGAGGAAGGCTGATTGGTTGGTGCTGCCACCAAGACCATCTTACACCGGGTCTTCAGGGAGCACAGTAAAAAAGGCTTCAAGGGCTTTTTGTCCCACTGTGCCAGGCTGTGTTTGCCAACAGGAAAGCACCCACCGGAATACTGCAGGGAAGAACTGGTGAGTACAGTATGTGCTTTGAATTCGCAATCAGTCAAATACCTGCAGAATCATGACCATGGCTGATGTGGAAGTAGAAACCAGATTTAGGCCCTGGAATTCAGCAGTGTCGGAATGAGTGTTCTGGTGTCACTAGGTGCTTTCTGTCTGTCACAGAAGGTGGCACGCCCTGGTCCCTGCAAGCAGCTGGCTCCGCACACCTGCCTGTACCCAGTGGCATAGCTGGAGGGGGGGCAGAGCACTCAGCTGTCAGGGAGCCTCAGTGCAGCGGGCAAGTGGCCCCTCCCTTCGGAGCCATTCCCTGCGGGGGGAGCAAAGCGCAAAATTTTTACACACAAGCAAATGTGGTTGTGTTTCTCCTAGCAGGTGCAAAGCTTCTCCCCAGCTCCAAATCAGGAAGTAGCCTGTACCTGGCCAACCCCTGCAAGGGGCTGTCCCAACAGTGAGACAGATGCTCACCTGTGCAAGGCCTCTTCCCTCAGGTGAGCAAGGCTCGGGGGGGCCGGCCTCGGTGGATTGCTCCACTCTGACCGGCGAAGGACGAGCGGGGCAGCAGACATATTCCACCCCTCGGAAGTGGTCAGCCCCGCAGGGCAGTGGCATCCCATAGCTGTGAAGCTCCAGCTGCTCTCTGCTGCAGGCCTAGGAACTGGAGGACAACATCAGAACCCTCGCAGAGCAACACTTTTTGGCCACCTGGGTGGCGCACACTCTATGCTCAAAAGACAAATCAAATCACATTTAAAAAGCAACTGTGCATCAACATAACACAAACTGTGCTGAATTGTTCCGCCTGCATAGTTTACACATGCTTGATCTCTTTGAGCACTACAAGAAAAAAAGACCGTACACTTAGTGTGTGCTCTACACACAAAAAGCCCCAGGTTCAAGCCCCGAAAGTGTCATCTGCACATGTTATATTTGACATTTTAACTCGCTGGCAGAATTCTGCCACTAATGGGGAAGGGCAAGGAGCTATACAGACCCTCCGCCCTTCTGACCAGTGCCACTGATTCGCTGCCCTCCCTCTCGAGGTTCCAGGCATTGTTCCAATGGTATCTTAGCCTTCGTTAAACTTGCTTTAAAAAAAATAATCAAAACTGATGTTCTTAATTGGAATTGCACCACTAATACCACATTCTGTTGCTTTCCTGATGTCAGGCAGGCACGCACACATGGAGCATTGTGGCACCTTTCAGGGATTTTTAACAGGAAACTCTCAGCAAACCACTGTTTCTGGCACCCGACTCAAAGGAAGCTGTGAGTTCAGTCAGCTGAAATCACTTCCATGCCGGCAGGGCCATCTGTGCTGTGCTCTCAGCATCTTTTAACAGACTTGGAGGCTCTTCACACACACACACACCCCGCCCCCAGCAGAGTTTGCTTGATGGGTAGACACCCACCGTCCTTCACAAAGAAAATCAAGACAACTCACCTCTTTGGCCACACTGTGCCAATACAAGCAGCTCTCGCAGGAGTCCGTCTTCTCCTGGTGCAGGAAGGGCACAAGGAGGGCTTCGCTCACAAATTCGCCCACTGGGGAAGAGAGAAAGCAGGAGATAGAGCTGTTGTCTCCTTCAAGGCCCTGTGACAGAGGACAGGGCTGGCTCATCCACGAGGCCAGCTGAGATGGATGCTTCAGGTTGTGGACTGGTAAGGGGGGGCAAGGTGCACATCAACCCAACTCTGCAACGTCTTTGTCCGCTCTCGAGATTCAAAAAGGAAATGGGGAACAGAGCAGAAGTGTGGAAGATAAGAGAGTGGTAGACTAGAGTGTCTCTGCCCAGGCCTTAGAAAGATGTGTAGAATTGATCCGTAAGGCACGTGTAAAATTGCCCCATAAGAAATTGCACCATCCAGAATATAATGTAAGATGGCACACATCCATCAGTACCAATTGGTCAACAGGTAATATACAACCATTTTGCAAGAGAAGCCCTAGACATCAGAAATACTCCCCAGAAGTGATTTCACAGCTGTCCACATTAAAGGGACTTAGGGCACAATCCTAACCGGGTCTACTCAGAAGTAAGTTCTATTTTTTTCAATGGGACTTACTCTCAGGAAAGTGTGGTTACTATTGCAGCCTCAATCTGCACTCCTACACACATGCAACCAGGAGCAAACCCCCCTGGGCAAAGTAGGGCTCACTTCTGAGTTAATATGGGCAGTCTTGCACTTTCAGGCTGCAACCCTATGCCTCCATACTTAGAAGTGAACCTCACTGAACTCAGCAGGACTTCCGTCAGAGTCAAAAACATGCAGAATTGCCCCATAAGGGATGTGTAGAATTGCCCCATAAGGCACAAACACTTGCAGCACCCTGAAAGTAACTACCTTTATCTGCATAGCACCAAAGTTCATCTTCATGTCCATTTTACAAACTGAGAGACTAAGGATCCCACAGAGTGGGCAGGGAATAAGAATCCAGATTTCACTGTCCCCTGGAACACAAGGGGTCCATTCTGCATCAGAGGCACCTACCCAGGCATCGACAGGGCACTACAATGTGCTGATGACCCTTGCAGTTGGGCCTCCCCTTCTTGCCCCAGTTGTCAATTGTGACTGGCTGGGTCCCCTCCACGGCTTTAGTGATTTGCAACTCAGCATACACCTGATGGAAAAGAGGATAATCATCACAGCAGGAAATTGAGGAATGGGGAGGGGTCAAATGGGTACCCCTTAATTATTATTATTATTATTATTATTATTATTATTATTATTATTATTATTATTATTATTATTATTTCATGTGCAGAGATTGTGCATGAACTGGAGGTTGTCCATGACTTTGTGTACCTTGGCTCAACGATCTCCGACACTCTTTCTCTCGATACCGAGCTAAACAAATGCATCGGTAAAGCAGCTACCACGTTTTCCAGACTCACAAAGAGAGTCTGGTCCAACAAGAAGCTGACGGAACATACCAAGATCCAGGTCTACAGAGCTTGCGTCCTGAGTACACTTCTGTACTGCAGCGAGTCATGGACTCTTCACTCACAACAGGAGAGGAAACTGAATGCTTTCCACATGCGCTGCCTCCGACGTATTCTCGGCATCACCTGGCAGGACAAAGTTTCAAACAACACAGTCCTGGAATGTGCTGGAATCCCTAGCATGTATGCACTACTGAAACAGAGACACCTGCGTTGGCTCGGTCATGTCGTGAGAATGGATGATGGCTGGATCCCAAAGGATCTCCTCTATGGAGAACTCGTGCAAGGAAAGCGCCCTACATGTAGACCACAGCTGCGATACAAGAACATCTGCAAGAGGGATCTGAAGGCCTTAGGAGTGGACCTCAACAAGTGGGAAACCCTGGCCTCTGAGCGGCCCGCTTGGAGGCAGGCTGTGCAGCACGGCCTTTCCCAGTTTGAAGAGACACTTGGCCAACAGTCTGAGGCTAAGAGGCAAAGAAGGAAGGCCCATAGCCAGGGAGACAGGCCAGGGACAGACTGCACTTGCTCCCGGTGTGGAAGGGATTGTCACTCCCGAATCGGCATTTTCAGCCACACTAGACGCTGTTCCAGAACCACCTTTCAGAGCGCGATACCATAGTCTTTCGAGACTGAAGGTTGCCAACTAACTATTATTATTATTATTATTAACAGTATTTATATACCACTTTTCAACAAAAAGTTCACAAAGCAGTTTACAGGAAAAAAAATCAAATAACTAATGGCTCCCTGTCCCTTAACCCTCTCTTGTCCCTTTCCACTGCACGTGACAAGGAACAAGGTTACATTTGTACGCTGACCTTCCTTGCTCCAAAGAGACTCAGAGCCGCATACCTAGATCACCTAAATCAGTGATTTTCATGCTGGATTTTCAACACTGGTGTGCTACGAATGTTCTTGCAGGTATACTTGGGGAAGGGGCATTTATTGGTATGGCCACTGGGTGATGTGAGCCTCCATCCAACAGCATGGTGTGCCTTGTCAATTGTCCAAAAATCAATGGTGCGCCTTGAAATGTTAGCACATGTTTGTGTGCCATTCGATGAAAAAGGTTGAAAACCACTGCCCTAAATAGTTTACCAGTCAGAAACTGGACAAGTCCAGACCTGCTCCGTTTCAGAGACGGAAGTAACTCTGGCTCCTGCAGGCTACACATCGGGCTCAGCACTATCGAATGAGGTCGACTGGACTTCCAGAATGAGAAGCAACTTACCGGTGTGGTGTCAGACCAGGACCAGGGGAGATCTGGATTCCAATCCCTGCACAGTGATGAAACTCACTGGGTGACCTCAGGCTACTTTAAGTCATACCCCACTTCACATGATTGCTGTGAAGCTACGTATTGCTACTTGGAGTTATTTAGGGAGCTACTTGGTGGGAGGGTGGGATTAAAGTGAAATATTAGGGGTATCCATGAACGGGATTCCTAAAGGAAGCACTCAGCATGCACATATCATACATAGGCATTTGTGGGGTAAGAGAGTTGCGTGCTCAAGGAGAGCACTGAACTGTGCAAAGACAGCGAGACACCTCAGAGAGTGCAGCTAAATGGGTGCGATCAACAGGAGTAGGAGAAAAAGGATCAAGGCCACCCAGACAGAGGACCCTGCCTTAGGACAAACGGCTGATGAGCAGGCTCTGATGTGCCTTGCAGAGAGTATGTGCCCCAAGAAGGGGTGGCACTGCCAGTAATGCTCATATGGGCGGTGCTCATGTGCTGGCCTGACACTCATGGGAATGAGCACGGGCTGTGAGAAGGGTGTAACACGTGGGTTGTGAATAAAGGGGGAGTGGTTTTCCCTTGTGCAGGAATAGTACACCAAAGCATCACTACTCTGTGTGTGTGTGTGTGTGTGTGTGTGTGTGTAACCAGGTGGCAACAGCTGGAGATGTTTGCATGCTTGGAGGGGGTTCATATCAATGCATGTGAGACTGGAAGTGCGCACCCCGAACGAGGGAACACCTGACCCAAGCTTTGTATGCCAGCAAGTCTTGTATAGCCCAGTTGTCCCAATCTCATAATGTGGACCACTGTGGCATTCCAACAGGCTTGCAAAACAAGAACCATGCCACAGGTCAACTGTGCTTCTTTATTTTACAACTGGGTCCGTTGCAGCTTGTCTTTCCTTCAAGGTGCTCAGCCCAGTGGATGTGGGGTTTTCCAGTTGGTCCCTCACCCAGGTTACCCCACCTGCTAAGCTTCAGGGGGGCACCTATATTCAGCTATATCAGTACCATCAGACCCTTGTTTTGAACCCACAGAGATTGAACAGATCCAATGGCACACATGGGAAGAAGAGAGAGAAATAGCCCTTGTTGGGACGAGAGGGACAAAGTGGGGCTTCCGTGCTGGTGGAACCTTAGGGCCAAGTCAGAACAGTTAACCCCTGCTAACTGGGCAGAGAGGCAGCTTTCAAAGGGGTGTCCTCTTCTATTTAGCCGGGGGAGAGCAACTGTCCCTCTTCACCCCAGCACGGCATCTTCTCCAGTGGCTATTGCTGGTGCCTCTTCTGTATTTTTTTAAGACGGTGAGCCCTTCGGTGACAGGAAACCATTTCTTGATTTATTTTGCTACTAACTGTTGAAAAGCAGTATTCCTCATCATCATCATCGTCGTCATCATCCTAATAGCAGCAGCAAGAGGAGACAAGGCCAGGTGTGGAGGTGGAGGCAAAGGTATGGGGAGCAGGATTTGAAAAGGGACGAGGGGAAGAGGGTCTGAGTGAGCTCTGGGAGTCCAGCTGGGTGTGTGGGGCTGATGTACCTCTTGGCAGCAGCTGCGGATCTCCTCCCTGGTGCAGAAACAAGTGTGGGTCCCAAAGGCGTGGGGCTGCCAGTGCCCCATCTGGACACTGAGATGCAAGACCAGCTTCCCACAGAACAGGGCCACCTGGGGGTCCCCGAGCGCTGGCCTGAGTGCCGCTCCCGTCCCCTGCAACACACAAAGGGAGGGGAAAGAGACCAGCACCTTTCAAAAACTGCTCATCCCTCCTGTTGCGCTCCCTGGCACACGTGGGTGTGTTTGCAGTGCCAGGAGAGTCCGATGCCTGGCAAGAGCAAGGATGAAAAGGCCTCTCCTGCTGTTGCTCCCCTGCAACCCAAATCTCCACCTCTACCTTCCCCCTCCCTTTGTCTGCACCGCCATCACTTGGTGGGCAGGGATGTTGTTGCTGTGGTAACCACTCCCCACGGAGTTGCCAGATCTTCTCTGTTGCCATGGAGACCAGCTCCCAGATGGAAATGAACACTGCATCACCAGCCCCTCCCTTAGCCATTGCTCGGCTTGGGCCCACTCCCACTAGCTGGGTACCTCCTTCCCCCCCACCCTGCTTCACCTTCTACTTCCTCTCCCTCCCCTCTCCGGCCTTCCCCTCTGTTCCTTTCCCAGCACCCCTCTCATCTTGGATCTGTCCCTCCCATCTTAATGAGTCCCAGTGTCTCAGCGCATCTCTGCCTCTTCTCAGGACGTCACCCTCAGGGCAAGTCCAGATGGGGCCTCCACATCTGTCAGTGAGCAGCTCAACCTGCCAGCATCAGGGCTGAGAAGCAGGTACTGTCCCAGACTCCTGATTCCCACCCTGCCAAGGGGTCCCGGTCTGTGGGCCCTGCAATGCCACTGCCCAGCTCTGGAATCAAAATGGTTTTCATGACTTCATCCAGCCTGGCCAAAAGAACCGCAAAAAGGAGCTCTCGATGCCGGTGGTGTAGCTAAGGCACCCAGGGGCACAAAAAGTCTTCATACCGCCATGCCCCCATTGCAACCCATGCCCCTTCCAAATTTTAGCATCCCCTATATCAGTGGTGCACCTACGGGGGCAGGAAGGTACCACGCCTTGAGGGGGTGTCTTTTTTTACTGAAAACTGGGAGTGGCTTTCGGAGGCCTCTGACTCAAGGCGTGGTACCCAGGATAGTGCAGCCCCCTGCCCCTTTTGGCGATGCTGCTGCTCCAAGGGCCACAGACCAGGAAGCACCCAGAATGCAGAAAGGAACTCCCGCTGGTGCTAGGCAGAGCATTTGAAGGCAAGGGCACTAATGGGAGTCCAGAGCTTGAGAAACCAGCAGTGGCAGCGCCAGGGGTGGCTCAAGGCCAAAGATGAGAACCAGCCAGAGCAGGGGCTGAGAAGAGACAAGGTGGTTGGAGAATGAGTTGAGAGGGTGGTGGCTGCAGTAGCGGCACCCAATGGCGGGAGGCGGGGAGGGAGACAGGAGAGGCCCAGGACGGCTGTGGATCAGGCTGGCAGAATTGCCAGGGTTCATGCCACTCCCACTTCCCCTGCAGTCTTGGTTCTTCTGGGATTGAACTAAGGCTGTCAGGATCCTGCTAGTGCCAGGGGGCAAAAATGGCTGGAACAACAGGAGGCAATGGCTGGAAATGAGGAATCCCTTATCCAGCCTGAAAACACAAGGTGGGAGAAGAGCGGACAGAGAACAAGAGCAGGGGGGGCATGTGCAATGCCCGTGGGGGGGCCGCACTTTCCCATTGGACTGGGAAAAATGGCATGGGCGGGGGTGCATCAGAGTAAGGGGGGAGGACAATGGAGAAGCCAGGCCCGGATTAAGTTGGATCCTCTGGCTAAGCCGCTGCTCTGCCATTAAACAGCTGTTGGAGTTTGGCTGCAGGTTGACCTCCCTCCAGGCCAGGGTGGAGCGCGGTCAGACATCCTGAGAAAAAGGGGGGAACAAAGAGGGTTGAGCAGCCTCCCCAACTGCTACCTGCCCCAGAATCTTCTACATGGGAGGGGAGGTGGGGAATGATGGCAAAGGGGGAGCTGGGAAATGGAAACTGGAGTGGCAGGGAAGTGGTCAATTGGCAGCGGAACTAATCCCCTCTCCTGCTCCCCCCTGCACAGCACTTAGCGAGATGAGATGGAGGGGAGAGGAAGCCTCAGCCTGTTTGACCCCCCCGCCACACACACACACACACACACACACACACACACACACACACACACACACACCACAGAATCTCATAAATGGGAAATGCTGCAGGAATAAAACAAGGCAAGGTGGAAGGAAGGGTGGACAGGGGATCGTGGCTACCCCAAGCCAGCCTCTTCCAGAAGGAGACTGCCAGGAAAGCAAGGGAGGAATGTAACCCTGGAGAAGCAAAGGAGCAGAGATGTTGGGGGGCTGGGGGTGTAGCAGGGCGGGTGCCAGGCTATTTTGCCCCCTAGGCAAAGCTACCTACTTGCACCCCTCCCCTCCCAAATATTGCCAGTTTCAATTTTCATAAACAGACGTCTCATGGAAAAAATAAAAATGAAATTTAAAAAAATTTAAATTGTCAGTTGCATTTTTTTGGTTTTTTGGTTGGCCACCTTCAGTCTCGAAAGACTATGGTATAAGCCGACAGCACCCGGTATTCCCAGGCGGTCTCCCATCCAAGTACTAACCAGGCCTGACCCTGCTTAGCTTCCAAGATCAGATGAGATCAGGCATGTGCAGGGTAACAGTTTTTACATGGGTTAAAAATACTAATCTGCATTCAACGGTGCCCCTCAAAAGTCACCACTGCGCCTCTTTGGGGTCTGCACCTTAGGCGGCCGCCTAGTTGGCCTAATGATGGCACAGGCCCTGGGATGGAGGCACAGAGAGGAAGACAAGGGAAAAGGTTTGTCTCTCCCCCCCACCCTCTGAGTCTCATCCCTCTGTCCTCTCCAGGTGATTCAGGCTGCTGAGCGCATCACAGCACCAGCTGGCTGTGCTGAGATGGAGGAAGGCTGGGCTTGTCGCCAAACCCAGAAGAAGTGTGCGCGGTGGGGCGGGGAGGGGGCAGCAATGCCATCCTTGACTTCTGGCAGCTGAAGGAATCGGAGATGATGGGAAACACCCCACGTTTCTGGAGAATCACACACCGGTCATGCTTTGCTTCCCACTAAAACAGACTATAGAGAGCAACTTGGATCCACGCAGCCTGGCAGCCAGGATTTCAGAACCCTACCTGAAGATGCCAAAGCAAGGACTGTACCACTAAGTTACAGCCCCTCCTGGGGGTGTGTGTGTGGAAGCATCCATATGGCATGTTTGCTTCGGCCCCGGCAAGGCCTGTTCAGCGGGAGGGAGAAGTTCGGCTTTCTCTGACCATATTGCCGTAACCCCAGCAGTGTCCAGAAAGCGGTGAATCCTACAGACCAACTTGTGGGTCGTAACCCCAATGGGGTGGCAAAGCCTCATTTGGGGAGGTCAAGGCAGCCTTTCAAAGCCTGTCCGAGAGGACTTGGATCCGATCCAATAATGGCAGTGCCTTCTCAAAGATCTAATCCTGCACAGCCTCTTCTCGCTGTCTTGCCCCACAGCTCCTAAGGTGGACCCTGCTTAGGTTGCCACCTCATAGGGTCGTTGTGAAGACACAAGAGGGAAGGGGAAGTGGGGCAGGCGGGGGTTGGGGTGGGTGGATCGGGCCCCAGGAGGGGGCAGGAGCTGCAGTGGGCCCCGCTTCTCACGCTTTATTTATTTATTGATGGGGTTCATCTCACACACACAGAAAGCTCCAATACCACTGCTGTAGACAGATGAATCCTGTAGCCCTGGTGGAGGTGGTTCTGTGTATGGGGAGGGAAATTCGAAATGGCTTGTGTTCTAAATCCCCCAAACTATGCAAGAAAAATGGTAACAAACTTGAGTCTAAAATAATAAGGACAGGGTGGTGGCATGTGTGTTTTCTTTTTAACTGAGCCACTTAGTCTAAGCTGCAGACAATTCCCTGCCCCCCCTCCTGAAAACAAGATTAGACCCCAAACCACAGAAAGCAAGGGCCGGACCCTGGTGGCACCGCATGAGCCGCATGTGGCTCTTTCAGCCGTCTGCTGCGGCTCCTCTGGGTGAACGTGGCAAAGGGGGTGACAGGAGGCACCTGTGTTGGGAGGGCAGGCTGCTTCCCTCCGCCCCCTGCCTTCCTCTCCCTTCACCCCCACCTGCCCCGCATTGGTTTCCCTTTTCAATTTTGCCCGCTCTGCAGGCTTAAGCTCCCTGTTTCTCCCTTCCCCAACTCTCCAGCAGGACGCCCTCCTCCTCAGCCCTTGCAGACCGCCTTTCCCTGAGCAGGTCCCCACTCAGTGCAAGGAGAGGCTTTTCCACCACAGCAGAGGAGACATCCTGTGTGTCTACTCAGTAGTAAGTCCCATTACAGCGGATGAAGCTTACTCCCAGGAAAGGGTGCCTGGGATGGCAGCCTTGGAGCCTGCTGCTATGTGTGTCTACTCAGTAGTAAGCCCCATTACAGCGGAAGAAGCTTACTCCCAGGAAAGGGTGCCTGGGATGGCAGCCTTGGAGCCTGCTCCTATGCGTGTCTACTCAGTTGTAAGCCCCATTACATTGGATGAGGCTTACTCCCAAGAAAAGGTGCCTGGGATTGCAGCCTTGGAGCCTGCTCAAGGCCAAGGACGGGTGAGTGGGAGCCTGCACCCCGCAGGTCTGTTCGCGAGCAAGCCCCGCTGTAGTCCCTGGGCTACTCCCAGGAAGGTGTGGAGGGCTGTAGCCTCAGCCCCCTCCTGTGCAGGTCTACTCACAAGTAAGCCCCACTGTAGTCAGTGGGACTTCCTCCCAGGAAGGTGTGGAGGGCTGCAGCCTCAGCCCCCTCCTATGCAGGTCTACTCACAAGCAGTCAAGTGAGGCTTCCTCTCAGGAAAGTGTGGAGAGGACTGCAACCTGAGAGCTCCAACCAACTGCTCAGAAGTCCCATTGTAGTCAATGGGGCTTACTCCCAGGATAGTGTGGAGAGGGTTGCAGCCTGAGTGAGGGAGGACAGGCAGGCAGGGCAGAAGCTGGCCTGTGGCTGCCCCCCCACCTCCCCCCCAGCTCTGGCTTCTTCTCTTCCCCACCTCTGGAGTCTGTGTCCTTTTTTCCTTCCAGCAGCGTGCCTCTGGAAGGTGGGGGGAGTTCTTTATTATCCATGTAAGATAAGCAGATGTCATAACCGCCATATGTATTGGAATCAAGGTAGATCTGGTGAGGAGGTAGATGTGGTGTCAGCAGTGGCCCCTTTAAGGGTAAGCCCTGGGCATCCAGCAGCGTGTGCTGCACAGCTGCAGCCACTTGAAGGTAATAGGGCCCTCAGGGATATAAGGAGCACCTGAGGCAGGAAGGGGGTGTGGGTTGTAGAAGGAGTGCAGGTTGGAGAGGAAACTGACTGACTTGGCTTATTGACTTTGACTTAGATACTCTGACTGATTTGATTGACTCACTTTGGAATCTGGCCTTGGACTGTGACTTGGCTTATTGACTTTGGACTCTGCCCTGGATACTTTGACTGACTTTGTGACTAAGGGACTGCTGGAGACACTGGAGTTTGAAGTGTGGCTGCTGTGCCCAAGACCTGCTGATGACCCAGGGTCTGCTGTATTGGTGGGAGGCTGCTGGCAGGAGAGAGGACCTCTGCAGGCTGAACAGGCAAGCTACCCTGGAGGTGGGGTCCAGCAGGAGTGCAGGGCAGAACCAGGGTCATTTGTTGGGGGATAGAAGGAGAGCTAATTTGTTTAAAGTAGGCATAATTCTCCAGGCAGAGAGGTGTTGTTGGCAACCTTCAGTCTTGAAAGACTATGGTATCGCGCTCTGAAAGGTGGTTTTGGAACAGCGTCTAGTGTGGCTGAAAAGGCCAATTTGGGAGTGACAATCCCTTCCACACTGGGAGCAAGTGCAGCCTGTCCCTGGTCTGTCTCCCTGGCTATGGGCCATCCTTCTTTGCCTCTTTGCCTCAGACTGTTGGCCAAGTGTCTCTTCAAACTGGGAAAGGCCATGCTGCACAGCCTGCCTCCAAGCGGGCCACTCAGAGGCCAGGGTTTCCCACTTGTTGAGGTCCACTCCTAAGGCCTTCAGATCCCTCTTGCAGATGTCCTTGTATCACATCTGTGGTCTACCTGTAGGGCACTTTCCTTGCACGAGTTCTCCATAGAGGAGATCCAGCCATCATCCATTCTCACGACATGACCGAGCCAACGCAGGCGTCTCTGTTTCAGCAGTGCATACATGCTAGGGATTCCAGCACGTTCCAGGACTGTGTTGTTTGGAACATTGTCCTGCCAGGTGATGCCAAGAATGCGTTGGAGGCAGCGCATGTGGAAAGCGCTCAGTTTCCTCTCCTGTTGTGAGCGAAGAGTCCATGACTCGCTGCAGTACAGAAGTGTACTCAGGATGCAAGCTCTGTAGACCTGGATCTTGGTATGTTCCGTCAGCTTCTTGTTGGACCAGACTCTCTTTGTGAGTCTGGAAAACGTGGTAGCTGCTTTACCGATGCGTTTGTTTAGCTCGGTATTAAGAGAAAGAGTGTTGGAGATCGTTGAGCCAAGGTACACGGACAACCTTGGAATCAGGCAAAACAGCATAGAGGACCAGGTGTCTGAAAACACAGGACAAGTTGGCATCCTTCAGTCTCGGAAAACTATGGTATCGCGCTCTGAATAGTGTTCTGGAACAGTGTCCTCTCCAGTGTGTGAAGCCTGGGGAAAGTAGGTATGGAGGATAGGCTGTTATCCATGCAGCCTATCCCCCCTCTCCACGTCGCTGAAATGGTCCAATGGAAAGGCCAATACGGTTGGTTCCAGCGGCGCCGCAGGAGTTGCCAGAACGTGACTGTGTTCAGCCATGAACTGCCTCAGGGAATCCGGCTCTGGATTTTGGCTTGAGGTTGACTCCTGAAGCCTTTTCCTTAACTGGATGTAGCCACAAGGCAGTGGAGGTTTGGAATCAGAGTTTTCCTTCTCTCAGATGAACTGCCTTCCCAGGGTAACAAGTCCCATCTACCCGGTGGCTGTTTAGTTGCCTCTTACAACAAGTACAGCCAAACTGAGGGCCTATTCTTATCCCCAGCCCCCAGGGGATACAGGACAAGAATGTATGACAAAACTAACTAAAAGCTACAAGAGGGGGCTACATTATAAAAATGGGACCTATAAGAGCATAAAGGTAAAAAAAAAACTACATATGCAGTTTTATCTTCATTTTAGATCTCAAAAGGGTTTTGTGGCTCCCGAGGTTTTTTTTCCTCTGGAAAATGGGTCCAAATGGCTCTTTGAGTGTTTAAGGTTGCCAGCCCCTGCTCTAGGCAAAGCCCCTGCTGATCCTGCCTGTTAATCTCCCCTGATTCTCCCAGGATAGGGAAAAAAAAGGCAAGAGGCCCATCTGGTCTCCTTCCCCTCTAATAAGAACAGAGCATGGGTTTTGCTGGATGCTCCAAGGGGCCCTCTAGTGCAGCATTCTCTCTCTGTCTCTCTCTCTCTCTGACCATAGCCAGCTGTGCTTCGGAGCGCATGATGTAATTGACATGCTCTGTTGTTTGTGCCTGGCTTCTGCCACTGAGGTACACTGCCTCTAAACAGGGAGGCTCCATCAAGCTTGAAGCAATCTAAATTTGTTTTTCCAAAGACATCTGCCCTGGAGGCCCTCACCACTCTACAGATGCAATAAGTACCAGACTCCCTTGGGACTAGAGGTGAGCTGATGCATGGACACAGGCCATTCTGCTCAGAGAGCATGGGGCATTTCACGTCTAATCTTGGCCCCTGCAGAACTACAGCTGGCAACGTCTGGGGTCCAGAGGAGACCCCCCCTCTCGCATCACCTTGGAGCTGCCCCACCGCCCAGCAGAGCAGATCCGTGCCTGCCTCTGCCAGCCTTACAGCCCAATCCTAGGCATGTCTACTCAGAAGTCAGTCCCATTAGAGTCAATGGGCTTACTCCCAGGAAAGTGTGGCTAGGATGGCAGCCTTACAACGCTGCAAAAAAACACAAAAAATGATGCCTGCTACTCTCCAGACTTGGCTGCAGGATGGGAGGATGCTGAAGATGGCTGCCCGAGGAGGTGGGCGGGTGGGGAGGTGGGCTCGCTCTCTCCACCTTGCCTGGCGGGGCTGCAGGACGCCCCCTCCCCTTCTCCACACTAGGGGTGGGCGGAGGGTGAGAAGCAGGTCCCCCTGGCAGCCCCTCCCCAGCCGGGCTCCGCAGAGGCTGTTGCAGGCGACCCCCTCCTCCGCGAAGGGAAGGCTCGCCTGGGTCCGGGCGCCAGAGGAGCAAGAGAGGCAGCCTCGCGCCATGGCCACGGCTCGCCCGCTCCGCTCCGCTGCTGGCCGCGGGGGTGGGGGAGGAAGGGGCCGCGGGCGCGATCGCACCGTCGGAGGGACGCGGCTGCGGCACCGGCTCCGAGCAAGCGCTTTGACGGGAGCCGCTGCCCGCCGCCACCAGCCCGCCCGCCTCGCTCCGCCCTCCGCTCTGCCCGCCCACCCGCCGGCCCCTCCTCCGCCCGCCTCGCTCCGCCCTCCGCTCTGCCCGCCCACCCGCCGGCCCCTCCTCCGCCCGCCTCGCTCCGCCCTCCGCTCTGCCCGCCCACCCGCCGGCCCCTCCTCCGCCCGCCTCGCTCCGCCCTCCGCTCTGCCCGCCCACCCGCCGGCCCCTCCTCCGCCCGCCTCGCTCCGCCCTCCGCTCTGCCCGCAGCCACCACAGCGGCGACGCGGCGCCCCGCAGGGAGGAGCCCGGCTGGTGCGGCGGGTGGGGGCGCCCCAGCACCTTCGCCGGCTGCCCCTCCAGCCCCTCTTCCCATCCACTTGGGAAGGCTTCGGGGGTCCGTCTCTCTGTCCATGCTCAGAGGCACTCTTCACACCCCCTTTTCTGTCCATGCTCAGAGACACTCTTCACACGCCCTTTTCTGTCCATGTTCAGAGGCACTCTTCACACACACCCTCTTTTCTGCCCATGCTCAGAGGCACTTTTCACACCTCCTCTTTTCTGTCCATGCTCACTTCACACACCCTCTTTTCTGTCCATGCTCAGAGGCATTCACACGCCCCCTTTCTACATGGTTGTGGGTAGTCCATTCTCTCTGTGCATTTTTTGTGTGTAGGGGGTGAGGTGGGAACGAGGGGGGGGTTCCACATTGTCCACGACAATTCTCATTTTTGCCTCAGTGGTCTGCAGGCTCCTAAAGATTGCACACTACTGGTTTAAACCAACAATGAAGGTGCTTATGTGCACCAAGTAAAGCATGGAAATGGTTAGTTAAGGTTACTTGCCTTCACTGCCATGCCATGTTAGCAATAATACACATTCTACAATTGAACACCTTGTGTTTCTGCATGGCATGTTGCATAACATGGCCTGAGCTTGCTGAGCTGTTGCGAGTTTGTTTGTTTTTATTACTTGTAAAGCACACCTTCTGAAGTGTGTTTTTGTCATTGAGCATGTTTTCATGAGCAAGAACACAACGCGACAAGGACCAGAGTGGACTGTAGACCAGAAAGCAGTATGCTTGGCCCCCTCTGGGCTGAGATGCATTGTGTACTTGCTGACAAAAACATGTTCCACAGGTGAGCTTTTTGTGTTTAAAAAAATGCAAAAGCTCAGCAACCCAGATGTTTGGGCAGCGATGTGATAGCATCATTACGCCACCGCCAATAACATCTGGGTTGCTCAGCTCCATGCTGAAGGTGGATCATGGGGCTAAAATGGTTGAGAACTACTGGCTTAACCTCCAAGCACCTACATTTTCCCCCAGTCTTTCAGCCCCATTCCTCTTCCTTTCCAGGTTGGAAGAACCCTGAAGTTTAGGACGCAGTGAGGCCTCAGACCATGGAAGGCTTCACACCCTTTCCTCCTTGCTTTTCTCATATGTTTTCCTTTGGACCAAGAGACGGGTCTAAATTATTACTAGTAAAATGTTGCATAGCCAGGGAGGGGTGGAAAGGTTAATAGACAGAAACTATAGAGCCAGACACAAGAAACAAAGGGGCAGAAAGCCAAAAAAATGAATGGTGAGTCAACAGGAGGAATGAATTAGGAATGAATTAGATGTCCCCCATATACACACACACTCAGGCCCCAATCCTTTCACCCACCAGCAGCAGCAATGCAGGTGCACCTCAAAGGAGCACACTGCATCCTATGGTAGGTGGGGACTACCTGAAGACAAATGGGATGTGGTGATGGCATCTGGCCTAGGTGCCTTTAAAAGGAATTGGACAAATTTCTGGAGGAAAAGTCCATCACGGGTTACAAGCCATGAAGTGTATGTGCAACTTCCTGATTTTAGAAGTGGGTTACCTTAGAACACCATATGCAAGGGATGGCACCGGGATGCAGGTCTCTTGTTGTCTTGTGTGCTCCCTGAGACATTTGGTGGGCCACTGTGACATACAGGAAGCCAGTGGGGTAGCAGTGCAGGGGGTAGCAGTCACACCGGGCAACAAGCTTTAGGGGGGCAACAAGCTGAGCTTGACACTAGTGGCCAAAATTGAGCAAATCTTGGTAAATACAAATAATACCATCACGTTATATATCATTAGAAAGATTATTTAATGCAGAATTCAGTGAAACAAACCACATTAGAATAACTGTATTTTATCAAAAGTTATGGCCAATTAACCAGAAAACGAAAATACAACTGCCTTAAAGAACAAAAACCGACTTTAACTCAAAGCTGACTTATGAGACTGATTTTTCTGAGAGCCAAAGAGATGTTCTTATGATACAGCAGGGAACCAGTAAGATGTGAATATGAGTCAGCTCTCATTTCCATGTATCATAATACAGCTACTCCTGCTAACTGGTAAAGAGGCACTTTTTCAAGTGGTGCTCCTCTGTCTCTGCTGGAGAGAAGGTGGAGTACCTCAAGACATGAGGGATGCAAACATCATCACGCTGTACAAGAACAAAGGTGACAGGGGTGACTGCAACAACTACCGCGGCATCTCTCTCCTTAGCGTTGTAGGAAAGCTGTTTGCCCGAGTTGTACTAAAGAGGCTCCAGGTACTTGCAGAGAGCGTCTATCCAGAATCGCAGTGTGGATTCCGAGCCAACAGGTCTACCACTGATATGGTATTCTCCCTTAGACAACTGCAGGAGAAATGCAGGGAACAACGACAGCCACTTTTTATAGCCTTCATAGATCTCACAAAGGCTTTCGACCTGGTCAGCAGAGACGGCCTCTTCAAGATTCTCCCCAAGATTGGATGTCCACCCAGGCTCCTCAGCATCATCAGATCTTTTCACAAGGACATGAAGGGCACTGTTGTCTTCGATGGCTCCACATCAGACCCTTTTGACATCCGAAGCGGAGTGAAGCAGGGCTGTGTTCTTGCACCAACCTTGTTTGGGATTTTCTTCGCTGTCCTGCTGAAGCAGGCCTTTGGAACTGCAACAGAAGGCATCTATCTCCGGACCAGATCAGACGGAAAGCTCTTCAACCTCTCCAGACTGAGAGCAAAATCCAAAGTCCAGCTGAAATGTCTGCGTGACTTCCTCTTTGCCGACGATGCAGCTGTCACTACCCACTCTGCCAAAGATCTCCAGCAGCTCATGGATCGTTTTAGCAAGGCCTGCCAAGATTTTGGACTGACAATCAGCCTGAAGAAAACACAGGTCATGGTTCAGGATGTGGACTCACCTCCCTGCATTACAATCTCTGAGCATGAACTGGAGGTTGTCCATGACTTTGTGTACCTTGGCTCAACGATCTCCGACACACATTCTCTCGATACCGAGCTAAACAAGCGCATCGGTAAAGCAGCTACCACGTTTTCCAGACTCACAAAGAGAGTCTGGTCCAACAAGAAGCTGACGGAACATACCAAGATCCAGGTCTACAGAGCTTGCGTCCTGAGTACACTTCTGTACTGCAGCGAGTCATGGACTCTTCGCTCACAACAGGAGAGGAAACTGAGCGCTTTCCACATGCGCTGCCTCCGACGCATCCTCGGCATCACCTGGCAGGACAAAGTTCCAAACAACACAATCCTGGAACGTGCTGGAATCCCTAGCATGTATTCACTGCTGAAACAGAGACGCCTGCGTTGGCTTGGTCATGTCGTGAGAATGGATGATGGCCGGATCCCAAAGGATCTCCTCTATGGAGAACTCGTGCAAGGAAAGCGCCCTACAGGTAGACCACAGCTGCGATACAAGGACATCTGCAAGAGGGATCTGAAGGCCTTAGGGATGGACCTCAACAAGTGGGAAACCCTGGCCTCTGAGCAGCCCGCTTGGAGGCAGGCTGTGCAGCATGGCCTTTCCCAGTTTGAAGAGACACTTTGCCAACAGTCTGAGGCTAAGAGGCAAAGAAGGAAGGCCCATAGCCAGGGAGACAAACCAGGGACAGACTGCACTTGCTCCCGGTGTGGAAGGGATTGTCACTCCCGGATTGGCCTTTTCAGCCACACTAGACGCTGTGCCAGAACCACCTTTCAGAGCGCGATACCATAGTCTTTCGAGACTGAAGGTTGCCAATACAATACTATATACTATACTATTGCTCCTTTTCTATTTAGCAGGGGGAGAACAACCGTCCCTCATCACCCCAGCACAGTGTCTTGAACCAATAAGGGGCAAACTTTTTATGTATTTACTTAATTAAGTTTGATTTTGTCATGGGGGTGGCCACAAAATCTTTGATTCCAGGTAGCAGATAGATGCCTTAGCTATGCCACTGGCTGGGGGGGGAGGGCAGATCAAGTGGGTGATGAGCTCCTTGGGGGAGGAGGCAAGTTTCCCCCAATTTGCACTTTTAAAAAAGCCTGGGCTTGATATCACTTCCTGCTGTGAAATCACTTCCAGGGCATCATTTTGAGCTCCGCACTGGGCTACACATTCATTAGCTACGCCACTGCAGGAAGCTGCGCTAGATGGGCCTATGGCCTGATTCAGTGGGGCTGTTCTTATGTTCTTATGGGAGGCAAGTAAAAAGCATTTACTTATTTTTTTAACTAACCCCACATAAGCCCTGGGGCTAGCGATGGGTCTCTTTGGACATACACCACCTGTATTGGTGGTATAGGTCCAAGGTGGGAAAGGGGGCAGGGGGGTTTCTGAAAGGGGGGATTAGATTCAGCATGCACCATTGCTGCTGGATCCACCCCCTCCTGCCCCAGTCCCTCCCACGGAATGCCCCAGTCCTCCCCTTCCGTGCACACACCTGCCCTCCCCGCTGACCTGTTGTTGGGGGATATAGGAAACCCACTGCTGCCTGGTCAGCACCACTGTTTCTGGCAGCCACCCAGCAGTGTGCTCAAGTGTTGTATTTCGCAATGTGGTAAGTCAGGTTGTGCTGCTGGAACACAAGTTCCACCAGAGCAGCCCAAGGATAGGATTGTGCTGTCACTCACTCTCATATGGGGTCAGGAGTACTCTGTCCCTTGTGATGCTAACTTACTCTGACCAGGATGCAGCTGTTGTTCCTGAAGATGGTTGGTAGCGCTACATCAGTTGCATTCAGGATGCGGAGTGCATTCTTGATAGAGTCTTGGTTCAAGGAGGAATTTATCAGCATGTCTGCAAGGGAAAGAAACAGCTTCGACTCATCCCACCATACAACAGATGCCCCTTCATTGCAACTCCTCCCTGGCCTCCATCGGAATGAGATCAGAGAATCCCGTATTGAACAGTTGCTTGACCCTCCATTAGATCAGCTGAAGGTTGCTTGCTATTGACTGCCAAAATATGTGGTCCTCTAGTCTGGAAAGATCTTGGTGAAGCTCGGAGGAACATGGTGAAACAGCGACAGAGTTAGGACAGCCACTGCAGCCACTGCAAGAGGGTGGCAGGGAGGAGGAGGCAGTCCCGTGGCGATGACTAGCGGATGCCTGTCAAAGCAACATTGTCCATGAGAGGGGGTAATTTGTACCCAGGCACAGAGTGAAAAAGGGGGCCCAGCAGCCAAAGGAGGGGCCACAGAAATTTCTCACCTGGACTTGGGATGCTGAGGTTGCTGCGGCATTGGCTGCTGCAAGCCATATGCACCGGGCCAGGGAATGCATACATGACACTCCTTAACACTTAACTCCTGGTGTCAAATCCAGGAGGCAACCGGCCTGCTGCAGTAGCTCTTTGGTTTGTGGATCCACTTTCCAGGAAGGAGTGTATAAGAGCTCAGGGACACAGCGGTGGGATTACAGCTACTGCAGAAGTACATTTTGTGCAGGCAGGACATTTCCCATGCTCCTGGGAGCCTAAAGACAATGTTGCTAACTTTCTGCAATGATTTTCTACATTTTCTCCACATGGGGAAGCCAGGTAGACCCAGGCTCCAAAGACTATTCTGGCTGCTACCACTCTCCTCCCACTCTGTTTCACCCCGCTCCCTGCCCCCATTCTGCCTGCTCCCGTCGCCACCCTCCCCTCACTCTGTTTCGCCCCATCCTCTTTGGGAAGGGGCCCAAAAGAAACTTAGTCATCTCTGGGAAAATTCCTCCATGCGCCATTTGAACACCCTCATGCTGTCTAGACTCCAAGTGCCCTCCGCTCAAGGCAGCCAACAGAGTAGGAGCAACCCACACTGAGCACTGGATGCTCCAACGCTGCAGCAAGGGCTACTGCATGGAGGGCAAGAGGGAGGCCCCTGGGTTTCTTCTACCTCCCCTTGCAACTGTTTATACACCTAGAAAAGAGAGAGAGATGCTGCCTGAAAAAAAAGCTGCCGGCCTTCATTAGCCTTGCCAAGGGGCCAGACAACGAAAAGGCTTTCAACTGGCAGTCTTTAAATGTGATGCATTCCAGGGCAGATTCAAGGGGGGAACAAGGATCCATGGCCCGCCCCTAATTGTCCACGGGAAGCAACCCAAGCACAGCCAAGAACACAGGTCTACCCAGCAGGTAAATCTGGGCTCCAAGTCTGGGTGGGAGCCCAGGTCTACCTGCTCAGCAAACTTCATCTCTGTAGGCCAGTAGATTTGGGTTCCAAGTCCAGGCAGAAGCTCAGGTCTATCCACTCAGCTAACCTCATCCAGGGAGGCCGGTAGACCTGGGCTCCAAGTCTGGGTGGGGAGCCCAGGTCTACCTACTCAGCAAACCTCAGCCACAGAGGCCAAAGCATAACAGCAGCCCAAGTCTATCCCCCTGGCTGACCTGGGCTCTGGAGTTAAGGTAGTGCTTGTGACCAGCCCAACAAACACAAACACTCTATCTGTCCCTGGATGTATTCTGTTCGACTTGGCAAAAGGTTCAGCGACCTTTGCAGGCAACAGCTCAAGCTCCTTCCAGACTTACCCGCCCGATGGCGCAGGATGGGCAGCAGCTCCCAGAGAACCTCTACCGCATTCTCATCGCACCTGGCATCTGTATCCAATGAGCAGAGACAGAGGATCGTGACCAGGCGGGGAAGCAAAGGCAACTCTACGGAAGGCTGGAGAGAAATGAGGATTAGCCAATGCTGGGATAAGCAGCTCACCCTGATGGCAGGAAGGAGACGTCCTATTGCAGGGATATTTTGCATCTTTACATCTCACAACCCAGGCACACTGACTATTTATCAAACACCTATGATGGCTTCTGGCTGAAATTCCCAAAGATTCAACAAAACAATCAGAACAGTGCAATATTACAAGCAGCAAAGGACAAAAATACATCATGAGAACAACAAGAGTCTATGAGAAAGGCATAGGAACCCGGGGAACCCGGTATGCACGGATCCCATATCCACAGATTCAGTTATCCGTGGATTGAGTCCGCAGGACCCCCTGGGCGCTTGCCCCCTCCGGAGGCGAGGGGAGCTCCGCTTCGCCCAGAGGGCTTCCCCAAACCTCCTCATGCCTTATAAGGCTTTAAAAAGTCACTTCCGGTTTCTCCGTGAAACCGGAAGTTATGTTATTTGAGCTGCCAAGCTCAGCCTGAGCCCGGCAGAGGCCACGGACGGGGAGGTCTGCTTCCCTCACCTCCAGAGGGTGGGGGGCAGCTGTTTGCCAGCATCCACAGTTTCAGGTAACTGTAGGAGGTTCTGGAATGGAACCCCCGCAGATACGGGGGCATGCTTGTATATAAATACTGTAATAAATACAATAATAATAATAATATAAAAACAAAGAACACTGTGTGTGGTTAAAGCATCAGGTGATCCGTACCCTACATGGTGTTTGTCAGGACTCAATGTTTAAACGATCATAAGAACATAAGAACAGCCCCACTGGATCAGGCCACAGGCCCATCTAGTCCAGCTTCCTGTATCAAACAGCTGCCCACCAAATGCCCCAGGGAGCACACCAGATAACAAGAGACCTCATCCTGGTGCCCTCCCTTGCATCTGGCATTGTGACATAGCCCATTTCTAAAATCAGGAGGTTGCGCATACACATCATGGCTTGTACACCGTAATGGATTTTTGGACTCCAGAAACTTGTCCAATCCCCTTTTAAAGGCGTCCAGGTTAGACGCCTGCACCACATCCTGTGGCAAGGAGTTCCACAGACCGACCACAAGCTGAGTAAAGAAATATTTTCTTTTGTCTGCTCTAACTCTCCCAACACTCCATTTTAGTGGATGTCCCCTGGTTCTGGTGTTATTTGAGAGTGTAAAGAGCATCTCCCTATCCACTCTGTCCATCCCCTGCATAATTTTTTATGTCTCAATCATGTCCCCCCTCAGGTGTCTCTTTTCTAGGCTGAAGAGGACCAAATGCCGTAGCCTTTCCTCATAAGGAAGGTGCCCCAGCCCCGTAATCATCTTAGTCGCTCTCTTTTGCACCTTTTTCATTTCCACTATGTCTTTTTTGAGATGCGGCGACCAGAACTGGACACAATACTCCAGGTGTGGCCTTACCATAGATTTGTACAACGGCATTATAATATTAGCTGTTTTGATCTCAATACCCTTCCTAATGATCCCAAGCATAGAATTGGCCTTCTTCACTGCTGCCGCACATTGGGTCGACACTTTCATCGACCTGTCCACCACCACTCCAAGTTCTCTCTCCTGATCTGTCACAGACAGCTCAGAACCCATCAGCCTATATCTAAAGTTTTGATTTTTTGCCCCAATGTGCATGACTTTACACTTACTGACATTGAAGCGCACCTGCCATTTTGCTGCCCATTCTTCCAGTCTGGAGAGATCCTTCTGGAGCTCCTCACAATCACTTCTGGTCTTCACCACTCGGAAAAGTTTGGTGTCGTCTGCAAACTTTACCACCTCACTGCTCAACCCTGTCTCCAGGTCATTTATGAAGAGGTTGAAAAGCACCGGTCCCAGGTCAGATCCTTGGGGCACACCACTTTTCACCTCTCTCCATTGTGAAAATTGCCCATTGACACCCACTCTCTGCTTCCTGGCCTCCAACCAGTTCTCAATCCATGAGAGGACCTGTCCTCTGACTATGGAGTTTTTTCAGTAGCCTTTGGTGAGGGACTGTGTCAAACGCCTTCTGAAAGTCCACGGGTTCTCCCACATCCACATGCCTGTTGCCCTTTCTAAAGAATTCTATAAGGTTCATGAGGCAAGACTTACCCTTACAGAAGCCATGCTGACTCTCCCTCAGCAAGGCCTGTTTGTCTATGTGTTTTGAGATCCTATCTTTGATGAGGCATTCCACCATCTTACCCGGTATAGATGTTAGGCTGACCGGCCTATAGTTTCCCGGGTCCCCCCTCTTTCCCTTTTTAAAGATAGGTGTGACATTTGCTATCCTCCAATCTTCTGGTACCATGGCCATTTTGAGGGACAAGTTGCATTTCTTAGTCAAGAGATCTGCAACTTCATTCTTCAATTCCTTAATAACTTGGATGGATGCCATCAGGGCCCGGTGACTTATTGATCTTTAATTTATCAATGAGGTCTGAAACATCTTCTCTTTTAACCTCTATCTGACTTAACCCCTCGGTTAGGAGGGGCCGTTCAGGCAGCGGTATCTGCCCGAGGTCTTCTGCCGTGAAGACAGATGCAAAGAACTCATTTAATTTCTCTGCCATCTCTAAGTCTCCTTTTATCTCCCCTTTCCCTCCCTCACCATCCAGAGGGCCAACCGCTGTAAATGGGGGC
The DNA here is from genome assembly GCF_035046505.1 of Tiliqua scincoides. Taxonomy (NCBI): domain Eukaryota; kingdom Metazoa; phylum Chordata; class Lepidosauria; order Squamata; family Scincidae; genus Tiliqua; species Tiliqua scincoides. Next base: position 14,948,833 of record NC_089830.1, on the reverse strand, counting down.
TAGTCTCTACCCCTCAGTGTGATTGCGGGTTCTCCCACCAAACCATGTACCACACTGTGTCTGGCTGCAAACTGAGGGCGTATAAGGGCCCATGGTCTGACTTTTTCTTTGAAGGTCACTCTGTCTTTGAATGGCTGCATGAACTGGACACTGACATTTGATCTGGTCTAACTGATAAATAAGTCCACGTATTTGTTTGTCCCAACTATACCCCTAAGTCAGTGTTGGCAAACCCATGGCACGCGTGCCAGAGAGGGCACTCCAAGCCTTTTCTGTGGGCACACGCGTGCGCTGAGCCAGGCAGCCTGGAGGGGGCGCTGAAGCCCCTGCCTCCTCTCCCTTCACTCCGTTGCCCCCAGTTTGCTTCCCTCCCTGTCTTTCCCTTCCCTTCCCCAACTGTCCAGCAGGCTCAGCCAATCAGCATCCAGCAGACTCCTGGCTTTTTCGGTTAGAATGGCTCAGGGCCCTTCACTGGCTGCAGACCAGCCAATCCGGAGCTGCTCTCCTCCTCAGCCATTTGAGCCTTTGCAGCCCGCCTTTCCAACTGCCCACTCAGCGCCAGGAGAGGCTTTTCCTCCGCAGCACAGGCGCAGCTGGGGGGAGCAGCGCAGCCAGAGACAAATCCTGCCTGTCTACTCCGAAGGAAGTCCCATTAGAGTCAGTGGGGCTTGCTCCCAGGAAAGCGTGGCTGGGATTGCAGCCTGAGAGCCCACTCCTCTGCAGGTCTACTCAGAAGGAAGTCCATTGCAGTCAGTGGGGCTACTCCCAAGAATGTGAGGGAAGGATTGCAGCCTGAGGGTGCAGCGCGGACATTCCCGTGGTGGGCTTGGAGAGGAGCTGGGCTGGAGGGGAGCAGAGCTCACAGCCTGGCGTCGCTGGAGGGGAGCAGAGCTCACAGCCTGGCATCGCTGGAGGGGAGCAGAGCGCTTGGGCCACAGCTTGGGCTTTGTGGCGCCAGCCCTGCACCTGCTGCTGGCCCTGCCTTATCGCCTTATGGCACATGCTGGAGGCTTATCTGTAAGAATGTCACACAAAACTAATTTTTATATGATCTTAAAGGTAAACCACAGAATTGCTTCTCCAAACCTATTGGAAAAGAAGTGCATGCACAATTTCACATAGCTGTGAGCATGAAATACAGCATGATGCAGCCATCCAACCAGCCCCATTAGAGTTGATGAGACTTACTCCCAGGAAAGAGTGGCTGGGATTGCAGCCTTAGAGCCCACTTCTGTGGGTGGGGCTTTAATTTTTTTTTTTTCTTGTTTGAGAAAATGAGCAGTGGTAAGGTCTTGCAGCCACCCCTTCCCTGCCAATATTTCCTTACCCAGCATGTAATTAGTCTGTGGAACTCTTTGCCACAGGAAGCAGTGATGACAACTTGCCTAGATGCCTTTAAGAAGGGATTGGACAAATTTCTAGAGGAAAAGTTCATTACGGGTTACAAGTAATAGTAGGTAAAAGATGTTAATGTATGAGTTGTTTTTTCTAAACGAAAACCTCAGTATTCAGGTTAAATTGCTGTGTTGGCACTTTGCGATAAATAAGTGGGTTTTGGGTTGCAGTTTGGGCACTCGGTCTCTAAAAGGTTCACCATCATTGCCCTAAGTGACTCACGTATTTCTGGATCTCTGTCAGCAGATCTGAACACTTTTCCAGAGCCTGTGCCCGGATCGGATGGTTTAGGCTGATCATCTGATTCAGGATAGTGGCCAGATCACACGTCAGCCTCTCTTTCTCAAATTTGTCTGGGACTTCAGCACAATCGGGAACCCCGTCAGAATATTCCAGGTTTCTGGGAGAAGGAGACAGATGGAGAAGAAAAAACACACACAACAAACTGATGTGGACTAACAATATCCGCGTAACCTCCACGGATTCCCTCAAGGAATAGTGTAGCATGTTGAGGAGCTGAGACTGACAGCAGGTTTGCACTTCAAGTGACACAGACTCAAAATTTGCAAAATTTGTCAGCAGATCTGAACACTTTTCCAGAGCCTGTGACCGGATCAGATTGTTTGGGCTGATCATTTGATTCAGGATAGGTCAGAGTCACAAGCTTTGGGGCTGCCGAAGCAAAGAGCCAGAGGCCAAGTACACACAACAGTGCTTTCCAGATCTCCTGCTGGAACAGGCAGGTTGGTGGCAGGGGCAGTTCAGGGGAGAATCATGGGCAGTTTGGGGCAGGCAGTAGGCTGGGCAGGGGGCTGTTCAGGGGCACTACCTCACCGCCTAATCCTAATCCCCTTTCCCTGCCCTGAACCAATCCAGAAGTCTCCTTGGACTTATGCAAGCAGAATAGCTACTATAGGTTGGATGAAACCCATTGGGGGCCAGGTGGCCTATGGGGAAGTAAGTAGGAAAACATTTTACTTATCTCCTGGGCTGTCTGATACACACACACACACACACACACACACCCCATAGCATGCAACATGTGCTCTGTCTGCAGCACTGTGCACTATGGGCTGGCAGGGGGGATAGGGTTGGGCCTCATGTTTCTGGCTTTGAGCCACTAAATATGACAGGAAACTCACAATGCTTTACCTTAAAGAATCATCCACCTCTTCTCCCAGGCTAAGGGAGGTGCTGGTGTCACTGCTGAACTCACTAACCTGTGAATGAGAAAGCAAGAAGAACCAGGGAGGTGAGATGTGAGAAGCACATCTGCAGTTGGGTCCTTTCTAGTTGTCCTTCGAGGACCCTGGCGGCTGCGGTTTCTGCTACGTTCCTGACCAAATAAGGAATAAATGGTCCCTCCCAACATCAGTGCTTCCAATCCCTTACTTGCCAGTATCTTGCTGTGGTAGGTGCCCCCACCCTCAGAGAAGCTACCTTTCTAGCTCAATGGAGCACCTCTTGGCTGCATTTTTCTCTCCAGAAACCAGGACTCCTGCAACCCTGCCCAGATGGTAAAGATGTAGGAATAAGACTGGGCTCACTCACAAAAGACCAGGTGCGGTTGTGGGACACTTGGGAATCTCTGCAACACCCTCAAATCATCACTACCCTAAAGTGCTCTCCCTACCTGGGGTTTGGAGCAGACAGTTTCTGGATCTGAATGGTCTTAACTAGACACATTAGATTTTGCCCATGGAATGTGAAATGCATTGTCTTTTAATGGCTTTCAGTACAGAAAATCTACCATACAGAAACCCTTCCTCCAGCACAAACCTGCAATGTGGAACAAACAGTATTTATTATTATTATTATTTTGCTCTTCCTCCAAAGAGTCAGGCTGGCATACATTCGATCCTCTGCCATTTTATCCTAATGACCTTACACAGTAGGTAAGGCTGAGATGTTGTGACTGGCTCAAAGTCACCAAGCAAGCTTCAGGACCAAATGCGAATTTAAACCCAAGCCTCCCTGAGTCTCATCCTACACACTAATCACTATACCTCTCTCTCTTCTCATTGTGGAGCTACACAAATATTGTTGTGGTACTGTTGTGCCCCTCCTTAGGTTGCACCGAGTTGCAGCCCAGCAACCCCACATTTATTGATTGATTGATTGATACAAGTATTTATAGACCGCCTTTCTTTTGGTCGTCAGATTTCTCCTCAGACTTTAATCCAAGGCGGTTTACGTAGGCAGGCTGTTCTAAACCCCCACAGGGATTTTTACAATTGAATATTTCTAGTCTTTCCTAGAACTCCTCGTTCCAACTGGATTCCTTCCCGGTCTGGTCTCTCTCTGGCCCTTCGCCTCCCACGCTCCACTTGATGGCAACTCCTCTCTGCCACTGAGGGTCAGCTCATCTGTATATCAGCGTGTGGTCAGTTCTCTGGTACTTCCGGTTGTTTCGAACTGGCAGCCTCAGATCTTCAGGCATACAAGGCGGCAGCTCTACCAACTGAACCAGACCTCCACATCTAGAACCACATCTAGAAGGCACCTTGGGAGAATCAAAAATCCACTTACCACATCGGGTTCTGGAGACGCCATGTTTCAAGCACACAAAGGAGGCTCACCCCAACAAACCCTATGACGAAACTGATGCAACAAACTAGGGCTACAAAAAAGAAATAAAGAAAATGCCCTGGAATGCTACAGCCTAACATATGAGCTTCCAGAGCAATAAACAAACACAACAAAGATGGATGTATCCAGTGTACGATGAATGCAGCAAAAAAAAAAAACAGTGTATGCAGCAAAACCAAAGCTATTCAGAAATGTTAATGGCCAAGAGCTTCCACAAAAGAAACTCTATGTACATAGATAACCAGTGCCAAAAAGTCTCCTCCTACCTAGGAGCCCAAAGCCCCAAGCTCATAGGACTTGATAAGTCAACCACCAGCCCTTTGCGACATCAAGAGACTGCAGTGCCTGGCAGCCATGACCTAGGAACATTCAGCTTGGTGAGTGTCATAATGTTTCTCCAGGAGGTGTGAGAAGTTTGTCTTTGGTTCCCCTTCAAAACATCCCTCCCACACTGGCTACCAAAACCTGCCATTTATGTAGTCATAGTCTGCTTTTCCTTGGTCCTTCCTTTCTTCACCTCCATGATTCCACTATGGTGTTTCCCAAAGTGTGTTCCTAGGCACACTGGTTCTCCCTGTGATCCCTTCAGGAGCTCCGCAATCACACCATTAAGTGGCTGCCATCTGCCCCCAGTTGGTTTACTCATCTGCCTTCCTGCCTTCCATTGTAGCTCTCCTTCCTCATTCTCCTCCTGTTCTAGCTCTTCACCAATAGTCAGTGTTGGGCTCTGTGCTTTGCCACTCTGTGCATATGCCAGAGCTCTGGGGCTCTCCAAGACTCCACGCATGTGCTGGAAGACCATCTTGAGACACCTTTTGGGAACCCAACAGACTTGAGAACTTCAAGATGTCGGGGGGGGGGGAGGGTGAGCATAAACAGAATGCTAGACACAGGGAAGTGGCAGCAAGATGCAATCTTGTGGCCTTGTGTGATCCCCGAGGTGTCTGGTGGGCCGCTGTGAGATACAAGAAGCTAGATCGGATTGGCCCTGGGCCTGATCCAGCAGGGCTGTTCTTATGTTCTAATGAGAAGTGCTGCCCCAGTGGCATACCTATGGCATCTGTCACCCAGGGCAACCTAAACGTTTAGTGCCCCCCCCCCCACTGTGAGTTGGGACCCATTAGGTGTGTTATTGGCCAATATCAGGTGGGTCTCCATTCATTTAAAAGTGTTAAATTTAAATTTTTAATAAAACACCCACCTCCTTGCAGGACAGTTAGCAGCTACCTTGCAAACTGCGGGACCTTCGCTCTTTGCAGGGCAGTTAGCAGCTACCTTGCAAACTGCGGGACCTTCGCTCTTTGCAGGGCAGTTGGCAGCAACCTTGCAAACTGCAAGAGCTCCGTTCTTTGCAGGGAAGTTGGCAGCTACCTTGCAAACTGCAGGAGCTTTGCTCTTTGCAGGGAAGTTGGCAGCGACCTTGCAAACTGCTGGAGCTTTGCTCTTTGCAGGGCAATCCCAAACTGCTTTAGACAGCAACTGCATTACTATCACAACAACAGCTGAGCGACAAGAAGATAAAAAACAGCAAGACATCTTTGCCACGTTGAACTCAAGTTTTGAGAACCAGTGTCTCCCAATGGCTTCTATTCTTTTTCCTCCTATCAGAAAAATCTTACAGAGAACTTTTCTGAGTTAATGAACAAAGCACGCTGCAAAAGATTTGCAGTGAGCAGAGTTCAGATGGACACCCCAAATTCTTGGCATGAAGAGCAGAGACCCAAGAGCACAGGAGAATCCAAAGAGTGGCAAGACCAATCTGTATGGGATATGTGAAACAACAATGACATGTATCCATTCCGTTCCACTCAAAGTATGCTTTTCGAAATGTTCTAACTCACTGCTTGAAGAATGCAAAGCAAAGATGGGACTGAGGAGGTTCTTGAAGGACAGCTGCGTTTCTGTTTGGATCCAGTGACAGGGAAGATCTGAAAAGGGTTGTAATAGAGCAACAAAAAGATACACACACAGGTGTTACTGCAAGCATAATCACAATCTAAACAAAAGTTAAACACCTGGGGAAATTTAAACAAGAGTAGTTACCTAGTGCTGCAAGGTCAACAATGTGGATTCCAGGTGACCTTCCCTGGGAGGAACTGCATCACAGCGTAGATAGCTTCCCAATAGTAGCCTAGCAGCCCAATCCTTTCAAACTCCCTGTGCAGCAATGCAGCTGCCCCAATGTGGTGCCTCCTGGGGAGTAAGAGAACACAGATTCCCTTGCCCCAGGCAACAAGCCCGTGCCCTGGCAAGGAGTCTACTCAGACCTGCGCCAGCTCCATAGCTGGCATAAGTCTGCATGAACCTGGGTTGGGGGATCGAGGCTGGGAAGGGGGGTAGGATTTGGCAGACACCTCCACTGTCAAACCTGCCCCCTTCCTGGTCCCAATCCACCCTCCTTCCTGCCTTGTTACTGCCTCATTCCACCCACCTGCCACCCACCACTTGAACAAGTGCCCGTAGGTGACTGGTGGAGGCAGTGGCGTAGCTGGAGGGGGATGGTGCAGCCAGTCTGGCGGGGGGCAAGTAGTCGATCCCTTCGGAGCCATTCCCGGCAGGGGGAGCAAAACGGAACCATATGGGAATGGCTCCGAAGGGAGGGGCCACTTGCCCTCCACGCTGAGGCTCCCTGCCAGCTGAGTGCTCTGCCCCCCCTCCAGCTACGCCACTGGGTGCAGGCAGGTGTGCGGAGCCAGCTGCTTGCAGGGACCAGGGCGTGCCACCTTCTGTGACAGACAGAAAGACCTAGTGACACCAGAACACTCATTCCGACACTGCTGAATCCCAGGGCCTAAATCTGGTTTCTACTTCCACATCAGCCATGGTCATGATTCTGCAGGTATTTGACTGATTGCAAGTTCAAAGCACATACTGTACTCACCAGTTCTTCCCTGCAGTATTCCGGTGGGTGCTTTCCTGTTGGCGAACACAGCCTGGCACAGTGGGACATAAGTCCCTGGAAGCCTTTTTTGCTGTGCTCCCTGAAGACCCGGTGTAACAGGGTCTTGGTGGCAGCACCAACCACTCTGCCTTCCTCATTTACATCCCTGCTTTCAAGACCTGAATGGGTGAGAGAGAAGGCCAATCAATCAGAGATGCCTGCTGGACCTTTTTCTTCTTTTAACTACAAAGTCTGTTTTGTTCTCTTATTTGTTTGTGCCTATCTCCATGCACGGGAAATCCCCTTTTCTTTCCAACTTCCTCAGTCCATCCCAAGCCACCACTGCCCTCTCTGCTTTTTGTCCTCTCTATCTAACTGTGCCTTATGAGTGGGCAGAAAAAGACAGCTTCACGCAATTTTCATTTATTTTTTCATTAGATTTATATCCTGCCCTTCTCCAGAACAACAGGAAGTCCAGGGTGGGTCACAATCACAAATTAAAATTCCAGAAAAAACAAATTACAATGAAGTTAAAAATATATTAAAATACAATAAATAAAACATGAAGTTTAAACACCCCCCCCCCCCCAAGGTAGGGGAACATTTGTTCCCTTACCTCGGGGCTGCATTGTGGCTACACCAGTGCTGGAAAGTTGGATAGGATTGGGCCCTTAGGCACTACTGTAAGCCCCATAGATCCCCAATGGGCCATCCAAGGCAGTACAAGCTGAAATCCCCTATAGCTGCTTTGGGTGGTTTTTTATAAATACTAACAGTGAGGGAGAAATGCTTTAAATAAATAGATACCTGAAAGGATTCTGGAGGAGGAAGTTCACCACTTTGACAATGTTCTCACCCGCGAGCACGGCAAAACCTAAGAACGGCATGTTGCTTTCACCCATCCTTTGCGTTTTACTCTTTTCAAAGAAGTGTTACTTCCACATCAGCCATGGTCATGATGCTGTAGGTAATTGACTGATTGCGAGTTCAAAGCACATACTGTACTCACCAGTTCTTCCCTGCAGTATTCCGGTGGGTACTTTCCTGTTGCCAAACATTTCCTGACACAGTGGGACATAAAGCCCTGGATGCCTTTTTTGCTGTGCTCCCTGAAGACCCGGTGTAAGAGGGTCTTGGTGGCAGCACCAACTACTCTGCCTTCCTCATTTACATCCCTGCTTTCAAGACCTGAATGGGTGAGAGAGAAGGCCAGTCAATCAGAGATGCCTGCTGGACCTTTTTCTTCTTTTAACTACAAAGTCTGTTTTGTTCTCTTATTTGTTTGTGCCTATCTCCATGCACGGGAAATCCCCTTTTCTTTCCAACTTCCTCAGTCCATCCCAAGCCACCACTGCCCTCTCTGCTTTTTGACCTCTCTATCTAACTGTGCCTTATGAGTGGGCAGAAAAAGACAGCTTCACGTAATTTTTATTTATTTTTTCAATAGATTTCTATCCTGCCCTTCTCCAGAACAACAGGAAGTCCAGGGTGGATCACAATCACAAATTAAAATTCCAAAAAAACAAATTACAATGAACTTAAAAATATATCAAAATACAATAAATAAAACATGAAGTTAAAACAACCCCCACCCCAAGAAGGTCAACAGAAAAGCAAAACAAAATCACAGGTACCAAGGTACACAATAATTGTGCACTGTTTTTGTTCCCCTCCTCCTAAAAAATGTGTATTTGAACGTAAATTGTGATGAAAGAGAAGGGTTAAAAGGACTCAAAGCCTAGCAGTTAGCGATGGCCTTTGATCTCCCTTGAAACTGGTTATTTCTCAGATACTTCACCACATCCTGTGGTAAGGAGTTACAAGGAATAATTACAGTTACTGAGTGGGTGGCTAGATAAATGAATAAATACTTTCTTATATCTGTTCTAATTCTCCCAACACTGGTGACAATGTGCAACAGAGATGTTGTTTCTGGTTTTATCCCTTCATTTTCTGTGGCTACAAGGATGAGGAGCCCATGTCTCTTCTCCTGAATTTAGCACACGCACTCTTGATAGCGTGCCCAGTACCAAAGAACTCCATGGGTCACATGTACAGTGTCACGTGTTCGTGACAATCTAAAAAACTCACATGGTCAACAAGAGTAGAGTAGGTTGCAGACAAAATTTTGATGTAGGCAGTTTCTTCCTCCCCTATGATAGAGGACAAGGTGCTTTCTAATACATCCAAAATTTTGGGGAGGGCTTCTGACTTTCTCATGCCCAGCTGATTGAAGAGAGCCAGCTGTATGCACCAGGGGCTCTTCATCTAAAAAAAAGAGGTGGCTCATTTAAATATATACAGTCAGTTCTTGTTATCCTCTAGGGTAGGTTCCTGGAAAATCGAGTGGATACGTGTTAGCAGATACTGAATCATTGAGCCTATGGGAAACATGGGGTTCGGTTCCAGGGGAACCTCTTCAACATATACTCTATGAACTTTATGAACCTGATGTCTATGGGGTTAGGTGATAGCGAAGGCTCATCAACATCTGATGCTTCCGCTCTGTGCTGGCTGTCCCTTGACTAGTTCAAGGTTGCTGACCCAACAACAAGCTCATAGTTCGCAGTGGGAAGGGGATAGCTTCACCTGTCCTCGTCCTCAACCTGACTCTTGGCTCCTTACATAGACTTGCCCCAGCCCCAGAGCAGCCCTCAGGTAGACTTCCATTGGCCTCTCATCATCGCCATTCTGAAGGTTCAGCGGCAAGTCCCCAAGACGGTGCCCAAGATGGCAGGGCAAGTCAGGAAGTGGACACAAGTGTGCCCAACCATTCTCCATGGGCCAATCCCAAAGTCCCTTTGGTATCCAAAACTGACCTAAAGTAGACAACTTTCTAAAAAACTGACTGGATGCAATTACGCCAACTCCTTCCATATACTGTTGGCCATATACTGTCTCTTCCTCTCAGCCCTGCAGAGCACCAACACTGCCTTCTGCTCGCGAGGAGGCCACTGTCTCTTCTCCTCCTCCTCATGCAACCTCTCTTGCCCCCACCTGCCTGCCTGCTCTTAGCTGCACTGCTCCCCATCCCAGTGCAACAGCACAATATTCACAGGTAATGAGAACAGAGTCAGATAACTAGAAGTAGGTAGCAATTCTGCCCCTCGAACATCAGCAAATGCACATATAAAGAGGAACTGAACTGAACTATCATGGGTGCAGCTTCTTTTATTACAGAGTTCCCACCACCTGATAGGTGCAGAGAGGAGTACACCCATCCCAGCAATCTTCTGTCAAAGTCCCTGTGGGTATGCATTAATGGAATCTGTGCATGTGCCGGCCAACTATCTGAGGAGTTACATTTTTATTATCCCTGTCTTTCGAGGATGACTTACCAAATCAGATTCAAAGATCAGGGAAGAAAATGCTCTGAGGCTGAGCTTCCGAACCCCAAGTTTATCATGATCCAGCCACTGAAGGAGAGAGTCTTTCGTCATGATGTTTCCAAGCTCCATCACACGGTTCAGGAGCAACTGAAAGCCCAAGAAGGACAACAGAAGTAAATTAATTGGGATGAACACTTTGGTTCACTTTGTTGAGCTCTTTGCAGATGAGCGTTCATGGCTTTATCCACCACATACAGATGCAGAGGGCTGGAAGATTTGCTGGAAGGAACTGCATGTAAATGGATAGAAGTTTATAGCATAGAGTTGCCTGGAGACACCCAGAAACATCTATCACAGTCTCTTCTGCAAGCTGAAGCAAAGACTCAAAGATTGAATTCCAAGTCATTCACATGCCTTTTTCTCCCAGACCTTGAGGTCAGAGATTCAGGGCAAAGCCAGCCCAGAGGGTATAAAATTCACACACCCCTCTGTAAACACAAGTAGACTCTAACTGATCATTTGATGCCCTGTAATGGTGCCCATAATTTGCCATTCACATGCCAACCAATCTTTAGGACCATTGGTTTCCATATCAGTTACATGGCCTAATCCAGTGGTTCCCAAACTTTTTCGACTGGTGGCTCTCTTGATCTACTGGGCCATTGGCCGTGGCTCTCCATTAGGGCTACAATCTTATGCAGGCAGGTTTTTCACAAGGATTCTGTGGCTCCCCTAGCTAATTTCCATGGCTCCCTGGGAAGCCACAACTCACAGTTTGGGAACCACTGGCGTAATCCTATCCAGGGAAAGGCTGCAGGGTGCATCTCCACTAATGAAGCCTCTCAACTACTGCAGTACCCTCACCTTCTGGTAGAACATCACTGCTGTTTCATAGAGCCATGCATGCTCTTCAGCCCCAAAGATATCCAGAAGGAACTCAACTATGCCAGAGACCAAGGAGTGTGAGCTGGAGAGGAGAATCCTGGAATAGGTAACAGGACCATGCAAAAAAAAGAAAGAAAAAGGAAAAGAGGCACTAAAGATGTCAGTGGAAGACAAATGGATGCACATTCACATCCCACAACTTCAGCTATCTGACACTCCTTGAGAAACCCAGCAGTCTTCCTCCTACCTTACTAAGCTGGACAATCCCTCACTAAAATATTGAGGACTGCTCAGCTGATCCCAGCACTCGGTTTCCTCTGTCACGGTTCTCATGATCTTACAGAGAAGCTGGAGTGTTTTCAGGGGCTCTCTGCAAGCAAGATAAAAGAAGTAAGACCAGGAGGGTCACTGCCACAGATACACCAGGAGTGTGACTAAGGGTCCCGCTTCTATAGAATCCAAGAGTTTCATTTAAGTCAGAAATGGAACAAGTTGCTGTCTCAGGAGTAATATTCTTCTTATTTTGAGAGTGTGAGATTGTAAGGTCAATATCCCAGATGAGCGCATGTCCAAGGGAACCCCGGCCTGGGTGCCAAATCCGGGATTCCAACAAATATGTCTGCCCGGTGAGCAGACCTTACCGTTCAGCCTGGGCGCTGCATGTGATCCTCCATGATCAGGAGACAGAGATGCTCTGGACAGTCGCATGTGCCTGAATGTCCTGTCACGTGGCCTTCTGGGACACCAGGCAGCAGATGTGACTGCCCAGAGCATCCCCCAATCATGGAGGATTACACATGGCGCCTGGGTGGAACGGAAAAATGTAGTCCAAACAGGAACTGCTTTTCCTGTGTGTGGCAGTAGTAAGTTTGGCCACTGTGGTCCAAGAGGAAAAAAGGGCCACATGCTGGGCAAGTGGCCATGGCTGAGTTGTATCCTCCATGCCTTGCAAGCACCGTGTTCCAGATTCAATACCTGGCATGGTCAATCCAAAAGCTAGCACCAAAACCCAAAAGATCTCTTGCAGAGACAACTTACCTCACATTGTTGCCGTCCTTCAAGGAGACCGAGATTTGCCCCAGCAATGTCAGAAGCAACTTCGGAAACTGCTCTCTCACCCTTCTTTTGTTGGCAGCAGCATAGAGAAAACTCCTCATGGCTTGGGTGGCATGTTGCTAGGAGAAAAGGAAAAAGAGATGCCCGGTGCTTTTACCGCTTCTTCTTTGTCCCGGATCAGAATGCCATGCAGCAGAGGGTGAGATCCTGTGTGTATGCACCTGCTCATCTCTCTCAGCTGCAGGGGGAGTCCTCCACTGCAATCTGTCTGGTACCTACCGGGGACTGGGCTCGTCCTCCACCTCCTTCCCCTCACTTCCTCACCAACCCGAACTCCAGCTGAGGCAGGGTTGGCCCAATCCTGACTGAGGGTGAAAAATACAAATGACCCCCTTCCTGTTCATGAACTCAACTGGGCAGAAGGTTTCCTGCACAATCCCCAGTGATAGGAATGGATCCTGCATCTTTTTCTTTCACAGCCTCCATTCATTTCACTAGGACTTGAAGAAAAGGGCATCCCCATGGGGTCAGATGGGTTTGTCGCTCACTCAGCCACAGTTCAAAAATCTCTCACCTGCAGTGAGCACTTCATATTGTCTCTTGGCAGGTCTCCCATATTGGAGTTTGCAACAAAGTGGTACTCTTGTAACTGTACCAGCGGGGAGGTCATAAGGCTAGGCAGATAATGGTAGTGGGATAAGGTGTTCTCTCTATCTTTTCTATCTTCTGGTAAAGCATACCTAGAGGACAATCCTCAGGCTTTACTTCCTTCCTGCTCTCTCTCCCCCTTCCCCTCAAAAGGCCATGGAGCTAGACAGACTAGCTATGGAATTCTCTCAAACTCACATGAATGTTTCTTACATTAACTGATGTCTGAGTCTTGAACTCAAGTCTCATACAAAGCTGCCGATCTCGGCTTTCCTGCAAAATGCATCTTTTGGGGTTTGGTCTCTGCCAACAACCCAGCATTGGATGGAGAGCTACATTGCAAAGAAGTCAGCAACAGCAGAGATTTTCAACCCTTTTCATTTCATGGTACACTGACAAGGTGCTCAAATTGTCAAGGCGCACCATCAGTTTTTGGACAATTAACAAGGCACATTGCACTACAGGTGGGGGGTTTGCACACCCCAACGGCCCTACTGATAAATGACCCTCTCCCAAACTCCTGCAGCACCCCTGTGAACCACTGGCAGCACACCAATGTGCCATGGCACACTGGTTGAAAATCCCTGTGCTAGAGTATACCACATCAAGAGCAGTCCCTCCAACAGAAATCAGTTCTCTCTTTCCTTCCTGACAAAAGGAGAGCACATCATGCACGAGGAACAGTCATTCACACTTGTGGTTCAAACCCTGAAATCATATTCTGGATTGTTGTGGATATTAACATTCACTGATATTGAAGAAGTTGATATTCTCCAGGGTGAATTTTGGTGTGTAGATTTTGCCCTCAGTACCAACTCCCGTGGCTTCTCTCTCCTTGCGTGGAACTGCAGGATATACTCATACGCTACCGGGAGAAGGGAATCGTGACACAGTTCCACAGCACAGCTCTTACCACACTTGTCTGCTCTTCTGGCTTTCCCCGCATCTCATACAGCAGGGCTTCAAGGAGCAGGGTTGTATCTGCACAGGCAAACACCACCGGCCAGTGCTCCTGACAAGCGCTGTGAATTGAAAAACAGATAGTTAGGTCCCTTGGACCAGGCGTGGCAACATCTGCCTACCTTACTGATGGCCCCCTCAAACCTGGAGTCAGCCTTGGTGCCGCCCTATGTAGCATGCTCTTTGGCAAACTACAAGCCCCAGGATTCCTTACTTTCTTCTGGCATTCCTACATGTCAGGTGTACCCACAGGGAGCAGTAACTCAGCAAGAAGAACTGTAATAATCATGAACACTGGAATCCCAGAAAGAGTGCAAAACTGCCTGATACCATCTCACTTAGCATTGCCTATTCTGACTGGCGATGGTTCTTCAGCATTTCCGAGAGGGGTCAAATCCACTTTCCAGCCCTACAGCAGATGCCAGGGATTGAACCCAAGTCATTCTATGTACAAAGCGCGTGCCCTATCACTGAGCTAGGGGCTTTCCCATACATGACGCAGAACATATGGCAGTCAATGAGTTATGCCTGCACAGTGAATCCAACTTTAAAGATTAACAGGGAATCTTTTTGATGGAGTAGCTGGACTGATAGGGCAATTTTTACATCAACTTACTGATCAGGGCCAGGAATTTTTCCTGACATCACTTCTGGTGGGTCCCAGACATTCTAAAAAGTGGGTCCCAGTGTTAAACATGAGAGAACCACTGCCTTAATTCAAAACAGGCCAATGAGACATCTGGAGGGGGGGGGGTTGACACCCTAGTGACCAAAATTCTGGAAAGCGTGGCTTTTAGGAATAATGCCATCATGTTAGGAATAATACCATCATGAGACCATTTGATGCAGAATTTCATCCATTGCTTGTGGGGAAATATTCACTGCATTAATTTTCTGGCCATTATTACTGCTCACTTCATGTCATGACTATTACTATCTCTCAGTCTCACCTACCTCACAGGGTTGTTGTGAGGACAAAATAAAGGGAGGAACCACACACACCATCCTGAGCTGCTTAGAGGTAGGGTGGTATAAAAATGTGAATGAATTAATATGATTAATTAATAATTAAATAATTATATTGCATGAGGAGACAAAAATTTATGGGCCCCAGTTGTCAAGTGACCTAGCTACGCCACTGTATATATTTGAGGATATCTGGAGGCCATTACTTGCTATAATAACATAAGCTGCATGAAGTGTTGATATGCAGATACTTTGTATATGTATGTGTGTATAAATATACATTCCCCCCCCCTTTTTTAAGTATGTAACTCATAAGCATGTATCCATGAAATGCTATTTTTTAGGGGTTCAGTTTAAGCAATAAAAATAAATAAAATAAAATGTCTGTACAGGTCTCCAGTGCCCACAGAATTGCCACTACATCTCAGCCAGGCACAGAAGCATGCGCATACATAATGAGCCTATGGGTGCAATCCTAACGCCTTATGTCAGTGCTTTCCAGCACTAAGGGCCATGCAGCTCCAAGGTAAGGGAACAAACATTCCCTTACTTTGAGGAGGCCTCCATGAGTGACACCCAACTGCAGGTTGCAGCACATGTTCCATTGGCACCGCTATGCCAGTGCTGGAAAGTACTGACATAAGAGGTGAGGATTGCGCCCTATGTCCGTGTTTCTCAACCAATGGTATGTGCACCACCAGCGATACTTGAGGTTGTGTCTGATGGTACTTGTGGGACCCCCAGGCATCTGCTTCTGGCAGCAAGACAAATGAACTGATGTGACCAACTTCAGTAGGAGGCTTGGCTCCGTGAGCAGCAGGCTTTTCACCTACTCTAAAAAGCCCTCCTGTTCACCCTGAGCCTCTTCCTGATTGGTGTTTGTCATGTGGCATCTGGCCTCTCAACCCAGAAGTAACTGGCAATCACTTCTGCTGGTACTTCCAATAGGTGGATCATGCAAAGTGGTACAGTGTGGGATGAACATTGAGAAACGCTGGTCTATGTGCATACAAGGCTACAATTTCTGGCTCCTAATACAAATCAAGTTTGAAATATTAGGAAGCTAAACCATGAACTAGATGTGACCGGACACCCGTAGAGATGCTCCAGAACAGAGAGTATTCTTCATTCTGGTAGGCAGGCAGAGAGGGTGGTGGGGAACCCTGCTTTAAGTTTGTCCTTAAAGCAGAGTGCAGAGTCATGATACTTAGGGCCCAATCCTATCCAACTTACCAGTACTGGTGCAGCCGTGCAAACAGGGCATGCGCTGCATGCTGTGGTGGGGAGGCAGTCACAAAGGCCTCCTCAAGGTATGGGAACATTTGTTCCCTTACCTTGGGGCTGCATTGTGGCTACACCAGTGCTGGAAAGTTGGATAGGATTGGGCCCTTAGGCACTACTGTAAGCCCCATAGATCCCCAATGGGCCATCCAAGGCAGTACAAGCTGAAATCCCCTATAGCTGCTTTGGGTGGTTTTTTATAAATACTAACAGAGAGGGAGAAATGCTTTAAATAAATAGATACCACAAAGGATTCTGGAGGAGAAAGTTCACCACTTTGACAACGTTCTCACCTGCGAGCATGGCAAAAGCTAATAACGCCATGTTGCTTTCACCCTTCCTTTGTGTTTTACTCTTTTCAACGAAGTGTTCCAGCAATGTCTCAACCTGTCAGGAAAGCAAAGGGCCACTGCTAAGGTACCCAGAAGCAAAATGTCTCAGAGGCTGATGCCGTCCTAGGCAGGGCAACATCCTTGAGGCCAGGTGAGATGAATTCCTCAGGTAGCAGACTGGTGGACGGGGGAGGGTGACCAGATGTCATAACGGCAAAAAGAGGATTAGGCACCCCCAAATGTAGGAATTCCAAGAAAAATGTAGGACATGACACAATAAAAGCTATGAATCATATATTAATTTCATGTGGTTAATTTAAACACTTAGGGCACAATCATAAAACAATATTACTTCTTAAATTCAAAACTCTATTACTTATAATTTATTATATATAACATTAATTACAAGACAGTTCTGTGCTGCCTGCAGGGGCCCACTCACAGGGAAAAGGAGGACATTAAAGTTCTTTTCCAGGACACGAGGTTAAAAAGAGGATATGTCCTGGAAAAAGAAGATACCTGGTCACCCTGTGGGGGGGACGGGGACCCAACTCCATTTGTTGGTTTCTGCCCACCGATTTGCTGCCCAAGGCAATTGCTAAAAAACCTTTACTAAACCTTTTTCTCCTCCCACTGCCTGGATTTGAAAACAAAGAAGGAGATGGAGTGAGAAGAGGATCAAGAAGAGCAGTTCTCTCTCCTTCACGCCAAACTCCCTCTCCATCTCTCCCTTCCCTATGAGAGAAGAGTGTGTGACTGCATTTAGGGAAATAAATAATTTAGGAAAATATTTAGGGAAATGATATAGACAATCCATCAATCCTTCTCTCTCCAAGTGACCCCTCCCTTCCCCCTGAGCACATGAAAGAAAGGTGATCACTTTGCATCGGTGAAGGGAGGGGCTGAGTGAATTGGAGGACTGATTGATGGATTGTCTTCTTAATGATCTTACATCACAAAGGTCAGCAAGGCTGTTTTTAAATCACCTGAACAAAACGTTTTTTCTAATTTCTTTTAAAAATTGATTTGCTATAGTGCGTTTTTTTGCCATCCACTTAAGTGCTTGGAATGGAACCCACACGAATAATGAGGCTCTACCTGTAGATCTAGCGCATGTTTTCCAGCTCAAAGCTGACATGAAACAAACCTGTTTCCAGTCCACTCAAAGTACCTGAGAAATAACCAGTTTCCACTGCATTACTCTTTTCTTGCAAGCTAGCTAGCTGAATGCTTGAATATTTTAGTTTTCCTATGTACGTTTGTACTCCGACCTTCCTCTAAGGATCACACAATGGTAGCCGGAGATCTAGACATTTGCCCAGCATGCTTCAGTCCTAAATAGCTCTTTGATTAACCTCTCCAGGCCTTGTGTCTTGCTGGCACATCAGGGAGAAGGCGCCCCAACTAGGGGTGATAGGGTCCTGCTGCAAACGTAGACATAGGGTACCTTACAGCCTGATGCTATGCGGCCGCTGTGCTGATTGCCCAGGGCTGAGTGCGCTTTGTCTGCTGATTCCAATGTGCCATCATGTTGGAGAGGTTAACTGTGTGTGCGTGTGTGTGTGGGGGGGTGAGATGGTTGGCCACCTTCAGTCTCAAAAGACTATGGTATAAGCTTACAGCAGCCGGAATTCCCAGGCGGTCTCCCATCCAAGTACTAACCAGGCCTGAGCCTGCTTAGCTTCCGAGATCAGACAAGATCGGGCATGTGCAGGGTAACAGACCTCTGAAAGACTTACCCGCATGGCATGACTCCTGTGCAGGGCTATACCAGCTACTTCATGGGACTCCTATGAGCTACACAAGCTACGTTGCCAGCTTTGGAGCCACTGGGGGCATGTACAGCTCAGGAAGGGATTTTGGGATCTAACTTTATCTATCCCACCTTGCTTCCCTCCCCCCTTTTTCAACCTCTCTGCTGGTGAGGTTGTGGCCAGGGACTTTCTTCAACCTGTTGGTGGTGGGGCATGGCTTTCTGGTGTACTGCTGTGCTTGTGTCAGTGCAGCACCTGTCAGGCTTCTGCACTGGTGGGGCTGCCTGTGTGCTGGTGTGTGTGGCAGTATGCTGGTGTATGTATGCTGGCTAGGATTGTTTCCTGAGGTTTCCATAAGAAGCCTTCCATAGGAGAAAGACGTCTCCAGTGCAAAGGACACCTTAGGACAGGGGTCTCCAAACTTTTTGGCCAGAAGGCCGCATCAAATATCTGGCACGGTATTGAGGGCCAGAAATTTTTTTTTAAATACATCATTTATATAAATAAATCAGAGATGGAATTTAAATGAGTGAATAAATAATGAATGGGCTCATTCATTCAACCTCTCCGGCCCTTCAGACCAGACGCAACCCTCCAGACGCAACCAGAGCACTGTTCCAGTCATGTTCCACCAAGTGGGCCAGTGGCTTTCAGGGAACAAGAGGCTGGTCGTGTGCCGGATAGAGGCTCGCCATGGGGACTTTGGAGACTCCTGCCTTAGGATATGATCTTTTTTGACTCCATGTGCTGCATGATGTAATGGCCTATCTCAGAGTGCTGGTCCCAAGAGTGAGGAGGTACGTGAAGCCCCAAAGCCACGACCTTCACTTGGTGCTCTACCATGTTGCCACACATTTGGTAAGTCTCTGTTGCTGCCTTCCCAGGGTACCACTTTAAATCCCACCTGTTCGTCAAGAATAGAGTAGAACTACTTACAAAGCTTTATTTTACTGAGCTTTAGCTCAACAGAACTCATACAGGAATAATGTCATTATCTGAGGATATTTCACCTTCAATTTTATCTCAATGTGATGAGAATGGTCCCTTAAATTAAAGGAAAAACATCCTTTAACAATAGCCTCACTTATCATTATAATCTCTCTCCAAGGGCTTAGAGAGGCTTCACTCCCAGGCAAGCAACCCCTCCCTTCCCCCTGGAGCACTCAAAAGAATACAAAGGGAAGTGATTATTGCCTCCCTTTTTGCATTCTTTCCCTTTGCTTCCGGTGAAGGGAAGTGTCACTGCCTAGGAGTGAAACCTTTCTAAGCACCTGGACAGAGAGAGAGAGAGATTGTCTGCTTTCTGCTTCTGCTCTCCCTCACAATGTTAAGTGAAGCTGTTTTTAAACCACTGAGAAAAGGGACATTGTTTTTTAAATGGATTTCATTTAGCATGATTTTTGGCATCCGAAGGGGTTCTCAGAACCCTCATGGATGCCAAGACTCAACCTGTATAAATTTTCTCATATACCATGGGGAATTTCCACATCACACTATAAGGTAGTATGATGTTCGTTGTCCCATAGTCCTCTAGTGAAATTCATAGATGAGCATGGATTTGAACCCAGGTCTGCTTAGTCTACATCCAACTTCATGGGTTTCACTACTTTATTTGTGATAGAAGGGTGGTAGGATCAGTACAGAGTGTTCCCTTTGCACAAACATGCCTGATGCCAGTTCTCATTGTTATTTTCTGCAAGACCAAGACCTACAGCCCAGATCTCATTAGGGGTGCTGCCCTGAGCTGTGTGTTCCATCCTTGTGTGAAGGAGGCAGCAATATTCAAGGTGGCAGCTTGCTTTGTGGGTAAGTCAAGGAGCATCCCTCACTTCAGTGATGAACATCAGCCCCCACCCGTTTCTCTAATCCAATAAGCAGTGTGACTGTTTCAAAGACACCCCCTCTTTTTCACCTGGCAGATCCTCCCAAACTGCAGAGCACCCCTGAAAACCATCCTAATTGTTGGAGACTATTTTTGCTTGTTTGTATTTTGGCAAAAGTGTATTTTGGCTTAAAAAACATTAGGTCAGCATTTGGCTGTGTGAGAAGTTGTGATATCTAGGTGACTGAACAGAGAAGTCCATTTGATTCAACAGGTCTCTTGGTGCAGAAACTAGAACCCAGTGCCAGGAACAGGGGACCACTGGCTTCTCTACAAGAATAATTTATACAAGTGGTTCCCAAACTGTGGGTCAGGACCCAGTGGTTGGTTGTGACCTGAATTTTGGTGGGTTTTATGTAGGAACATAAAACGGGTCATTTTCCCTTAAGGGGAGTGACCTAGTAATGGATGCCCCGGCAGTGCCACAGTAAACCAAAAGTCACTCCAATCTTCAGATCGGAGTGAAATGAAGCTTGGGGGAGACCCGCAGAGGGAGCTGCAGGCCTCTCGGACCCTCTCCAAGGCTGGCAGACCCCCTCAGGTAGGCAAGCCTCTGGGTGCCTGCGGCGCCACTATCACTGCGGCGCCACTGGGGCACATCCCCTCTCTCAGTCCCTGCCACTTACAAGCAGTTCTTGGACTCCCAGCGAGTTTGAGAACCGCTGAGCTATTTCCTCAAGCCCTGAGGCTATTCAAAAATCAGATACTGTAGTTACATATTACCCTACAAAGAGCCCAACTGCTGCAGTTTGCAAGCACGTGTAAATATAGGGAGATAAATGTTTCAGGGTCTTTTTCTGGTTATTATCCCTTATAAATAAATAGATTTTTCTTTCTAGACCTCTTTTTTTAAAGTCTGGTAAACCTAAGTGGGTCCTGATAGAGTATCGTTTAAAAAAGTGGGTCCTGATGCTTAAAAGATGCCCCTTGTTTATTGCCTCTCGGTACAGTACATGTGCCACACAGGGAGAACTCTATTCTCAGTTCACAACCTCCTAAGGCAGTGGCTCTCAAACTACTAGCACCAGGACCTCCTTTTTAGAATGAGAATCTGTCAGGACCCACCGGAAATGATGTTCTGAAGTGACATCATCAAGCAGGAAAATCTTTCTTTCTTTCTTTGTTTTAATAAATGCAAATACAAAAAAATTAAAAAGAATAAAGATATTACAATTTGTGTGGCAAGTGTGGAGATCTCAAACTACATTTCTTTGTTCTACTACTACAAATCATACAAAAAAGTTAGTCATCAAATCTTAAACAATCTACACTTATTTAAAAAGTACATTTTCAACACAAAAAGAAAAATGAGAAAAACATAAAAGATAAATCCCCTATCTACTCATCAAATCCATAGATTATTTGACCCATTCTCCCTTCAATGCGCAAGAAGTCCATGAATGGTTTCCAATTGTCCATAAAAGTTTTTACTGACTTATCTTTAAGAGGTATTGTAAGTTTATCCATTTCTGTCATATCCAATACTTTTAGCCAGCGTTCTTCTACTACAGGTATCTCTGGAACTTTCCAGTATTTGGCGTACGATATTCTTGCAGCAGTTGTCATCTATAAAAACATAGTTTCATAGTCTTTCTGAATTGAATCATCCAATATTCCCAACAAAAAAGTGTCCTGTTTCATTTGTAAAATTACCTTAAATGTCAACTGCATTTGCTGGTGTATCAAAGTCCAATATTGTTTTGCTTTTGTACAAGTCCACCACATATGGTAGAACATTCCTTCTTGTCATTTACACTTCCAACATCTATTTGGTATATTAATACATTTTTGCCAGTTTACCTGGAGTCAGACACCATCTATACATCATTTTATAAAAGTTCTCTAAGATTTGCATTCAATAAGCAGGAAACTTTTTCACAATCATAGGCTGCAATCCTACCCGTGCTTATCCAGGAGTAAGTCCCATTTACTGTGTTACATTCTAGCCTGTAAAAAGTACAAGTTTGTCACATTTCCCCAAATGATAGCATCAAGTCTAATATAGTAAAAATAAAATATTAAAATGATATGGGGAGCCACCTGAAATTGGCTCTCGGTTCACCTAGTGGGTCCTGACCCGCTGTTTGAGAAACACTGATCTAGGGAGATATCTGGCAGTCCTAGGTGCTGTCTTGACAGTCCAAGAATCAACATTCCATCCATTGTCGATGGCAACACCATGAAAGGAGTCGCAAAAGGCATCCCCTGAGCACTGAAGCTGTCCTTCAAGATGGGTCTCTCCATCTTGCACTCCAGAGGTGGTACAAATTCAAGGAGACCCATAGTGGCCAGCAGCTGTTATCCAGGGGTAAGAGGAAAAGTTTCCCCTTGCCTCTGGCTAAGCTGCTTCTGGCCATAATCCTGCACTGGATGCAGCATAAGCCTCCTGGCTTGCCTGTACCAGCGCAGGATAGGATTGCAACCCAAAACTTGGATGAGAGGACCTCCCCCTGCCTCAGGCCATTCACAAAGGTATAGGGAGGAAATTCTTGGCCCAGACATTCACCATTGAGAGCCCTTCTCATACACCAGTATAAACACCCCTGGAATGACTGGCAGGGCAGTCGTGAAGCAGGTGCTTCCTCCTTTCCCCAATTCTGCCTTTCTGTCCAAGTCCAAATTGGTGGACTCCACAATCACCATGAAGACAAATCCAGGCAGAGAGGGGTCATCTTTGGAAGCCTCCAATTTACAAGAAGAAGAACCCCAAAACCTAACCAATAGCAAATAGGCAAGCCTCAAAGAGGTCTGAGGCAAGGCTATGGATAATTCCAGAATAAAACAAGAAAGGAAGCTCAATCATTTCATGTCCCTTCCTCCTGAACTGATTATATGAACTATATGAACTATACAGCAGGGATGTGAAAATCCCCAGCGGCTAGACTCGACTTGGGTCCCAAGTCCCCGTCCTCTTTGATTCGACTCATGCATAATTGTGTCCTGGAGTATTGTGTCCAGTTCTGGTCGCCGCATCTCAAAAAAGACATAGTGGAAATGGAAAA
Source organism: Tiliqua scincoides (assembly GCF_035046505.1). Lineage (NCBI taxonomy): Eukaryota > Metazoa > Chordata > Lepidosauria > Squamata > Scincidae > Tiliqua > Tiliqua scincoides. The sequence continues at coordinate 14,925,873 of NC_089830.1, read as the reverse complement.
GGTGCAAAAGAGAGTGACTAAGATGATTACAGGGCTGGGGCACCTTCCTTATGAGGAAAGGCTACGGCGTTTAGGCCTCTTCAGCCTAGAAAAGAGACGCCTCAGGGGGGAAATGAATGAGACATACAAAATTATGCAGGGGATGGACAGAGTGGATAGGGAGATGCTCTTAACACTCTCACATAACACCAGAACCAGGGGACATCCACTAAAATTAAGTGTTGGGTGGGTTAGGACAGACAAAAGAAAATATTTCTTTACTCAGCGTGCAGGGGAGACCGTGGGGACTAGTCCAAAGCATTTTTGGAACTGAGTTTGACTTGAGTCATGTCCTTCCCATACACGTGTCAGCAAGGCTGGAGGGGGGTGGGACGGACTGCGTGAGAGTGGAGACAGAAGGGGCAAGTGGGAGGGGGGTCAGGTGCACCAGGATCCAATCCTTTGCGGCTCTACTCAGTAGTCCCATTGTGGCCAGGAATTTAGTGAGCCTGCTGAAGCCATGAGTTTCTCTTCCATTGCTAAAACCACCTCCCACACACCTCCCCCCCCGCCCCGGCTTCCCAAGTCACTCCCCAGGCAAGAACCCTCCCCCCATCCCTTGGGCTCCTCCTTCTACTCATCCTTTGTCCAATTACACAGGCCTACAAAATTGAGGGTCAGAAAAGTTTTTCCCAAACTTTATGGTGATTTGATATGAATTTGGGTGCCTATTCCAAAAATGGCATCCGTTTTGCCCTATCATGTCTAGTTTTGGAGACTACACCATGGCTTCCTCATGAGGAAGTTGCTTGAACTATTCACTAATGAAGCATATCTCCCAAACTAGACGTGATAGGGCAAAACAGATGCCGTTTTTGGAATCAGCACCCCAAATATACCCAGGAATTGGTGTAATGTTTAAGGAAGCAAAGTGTGTGTTGGCCTGTGTTATCATTGGTTCCTTCAAAGATGGACAAAAGAGCCTGCTGCTGCCTCCCATCCCCCACCTCTTGTTCAATGCAAAGCCAAAACATTAACCCTTCCCTGCCTCCTGGCTGGAATTTCCCTGCTGCTCACCCGGTCTGAATGATGGCCCCACAAGGTCTTTCACGCCATGAAAAAAATAAGCAAGCACACCCAGACTTATGCACTTAAGTTGTTTACATTAATGACTCTCAGTCAGGGGTCTCAGACTCCATGAAAAAGGTTGAAAATCACTGCCCTAGAGGCTGCTACCTGATTGATGAGTGCCAAGAGATATGGCTATAATGGTGATTGGACAGCAGTGCTCTCTCTCTCCTCCCCCCACAAGACACAGCTTGTTTAACCCTTGATGCACATCGCCTAATCTGCCCCATCAGCTTTATGAACCACCAAAACTTGGGTCACGACCCCCCACGGAGAACCACTGCATTAAATTGATTTGTAGGGCCTCTTTTCCAACGCAAGCATCTCATCTGTATGGTTCGTGATCAAAATTGCAGAGGTGACTCCTAGAAGGGAGGGGGGTGTCCTTAAACCACAGCCTGTAAGCCACGTTCCAACCAACACATTTTGGCCAGGCCACCGAGTCCAACAGAATTATAGGAACTTATGCTCCCTTCCCAGCTAATTATAAATAATCATTCTAAATGAATACACATACTTGCAAATATTTTTCTTCTACTGTGAAAATGGTTACAGTCATGCCTAGCATTTATATCTCCTTTCCTACCATGAACCAGCATTGGCCCGGCATAGCAGCAAGGCTGAGTTATACTGTCCTGGTAGTTGACAGTTTGGGGAACCCTGGCCAAACCCCACACTCTCTACCCTACCCTATTTTTATTTGGCCTGCCCATGATCCACACCAGTTGAAGTTTAAATTTACATGGTTAGACTCTTGCCAGACACCTGTTGTCTACATACCACTCCCCCCCCCCAATCCTCATAGGGACTGACCCCTCTCAGGACAGGGGGAAGGGAGGGCTATGCTTTGAAAAAATAAGGTTGCCGGATACAAAGAGGGACAGAGTTCCTATACCTTTAACCATTGTATAGAAGAGGGAATTTTGGCAGGTGAAGCTCAACAGGGAAAGGTTCAAAAACCCTCTTCTATATCGGGGTATCAAACTGGTTTCATACAGAGGGCGGAAGGGAGGGGGGTGTCCTTAAATTCGTGGTGCCTACTGAGGGATGGAAGTGACATCATTAAGCAGAAAGTGACATCGTTAAGCAGATGATGGCCAGAAATGAGCAACTGGTTCTCAGAAACTCATGAGCTGCAAATGACAAAAGAGAAAATGTGCAAATCTGGTCCATATTTTCAAGAGAGCCCAATAATCTCGCTGGGAGAACCCAATTATAACGTGGGGCGGATCAATTGCTTCCAGGGGCTACATTTGGCCCTCAATGATTAAGGTATAGGCCAGCCATTTTCAACCACTGTGCCATGGCACACTGGTGTGCCGCGAGAGGTTCACAGATGTTCCCCAGGAATTTGGGGGAAGGTCATTTATTAGTAGAGCCAATGGGGGATGTGAGCCCCCCACCGGCAGCATGGTGTGCCTGGTTGATTGTCAAAAACCTGATGGTGCGCCTTGACCATTTTAGTTCCTTGTCAGTGTGCCGTGAGCTGAAAAAGGTTGAAAATAGCTGGTATAGGCACTCTGTCCCCGTTAGCATCTGGCAACCCTAGGAAAAACAGAATCAGGTATGATTTGGGGAAAGAAAAGAAAGAAACAAAACTTCATCGTCACCAAGCGGAACCCAACTGGATTTCAGAGGAAACAAGTGCACATCCTCAATGCATCCATTTTGACTGGGAGAGCATAAACTTGCCCTGTTCCAGATTCCCAGCCTCAGGAATATTCAGCTTCCCCTTTTTGGAACTGGCTTTATTTCCTGGGCTGTGCTCCTCCATCCAGTGGCGTAGCTAAGGGGGTGCAAAGCACTAAGTTTGGCAAGGAGTCTCACCGCTGGGTGCAAGCGGACCCTCTCCTTCGAAGCCATTCTGGGTGGGAGGGGGGCAACACAGAGGGAGGGGGAGAGCCTGCTTGCTTACTGTGTGGCGAGGCTCCCTGCAAAACTTAGCACTTTGCATCCCCCCGTTATGTCATTACCTCCATCTAGCAGCCCCACGGTTTGCAAAAGCCTTCTGAGGCTGCCACACTTACCTGGGAGCAAGCCCCACTGACTTTAATGGGACTTACTTCTGAGTAGACATGCAGAGGATTGGGCTGACGGAAGACCAGGAAGAAGTCAAGGGGTGGGACAGGGTAATAACAGCGGTGGGTTCCTCTAACCCAAAATTGGGACATCTCTGTCGATCCCCCCAAATCAAAAGAATCGGGGCCAGATCCACCCAGTGGCGCTTACCGTGTGCTTCCTGGCTGAGACAAGGCCATAGAGGCAGCCAAGATTATTCTAAGAGACCAGAATGTATACCTGCTCAGTGAAGACAATGAAATGTCATGATGTTTTGTTCAAATGTATGTTTGAAAAGCAATCCAAACCTATGCCAACCAAACGTTATGTTATGTTAGGGGAAAAAATATGTCTTTATCATGACGAAAGCAATATGTTTGTGCTTAGGACAGTTCAAAAAGCATTTCACAAACAAGACTTCAGCATATATGTTATGTTTAGCAAGCATTTGCTTAGTAGATATAGGGAAAATGTACTATATTTGAGTTGGAATCCATTTTGCCCAGAAGCCTCAGAGAGAAAGACAGCTGTTGTCTGCAAGCTGGGTGTCATCAAAAGGAAATGCAGAGTCTGTTAGTAGAGACATTCCTTGGAAAGGAATCAAAGATACATCCCCAATTGCTCTTTTATAAGAACAAAATGAAAGGAGAGCACCTAATTTATTTATAAGCAATAAGTTTAATAATGTAAATGCAAAAAGTGAATCAGTATAAAACAAATGTTTAATAATGCGAAGAGTAAATAAGTTTGGAAATAGGGAATAAGGTAAGAATCAGATGAACTCTGTGTCACCCCTCTGAGTCCAAAGCTGGGTGAAGGCAGAGGTCATAAGCTAGGATGGCACGGGAGGCCCCAGTAATAAAACCATTTGACATAACGATTAGATAAGAGGTTTCAAAAAAACTGTCAGCTAATTAAGTTGATATCTAGAGTCAAGCAACAGCTTCAAAGAGTTAAGAATGTAAACCCCCCTCCAACCTATGGGCTGCTTTTGGACAGAGAAAATAGGATTTAAACAAAAGGAAAACACAGAGAGAGAGGAAGAACAAATATGTTGAATTTTAAGGGAAGCTTACTTTGAGAATTAGATATTAATGAGTGATCATAGTTAGGTCAGTTATTTTTCTTACGCTTAGCAGAGCTTCAGAACAAAAGGGAGCATTTTAAAGTTTCTGAAGCTGCAATAAAAGGGGATAGGGTTACAAGATCCTGCTACCAGCACTAATAAAACTAATAAAATCTAATGAGAATTACCAAAGGTCATAAAATCATTAGCAAGGAGGTAAACAGAAGCTACATGAAGATGGATTCGAGTAGACTAAAACAGAAGCAAGATCTTTCTAATCTAAAGGGACACTTCATACCTGCAACTGAATAGAGAGCCAGTGGTTTGCATTCAAATACACAGAAAGTCAAAAGGGATTTTTGACTTTCAAGTTTGCTTGTGATAAGTAGAAATACATAGGATGTTTGCAGATATTCTTAATCAATATAAGTCAAGTGTAAAAGTTTAATTGCTAATGTTATTCGAAGCCAGAATATAAAATCCACAAGAAAGAGAAAAGCTAAGTTTACTTAGCCAGCTAATAAGCAGATCTGTCTCAGCCTAAGTTTCCAGAATTTATGGCATGCCACAGATAAAGAGACTCTGTAGGTACAGACTTATAATTAGATCATAGAACTTAGCAAGTAAATTGAATTCTTCACTGCTCTAATCAGTTAGAAAATACAATGAAAGGGTGAATTCTAGTTTTGTTAATATGAGTTAGATTAATAAGAGAAACTAAATGGAAAGGATTTAAGTTTCAAATGTGACTCAAATCAAACGAGTAGAACAAAAACAGGTCGATGAAAGTGTCGAACAGGTCGATGAAAGTGTCGACCCAATGTGCGACAGCAGTGAAGAAGGCCAATTCTATGCTGGGATCATTAGGAAGGGTATTGAGAACAAAACGGTTAGTGTTATAATGCCGTTGTACAAATCTGTGGTAAGGCCACACCTGGAGTATTGTGTCCAGTTCTGGTCGCCGCATCTCAAAAAAGACATAGTGGAAATGGAAAAGGTGCAAAAGAGAGCGACTAAGATGATTACGGGGCTGGGGCACCTTCCTTATGAGGAAAGGCTACGGCGTTTGGGCCTCTTCAGCCTAGAAAAGAGACGCTTGAGGGGGGACATGATTGAGACATACAAAATTATGCAGGGGATGGACAGAGTGGATAGGGAGATGCTCTTTACACTCTCACATAATACCAGAACCAGGGGACATCCACTAAAATTGAATGTTGGGCGGACAGACAAAAGAAAATATTTCTTTACTCAGCGCGTGGTCGATCTGTGGAACTCCTTGCCACAGGATGTGGTGCTGGCATCTAGCCTAGACGCCTTTAAAAGGGGATTGGACGAGTTTCTGGAGGAAAAATCCATTATGGGGTACAAGCCATGATGTGTATGCGCAACCTCCTGATTTTAGGAATGGGTTAAGTCAGAATGCCAGATGTAGGGGAGAGCACCAGGATGAGGTCTCTTGTTATCTGGTGTGCTCCCTGGGGCATTTGGTGGGCCGCTGTGAGATACAGGAAGCTGGACTAGATGGGCCTATGGCCTGATCCAGTGGGGCTGTTCTTATGTTCTTATGTTCTTATCTGGAATGTGTTAAATGGGTAACTCCTCACAGTTGAAATTCTTATCTAGCAAAAATATTATATCATGTCAGCTAACTAATAAGCAACTCAGTTTAAGGAGTGAAACCCAGGTGCCAGAGAAAGTTTTAAGTATAAGAATAGTTAATCAAACTGGCAGGACCCGATATCTAAGGAATGTTAGAAGGGGCCCAGTTGAAGAGATTCCAGAGAAAAACACAGCTTGTCTTCTGAAATCATCAGAGCAAAGCTGAGATTTTACAGAGAGAAGAAAACCCTTAAAAACTCAGTTTTTAAGCAAAATATGAAATGTTTGAAATCAGAATCAAAAGAGGAATAAATTGAGAATTATAAAAAGTCTAAACACTAGCTTATCAGAGGCTTAATTAAAGAAATAAAGAAAATATAAAAGTTAAGCTCTGAATAGGATAGAAGCACAGTGCCCCCTACAGGCTTTTTAGAACAGTGCAAGCATTACAGGAAGGGGAGGAGCTTTCCAAATATGGCACAAGCGGTAACCTGAGAGATTCCAATGCTCTCTCCTTAGATGGCACAGCCAATCAATGCTAGAGGCCTGTGGCCAATCAAAGGAAAGTTCCATTTCTGATATCATCAGCTCTTAATGAATAGCAGTAAGATTTTTAGAACAAAGAACCTAGGGGTACTTAAAATGAAGCATGCATTGGAAAGTTGCTTTTTCTCTGGAGACACTGAGAGAACACAGATCTCTGTGTTTCCCATTTTGAACACCAAGAGAAGCCCATTGCTGGCAATGAATAAGTGCTTGGAAATCACCACGATTTAAGTCTGCTGAGTTTGCTTTTGAACCCTGAAGACACCGTGCAACATGGCTACCATCTTCTCCAGCTTCTTGGCTATTCGGATCAGCTCCTCCGCTGGCCCCATGCTTTCTTCTCTCCCAAGTCTAGGGGGTGGGGGGAGCGTCTCCTTGACTTTCATCCGAGGGGGGCTGTTTGGTTTGCTTGTGTGTGGGGGAGGGGAAAAAGTTTGTACGCTTCCTGCAAGTTTGACAAGGAAGGTGGGGGCAGGCAGGAGGGTAGCTGCGAACTGCCCTGCAAAGAATGGAGCTCCTGCAGCTTTGCAAAGAAGCTGCCAACTGCCCTGCAAAGAGTGGAGCTCCTGCAGCTTTGCAAGGAAGCTGCCAACTGCCCTGCAAAGAGTGGAGCTCCTGCAGCTTTGCAAGGAAGTTGCTAACTGCCCTGCAAAGAGCGGAGCTCCTGCAGTTTGCAAGGTAGCTGCTAACTGCTTTGCAAAGAATGGAGCTCCTGCAGTTTTGCAAGGTAGCTGCTAACTGTCCTGCAAAGAGGTGGGTGTTTTATTAAAAATTTAAATTTAACACATTTAAATGAATGGGGACCCACCTGATATTGGCCAATAACACACCTAATGGGTCCCAACCCACAGTGGAGGGGGCACTAAAATTTTAGGTTGCCCTGGGTGACAGATGCCATAGGTATGCCACTGGGGCAGCACTTCTCATTAGAACATAAGAACAGCCCTGCTGGATCAGGCCCAGGGCCAATCCGATCTAGCTTCTTGTATCTCATAGCGGCCCACAAGATAACTTGGGGATCACACAAGACCACCAGATTGCATCTTGCTGCCACTTCCACGTGTCTAGCATTCTGTTTATGCTCACCCCCCCCCCCCCCGACATCTTGAAGTTCTCAAGTCTGTTGCGTTCCCAAAAGGTGTCTCAAGATGGTCTTCCAGCACATGCCCGGAGTCTTGGAGAGCCCCAGACCTCTGGCATATGCACAGAGTGGCAAAGCACAGAGCCCAACACTGACTATTGGTGAAGAGCTAGAACTGGAGGAGAATGAGGAAGGAGAGCTACAATGGAAGGCAGGAAGGCAGATGAGTAAACCAGCTGGGGGCAGATGGCAGCCACTTAATGGTGTGATTGCGGAGCTCCTGAAGGGATCATAGGGAGAACCAGTGTGCCTAGGAACACACTTTGGGAAACACCACGGTGGAATCATGGAAGTGAAGAAAGGAAGGACCAAGGAAAAGCAGACTATGACTACATAAATGGCAGGTTTTGGTAGCCAGTGTGGGAAGAATGTTTTGAAGGGGAACCAAAGACAAACTTCTCACACCTCCTGGAGAAACATTATGACACTCACCAAGCTGAATGTTCCTAGGTCATGGCTGCCAGGCACTGCAGTCTCTTGATGTCACAAAGGGCTGGTGGTTGACTTATCAAGTACTATGGGCTTTGGGCTTTTGTCTTTGGCCTCCTAGGCAAGAGAAGACTTTGGACTTTGGGCTCCTAGGCAAGAGACTTTTTGGCACTGGTTATCTATGTTCATAGAGTTTGATTTGTAGAAGCTCTTGGCCACTAACATTTCTGAATAGCTTTAGTTTTGCTGCAATCTTTATTCGTCATACACTGGATACATCCATCTTTGTTGTGTTTGTTTATTGCTCTGGAAGCTCATAAATTAGGCTGTAGCATTAAAGGGCATTTTCTTTCTTTCTTTCTTTCTTTTTTTGTAACCCTAGTTTGTTTCATCAGTTTTTTCATAGGGTTTGTTGCGGTGAGCCTCCTTTGTGTGAGTCAAACATGGCGTCTCAACAACCCGATGAGGTAAGTGGATTTTTGATTCTCCCAAGGTACCTTCCAGATGTGGGGTTGATGGGCTGCAACTCGGCCCAACCTATGGCAGGGCACAACAGTACCACACTATTTGTGTAGCTCCACAATGAGAACAGAGAGAGGCATAGTCAGTGCTTTTTGTGTAAAAAAAAAAAAAAAGGGTGCAGGATCTCACAACTTGTTAATCTTTTATTTATTTATTTATTTATTTATTTATTTATTTTTCTTTCTCATTCACAGCTTACTGAGTTCACCAGTGACACCAGCACCTCCCTTAGCCAGGTGGATGATCCCTTAAGGTAAAGCATTGTGCGTTTCCTGTCACCTTTAGTGGCTCAAAGCCAGAAACATGGGGCCCAACCCTATCCCCCCTGCCAGCCCATAGTGCACAGTGCTGCAGACAGAGCACATGCTGCATTCTATGGGGTGTGTGTGTGTGTGTGTACCAGACAGCCCAGGAGATAAGTCAAATGTTTTCCTACTTACTTCCCCATAGGCCACCTGCCCCCCAATGGGTTTCATCAAACCTATAGTAGCTATTCTGCTTGCATAAGTCCAAGGAGACTTCTGGATTGGTTCAGGGCAGGGAAAGGGGATTAGGATTAGGCGGTGAGGTGGTGCCCCTGCCCAGCCCCCTGCCCAGCCTACTGCCTGCCCCAAACTGCCCATGATTCTCCCCTGAACTGCCCCTGCCACCAGCCTGCCTGTTCCAGCAGGAGATCTGGAAAGCACTGTTGTGTGTACTTGGCCTCTGGCTCTTTGCTTCGGCAGCCCCAAAGCTTGTGACTCTGATCTTCGCCACCTAAAGAGGTGTTGTAGATCTGAGCAGCCCGGAGCTGCGCTATGTTGCCCAGGAACAGGGTCAGGATCCGGCACAAGTGACGGATCCTGGCCCCACCCCCCACTCTCTTGCCACCTGCCCACGGGCCTGCCTGAAGCCTGCCTTCCCTCTGCCCCAAAACTCCTCCTCCCCACACCCCCCAGACCCACACGCCAGCTGAGTTTGGCTGGCATGAACTTACCCATCGTCGGGGCAACAGAAGCTGGATGCAGCCCCTGCGGGCCGGCGCACATTCTTGCGCCAGCCCAGCTGTCTCCACACATGCTTTATGGCACATTTACAACCCTCCTAGGCTGGTGCAAGGGACTTGTGCCAGCCAAGCGCACCATTTGGATTGCGCTCTAATTTGATTTGATTTTTTTGTCTGGGGGTGTTAAAAATTTTCCTGCTTGATGATGTCACTTCCAACCATGTCGTCACTTCCAGGTTAATATCTTCACCCAGTGGGTACTGACAGATTGTCATTCTAAAAGTGGGTCCTGATATGAAAGAGTTTGAGAACTACTGATCGAACCCCATGGAATCCAGGCCAAGGAGAGGAACAGCATTCCTCACTTCAGAGCCTTTTTGCAGGTCCAACAACTCTCACTATCCTGCAGTCCATTTTTGCTGAAATCTCTACCATCTCTGGTGACAAGGGAAGGCAATCCTGGGGTGCAAATTTTGAATCTGTGTCACTTGAAGTGCAGACCTGCTACACATGCTCAACATGCTACACTGAGCAGGATTCCTTGAGGGAATCCATGGAGGTGACGCAGATATGGTTAGCCCACATCAGTTTGTTACTAATTGTGTGTGTTTTTTCTTCTCTATCTGTCTCCTTCTCCCAGAAACCTGGGATATTCTGACGGGGAGGAAGTGAGGCTGATGTGGGATCTGGCCGCTCTCCAGAATCAGATGATCAGCCCAAACCATCTGATCCGGGCACAGGCTCTGGAGAAGTGTGCAGATCTGCTGGGAGAGATCCAGAGATACGTGAGTCACTGAGGGGAGTAGTTTGGACAAATCTTGTTTTGAACACCAAAGGCTGCCCCTTCCAGGATTGCTGTGCAAGCCGGCTACATGCAATCAATATTCATTTCTGAAGCACTTCAGAGTATTCAATCTGCTTCACAGATTATATTACTCATTCCTTTCAACAACCCTGCAGGGTAGGCCAGTCGTAGAACTACAACATCCCTGACAAAGGGCCAACCAGCTTCTGCGTAAAGATCTCCAATGATGAAGAGTCTACTACCTTCTGAGACATAGTGTTCTACTGCACAATTCTTTGGACCATTAGGAAGTTTTTCCTAATGTTTAATTGAAATCCCCTTTGTAGTCCAAGCCCACTTGTCCCGGTACCATCCTCCAGAGAAACTGGGAACAAGGCTGCTCCATCTTCCATGCAACAGCCCCTTAGATATTGACAGATAGTTCCCAAATCACCCGGTAAACATCTCTTCTCTCAACTCCTTCATGCGAATCCCTTTCAACCTGTCCACATAGGATGCAGTCTCTGGACTCCTCACCCATCCTAGACTCCCTCCTCTGGACCTGCTCCAGTCTTCCAGTAAGAACCTTGCCATAGGTTTCATCATGATTTCATGGCCCAGGAGAGATTTGAATGGGGTTTTCCCAACCTACAGGCAAAACGAGGGAAAGTAGCTCCAATTCAACCAAAGAAAAAAGTGACAGACCAAGACTGGGGTTCTATTTCATCACCTGATTGATTGATTTAGCATAAGGCATATAATACATGGACTTCTATATCAGTTAGACTAGATCAAATGTCAGTGTCCAGTTCATGCAGCCATTCAAAGACAGAGTGACCTTCAAAGAAAAAGTCAGACCATGGGCCATTATACGCCCTCAGTTTGCAGCCAGACACAATGTGGTACATGGTTTGGTGGGAGAACCCACAATCACACTGAGGGGTAGAGACTAGCCCCCATTTAAACACCTGACAAACACCATGTAGGGTACTGATCACCTGATGCTTTAACCACACACAGTGTTCTTTGTTTTTATATTATTACTATTATTGTATTTATTACAGTATTTATATACAAGCATGCCCCCGTATCTGCGGGGGTTCCATTCCAGAACCTCCTACAGTTACCTGAAACTGTGGATGCTGGCAAACACCTGCCCCCCACCCTCTGGAGGTGAGGGAAGCAGACCTCCCCGTCCGTGGCCTCTGCTGGGCTCAGGCTGAGCTTGGCAGCTCAAATAACATAACTTCCGGTTTCACGGAGAAACCAGAAGTGGCTTTTTAAAGCCTTATAAGGCATGAGGAGGTTTGGGGAAGCCCTCTGGGCGAAGCGGAGCTCCCCTCGCCTCCGGAGGGGGCAAGCGCCCAGGGGGTCCTGCGGACTCAATCCACGGATAACTGAATCTGTGGATATGGGATCCGTGCATACCGGGTTCCCCGGGTTCCTATGCCTTTCTCAAAGACTCCTGTTGTTCTCATGATGCATTTTTGTCATTTGCCGCTTGTAATATTGCACTGTTCTGATTGTTTTATTGAATCTTTGGGAATTTCAGCCAGAAGCCATCATAGGTGTTTGATAAATAGTCAGTGTGCCTGGGTTGTGAGATGTAAAGATGCACAATATCCCTGCAATAGGACGTCTCCTTCCTGCCATCAGGGTGAGCTGCTTAACCCAGCATTGGCTAATCCTCATTTCTCTCCAGCCTTCCGTAGAGTTGCCTTTGCTTCCCCGCCTGGTCACGATCCTCGGTCTCTGCTCGTTGGATACAGATGCCAGGTGCGATGAGAATGCGGTAGAGGTTCTCTGGGAGCTGCTGCCCATCCTGCGCCATCGGGCGGGTAAGTCTGGAAGGAGCTTGAGCTGTTGCCTGCAAAGGTCGCTGAACCTTTTGCCAAGTCGAACAGAATACATCCAGGGACAGATAGAGTGTTTGTGTTTGTTGGGCTGGTCACAAGCACTACCTTAACTCCAGAGCCCAGGTCAGCCAGGGGGATAGACTTGGGCTCCTGTTGTGCTTTGACCTCTGTGGCTGAGGTTTGCTGAGTAGGTAGACCTGGGCTCTCCAACCAGACTTGGAGCCCAGGTTTACCGGCCTCCCTGGATGAGGTTAGCTGAGTGGATAGACCTGAGCTTCTGCCTGGACTTGGAACCCAAATCTACTGGCTTACATGGATGAGGTTTGTTGAGCAGGTAGACCTGGGCTCCCACCCAGACTTGGAGCCCAGATCTACCTGCTGGGTAGACCTGTGTTCTTGGCTGTGCTTGGGCTGCTTCCCGTGGACAATTTGAGGCTTGCCATGGATCCTTGTTCCCCCCTTGAATCTGCCCCAGAATGCATCACATTTGAAGACTGCCAGTTGAAAGCCTTTTCGTTGTCTGGCCCCTTGGCAAGGCTAATGAAGGCTGGCAGCTTTCTTTTTCAGGCAGCATCTCTCTCTCTTTTCTAGGTGTAGAATCAGTTGCAAGGGGAGCTGGAAGAAACCCAGGGGCCTCCCTCTTGCCCTCCATGCAGTAGCCCTTGCTGCAGCGTTGGAGCATCCAGTGCTCAGTGTGGGTTGCTCCTACTCTGTTGGCTGCCTTGAGCTGAGGGCACTTGGAGTCTAGACAGCATGAGGGTGTTCAAATGGCGCATGGAGGAATTTTCCCAGAGATGACTAAGTTTCTTTTGGGCCCCTTCCCAAAGAGGATGGGGCGAAACAGAGTGAGGGGAGGGTGGCGACGGGAGCAGGCAGAATGGGGGCAGGGAGCGGGGTGAAACAGGGTGGGAGGAGAGTGGTAGCAGCCAGAATAGTCTTTGGAGCCTGGGTCTACCAGGCTTCCCCATGTGGAGAAAATGTAGAAAATCATTGCAGAAAGTTAGCAACATTGTCTTTAGGCTCCCAGGAGCATGGGAAATGTCCTGCCTGCACAAAATGTACTTCTGCAGTAGCTGTAATCCCACCACTGTGTCCCTGAGCTCTTATACACTCCTTCCTGGAAAGTGGATCCACAAACTAAAGAGCTACTGCAGCAGGCCGGTTGCCTCCTGGATTTGACACCAGGAGTTAAGTGTTAAGGAGTGTCATGTATGCATTCCCTGGCCCGGTGCATATGGCTTGCAGCAGCCAATGCCGCAGCAACCTCAGCATCCCAAGTCCAGGTGAGAAATTTCTGCGGCCCCTCCTTTGGCTGCTGGGCCCCCTTTTTCACTCTGTGCCTGGGTACAAATTACCCCCTCTCATGGGCACTGTTGCCTTGACAGACACCCGATAGTCATCGCCACGGGACTGCCTCCTCCTCCCTGCCACCCTCTTGCAGTGGCTGCAGTGGCTGTCCTAACTCTGTCGCTGTTTCACCATGTTCCTCTGAGCTTCACCAAGATCTTTCCAGACTAGAGGACCACATATTTTGGCAGTCAATAGCAAGCAACCTTCAGCTGATCTAATGGAGGGTCAAGCAACTGTTCAATACGGGATTCTCTGATCTCATTCCGATGGAGGCCAGGGAGGAGTTGCAATGAAGGGGCATCCGTTGTATGGTGGAATGAGTCGAAGCTGTTTCTTTCCCTTGCAGACATGCTGATAAATTCCTCCTTGAACCAAGACTCTATCAAGAATGCACTCCGCATCCTGAATGCAACTGATGTAGCACTACCAACCATCTTCAGGAACAACAGCTTCATCCTGGTCAGAGTAAGTTAGCATCACAAGGGACAGAGTACTCCTGACCCCATATGAGAGTGAGTGACAGCACAATCCTATCCTTGGGCTGCTCTGCTGGAACTTGTGTTCCAGCAGCACAACCTGACTTATCACACTGCGAAATATAACACTTGAGCACACTGCTGGGTGGCTGCCAGAAACAGTTAGTGGTGCTGACCAGGCAGCAGTGGGTTTCCTATATCCCCCAACAACAGGTCAGCGGGGAAGGCAGGTGTGTGCACGGAAGGGGAGGACTGGGGCATTCCGTGGGAGGGACAGAGGCAGGAGGGGATGGATCCAGCAGCAATGGTGCATGCTGAATCTAATCCCCCCTTTCAGAAACCTCCCTGCCCCTTTTCCCACCTTGGACATACACCACCAACACAGGTGGTGTATGTCCAAAGAGACCCATCGCTAGCCCCAGGGCTTATGTGGGGTTAGTTAAAAAAATGCTTTTTACTTGCCTCCCATAAGAAGATAAGAACAGCCCCACTGAATCAGGCCATAGGCCCATCTAGCGCAGCTTCCTGCAGTGGTGTAGCTAATGAACGTGTAGCCCAGTGCGGAGCTCAAAATGATGCCCTGGAAGTGATTTCACAGCAGGAAGTGATATCAAGCCCAGGCTTTTTTAAAAGTGCAAATTGGGGGGAAACTTGCCTCCTCCCCCAAGGAGCTCATCACCCACTTGATCTGCCATCTCCCCCCAGCCAGTGGCATAGCTAAGGCATCTGTCTGCTACCTGGAATCAAAGATTTTGTGGCCACCCCCATGACAAAATCAAACTTAATTAAGTAAATACATAAAAAGTTTGCCCCTTATTGGTTCAAGACACTGTGCTGGGGTGATGAGGGACGGTTGTTCTCCCCCTGCTAAATAGAAGAGGAGCACCACGTGAAAAAGTGCCTCTTTACCAGTTAGCAGGAGTAGCTGTATTATGATACATGGAAATGAGAGCTGACTCATATTCACATCTTACTGGTTATCTGCTGTATCATAAGAACATCTCTTTGGCTCTCAGAAAAATCAGTCTCATAAGTCAGCTTTGAGTTAAAGTCGGTTTTTGTTCTTTAAGGCAGTTGTATTTTCGTTTTCTGGTTAATTGGCCATAACTTTTGATAAAATACAGTTATTCTAATGTGGTTTGTTTCATTGAATTCTGCATTAAATAACCTTTCTAATGATATATAACGTGATGGTATTATTTGTATATACCAAGATTTGCTCAATTTTGGCCACTAGTGTCAAGCTCAGCTTGTTGCCCCCCTAAAGCTTGTTGCCCGGTGTGACTGCTACCCCCTGCACTGCTACCCCACTGGCTTCCTGTATGTCACAGTGGCCCACCAAATGTCTCAGGGAGTATACAAGACAACAAGAGACCTGAATCCCGGTGCCATCCCTTGCATATGGTGTTCTAAGGTAACCCACTTCTAAAATCAGGAGGTTGCACATACACTTCATGGCTTGTAACCCGTGATGGACTTTTCCTCCAGAAATTTGTCCAATCTCCTTTTAAAGGCACCTAGGCCAGATGCCATCACCACATCCCATTTGTCTTCAGGTAGTTCCCACCTACCATAGGATGCATTGTGAGGAGCACCTGCATTGCTGCTGTTGGTGGGTGAAAGGATTGGGGCCTGAGTGTGTGTGTATATGGGGGACATCTAATTCATTCCTAATTCATTCCTCCCTTTGACTCACCATTCATTTTTTTAGCTTTCTGCCCCTTTGTTTCTTGTGTCTGGCTCTATAGTTTCTGTCTATTAACCTTTCCACCCCTCCCTGGCTATGCAACATTTTACTAGTAATAATTTAGACCCGTCTCTTGGTCCAAAGGAAAACATATGAGAAAAGCAAGGAGGAAAGGGTGTGAAGCCTTCCATGGTCTGAGGCCTCACTGCGTCCTAAACTTCAGGGTTCTTCCAACCTGGAAAGGAAGAGGAATGGGGCTGAAAGACTGGGGGAAAATGTAGGTGCTTGGAGGTTAAGCCAGTAGTTCTCAACCATTTTAGCCCCATGACCCACCTTCAGCATGGAGCTCAGCAACCCAGATGTTTTGGCGTTGGCGTAATGATGCCATCACATCGCTGCCCAAACATCTGGGTTGCTGAGCTTTTGCATTTTTTTAAACACAAAAAGCTCACCTGTGGAACATGTCTTTGTCAGCAAGAACACAATGCATCTCAGCCCAGAGGGGGCCAAGCATTCTGCTTTCCGGTCTACAGCCCACTCTGGTCCTTGTCGCGTTGTGTTCTTGTTCATGAAAACATGTTCAATGAGAAAAACACACTCCAGAAGGTGTGCTTTACAAGTAATAAAAAAAAAAAAACCCGCAACAGCTCAGCAAGCTCATGCCATGTTATGCAACCTGCCAAAAATCAGTTTGTGACCCACTTGTAGTTGTGACCCACAGTTTGAGAGCCACTGGTTAAGCCTGGCGCAAACACAAGATGTTCAGTTGTGTTCAATACAAGATGTTCAATACAATAATGTGTATTATTGCTAACATGGCAATAATGAAGTGAAGGCAAATAACCTTAACTAACCATTTCGGTGCTTTTTTTGGTGCACATAAGCACCTTCATTGTTGGCTTAAACCAGTAGTGCGCAATCTTTAGGAGCCTGCAGACCACTGAGGCAAAAATTAGAATTGTCGTGGACAATGTGGAACCCCCCCTCGTTCCCACCTCACCCCTACACACAAAAAATGCACAGCCTATCAGAGAGAATGGACCACCCACAACCACAGCCAACACTTCAGTGCTGGCTGTGGGCGGTCTGATCTCCACCCTCTATGGTGGTCCATGTGGAAATGCTCACTTGGCAACATGGAAGTGATTAAAGGCATGTTGTTGTTTTTTTCCTGAGACTGTGTGGACCACTTCTCAGGGTCTCACGGACCACCTGTGGACCACAGGTTGGGAACCAGAGGTTTAAACTAAAGGTGGTGGTGTTTTATTTTCATCTTAATCATTGTTAAATATTTACAGTCACATGAAAGCGTAAGACCCAGTAGTTGAGAGACAGGCTGGAAATAAGAATAAGGGCCCAATCCTCTCCAACTTTCCAGTGCTGATGGAGGCACAATGCAGCCCTGAGGTATGGGAACAAATGTTCCCTTACCTTGAGGTGGCTTCCTTGACTGCTTCCCCACTGCAGGATGCGGCACACACCCCTTTGGTATGCTGCATCAGCACTGGAAAGTTGGATAGGATTGGGCCCTAAGGCAAATTCATGGCTCCTGACAAATGTGACTCAAATGGAACCTTCTCAGATGATGAAAAGGCTTTTGAACTGATTAACACAGTGGTCCCCAAAATGTGGTTTGGGACCCACTGGTGGGTCATGCCCTGATTTTTGGTGGGTAGCATAAGGATGATGGAAAGATCAGATAACTAATTGCCTCAAGCCCTGAAGCTATTCAAAAATGAATGAGTGAATGAATAAACCTTGATTGGGCATAGATAGAGAAATCATAAAAGCAAACATAATTAGTCCTAATCCCGTTGATCAAAAACGGAGTTAAGATACTAAATTACTAATAAAACATTTACAGTTCAACATAAAATATCAACATTTTTGACAAATTACATTAAGAAAGCTTAGAAATCACCATAAGTAAAAATTTAGAAACTCCCTCTAGCACATCTGGTGAGCAGTCATTAGGAGACACTTCAGTTTTGCCTCATCCGAAAGCCCATTCATTTTGCCAAGAAGTGATATAAGTGTGGCGGGATCTAGTGTGCCGAGGACAATAAAAAAGAATGTGTATGATTGAGTCAACATTTCCCAAATTACAAGGGCAGAGGCGTTCTTTATAGGGTATTTGCGTATATCTGCCTTCTGTGACCTTGGATGGAAACACATTGAATCTTGCCAAGGAGATTGCACGACGTTCAGAAGGGTTGATCAGAATACTCAGATAAGGAGCCATTTGCCCATACTTTAGCGGGATAGAGAAATTAAGAGGGGAGCAAATTCTAGAAGCAAGTTCAAAGAGGTTTTGTGCCTCAATGTCTAGCATTCTTTGCTTCACGCTTTGATAAACTGCAGGGAATGGATAGAAACTTAAAAAATCCAAAGAAAAACCAATGGATTCGATTTTTGATTTAATTGGGCTCTACTCAGATAGCATTCTGGATAGGAGACTGCCTGGTTTCATGTTATAATGGAATTGGAACCAATAGCGTATGGTTAAAAGCCATGCTCTTGATACTAAGAGCGATTGTCTGGTCTCCAAACATAATGCAGAATATGGTACAGATTTAGGTAAACCCAGGATAGCCCTCAAAAATTTAGCTTGGATACTCTCAAGGGTGTGATTTATAGCACTAATCCAGATAGGGCACCTGTACAGGAGCTGTGCCGCTACTTTGGCATTAAATACCTTGAGAGCAGCTGGTATATAACGATTGCCCTGACTAAAAAAGAATCGATTGGTGCTCTGCAAAGTGACACGGGCCAAGTTGGTAAGCAATTTTCGATGAGTACCCCAGCAAAGATTGTAGTGGAAGTGAATTCCAAGATATTGAAAGCTTTTGACCTGTTCCAGTTTCTCCCCTCCAATAGACCAAGTGCCTGGGCTCCATGATTTTGAAAAAACCATAACTTTGGTTTTCTGAGAGTTCAATTCGAGTTTGTTGCACTTCAGATAGTCAGAAGTTCTATTTAAAAGTCGCTTAAGTCCACTAGGTGTACAGGAAACTAGCACTGCATCATCTGCCTAAAGCAATGCTGGAATATGCATTGAACCTAGTTTGGAAAAATGTCCATCTATCTGAAGCAAAAAGGGGGTAAAATCGTGTAGAAAAAGATGAAAAAGAGTGGGTGCTAAAATGCACCCCTGTTTCACTCCCCTTTTGACCTGAATTTGGGGGGTCAATTTCCCCAGATGTCAATTTAATTTGGCAGGTGGTGCCTGTATAAAGTTTCTGAATAAGAGATAGAAGTCCAGGGTCTATATTGAGTTGAACTAGTTTGTCCCATAGCAGCGATCTATTAACAGAGTCAACATATAAGTTTTGATTTTTTAAGCCTTGTGTACTTGTCAATCAAATGAGCTAAAACAGCACAGTGATCAATTGGTGAAGATCCTTTTCCAAATCCTATCTGATCCCACCCTGGAAGGCCCAGATCTTCCATCCAGGATAGCAGCTTGTTTAAAAGATGTTTTGCATCAAGTTTTGCCCCCACTGCTAAAAGGCTTATAGGTCTAAAATGGGAGGGATCAGGATGGTCGCCTTTTTTGTAAATAGGCACTATAGTAGCATTTGTCCATTCAGCTGGTATTATACCTGTTTGGTCCACCACTATGAATAATGAGGATAGAATAGGGGCTCACCATTCGGGATCCACTTTCAGGATCTCTGACAATACCAAATCTGGCCCAGGAGCTTTCCCTTGTTTACTTTGAGAGACTAGCTCTCTCATTTCTTCAGGGGATACAGGAGGCCATGGGGTGGTTGCTGAAGGATTTAAAGTCAAAGATGCTCAGCCACTTTCACCCTCTTGGCAATAGAAGGTGGAGAACAAGCGGCACCACTCGTGTGGGGAGATGACCATCTGAGAGCGAGGTGCAGTTTTCTGAGCAGAATTGGTGATTATACCCCAAAATGGCTTAGAATTTTTATGTTCTATGGCGGCTAGTAGTTTATACCACAAGCGGGAAGCATCATTATGTGGCTTTTCTTGGATCAGTTGTTTCAGCTGCTTCTTTAGAATAAAAGATGTATTGGGAATTTGAATATCCCCTGAATAGCGGTACTGCTGGTAAACGGATCTAATCTGATTTTGGAGATCCATACAATCCCTATGAAACCAAGGGGATATTGTTTGGGATCCCTCCCCTGTAGCACCTTTAGCAGAGGGTATACTAGTGTAGGAGACTAAAGTGGATGAAACCCTAGAGATTAATAACTCATCTATCTGAATTAGTTCTATCGGATCTGACTCGTTTAAAAGTGGGATTCTATAGCTCTTGTACGGCTCCGTGTAGAGCAGTTTGCTCATTTTCTGATTAATTGTAGTATTCCACATGATTTTAGGCCTAATTTCATATTCATTTTCAAGCTCTACATCAGGGGTAGAGTTCTGGGAAGAACCTCAATCTAGCTTGAGTATGAAAGGAAAATGGTCACTCATTGCTAGATCATCAAGCAAAAAATCAATAACATTGACCTTGAGGTGAAGTGGAACCAGTGGTGGGATTCAGCAGGTTCTCACCTATTCTATAGAACCCGCACCTAATCCAGCTGTTGGTTCTAAGAAGCGTTTGCTGGCCAGGGAGCTCGCGCCTTGAAATGTCAGGGCTAACCCTCCTGGGGGCAGCAGCCGTGCGGGGCCAACCCCTCCCAGGGGAAAGCGGGTTGCTCCCACGGGTGCCGAGGCTGCTGGGGCTGAAGGGGCGAGCCAGACGCGGCCAACTGGAGTCTCCCGCGACGCGCGCCCGCAGATGCAGCCTGCTGACTAGGGTGAGAGAAGCAGCCCAGCTGCCTGCCCCGCACCTCCCCTCCCCGGCCAAGCTGGCTGACTGGCCAGTAGACTGCTCCTGCGCCTGGAGGCTCCTTGGGCTCAGCTCTCGCGGTGGGTCGGGGGCGCGGGCGGGATGAAGAGGAGGGCACCGGAGCAGCTCCCGCCCAAAGAGCCCCCGCTGCCCCTGAGGGCAAGCCCCCCTCCCCCCGCACGTCCATGGACACACAATGGAACTTACCTCTGGGTAGGCACTGAGCACAATCCTAACCAGGTCTACTCAGAAGTAACTCCTGTTTTGTTCAATGGGGCTTACTCTCAGGAAAGTGTGGTTAGGATTGCAGCCACTGTCAATCAGAAGGCGAAGGAAGGAAGCATCTCATCCTCATCACTGAGGCTGCGATCCTATCCACACTTTCCTGGGAGTAAGCCCCTTTGGCTATAATGACTTACTCCTGAGTAGACATGCATAGGATTGTGCTGAAAGGCTGCAGTCCTAGCCACACTTTCCTGGGAGTAAGCCCCTTTGGCTATAATGAGACTCTATAATGAGTAGACATGCATAGGCTTGGGCTCTCAAGCTGCAGTAAGCTCTGTTGACTATAATGGGACTTACTTCTGAGTAGACGGGCATAGGGATTGTGCCCTTACTTCCCAAAAGCACAGGACTGCACCATGGGGTTGGTTTTCATCCTTGGGGTTTGGGAATGCAGTTTTGTGCCTGGGATCTTTTCACTGCAATCCAATGTGTTGTTACACAACGATTGTATAATACACTATCAGACACATAGAGACGATGCTCCCACAGCTGAAATTCCTCAGGTTCAAAAAAGGCAGGAATGTGGCACCAAACATTACTTCATTAAGGGTACAATCCTATGCAGGTCTTCTCAGAAGTAAGTCCTGTTGTGTTCAATGGGTCTTACTCCCAGGAAAGTGTGGATAGGATTGCAGCCTTTGAGCAGAATCCTATGCATATCTATTCAGAAGTCAATCTCATTCTAGCCAATGGGGCTTATTCCCAGGAAAGTGGAAGTAGGATTGCAGCCTTAGGGCACAATCCTATGCATGTCTACTCAGAAGTAAGTCCTATTGTGCTCAGTGAGGCTCTCTTCTAGCACCTGTGCAGTCACAATGCAGCCCTGAGGTAAGGGAACAAATGTTCCCTGCCCCCCACCACAGGATGCAGTGCATGCGCTATTGGTACAGCTGCACTGGCACTGGAAAATTGGATAGGATTAGGTGCCAAGTCCTCTTAACTGTAACTTTCCAGCACCAAGTCCTGGAGGTCTCCTTGTGACAAGGGAATGCTTGTTCCCTTACCTCGGGACTGCAATGTGGCTGCATTGGCTCGGAAAGTTGGATAGCCCTTAGGCTGCAATCCTACTCACACCTGGGAAGCAAGCCCAATTGACTATAGAATGTGATTTACTCCTGTGTAGGCTTGCATAGGATTGGGCTGCTATTCCCAGGTAAGTGTGCTGAGGATGGTACAGTTAGCATTTGCTCCTTCTCTAGCAGAAAAGTTCCTTTAGGTTATTCTCTTCCCCCCTTGGCAGGCTGACTAGAAATTGAAGATTTTTTGAACAAGTTTGCAAATTGGGTTTAGGTCTTATCACCTAATGAAGAAGAACGGGAGAAGCCCTGGGAAGAACTTGTGATCAGGGTGAACCTCAAAACCTGCAAGGCTTGTTACATGTGCTGTTAATTTTCATTTTTAGGCTGGGTTGTGGGTGCTTGGGCACCTACACAGCTGCAACACTTTTGAAGGACTGTGGTGGGGAGGTTCTGCCTCCCCACCCACTGCAGGCCCCTGCTTTGCACTCCCTGGTCAGTAGCAGCCCTCAGGCTTGTGGGAGAATTGCCACTAGAGTAGACCAAAGTGATGGGTATCTACTGTTGCCTGTCGGAAAGCAACCTAGAAGAACAGTCCCCTCATAGTACTTTTTTGCTCATTAGTGAAACTGTCCTTCAAGGCTGCCATTCTCTCTCAAACCCTGGAAGTCAACAACTCCCCTTGAACTTGTTGGGCTTCTGAGTAGACGTGCATTGGATTGCAGAGTTGGAAGTTGGAGGGGGAAGCTTTAGAGTTTACTGGAATTCTTTTTGGGGCTGGGTGGTAAAAGGAATAGAGCATCATTTCTCAACCAGTAGTACTCATACCACCAGTGGTACTTGAGGTAGTGCCCAGTCGTACTCATGGCGGGACCCCCCCCCCCCCAGACCTCCACTGCCTGGCAGTGAGACCAGCAATATGATGCAACAAACAGTGGTAGGAGGCTCAGTTCTGCTTTTCTTGTACTCAAAAAAGCCCTCCCATCTACCCTGGGAGCCCAATCCTATGCATGTCTACTCAGAAGTAAGTTCCATTATAGTCAATGGGACTTATTACCAGGAAAAAGTGGATAGGATTGTAGCCTGAGCCTCTTACTGTGGTTTGTTGCATCATGTCTGGCCTCTTAGTATGGAAATAACTGGTGATAAAGTCATTCCAGTTACTTCCAGTTGTACTTCCCGGAGGTGGGCCATGCACAGTGGCGAGAGGCAGATGCTGAGGAATGCTGTAATAGAACAAAACAGAAGGGGAGATGTAAAGATGTTACTGTGCTGTGGTTGCTTTTGGTTGATGATGAGGTGTCAGACTATGTGCTCAGTGCACTTTTGCTGACCAGATGTTCACCACTAAAAGTGAAGCAGATCCTTGAGAGGATTGACTGCTCTGGTAAAAATCACCAAGTTCCCACTGAGAAGGAAGGTGGCTCAGCTCAAAGCCCAGTGCAGCAAGTTGGTTTGTGCAGATGTGAAGGTGCTCTGCTGCTGTGGTGTCTCCAGAGGTTGGTAACCTGGAGCCCTGGCAGTTCCCACCTCCTCTTCTTGGTGCCTTCCTGATTTCATTATACAACTGCCTTGAGAATTCAAGAAAAATGTCCATTTGAAGTGTGCATTTCAGCCGCATGTTTATCCTCCTTGGAAACTAGTGGCCAGAGGCCTGTAAGTGTGACTACAGAGGACAGAATTGCAGCCTTGCCATTTGGATTTAGACATTGGGTTAAAGTTACAGTGCAATCCTATGACTGTCTACTCAGAAGTAGGTCCCATTATGTTCAATGGGACTTACTCCCAGGAAAGTGTGTACTGTACAGTAGAGGAGTGCAGCCGTAGTCTTTCAACGTCCTTTGCGGCAGACAATTGAAGCTGAGTTGCTTATTGTTCATTAGGACATAGAACCTGTTGCTAATTTATTTGAATCCCACCACTGAGTGGAACCAAGAAATAATCTATAACACTGGAACCACTGGCTGAAGCAGAAGTGAATTCACTTGAATTGGGGAAATCTACAAGGCCATTTAACCATATTGTATTAAAATTGAGACAGAATCTGGCCAAATAGAGGCCAGCTGCATTCATTTTATTATCTTTGGAAAATCTCTCTAAAGAAAATAAATCAAGGAGAGATGAATCAGGATCGAAGTTTGCGGCAGTACTGAGCAACGGCTCTGAATTTCCAAGCCTGGCGTTGAAATCCCCTCCAATAAGCCAATGGCATGAAGGAAATTCCATGTCTAACTCCTTGACAGTTTTAGAGAAGGTGCTCCAATTCTGGGATAATAATTGGCTGTTCAAGCCAGGAGGAAGATAAACCTTTCCAATTATTAATTGGAGATGGTTAAGAATAAGCTTGACTGCATGACATAATTTGCTAGTTGTCTTGGTGACCACCAGTTCTGAATTGAGCTGGGAAGAGACAAAAATTGTCATCCCCGCTTGCAAACGCCCCTTGGAGCTTATTCTATAAGCTGGAATGTTGTAGGAATTAAAACCTTGAAGGTGTAAAGGAATTTGAGACCAGGTTTCCTGCAAAAGGATTACGTGAAAATCACATAAATATCTCTGGAAAGTCTCATGGTTAACCTTGCTACGCCATCCCAAGAAAGAAGTTTTGAATATGTCCTTGATGTGAGATCATGTATTGCAGATGTAAGTCAATCTCCCATCAGATTGACTTACATCTGCAATACCTATTCAAAAATCAAATAGCTGCTAATTGACCTGCAAAGAGCTCAGCTTCTGCAGTCTGCAAGGTAGCTGCTAACTCTTTTTTTCTGGGCATTATTGCTTGTAAATAAATAACTATTTTTTTCTAGATGGCCTTTCATTTAAAGTCTGTTAAAGCTAGGTGGGTCCCAATAGAGTGTTGTATTAAGAAGTGGGTCATGGTGCTGAAATGTTTGGGAATCTTCTGGATTTGATTTTGTTTATCATTGTTGTACATTGGACTGTTTATGTTTTACGTTCGGTTGTATGTTCTGAACTTGTAAGCTGCTTTGGACATTTTCTTTCACTAAAAGCCCAAGACCATTTTCCATGGAAAAGTGGAGTATAAATAGTTGAATAAACCAAGCAAGATTTGACGCTCAGAGATGTTGCATTGTTTCAGGTCTTTGGTGCATTCCTGACTCCTGAAGAACTCTTGGAAGCCGTGGCCTTCCTATCCGGAGCTGCCCAGAACTCCTTTGAGGTGTTTGATATATATTGCTTGCTCCGTCAACTCCTCAAGCAGTTTGGCGGCAAGGTAGTGAAGGTAAGGAACTGCAAAGATATTATTATTATAGAAATTTATACCCCACCTTTCCCATGCTGAAGCAATTACCCAAGAGGATTTACAAAGCTCCATAATAAAATACAAAGTATCATAACAGGTCAGAAGGAAAAACATCCAACAAAGCATTAAAAACATGTTAACAGTAAGCAGTGAAACTCAAAACGAAGAAACAAAGTAAGACCTGACACATATTATTGAGCCGTTGGGAGAACAAATAAATCCAGAGAGACAGTCTGGATAGCAAAGAAGGATCTTGGTTTTGAACTGGATCTCTTGGAGTTGTAAATCAATCCCATGCCATTGGGATCCTTGCGCCAGATCCTTAGCATGTTTTGAAGGATATATTTTTGAGCATATCATGCCAGTACTAACCAAAGGACTTTGAAAGACCATATGTCAGGTGAGTGGCCTTAGAGGTGAAAATATAAACCCCCCTCCCCCCCTCAAGTTTAGCTTGGTGTTCCTGAATTCTAAGTTCTGCAATAACCCCAAGTTTCAGCATGGAACAGATGTCAGGTACCAATCCTAATATATCTGTCATCTCCCAAAAGATACGTATGCAAGAGAGGCAAACCATAAGATGCTAAGGGTTTGTGTGAAATCCATGGCTGAAATCAGTGGTTCTCAGACTTTTTTAGAACTGGGATCTGCTTTTTAGAATGGCAATCTGTCAGGGCTCATCAGAATTGATGTCATTGACCAGGAAGTAATGTCATGGCTGGAAGTGAGATAATCAGACAGGACAATTTAACACCCCTCACATGACAAAGTCAAATCAAATTAATTAAGGGTGCAATCCTAAGCCACTTTCCAGCAGTGACATAAGGGCAATGCAGCTGTGAGGTAAGGGAACAAACATTGCCTTACTTTGAGGAGGCCTCAGTGATTGCCACCCAACTGCAGGATGCAGCACTTGACCTGTTGGCAAAGCTATGCCAGTGCTGGACAGTTGGTTAGGATTTGAGCCTAAGTATATTAAAATGTTACAATAAGTATAAGTTTAAAAAGTTATTTAAACTAAAGAAGAACCCTCCTAACTTTCCCAAGCAATTGATGATCTGTTTCAAAAAAATTCCCCAAATATCCCAAAGGCTGCAATTCTGTCTGCGCTTACCCAGGAGTAAGCCCTATTGACTATCAATGTGAAAAGCATTTACATAGTATCCTGTTGAAAGTACAGATCCATAACATTTCCCTAAATGTTTCCCTAAATGCAGTCACACACTCTTCTCTCATAGGGAAGAGAGAGATGGAGAGGGAGTTTGGCATGAAGGAGAGAGGACTGCTCTTCTTGTTCCTCTTCTCACTCCATCTCCTTCTTTGTTTTCAAATCCAGGCATTGGGAGGAGAAAAAAGGTTTAGTAAAGGTTTTTTTAGCAATTGCCTTGGGCAGCAAATCGGTGGGCAGAAACCAACAAATGGAGTTGGGTTCCCCCCCCCCCCCACAGGGTGACCAGGTATCTTCTTTTTCCAGGACATATCCTCTTTTTAACCTCGTATCCTGGAAAAGAACTTTAATGTCCTCCTTTTCCCTGTGAGTGGGCCCCTGCAGGCAGCATAGAACTGTCTTGTAATTAATGTTATATATAATAAATTATAAGTAATATAGTTTTGAATTTAAGAAGTAATATTGTTTTATGATTGTGCCCTAAGTGTTTAAATTAACCACATGAAATCAATACATGAATGTTCATAGCTTTTATTGTGTCATGTCCTACATTTTTCTTGGAATTCCTACATTTGGGGGTGCCTGATCCTCTTTTTGCCGTTATGACATCTGGTCACCCTCCCCCGTCCACCAGTCTGCTACCTGAGGAATTCATCTCACCTGGCCTCATGGATGTTGCCCTGCCTAGGACGGCAACAGCCTCTGAGACATTTTGCTTCTGGGTACCTTAGCAGTGGCCCTTTGCTTTCCTGACAGGTTGAGACATTGCTGGAACACTTCTTTGAAAAGTGTAAAACGGAAAGGAGGGGTGAAAGCAACATGCCCTTCCTAGGTTTTGGCGTGCTTGCGAGTGAGAACGTGGTCCAAGTAGTGAACTTTCTCCTCCAGCATCCTTTCAGGTATCTATTTATTTAAAGCATTTCTCCCTCTCTGTTAGTATTTATAAAAAACCACCCATAGCAGCTATAGGGGATTTCAGCTTGTACTGCCTTGGATGGCCCATTGGGGATCTATGGGGCTTACAGTAGTGCCTAAGGGCCCAATCCTATCCAACTTTCCTATCCAACTTTCCAGCACTGGTGTAGCCACAATGCAGCCCCAAGGTAAGGGAACAAATGTTCCCATACCTTGAGGAGGCCTTTGTGACTGCCTCCCCACCACTGCATGCAGCGCATGCCCTGTTTGCACGGCTGCACCAGTACTGGAAAGTTGGATAGGATTGGGCCCTAAGTATCATGTCTCTGCACCCAGGACAAACTTAAAGCAGGGTTCCCCACCACCCTCTCTGCCTGCCTACCAGAATGAAGAATACTCTGTTCTGGAGCATCTCTACGGGTGTCCGGTCACATCTAGTTCATGGTTTAGTTTCCTAATATTTCAAACTTGATTTGTATTAGGAGCCAGGAATTGTAGCCTTGTATGCACATAGACCAGCGTTTCTCAATGTTCATCCCACACTGTACCACTTTGCATGATCCACCTATTGGAAGTACCAGCAGAAGTGATTGCCAGTTACTTCTGGGTTGAGAGGCCAGATGCCACATGACAAACACCAATCAGGAAGAGGCTCAGGGTGAACAGGAGGGCTTTTTAGAGTAGGTGAAAAGCCTGCTGCTCACGGAGCCAAGCCTCCTACTGAAGTTGGTCACATCAGTTCATTTGTCTTGCTGCCAGAAGCAGATGCCTGGGGGTCCCACAAGTACCATCAGACACAACCTCAAGTATCGCTGGTGGTACACATAGCATTGGTTGAGAAACACAGACATAGGGCGCAATCCTCACCTCTTATGTCAGTACTTTCCAGCACTGGCATAGCGGTGCCAATGGAACATGTGCTGCAACCTGCAGTTGGGTGTCACTCATGGAGGCCTCCTCAAAGTAAGGGAATGTTTGTTCCCTTACCTTGGAGCTGCATGGCCCTTAGTGCTGGAAAGCACTGACATAAGGGGTTAGGATTGCACACATAGGCTCATTATGTATGCGCATGCTTCTGTGCCTGGCTGAGATTTAGTGGCAGTTCTGTGGGCACTGGAGACCTGTACAGCCATTTTATTTTATTTTATTTTTATTGCTTAAACAGAACCCCCCAAAAATAGCATTACATGGATACATGCTTATGAGTTACATACTTAAAAAAAGGGGGTGCGGAATGTATATTTATACACACACACATATACAAAGTATCTGCATATCAACACTTCATGCAGCTTAGGTTATTATAGCAAGTAATGGCCTCCAGATCCTCAAATATATACAGTGGCGTAGCTAGGTCACTTGACAACTGGGGCCCATAAATTTTTGTCTCCTCATGCAACATAATTATTTAATTATTAATTAATCATATTAATTCTTTCACATTTTTATACCACCCTTCCTCTAAGCAGCTCAGGATGGTGTGTGTGGTTCCTCCCTTTATTTTGTCCTCACAACAACCCTGTGAGGTAGGTGAGACTGAGAGATAGTAATAGTCATGACATGAAGTGAGTAGTAATAATGGCCAGAAAATTAATGCAGTGAATATTTCCCCACAAGCAATAGATGAAATTCTGCATCAAATGGTCTCATGATGGTATTATTCCTAACATGATGGCATTATTCCTAAAAGCCACGCTTTCCAGAATTTTGGTCACTAGGGTGTCAACCCCCCCCCCAGATGTCTCATTGGCCTGTTTTGAATTAAGGCAGTGGTTCTCTCATGTTTACACTGGGACCCACTTTTTAGAATGACAATGTCTGGGACCCACCGGAAGTGATGTCAGGAAAAATTCCTGGTCCTGATCAGTAAGTTGATGTAAAAATTGCCCTATCAGTCCAGCTACTCCATCAAAAAGATTCCCTATTGTCCCCAAAATGCCCAGCTCACAATATTGAAATACCCACAAGGCCCAAATGCTCTGACTAAAAGCCCCTCTCTGACCCTTGTCCAAGAATGATACCAGCCAGCATCTAATATCCTTCTCAGAAAACAAGCTGGCTGCAGTATGGGCCCCAAGGATGAACAGAAAGCCATAAACAATGGCAAGAAACAAATCAGGATGAAAGGGTTAGGGTAAAAGGGATGTTGATAGAGCACCAGATCCTCTGCAATGGATAGGTCTGTAAACAAAGTGTCTATGCGCGTCAAACTGCCCTTCTCAAATCAACATCCTGAACTGATAAGAAATGCCAAATGTTGTTCTTTTGCCTGTTGGTCTGTTAATTTTCCCATGGATGTTCTCCTCTCTTTGTGTGCTCTTGTACCCCTCCCCTATCTAGAATACCCTATAAAACCTGCATCATTGTAGTTTTTTGGGATCCTCCACCTGTGTGTGTGGGGGTCCCGTTTGCAAACGAGTAAAGGTTTACTTTTGTCAGAAGTCCTCTGAATTCTCGTGGCTGTTGTTTGCCGCTCCAAAAATCCGAACTAACAGTGTGCCCATTTGGCATCACTATTAATCTGTAAAGTTGGATTCACTGTGCAGGCATAACTCATTGACTGCCATATGTTCTGCATCATGTATGGGAAAGCCCCTAGCTCAGTGATAGGGCACGCGCTTTGTACATAGAATGACTTGGGTTCAATCCCTGGCATCTGCTGGTAGGGCTGGAAAGTGGATTTGACCCCTCTCGGAAATGCTGAAGAACCATCGCCAGTAAGAATAGGCAATGCTAAGTGAGATGGTATCAGGCAGTTTTGCACTCTCTCTGGGATTCCAGTGTTCATGATTATTACAGTTCTTCTTGCTGAGTTACTGCTCCCTGTGGGTACATCTGACATGTAGGAATGCCAGAAGAAAGTAAGGAATCCTGGGGCTTGTAGTTTGCCAAAGAGCATGCTACATAGGGCGGCACCAAGGCTGACTCCAGGTTGGAGGGGGCCATCAGTAAGGTAGGCAGATGTTGCCACGCCTGGCCCAAGGGACCTAACTGTCTGTTTTTCAATTCACAGCGCTTGTCAGGAGCACTGGCCGGTGGTGTTTGCCTGTGCCGATACAACCCTGCTCCTTGAAGCCCTTCTGTATGAGATGCGGGGAAAGCCAGAAGAGCAGACAAGTGTGGTAAGAGCTGTGCTGCGGAACTGTGTCACGATTCCCTTCTCCCGGTAGCGTATGAGTATATCCTGCAGCTCCATGCAAGGAGAGAGAAGCCACGGGAGTTGGTACTGAGGGCAAAATCTACACACCAAAATTCACCCTGGAGAATATCAACTTCTTCAATATCAATGAATGTTAATATCCACAACAATCCAGAATATGATTTCAGGGTTTGAACCACAAGTGTGAATGACTGTCCCTCGTGCATGATGTGCTCTCCTTTTGTCAGGAAGGAAAGAGAGAACTGATTTCTGTTGGAGGGACTGCCCTTGATCTGGTATACTCTAGCACAGGGATTTTCAACCAGTGTGCCATGGCACATTGGTGTGCTGCCAGTGGTTCACAGGGGTGCTGCAGGAGTTTGGGAGAGGGTCATTTATCAGTAGGGCCGTTGGGGTGTGCAAGCCCCGCACCTGTAGTGCAATGTGCCTTGTTAATTGTCCAAAACTGATGGTACGCCTTGACAATTTGAGCACCTTGTCAGTGTACCATGAAATGAAAAGGGTTGAAAATCTCTGCTGTTGCTGACATCTTTGCAATGTAGCTCTCCAACCAATGCTGGGTTGTTGGCAGAGACCAAACCCCAAAAGATGCATTTTGCAGGAAAGCCGAGATCGGCAGCTTTGTTTGAGACTTGAGTTCAAGAGTCAGACATCAGTTAATTTAAAAAACATGCATGTGAGTTTGAGAGAATCCCATAGCTAGTCTGTCTAGCTCCATGGCCTTTTGAGGGGAAGGGGGAGAGAGAGCAGGAAGGAAGTAAAGCCTGAGGATTGTCCTCTAGGTATGCTTTACCAGAAGATAGAAAAGATAGAGAGAACACCTTATCCCACTACCATTATCTGCCTAGCCTTATGACCTCCCCGCTGGTACAGCTACAAGAGTACCACTTTGTTGCAAACTCCAATATGGGAGACCTGCCAAGAGACAATATGAAGTGCTCACTGCAGGTGAGAGATTTTTGAACTGTGGCTGAGTGAGAGACAAACCCATCTGACCCCATGGGGATGCCCTTTTCTTCAAGTCCTAGTGAAATGAGTGGAGACTGTGAAAGAAAAAGAGGCAGGATCCATTCCTATCACTGGGGATTGTGCAGGAAACCTTCTGCCCAGCTGAGTTCATGAACAGGAAGGTGTATTTTTCTCCCTCGGTCAGGATTGGGCCAACCCTGCCTCAGCTGGAGTTTGGGTTGGTGAGGAAGTGAGGGGAAGGGGGTGGAGGACGAGCCCAGTCCCCGGCAGGTACCAGGCAGATTGCAGTGGAGGACTCCCCCTGCCAATGAGAGAGATGAGCAGGTGCATACACACAGGATCTCACCCTCTGCTGCATGGCATTCTGGTCCGGGACAAAGAAGAAGCGGTAAAAGCACCGGGCATCTCTTTTTCCTTGTCTCCTAGCAACATGCCACCCAAGCCATGAGGAGCTTTCTCCGTGCTGCTGCCAACAAAAGAAGGGTGAGAGAGCAGTTTCCGAAGTTGCTTCTGACATTGCTGGGGCAAATCTCGGTCTCCTTGAAGGACGGCAACAATGTGAGGTAAGTTGTCTCTGCAAGAGATCTTTTGGGTTTTGGTGCTAGCTTTGGGATTGACCATGCCAGGTATTGAATCTGGAACACGGTGCTTGCAAGGCATGGAGGATACAACTCAGCCATGGCCACTTGCCCAGCATGTGGCCCTTTTTTCCGCTTGGACCACAGTGGCCAAACTCACTACCGCCACACACAGGAAAAGCAGTTCCTGTTTGGACTACATCTTTCCATTCCACCCAGGCGCCATGTGTAATCCTCCATGATTGGGGGACGCTCTGGGCAGTCACATCTGCTGCCTGGCGTCCCAGAAGGCCACGTGACAGGACATTCAGGCACATGTGACTGCCCAGAGCATCTCTGTCTCCTGATCGTGGAGGACCACATGCAGCGCTCAGGCTGAACGGTAAGGTCTGCTCACCGGGCGCACAGATTTGTTGGAATCCTGGATTTGGCACCCAGGCCGGGTTTCCCTTGGACATGTGCTCATCTGGGAAATTGACCTTACAATCTCACACACTCAAAATAAGAAGAAGATTACTCCTGAGCCAGCAACTTGTTCCATTTCTGACTTAAATGAAACTCTTGGATTCTATAGAAGTGGGACCCTTAGTCACACTCCTGGTATATCTGTGGCAGTGACCCTCCTGGTCTTACTTCTTTTATCTTGCTTGCAGAGAGCCGCTGAAAACACTCCAGCTTCTCTGTAACATCATGAGATCTGTGTCAGAGGAAACCGAGTGCTGGGATCAGCTGAGCAGTCCTCAATGTTTTAATGAGGGATTGTCCAGCTTAGTAAGGTAGGAGGAAGACTGCTGGGTTTCTCAAGGAGTGTCAGATAGCTGAAGTTGTGGGATGTGAATGTGCATCCATTTGTCTTCCACTGACATCTTTAGTGCCTCTTTTCCTTTTTCTTTCTTTTTTTTGCATGGTCCTGTTACCTATTCCAGGATTCTCCTCTCCAGCTCACACTCCTTGGTCCCTGGCATCATTGAGTTCCTTCTGGACATCTTTGGGGCTGAAGAGCATGCATGGCTCTATGAAACAGCAGTGATGCTCTACCAGAAGGTGAGGGGTACTGCAGTAGTTGAGAGGCTTCATTAGTGGCGATGCACCCTGCAGCCTTTCCCTGGATAGGATTACGCCAGTGGTTCCCAAACTGTGAGTTGTGGCTTCCCAGAGAGCCATGGAAATCAGCTAGGGGAGCCACAGAATCCTTGTGAAAAACCTGCCTGCATAGGATTGTAGCCCCTAATGGAGAGCCACGGCCAATGGCAAAGTAGATCAAGAGAGCCACCAGTCAAAAAAGTTTGGGAACCACTGGATTAGGCCATGTAACTGCTATGGAAACCAATGGTCCTAAAGATTGGTTGGCATGTGGATGGCAAATTATGGGCACCATTACAGGGCATCAAATGATCAGTTAGAGTCTACTTGTGTTTACAGAGGAGTGTGTGAATTTTATACCCTCTGGGCTGGTTTTGCCCTGAATCTCTGACCTCAAGGTCAGGGAGACAAGGCATGTGAATGACTTGGAATTCACTCTTTGAGTCTTTGCTTCAGCTTGCAGAAGAGACTGTGATAGATGTTTCTGGGTGTCTCCAGGCAACTCTATGCTCTAAACTTCTATCCATTTCCTGTTCAGTTCAACTGATGCAGTTCCTTCCAGCAAATCTTGGGAATTGTGATGGCACTGCCAATGCAAGAGTTTTCTGGCTCCGCTCACAGAAATAAAGTTCCCAGGATGCTCTGAGGAGAGGAAATGGCTTTTCACCAAATTTAAACCATTGATATAGCTGTGCCCTCTGCATCTGTACGTGGTGGATAAAGCCATGAACACTCATCTGCAAAGAGCTCAACAAGGTTAACCAAAGTGTTCACCCCAATTAATTTGCTTCTGTTGTCCTTCTTGGGCTTTCAGTTGCTCCTGAACCGTGTGAAGGAGCTTGGAAACATCATGTCAAAAGACTCTCTCCTTCAGTGGCTGGATCATGGGAAACTCGGGGTTCGGAAGCTGAGCCTCAGAGGACTTTCTTCCCTGATCTTTGAATCTGATTTGGTAAGTCATCCTCGAAAGACAGGGATAATAAAAATGTAACTCCTCAGATAGTTGGCCGGCACATGCACAGATTCCATTCTTGCATATCCACAGGGACTTTGACAGAAGATTGCTGGGATGGGTGTACTCCTCTCTGCACCTATCAAGTGGTGGGAACTCTGTAATAAAAGAAGCTGCACCCATGATAGTTCAGTTCAGTTCCTCTTTATATGTGCATTTGCTGATGTTTGAGGGGCAGAATTGCTACCTACTTCTAGTTATCTGACTCTATTCTCATTACCTGTGAATATAGTGCTGGTGCACTGGGATGGGGAGCAGTGCAGCTAAGAGCAGGCAGGCAGGTGGGGGCAAGAGAGGTTGCATGAGGAGGAGGAGAAGAGACAGTGGCCTCCTCGTGAGCAGAAGGCAGTGTTGGTGCTCTGCAGGGCTGAGAGGAAGAGACAGTATACAGTATATGGCCAACAGTATATGGAAGGAATGGGCGTAATTGCATCCAGTCAGTTTTTTAGAAAGTTGTCTACTTTAGGTCAGTTTTGGATACCAAAGGGACTTTGGGATTGGCCCATGGAGAATGGTTGGGCACACTTGTGTCCACTTCCTGACTTGCCCTGCCATCTTGGGCACCATCTTGGGAACTTGCTGCTGAACCTTCAGAATGGCGATGATGAGAGGCCAATGGAAGTCTACCTGAGGGCTGCTCTGGGGCAAGCCTATGTAAGGAGCCAAGAGTCAGGTTGAGGACGAGGACAGGTGAAGCTACCCCCTTCCCACTGCTGAACTATGAGGCTTGTTGTTGGGTCCGCAACCTTGAACTAGTCAAGGGACAGCCAGCACAGAGGCGGAAGCATCAGATGTTGATGAGCCTTCGCTATCACCTAACCCTATAGACATCAGGTTCATAAAGTGCATAGAGTATATGTTGAAGAGGTTTCCCTGGAACCGAACCCCATGTTTCCCACAGGCTCAATGATTCAGTATCTGCTAACATGGTATCCACTCGATTTTCCAGGAACCTACCCTAGAGGATAACAAGAACTGACTGTATATATTTAAATGAGCCACCTCTTTTGTTTTAGATGAAGAGCCCCTGGTGCATACAGCTGGCTCTCTTCAATCAGCTGGGCATGAGCGAGCCAGAAGCCCTCCCCAAAATTTTGGATGTGTTAGAGAGCACCTTGTCCTCTATCACAGGGGAGGAAGAAACCAGCTACATCAGAATGTTGTCTGCAACCTACTCTGCTCTTGTTGACCATGTGAGTGTTTTAGATTGTCATGTCAGACACTGTACAGGTGACCCATGGAGTTCCTTGGTACTGGGCACGCTATCAAGAGTGTGTGTGCTAAATTCAGGAGAAGAGACATGGGCTCCTCATTCTTGGAGCCACAGACAATGAAGGGCTAAAACCAGAAACAACATCTCTGTTGCACATTGTCACCAGTAATTTAGTGTTGGGAGAATTAGAACAGATATAAGAAAGTATTTATTTATTTATCTACCCACCCACTCAGTAACTGTAATTATTCTTTGTAACTCCTTACCACAGGATGTGGTGATGGCATCTGGCTTAGATACCTTGAAAAAGGGATTGGACAAATGTAAGGAGGAAGAGTCCATCACAGGTTACAAACCATGATTGGTGTGTGCAACCTCCTGCTTTTAGAAGCAGGCTACCTCAGAATGCCAAGTGCAAGGGAGTGGCACCAGCATGCAGTCTTGTGTGCTTCCTGAGGTATCTGGTGGGCCTGTGAAATACAGGAAATTGGACTAGATGGGCCTTTGGCCTGATCCAGCAGGGCTCTTCTTATGCTCTTATGAGATTAGAAACCTGGCAAGTATCAACCTCTGGTGACTCTTCCTACTTGTTTCCTATTTGCAGGAGGAAGCAAGCGTCCGTGCCCTAGTGATAAAGCACTTGTGGTTGCTTCGGAGCCGGAAGGGGAAACAGTGGCTCCCACATACAACAGAAGCAGCCATTTCTGAAATGGTGAACATTCTTGTTCATCTCCAGGATAAGAGTGAGGTGGTGGAGGTGAGTGGCCACCTGCGTGACTTACATTAGCAGGAGAGAGGAATCACCTCCAAGAGCAGGGACCAAGACTCTTGATGCCGGGGGTGACCTGCCATTGACTGTTCTGGGAAATTCTCCCATGTTGTAGCTCAACTCTTGCTTGCTGTGCCCGTGGGGGAAGGATGATGCTGAGGATAGGCAGGGCAGGCCCAAGACCTCCTAAGGCAGCATGCCAAATATTGTCCCCCTTTAACTGATGATGTGCCAGTCTCTGTTCCTCCCCTTCCCCATGTTCTTGTTCAACTCTCTCCTGCCCTCCAGCTTTCTCTTCCTCTGCTCTTCTCTATCCCTTCTTCCCTTTCCAATGCAGGGAGTGGGAGGAGGAGGAGGAGGAGCAGTGGAGGTAGGCAGGCAGGCAGAGATGGGCAGCCCCACCAATCTGCGTTAGCTGGCCTCATGAATGGGCTGGCCCTGCTCAAGGGTTTCTTGTACATGTTGGCTTCGCAAGACTGACCACCGTCTTCGGCTTCATTCCCCCTGCAGGTCCTGTCTTGACTAATTTGCTTCCCTCTCTGCAGTGGCGTCACCAGGGTTTGTGTCACCCGGTGCGGGACGCCAGCGCATCACCCCTGTGATGGATCCCCTCCCATGCGACGGGGGGGCAATGTTTTGAGTGGCATTGTACCATCACCCCACCCCCGCTGTTTTTTTTATAACTTTTGATGGAAAAGAGCTAGTTTAAGGTTTGTTTCATTGAAGTTACATGAACTTCATACATGAAATTATGCTTTGATATATAACATGATTGTATTATTTGGAAATACAAAGATTTTAAAAATTTGGGTGAGTAGTGGTATCACTCCCCGTGCACGTCACGCAGTGTGGCCCGCACCCATCTAGCAATGCCATTGCCATTGTTATATCTTGGCTTTCTGACATCAGAAAATATACAGGTCCAGTCTTGTTATACACGGATTTGACTCAGCATGAATGGCCACTGCAAATGAGAAGGAATGTGCTGATCCCTGGAGAAGGGGGAAAATGCATGCCTTTAAAATCAGTTTAAAAATCGGAACAGTTCTTTAACAATAGCCTCCTTAATGAGAGGGGAGGCAGCTGGCTGACAATCCATCAATCCTTCTCTCTCCAGGTGACCCCTCCCTTCCCCCTGAGCACATGAAAGAAAGGTGATCACTTTGCATTGGTGAAGGGAGGGGCGGAGTGAATTGGAGGACTGATTGATGGATTGTCTTCTTAATGATCTTACATCACAAAGGTCAGCAAGGCTGTTTTTAAATCACCTGAGCCAAAAAACTTTTTTAATTTTTTTTTAAAAATTGATTTGCTATAGTACGTTTTTTTGCCATCCACTTAAGTGCTTGGAATGGAACCCACGCGAATAATGAGGCTCTACCTGTAGATCTAGCGCATGTTTTCCAGCTCAGAGCTGACATGAAACAAACCTGTTTCCAGTCCACTCAAAGTACCTGAGAAATAACCAGTTTCCACTGTATTACTCTTTTCTTGCAAGCTAGCTAGCTGAATGCTTGAATATTTTAGTTTTCCTATGTGCGTACATTTGTACTCTGACCTTCCTCTAAGGATCACACAATGGTAGACGGAGATCTAGACATTTGCCCAGCATGCTTCAGTCCTAAATAGCTCTTTGATTAACCTCGCCAGGCCTTGTGTCTTGCTGGCACATCAGGGAGAAGGCGCCCCAACTCGGGGTGATAGGGTCCTGCTGCAAACATAGACATAGGGTACCTTACAGCCTGATGCTATGCGGCCGCTGTGCTGATTGCTCAGGGCTGAGTGCGCTTTGTCTGCTGATTCCAATGTGACATCATATTGGAGAGGTTAACTGTGGGGGGGGGGTGAGATGGTTGGCCACCTTCAGTCTCGAAAGACTATGGTATAAGCTTACAGCAGGCGGTATTCCCAGGCGGTCTCCCATCCAAGTACTAACCAGGCCTGAGCCTGCTTAGCTTCCGAGATCAGACAAGATCGGGCATGTGCAGGGTAACAGACCTCTGAAAGACTTACCCGCATGGCATGACTCCTGTGCAGGGCTATACCAGCTATTCCATGGCACTCCTATGAGCTACACAAGCTACGTTGCCAGCTTTGGAGCCACTGGGGGCATGTACAGCTCAGAAAGGGATTTTGGGATCTAACTTTATCTTTCCCACCTTGCTTCCCTCCCCCCTTTTTCAACCTCTCTGCTGGTGAGCTTGTGGCCAGGGACTTTCTTCAACCTGTTGGTGGTGGGGCATGGCTTTCTGGTGTACTGCTGTGCTTGTGTCAGTGCAGCACCTGTCAGGCTTCTGCACTGGTGGGGCTGCCTGTGTGCTGGTGTGTGTGGCAGTATGCTGGTGTTTCCCCTGGCTAGGATTGTTTCCTGAGGTTTCCATAAGAAGCCTTCCATAGGAGAAAA
Source organism: Tiliqua scincoides (assembly GCF_035046505.1). Classification (NCBI taxonomy): domain Eukaryota; kingdom Metazoa; phylum Chordata; class Lepidosauria; order Squamata; family Scincidae; genus Tiliqua; species Tiliqua scincoides. Next base: position 14,887,614 of record NC_089830.1, on the reverse strand, counting down.
ATTCTTCTCCAGTGCAAAGGACGCCTTAGGACAGAGTTCTCCAAACTTTTTGGCCAGAGGGCCACATCAAATATCTGGCTCGGTATTGAGGGCCGGGAAAAAAATTTAAATATAACATTTATATAAATAAATCAGAGATGGAACTTAGATGAGTGAATAAATAATGAATGGGCTCATTCATTCAACCTCTCCGGCCCTTCAGACCAGAAGCAACCCTCCAGACGCAACCAGAGCACTGTTCCAGTCATGTTCCGCCAAGTGGGCCAGAGCCTTTCAGGGAACAAGAGGCTGGTCGTGTGCCAGATAGAGGCTCTCCATGGGCCACATATGGCCCCCGGGCCAGGGTTTGGAGGCCCCTGCCTTAGGATATGAACTTTTTTGACTCCATGTGCTGCAGGAAGCAATGGCCTATCTCAGAGTGCTGGTCCCAAGAGTGAGGAGGTACGTGAAATCCCAAAGCCACGACCTTCACTTCGTGCTCTACCATGTTGCCAAACATTTGGTAAGTCTCTGTTGCTGCCTTCCCAGGGTACCACTTTAAATCCCACCTGTTCGTCAAGAATAGAGTAGAACTACTTACAAAGCTTTATCTTACTGAGCTTTATCTCAACAAAACTCATACAGGTATAATATCATTAGCTGAGGATTTTTCACCTTCAATTTTATTTCAGTGTGATGAGAATGGTCCTTTAAATTAAAGGAAAAACATCCTTTAACAATAGCCTCACTTACCATTGTAATCTCTCTCCAAGGGCTTAGAGAGGCTTCACTCCCAGGCAAGCAACCCCTGCCTTCCCCCTGGAGCACTGAAAAGAATGCAAAGGGAAGTGATTATTGCCTCCCTCTTTGCATTCTTTCCCTGTGCTTCAGGTGAAGGGAAGTGTCACTGCCTAGGAGTGAGGCCTTTCTAAGCACCTGGAGAGAGAGAGAGAGAGAGAGAGATTGTCTGCTTTCTGCTTCTGCTCTCCCTCACAATGTTAAGTGAAGCTGTTTTTAAACCACTGAGAAAAGGGACATTGTTTTTTAAATGGATTTCATTTAGCATGATTTTTGGCATCCGCAGGGGTTCTAAGAACGGAACCCTCATGGATGCCAAGACTCAACCTGTATAAATTTTCTCATATACCATGGGGAATTTCCACATCACACTATAAGGTAGTATGATGTTCGTTGTCCCATAGTCCTCTAGTGAAATTCATAGATGAGCATGGATTTGAACCCAGGTCTGCTTAGTCTACATCCAACTTCATGGGTTTCACTAGTTTATTTGTGACAGAAGGGTGGTAGGATCAGTACAGAGTGTTCCCTTTGCACAAATATGCCTGATGCCAGTTCTCATTGTTATTTTCTGCAAGACCAAGACCTACAGCCCAGATCTCATTAGGGGTGCTGCTCTGAGCTGTGTGTTCCATCCTTGTGTGAAGGAGGCAGCAATATTCAAGGTGGCAGCTTGCTTTGTGGGTAAGTCAAGGAGCATCCCTCACTTCAGTGCTGAACATCAGCCCCCACCCGTTTCTCTAATCCAATAAGCAGTGTGACTGTTTCAAAGACACCCCCTCTTTTTCACCTGGCAGATCCTCCCAAACTGCAGAGCACCCCTGAAAACCATCCTAATTGTTGGAGACGATTTTTGCTTGTTTGTATTTTGGCAAAAGTGTATTTTGGCTTAAAAAACATTAGGTCAGCATTTGGCTGTGCGAGAACTTGTGATATCTGGGTGACTGAACAGAGAAGTCTCTTTGATTCAACAGGTCTCTTGGTGCAGAAACTAGAACCCAGTGCCAGGAACAGGGGACCACTGGCTTCTCTACAAGAATAGTTTATACAAGTGGTTCCCAAACTGTGGGTCAGGACCCACTGGTTGGTTGTGACCTGATGTTTGGTGGGTTTTATGTAGGAACATAAAACGGGTCATTTCCCCTTAAGGGGAGTGACCTAGTAATGGATGCCCCGGCAGTGCCACAGTAAACCAAAAGTCAGTCCAATCTTCAGATCCGAGTGAAATGAAGCTTGGGGGAGACCCGCAGAGCGAGCTGCAGGCCTCTCGGACCCTCTCCAAGACTGGCAGACCCCCTCAGGTACGCAAGCCTCTGGGTGCCTGCGGCACCACTACCACTGCGGCGCCACTGGGGCACATCCCCTCTCTCAGTCCCTGCCACTTACAAGCAGTTCTTGGACTCCCAGCGAGTTTGAGAACCGCTGAGCTATTTCCTCAAGCCCTGAGGCTATTCAAAAATCAGATACTGTAGTTACATATTACCCTACAAAGAGCCCAACTGCTGCAGTTTGCAAGCACGTGTAAATATAGGGAAATAAATGTTTCAGGGTCTTTTTCTGGTTATTATCCCTTATAAATAAATAGATTTTTCTTTCTAGACCTCTTTTTTTAAAGTCTGGTAAACCTAAGTGGGTCCTGATAGAGTATCGTTTAAAAAAGTGGGTCCTGATGCTTAAAAGATGCCCCTTGTTTATTGCCTCTCGGTACAGTACATGTGCCCCACAGGGAGAACACTGGTCTCAGCTCACAACCTCCTAAGGAAGTGACTCTCAAACTACTAGCACCAGGACCTCCTTTTTAGAATGAGAATCTATCAGGACCCACCGGAAATGATGTTCTGAAGTGACATCATCAAGCAGGAAAATCTTTCTTTCTTTCTTTCTTTCTTTTAATAAATGCAAATACAAACAAATTAAAAAGAATAAAGATATTACAAGTTGTGTGGCAAGTGTGGAGATCTCAAACTACATTTTTTTGTTCTACTACTACAAATCATACAAAAAAGTTAGTCATCACATCTTAAACAATCTACACTTATTTAAAATGTGCATTTTCAAAAGAAAAAGAAAAATGAGAAAACCATAAAAGTTAAATCCCCTATCTACTCATCAAATCCATAGATTATTTGACCCATTCTCCCTTCAATGCGCAGGAAGTCCATGAATGGTTTCCAATTGTCCATAAAAGTTTTTACTGGCTTATCTTTAAGAAGTATTGTAAGTTTATCTATTTCTGTCAAATTCAATACGTTTAGCCAGTGTTCTTCCACTACAGGTATCTCTGGAACTTTCCAGTATTTGGCATACGATATTCTTGCAGCAGTTGTCATCTATAAAAACATAGTTTCATAGTCTTTCTGAACTGAATCATCCAATATTCCCAACAAAATAGTGTCTTGTTTCATCTGTAAATTTACCTTAAATGTCAACTGCATTTGCTGGTCTATCAAAGTCCAATATTTTTTTGCTTTTGTACAAGTCCACCACATATGGTAGAACATTCCTTCTTGTCTTGTACACTTCCAACATCTATTTGGTATATTAATACATTTTTGCCAGTTTACCTGGAGTCAGACACCATCTATACATCATTTTATAAAAGTTCTCTAAGATTTGCATTCAATAAGCAGGAAACGTTTTCACAGTCATAGGCTGCAATCCTACCCGTGCTTATCCAGGAGTAAGTCCCATTTACTGTGTTACATTCTAGCCTGTAAAAAGTACAAGTTTGTCACATTTCCCCAAATGGTAGCATCAAGTCTAATATAGTAAAAACAAAATATTGAAATGATATGGGGAGCCACCTGAAATTGGCTCTTGGTTCACCTAGTGGGTCCTGACCCACAGTTTGAGAAACACTGAACTAGGGAGATCTCTGGCAGTCCTAGGTGCTGTCTTGACAGTCCAAGAATCAACATTCCGTCCATTGTCGATGGCAACACCATGAAGGAAGTCCCAAAAGGCATCCCCTGGGCACTGAAGCTGTCCTTCAAGATGGGTCTCTCCAGAGGTCTCATGGCAATTTACAACCACTTCAGAGCACTCCTTCATAAGCTAATACTGATTCAGGTTGGTTTTCCAAGAGTAACTTCCTATTTATTCCACTGTCTCTCTAGGACACCTGGCTCATATTAATGGGAGCTTCCTAAGAGGAGAAGATTTTCCTGCCTACTTCATGTGTAAGTGAGGAGTGCAGCTTTGCCCTTTCATAAACTCCCTATATTTTTTAAGGATTTTGTGGTCCAAGTTCATCCAGGAGGGAGCAGGTTCATCACTGGTCTCTGATAATCTCATTACATGACTGTTTTAACTTCCAGAAGAAAAGGAACCCACTAGATTTTGGGGCTCTCTGTTCACCAAGGAGGGAGGGTCCCCAAGGTAGCCTCCTTCTGACTCAGCTCCCTAGGTGGCAGAGAAAGCTATCATTTTTTCCCAGTTAATCAATAGGACCAATAGGAAGAATAGAGTGGACAGCAAGAGATCAAGGGCCGTCACTAACTGCTAGGCTTTGAGTCCTTTTAACCCTTCTCTTTCATCACAATTTACATTCAAATACACATTTTTTAGGGGGAGGGGAACAAAAACAGTGCACAATTATTGTGTACCTTGGTATCTGTTGATTTTGTTTTGCTTTTCTATTGACCTTATTGGGGGGGGGTTGTTTAAACTTCATGATTTATTTATTGTATTTTGATATATTTTTAAGTTCATTGTAATTTGTTTTTTTCTGGAATTTTAATTTGTGATTGTGACCCACCCTGGACTTCCTGTTGTTCTGGAGAAGGGCAGGATAGAAATCTATTGAAAAAATAAATAAAAATTACGTGAAGCTGTCTTTTTCTGCCCACTCATAAGGCACAGTTAGATAGAGAGGTCAAAAAGCAGAGAGGGCAGTGGTGGCTTGGGATGGACTGAGGAAGTTGGAAAGAAAAGGGGATTTCCCGTGCATGGAGATAGGCACAAACAAATAAGAGAACAAAACAGACTTTGTAGTTAAAAGAAGAAAAAGGTCCAGCAGGCATCTCTGATTGATTGGCCTTCTCTCTCACCCATTCAGGTCTTGAAAGCAGGGATGTCAATGAGGAAGGCAAAGTGGTTGGTGCTGCCACCAAGGCCATTTTACAGCGGGTCTTCATCAAGCACAGCAAAAAAGGCATCCAGGGCTTTATGTGCCACTGTGCCAGGCTGTGTTTGCCAACTGGAAAGCACCCACGAGAATACTACAAGGAAGATCTGGTGAGTACAGTATGTGCTTTGAATTCGCAATCAGTCAAATACCTGCAGAATCATGACCATGGCTGATGTGGAAGTATAAACCAGATTTAGGCCCTGGAATTCAGCAGTGTCGGAATGAGTGTTCTGGTGTCACTAGGTGCTTTCTGTCTGTCACAGAAGGGAGCATATCACATATTAGCATAATACTTCATTAGCTCCTAAAGTCTTGACTGGAATTCAGACTCCTGAGAGTCTAAATAAAAAATGCCCATCTAAACACCTGGCAGAGTGTGAAAATTGACATATTAATTAATTAAAAAATACAATTTTCAGATGAGCCCTGAAGCTAAATACTCTCTTAACAAAAGACAGAAGAAAAGAGGGAAGACCCTCTGATTCAGCAGCACAAGGAAGATTTTGACACAAATGATTTCGTGCAAGGAATTGTTGGCCTTGGTCTCCTCTGCTCACCCTTTTCCTTCTTCTCTTTATTTCTTTGCCTCTCTTTGGCACTGTCTCTCTGTCTGCCTCTGCCAAATTCCCTCCTGTTTCCCTTACTCTTTGCAAGATCATCCGCTCCCTAGTCTGATCATGGAAGAGGGTCACCTTGGGCAGTCATTCTCTGAACACCTTGGGTGCCATCTGTGCTGAGGTGGGGTGGGCTACTTCTGCTGAGAGGATCTCCTTGGTTGTGGTGCCCTACCTGTCAAATGCCCTCCCAATGGAAGCTCATCTGGTTTCTACCTTGTCTGATTGGGTACCAGGCAATAACCATTTTTATTTTGCAAGGTGCTTAACTGGGTTAGAATAGATGGTTTTAGTGCTGCCACTTTATCTGCTGTTTTTATCTTTGTGTTGCCTCACTGTTAGGAGGTAATTTGTTTTCTTATTAAATTTACTTTTAAACATTTCTATCCTGCCTTCCTTGCCTCTAAAAAGCAAACCAACAAAGAAAAAAATGAATTAAAAAGCAAAACAATATAGACAGTGTCGGTTGCCATTACTGAGTTAGGTGATCAGTGGCCGTGCACTGAGCAGGGGTTTGAAATAAGAGCCCAATCCTAAACCCTCCGAGCAATGGCACTGGGTGTCACCAACATACTATAAGGCACATCTACAACACCCAGTGAGGAATGTCCATGAGCACTGGGCCTCAGCGCCAAGTGGAGATGCCAGGGGTGTTGGCAACTTTCAGTCTCGAAAGGCTATGGTATCACGCTCTGAATGGTGGTTCTGGAACAGCGTCTAGTGTGGCTGAAAAGGCCGATTCGGGAGTGACAATCCCTTCCACACCGGGAGCAAGTGCAGTCTGTCCCTGGTCTGTCTCCCTGGCTGTGGGCCTTCGTTCTTTGCCTCTTAGCCTCAGTCTGTTGGCCAAGTGTCTCTTCAAACTGGGAAAGGCCATGATGCACAGCCTGCCTCCAAGTGGGCCGCTCAGAGGCCAGGGTTTCCCACTTGTTGAGGTCCACTCCTAAGGCCTTCAGATCCCTCTTGCAGATGTCCTTGTATCGCAGCTGTGGTCTACCTGTAGGGCGCTTTCCCTGCAGGAGTTCTCCATAGAGGAGATCCTTTGGGATCCGGCCATCATCCATTCTCACGACATGACCGAGCCAATGCAGGCATCTCTCAGGACTGTGTTGTTTGGAACTTTGTCCTGCCAGGTGATGCCGAGGGTGCGCCGGAGTCAGCGCATGTGGAAAGCGTTCAGCTGCCTCTCCTGTTGTGAGCCAAGAGTGCACCCAAAGGTAAGTCACGACCCCAGGTGGTGGTGCAGGTTTTTGGGGAGGGGGAAGGCATTCCGGGGCAGGGTGCAGGAGTGACAGGCCCAGGGAGGGGTGGGACTGGTGAAGATTCTTTCCTCCATGTCAGGCTGCAAAGTGGCGGTTCAGCCAGCGCAGACTTGAGTAGCCCCATTGCGGGGCCTGTGCCCTGGCTTGCCCCTGCTCTTCACGTTCCCTTCCAACTCTAACAGCATATGCTTCTTCCATTCTTCAAATGAAGAAAATCATTCCTCATCTTTCCAGGAGCTCCCTGCTGGATCTCAATTGGATCCCTGCAAATGACACACGGAAGCTGACACCTGTGCCCAGCGGCAGTCTTCCGTCCCTTCTCTCCCTCCTGTAGTTCACCAGGTGAGCCGGCAGATTTTTCAAAGCACGCTTGGAGCTTGATTGGCTCTTCTTGTTTCACAGACTGCTAAGCAGCACTGCTGCCACCTTTTTCTCTGGCTGTGCTCCTGGGCTTGTCTTAGGAGCACAAAGATCTCCCATTTCCTTTCTGATGGTCAGAGCAGAGCCCTTGACGAAGGCTGGGAAGGTCCGTGGATGTTCAGAAGCAAGAGTTGGCTAAACCCCTAAAAGAGACAAAGGGCACAATCCTAACCGTGCCTTGGGCCACAAGTTTATTGCGCCGGCCCGGGAGGGTCGCTAACGTGCCAGAAGCCACAAGGAGATGCGCCAACACATGGAGGCTGAATCCAGCCTCTGTGGCGGCTTCCCTGCTGAGTCTTGCGATGGCCTGGGTGGGCCGATGCAAGAGTGAAAGGTAGGCGTGGGGGAGGCAGTGGGCGTCAGGGAGGAGGCAGGACAGAGGCATTCCTGGGTGGGGTGTGGGTGAGCAGTGGGCAGCCCCGGGGGTGGACGGGGGTGGGCGGGCAGAGAGAGGTAGTTGGGCTGGGATCCGGCAGTTATGCCAGATCCCAACCCCTGTTCCCAGGGAGAACGGAGCAGTTTGAAGCCACTGCGCTCTCCTTGGATTTGTGCCACCTCCAGAGGTGGTACAAATTCAAGGAGACCCATACTGGCCAGCAGCTGTTACCCAGGGGTAAGAGGAAAAGTTTTCCCTTGCCTCTGGCTAAGCTGCTTCTGGCCATAATCCTTCGCTGCATGCAGCGCAAGCCTCCTGGCTTGCCTGTACCAGCGCAGGATAGGATTGCACCCCAAAACTTGGATGAGAGGACCTCCCCCTGCCTCAGGCCATTCACAAAGGTATAGGGAGGAAAGTCTTGGCCCAGACATTCACCGTTGAGCGTCCTTCTCATACACCATTATAAACACCCCTGGGATGACTGGCAGGGCAGTCGTGAAGCAGGTGCTTCCTCCTTTCCCCAATTCTGCCTTTTTGTCCAAGTCCAAATTGGTGGACTCCACAATCACAAGAAGTGGGTTGCAATCAACCTGGGCTCTGTTCCTGCCTCTCCTACAAGAACGTACCTTGGGAATTTTACTCCTGAGAAGTTTGAGAACCCCTGCCATAGAGTGTCGTGCAAAGAAAAGCATTGAAAATTGCTGCACTACAGAGGAGACTCTCTTCCGTGATTGTGCATACGATTCAATTTTTACTTCTGGGGACAGATACATAATATGACATTTCTTGCCATCGTTCCTCCAAGGAGCTCAGCGAAGTGTACAATGGTCTTGTCTCCCCAGGTGCGGGCACATGTGCTTATATGCCTCTTGGTAGCAAGAAAGCAAATCCATGCGCATAGAAACGTGGCTTGGTTCTAGCTATGCTAGACCCCTTTGCCCTGACATGCTTATTCTGTATGTGAAATTTATCCTGTCTGGAAGAATTCACGCAAGCCCCTTCCTGCATGTAGCCTGCCTCAGTGCAAATAATTGGGGGAGGATCAATTGGGAATTTCAGGGGTCTGGAGGTGACGCTTCAATGCCCTTGTCTCTCCCCGAGGTGATCAGCAGCCGCCACCAGATAAATCTTGCCCAAGTCAGCAAATATATTTGCATAAATGAGACCGTGTTTGTGTTTGTTCTTGGTGCGGAATGTGGGTTACCTTCCATTATTATTCATACCTCAACATCTGATCCCCTGGCACCTTGCTGAGTTGCGTCTTAGACAAGTCCTCTGCCCCAAAGAGCTTACAGTGCAAGATGATAGGGAAGGCAAAAAAGAGGGAGAGACAAGGGCAAGAATGGGAGAGTGGAGGCAAATGTAGGGGTAGGAGCTAATACATAGGCCAGGCCTGAGTAGATCTGGGATGGGATGGGCACATTGGTGTGGGTTCCGTCCCCCTTCTTGAGTTTTCAGCCTCTCTGCTCCTCTTTCTTGCAGATCCCCCTGTCGTCATGCTGTCGGTGCAGCCGCAAACGGTCGCCGAGGGTGGCAAAGTGAGCTTTCTCTGCACGGCCACCTCCAACCCGGAGCTGACAGGCGACAGGTAAAAAGGCCAACAGACTCCAACCTCCCAGAGATCACACAGCAATAGTGATGTTGCTGCGATGCCCTCTACTGGCAGCTTTGGGGATTGCAATGAGCCGGGCTCCTCTGATGCCAGTGCATGCCTTCGCAGGTGGGCCAAAGGAGGTGTGCCCATTCCGGAGGCCAACGGGGACAGCGATGAGGCGATAGTCAATCAATCGTTTTTCATGGAGCCCGTGTCGTGCGAGGGCTCGAATGCCGTCGGCAGCACACTGGTGGATGTGCATTGTAAGTGAAGGAGGCAGGTTGGGTCTGTGTATCCTGGGATAGGTGGGAACACTTTGGAAGAGGAGGATGGACAAGGAGATGACGAGGGTGACCTTGGTGCCAGATTGGTGCCAGATACTGAGTGTGGGCAGGTCAGATGTGGGGCTCCCCCCGCCAGGATCTTCTCTCCTGTAACCCCACTTGCCGTTCCAGCAGGTAGACCTCAAAGGCCTCCAACCTGCGACCATCATCGTGGTAAAATTAGGCATTTGTGCCATATTTTTGACACATTCACAGCTGGGTTTGCACCCAATTAGAGCGAGGTGACTAATATATCCATTACCTTTGCATCAATTTGCATATGAGTAAAAATAACCATTTCTGAAGCAAGAAAGCATGCTTAATTTGTTTTTTTATATTATGCACACGGATCAAGACCCTTAATTGACTATAAAGCTCCCCCCAATTAATTTTATAAGTACTTGTATGAAGCAGCACAGGCAGATGTGTATCTACATACAAATTTTTTGAAAACAAACTATTTAATACATGCATAAACACACGTTCATTCACACTATTGAAGACAACAGTGTATAAAACTGCAGATTTTAAGAAGAATGTTTAATGAACTGCTTGTCAACCAAAAAGCCATTCACAAAGAAGGCAAGCGCTGTCTTTAAAAGAAAAAAAAGAAAATCCACTCCTGGGACCTTCTGCATGGAAAGCAGGTCTCTACTACTGAGCGATGGGCCCCCCTAACCCCTGTTTTCCTCTTTTTTCCTGCAGTTGGAGCCCGCTTTATCTCCCAGCCCAAGCCCCTGACTGTAGGTGTTGGTTCTGATGCCTCTTTCACCTGTACCTGGGCGGGGAGTCCACCTCTCACCCTAGCCTGGACCAAGAAGGAGTTCAGGTTCCCAAGTTGTGTGTAATTTACCAAACACAAATCTGGGAACACCAACCTCTACCCCCTCCTGTTGTCTTGTAGCACAGTGGGCCAGGTGGAAGACCATGGTGGTAGTAAGAGAGATATAGAACCTTTGCTTTATTCTGACTGTCTGCCAAGGTCAACGGGGGGCACCCCTTTCTGCCTTCCTCCCCACCTGAACTGAGCCTGGTGAACACACAGGACACAGTTTTGGTTGTGGCACCAGGAGACCCACCCACTTTGAATCCTCAGAAAAATTGTGAAGCCCTTCTGTCCAAACAGGCCTTCAGTTTAGGATGTTCTGTTCCCTGGTTAGATAACTGAGGCCGGGTATCCTTTTTTGGGCTGGAAAAAGAGCACTGATCCCTTCATTTCAGTAAATAAATCTGAATTCACTTGTACCCACAGGTGTCGAGCAATGGAAACGCGCTACACCTCAAGGCTGTGACGCAGGAAGATGCCGGCATGTACGTCTGCAAAGCCATCGTGCCACGCATTGGAGTGGCTGAGAAGGCAGTAGCTGTGAATGGTGAGGGGTCTTGGAACCAGGTCATGCACAGCAACCTATTGCAGTGAGCCTGGCGGAAATCTGACCAGACCTGATTGCATCCGTCATTTTTGTCTTTTCCTCAGGGCCGCCCATTATGGGCGCGGAACCAAGCCTGCAGACTGCAGTGGGGGCCAAGGCACGGCTGGAGTGTTTGGTGGGGAGCGTCCCACCCCCCGACAGGATTGTAAGTGCTTGACTCGCCTTTGCCCTCCACCCTCATGGCTTAACCAGACCTGAATGTACCAGATGGTCCTCCTTATCCATGGAGTTGTGATCCATGGAGTTGACTCAACATGGATTGCAAGCCCACACTGGAGCAGCAACTGTTGCCCTGCACATGCCTGATCTCATCTGATCTCGGAAGCTAAGCAGGGTCAGGCCTGGTTAGTACTTGGACGGGAGACCGCTTGGGAATACCGGGTGCTGTAGGCTTCTACCATAGTCTTTCGAGACTGAAGGTTGCCAACCACTGGAGGACCTCAGAGGACCTCCCAGGCATGACTGGAAGTCGTGTCTAGGAGGTCTTCTGAGTTCAGCCAGAGCCTTTGGAGAGGCACTTCCAGGTTTTCACAAAATGTCTTTCTGAAGACTCTGGCTGACCTTCTGAGGTGCAAGGAGGTAGCCTGCAGTGTCCCTGCACCTCATAAAGCCTCCTGGAGACCTTCTGGAGTCCTGAAGGCACCCCTGGTTTTCAACCAAAGCTGGAAGTGCTTTTCAAAGACCTTCTGAGGCCTGGGCAGGCTGTGTACAACCTCCCCTCACCTCAGAAGGCCAGCCCCAGTCTTTGGAAAGGCAGTAGGGTATGTCATATGCAAAAGAAACCAGATATTATTTGTGAAGTTGGATGAAAAGGTGGAATGCATGTGTGCCAAAGTAGTTAGAATGTAGAGTTATTGAACCCATGATTTTAAACCCACACTGCTTAGTTCAGGGTTCTTAACCCTTTTACTATTACAGACCCCCCATAGATTGCCCAGTGTGTCCCCATACCTTCTTCACTAGTCTGTAGGAATCAGCATCATCACCAGTCCTATTAGGTACCACTATTTTGTCAGCAGCGGGGTTCTACTTTACATATGGATAGCAAGGATCAGAATGCCTCAATCTGCATTGACAGTGGTGATACTTAATAATCTTATCCATATAAATAATGGTAATAGTTAATCACCTAATCTAACAACAATTTTTTTAAATTGTTCAGAGATTGAGAGCACAATCCTAACCAGGTCTACTCAGAAGTAAGTCCTATTTTGTTCAATGGGGCTTACTCTCAGGAAAGTGTGGTTAGGATTGCAGCCTGAGTCCCATACCTCCCTCATTGGGTTCTGGTACCTCCAAAGGGTATGGATAACCCTGGTTAAGAATCCCTAGTTTAGATTTTCCCACAAAACCTTGGAAGGTTCTGAATGGCCAATCGTCCCCGTAGCGTCTAGAGTCGATCCTTGGGCTTGGTACCCATCGGGCACGAGGCTAACCAGGTGTACTCAGAAGTAAGTCCTATTTTGTTCACTGGGGCTTACTCTCAGGAAAGTGTGATTAGCATTGCAACCATCATCTTCTACCTGTCCAGGCTTCTGATTTGCCCTCCTGTCTCTTTGCAACAGGCCTGGTCGTGGGGTGAATGGGTGCTGGATGCTGGCTCGCTAGATCGGTTCACGGTGGACACCATGGTGACCGACCAAGGGGTGCTCTCTGCTTTGCTGATCGACCCAACGCATGACAGCGACTTCACCTTGGCCTACAACTGTACCGCATGGAATCGCTTTGGCACACGTTCCGCTACCGTCAGCTTGTGCCGCCAAGGTAAGATTCCCCATCCCCCTCTACTAATTTCACCAGGAACAAGCTTCATGGTGAACTCACTGGGGCCCCGCCAGATCTCCTGTTTTCAAAGCAGAGAGATCCAAGTGCAGAGCCCAGCAGAGCAGTGAAACTCACCTTAGCAAGCCACTGTCTCTCTGTACAGCATACTTTGGCAGGGATTGTTGGGAGAAGAAAAGGGGATAATCTCCAGCTTGAGACTGAGGTCCTGGAGGGGGAGGGCAGAATACTGATGTGACACAACATGACCTTGACTTTCATCCCCCCTTGGGCAGTGGTTCCCAAACCTTTCCAACTAGCAGTTCCCTTGACCTACTGGGCCATTGGCCACAGCTCCCCATTAGGGCTACAATCCTATAGTGTATAGGGTGGCAGATTTTCACCAGGATTCTGCATCTCCCCGGCTGGATTCCATGGCTTCCCAGGGAGCCTCAGTTTGGGAATCACTGCACTTGACGTTCATGACTTTGCTCTTTCAGCTGTGTTCAGCCTGGGCTGATGCAAGCCTCTGGGGTGGGCGGGAAGGAAGGTGGGGAGGGAGGCATTCCTGGGTGGGGGGAGGGCGGGCGGTGGGCAGGTGGGGAGCGGGAGGCGGGGCTGGGAAGTTTCCTCTTGCCTCTGGCTGGGCCGCCTTGGGCCCCTGTCCTGTGCTGGATACAACGCAAGCCTCTTGGCTTGCCTGTTCCAGCGCAGGGTAGGATTGCAACCAAAAAAGTTATGTTTTTTTGCTGGCCAAAATAAATTTTCAAGCTAAGTCTGTGCTTTGACACCCGTCCATTTTTGACTTGCATTCGTGCTCTGGTCCCCAACCAGAAGAAAGCACAAGGTATCATTTAAGATGGCATGAAATCAAATGCCAGTAATTAAAGGCATGAATTCTCCCCGCAGAGGTCTTGTCCGTCCTGATCATGGGGGGCTTAGCTGCCTCCGGGGTTGCTGTTCTCCTGCTCCTGGTGGTTGTCATCTCTTTCTGCTACCGACGGAAGCGCTGTGGGAAAGGTGAGGTGTCATTCTCAGAAGCTAAGCAGGGTCAGGCCTTGTTAATCCTTGGATGGGAGACTGCTTGGGAATACTGGGTGCTGCAGGCTTCTACCATAGTCTTTCGAGACTGAAGGTTGCCAACCAACGGTTCTCAGCCCTCCCAGGAATTACGTGGGGCCTTGTGCCCCTGAGCTGCAGCCCACGTCACCAATCCTTGAGTGACCTTTGGGGAGAAAGTTGGGGTACAAAATCAAATGATCTGTTTGCTGCCAGCCTATAGTTAAGGCTGCATTGTCAGAATGCTGGATAGAGGCAGGGTTATTCCCTCTTCCTCTGAGCTCCTCTGGTCTGTGGACTTGGTTAGGCCCACTGAATATCCCCACCTGGTCTTCAAAGCCTCTCCCCCTCCTTTTCCATTGGCCTGACATCTCCCTGCTACGGACGGCGGCTCCAGACGCAACCATTTGAGCTGTTTTCCTGGGGTCCCGCAGACACTTGCCCCTGCACAGTTTCTTGGGAAAACCAGTGGGTGGAATGGTGCCACCAGTGGAGCTTGCGAACAGCAGATATATGGGCCTGCTCTTCTCCCAGCTAGCTGCCCAAGGGGATATGGATCCACCCATGCCTCCGTTGAATAATGCTACCCAATCTACGTAGAGATGGATCAGAGAAGGGCTTCAGTGCAACTTGCCACTTCCTGGTGTTTTCACATGCCCATCCCAGAGCTCTCCAAGATCTGGAATGTGCGCAGATGTCATTGCTTAAATCCCCTGGAGTGAAATCCTGTAGAAGACCAAGTTTTCAGCTCACACCTCTGTCTGTCCATAAATCCTGCAGCCAAGCGGGGGGCGCAGTTCTCCAAAGCAGATATCCTTGTGCAGATCACCACGAGCAAGAGCAGCCCAAGCCGGCCGAGTGAGACAGAGGGTGATGGCAAGGAGCCCATGGTGACGGGGAGCCAAGAACTGAAGGTGAGCTCAACTGGGAGTGTGGGAGACTCACAGTAGATCCACCCAAACTGAGGCTCTAAGTCAGTGTGGTCCAGCAAAGATGTGTACAGTAATGTACACTTTGAACCCCCAGAGATGTGTGGCCTTACTGGGTGATGCCAAAAGGTCCTTCTCTTTCCACAAGTGCCAACCAGATGAATCGACATGCTCAAAAGCAGGGTGTGATGGTGACATTTATTCATTGATTTAAGACATGTATACCCTGCCTTCCCAGTGTTTTTAGAACACGAACATCATCCCTGGCATCTTTTCCTCAGCAGGTGGTACCTGCTGGCATCCTGCCTTTGAAACAGAAAAGTTCTGTTCTCTACTAATAGTTAGGATAGCAGATTTGTGGGCAGTGGGTCTAATGCTCTCTTAATGCTGTCTAACCTAGTGCCCACCACACCTGATGGCAAAGAGGCCTACCTGTGAACTTCTCCATAATTGGTCCATTCTTTTCATTCTTTCCTAAAGCAGCTATGGGAGGTGAACCTGGGGTTCCCTTGTTGTAGTCCAATGCTCTAACCATTGCACCACACTGTGAATCGGCCCTCCAAATAATTTGGTGGTACCTTAACCTTGCTTCATTGGCATTTCTGTCTTTGTCCTCCCCAGGATCCCACCAATGGCTACTACAAGGTCCGCGCCCATGAGGAGCAATGTTTAGGAAGCAGCTTCTCTGAGTACACGCCAACCACCCGACCTTTGTTTGGGGCATCTTATCTCTACCCTTCCGCTGGGCCGGTCCAGCCCAAGTTGAATGAGTATGCCCACCGGTACACCCTGGGTACACCAGGCTCTCGTGCAGCCTATGACCCACACGAGCGACTTTGCCCTCAGGAAAGCATGTACAGTGGGACGGCCTGCCTCACAGCCCCCTACAGCTGGGCTTTCACCAGCTACATCAAGCCCAGCAGCTACGAGAAGGCCGAGAGCGGGTATGAGCAGTCGGACCAGGCCAGTAAGACCTTGGGCTGCTCCCGCTTCTCTTATACCTCCCTGTCCCAGCAGTCCGACTATGGGCGCCCTGCCCACCAACGCATGCAGACCCACGTATGACTCGTGCCTGACCCCTGCCAACCTCCGGTCGTCTTCAGAAGGGAGAGAACAGGGAGCGGACACTTCATGTGGCTAATGGACTCCAAAACAGCCAGATAGACTCGGTGCCGAAGACCTGGGCTGAGACATGCCATTCTCATCCTCCGGGGAAGATGGCTGCCAGGCTAGCTTAGCAACGCAGAGTTGCTGTCAAGATGGCCAATAGCCTGCTTGTAAGTCATCTTCATCTGTAGCCAGGTCCATCTCTCTTGGGGAGCGTGAGAGGAAACTGTTTTTAGCCACCTCCACGTCAGGACGTGAAAGTGGATTTTGGACAGCCAAAGGCACATCTCTGCTGAAACTGGAAACAAGTTTTCATGGCTTATTAAGAAGTCTTGGTCTAGGTCTGACTTCAAAATGGTGGACGTGGCTGGCTGCCAGGCCAAGAGCGCTAGTGGAAGCAGCCAGCAGCTCAGCACTTTCAAAATGGTGCTAGGACACGGAGTCGGCAATGGGACTACAGGACTCTCTCGCTCTTTGCTCACTGATAGACTTGCCAAGAAAGGAAAGACTCCAGACTCTGCTCCAGACGCATGATCTTGGGAAATCTCTAAGCATGGGTACTAGGCTTTCCTGATACCCACAAACCCCTCTCTTCCCCCTCCCCCCTGCATCCTGTTTGTCTCACCACTGCTCCCTCTCCAATTTCCTGATACCCACAAACCCCTCTATTGCCCCTTCCCCCTGCATCCCGTTTGTCAAAATTTATCAATTAATCAATCAATCAATCAAATCCTTTATTGCTTAACCATAGGTCATTACATTTGGAAAGAAAAATAAAATATATAAAATGTATATATACTTTAGTATAATAGTGCCATACAGTAAAACTCAGTTATTAACAAATTGAATAAAACAAGATCTTATCTTTTTAGCCGCAAGGGCAAAATGTGCCACAGCAAAAGTAACATTTGATTGTAAATCCTCAAGTAGATAATAAACTAATTGTTCAGGGGAATAACCACACAGGGATTTTACTATTGGTTTCAAAAAACGGCTTCTCGGATTCCCATATAAGGGGCAAATCAGTAAATAATGTAACACATCTTCAACTTGCCTACATCCATAAACACAAAGGCGCTTTGCTATAGGAATTTTTTTATATCTACCCTCTAAATATGCTGAAGGCATTTGTTGAAATCTCAGTTCAGTAAAAGCGCTTCTTAACTGTGGGTAAGTCAGAGTCTCAAAAATAAATGGACATCATATGCTGGATGTTAATATGGGGATACCAGCTTGAATATCGAGATTCCCATAAAGAAACTTTGTCTTGGTAAGTTTCCCAGTCATAAATCCATTCCCTGAGCTCTTTAGGACTCAGGCACAGAAACTTGTCATACTCCAGGTTAAAATACTTTAACTTAAAAAAAAACCTGATTGGCCCATCCTCCAATAAGCATCTGTTCGTTCCAGCATTCTTTTGCTAGAGCTGACTCTTCCATAGCATTGATCCTTCTCCAAAATCGGAAGTAAGCAAGGTCCATTCTAATGGCTAAAGATGGCAGTCCTAGCTCTGCTCTAATATGAACCACAGGAGTGCCTGGAGACAGTCCTAATATTTGTCTCAAAAATTTATTTTGTAAGACTTCTAACTTTCCCTTAAATGAGTCTCCCCACAACTCTGCCCCATATAACATATGAGGTAAGATCTTTGCTTCATGAACTTTAATCAGTGGGGGAATTAACTGTCCGCCTCTAGCATAAAAATTTTTTTCCAACAAACCCATCTGTCTGGCACTGGAGATTAAAATCATCTCACTATGTTGTTTCCAGGTCAGACTCTTTGAAAATTGTATGCCAAGATATTTAAATGAATTTACCTGTTCTATAACATGCCCATCACCATTTATGATTGACAGAGCCCTTCCCAAAAATCATGATTTTACTTTTAGAGTAATTTATTTTTAAATGCTCTTCCTTGCAAAGTTGACCAAATCTATACAACATCCTCTTAAGTCCAATTTGATTCTGAGACATCATAACTAAATCATCTGCATACAGCAGAATAGAAATCTTCCTATCTCCTATAGAAGGAGGAAAAAAAGATAGAGAGGACATTTGTGGGATCAAATTATTTACATAAAAGTTAAATAAAAAAGGAGCTAATATACAGCCCTGTTTAACCCCCCTATTGACCTGGATCTTTTTGGTCAAATAACCTAAATTGCCTAATCGCACTTGAAGCGTATTTTGGCTGTGTAATATCTCAATAAGCCACAATAGGCGTTTATCTATATTGGTCATGGATAATTTGTTCCACAGCCTCTCTCTATCAATTAAATCAAAAGCTGATGTAAAATTCACAAAGGCCAAATAAAGAGATCTTTTAGCATGCTTGGTGTATTTACATATAATATGATGTAATATAAATGCTTGATCAATAGTACTCCTGCCTTTTCTAAATCCAGCCTGTTCATGATGAATAATAGCCTGGCTGTTATCCCACTCTATAAGTTTATTCAATAAAAATCTGGCATATAATTTTGCTGCCACATTGATTAAACTGATAGGCCTATAGTTTGAGGGTTCCTTAGGATCACCCTTTTTATATCTAGGTATCACTATGCTATTTAACCATTCGGAAGGCACTCTACCGGAGTGATTAATCCACGTGAAAAGATTGGCAAAAATAGGGGACCACCAATGCAGGTCCATCTTAAAGATCTCCGCTGGTATCATATCATCACCTGGCGCCTTACCCGTCCTCATAATCTCAATCAATTGTACAATTTCATTACATGAGACCGGAGGCCATTCAGAGCAGTTAGGTATATCTACTGATGGTAAGGGAAAGTCTATCTCACTCCCACAGATATAACTAAAGTGAGAAATCCAGGTTACAGGTGAGATAGAATTTACAATTCCTCTGGTTTGATGTAAGAAACCTCTATTAATTAAACTCCAGAATTGAATTTGATTTTTTTCTTTCTTTGCAGCTTCCAGGGCCTTCCAATTTGCTACATAAAAGCCTTTCTTTTTTATTTTGGAGAAGTCGTTTATACGCCTTGCGAGTAGTCAAATAACATTCCATAGCTTCTTTATTGGCAGCGACTTTTGCATATCTCAATGTTCTAGTTAACTGCTTTTTATGCATAATACATTCTTTATCATACCATGAATCATTGCCCTTCTTCGAGTTCTTTTGAAAGGGAGCCGATACTACGGGTCTAAGAGCCATAATAATTTGCTGGTAAGTCCCACCTATATCAGAGTGGGACTGTATCACCTGCCTTCTTTTCTCTAGTAATTGTTCAGAGTACAACAAGGCTCTAGCACTTGTATCAATCTCCAATGACCATTTTAATCTTCTAACTCCTTGTTCCAAACCTTGCAATGTAGTATTCGTCAACACCCTTGTATGAATTGAATTACAGTTAAAGGACATCATAAGTGGAAGATGATCACTGTCCGCTCTATCTCCTATTGCCATACAGTTTATCCATCCAAACAGAACATTTGAACAAAAAATATAGTCTATTACACTTGCCCCTTTCTCCCTAAGGAATGTATAGTATCCTTTAGAGCTATCCAGATTGGAACCATTTAAACAAATGAGCTGGAATTGGAATATTAACTTCATTAGAGAGCGACCATAATTATTGATCATTTTATCACAAGACACTCTAAATGGACAATGACTCACTTCTGACTCAATACCAAAAGCCAACTCCATTTTGAGACTGTCACCGATTCTGGCGTTGAAATCCCCACAGATCATAAAGGGGATATTAGGATATTCAACAGTTAATGTGTCAAGTAAACCCCCAAAAGGATCCCAAATGACAATTGCTGAGTTCACAATTCTCGGGGGAATATATACATTTATACAAATCCAAGAACTCCTTCTGCATCCCTTAATCAGTATAACTTGCCAATAATTAGAAGACAAACAGGTGAGTTCTGTGCCTTCCAGGCCTGTGGTAGCTGCAATAAAAAGGGCCAAACCTCCACTCCCTCTTCCTTGCAAAGAAACTTTGACCGCAGGCATATGCCATACATTACAACCCTGCAAAAAAGGGCTTTCAGAATCTGTAAGCCATGTTTCTTGGAGACATATAATTTCAAAGGATAACAGATACTGAGTAATATCTGGGTCAATTAACTTATTTTGCCAACCAGCAATGTTCCAGGATAAAAGATTTATAGACTGAGTATGAGGCCTTCACCATTCTGGTCAATCCCTATCATAAAATGGGGCGCGCTGAACCGTTTGATAGTTATAATAACCCAAGGGTTTAAAATTCTCAGGCAATGGTTCCTCAATTCTGCATGATTTACTTTTGCAGAATAACTTATCCGAGACCTGTTTAAGGGCTATATTATTCAGAAAGGTCACAAAGGAGGGACAAGGCTCCGGTCCCCTAATTCGTCTGATTAAGTCCTTAGCTGTCCCGCTGTTTTCCAAAGTCATTTCTGGACTTAAACTGGGAAGTTGATTTATTTTTCCCTTGCCATGAGGCATATTTAGCTACAAACCTTCCCTTTTTTTCCCTTCTAGGGGGCTGAAAATTTCTATCAAATTTATCATTCAGACCCCATTTAAAAGATATTTGCATAAACTCAAATTTATAGAGTAGTCCCCAGAAATGGTGTGCATGTTCCAGATTGCTAAAAATTAACAGAATTCTTCCCCATTTTATATCAGGATTATTTGGATATCGACAAATACAAAAAAAAGAAAAAAAAAAGACTCTTTTGCATTCCAATCCTCACCCAGGATCTTCTTTATGGTCTGTTCAACTTCTCTGGCAGACCTCCATGTATTAGTTGGACAACCCAGGGGCCAATTATTTATAGTAATGTAATAACCATTAGAATTTGGATCAGCCTCCAAGGTAGAGGAATATTCCATTGCTCTACAAGGAAGGATCAAACCTTTAGAATAAAGTTGAGAAGACGGTGCAGGAATGCTATCTGTAGCAGAAGC
The DNA here is from genome assembly GCF_035046505.1 of Tiliqua scincoides. Taxonomy (NCBI): domain Eukaryota; kingdom Metazoa; phylum Chordata; class Lepidosauria; order Squamata; family Scincidae; genus Tiliqua; species Tiliqua scincoides. The sequence goes on along the minus strand of NC_089830.1, from coordinate 14,866,906 downwards.
AATGGGACTAATATTATTTTCTTCATCATGCCAATCATCGATAACTATGAGGTCATTATTAGAAAAGGTCAAATTTGATCTTAATTCTTCTATACTTGAGTCCTGATTATACTTGAGTCCAACCTGACAAGGTTGGAAATCAAAGGAAGGTTGCAAATTATCTTGTGCATCATTCAGCTGACAATCATGACTTCTTGGGATCATAACTTGTTTCTCCATTCGGCTAGATCTTTCATTGACATCTCTAACTCCAATTGTTGTTACATCCACTGTCTGCTGATCTCCAATGGGTTTAAGAGGATCAATAGTTGGAGCTGCTCTTAAAATTCCATCACTTATTAAATTTACATTGAGTTGTAATAAAGCTTTCATTCCCATAATTTCTTGATGCATCATACTTAACTTCTCAAATATTGCCTTAGTCGTTATAGCCGTATGGAAACATCGATCACGCATCTGAGAGCAGAAAAAACTAGAGTGTCCATCATTAGCACCAGTAAGATTATGGGAAAAAACTTCGTCCGAAGTATCTTGTATAGTCATTTTGGGGTCTTCTGAAATATTATAAGATCCCACAACAGGCCACGTAAGCTTCTGAAATAAATTAGGATCCAAAGACCAATTTCCAATATCAAGTGAAATATCAAGTGAAGTATCAAGCCCCTCATTTACTAAGTCCATGTCATAGTTTTCCCTACCACATAGGGTTTGTACAAACAGGCTATTATCTGCAGGATCACTATGCACATTCCTAATTGGAGAAGCGGCTGTATCGACATTTAGAGTTTCATTTAAAAAAGACTTTTCATGAGTAGAACCTACTTTAGAAGAAACACAAAAATCATCTGTTAGCCTTTGAATACACTTGGACTTATTCCCTTGTGTGGGAGAACGAGCACTCTGTGCCCTAGTAACCACCATCTTGAAAGTTGGAATTAAAGCACTTGTGTAAATAAAACGGAAACTGTAAAAACAGAACCGGCTACTCTTGTTTGGAGAGCTGTTTTCCTTTCACTTCAAGTTAATTTTAAACATACAATTCTGCATTCCAGCAAAATCAGTTTTTATATGTAGCAATGTTGTTAAAAGCTACTAGCAACGGCTTTCCCTTCAAGATGGCTGCTGTAGCAAATCTTTATCTTGTTTGACAAATTAGGGCTGATAGTGTCTAATTAAATGCAATTGAGGTGCATTCCAAAGAGCCAACTCTCCGCCAAAATATAAAATATCTTTTCTTATCGAATCCTAGGACAGAAGGCACTAAAAACTTGAAAAATAACCTTGTGGAGACGGAGCTCTCCCAAAGGCAGCTACTTCCTCCAGCCACCTGGTCCCCCTACCAACCCGTTTGTCTCACCACTGCTCCCTCTTCAATTTCCTGATACCCACAAACCCCACTCTTTCTTCTCCACTCTCTTACCCCTCCACTTCCCCTCTCTTCCCCTCTCTTCCCCCTCCACTGGAGAGGATACTCCAACTTCGCCATATGGTGTTGGCACAACATGGGAAGCAGCAGTTACCACTTATAAGTCTTCCCTTGATTGCCGTAGAGCGTGACGCCAGGGGCTGTTTCCGACGGTGGGAGAGATAATTGCATCTAGCTGGGCAGTCCCCAGCCAGTAAGGTGTTGCCTCGCCACGGTCCGTTAACCTCACGGGGTGCGTGGGGTTTAGGGTGAAAACCGACAAGCGGATTGACAACTCTGCACCATGCAACAGAAAACAGAAAACTCCTGCCCTAAAGCTGGGCACCTGGAATGTAAGGACAATGACACCTGGCTTCTCTGATGACCTGCAAGTAATAGACGATGCATGCAAAACAGCGGTCATAGACATGGAGCTGAGCAGACTGCAGATGGACATCGTCGCCCTTCAAGAGACTAGGCTGCCAGATTCCGGATCTGTCAAGGAGAGAAATTTCTCATTTTTCTGGCAGGGAAAACCACCAAATGAAACCAGGGAACATGGTGTTGGCTTTGCGGTCAGAAATACCCTGCTGAAATCCATCATCCCACCTACTGTGGGAAGTGAAAGAATTTTGTCCCTGCAGCTCCAGTTATCAGCAGGACCTGTCACTCTCACCGACTGTTGTCTCCAGCAGAAGCCAAAGACAAATTCTATGTTGATCTGGCCACCACTATCAAGAAGATCCCCGTAAAAGAGCCATTGTTCATCCTCGGCGATTTCAATGCTAGCGTTGGTGCTGATAACAGTTCATGGCCCACTTGCTTAGGTCAGTTCGGCACTGGGAAGATGAACAAAAATGGCCAATGCCTGCTAGAGTTTTGCTGTCATCACGGTCTCTGTGTCAGCAACACGTTCTTCAACACGAAGCCCCAACATGGAGTCTCTTGGAGACACCCAAGATCAAAGCACTGGCACCAGCTCGACCTGATTCTCACCAGACGCTCCAGCCTTCCCAGCATCAAGATCACACGCAGCTATCAGGGTGCTGCCTGCGACACCGACCACTCCCTGGTGTGCAGCAGAGTGAAACTGCAAACAAAGTGACTGTACCACACGAAAAGGAAGGAAGACCTCGCATTGATTCCAGCAAGACCCGGGATCAGAGAAAAGTGGAGGAATTTGCACGAGCGCTTGAGGAATCTCTTCCAGGCCCGGTCGATGCAAACGCATCCAACAGATGGGAACATTTCAAGAATGCCGTTTACAACAACGCCTTGTCCATATTTGGCAAGAAGACCAACAAGACGGCAGACTGGTTTGAAGCCCACTCTGAGGAGTGGACACCAGTCATTGAGGAAAAGAGGAGAGCTCAAGCAGCATACAACGCCTGTCCCAGTGAGCACAACCTGCAGGTCCTCCGAGTTGCTCGCAGCAAAGTCCAGCAGATTGCCAGGAGATGTGCTAACGACTACTGGCTCCAGCTCCGCTCCCAGATACAGATAGCAGCTGACATGGGCAACATCAAGGGGATGTATGACAGTATCAAGCAGGCCCTGGGTCCAACGCAGAAGAAAATTGCCCCTCTGAAGTCTGCTACAGGAGAGGTCATCCAGGATCGGACGCAGCAGATGGAACGCTGGGTGCAGCACTACTCTGAGCTATATTCCAGAGAAAATGTAGTCACCGAAGAAGCACTGAACAACATTGAGTGCCTGCCTGTGCTGGAGGAGCTTGACAGTGAACCAACCCTAGAAGAACTTCACGTGGCCCTGGACTTCCTTGCCTTTGGCAAGGCACCTGGAAAAGACAGCATCCCTGCTGAAGTCCTCAAGTGCTGCAAAGAGATCATCGTCACTGAGCTGCATGAAATCCTCTGTCTCTGCTGGAGAGAAGGTGGAGTACCTCAAGACATGAGGGATGCAAACATCATCACGCTGTACAAGAACAAAGGCGACAGGGGTGACTGCAACAACTACCGTGGCATCTCTCTCCTTAGCATTGTAGGAAAGCTGTTTGCCCGAGTTGCACTAAAGAGGCTCCAGGTACTTGCAGAGAGCGTCTATCCAGAATCACAGTGCGGATTCCGATCCAACAGGTCCACCACTGACATGGTATTCTCCCTTAGACAACTGCTGGAGAAATGCAGGGAACAATGACAGCCACTCTTTATAGCCTTCAGAGATCTCACGAAGGCCTTCAACCTGCTCAGCAGGGATGGCCGCTTCAAGATTCTCCCCAAGATTGGATGTCCACCCAGGCTCTTCAGCACCATCATATCCTTCCACAAGTAAGTGAAGGGCACTGTTGTCTTCGATGGCTCCTCATCAGACTCCTTTGACATCCGAAGCGGCGTGAAGCAGGGCTGTGTTCTTGCACCAACCTTGTTTGGGATTTTCTTCGCTGTTTTGCTGAAGCATGCCTTTGGAACTGCAACAGAAGGCATCTATCTCTGGATCAGCTCTTCAACCTCTCCAGGCTGAGAGCAAAGTCCAAAGTCCAGCTGAAAATGTCTGCGTGACTTCCTCTTTGCCAACGATGCAGCTGTCACTACCCACTCTGCCAAAGATCTCCAGCAGCTCATGGATCATTTTAGCAAGGCCTGCCAAGATTTTGGACTGACAATCAGCCTGAAGAAAACACAGGCCATGGTTCAGGATGTGGACTCACCTCCCTGCATTACAATCTCTGCGCATGAACTGGAGGTTGTCCATGACTTTGTGTACCTTGGCTCAACGATCTCCGACACTCTTTCTCTTGATACCGAGCTAAACAAACGCATCGGTAAAGCAGCTACCACGTTTTCCAGACTCACAAAGAGAGTCTGGTCCAACAAGAAGCTGACAGAACATACCAAGATCCAGGTCTACAGAGCTTGCATCCTGAGTACACTTCTGTACTGCAGCAAGTCATGGACTCTTCGTTCACAACAGGAGAGGAAACTGAATACTTTCCACATGTGCTGCCTCCGACGCTTTCTCGGCATCACCTGGCAGGACAAAGTTGAAACAACACAGTCCTGGAACGTGCTGGAATCCCTAGCATGTATGCACTGCTGAAACAGAGACGCCTGCGTTGGCTCGGTCATGTCGTGAGAATGGATAATGGCCGGATCCCAAAGGATCTCCTCTATGGTGAACTCGTGCAAGGAAAGCACCCTACAGGTAGACCACAGCTGCGATATAAGGACATCTGCAAGAGGGATCTGAAGGCCTTAGGAGTGGACCTCAACAAGTGGGAAACCCTGGCCTCTGAGTGGCCCGCTTGGAGGCAGGCTGTGCAGCATGACTTTTCCCAGTTTGAAGAGACACTTGGCCAACAGTCTGAGGCTAAGAGGCAAAGAAGGAAGGCTCATAGCCAGGGAAACAGACCAGGGACAGACTGCACTTGCTCTCGGTGTGGAAGGGATTGTCACTCCCGAATCGGCCTTTTCAGCCACACTAGACGCTGTTCCAGAACCATCTTTCAGAGCGCGATACCAGAGTCTTTCGAGACTGAAGGTTGCCAACAGTGGAGAGGCACTTGCACTGAGCCAAGTCGACCAGGAGGTGGCGATAGTGTTCAACATTTTTCTGCCATTGAAGCTCTGAAAGATTTGGGGGATTTAATTTTTGTATACGAAAAATAAGTTATTCCTTGTTGTTACTTTTGCCTTACCAGCTGTGGATGTTTTATTTTTTGTTTGTTTGTTTCAGTTTTCCAGAGTCACTAGGGGAAAGGGGTTGTTTGTATTTTTCTTTTTTTTTTTAAAGAATGGGATTCCACATTGGCATTCTATGACCATGCCTGTTTTGAGTCTGCATTTTTATATACAGAGGGGAGATTGCAAATGTATTGTCTACTGCAGAACTCAAAAATATTTATATTTAATTTAAAAAGTGGGAATGGAATGACGATCCTTTATTATTTCTGGGATGTGTACTGGAAAACCCAAAATCTGGAATAGAAGGAGAGAGAAAGGGAAGCACACACTAAGTTTCCTGGGTGACCTTGGGCCAGTCGGTCACTCACTCTCAGTCTCACCTACCTCACAGGGTTGGTGTGAGGACCAAAGATGGGGAGGAAAAATGTTCATCACCCTGAGTTCCTTGGAGGAAGGGCAGTAGAAAAATATGAAATTTGAAAGTGCACAGGTATGCCCAGAAAAGCTCGATCCTCTGTGCCATCTGAATTTTTTTATTTCTCACCTATGCAAACTAGTTGGACTCCAGTTATTAAAAATTCAGGGTTCCTATCTGCAGATATATCTACCCACCACTCCGGCATAGCTGCTCTATAGCTTATTGAAGCCAGCTACCCAAGACGTTCATGTGTTGGGTAGTATGAATGCCATATTGTAACATAAGCGTCTGCACTCCTAGCAATTGACATTTTGAACATAAGAACATAAGAGCAGCCCCACTGAATCAGGCCATAGGCCCATCTAGTCCAGCTTCCTGTATCTCACAGCGGCCCACCAAATGCCCCAGGGAACACACCAGATAACAAGATACCTCATCCTGGTGCCCTCCCTTGCATCTGGCATTCTGACATAACCCATTTCTAAAATCAGGAGGTTGCGCATACACATCATGGCTTGTACCCCGTAATGGATTTTTCCTCCAGAAACTTATCCAATCCCCTTTTAAATGTGTCTAGGCTAGACGCCAGCACCACATCCTGTGGCAAGGAGTTCCACAGACCGACCACACGCTGAGTAAAGAAATATTTTCTTTTGTCTGTCCTAACCCGCCCAACACTCAATTTTAGTGGATGTCCCCTGGTTCTCGTATTATGTGAGAGTGTTAAGAGCATTTCCCTATCCATAATTTTGTATGTCTCAATCATGTCCCCCCTCAGGCGTCTCTTTTCTAGGCTGAAGAGGCCCAAACGCTGTAGCCTTTCCTCATAAGGAAGGTGCCCCAGCCCCGTAATCATCTTAGTCGCTCTCTTTTGCACCTTTTCCATTTCCACTATGTCTTTTTTGAGATGCGGCTATCAGAACTGGACACAATACTCCAGGTGTGGCCTTACCATAGATTTGTACAACGGCATTATAATGTTAGCCGTTTTGTTCTCAATACCCTTCCTAATGATCCCAAGCATAGAATTGGCCTTCTTCACTGCCGCCGCACATTGGGTCGACACTTTCATCGACCTGTCCACCACCACCCCAAATTATGCAAGTTCTCATTTTTCTCCCAAATTTATTCTGAAATTTCTATGGCAGTAACCAAATTTACCATTGAGAAACGAGCTCAAGCTGAAGCTCCACCCCACGTACCGGCAATCTTCAGCCATACCTCTGACTTTGACAAGCCACATCCCTAGCTTTGGCAGGGATTTCCCATGTGCTTTTGACTAGGGAACTGTAAGGGCTAGCACATCACATCGCCTTTGAAAACTGACCACTTTACACACTAAGGCCTTGCTAGGCTAGGACGTTGCTTTTTTGCTATTCCCATTACTGAAAACCTTTCATTGCAGCCATAAGAACTAGAACCTTGTTTATTTATTTTTTTTAATTGAAAGCTGAGATGTGCAGGAATTTGAATGTGGCTCTGTGCCTTATTTTGCCTGCCTGTGGCATATAGGCATGAACACGGCCCTGGTGGTATAGATCAGAAGACAGAGCTCCCAGTGAAATTCTGGGTTCGCCTCTAATGATAGAAGCACGTGACCCCTTTCCTCCTTTTGGACCCTCCCTGGCCACAGGATATAGCTGTGTGCAAACCACCAGCCCACCCACATATCCCTGTTGTAGCCTAGGCTCCAGATTCCCCATGAGAAGCATTCCACAGCTTTTTCCCAAAGTGTCTTCTGAAAACAGATGGGTTGGTGTCATGCCGCCTTTGCAAAAAGAGACTTGGAAATCTCAGGATACGCCTGCTTCTCTTTAGTGTGGGCAGCCCCTCCCCCTTGATAACATTGAAATGATTTCGCTCCCACCCATTCTTTTTCTCCCCACATGCCCAAAATATTCAGTGTCATCACTGTGACAAGTAACATTTCAGGCCTAGTGCCTGAAATGTCTGCATTGGAAGTCAAAAACTGATGCCTGCCACGCTATGACTTTCCTGCAACACAAAATCAAAAGGAGAACGTATATGTGGGTTCGGCTGTGCCCGTCAACCTGGAACATTTATACATAAGAAATGTGTTTTTCCAGCTGTAGGAGTCACTTGAGGTGCCCTGAGTGTGACACCTGGGGCGGCCTGTACTCCCCTTCCCCCCCACACACAAACACTTGTACTGTGACACTACTGGTAGTTGCTCTGGAATGTGCGCCTGGGAACGAGTCCTGAGTTCACACAGCCTCTTACTGCAGCGGTGATTGTGCAGGTTGACCAATGGATCAGAAAACAGGGGCTTGGGCTTCTCTTGTGCCTTTTATCATCAGGACAAGGCAGGGGTCTCCAAAGTTTTTGGCAGGAGGGCCACATCGTCTCTCTGACACTGTATCGGGGGCCAGGGAAAAAAAGAATTCATTAACATTTAAAATTTGAATAAATGTACATAAGTTTACATAAATGAATATATTAAAGATGAACTTCTATGAATGAATGAAGGTCTTGCAATAGCTCAAGACCCATAAAAGGCCTTGCACAAAGCAAGGCTGGCCTTCCCTTTGCTGCTGCTACTGCATCACAGACATGAAACAGCAAGCAGTGGAGAAAGCCCTCATTCCACAGCTCACGCAAGAGGTCAAACAGTTGCTCTCATGCTGAGAGCAGTTGTGTCAGGCCAGTGTGGGCTCCAACAAATCTCCGGTGGGCCAGAGGCTCATTGGAGACTGGGGGCTCCCTGAGGGCTGCACTGGGAGGCCTCGAGGGACGCAAGTGGCCCCAGGGCCAGGGTTTGGGCACCCCTGGGTTAAGGCACAGAAAACAGCAGACAAAAATGTTCACCGTACCGGTAAGCATTGTCACTTGCAGATTGAACACAGAAAGCTGTCTAATACACACAGGGCCCAATCCAATCTAACATTGCAGCACCACTGCAGCCATGCCAAGGAGATGTGCGCTGCATCCTGGGGTGGGGGGGCAGTCATTGATGTCTCCTCAAAGGAAGGGAACATTTGTGCAGTGCTTCATTGTGGCTGCATTGGCACCGGAAAGTTGGAGAGCATCAGTGGCGTCACTAGGGTTTGCGTCACCCCATATGGGAGGCCAGCACGTCAACCCATGATGGACCTCCTCCCATTCAGTGGCCCAGGCAATGCCTTGGGCAGGAGGTGTGGTGATGTACCCAGGGCCTCTGAGGGGAATTTTATCAGGGGGTACAAAGTTTCTTTTGGGCCCCTTTGCAAAGGGGGGCGAGTGAAACAGCGCGGTGGAGGGTGGTGATAGGCAAGCAGAATAGGGATAGGGAGGGGAGAAACAGGGTACAAGGAAGGTAGAGACAGCTGGAAAAGTCTTTGACACCCAGGTCTACCAACCCATGTGGCATCAGTAGTGTCCCCAGCAGACAGCAAGTCTGAGTAAATAGGAAAACGTAAGATCCCAGGAAATTTCACCCCCCTCCCCCCGTGCGTGTCACCCTAGCATGCGGGCTGCACCGAGTGACGCGCACAGGGGGATGACACATTCCTGGCCAAAATTTGGGGCCCTAAGGCTGCAATCCTATAACGCTTTCCTAGGAGTAAGCTTCATTGAACTTACAATGGGACTTACTAGTAGACATATATCAGATTGTACAGAAAGGGCCCAATCCTAACCAGCTTTCCAGCACCGATGAGGCCACAATACAGCCCCAAAGAAAGGGAGGACATGTTCCTTTACCTCGAGGAGGCCTCCGTGACTGGCCCCCCACCGCAGGATGCAGTGCATGCCCCATTGGCATGACTGCATCAGTGCTGGAATGTTGGATAGGACGGGACTCTAAGTCTGCAAGTTACATGCTGGCTCTGTTCCGGAGGTTCCCTGCTTTTCTACAGAGGTCCCAGGTTCAATCTGTGGTATGTCCATGTATGGTGGGGGAAAAATGCCACCCTGAAACCCTGGGGCAGCTTTCAAAAGACACGGAATTTCTTCTGGGGGAGGAACCAACTGGCACTCTTGAATTTCCTCTCTCTCCATTCCTCTCTGCTCCATTAATGAGGCCTAGATTGTGCGACACCCTTTGGCACAAATGTAACACGGAGAGTGACATGCAGCATTTATTATCTGGAAAAACCCTCCCCCGAGGGCTTCTTCCACAGCAGCTGGCAGACGGTGACTTCATTCGGCCTACCGAAGCGCATCATGCTACACCAGGGGTCGGCAACCTTAAATACTCAAAGAGCCATTTGGACCCATTTTCCGGAGGAAAAAAAACCTCAGGAGGCACAAAACCCTTTTGACATCTAAAATGAAAATATGTAGTTCTTTTTTAACCTCTATGCTCTTATAGGTCCCATTTTTATAATATAGCCCCCTCTTGTAGCTTTTAGTTAGTTTTGTCACACATTCCTGTCCTGTGTTTTCAGACACCTGGTCCTCTATGGTGTTTTTCCTGATTCCAAGGCCATTCTCTGCCTGGAGAATTAGGCCCACTTTAAGCAAATTAGCTCCCCTTCTTTCCCCCAACAAATGACCCTGGTTCTGCCCTGCAGCCCTGCTGGACCCCACCTCCAGGGTAGCTCGCCTGTTCAACCTGCAGAGGTCCTCTCTCCTGCCAGCAGCCTCCCACCACTACAGCAGACCCTGGGTCCTCTGCAGGTCTTGGGCACAGCAGCCACACTTCAAACTCCAGTGTCTCCAGCAGTCCACTAGTCACAAAGTCAGTCAGAGCATCCAGGGCCGAGTCCAAAGTCAATAAGCCAAGTCCCAATCCAAGGTCAGATTCCAAAGTGAGTCATTCAAATCAATCAGAGTATCCAAGTCAGCGTCAATAAGCCAAGTCAGTCAGTTTCCTCTCCAACCTGCACTCCTTCTCCAACCCACACCCCCTTCCTGCCTCAGGTGCTCCTTATATCCCTGAGGGCCCTATTGCCTTCAAGTGGCTGCAGCTGTGCAGCACACGCTGCTGGATGCCCAGGGCTTACCCTTAAAGGGGCCACTGCTGACACCACATCTACCTCCTCACCAGATCTTCCTTGATTCCAATACATATGGCGGTTATGACATCTGCTTATCTTACATGGATAATAAAGAACTCCCCCCACCTTCATCAGATGGTACAGAAAGGGCCCAATCTCGCTGCTGGAAGGAAAAAAGGACACAGACTCCAGAGGTGGGGAAGAGAAGAAGCCAGAGCTGGGGGGGGGAGGTGGGGGGGCAGCCACAGGCCAGCTTCTGCCCTGCCTGCCTGTCCTCCCTCACTCAGGCTGCAACTCTCTCCACACTATCCTGGGAGTAAGCCCCATTGACTACAATGGGACTTCTGAGCAGTTGGTTGGAGCTCTCAGGTTGCAGTCCTCTCCACACCTTCCTGGGAGGAAGCCCCACTGACTACGGTGGGGCTTACTTGGGAGTAGACCTGCACAGGAGGGGGCTGAGGCTACAGCCCTCCACACCTTCCTGGGAGTAGCCCAGGGACTACAGCGGGGCTTGCTCGAGAACAGACCTGGCGGGCGCAGGCTCCCATTCATCCGTCCTTGTGCTTGGCCTTGAGCAGGCTCCAAGGCTGCCATCCCAGGCACCCTTTCCTGGGAGTAAGCTTCATCCGCTGTAATGGGGCTTACTACTGAGTAGACAAACAGGATGTCTCCTCTGCTGTGGAGGAAAAGCCTCTCTTTGCACTGAGTGGGGACCTGCTCAGGGAAAGGCGGTCTGCAAGGGCTGAGGAGGAGGGCGTCCTGCTGGAGAGTTGAGGAAGGGAAAAACAGGGAGCTTAAGCCTGTAATGGGGCTTACTACTGAGTGAGATATCAATGTGTAATTTCATGCAGAAGGCAATGAAACAAACCACATTGAAATATCTGTGTTCTAACAAAAGGTGCAGCCCAAAAAACAGTGGGGGCGGGGCAATGGTGCATCACCACGCCCACCACCTGGGGCGTTGCCCCGCCCACTGCATGGGGTGATGCACAGGCCTCCCGCACTGGGTGACGCGAATCCTAGTGATGCCACTGAATAGAAATGACCAGTGGAGAAGCACAGTCGATTGACTCTCCCCCTTTTCTTCTTCTTCTAGGAAACAAGACTGCAGAGTTAGACCATGCAGTCCTAGCAGTGGGATATGGGATCCTCCAAGGGGAAAGCTATTGGCTCATCAAGAACTCTTGGTCCACCTATTGGGGCAATGATGGCTACATCCTCATGTCCATGAAAGACAACAACTGTGGCGTGGCAACCGCTGCCACTTCCCCCATCCTGGCCTAATGGTGAAGATGGTCCAGGCTAGTTGACCTTCTGGGAGGCCTCTGCCATGTGGCATTTAGAATTGGGTTGACCTGAATGAGGCTGGAATTCAGGACCATCTGCATAGCAATGCCTCATTGCATCTCTGTAGAAGAAATTCCTAAAGCAACAAAACTCATGTCATGCAATGAAAGGACTTCAGTCTTGTTACTGCATTTTTTCAGCTCAGTATCTCTGTTTAACACGGACGCAGACTGCTCTGTCCAGTACCATGCCATGTGGCTGCACTGCGCAAGGACCTGATCCCCTACTTCACTTTCTGCCCAAGAGGTAGGGAAATGTTCCAGACCACATAACATTCACATTTGGGTGACCAGAATAAATTATGTGTGGCAAACAAACATGCCTAGACAGCTCAAGTCATTTAAACTGTTGCAACTTCCTGTGTAAGATGACAGATTTATCCTCCATGTCTATGCCAGTGATTTCTTCACCCTAACAGCACCTTCAGGAAGGTGACCCCATCTAGAGCTTTGCATGTCCTTAAGGTGCTACAAGACTGTTTTTGTTCTAATTCATGCCTGAAATCATCTGTAGCTTGGGACATTTTAAACTACAGCCAAGGGCAGCAGGGATACAGGGAAAGGGGAGAACCACCCCGCAAATGACCAGACCCACCAACTAAAACTTCTCTACACCAGAAATGCTGTTCTTCTGATCCAAGATGCCCCAAAGTGATTGTAAATAGCCGTGGGCATCTTACGGTGCAATCCTAACCCCTTATGTCAGTACTTTCCAGCACTGGCCTAGCAGTGCCAATGGGACATGTGCTGCATCCTGCAGTTGGGTGTCACTCATGGAGGCCTCCTCAAAGTCAGGAGCTGTTTGTTCCTTTACCTCAGAGTTGCATTGCCCTTAAGTCAGTGCTGGAAAGCACTGGCATAAGGGGTTGGGATTGTGCCCTTAGTTTTTAAGAGGAAAGGCAGGAAATCTTTTAAGTGAAAAGCCACACAACATCCAAAGCCAGTAGCACAGAGTTTCAAAACTCTTTAATTGAAGCTCTACAGCAATGAGAACCATCCTGCAGATCATGAGAGCCACATTTTTGAACAGCCACCATCTGTAACGGCCTCCTCTGGAGCCTGGTTAGATTGAATTTCTGGTTTAAAAAAACCCTGGAAGAAAAAAGAAACAGTTAAGTTTGTAAAAGAAATGGAAAAAATGAGGGATCTGATGGATTCCCAGTAGACTAGTATAAATTGTAGTTGGACCGAGCAATCTGTAAACGACATTCTCGAACACTATACAGTCCAATTCTCTCCCCCCCCCTTTGTTCTACTGTGCACAGATGTCTTGAATGGCCCGAAACTAGGAACAGACCACACCCAGTTTGAGATTTAGGGCCCAGTCCTATCCAACCTTCCAGGCTGACGCATGGCTGCCCCCACACCACCAGATGCAGCACATGCTCTGTTGGCATGTCTGCATCTGCACTGAGAGGTTGGATAGGATTGGGCCCTTAATCCCATCACTGGGCAAAAGTTCTCTTCTTTGCAAGTCTATATAGCAGGGATGGGAACTCAAATCAGGTGGCCTGAGTCCAAACCATGAAAACACGTTTTTTGCTGACTCATGTACACTCGAGTCATCTATGTTGATGATTCCGGCACTGACTTGAGTCTGAGACCCCTGACTGAGAGTCATGAATGTAAACAACTTAAGTGCATAAGTCTGGGTGTGCTTGCTTACTTTTTTCATGGTGTGAAAGACCTTGTGGGGCCATAATTCAGACCGGGTGAGCAGCAGGGAAATTCCAGCCAGGAGGCAGGGAAGGGTTAATGTTTTGGCTTTGCATTGAACAAGAGGTGGGGGATGGGAGGCAGCAGCAGGCTCTTTTGTCCATCTTTGAAGGAACCAATGATAACACAGGCCAACACACACTTTGCTTCCTTAAACGTTACACCAATTCCTGGGTATATTTGGGGTGCCTATTCTAAAAATGGCATCTGTTTTGCCTTAGCACATCTAGTTTGGGAGATATAGTATAGCTTCGTTAGTGAATAGTTCAAGCAGCTTCCTCATGAGGAAGCCATGGTGTAGTCTCCAAAACTAGACATGATAGGGCAAAATGGATGCCATTTTTGGAATAGGCACCCCAAATTCATATCAACTCACCATAAAGTTTGGGAAAAACTTTTCTGACCCTCAATTTTGTAGGCCTGTGTAATTGGACAAAGGATGAGTAGAAGGAGGAGCCCAAGGGATGGGGGTAGGGTTCTTGCCTGGGGAGTGACTTGGGAAGCCGGGGCGGGGGGGGAGGTGTGTGGGAGGTGGTTTTAGCAATTGAAGAGAAACTCATGGCTTCAGCAGGCTCACTAAATTCCTGGCCACAATGGGACTACTGAGTAGAGCCGCAAAGGATTGGATCCTACTGGTAAGCCGCCCAGCTGGTGCACCTGACCCCCCTCCCACTTGCCCCTTCTGTCTCCACTCTCACGCAGTCCGTCCCACCCCCCTCCAGCCTTGCTGACACGTGTATGGGAAAGACATGACTCAAGTCAAACTCAGTTCCAAAAATGCTTTGGACTAGTCCCCACGGTCTCCCCTGGGGGCTGGCGATAAGAATAGGCCCTCGGTTTGGCTGCACTTGTCATAAGAGGCCACTAAACAGCCACCGGGTAGATGGGACTCGTTAGCCTGGGAAGGCAGCTCATCTGAGAGAAGGAAAGCTCTGATCCCAAACCTCCACTGCCTTGTGGCTACATCCAGTTAAGGAAAAGGCTTCAGGAGTCAACCTCGAGGCAAAATCCGGAGCCGGAGTCCCTGAGGCAGTTCATGGCTGAACACAGTCACGTTCTGGCAACTCCTGCAACGCCGCTGGAACCAACCGTATTGGCTTCTGCCTTTCCATTGGACCATTTCAGCGACATGGAGAGGGGGAATTTGCTGCATGGGTAACAGTCTATCCTCCATACCTCCTTTACCCAGACTTCACGCACTGGAGAGGGCACTCTGGTCCAGAACCACTATTCAGAGCGCGATACCATAGTCTTCTGAGACTGAAGGATGCCAACACTGCAGTCCCCACGGCCACGCATTATGCACGAGTCGAATCAAAGAGGACGGGGAATTGGGACCCAAGTCGAGTCTAGCCGCTGGGGATTTTCTCATCCCTGCTGTATAGTTCATATATACAATCAGTTCAGGAGGAAGGGACATGTAATGATTGAGTTTCCTTTCTTGTTTTATTCTGGGATTATCCATAGCCTTGCCTCAGACCTCTTTGAGGCTTGCCTATTTGCAATTGGTTAGGTTTTGGGGTTCTTCTTCTTGTAAATTGGAGGCTTCCAAAGATGACCCCTCTCTGCCTCGATTTGTCTTCATGGTGATTGTGGAGTCCACCAATTTGGACTTGGACAGAAAGGCAGAATTGGGGAAAGGAGGAAGCACCTGCTCCACGACTGCCCTGCCAGTCATCCCAGGGGTGTTTATACTGGTGAATGAGAAGGACTCTCAACGGTGAATGTCTGGGCCAAAAATTTCCTCCCTATACCTTTGTGAATGGCCTGAGGCAGGGGGAGGTCCTCTCATCCAAGTTTTGGGGTGCAATCCTATCCTGCGCTGGTACAGGCAAGCCAGGAGGCTTATGCTGCATCCAGTGCAGGATTCTGGCCAGAAGCAGCTTAGCCATAGGCAAGGGAAAACTTTTCCCTTTACCCCTGGGTAACAGCTGCTGGCCACTATGGGTCTCTTTGAATTTGTACCACCTCTGGACGTGGCACAAATCCAAGGAGAGCGCAGTGGCTTCAAACTGCTCCATTCTCCCTGGGAAGAGGGGTTGTGATTTGGCATAACTGCCGGATCCCAGCCCAACTCCCTCTCTCTGCCCGCCCACCCCCGCCCACCCCCGGGGCTGCCCACTGCTCACCCACACCCCACCCAGGAATTCCTCTGTCCTGCCTCCTCCCTGCCTCCCCCTGCCTTCCCTATGCCTACCTTTCACTCTTGCATCGGCCCACCCAGGCCATCGCAAGACTCAGCAGGGAAGCCGCCACAGAGGCTGGATTCAGCCTCCATGTGTTGGCGCATCTCCTTGTGGCTTCTGGCACGTTAGCGACCCTCTCGGGCCGGCGCAATAAACTTGTGGCCCAAGGCACGGTTAGGATTGTTTAGCCCACTCTTGCTTCTGAACATCCACTGACCTTCCCAGCCTTCGTCAAGGGCTCTGCTCTGACCATCAGAAATGAAAAAGGGAGATCTTTTGCTCCTAATCCAACCACCTGCTTCTCTTGCCCCTTGTGCCGAGATCGTACAGGTCCACTGGGGTGCAAACCAGACTCTGCCTCCTTGACTTCCTGTGGGAGACACTTGTGCAGAATCTCCAGGAAGTTTGCCCTCCTCCTTGCCTGTCTTGCCAAAGTGCTTCTGGAACACATGAATGCTGCATTCCAGATGAAGAGGGAAATTGAACAAGTCATAAAACCTAAATCAGAGATTATGGGGATAAACATCACAAAATGGCTCCACCTTCTCAGGTAGGAGAAAAGACAAAAGCAAAATGGAGGGATAGATGTATTAAGACATTTGGAGGGGGGGAAATTACTTCCATTTTGCCTTAGCCACCCAGAATGGTGGGAGGAGGAGGAGTTGCTTGCACAGAGCATTCAGGTGCCTGCAAACATAGTGCTGTGTTCCCCCCCCCAGTTATGCTACTGATCAGGTTGGATTTGCTCACCTTCCTGCAGCTTGGGCTTTGTGGCGCCAGCCCTGCACGTGCTGCTGGCCCTGCTTTATTGCCCGCTGGTGGCTTATCTGTAAGGATGTCACACAAAACTAATTTTTATATTATCTTAAAGGTAAACCACAGAATTGCTTCTCCAAACCTATTGGAAAAGAAGTGCATGCACAAGTTCACATAGCTGTGAGCATGAAATACAGCATGATGCAGCCCCATTAGAGTTGATGAGACTTACTCTCAGGAAAGAGTGGCCATATGCACCAGGGGCTCTTCATCTAAAACAAAAGAGGTGGCTCATTTAAATATATACAGTCAGTTCTTGTTATCCTCGAGGGTAGGTTCCTGGAAAATCGAGTGGATACCGTGTTAGCAGATTCTGAATCATTGAGCCTATGGGAAACATGGGGTTCGGTTCCAGGGAAACCTCTTCAACATATACTCTATGCACTTTATGAACCTGATGTCTATGGGGTTAGGTGATACGGAAGGCTCATCAACATCTGATGCTTCCGCCTCTGTGCTGGCTGTCCCTTGACTAGTTCAAGGTTGCTGACCCAACAACAAGCCTCCTAGTTCAGCAGTGGGAAGGGGGTAGCTTCACCTGTCCTCGTCCTCAACCTGACTCTTGGCTCCTTACCTAGGCTTGCCCCAGAGCAGCCCTCAAGTAGCCTTCCATTGGCCTCTCATCATCGCCATTCTGAAGGTTCAGTGGCAAGTCCCCAAGACAGTGTCAAAGATGGCAGGGCAAGTCAGGAAGTGGACACAAGTGTGCCCAACCATTCTCCATGGGCCAATCCCAAAGTCCCTTTGGTATCCAAAACTGACCTAAAGTAGACAACTTTCTAAAAAACTGACTAGATGCAATTACGCCAACTCCTTCCATATACTGTTGGCCATATACTGTCTCTTCCTCTCACCCCTGAATAGCACCAACACTGCCTTCTGCTCACGAGGAGGAGACTGTCTCTTCTCCTTCTCCTCATGCAACCTCTCTTGCCCCCACTTGCCTGCCTGCTCTTAGCTGCACTGCCCCCATCCCAGTGCACCAGCACAATATTCACAGGTAATGAGAACAGAGTCAGATAACTAGAAGTAGGTAGCAATTCTGCCCCTTGAACATAAGCAAATGCACATATAAAGAGGAACTGAACTATCATGGGTGCAGCTTCTTTTATTACAGAGTTCCCACCACCTGATAGGTGCAGAGAGGAGTACACCCATCCCAGCAATCTTCTGTCAAAGTCCCTGTGGGTATGCAGTAATGGAATCTGTGCATGTGCCGGCCAACTATCTGAGGAGTTACATTTTTATTATCCCTGTCTTTCGAGGATGACTTACCAAATCAGATTCAAATATCAGGGAAGAAAGTCCTCTGAGGCTGAGCTTCCGAACCCCAAGTTTCCCATGATCCAGCCACTGAAGGAGAGAGTCTTTCGTCACGATGTTTCCAAGCTCCTTCACGCGGTTCAGGAGCAACTGAAAGCCCAAGAAGGACAACAGAAGCAAATTAATTGGGGTGAACACTTTGGTTCACCTTGTTGAGCTCTTTGCAGATGAGTGTTCATGGCTTTATCCACCACATACAGATGCAGAGGGCACAGTTATATCATTGGTTTAAATTTGGTGAAAAGCCATTTCCTCTCCTCAGAGCATCCTGGGAACTTTATTTCTGTGAGCGGAGCCAGAAAACTCTTGCATTGGCAGTGCCATCACAAATCCCAAGATTTGCTGGAAGGAACTTCATCAGTTGAACTGAACAGTAAATGGATAGAAGTTTAGAACATAGAGTTGCCTGGAGACACCCAGAAACATCTATCACAGTCTCTTCTGCAAGCTGAAGCAAAGACTCAAAGAGTGAATTCCAAGTCATTCACATGCCTTGTCTCCCTGACCATGAGGTCATAGATTCAGGGCAAAACCAGCGCAGAGGGTATAAAATTCACACACTCCTCTGTAAACACAAGTAGACTCTAACTGATCATTTGATGCCCTGTAATGGTGCCCATAATTTGCCATTCACATGCCACACACGTTTTTTTTCCCCAACAGAAGGCAGGAACACAGTCCAAACACTTTCTCTCAAGGCAGAGACAGTTGACAGTTGGTTGACAGTTGACAGTTTCTTCATAGGGTTTGTTGGGGTGAGCCTCATTTATGAATAGCTTTAGTTTTGCTGCAATCTTTATTCATCATACACTGGATACATCCATCTTTGTTGTGTTTGTTTATTGCTCTGGAAGCTCATATATTAGGCTCTAGCATTAAAGGGCATTTTCTTTCTTTCTTTCTTTCTTTCTTTCTTTCTTTCTTTCTTTCTTTCTAACCCTAGTTTGTTGCATCGGTTTCTTCATAGGGTTTGTTGGGGTGAGCCTCCTTCGTGTGCTTGAAACATGGTGTCTCAAGAACCGGATAAGGTAAGTGGATTTTTGATTCTCCCAAGGTGCCTTCCAGATGTGGGGTTGCTGGGCTGCGACTCGGTGCAACCTAAGGAGGGGCACAACAGTACCACAACAATATTTGTGTAGCTCCACAATGAGAAGAGAGAGAGGTATAGTGATTAGCGTGTAGGATGAGACTCAGGGAGACTTGGGTTGAAATCCGCATTTGGTCCTGAAGCTTGCTTGGTGACTTTGAGCCAGTCACAACATCTCAGCCTTACCTACTGTGTAAGGTCATTAGGATAAAATGGCAGAGGATCGAATGTATGCCAGCCTGACTCTTTGGAGGAAGAGCAAAATAATAATAATAAATACTGTTTTTTCCACATTGCAGGTTTGTGCTCGAGGAAGGGTTTCTGTATGGTAGATTTTCTGTACTGAAAGCCATTAAAAGACGATGTATTTCACATTCCATGAGCAAAATCTAATGTGTCTAGTTAAGACCATTCAGATCCAAAAACTGTCTGCTCCAAACCCCAGATACGGAGAGCACTTTAGGGTAGTGATGCTACTGATCTAACCCCATGGAATCCAGGCCAGCAAGAGGAACAGCATCCCTCACTTCAGAGCCTTTTTGCAGGTCCAACAACTCTCACTATCCGGCAGTCCGGTGACAAGGGACTCTGCACTCTGGTGACAAGGGAAGGGATCCTGGGGTGCAAATTTTGAGTCTGTGTCACTTGAAGTGCAGACCTGATGTCAGTCTCAGCATTCTCAACATGCTACACTGAGCAGGATTCCTTGAGGGAATCCATGGAGGTTACGCGGATATTGTCAGCCCACATCAGTTTGTTGAGTGTGTTTTTTCTTCTCCATCTGTCTCCTTCTCCCAGAAACCTGGAATATTCCAACGAGGGTCCAGACTGTGCTGAAGTCCCAGACAAATTTCAGAAAGAGAGGCTGAGGTGTGAGCTGGCCACTATCCACCATCTGATAATAAGCCTAAACCATCCGATCTGGGCACAGGCTCTGGAAAAGTGTTCAGATCTGCTGACAGAGATCCAGAAATACGTGAGTCACTTAGGGCAATGATGGTGAACCTTTTAGAGACCGAGTGCCCAAACTGCAACCCAAAACCCACTTATTTATCGCAAAGTGCCAACACAGCAATTTAACCTGAATACTGAGGTTTTCGTTTAGAAAAAACAACTCATACATTAACATCTTTTACCTACTATTACTTGTAACCCGTAATGAACTTTTCCTCTAGAAATTTGTCCAATCCCTTCTTAAAGGCATCTTGGCAAGTTGTCATCACTGCTTCCTGTGGCAAAGAGTTCCACAGACTAATTACATGCTGGGTAAGGAAATATTGGCAGGGAAGGGTTGGCTGCAAGACCTTACTGCTGCTCATTTTCTCAAACAAGAAACATTTTTTTTTTAAAGCCCCACCCACAGAAGTGGGCTCTAAGGCTGCAATCCCAGCCACCCTTTCCTATGAGTAAGCCTCATTGACTCTAATGAGGCTTACTTCTGAGTAGGCATGCACAGGAGCAGGCTCCAAGGCTGCAATCCCGGCCACTCTTTCCTGGGAGTAAGCCTCATTGACTCTAATGAGGCTTACTTCTGAGTAGGCATGCACAGGAGCAGGCTCTAAGGCTGCAATCCCAGCCACCCTTTCCTATGAGTAAGCCTCATTGACTCTAATGAGGCTTACTTCTGAGTAGGCATGCACAGGAGCAGGCTCCAAGGCTGCAATCCCAGCCACTCTTTCCTGGGAGTAAGTCTCATCAACTCTAATGGGGCTGGTTGGATGGCTGCATCATGCTGTATTTCATGCTCACAGCTATGTGAAATTGTGCATGCACTTCTTTTCCAATAGGTTTGGGGAAGCAATTCTGTGGTTTACCTTTAAGCCTTGCTGACCTTTGTGATAGATCATTAAGAAGACACTGCTTTGCAGATGCCTGATCTCGTCTGATCTTGGAAGCTATGCAGGGTCAGGCCTGGTTAGTACTTGGATGGGAGACCGCCTGGGAATACTGGGTGCTGTAGGCTTATACCATAGTCTTTCGAGACTGAAGGTTGCCAACCATTAAGAAGACAATCCATCAATCAGTCCTCCAATTCACTCAGCCCCTCCCTTGACCAAAAATGATGCAAAGTGATCACCTTTATTTCATGTGCTCAGGGGGAAGGGAGGGGTCACCTGGAGAGAGAAGGACTGATGGATTGTTTATATCATTTCCCTAAATATTTCTCTAAATTATTTATTTCCCTAAATGAAGTCAAATACTCTTCTCTCATAAAGAAGAGAGAGATGGAGAGGGAGTTTGGCGTGAAGGAGAGAGAACTGCTTTTCTTGTTCCTCTTCTCACTCCATCTCCTTCTTTGTTTTCAAATCCAGGCAGTGGGAAGAGAAAAAGGTTTAGTAAAGGTTTTTTAGCAATTGCCTTGGGCAGCAAAACGCTGGGCAGAACCCAACAAATGGAGATGGGTTCCCCCCCCCCACAGGGTGACCAGGTATCTTCTTTTTCCAGGACATATCCTCTTTTTCAGCCTCGTGTCCTGGAAAAGAACTTTAATGTCCTCCTTTTCCCTGTGAGTGGGCCCCTGCAGGCAGCGCAGAACTGTCTTGTAATTAATGTTAAATGTAATAAATTATAAGTAATAGAGTTTTGAATTTAAGAAGTAATATTGTTTTATGATTGTGCCCTAAGTGTTTAAATTAACCACATGAAATCAATACATGAATGTTCATAGCTTTTATTGTGTTATGTCCTACATTTTTCTTGGAATTCCTACATTTTGGGGTGCCTGATCCTCTTTTTGCCGTTATGACATCTAGTCACCCTCCCCCGTCCACCAGTCTGCTGCCAGAGGAATTCATCTCACCTGGCCTCATGGATGTTGCCCTGCCTAGGACGGCAACAGCCTCTGAGACATTTTGCTTCTGGGTACCTTAGCAGTGGCCCTTTGCTTTCCTGACAGGTTGAGACATTGCTGGAACATTTCTTTGAAAAGAGTAAAACACAACGGAAGGGTGAAAGCAACATGGCGTTATTAGCTTTTGCCGTGCTCGCTGGTGAGAACATTGTCAAAGTGGTGAACTTTCTCCTCCAGCATCCTTTCAGGTATCTATTTATTTAAAGCATTTCTCCCTCTCTGTTAGTATTTATAAAAAGCCACCCAAAGCAGCTATAGGGGATTTCAGCTTGTACTGCCTTGGATGGCCCATTGGGGATCTATGGGGCTTATAGTAGTGCCTAAGGGCCCAATCCTATCCAACTTTCCAGCACTGGTGTAGCCACAATGCAGCCCCAAGGTAAGGGAACAAATGTTCCCATACCTTGAGGAGGCCTTTGTGACTGCCTCCCCACCACAGAATGCAGCGCATGCCCTGTTTGCACGGCTGCACCAGTACTGGAAAATTGGATAGGATTGGGCCCTAAGTATCATGTCTCTGCACCCAGGATAAACTTAAAGCAGGGTTCCCCACCACCCTCTCTGCCTCCCTACCAGAATGAAGAATACTCTCTGTTCTGGAGCATCTCTACGGGTGTCCGGTCACATCTAGTTCATGGTTTAGTTTCCTAATATTTCAAACTTGATTTGTATTAGGAGCCAGAAATTGTAGCCTTGTATGCACATAGACCAGCGTTTCTCAATGTTCATCCCACACTGTACCACTTTGCATGATCCACCTATTGGAAGTACCAGCAGAAGTGATTGCCAGTTACTTCTGGATTGGGAGGCCAGATGCCACATGACAAACACCAATCAGGAAGAGGCTCAGGGTGCTTTTTAGAGTAGGTGAAAAGCCTGCTGCTCACTGAGCCAAGCCTCCTACTGAAGTTGGTCACATCGGTTCATTTGTCTTGCTGCCAGAAGCAGATGCCTGGGGGTCCCACATGTACCATCAGACACAACCTCAAGTATCGCTGGTGGTACACATAGCACTGGTAGAGAAACACGGACATAGGGTGCAATCCTCACCTCTTATGTCAGTACTTTCCAGCACTGGCATAGCGGTGCCAATGGAACATGTGCTGCAACCTGCAGTTGGGTGTCACTCATGGAGGCCTCCTCAAAGTAAGGGAATGTTTGTTCCCTTACCTCGGAGCTGCATGGCCCTTAGTGCTGGAAAGCATTGACATAAGGGGTTAGGATTGCACCCATAGGCTCATTGTGTATGTGCATGCTTCTGTGCCTGGCTGAGATTTAGTGGCAGTTCTGTGGGCACTGGAGACCTGTACAGGCATTTTATTTTATTTTTATTGCTTAAACAGAACCCCCCAAAAATAGTATTACATGGATACATGCTTATGGGTTCCATACTTTAAAAAAAGGGGGGGGGGAAATACACACACACATATACAAAGTATCTGCATATCAACACTTCATGCAGCTTAGGTTATTATAGCAAGTAATGGCCTCCAGATATCCTGAAATATATACAGTGGCGTAGCTAGGTCACTTGACACCTGGGGCCCATAAATTTTTGTCTCCTCATGCAACATAATTATTTAATTATTAATTAATTATAATAATTCATTCACATTTTTATACCACCCTTCCTCTAAGCAGCTCAGGATGGTGTGTGTGGTTCCTCCCTTTATTTTTTCCTCACAACATCCCTTTGAGGTAGGTGAGACTGAGATATAGTAATAGTCATGACATGTAGTTAATAATAATAATGGCCAGAAAATAAATGCAGTGAATATTTCCCCACAATCAATGGATGAAATTCTGCATCAAATGATCTCATGATGGTATTATTCCTAACATGATGGCATTATTCCTAAAAACCACGATTTCCAGAATTTTGGTCACTAGGGTGTCAACCCCCCCCCCAGATGTCTCATTGGCCTGTTTTGAATTAAGGCAGTGGTTCTCTCATGTTTACACTGGGACCCACTTTTTAGAATGACAATGTCTGGGACCCACCAGAAGTGATGTCAGGAAAAATTCCTGGCCCTGATCAGTAAGTTGATGTAAAAATTGCCCTATCAGTCCAGCTACTCCATCAAAAAGATTCCCTGTTAATCTTTAAAGTTGGATTCACTGTGCAGGCAGAACTCATTGACTGCCATATGTTCTGCATCATGTATGGGAAAGCCCCTAGCTCAGTGATAGGGCACGCGCTTTGTACATAGAATGACTTGGGTTCAATCCCTGGCATCTGCTGTAGGGCTGGAAAGTGGATTTGACCCCTCTCGGAAATGCTGAAGAACCATCGCCAGTCAGAATAGGCAATGCTAAGTGAGATGGTATCGGGCAGTTTTGCACTCTCTCTGGGATTCCAGTGTTCATGATTATTACAGTTCTTCTTGCTCAGTTACTGCTCCCTGTGGGTACATCTGACATGTAGGAATGCCAGAAGAAAGTAAGGAATCCTGGGGCTTGTAGTTTGCCAAAGAGCATGCTACATAGGGCGGCACCAAGGCTGACTCCAGGTTGGAGGGGGCCATCAGTAAGGTAGGCAGATGTTGCCACGCCTGGTCCAAGGGACCTAACTGTCTGTTTTTCAATTCACAGCGCTTGTCAGGAGCACTGGCCAGTGGTGTTTGCCTGTGCAGATACAACCCTGCTCCTTGAAGCCCTGCTGTATGAGATGCGGGGAAAGCCAGAAGAGCAGACAAGTGTGGTAAGAGCTGTGCTGTGGAACTGTGTCACGATTCCCTTCCCCCGGTAGCGTATGAGTATATCCTGCAGTTCCACGCAAGGAGAGAGAAGCCACCGGAGTTGGTACTGAGGGCAAAATCTACACACCAAAATTCACCCTGAAGAATATCAACTTCTTCAATATCAATGAATGTTAATATCCACAACAATCCAGAATATTATTTCAGGGTTTGAACCACAAGTGTGAATGACTGTCCCTCGTGCATGATGTGCTCTCCTTTTGTCTGGAAAGAAGGAGAGAATTGATTTCTGTTGGAGGGACTGAGAGGCTTAGTCAGCTCCTTGAGCTCTTGATCTGGTATACTCTAGCACAGGGATTTTCAACCAGTGTGCCATGGCACATTGGTGTGCTGCCAGTGGTTCACAGGGGTGCTGCAGGAGTTTGGGAGAGGGTCATTTATCAGTAGGGCCGTTGGGGTGTGCAAGCCCCACACCTGTAGTGCAATGTGCCTTGTTAATTGTCCAAAAACTGATGGTGCGCCTTGACAATTTGAGCACCTTGTCAGTGTACCGTGAATGAAAAGGGTTGAAAATCTCTGCTGTTGCTGACATCTTTGCAATGTAGCTCTCCATCCAATGCTGGGTTGTTGGCAGAGACCAAACCCCAAAAGATGCATTTTGCAGGAAAGCCGAGATCGGCAGCTTTGTATGAGACTTGAATTCAAGACTCAGACATCAGTTACTTTAAGGAACATGCATGTGAGTTTGAGAGGGTGGAAGTGAATCCCATAGCTAGTCTGTCTAGCTCCATGGCTTCTTTTCAGGGGAAGAGGGAGCAGGAAGGAAGTAAAGCCTGAGGATTGTCCTCTAGGTATGCTTTACCAGAAGATAGAAAAGATAGAGAGAACACCTTATCCCACTACCATTATCTGCCTAGCCTTATGACCTCCCTGCTGGTACAGCTACAAGAGTACCACTTTGTTGCAAACTCCAATATGGGAGACCTGCCAAGAGACTATATGAAGTGCTCACTGCAGGTGAGAGATTTTTGAACTGTGGCTGAGTGAGAGACAAACCCATATGACCCCATGGGGATGCCCTTTTCTTCAAATCCTAGTGAAATGAGTGGAGGCTGTGAAAGAAAAAGATGCAGGATCCATTCCTATCACTGGGGATTGTGCAGGAAACCTTCTGCCCAGCTGAGTTCATGAACAGGAAGGGGTCATTTGTATTTTTCACCCTCGGTCAGGATTGGGCCAACCCTGCCTCAGCTGGAGTTCAGGTTGGTGAGGAAGTGAGGGTAGGGGGTGGAGGACGAGCCCAGTCCCCAGTAGGTACCAGGCAGATTGCAGTGGAGGACTCCCCCTGCTGATGAGAGAGATGAGCAGGTGCATACACACAGGATCTCACCCTCTGCTGCATGGCATTCTGGTCCAGGACAAAGAAGAAGCGGTAAAAGCACCGGGCATCTCTTTTTCCTTGTCTCCTAGCAACATGCCACCCAAGCCATGAGGAGCTTTCTCTGTGCTGCTGCCAACAAAAGAAGGGTGAGAGAGCAGTTTCCGAAGTTGCTTCTGACATTGCTGGGGCAAATCTCAGTCTCCTTGAAGGACGGCAACAATGTGAGGTAAGTTGTCTCTGCAAGAGATCTTTTGGGTTTTGGTGCTAGCTTTTTGATTGACCATGCCAGGTATTGAATCTGGAACACGGTGCTTGCAAGGCATGGAGGCTACAACTCAGCCATGGTTACTTGCCCAGCATGTGGCCCTTTTTTCTATTGGACAGCAGTGGCCAAACTCACTACCGCTACACACAGGAAAAGCAGTTCTTGTTTGGACTACATCTTTCCGTTCCACCCAGGCGCCATGTGTAATCCTCCATGACTGGGGGACGCTCTGGGCAGTCACATCTGCTGCCTGGCGTCCCAGAAGGCCACGTGACAGGACATTCAGGCACATGCGACTGCCTAGAGCATCTCTTTCTCCTGATCGTGGAGGACCACATGCAGCGCCCAGGCTGAACGGTAAGGTCTGCTCACCGGGCGGACAGATTTGTTGAAATCCCGGATTTGGCACCCAGGCCGGGGTTCCCTTGGACATGCGCTCATCTGGGAAATTGACCTTATAATCTCATACTCTCAAAATAAGAAGAATATTACTCCTGAGACAGCAACTTGTTCCATTTCTGACTTAAATGAAACTCTTGGATTCTATAGAAGCGGGACCCTTAGTCAACACTCCTGGTGTATCTGTGGCAGTGACCCTCCTGGTCTTACTTCTTTTATCTTGCTTGCAGAGAGCCCCTGGAAACACTCCAGCTTCTTTGTAACATCGTGAGAACCATGACAGAGGAAACAGAGTGCTGGAATCAGCTGAGCAGTCCTCAATGTTTTAGTGAGGGGATTGTCCAGCTTAGTAAGGTAGGAGGAAGACTGCTGGGTTTCTCAAGGAGTGTCAGATAGCTGAAGTTGTGGGATGTGAATGTGCATCCATTTGTCTTCCACTGACATCTTTAGTGCCTCTTTTCTTTTTTCTTTTTTTGCATGGTCCTGTTACATATTCCAGGATTCTCCTCTCCAGTTCACACTCCTTGGTCCCTGACATAGTTGAGTTCCTTCAGGATATCTTTGGGTTTGAAGAGGATGCATGGCTGTAGGAAACAGCAGCGATGTTCTACCAGAAGGTGAGGGTACTGCAGTAGTTGAAAGGCTTCATTAATTCATTCAGACTCAACCTGTATAAATTTTCTCATATACCGTGGGGAATTTCCACATCACACTATAAGGTAGTATGATGTTAGTTGTCCCATAGTCCTTTAGTGAAATTCATAGATGAGCATGGATTTGAACCCAGGACTGCTTAGTCTACATCCAACTTCATGGGTTTCACTAGAATGCCAGATGCAAGGGAGGGCACCAGGATGAGGTCTCTTGTTATCTGGTGTGCTCGACTGGGGCATTTGGTGGGCCGCTGTGAGATACAGGAAGCTGGACTAGATGGGCCTATGGCCTGATCCAGTGGGGCTGTTCTTATGTACTTATGTTCTTATGACTGACAGTTTGAGAAACACTGACCTAGGGAGATATCTGGCAGTCCTAGGTGCTGTCTTGACAGTCCAAGAATCAACATTCCGTCCATTGTCGATGGCAACACCAAGAAAGAAGTCCAAAAAGGCATCCCCTGGGCACTGAAGCTCTCCTTCAAGATGGGTCTCTCCTTCAAGGTGGGTGCAAGACCAATCTTGAAGGAGAGTGCACTCCAGAGGTGGTACAAATTCAAGGAGACCCATAGTGGCCAGCAGCTGTTACCCAGGGGTAAGGGGAAATGTTTTCCCTTGCCTTTGGCTAAGCTGCGTCTGGCCAGAATCCTACACTGCATGCAGCGCAAGCCTCCTGGCTTGCCTGTACCAGCACAGGATAGGATTGCACCCCAAAACTTTGATGAGAGGACCTCCTCCTGCCTCAGGCCATTCACAAAGGTATAGGGAGGAAAATCTTGGCCCAGGCATTCACCGTTGAGAGCCCTTCTCATACACCAGTATAAACACCCCTGGGATGACTGGCAGGACAGTCGTGAAGCAGGTGCTTCCTCCTTTCCCCAATTCTGCCTTTCTTTTCAAGTTAAAATTGGTGGACTCCACAATCACCATGAAGACAAATCCAGGCAGAGAGGGGTCATCTTTGGAAGCCTCCAATTTACAAGAAGAAGAACCCCAAAACCTAAGCAATAGCAAATAGGCAAGCCTCAAAGATGTCTGAGGCAAGGCTATGGATAATCCCAGAATAAAACAAGAAAGGAAGCTCAATCATTACATGTCCCTTCCTCCTGAACTGATTGTATATATGAACTATATAGCAGGGATATGAAATTCCCCAGCGGCTAGACTCGAGTTGGGTCCCAAGTCCCCACCCTCTTTGATTCGACTCGTGCATAATGCTTGGCCATGGGGACTGCAGTGTTGGCATCCTTCAGTCTCAGTAGACTATGGTATCGCGCTCTGAATAGTGGTTCTGGACCAGAGTGCCCTCTCCAGTGCGCGAAGTCTGGGTAAAGTAGGTATGGAGGATAGACTGTTACCCATGCAGCAAATCCCCCCTCTCCATGTCACTGAAATGGTCCAATGGAAAGGCAGAAGCCAATTCGGTTGGTTCCAGCGGTGTCGCAGGAGTTGCCAGAACGTGACTGTGTTCAGCCATGAACTGCCTCAGGGACTCCAGCTCCGTATTTTGCCTCGAGGTTGACTCCTGAAGCCTTTTCCTTAACTGGATGTAGCCACAAGGCAGTGGAGGTTTGGGATCAGAGCTTTCCTTCTCTCAGATGAGCTGCCTTCCCAGGCTAACGAGTCCCATCTACCCGGTGGCTGTTTAGTGGCCTCTTATGACAAGTGCAGCCAAACTGAGGGCCTATTCTTATCGCCAGCCCCCAGGGGAGACCGTGGGGAATAGTCCAAAGCATTTTTGGAACTGAGTTTGACTTGAGTCATGTCTTTCCCATACACGTGTCAGCAAGGCTGGAGGGGGGTGGGACGGACTGCGTGAGAGTGGAGACAGAAGGGGCAAGTGGGAGGGGGGTCAGGTGCACCAGCTGGGCGGCTTACCAGTAGGATCCAATCCTTTGCGGCTCTACTCAGTAGTCCCATTGTGGCCAGGAATTTAGTGAGCCTGCTGAAGCCATGAGTTTCTCTTCCATTGCTAAAACCACCTCCCACACACCTCCCCCCCCCCGGCTTCCCAAGTCACTCCCCAGGCAAGAACCCTACGCCCATCCCTTGGGCTCCTCCTTCTACTCATCCTTTGTCCAATTACACAGGCCTACAAAACTGAGGGTCAGAAAAGTTTTTCCCAAACTTTATGGTGAGTTGATATGAATTTGGGGTGCCTATTCCAAAAATGGCATCCGTTTTGCCCTATCATGTCTAGTTTTGGAGACTACACCATGGCTTCCTCATGAGGAAGCTGCTTGAACTATTCACTAATGAAGCTATACTGTATCTCCAAAAGTAGACGTGCTAGGCCAAAAGAGATGCCATTTTTGGAATCAGCACCCCAAATATACCCAGGAATTGGTGTAACGTTTAAGGAAGCAAAGTGTGTGTTGGCCTGTGTTATCATTGGTTCCTTCAAAGATGGACAAAAGAGCCTGCTGCTGCCTCCCATCCCCCACCTCTTGTTCAATGCAAAGCCAAAACATTAACCCTTCCCTGCCTCCTGGCTGGAATTTCCCTGCTGCTCACCCGGTCTGAATTATGGCCCCACAAGGTCTTTCACGCCATGAAAAAAGTAAGCAAGCACACCCAGACTTATGCCCTTAAGTTGTTTACATTCATGACTCTCAGTTAGGGGTCTCAGATTCGAGTTAGTGCCGGAATCATCAACATAGATGACTCGAGTGTACATGAGTCAGCAAAAAACGTGTTTTCATGGTTTGGACTCAGGCCACCTGACTTGAGTTCCCATCCCTGCTATATAGACTTGCAAAGAAGAGAACTTTTGCCCAGTGATGGGATTAAAGGCCCAATCCTATCCAACCTTTCAGTGCAGATGCAGACATGCCAACAGAGAATGTGCTGCATCTGGTGGTGTGGGGGCAGCCATGCATCAGCGCTGGAAGGTTGGATAGGACTGGGCCCTAAATCTCAAACTGGGTGTGGTCTGTTCCTAGTTTCGGGCCATTCAAGACATCTGTGCACAGTAGAACAAAGGGGGGGGGGAGAGAATTGGACTGTATAGTGTTCGAGAATGTCGTTTACAGATTGCTCGGTCCAACTACAATTTATACTAGTCTACTGGGAATCCATCAGAACCCTCATTTTTTCCATTTCTTTTACAAACTTAACTGTTTCTTTTTTCTTCCAGGGTTTTTTTAAACCAGAAATTCAATCTACCCAGGCTCCAGAGGAGGCCGTTACAGATGGTGGCTGTTCAAAAATGTGGCTCTCATGATCTGCAGGATGGTTCTCATTGCTGTAGAGCTTCAAATAAAGAGTTTTGAAACTCTGTGCTACTGGCTTTGGATGTTGTGTGGCTTTTCACTTAAAAGATTTCCTGCCTTTCCTCTTAAAAACTAAGGGTGCAATCCCAACCCCTTATGCCAGTGCTTTCCAGCACTGACTTAAGGGCAATGCAGCTCTGAGGTAAAGGAACAAACATCTCCTGACTTTGAGGAGGCCTCCATGGGTGACACCCAACTGCAGGATGCAGCACATGTCCCATTGGCACTGCTAGGCCAGTGCTGGAACGTACTGACATAAGGGGTTAGGATTGCACCCTAAGATGCCCAAGGCTATTTACAATCACTTTGGGGCATCTTGGATCAGAAGAACAGCATTTCTGCTGTAGAGAAGTTTTAGTTGGTGGGTCTGGTCATTTGCGGGGTGGTTCTCCCCTTTCCCTGTATCCCTGCTGCCCTTGGCTGTAGTTGAAAATGTCCCAAGCTACAGATGATTTCAGGCATGAATTAGAACAAAAACAGTCTTGTAGCACCTTAAGGACATGCAAAGCTCTAGATGGGGTCACCTTCCTGAAGGTGCTGTTAGGGTGAAGAAATCACTGGCATAGACATGGAGGATAAATCTGTCATCTTACACAGGAAGTTGCAACAGTTTAAATGACTTGAGCTGTCTAGGCATGTTTGTTTGCCACACATAATTTATTCTGGTCACCCAAATGTGAATGTTATGTGGTCTGGAACATTTCCCTACCTCTTGGGCAGAAAGTGAAGTAGGGGATCAGGTCCTTGCGCAGTGCAGCCACCAGCATGGTACTGGACAGAGCAGTCTGCGTCTGTGTTAAACAGAGATACTGAGCTGAAAAAATGCAGTAACAAGACAGAAGTCCTTTCATTGCATGACATGAGTTTTGTTGCTTTAGGAATTTCTTCTACAGAGATGCAATGAGACATTGCTATGCAGATGGTCCTGAATTCCAGCCTCATTCAGGTCAACCCAATTCTAAATGCCACATGGCAGAGGCCTCCCAGAAGGTCAACTAGCCTGGACCATCTTCACCATTAGGCCAGGATGGGGGAAGTGGCAGCGGTTGCCACGCCACAGTTGTTGTCTTTCATGGACATGAGGATGTAGCCATCATTGCCCCAATAGGTGGACCAAGAGTTCCTGATGAGCCAATAGCTTTCCCCTTGGAGGATCCCATATCCCACTGCTAGGACTGCATGGTCTAACTCTGCAGTCTTGTTTCCTAGAAGAAGAAGAAAAGGGGGAGAGTCAATCGACTGTGCTTCTCCACTGGTCATTTCTATTCAGTGGCATCACTAGGATTCGCGTCACCCAGTGCGGGAGGCCTGTGCATCACCCCATGCAGTGGGCGGGGCAACGCCCCAGGTGGTGGGCGTGGTGATGTACCATTGCCCCGCCCACACTGTTTTTTTGGCTGTACCTTTTGTTAGAACACAGATATTTCAATGTGGTTTGTTTCATTGCCTTCTGCATGAAATTACACATTGATTGATATCTCACATGATGGTGTTATTCCTCCAAACTCTGATTTTAGTGATTTTGAAAACTTGTAGAGTCTCTCACACACACACCCCTTGTCAACTTACTAACACCGTATTGCAGCATTCTCAAACTCTTAGCACTGGGACCCACTTTTTAGAATGACAATCTGTCCAGGACCCATTGGAAGCGATGTTGTGGCCAGAAGTAACATCATCAAGCAGATTAAAATAAATAATTATAAATAATTAAATTAAAATAAAAGAAATAATTAAATAAGGGGGAGCCAGTCCTGTTCCAGCTAGTGAATTTTCTCTATAGTCTGCCTGCAATAACACGCCCCCCCAAAAAATGAATCAGTGAGATTTCCAGCCCTCCCCAGTGCCCAGTTTAAAGTTCTTCTATTTCAAGCAGACCAAGATAAAGACCCACCTGGCTTTGCAAGTGGAAAACAGAAAACTTTCCCCTTACCAGTTCAAGCCTCTCTTTTGTCCTTTTTAGTGGGGGGGGGGGAGGCTGCCTTCTGGAGCATTTGTTGCACTCCAGCTCCATGGGATCGGCACCATCCTGGTGTCCTCAGATTCCCCTTTGCCTGGCCTGACCACCAGCCAAGGCACGTCTGCCTACTCATGAGTAAACGCAACCGTGAGGCTGCTTTGCATTCCATAGGGCTCAATAGACTCACAACTGGGAGGGAGGGACCTCCTTCTTGGGTGTTTTTGGGGGCTGCATTCATTGGATCAGGACCATTCTGATGCCTTGGAGTCCTCTCAGCCTGCCCTTTCTGATGGACTAAGGCAAGTTCACTTACTCATGAGTAAACGCAGCCATGTGGCTTCATTTTGGGCTCAAGAGACTCGCAGCTGGGAGGGATGGGACCTCCTTCTCAGGTATTTTTTTTTGGCTGCATTCATTGGATCAGGACCATTCTGGTGTCATTGGATTCCTCTTAGCCTGCCCTTTCCAACGGACTATAGCAAGTATGCCTACCAACGAGTATACGTGTGATACAGCTCACTTTCACTTTCCATAGGGATCCATTCATTTTTTCTTTCCAGTTTTATGGCCATAACTTTTGAAAGAAAGGAGCTATTTCAATTCTGTTTCTTGCATTCCATTCCGCTGACAATTCCACATCCAACAGTGTATGGCACGATGGGGTAGCTGCTAATGGTGCAATTTTAGCACATCACCCCCCAGGGCGCATCCCCCTGGCGCATCACCTGGTGCGGCCTGCACCCCTCGCACCTGCCTAGCAACGCCATTAAGAAAGAGGCTGAACACAAGAAGATGCTCTGAACCAAGTCAACTATCAGTTCTCCTAATAATTGTAATGAAACAGACAGCCCAATCCTATCCTGATCTCATGATGGCAGATCTTGTGTTTCCGTATCATAAGTCGCAGGATTGCACAATAGGTTTGGGTTCACATGCTGAAGAAGAGCCAGCAATGTGATGCAGCTTCAAATAAAGCAAGCGTAATGGTAGGTTGCTTTTTTTTTTTTTTTAGGCATAGAGTCCAGATTACAAGCAGTAATGGTTCTACTCTATTTTGCAGTAGCCAGGCCTGACTCGGAAGATGGCGCAGATAGAATTCCAGGTACCCCCTTACAAGGAGGACGCTGGTAAGCTGGAGTGGTTTTGGAGGAGAGCAGCTAAGGTGGCAAGGGGTCTGGAAACCGTCTAATAGTTAAAAGAGCTTGGTATATTTAGCATGCAGGAGAGAAGACGAGGGGTGATATGATAGCTGTCTTCAAGTATCTGAAGGAATGTCACACAGAAAAAGGACAGGACTTGCTTTAGGTCACTCCTGAAACAGGACTAGAATTAATGGGTTAAAACTACAGGGAGGTAGACTTGGGCCAGACATGATGAAGAATTTCTTAACTGTAAGTGCTGTCTGGCCTTGGAACCATCTGCCTAGTGGACTCTCCCTTGTTGGGGATTTTCAAGCAGAGGCTGGACAGTCACATGTCAAGGATGCTGTAGCCTGCACTGACAAGGAGGTTTGACTACATGACCTCCAAAGTTCCTCCCAACTCTAACATTCTAGGATTCTGTAACTAAACCAATAGCCTGACTCAACAGAGGACAGCTTCATACTGGAGAGTGTGTGTGTGCACTGATGACTCAGACGCTACCAAGAGGCACTGTGAATAGTCAATATCGTACCAGCTCCAAATGCAATTCTGAATTCAGAGCGTGTATGTTCTGGGAGGTGAAGAGTGCTCTTATTGAGAAGAAACATGAAACCAATACTTGAGGTGCAGCCCTGCCTGAAAATGGTTTCTCCCTTGATGGGTGAAGAATTTTTTTTTGAGCATGGAGGGCTCCAGCCCAGTGGTGTCATGAGAGTTTCCATCACCTGGAGTTTCCATCACCAGCACTTTACCCCCATGATAGACCACCAATCATGCAGTGGGCATGGCAATGCCCCCCAGGTGGTGGGTGTGGCAATGCATCATTGCCCCACTCACCTGCTGGTTTTTTAGCTATAACGTTTAATAGAATAGAAATATTTCAGTGCAGTTTGTTTCATTGCATCTGCATGAAAGCATACATCAAATGGTACATAATATGATTCAGTCTCAAAAGACTATGGTATAAGCCTACAGCAGCCGGTATTCCCAAGCAGTCTCCCATCCAAGTACTAACCAGGCCTGTCCCTGCTTAGCTTCCGAGATCAGACGAGATCGGGAACATGCAGGGTAGCAGTTGCTGCACATGATTGTATTATTTGAAAATACCAAGTTTTAAAAAAATTTGGCCAGTAGTGATGTGACACCCCCCGTGCATGTCACCAGGTGCAGCCTGCAACCCCTGCACCCCCTAGCAACGCCACTGCTCCAGCCCCTGGCATCTAAACTCCTCCCCCACCAGTCAGACTCACCACAGCTTGGCTCATGGTAGGCACCGTTGGCGTAAAAGGCAAAGGACTTGTGGGAGGCATCGACATTCACTGCCACAGGGCCATGCTTGAACAGAGCAGCCTTCAAGGCGGTGGCGTTTGCAGAGGGCACGTTGCGTAGCCAGAGACCTTGGCCATCAGCTCGGATTTGTTGTAGTGGCAATAGCCATTCTGGAAGAGGGAAACCAGACAGCTCCTCGATTAGAAAACTGTTACTGCTTCACATACACGTCTCTGTCTTAGAGCTCATGGGTTCTGGCTGCGGCTTGTGCAAGGTTGTGTGCATGGCCTGCCATTTTGTTAGATCATTCAGCAACCATGTAATGCACTACTGATTGCAGCATTCCACTTACGGAATTTCTCAGCTTGCATGTTTTGTAGCTCTCACAGCTGCAAAGCCTCGCCTGGGAGCACATGAGTAATGTCTGCTGAACCTCAAAGAGCAGTTGCTGATGAGATTTCTATAAGCCGTGACATCGCTAGGGGTGTGTGGCCGCATCATGTGACGCGCATAGGGGGAGTGACACCCTCCTGGCCAAAATATGTAAAATGTAGGTATTTTTGAATAATATCATCATGTGAATATGTTAATAATATTATCATTATCATGTATCAATCAATGTGTAATTTCATGCAGAATGCAATGAAACAAGCTGTGTTGAAATATCCTATTATAGCAAAAAACCAGTGGAGGTGGGACAATGGTGCATCACCATGCCCACTGTCCAGGGTGCTGCACTGCCCTGGGAGGAGGATGGGGGTGGCACATTGGGCTCCTGCACCAGGTATGATATGCATACCATAAGAACATATGGGTTCCCAGCTGGCTCAGGCCAAAGTCTCATCTCACAGTGATCCAACAGCTGTCTCTGGGATCTCAATAACAGGAGGTGAAACCAACACCCCATTCTCACCATGACATCACTAGACCAGGTATTCAAAGACGTGCTGTCCTGAACCTATAGTCATCATGACTAACAGCCACTGATAACATTTAGTAGCCACTGATATATTGATACTAAGGGGTGGGCAGAGAATTGGCGAGGGCCTCCATCTCCTTCCACCCCAGTGGCGTAGCTAGCAAGGGGTGGGGGGAACGGTCCACCCCAGGTACCAGTCTTGGGGGATGATACCACAAGTGACCCAACATTGCTAACATCGCAGAGGTTATGAATAACCCCATCATGCTATATACCATTGGATGCGGAATTTCCAGCAGAATGTAATGAAAGTAACCAGAGTGAAATATCTCCTTTCCATCAAAACATATGGCCAAAAAACCAGAAACCAAAAAATGCAAGGAGCCCTATGGAAAGTGAAACAGCCATATTGTGTGTTTACTCATGAGTAGAAGAGCCTGCCTTAGTCTGTTGGAAAGGGTAGGCAGAGAGGAATCCAATGACACCAGAATGGTTCCTATCCAATGAAAGCAGCCCCCAAAAAACACCCAAGAAGGAAGTCCCTCCCTCCAAGCAGTTGACTGTATTAATTGAGCCCTATGGAAAGTGAAAGTAAGCCACATGGTCATGTTTACTCCTGAGTAGCATGCCTTGGCTGCTGGTCAAGTCAGGCAAAGGGGAATACAAGGCTATCTGCATGGTCCCAATCTGATGGAAGTGGAGCTCCAGAAGTCAGCACCCCCTCCCCCCCAATAAGAAGGATCAAAACAGAGGCTTCAGCTGGTAAGGTGAATTTTTACTTTTTAAAGACTGGTAAAGCCCGGAGGGTCCTGATATTGCTATGCTTGAAATAGAGTTTACACTGAACTGGGCACTGGGGAGGGCTGAAAATCTCACTGATATTTTTGTGGAGGGTGTTATTGTAGGCAGGCTACAGAGAAAATTCACTTGGTGAAACAGGGCTGGCTTCCCCTTAATTATTTGTTTATCTTTAACTTAATTATTTATAATTATTCATTTTGTTTTGCTTGATGTCACTTCCAGCCATGACATCAGTTCCAGCGGGTCCCGGACAGACTGTCATTCTAAAAAGTGGGTTCCAGTGTTAAAAGTTTGAGAACCACTGCCTTAACTCAAAACGGGCCAATGAGACATCCAGGGTGGGGGGGAGATACCCTAGTGACCAAAATCCTGGAAATCATGGCTTTATGTCATGTTATGTACCATTTGATGCAGAATTGCATCCATTGCTTGTGGGGAAATATTCACTGCATTTATTTTCTGGCCATTATTATTATTCACTTCATGTCATGACTATTACTATTGACTTATAAGTTTTGCTTCCCACACAGACAGACAATCTGGACTCACTTGACCCATGTAAGGCCCATAGGACTCTGTGCTGGCAATTCCACCATGCTTCATGATCCACTCGTATGCATGCCATTCTTGACCACCATCGCAAGCATGTCAGTCAGTCAGTCAGTAAGACCTTTATTGGCATAAAATACAGAGAAAGAACAAAACAAAACAAAAATATACGAAGACAACACAACATAGACATCAGTCTTTTCCTCACATACTGCCCAGAGTTCCAGAGCTGTACCTGGCAATTACCCCAGATAAAAAGGCAGCGACCCTATCAAGGGTCTCAGAGTCAGGTGTGCAAAGGAGAGACTGAAGCATGATTGAGTCCTCCCAGCCCTGCATCCTAGTTAGCAAAGGGCCTAGATATTTCTTGCGTGAGATGTCATGAAGTGGGCAGTAGAAAAGGGTATGTGTTATGGTCTCAATACAATCCCTACCACACTTGCATTTCCTCTCCGAGTAGGGAATACCACTGAACCTACCCGATAACACGGCTGATGGAAGAGCATTACATCTTGCAAGTGTGAATGCTCTCCGAGCCTGTGGGCACTCCAGGTGATAAAAGAAGGAGGCTGGTTTCCCGAAACTGATTGGAACATGGAGATAGAGTGGAGAGCATGTGGTTCTGGTGGCACTAAACAGCTCTTGTTGTTCAATGTCAAGAATTCTTTCTTTGACGATTCTGTAAGCAGCATCACAACCAATCGTGCCTAGCTCTGCAGTGTCCAGCCCTATTGACCTGAGCTTGGTTAGAAGATCAGTGATCTCTAATGGCAGGACTGAATCCGACAATAATTGGAGCATTAGACCAGAGGAGGTAGGGTTAAATAAAATCCTAAACCAAAATGTCAGTAATCTTAGGCAAGCAGTCGTCTTTAGCCGAATTAACCCCACCTCGAGACACAGAACCGAGTAGGGAACGCACCTGGGTAAACCCAAAATCTTCCGCAGAAAGGAGGCTTGAATGCGTTCTAATGGTTGGCTAGTAGCCTTATACCAGACGGGAGAGCCATAAAGGACCAGGGAAAGAATCTTTCCCTTAAACGCCTCCAGAGCGGCTGGAACATAACCATTGCCGCAGGTAAAAAAGAAACGGGAAATAGCTGAGGACGCCAGTTTGGATGCGTTCTGCACTGCCTTACGATGAAAAGCCCAAGTGAGCCTGTAATGGAAGTTGATTCCCAGGTACTTGAAATGCTTAACCTGCTCCATTTAATTGCCATTACAAGACCACTTAAAAGCCTTCCATCTATTGGCAAATATCATTATCTTAGATTTAGCATAATTGATTTGCAGTTTGTTGGACAGAAGATACTCTTCAGTGCGATTCAGCAGACATTTTAGGCCAATCCTAGTACAGGATATCAGTACTGCATCATCCGCATACAGAAGTAGTGGCACTTGACTTGCGCCAAGCTTCGGGCAATGGCTATCTACTTCCTTCAGGGATGGGCCAGGTCGTTTAGAAACGGATTGAAAAGCATGGGGGCCAAGACACAGCCCTGTTTGACCCCTTTGTTGGTAGCGATGGAATGAGTTAGATTCCCACTCCAGGAGCGTCTAACCCTGCATGAAGTATTTAGATGGAGGGACCTAATCAGCAGCAACAATCTTTTATCAATCCCCATGTTTTCCAACTTTGACCAAAGAAGCTCCCTATCCACAGAATCGAAGGCACCTTTCCATCGCAAGCATGGTTTCCAAAGCCCCAAGAGCAATCAATCAAGATCTGCTGAGATAGTGGAGTTAGGACTCCAGTCTGCAGGGAAAGGGATAAATATGGTGACTCATTGGTCTCTACATCAAGGCACTGACACCAGCTCTTCTAACAGCTTCCCCTCCTCAAATGTCCTTTTCCTGCTCAAGAAAGGATGTTTAGATTTAGCATGCCATACATCATCTCTCCCTCTCTTTCTCCCTCTCTCTGTGTATGTAAGAAGAAAGAGGGGGGGAGAGCACCCACCTGGGAACACGAGGCAGCAGGTCCCTGCCCCAAGGAACTTACAATTTAATTACTGCCATATGGGAGACAAAAGAGGAAGGTCAGTGGAGGTAGCAGTAAACAGCTCTATTTCTTGACTATGGGTAACCATTCAGCTGTACAAGTGACAGGACCTTTGCATCCTGGACAACTGTGTCCCAGTCAAACGCATTCTGATATTGGACATTCGTCTCCACGTTCTTTTTGTGTCCTAGATATTTGTGTCCCAATAGGTGTATATTTAAATTATATGTACTTTTTTATTTTTAAAATGCGAAGGTAGGGTTAGGGCTGGGTTAAGAGTCTTAGCATATACAGGTTGGTAGCATACCCATTCCCAGACCTCCACGGACATTCACATGCAGTTCTTTGACATATGTGTGGTTCTTAATTTGCATCACAATATAAAAGGTAAATAAATGTTGAAGTTTTATGCTTATTTACTGGGTATAAACTGAGAGTTCACTGGATTAACACGTAAGTTTAATGTTCATGGTGAATAAGTATATTGAAGAACCTGAGTGCTTCCTAAATATTGTGGCTCTCAAACATCTCTCTTGAGGCTTTCAAACAACTGAAGTTTCTTATCTGTGGCTCTTACATTAAGCAAGTATGGCCACCCCAATATATAATGTGGGGTTTGTTGCCCAGTTATAGTGGGGCGCTAATAACTGGGACACCAAAGAAAAAAAATCAAAACAAGAATAGGCTTGAATGTCCAGGGACACCAGTATCCAGGACTCACTAGACCAAGACACAATTGTCCAGGATGCAGAGACCCTGGTACCAGCTGTGT
Source organism: Tiliqua scincoides (assembly GCF_035046505.1). NCBI lineage: Eukaryota > Metazoa > Chordata > Lepidosauria > Squamata > Scincidae > Tiliqua > Tiliqua scincoides. The sequence continues at coordinate 14,827,097 of NC_089830.1, read as the reverse complement.
AATCCCCCTCCCCCTCTCTTCACAGCCTAATTGGTACAATCCAGTTGCAGATTTACTCCCTCATCTGCTGGCTGTGGAAGGCTTGACAATGTTTGTGTGCCTATAAAATCTGCTTTCATCTCTTAACCTCACACTTTCCCCCTACAATAATCTATGACTTGTTTGATTAAACAACCTTTGCTGGATCCATAGTTCTGCTAGCAGCAAAGTTCTTCTCCCAGGGCTCTCAGGTAACAAGCCAGCTGTAAGGAACACCAGTGTTGTTAGGGGGGGTGGGTGGGAGATGTGGGCTGCACCAGGTGACACCCACACGGGGGTGACACCACTACTGGTCAAAATTTTTAAAATCTTGGTATTTTTGAGTACATGTTATATTCTAACAAAATTTATAGCCAAAAAAACTAGTTTGGGCTGAGTGATAGTGCATCATCACACCCGCTGCCTGGGACATTGCCCCGCCCACAGCACAGGAGCAGGCCCACACTGGGTGACACAAGCCCTAGTTACGCCACTGGTAAGGAACTGACAGGTCACTGAGCTCTCACCTTGAGGAACAGAGCACCCTCCAGTGTGCCTGTCGTAGCAAAGCTCCAGCAGGAACCACACACAGCCTGATCTTTGACTGGGGTCACCGCACCTTTCATGATGAGCAGAGAGAAGGGGGAACAGGTGTGATCCTTGATATTTCACTTCCAACAGTTATGGCTTTTCTCAAATGGTAACTTCCCCACCTACGCAAAAACTTTTCAGTGTGCACAAGGCCATGTGTGAGGCATGAAACACCCTAGGGCAATTTTCCGGATTTGGAGTTGAAGGAAAAGGGAATCCTAACCTCCTAAACAAATCTGCTAAAATAAAACTGAAGGCTCAGGGTTTCCACGTCTACTCAGAAGGGTACTGTTTGTGGAGACTGTTCTGCACTCTGTGCATGCCTTGAGGCACAAAGGTTAGGAGGGTTTCTCTGGCTTTCCTGTCTCTTGGGGGGGGGGGAACACACAGACTTCCTGCATTGCATACCTGTGAAATCCAAAAGTTATTAAGAACGATTAAAGGTTGTATTTAAAGAGAAACACACTTTGGACAACTGTCTAGGTTGGTTGCAGCTGCAATTAGTCTTTTTTAGTTACCTAAATAGGTAGGAGGCAAATCATGGTTATTATTGTAGCTGGAGACTCTATACTTTAGGGTCTCCCAAAATCACCCTAAGCATTTTTAGCTTGTATTCTGGCCCCTAGGGTCTCATTGACTCAGTTTTGCTGATCTAGGTAATGGGCACATATATTGTCTTGCAGGCTGTGTTTCTAAGCAAACAGGCAGTGTAGTTTGCTCTTAAGTAAGTGCATTAAAAAAACAAAGTTCAAATGAGCCTGATCCTGAGCACCCAGGAACAAGACAGCAAATTGTATCTTGTCTCCCAGACAAGGGAAGGCAGAACACATCATATAAAATTGCCAAGCAAATAGAAGGGAAGGATGGCAGGAACACTGAGGGGAAGGGGTGGGCAAGCAGAACACTGAGTACATTGGAGGAGGGAAGGGAGGGTGCCTTGTTGAAAGGAAGGGGGTGCAGGATCGGTAGGAGGCGGTGTGGTTGGAGCCTCAGCCACTAAAGTCTGCACAGGGCTTACAGGTTCTACATCTTAAACATTCAATCCTACATTTTTTTTTAAGAGCTCAGGTCTATTTCTTGGGGGAATAAACAATTGCAAAGATTCAATGTCCAATGCCTTCCCCACTTCCTGAAAGGACTGAGACAGGGTTAACAACATATGGAAATTGAGAGTACCATTGAAATTCTGAGCTGGCTGGTAATTCACCCATTCAGAATGGTGGGGTTTCCCCTTCCCAGGGACTCAAAGTTATCCAAAATACATTTCAAAGGGTTTCTTTCATCAGGCTCAGCCTCTGATTGCCCCATCTTAATGGTCACACAAGCTGGCCTCCTGCCTGGGAGTCTGGTCTCAGCAGGATTGGCTGCCCAAAACAGTGACTCACTCATGGCCAGTCCTTCAAAACCTCTGAGTTTGCTGCCTTGACACACACACACACACACACACACACACACACACACACACACACACACACACGTTCTCATTCCTGTCTCAGTCACACAACACTCAGTCAGGCAGAGACCCACTTGGCCTTACTCTGAAACCACAGAGATGGGCACACTCACACGCAACACAGCAAGATGTACAATGATATGAACACAATCAGCAATATGTACAGTAATCTAAACACAATCAGCAATATGTGCAGTAATATAAACACAATAACCCTCCCCACTGGGGCCCCACACTAGGACCTCCCTTCAATCCAAGGTTCCCACACTAGGTTCCCACAGAGAATTCTCACCTAAGCGCACTGTACTTCCCGCGGAAGTACTTCCTGCAGAAAATTAACAGAGCAACAGGAAAAGAACAACATTTGGCATTTGTTATCGACACTTTGTTTACAGACCTATCCATTGCAGAGGATCTGGTGCTCTATCAACATCCCTTTTACCCTAACCCTTTCATCCTGATTTGTTTCTTGCCATTGTTTATGGCTTTCTGTTCATCCTTGGGGCCCATACTGCAGCCAGCTTGTTTTCTGAGAGGGATATTAGATGCTGGCTGGTATCATTCTTGGACAAGGGTCGGAGAGGGGCTTTTAGTCAGAGCATTTGGGCCTTGTGGGTATTTCAATATTGTGAGCTGAGCTGGGGACAATAGGGAACCTTTTTTTATGGAGTAGCTGGACTGATAGAACAATTTTTACATCAACTTACGGATCAAGAAAAGGAATTTTTCCTGACATCACATCCGGTGGGTCCCGGACATTGTCATTCTAAAAAGTGGGTCCCAGTGTTAAACATGAGAGAACCACTGCCTTAATTCAAAACAGGTCAATGAGACATCTGGGGGGGGGGGTTTGACACACTAGTGACCAAAATTATGGAAATCGTGGCTTTTAGGAATAATGCCATCACGTTAGAAATAATACCATCATGAGACCATTTGATGCAGAATTTCATCCATTGCTTGTGGGGAAATATTCACTGCATTTATTTTCTGGCCATTATTATTACTCACTTCATGTCATGACTACTACTATCTTTCAGTTTCACCTACCTCAAAGGGTTGTTGTGAGGACAAAATAAAGGGAGGAACCACACACACCATCCTGAGCTGCTTAGAGGAAGGGTGGTATAAAAATGTGAATGAATTAATATAATTAATTAATAATTAAATAATTATGTTGCATGAGGAGACAAAAATTTATGGGCCCCAGGTGTCAAGTGACCTAGCTACGCCACTGTATATATTTGAGGATCTGGAGGCCATTACTTGCTATAATAACATAAGCTGCATGAAGTGTTGATATGCAGATATTTTGTATATGTGTGTGTGTGTATAAATATACATTTCCCCCCCTTTTTTTAAGTATGTAACTCATAAGCATGTATCCATGTAATGCTATTTTTTGGGGTTCTGTTTAAGCAATAAAAATAAAATAAAATGCCTGTACAGGTCTCCAGTGCCCACAGAACTGCCACTACATCTCCGCCAGGCACAGAAGCATGCACATACACAATGAGCCTATGGGTGCAATCCTAACCCCTTATGTCAGTGCTTTCCAGCACTAAGGGCCATGCAGCTCCGAGGTAAGGGAACAAACATTCTCTTACTTTGAGGAGGCCTCCATGAGTGACACCCAACTGCAGGTTGCAGCACATGTTCCATTGGCACCGCTATGCCAGTGCTGGAAAGTACTGACATAAGAGGTGAGGATTGCGCCCTATGTCCGTGTTTCTTTACCAATGGTATGTGTACCACCAGCGATACTTGAGGTTGTGTCTGATGGTACTTGTGGGACCCCCAGGCATCTGCTTCTGGCAGCAAGACAAATGAACTGATGTGACCAACTTCAGTAGGAGGCTTGGCTCAGTGAGCAGCAGGCTTTTCACCTACTCTAAAAAGCACCCTGAGCCTCTTCCTGATTGGTGTTTGTCATGTGGCATCTGGCCTCTCAACCCAGAAGTAACTTGCAATCACTTCTGCTGGTACTTCCAATAGGTGGATCATGCAAAGTGGTACAGTGTGGGATGAACATTGAGGAACGCTGGTCTATGTGCATACAAGGCTACAATTTCTGGCTCCTAATACAAATCAAGTTTGAAATATTAGGAAGCTAAACCATGAACTAGATGTGACCGGACACCCGTAGAGATGCTCCAGAACAGAGAGTATTCTTCATTCTGGTAGGCAGGCAGAGAGGGTGGTGGGGAACCCTGCTTTAAGTTTGTCCTGGGTGCAGAGACATGATACTTAGGGCCCAATCCTATCCAACTTTCCAGTACTGGTGCAGCTGTGCAAACAAGGCTGTGGTGGGGAGGCAGTCACAAAGGCCTCCTTTGAGGTCTTTGAGCTGGAAAACATGTGCTAGATCTACAGGTTGAGCCACATTATTCATGTGGGTTCCATTCCAGGGCATGCGCTGCAATCTGTGGTGGGGAGGCAGTCACAAAGGCCTCCTCAAGGTATGGGAACATTTGTTCCCTTACCTTGGGGCTGCATTGTGGCTACAGCAGTGCTGGAAAGTTGGATAGGATTGGGCCCTTAGGCACTACTGTAAGCCCCATAGATCCCCAATGGGCCATCCAAGGCAGTACAAGCTGTTTTTCCTTCTGACCTGTTATGATACTTTGTATTTTATTATGGAGCTTTGTAAGTCCTCTTGGGTATTTACTTCAGCATGGGAAAGGCGGGGTATAAATTTCTATAATAATAATATCTTTGCAGTTCCTTACCTTCACTACCTTGCTGCCAAACTGCTTGGGACCCACCTAGCTTTAACAGACTTTAAATGAAAGGCGACCTAGAAAAAAATATTTATTTATTTACAAGTAATAATGCCCAGAAAAAAAGAGTTAGCAGCTACCTTGCAAACTGCAGAAGCTGAGCTCTTTGAAGGTCAATTAGCAGCTATTTGATTTTTGAATAGCTTCAGGGCTTGAGGCAATTAGTTATCTGATCTTTCCATCATCCTTATGCTACCCACCAAAAATTAGGGCGTGACCCACCAGTGGGTCCCAAACCACATTTTGGGGACCACTGTGTTAATCAGTTAGAAAGCCTTTTCATCATCTGAGAAGGTTCCATTTGAGTCACATTTGTCAGGAGCCATGAATTTGCCTTAGGGCCCAATCCCATCCAATTTTCCAGTGCTGATGCAGCATACCAAAGGGGTGTGTGCCGCATCCTGCAGTGGGGAAGCAGTCAAGGAAGCCACCTCAAGGTAAGGGAACATTTGTTCCCATACCTCAGGGCTGCATTGTGCCTCCATCGGCACTGGAAAGTTGGAGAGGATTGGGCCCTTATTCTTATTTTCAACCTGTCTCTCAACTACTGGGAAACTGAGATGACTTTCAAATGCTGTTTGTGACAGGTCTGGGAGTCGAGAGATGGTTTGGAAAACTTTCAAAAGTCTTCTCGTTTCCAAAGCAATTTGTTATGCCGTACAGGTAACTCTTTTTTAAGCAACAGACCAATGCCCTTAGGTGCCTGCATTTCTTTGGGCCTCAATTTCTGCTTAGAACGACTCACCAGACACTGTCTAGACTTCAGATTCCATATGATGCAAAGCAGAGTTGAAATGAACTTACCCCAAATATTCTCTTCCAAACGCTTTCATGTGACTGTAAATATTTAACACTGATTAAGATATAAAAAAAAACACCACCACCTTTGGTTTAAACCTCTGGTTCCCAACCTGTGGTCCACAGGTGGTCTGTGAGACCCTGAGAAGTGGTGAACATGGTCTCAAAAAAACAACAACACGCCTTTAATCACTTCCATGTTGCCAAGTGAGCATTTCCACATGGACCATCATAGAGGGTGGAGATCAGACCTTCCACAGCCAGCACTGAAGTGTTGGCTGTGGTTGTGGGTAGTCCATTCTCTCCGATAGTCTGTGCATTTTTTGTGTGTAGGGGTGAGGTGGGAACGAGGGGGGGGATTTGCACATTGTCCACGACAATTCTCATTTTTGCCTCAGTGGTCTGCAGGCTCCTAAAGATTGCACACTACTGGTTTAAACCAACAATGAAGGTGCTTATGTGCACCAAGAAAAGCATGGAAATGGTTAGTTAAGGTTACTTGCCTTCACTACCATGCCATGTTAGCAATAATACACATTCTACAATTGAACATCTTGTGTTTCTGCATGGCTTAACCAGTGGCTCTCAAACTGTGGGTCACAACTACAAGTGGGTCACAAACTGATTTTTGGCAGGTTGCATAACATGGCCTGAGCTTGCTGAGCTGTTGTGGGTTTTTTTTTTTATTACTTGTAAAGCACACCTTCTGGAGTGTGTTTTTCTCATTGAGCATGTTTTCATGAGCAAGAACACAACGCGACAAGGACCAGAGTGGGCTGTAGACCAGAAAGCAGAATGCTTGGCCCCCTCTGGGCTGAGATGCATTGTGTTCTTGCTGACAAAAACATGTACCTCATGTGGGCTTTTTTGTGTTTAAAAAAATGCAAAATCTCAGCAACCCAGATGTTTGGGCAGCGATGTGATGGCATCATTACGCCACCGCCAATAACATCTGGGTTGCTGAGCTCCATGCTGAAGGTGGGTCATGGGGCTAAAATGGTTGAGAACTACTGGCTTAACCTCCAAGCACCTACATTTTCCCCCAGTTTTTCAGCCCCATTCCTCTTCCTTTCCAGGTTGCAAGAACCCTGAAGTTTAGGATGCAGTGAGGCCTCAGACCATGGAAGGCTTAACACCCTTTCCTCCTTGCTTTTCTCATATGTTTTCCTTTGGACCAAGAGACGGGTCTAAATTATTACTAGTAAAATGTTGCATAGCCAGGGAGGGGTGGAAAGAGCCAGACACAAGAAACAAAGGGGCAGAAAGCCAAAAAAATGAATGGTGAGTCAAAGGGAGGAATGAATTAGGAATGAATTAGATGTCCCCCATATACACACACACTCAGGCCCCAATCCTTTCACCCACCAGCAGCAGCAATGCAGGTGCACCTCAAAGGAGCACACTGCATCCTATGGTAGGTGGGGACTACCTGAAGACAAATGGGATGTGGTGATGGCATCTGGCCTAGGTGCCTTTAAAAGGAATTGGACAAATTTCTGGAGGAAAAGTCCATCACGGGTTACAAGCCATGAAGTGTATGTGCAACCTCCTGATTTTAGAAGTGGGTTACCTTAGAACACCATATGCAAGGGATGGCACCGGGATGCAGGTCTCTTGTTGTCTTGTGTGCTCCCTGAGACATTTGGTGGGCCACTGTGACATACAGGAAGCCAGTGGGGTAGCAGTGCAGGGGGTAGCAGTCACACCGGGCAACAAGCTTTAGGGGGGCAACAAGCTGAGCTTGACACTAGTGGCTAAAGTTGTGAAAATCTTGGTAAATACGAATAATACCATCATGTTATATATCATTAGAAAGGTTATTTAATGCAGAATTCAATGAAACAAACCACATTAGAATAACTGTATTTTATCAAAAGTTATGGCCAATTAACCAGAAAACGAAAATACAACTGCCTTAAAGAACAAAAACCAACTTTAACTCAAAACTGACATATGAGACTGATTTTTCTGATAGCCAATGAGATGTTCTTATGATACAGCAGGGAACCAGTAAGATGTGAATATGAGTCAGCTCTCATTTCCATGTATCATAATACAGCTACTCCTGCTAACTGGTAAAGAGGCACTTTTTCAAGTGGTGCTCCTCTTCTATTTACCAGGGGGAGTCCCTCATCACCCCAGCACAGTGTCTCAAACCAATAAGGGGCAAACTTTTTATGTATTTACTTAATTAAGTTTGATTTTGTCATGGGGGTGGCCACAAAATCTTTGATTCCAGGTAGCAGATAGATGCCTTAGCTATGCCACTGGCTGGGGGGAGATGGCAGATCAAGTGGGTGATGAGCTCCTTGGGGGAGGAGGCAAGTTTCCCCCCAATTTGCACTTTTAAAAAAGCCTGGGCTTGATATCACTTCCTGCTGTGAAATCACTTCCAGGGCATCATTTTGAGCTCCACACTGGGCTACACATTCATTAGCTACGCCACTGCAGGAAGCTGCGCTAGATGGGCCTATGGCCTGATTCAGTGGGGCTGTTCTTATCTTCTTATGGGAGGCAAGTAAAAAGCAGTTACTTATTTTTTTAACTAACCCCACATAAGCCCTGGGGCTAGCGATGGGTCTCTTTGGACATACACCACCTGTATGGTGGCACGGAGGTTTCTGAAAGGGGGGATTAGATTCAGCATGCACCATTGCTGCTGGATCCACCCCCTCCTGCCCCAGTCCCTCCCACGGAATGCCCCAGTCCTCCCCTTCCGTGCACACACCTGCCCTCCCCGCTGACCTGTTGTTGGGGGATATAGGAAACCCACTGCTGCCTGGTCAGCACCACTAACTGTTTCTGGCAGCCACCCAGCAGTATGCTCAAGTGTTATATTTCGCAATGTGATAAGTCAGGTTGTGCTGCTGGAACACAAGTTCCAGCAGAGCAGCCCAAGGATAGGATTGTGCTGTCACTCACTCTCATATGGGGTCAGGAGTACTCTGTCCCTTGTGATGCCAACTTACTCTGACCAGGATGCAGCTGTTGTTCCTGAAGATGGTTGGTAGTGCTACATCAGCTGCATTCAGGATGCAGAGTGCATTCTTGATAGAGTCTTGGTTCAAGGAGGAATTTATCAGCATGCCTGCAAGGGAAAGAAACAGCTTCGACTCATCCCACCATACGACGGATGCCCCTTCATTGCAACTCCTCCCTGGCCTCCATCGGAATGAGATCAGAGAATCCCGTATTGAACAGTTGCTTGACCCTCCATTAGATCAGCTTAAGGTTGCTTGCTATTGAATGCCAAAATATGTGGTCCTCTAGTCTGGAAAGATCTTGGTGAAGCTCGGAGGAACATGGTGAAACAGCGACAGAGTTAGGACAGTCACTGCAGCCACTGCAAGAGGGTGGCAGGGAGGAGGAGGCAGTCCCGTGGCGATGACTAGCGGGTGCCTGTCAAGGCAACAGTGCCCATGAGAGGGGGTAATTTGTACCCAGGCACAGAGTGAAAAAGGGGGCCCAGCAGCCAAAGGAGGGGCCACAGAAATTTCTCACCTGGACTTGGGATGCTGGGGTTGCTGCGGCATTGGCTGCTGCAAGCCATATGCACCGGGCCAGGGAATGCATACATGACACTCCTTAACACTTAACTCCTGGTGTCAAATCCAGGAGGCAACCGGCCTGCTGCAGTAGCTCTTTAGTTTGTGGATCCACTTTCCAGGAAGGAGTGTATAAGAGCTCAGGGACACAGCGGTGGGATTACAGCTACTGCAGAAGTACATTTTCTGCAGGCAGGACATTTCCCATGCTCCTGGGAGCCTAAAGACAATGTTGCTAACTTTCTGCAATGATTTTCTACATTTTCTCCACATGGGGAAGCCTGGTAGACCCAGGCTCCAAAGACTATTCTGGCTGCTACCACTCTCCTCCCACCCTGTTTCACCCCGCTCCCTGCCCCCATTCTGCCTGCTCCCGTCGCCACCCTCCCCTCACTCTGTTTCGCCCATCCTCTTTGGGAAGGGGCCCAAAAGAAACTTAGTCATCCCTGGGAAAATTCCTCCATGCGCCATTTGAACACCCTCATGCTGTCTAGACTCCAAGTGCCCTCAGCTCAAGGCAGCCAACAGAGTAGGAGCAACCCACACTGAGCACTGGATGCTCCAACGCTGCAGCAAGGGCTACTGCATGGAGGGCAAGAGGGAGGCCCCTGGGTTTCTTCCAGCTCCCCTTGCAACTGATTCTACACCTAGAAAAGAGAGAGAGAGATGCTGCCTGAAAAAGAAAGCTGTCAGCCTTCATTAGCCTTGCCAAGGGGCCAGACAACGAAAAGGCTTTCAACTGGCAGTCTTCAAATGTGATGCATTCCGGGGCAAATTCAAGGGGGGACCATTGATCCATGGCCCGCCCCTAATTGTCCACGGGAAGCAGCCCAAGCACAGCCAAGAAAACAGGTCTACCCAGCAAGTAGATCTGGGCTCCAAGTCTGGGTGGGAGCCCAGGTCTACCTGCTCAGCAAACTTCATCTCTGTAGGCCAGTAGATTTGGGTTCCAAGTCCAGGCAGAAGCTCAGGTCTATCCACTCAGCAAACCTCATCCTGAGAGGCCAGTAGTCCTGGGCTCCAAGTCTGGGTGGGAAGCCCAGGTCTACCTACTCAGCAAACCTCAGCCACAGAGGCCAAAGCACAACAGCAGCCCAAGTCTATCCCCCTGGCTGGCCTGGGCTCTGGAGTTAAGGTGGTGCTTATGACCAGCCCAACAAACACAAACACTCTGTCTGTCCCTGGATGTATTCTGTTCGACTTGGCAAAAGGTTCAGCGACCTTTGCAGGCAACAGCTCAAGCTCCTTCCAGACTTACCCGCCCGATGGCGCAGGATGGGCAGCAGCTCCCAGAGAACCTCTACCGCATTCTCATCGCACCTGGCATCTGTATCCAACGAGCAGAGACAGAGGATCGTGACCAGGCGGAGAAGCAAAGGCAACTCTACGGAAGGCTGGAGAGAAATGAGGATTAGCCAATGCTGGGATAAGCAGCTCACCCTGATGGCAGGAAGCAGGGATATTTTGCATCTTTACATCTCACAACCCAGGCACACTGACTATTTATCAAACAACTATGATGGCTTCTGGCTGAAATTCCCAAAGATTCAACAAAACAATCAGAACAGTGCAATATTACAAGCGGCAAATGACAAAAATACATCATGAGAACAACAGGAGTCTATGAGAAAGGCATAGGAACCGGGGGAACGTGGTATGCACGGATCCCATATCCACAGATTCAGTTATCCGTGGATTGAGTCCGCAGGACCCCCTGGGCGCTTGCCCCCTCCGGAGGCGAGGGAAGCTCCGCTTCGCCCAGAGGGCTTCCCCAAACCTCCTCATGCCTTATAAGGCTTTAAAAAGCCACTTCTGGTTTCTCCGTGAAACCGGAAGTTATGTTATTTGAGCTGCCAAGCTCAGCCTGAGCCCGGCAGAGGCCACGGACGGGGAGGTCTGCTTCCCTCACCTCCAGAGGCTGGGGGGCAGCTGTTTGCCAGCATCCACAGTTTCAGGTAACTGTAGGAGGTTCTGGAATGGAACCCCTGCAGATACAGGAGCATGCTTGTATATAAATACTGTAATAAATACAATAATAGTAATAATATAAAAACAAAGAACACTGTGTGTGGTTAAAGCATCAGGTGATCCGTACCCTACATGGTGTTTGTCAGGTGTTTAAATGGGGGCTAGTATCTACCCCTCAGTGTGATTGCGGGTTCTCCCACCAAACCATGTACCACATTGTGTCTGGCTGCAAACTGAGGGCGTATAATGGCCCATGGTCTGACTTTTCCTTTGAAGGTCACTCTGTCTTTGAATGGCTGCATGAACTGGACACTGACATTTGATCTGGTCTAACTGATAAATAATTTGTTTGTTTGTCCCAACTATACCCCTAAGTCAGTGTTGGCGAACCCATGGCACGCGTGCCAGAGAGGGCACTCCAAGCCTTTTCTGTGGGCACGTGCTTGCCTACCCTAGAGGATATCAAGAACTGACTGTATCAATCAATCAATCAATCAATCAATCAATCAACAGTATTTATATACCGCTTTTCAACTAAAAGTTCACAAAGTGGTTTACAGAGAAAAATCAAATAACTAAATTTTGGATGTGTTAGAAAGCAGCTTGTCCTCTATCACAGGGGAGGAAGAAACCGCCTACATCCAAGTGTTGTCTGCAACCTACTCTGCTCTTGTTGACCATGTGAGTGTTTTAGATGGTCATGTCAGACACTGGAGCCTTCTCTGTGGGCACGCTTGTGCGCTGAGCCAGGCAGCCTAGAGGGGGCGCTGAAGCCGCTGCCTCCTCTCCCTTCACTCCTTTGCCCCGAGTTTGCTTCCCTCCCTGTCTTTCCCTTCCCTTCCCCAACTCTCCAGCAGGCTCAGCCAATCAGCATCCAGCAGACTCCTGGCTTTTTCGGTTAGAATGGCTCAGGGCCCTTCACTGGCTGCAGACCAGCCAATCCGGAGCTGCTCTCCTCCTCAGCCATTTGAGCCTTTGCAGCCCGCCTTTCCAACTGCCCACTCAGCGCCAGGAGAGGCTTTTCCTCCGCAGCACAGGCGCAGCTGGGGGGGAGCAGCGCAGCCAGAGACAAATCCTGCCTGTCTACTCAGAAGGAAGTCCCATTAGAGTCAGTGAGGCTTGCTCCCAGGAAAGCGTGGCTGGGATTGCAGCCTGAGAGCCCACTCCTATGCAGGTCTACTCAGAAGGAAGTCCATTGCAGTCAGTGGGGCTACTCCCAAGAATGTGAGGGAAGGATTGCAGCCTGAGGGTGCAGCGCGGACATTCCCGTGGTGGGCTTGGAGAGGAGCTGGGCTGGAGGGGAGCAGAGCGCTTGGGCTTTGTGGCGCCAGCCCTGCACCTGTTGCTGGCCCTGCCTTATCGCCTTATGGCACATGCTGGAGGCTTATCTGTAAGAATGTCACACAAAACTAATTTTCATATGATCTTAAAGGTAAACCACAGAATTGCTTCTCCAAACCTATTGGAAAAGAAGTGCATGCACAATTTCACATAGCTGTGAGCATGAAATACAGCATGATGCAGCCATCCAACCAGCCCCATTAGAGTTGATGAGACTTACTCTCAGGAAAGAGTGGCTGGGATTGCAGCCTTGGAGCCTGCTCCTGTGCATGCCTACTCAGATGTAAGCCTCATTAGAGTCAATGAGGCTTACTCCTAGGAAAGAGTGGCTGGGATTGCAGCCTTAGAGCCCACTTCTGTGGGTGGGGCTTAATTTTTTTTTTTTCTTGTTTGAGAAAAGGTCTTGCAGCCACCCCTTCCCTGCCAATATTTCCTTACCCAGCATGTAATTAGTCTGTGGAACTCTTTGCCACAGGAAGCAGTGATGGCAACTTGCCTAGATGCTTTTAAGAAGGGATTGGACAAATTTCTAGAGGAAAAGTTCATTATGGGTTACAAGTAATAGTAGGTAAAAGATGTTAATGTATTGTAGTGACATTGTGGAAGATATTACCGAGGAGATAGGGTGTGGTGTCCACAGTGCCCCTTGCTCTAAGTGAATGCAGGATTAAGGCCCAGGTGGTAGCTGGAGGTGTGCTGCACAGCTGCAGCCACTAGAGGCTAAAGGAGATCCCTCAGGATATAAGGAGCACCTGAGATAGAAAGGATTGTGGGTTCTAGGAGGAGTGAATGTGGAGAGGAGAGACTAACTGACTGACAAACTGACCTTGGACTGACTTGGCTTACTGACTTTGGATTCTGACTTGGCACCTTTGACTGATTGGACTGACTGACTTGGCTTACTGACTTTGGATTCTGACTTGGCACCTTTGACTGATTGGATTGACTGACAAACTGACCTTGGACTGACTGACTTGGCACCTTTGACTGACTGACTGACAAACTGACCTTGGACTGACTGACTTGGCTTACTGACTTTGGACTCTGACTTGGCACCTTTGACTGATTGGACTGACTGACTGACAAACTGACCTTAGACTGTGACTTAGCTTACTGACTTTGGACTCTGACTTTTGCGTGCTGTACTGGTGAGTCAACCAAGGAAAACTAATCAGCCTTAAGCGGGCACAAGGCCCAGTGGGGAGGAGCTGTGACAAGACATGTATGAGTTGTTTTTTCTAAACTAAAACCTCAGTATTCAGGTTAAATTGCTGTGTTGGCACTTTGGGGAAAATAAGTGGGTTTTGGGTTGCAGTTTGGGCACTCGGTCTCTAAAAGGTTCACCATCACTGCCCTAAGTGACTCATGTATTTCTGGATCTCTGTCAGCAGATCTGAACACTTTTCCAGAGCCTGTGACCGGATCAGATTGTTTGGGCTGATCATCTGATTCAGGAGAGTGGCCAGATTTCACGTCAGCCTCACTTCCTCCCTGTCAGAATATCCCAGGTTTCTAGGAGAAGGAGACAGATGGAGAAGAAAAGTCACACACAATTAATAACAAACAGATGTGGGCTAACAATATCCACGTAACCTCCATGGATTCCCTCAAGGAAACCTGCTCAGTGTAGATTAGATTAGATTGAGGATAGTGGCCAGATCACACGTCAGCCTCTCTTTCTGAAATTTGTCTGGGACTTCAGCGCAGTCTGGACCCTCGTCAGAATATTCCAGGTTTCTGGGAGATGGAAACAGATGGAGAAGAAAAAACACACACAACAAACTGATGTGGGCTAACAATATCCACGTAACCGCCATGGATTCCCTCAAGGAATAGTGTAGCATGTTGAGGAGCTGAGACTGACAGCAGGTCTGCACTTCAAGTGGCACAGACTCAAAATTTGCAAAATTTGTCTGCAGATCTGAACACTTTTCCAGAGCCTGTGACCGGATCAGATTGTTTGGGCTTATCATTTGATTCAGGATAGTGGCCAGATCACACGTCAGCCTCTGTTTCCCAAATTTGTCTGGGACTTCAGCACAATCGGGACCCCCATCAGAATATCCCAGGTTTCTGGGAGAAGGAGACAGATGGAGAAGAAAAAACACACACAACAAACTGATGTGGGCTAACAATATCCGCGTAACCTCCACGGATTGCCTCAAGGAATAGTGTAGCATGTTGAGGAGCTGAGACTGACAGCAGGTCTGCACTTCAAGTGACACAGACTCAAAATTTGCACCCCAGGATCCCTTCCTTGTCACCAGAGATGGTAAAGCTAAAATGGACTGCAGGATAGTGAGAGTTGTTGGACCTGTATAAAGGCTCTGAAATGAGGGATGCTGTTCCATCACTTGTGCCGGATCCTGACCCCGTTCCTGGGCAGCATAGCGCAGCTCCGGGCTGCTCAGATCTACAACACCTCTTTAGGTGGCGAAGATCAGACTCACAAGCTTTGGGGCTGCCGAAGCAAAGAGCCAGAGGCCAAGTACACACAACAGTGCTTTCCAGATCTCCTGCTGGAACAGGCAGGTTGGTGACAGGGGCAGTTCAGGGGAGAATCATGGGCAGTTTGGGGCAGGCAGTAGGCTGGGCAGGGGGCTGGGCAGGTGCACCACCTCACTGCCTAATCCTAATCCCCTTTCCCTGCCCTGAACCAATCCAGAAGTCTCCTTGGACTTATGCAAGCAAAATAGCTACTATAGGTTTGATGAAACCCATTGTGGGTCAGGTGGCTTATGGGGAAGTAAGTAGGAAAACATTTTACTTATCTCCTGGGCTGTCTGGTACACACACACACACACACACACACACACACACACACACACACACACACACACACACACACACACACACCCCATAGCATGCAACATGTGCTCTGTCTGCAGCACTGTGCACTATGGACTGGCAGGGGGGATAGGGTTGGGCCGCATGTTTCTGGCTTTGAGCCACTAAAGATGACAGGAAATTCACAATGCTTTACCTTAAAGAATCATCCACCTCTTCTCCCAGGCTAAGGGAGGTGCTGGTGTCACTGCTGAACTCACTAACCTGTGAATGAGAAAGCAAGAAGAACCAGGGAGGTGAGATGTGAGAAGCACACCTGCAGTTGGGTCCTTTCTAGTTGTCCTTCGAGGACCCTGGCGGCTGCAGTTTCTGCTACGTTCCTGACCAAATAAGGAATAAATGGTCCCTCCCAACATCAGTGCTTCCGATCCCTTACTTGCCAGTATCTTGCTGTGGTAGGTGCCCCCACCCTCAGAGAAGCTACCTTTCTAGCTCAATGGAGCACCTCTTGGCTGCATTTTTCTCTCCCGAAACCAGGACTCCTGCAACCCTGCCCAGATGGTAAAGATGTAGGAATAAGACTGGGCTCACTCACAAAAGACCAGGTGCGGTTGTGGGACACTTGGGAATCTCTGCAACACCCTCAAATCATCACTACCCTAAAGTGCTCTCCCTACCTGGGGTTTGGAGCAGACAGTTTCTGGATCTGAATGGTCTTAACTAGACACATTAGATTTTGCCCATGGAATGTGAAATACATCGTCTTTTAATGGCTTTTAATGCGGGGGGAGGGGCGTGGGAGGGGTTTGTGTGTATCAGGAAGTTGAATAGGGAGACATCTAAGAGAAGGAAAACTCTGATTCCAAACCTCCACTGCCTTGTGGCTACATCCAGTTGTGAAAAAGGCTTCAGGAGTCAACCTCGAGGCAAAATCAGGAGCCGGAGTCCCTGAGGCAGTTCATGGCTGAACACAGTCACGTTCTGGCAACTCCTGCGACGCCGCTGGAACCAACCGAATTGGCTTCTGCCTTTCCATTGGATCATTCCAGCGACGTGGAGAGGGAGGTTTTGCTGCATGGGTATCAGCCTATCCTCCATACCTTCTTTACCCAGGCTTCGCGCACTGGAGAGGACACTCCAACTTCGCCATAAGGCGTCGGCACAACACAGGAAGCAACAGTTACCGGTTATAAGTCTTCGCTCGATTGGCGTAGGGCATGACGCCAGGAGCTGCTTCCGACAGTGGGAGAGATCATTGCATCTCATTGGGCAGCTACCGCCCGTCTTAAGCTGGGCAGTCCCCAGCCAGTAAGGTGTTGGCTCGCCACGGTCCGTTAACCTCATGGGGTGCGTGGGGTTTAGGGTGAAAACCGACAAGCGGATCGACAACTCTGCACCATGCAATAGAAAACAGAAAACTCCTGCCCTAAAGCTGGGCACCTGGAACGTAAGGACAATGACACCTGGCTTCTCTGATGACCTGCAAGCAATAGACGATGCACGCAAAACAGCTGTCATCGACATGGAGCTGAGCAGACTGCAGATGGACATCGTCGCCCTTCAAGAGACTAGGCTACCAGATTCCGGATCAGTCAAAGAGCGAAATTTCTCATTTTTTTGGCAGGGAAAACCACCAAATGAAACCAGGGAACATGGTGTTGGCTTTGCAGTCAGAAATACCCTGCTGAAATCCATCATCCCACCTACTGTGGGAAGTGAAAGAATTTTGTCCCTGCAGCTCCAGTCATCAGCAGGACCTGTCACTCTCATCAGTGCTTATGCACCGACTCTGTCGTCTCCAGCAGAAGCCAAAGACAAATTCTATGATGACCTGGCCACCACTATCAAGAAGATCCCCGTAAAAGAGCCATTGTTCATCCTCGGCGACTTCAATGCTAGAGTTGGTGCTGATAACAGTTCGTGGCCCACTTGCTTAGGTCAGTTCGGCACTGGGAAGATGAACAAAAATGGCCAATGCCTGCTAGAGTTTTGCTGTCATCACGGTCTCTGTGTCAGCAACACGTTCTTCAACACGAAGCCCCAACATAGAGTCTCTTGGAGACACCCAAGATCAAAGCACTGGCACCAGCTCGACCTGATTCTCACCAGACGCTCCAGCCTTCCCAGCATCAAGATAACACGCAGCTATCAGGGTGCTGCCTGCGACACCGACCACTCGCTGGTGTGCAGCAGAGTGAAACTGCAAACAAAGCGACTGTACCACACAAAAAAGGAAGGAAGACCTCGCATTGATTCCAGCAAGACCCGGGATCAGAGAAAAGTGGAGGAATTTGCACGAGCGCTTGAGGAATCTCTTCCAGGCCCGGTCGATGCAAACGCATCCAACAGATGGGAACATTTCAAGAATGCCATTTACAACAACGCCTTGTCCATATTTGGCAAGAAGACCAACAAGATGGCAGACTGGTTTGAAGCCCACTCTGAGGAGTTGACACCAGTCATTGAGGAAAAGAGGAGAGCTCAAGCAGCATACAAGGCCTGTCCCAGTGAGCGCAACCTGCAGGTCCTCCGAGCTGCTCTCAGCAAAGTCCAGCAGACTGCCGGGAGATGTGCTAACGACTACTGGCTCCAGCTCTGTTCCGAGATACAGATAGCAGCTGACACGGGCAACATCAAGGGGATGTATGACGGCATCAAGCAGGCCCTAGGTCCAACGCAGAAGAAAATTGCCCCTCTGAAGTCTGCTACAGGCGAGGTCATCCAGGATCGGACACAGCAGATGGAACGCTGGGTGCAGCACTACTCTGAGCTATATTCCAGAGAAAATGTAGTCACCGAAGAAGCACTGAACAACATTGAGTGCCTGCCTGTGCTGGAGGAGCTTGACAGTGAACCAACCCTAGAAGAACTTCACGTGGCCCTGGACTCCCTTGCCTTTGGCAAGGCACCTGGAAAAGACAGCATCCCTGCTGAAGTCCTAAAGTGCTGCAAAGAGATCATCACCACTGAGCTGCATGAAATCCTTTGTCTCTGCTGGAGAGAAGGTGGAGTACCTCAAGACATGAGGGATGCAAACATCATCACGCTGTACAAGAACAAAGGCGACAGGGGTGACTGCAACAACTACCGTGGCATCTCTCTCCTTAGCGTTGTAGGAAAGCTGTTTGCCCAAGTTGCACTAAAGAGGCTCCAGGTACTTGCAGAGAGCGTCTATCCAGAATCACAGTGCGGATTCCGAGCCAACAGGTCCACCACTGATATGGTATTCTCCCTTAGACAACTGCTGGAGAAATGCAGGGAACAAAGACAGCCACTCTTTATAGCCTTCATAGATCTCACGAAGGCTTTCGACCTGGTCAGCAGGGATGGCCTCTTCAAGATTCTCCCCAAGATTGGATGTCCACCCAGGCTCCTCAGCATCATCAGATCCTTCCACAAGGACATGAAGGGCACTGCTGTCTTTGATGGCTCCACATCAGACCCCTTTGACATCCAAAGCGGCGTGAAGCAGGGCTGTTTTCTTGCACCAACCTTGTTTGGGATTTTCTTCGCTGTCCTGCTGAAGCAGGCCTTTGGAACTAAAACAGAAGGCATCTATCTCCGGACCAGATCAGATGGAAAGCTCTTCATCCTCTCCAGCCTGAGAGCAAAGTCCAAAGTCCAGCTGAAATGTCTGCGTGACTTCCTCTTTGCCGACAATGCAGCTATCACTACCCACTCTGCCAAAGATCTCCAGCAGCTCATGGATCGTTTTAGCAAGGCCTGCCAAGATTTTGGACTGACAATCAGCCTGAAGAAAACACAGGTCATGGTTCAGGATGTGGACTCACCTCCCTGCATTACTATCTCTGCGCATGAACTGGAAGTTGTCCATGACTTTGTGTACCTTGGCTCAACGATCTCCGACACTCTTTCTCTCGATACCGAGCTAAACAAACGCATCGGTAAAGCAGCTACCACGTTTTCCAGACTCACAAAGATAGCCTGGTCCAACAAGAAGCTGATGGAACATACCAAGATCCAGGTCTACAGAGCTTGCGTCCTGAGTACACTTCTGTACTGCAGCGAGTCATGGACTATTCGCTCACAACAGGAGAGGAAACTGAATGCTTTCCACATGCGCTGCCTCCGTCGTATTCTCGGCATCACCTGGCAGGACAAAGTTCCAAACAACACAGTCCTGGAACGTGCTGGAATCCCTAGCATGTATGCACTACTGAAACAGAGATGCCTGCGTTGGCTCGGTCATGTCATGAGAATGGATGATGGCCGGATCCCAAAGGATCTCCTCTATGGAGAACTCGTGCAAGGAAAGCGCCCTACAGGTAGACCACAGCTGCGATACAAGGACAGCTGCAAGAGGGATCTGAAGGCCTTAGGAGTTGGACCTCAACAAGTGGGAAACCCTGGCCTCTGAGCGGCCCGCTTGGAGGCAGGCTGTGCAGCATGGCCTTTCCCAGTTTGAAGAGACACTTGGCCAACAGTCTGAGGCAAAGAGGCAAAGAAGGAAGGCCCATAGCCAGGGAGACAGACCAGGGACAGACTGCACTTGCTCCCGGTGTGGAAGGGATTGTCACTCCCAAATTGGCCTTTTCAGCCACACTAGACGCTGTGCCAGAACCACCTTTCAGAGCGCGATACCATAGTCTTTCGAGACTGAAGGTTGCCAACTGTACTAATGGCTTTCAGTAGAGAAAATCTACCATACAGAAACCGTTCCTCCAGCACAAACCTGCAATGTGGAACAAACAGTATTTATTATTATTATTTTGCTCTTCCTCCAAAGAGTCAGGCTTCCATACTTTCCATCCTCTGCCATTTTATCCTAATGACCTTACACAGTAGGTAAGGCTGAGATGTTGTGACTGGCTCAAAGTCACCAAGCAAGCTTCAGGACCAAATGCGGATTTAAACCCAAGCCTCCCTGAGTCTCATCCTACACGCTAATCACTATACCTCTCTCTCTTCTCATTGTGGAGCTACACAAATATTGTTGTGGTACTGTTGTGCCCCTCCTTAGGTTGGACCGAGTTGCAGCCCAGCAACCCCACATTGATTGATTGATTGATTGATTGATACAAGTATTTATAGACCGCCTTTCTTTTGGTCGTCAGATTTCTCCTCAGACTTTAATCCAAGGCGGTTTACGTAGGCAGGCTGTTCTAAACCCCCATAGGGATTTTTACAATTGAATATTTCTAGTCTTTCATAGAACTCCTCGTTCCAACTGGATTCCTTCCTGGTCTGGTCTCTCTCTGGCCCTTCGCCTCCCACGCTCCACTTGATGGCAACTCCTCTCTGCCACTGAGGGTCAGCTCATCTGTATATCAGCGTGTGGTCAGTTCTCTGGTACTTCCGGTTGTTTCGAACTGGCAGCCTCAGATCTTCAGGCATACAAGGCGGCAGCTCTACCAACTGAACCAGACCTCCACATCTAGAACCACATCTAGAAGGCACCTTGGGGGAATCAAAAATCCACTTACCTCATCGGGTTCTGGAGACGCCATGTTTCAAGCACACAAAGGAGGCTCACCCCAACAAACCCTATGAAGAAACTGATGCAACAAACTAGGGCTACAAAAAAAAAAGAAAGAAAATGCCCTGGAATGCTACAGCCTAACATATGAGCTTCCAGAGCAATAAACAAACACAACAAAGATGGATGTATCCAGTGTATGATGAATAAAGATTGCAGCAAAACTAAAGCTATTCAGAAATGTTAATGGCCAAGAGCTTCCACAAAAGAAACTCTATGTACATAGATAACCAGTACCAAAAAGTCTCCTCCTGCCTAGGAGCCCAAAGCCCCAAGCTCATAGGACTTGATAAGTCAACCACCAGCCCTTTGCGACATCAGGAGACTGCAGTGCCTGGCAGCCATGACCTAGGAACATTCAGCTTGGTGAGTGTCATAATGTTTCTCCAGGAGGTGTGAGAAGTTTGTCTTTGGTTCCCCTTCAAAACATCCCTCCCACACTGGCTACCAAAACCTGCCATTTATGTAGTCATAGTCTGCTTTTCCTTGGTCCTTCCTTTCTTCACCTCCATGATTCCACTATGGTGTTTCCTAAAGTGTGTTCCTTGGAACACTGGGTCTCCCTGTGATCCCTTTGGGAGCTCCGCAATCACACCATTAAATAGCTGCCATCTGCCCCCAGCTGGTTTACTCATCTGCCTTCCTGCCTTCCATTGTAGCTCTCCTTCCTCATTCTCCTCCTGTTCTAGCTCTTCACCAATAGTCAGTGTTGGGCTCTGTGCTTTACCACTCTGTGCATATCCCAGAGCTCTGGGGCTCTCAAAGACTCCACACATGTGCTGGAAGACCATCTTGAGGCACCTTTTGGGAACGCAACGGACTCCAGCGTCACCAAAGTTTCAGAACTTCAAGATGTCAGAGGGGGGGTGAGCATAAACAGAATGCTAGACACAGGGAAGTGGCAGCAAGATGCAATCTTGTGGTCTTCTGTGATCCCTGAGGTATCTGGTGGGCCGCTGTGAGATACAAGAAGCTAGATCGGATTGGCCCTGGGCCTGATCCAGCAGGGCTGTTCCTATGTTCTAATGAGAAGTGCTGCCCCAGTGGCATACCTATGCCATCTGTCACCCAGGACAACCTAAACGTTTAGTGCCCCCCCCCCCACTGTGAGTTGGGACCCATTAGGTGTGTTATTGGCCAATATCAGGTGGGTCTCCATTCATTTAAAAGTGTTAAATTTAAATTTTTAATAAAACACCAACCTCCTTGCAGGACAGTTAGCAGCTACCTTGCAAACTGTGGGACCTTCGCTCTTTGCAGGGCAGTTAGCAGCTTCCTTGCAAAGCTGCAGGAGCTCCACTCTTTGCAGGGCAGTTGGCAGCAACCTTGCAAACTGCTGGAGCTTTGCTCTTTGCAGGGCAATCCCAAACTGCTTTAGACAGCAACTGCATTACTATCACAACAACAGCTGAGCGACAAGAAGATAAAAAACAGCAAGACATCTTTGCCACGTTGAACTCAAGTTTTGAGAACCAGTGTCTCCCAATGGCTTCTATTCTTTTTCCTCCTATCAGAAAAATCTTACAGAGAGCTTTTCTAAGTTAATGAATAAAACACGCTGCAAAAGATTTGCAGTGAGCAGAGTTCAGATGGACACCCCAAATTCTTGGCATGAAGAGCAGAGACCCAAGAGCACAGGAGAATCCAAAGAGTGGCAAGACCAATCTGTATGGGATATGTGAAACAACAATGACATGTATCCATTCCGTTCCACTCAAAGTATGCTTTTCGAAATGTTCTAACTCACTGCTTGAAGAATGCAAAGCAAAGATGGGACTGAGGAGGTTCTTGAAGGACAGCTGCGTTTCTGTTTGGATCCAGTGACAGGGAAGATCTGAAAAGGGTTGTAATAGAGCAACAAAAAGATACACACACAGGTGTTACTGCAAGCATAATCACAATCTAAACAAAAGTTAAACACCTGGGGAAATTTAAACGAGTAGTTACCTAGTGCTGCAAGGTCAACAATGTGGATTCCAGGTGACCTTCCCTGGGAGGAACTGCATCACAGCGTAGATGGCTTCCCAATAGTAGCCTAGCAGCCCAATCCTTTCAAACTCCCTGTGCAGCAATGCAGCTGCCCCAATGTGGTGCCTCCTGGGGAGTAAGAGAACACAGATTCCCTTGCCCCAGGCAACAAGCCCGTGCCCTGGCAAGGAGTCTACTCAGACCTGCGCCAGCTCCATAGCTGGCATAAGTCTGCATGAACCTGGGTTGGGGGATCAAGGCTGGGAAGGGGGGTAGGATTTGGCAGGATTTGGCCAGTTTCCTCCACTGTCAAACCTGCCCCCCTTCCTGGTCCCAATCCACCCTCCTTCCTGCCTTGTTGCTGCCTCATTCCACCCACCTGCCACCCACCCCTTGAACAAATGCCCGTGGGTGACTGGTGGAGGCAGTGGCGTAGCTGGAGGGGGATGGCGCAGCCAGTCTGGCGGGGGGCAAGTGGTCCCTCCCTTCGGAGCCATTCCCGGTAGGGGGAGCAAAACGGAACCATATGGGAATGGCTCCGAAGGGAGGGGCCACTTGCCCTCCACGCTGAGGCTCCCTGCCAGCTGAGTGCTCTGCCCCCCTCCAGCTACGCCACTGGGTGCAGGCAGGTGTGCGGAGCCAGCTGCTTGCAGGGACCAGGGCGTGCCACCTTCTGTGACAGACAGAAAGCACCTAGTGACACCAGAACACTCATTCCGACACTGCTGAATTCCAGGGCCTAAATCTGGTTTCTACTTCCACATCAGCCATGGTCATGATTCTGCAGGTATTTGACTGATTGCGAGTTCAAAGCACATACTGTACTCACCAGTTCTTCCCTGCAGTATTCCGGTGGGTGCTTTCCTGTTGGCGAACACAGCCTGGCACAGTGGGACATAAGTCCCTGGAAGCCTTTTTTGCTGTGCTCTCTGAAGACCCGGTGTAAGAGGGTCTTGGTGGCACCACCAACCAATTTGCCTTCCTCAGTTCTGCCTTCCTCACTGGTTTCATTTTGAAGCCCTGAATGGGTGAGAGAGAAAGCCAATCAATCAGAGATGCCTGCTGGACCTTTTTCTTCTTTTAACTACAAAGTCTGTTTTGTTCTCTTATTTGTTTGTGCCTATCTCCATGCACAGGAAATTCCCTTTTCTTTCCAACTTCCTCAGTCCATCCCAAGCCACCACTGCCCTCTCTGCTTTTTGTCCTCTCTATCTAACTGTGCCTTATGAGTGGGCAGAAAAAGACAGCTTCACGCAATTTTTATTTATTTTTTCAATAGATTTATATCCTGCCCTTCTCCAGAACAACAGGAAGTCTAGGGTGGGTCACAATCACAAATTAAAATTCCAGAAAAAAACAAATTACAATGAACTTAAAAATATATCAAAATACAATAAATAAAACATGAAGTTTAAACACCCCCCCCCCCCCAAGGTAGGGGAACATTTGTTCCCCTACCTTGGGGCTGCATTGTGGCTACACCAGTGCTGGAAAGTTGGATAGGATTGGGCCCTTAGGCACTACTGTAAGCCGCATAGATCCCCAATGGGCCATCCAAGGCAGTACAAGCTGAAATCCCCTATAGCTGCTTTGGGTACTTTTTTTATAAATATTAACAGTGAGGGAGAAATGCTTTAAATAAATAGATACCTGAAAGGATTCTGGAGGAGAAAGTTCACCACTTTGACAACGTTCTCACTCGCGAGCACGCCAAAACCTAAGAACGGCATGTTGCTTTCACCCATCCTTTGCGTTTTACTCTTTTCAAAGAAGTGTTACTTCCACATCAGCCATGGTCATGATGCTGTAGGTATTTGACTGATTGCGAGTTCAAAGCACATACTGTTCTCACCAGTTCTTCCCTGCAGTATTCCGGTGGGTACTTTCCTGTTGCCAAACATTTCCTGACACAGTGGGACATAAAGCCCTGGATACCTTTTTTGCTGTGCTCCCTGAAGACCCGGTGTAAGAGGGTCTTGGTGGCAGCACCAACCAATCTGCCTTCCTCAGTTACATCACGGGTTTCATTTTGAAGCCCTGAATGGGTGAGAGAGAAAGCCAGTCAATCAGAGATGCCTGCTGGACCTTTTTCTTCTTTTAACTACAAAGTCTGTTTTGTTCTCTTATTTGTTTGCGCCTATCTCCATGCACAGGAAATTCCCTTTTCTTTCCAACTTCCTCAGTCCATCCCAAGCCACCACTGCCCTCTCTGCTTTTTGTCCTCTCTATCTAACTGTGCCTTATGAGTGGGCAGAAAAAGACAGCTTCACGCAATTTTTATTTATTTTTTCAATAGATTTATATCCTGCCCTTCTCCAGAACAACAGGAAGTCTAGGGTGGGTCACAATCACAAATTAAAATTCCAGAAAAAAACAAATTACAATGAACTTAAAAATATATCAAAATACAATAAATAAAACATGAAGTTTAAACACCCCCCCCCCCCCAAGGTAGGGGAACATTTGTTCCCCTACCTTGGGGCTGCATTGTGGCTACACCAGTGCTGGAAAGTTGGATAGGATTGGGCCCTTAGGCACTACTGTAAGCCGCATAGATCCCCAATGGGCCATCCAAGGCAGTACAAGCTGAAATCCCCTATAGCTGCTTTGGGTACTTTTTTTATAAATATTAACAGTGAGGGAGAAATGCTTTAAATAAATAGATACCTGAAAGGATTCTGGAGGAGAAAGTTCACCACTTTGACAACGTTCTCACTCGCGAGCACGCCAAAACCTAAGAACGGCATGTTGCTTTCACCCATCCTTTGCGTTTTACTCTTTTCAAAGAAGTGTTACTTCCACATCAGCCATGGTCATGATGCTGTAGGTATTTGACTGATTGCGAGTTCAAAGCACATACTGTTCTCACCAGTTCTTCCCTGCAGTATTCCGGTGGGTACTTTCCTGTTGCCAAACATTTCCTGACACAGTGGGACATAAAGCCCTGGATACCTTTTTTGCTGTGCTCCCTGAAGACCCGGTGTAAGAGGGTCTTGGTGGCAGCACCAACCAATCTGCCTTCCTCAGTTACATCATGGGTTTCATTTTGAAGCCCTGAATGGGTGAGAGAGAAAGCCAGTCAATCAGAGATGCCTGCTGGACCTTTTTCTTCTTTTAACTACAAAGTCTGTTTTGTTCTCTTATTTGTTTGTGCCTATCTCCATGCACAGGAAATCCGCTTTTCTTTCCAACTTCCTCAGTCCATCCCAAGCTACCACTGCCCTCTCTGCTTTTTGTCCTCTCTATCTAACTGTGCCTTATGAGTGGGCAGAAAAAGACAGCTTCACGCAATTTTTATTTATTTTTTCAATAGATTTCTATCCTGCCCTTCTCCAGAACAACAGGAAGTCCAGGGTGGGTCACAATCACAAATTAAAATTCCAGAAAAAACAAATTACAATGAACTTAAAAATATATCAAAATACAATAAATAAAACATGAAGTTTAAACAACCCCCCCCAAGAAGGTTCAACAGAAAGGCAAAACAAAATCAACAGGTACCAAGGTACACAGTAATTGTGCACTGTTTTTGTTTCCCTCCTCCTAAAATAATGTGTATTTAAATGTAAATTTTGATGAAAGAGAAGAGTTAAAAGGACTCAAAGCCTAGCAGTTAGTGATGGCCTTTGATCTCCCTTGAAACTGGTTATTTCTCAGATACTTCACAACATCCTGTGGTAAGGAGTTACAAAGAACATAAGAACATAAGAACAGCCCCACTGGATCAGGCCATAGGCCCATCTAGTCCAGCTTCCTTCACAGCGGCCCACCAAATGCCCCAGGGAGCACACCAAATAACAAGAGTCCTCATCCTGGTGCCCTCCCTTGCATCTGGCCTTCTGACATAACCCATTTCTAAAATCAGAAGGTTGCGCATACTCATCATGGCTTGTATCCCATAATGGATTTTTCCTCCAGAAACTTGTCCAATCCCCTTTTAAAGGCGTCTAGGCTAGACGCCAGCACCACATCCTGTGGCAAGGAGTTCCACAGACCGACCACACACTGAGTAAAGAAATATTTTCTTTTGTCTGTCCTAACCCGCCCAACACTCAATTTTAGTGGATGTCCCCTGGTTCTGGTATTATGTGAGAGCGTAAAGAGCATCTCCCTATCCACTCTGTCCATCCCCTGCATAATTTTGTATGTCTCAATCATGCCCCCCTCAAGCGTCTCTTTTCTAGGCTGAAGAGGCCCAAACGCCGTAGCCTTTCCTCATAAGGAAGGTGCCCCAGCCCCGTAATCATCTTAGTCGCTCTCTTTTGCACCTTTTCCATTTCCACTATGTCTTTTTTGAGATGCGGCGACCAGAACTGGACACAATACTCCAGGTGTGGCCTTACCATAGATTTGTACAACGGCATTATAATACTAGCCGTTTTGTTCTCAATACCCTTCCTAATGATCCCAAGCATAGAATTGGCCTTCTTCACTGCCGCCGCACATTGGGTCGACACTTTCATCGACCTGTCCGCCACCACCCCAAGATCTCTCTCCTGATCTGTCACAGACAGCTCAGAACCCATCAGCCTAGATCTAAAGTTTTGATTTTTTGCCCCAATGTGCATGACTTTACACTTACTGACATTGAAGCGCATCTGCCATTTTGCTGCCCATTATGCCAGTCTGGAGAGATCCCAGTGCACCAGCACAATATTCACAGGTAATGAGAACAGAGTCAGATAACTAGAAGTAGGTAGCAATTCTGCCCCTCGAACATAAGCAAATGCACATGTAAAGAGGAACTGAGCTGTCATGGGTGCAGCTTCTCGTATTACAGAGTTCCCACCACCTGATAGGTGCAGAGAGGAGTACACCCATCCCAGCAATCTTCTGTCAAAGTCCCTGTGGGTATGCATTAATGGAATCTGTGCATGTGCCGGTCAACTATCTGAGGAGTTACATTTTTATTATCCCTGTCTTTCGAGGATGACTTACCAAATCAGATTCAAATATCAGGGAAGAAAGTCCTCTGAGGCTGAGCTTCCGAACCCCAAGTTTCCCATGATCCAGCCACTGAAGGAGAGAGTCTTTTGACATGATGTTTCCAAGCTCCTTCACACGGTTCAGGAGCAACTGAAAGCCCAAGAAGGACAACAGAAGCAAATTAATTGGGATGAACACTTTGGTTCACTTTGTTGAGCTCTTTGCAGATGAGTGTTCATGGCTGTATCTACCACAAACAGATGCAGAGGGCACAGCTATATCACTGGTTTAAATTTGGTGAAAAGCCAAAACGGAGCGGAGCCAGAAAACTCTTGCATTGGCAGTGCCATCACAATTCCCAAGATTTGCTGGAAGGAACTGCATCAGTTGAACTGAACAGGCAATGGATAGAAGTTTAGAGCATAGAGTTGCCTGGACACACCCAGAAACATCTATCACAGTCTCTTCTGCAAGCTGAAGCAAAGACTCAAAGATTGAATTCCAAGTCATTCACATGCCTTGTCTCCCTGACCTTGAGGTCATAGATTCAGGGCAAAGCCAGCCCAGAGAGTATAAAATTCACACACTCCTCTGTAAACACAAGTAGACTCTAACTGATCATTTGATGCCCTGTAATTGTGCCCATAATTTGCCATCCACATGCCAACCAATCTTTAGGACCATTGGTTTCCATAGCAGTTACATGGCCTAATCCAGTGGTTCCCAAACTTTTTCGACTGGTGGCTCTCTTGATCTACTGGGCCATTGGCCGTGGCTCTCCATTAGGGCTACAATCCTATGCAGGCAGGTTTTTCACAAGGATTCTGTGGCTCCCCTAGCTGATTTCCATGGCTCTCTGGGAAGCCACAACTCACAGTTTGGGAACCACTGGCGTAATCCTATCCAGGGAAAGGCTGCGGAGTGCATCGCCACTAATGAAGCCTCTCAACTACTGCAGTACCCCTCACCTTCTGGTAGAACATCACTGCTGTTTCATAGAGCCATGCATGCTCTTCAGCCCCAAAGATATCCAGAAGGAACTCAACTATGCCAACCAAGGAGTGTGAGCTGGAGAGGAGAATCCTGGAATAGGTAACAGGACCATGCAAAAAAAAGAAAGAAAAAGGAAAAGAGGCACTAAAGATGTCAGTGGAAGACAAATGGATGCACACTCACATCCCACAACTTCAGCTATCTGACACTCCTTGAGAAACCCAGCAGTCTTCCTCCTACCTTACTAAGCTGGACAATCCCTCACTAAAACATTGAGGACTGCTCAGCTGATCCCAGCACTCGGTTTCCTCTGTCATGGTTCTCATGATCTTACAGAGAAGCTGGAGTGTTTTCAGGGGCTCTCTGCAAGCAAGATAAAAGAAGTAAGACCAGGAGGGTCACTGCCACAGATACACCAGGAGTGTGACTAAGGGTCCCACTTCTATAGAATCCAAGAGTTTCATTTAAGTCAGAAATGGAACAAGTTGCTGGCTCAGGAGTAATCTTCTTCTTATTTTGAGAGTGTGAGATTGTAAGGTCAATATCCCAGATGAGCGCATGTCCAAGGGAACCCCGGCCTGGGTGCCAAATCTGGGATTCCAACAAATCTGTGCGCCCGGTGAGCAGATCTTACCGTTCAGCCTGGGCGCTGCATGTGGTCCTCCACGATCAGGAGACAGAGATGCTCTGGGCAGTCGCATGTGCCTGAATGTCCTGTCACGTGGCCTTCTGGGACGCCAGGCAGCAGATGTGACTGCCCAGAGCGTCCCCCAATCATGGAGGATTACACATGGCGCCTGGGTGGAACGGAATGATGTAGTCCAAACAGGAACTGCTTTTCCTGTATGTGACGGTAGTGAGTTTGGCCACTATGGTCCAAGAGGAAAAAAGGGCCACATGCTGGGCAAGTGGCCATAGCTGAGTTGTATCCTCCATGCCTTGCAAGCACCGTGTTCCAGATTCAATACCTGGCATAGTCAATCCAAAAGCTGGCACCAAAACCCAAAAGATCTCTTGCAGAGACAACTTACCTCACATTGTTGCCGTCCTTCAAGGAGACCGAGATTTGCCCCAGCAATGTCAGAAGCAACTTGGGAAACTGCTCTCTCACCCTTCTTTTGTTGGCAGCAGCACAGAGAAAGCTCCTCATGGCTTGGGTGGCATGTTGCTAGGAGAAAAGGAAAAAGAGATGCCCGGTGCTCTTACAGCTTCTTCTTTGTCCCGGACCAGAATGCCATGCAGCAGAGGGTGAGATCCTGTGTGTATGCACCTGCTCATCTCTCTCAGCTGCAGGGGGAGTCCTCCACTGCAATCTGCCTGGTACCTGCCGGGGACTGGGCTCGTCCTCCACCCCCTTCCCCTCACTTCCTCACCAACCCGAACTCCAGCTGAGGCAGGGTTGGCCCAATCCTGACAGAGGGTGAAAAATATAAATGACCCCCTTCCTGTTCATAAACTCAGCTGGGCAGAAGGTTTCCTGCACAATCCCCAGTGATAGGAATGGATCCTGCATCTTTTTCTTTCACAGCCTCCATTCATTTCACTAGGACTTGAAGAAAAGGGCATCCCCATGGGGTCAGATGGGTTTGTCTCTCACTCAGCCACAGTTCAAAAATCTCTCACTTCCAGTGAGCACTTCATATTGTCTCTTGGCAGGTCTCCCATATTGGAGTTTGCAACAAAGTGGTACTCTTGTAACTGTACCAGCGGGGAGGTCATAAGGCTAGGCGGATAATGGTAGTGGGATAAGGTGTTCTCTCTATCTTTTCTATCCTCCGGTAAAGCATACCTAGAGGACAATCCTCAGGCTTTACTTCCTTCCTGCTCCCTCTTCCCCTGAAAAGAAGCCATGGAGCTAGACAGACTAGCTATGGGATTCACTTCCACCCTCTCAAACTCACATGCATGTTCCTTAAATTAACTGATGTCTGAGTCTTGAACTCAAGTCTCATACAAAGCTGTCGATCTCGGCTTTCCTGCAAAATGCATCTTTTGGGATTTGGTCTCTGCCAACAACCCAGCATTGGATGGAGAGCTACATTGCAAAGATGTCAGCAACAGCAGAGATTTTCAACCCTTTTCATTTCATGGTACACTGACAAGGTGCTCAAATTGTCAAGGCGCACCATCAGTTTTGGACAATTAACAAGGCACATTGCACTACAAGTGCGGGGCTTGCACACCCCAATGGCCCTACTGATAAATGACCCTCTCCCAAACTCCTGCAGCACCCCTGTGAACCACTGGCAGCACACCAATGTGCCATGGCACACTGGTTGAAAATCCCTGTGCTAGAGTATACCACATCAAGAGCAGTCCCTCCAACAGAAATCAATTCTCTCCTTCCTTCCTGACAAAAGGAGAGCACATCATGCATGAGGGACAGTCATTCACACTTGTGGTTCAAACCCTGAAATCATATTCTGGATTGTTGTGGATATTAACATTCATTGATATTGAAGAAGTTGATATTCTCCAGGGTGAATTTTGGTGTGTAGATTTTGCCCTCAGTACCAACTCCCGTGGCTTCTCTCTCCTTGCATGGAGCTGCAGGATATACTCATACGCTACCGGGAGAAGGGAATCGTGACACAGTTCCACAGCACAACTCTTACCACACTTGTCTGCTCTTCTGGCTTTCCCCGCATCTCATACAGCAGGGCTTCAAGGAGCAGGGTTGTATCTGCACAGGCAAACACCACCGGCCAGTGCTCCTGACAAGCGCTGTGAATTGAAAAACAGACAGTTAGGTCCCTTGGGCCAGGCGTGGCAACATCTGCCTACCTTACTGATGGCCCCCTCCAACCTGGAGTCAGCCTTGGTGCCGCCCTATGTAGCATGCTCTTTGGCAAACTACAAGCCCCAGGATTCCTTACTTTCTTCTGGCATTCCTACATGTCAGATGTACCCACAGGGAGCAGTAACTCAGCAAGAAGAACTGTAATAATCATGAACACTGGAATCCCAGAGAGAGTGCAAAACTGCCCGATACCATCTCACTTAGCATTGCCTATTCTGACTGGCGATGGTTCTTCAGCATTTCCGAGACGGGTCAATTGCAGTTTCCAGCCCTACCAGCAGATGCCAGGGATTGAACCCAAGTCATTCTATGTACAAAGCGCGTGCCTTATCATTGAGCTAGGGGCTTTCCCATACATGACGCAGAACATACGGCAGTCAATGAGTTATGTCTGCACAGTGAATCCAACTTTAAAGATTAACAGGGAATCTTTTTGATGGAGTAGCTGGACTGATAGGGCAATTTTTACATCAATTTACTGATCAGGGCCAGGAATTTTTCCTGACATCACTTCTGGTGGGTCCCAGACATTGTCATTCTAAAAAGTGGGTCACAATGTTAAACATGAGAGAACCACTGCCTTAATTCAAAACAGGCCAATGAGACATCTGGGGGGGGGGGTTGACACCCTAGTGACCAAAATTCTGGAAAGCGTGGCTTTTAGGAATAATGCCATCATGTTACGAATAATACCATCATGAGATCATTTGATGCAGAATTTCATCCATTGCTTGCGGGGAAATATTCACTGCATTTATTTTCTGGCCATTATTATTATTCACTTCATGTCATGACTATTACTATCTCTCACTCTCACCTACCTCACAGGGATGTTGTGAGGACAAAATAAAGGGAGGAACCACACACACCATCCTGAGCTGCTTAGAGGAAGGGTGGTATAAAAATGTGAATGAATTAATATGATTAATTAATAATTAAATAATTACGTTGCATGAGGAGACAAAAAATTATGGGCCCCAGGTGTCAAGTGACCTAGCTACGCCACTGTATATATTTGAGGATATCTGGAGGCCATTACTTGCTATAATAACCTAAGCTGCATGAAGTGTTGATATGCAGATACTTTGTATATGTGTGTGTGTTTAAATATACATTCCCCCCCCCTTTTTTTTTAAGTATGTAACTCATAAGCATGTATCCATGTAATGCTATTTTTGGGGGGTTTCTGTTTAAGCAATAAAATTAAAATAAAATGTCTGTACAGGTCTCCAGTGCCCACAGAACTGCCACTACATCTCAGCCAGGCACAGAAGCATGCACATACATAATGAGCCTATGGGTGCAATCCTAACCCCTTATGTCAGTGCCTTCCAGCACTAAGGGCCATGCAGCTCCGAGGTAAGGGAACAAACATTCCCTTACTTTGAGGAGGCCTCCATGAGTGACACCCAACTGCAGGTTGCAGCACATGTTCCATTGGCACCGCTATGCCAGTGCTGGAAAGTACTGACATAAGAGGTGAGGATTGCGCCCTATGTCCGTGTTTCTCAACCAATGCTATGTGTACCACCAGCGATACTTGAGGTTGTGTCTGATGGTACTTGTGGGACCCCCAGGCATCTGCTTCTGGCAGCAAGACAAATGAACTGATGTGACCAACTTCAGTAAGAGGCTTGGCTCCGTGAGCAGCAGGCTTTTCACCTACTCTAAAAAGCCCTCCTGTTCACCCTGAGCCTCTTCCTGATTGGTGTTTGTCATGTGGCATCTGGCCTCTCAACCCAGAAGTAACTGGCAATCACTTCTGCTGGTACTTCCAATAGGTGGATCATGCAAAGTGGTACAGTGTGGGATGAACATTGAGAAATGCTGGTCTATGTGCATACAAGGCTACAATTTCTGGCTCCTAATACAAATCAAGTTTGAAATATTAGGAAGCTAAACCATGATCTAGATGTGACCGGACACCCGTAGAGATGTTCCAGAACAGAGAGTATTCTTCATTCTGGTAGGCAGGCAGAGAGGGTGGTGGGGAACCCTGCTTTAAGTTTGTCCTGGGTGCAGAGACATGATACTTAGGGTCCAATCCTATCCAACTTTCCAGTACTGGTGCAGCCGTGCAAACAGGGCATGCGCTGCATGCTGTGGTGGGGACGCAGTCACAAAGGCCTCCTCAAGGTATGGGAACATTTGTTCCCTTACCTTGGGGCTGCATTGTGGCTACACCAGTGCTGGAAAGTTGGATAGGATTGGGCCCTTAGGCACTACTGTAAGCCCCATAGATCCCCAATGGGCCATCCAAGGCAGTACAAGCTGAAATCCCCTATAGCTGCTTTGGGTTGTGTTTTATAAATACTAACAGAGAGGGAGAAATGCTTTAAATAAATAGATACCCCAAAGGATTCTGGAGGAGAAAGTTCACCACTTTGACAACGTTCTCACCAGCGAGCACAGCAAAAGCTAATAACGCCATGTTGCTTTCACCCTTCCTTTGTGTTTTACTCTTTTCAACGAAGTGTTCCAGCAATGTCTCAACCTGTCAGGAAAGCAAAGGGCCACTGCTAAGGTACCCAGAAGCAAAATGTCTCAGAGGCTGATGCCGTCCTAGGCAGGGCAACATCCATGAGGCCAGGTGAGATGAATTCCTCAGGTAGCAGATTGGTGGACGGGGGAGGGTGACCAGATGTCATAACGGCAAAAAGAGGATCAGGCACCCCCAAATGTAGGAATTCCAAGAAAAATGTAGGACATGACACAATAAAAGCTATGAACATTCATGTATTGATTTCATGTGGTTAATTTAAACACTTAGGGCACAATCTTAAAATAATATTACTTCTTAAATTCAAAACTCTATTAATTATAATTTATTACATTTAACATTAATTACAAGACAGTTCTGCGCTGCCTGCAGGGGCCCACTCACAGGGAAAAGGAGGACATTAAAGTTCTTTTCCAGGACACGAGGCTGAAAACGAGAATATGTCCTGGAAAAAGAAGATACCTGGTCACCCTGTGGGGGGTGGGGAACCCAACTCCATTTGTTGGGTTCTGCCCACCGATTTGCTGCCCAAGGCAATTGCTAAAAAACCTTTACTAAACCTTTTTCTCCTCCCACTGCCTGGATTTGAAAACCAAGAAGGAGATGGAGTGAGAAGAGGAACAAGAAGAGCAGTCCTCTCTCCTTCACGCCAAACTCCCTCTCCATCTCTCCCTTCCCTATGAGAGAAGAGTGTGTGACTGCATTTAGGGAAATAAATAATTTAGGAAAATATTTAGGGAAATAATATAGACAAGCCATCAATCCTTCTCTCTCCAGGTGACCCCTTCCTTCCCCCTGAGCACATGAAAGTAAGGTGATCACTTTGCATCGGTGAAGGGAGGGGCTGAGTGAATTGGAGGACTGATTGATGGATTGTCTTCTTAATGATCTTACATCACAAAGGTCAGCAAGGCTGTTTTTAAATCACCTGAACAAAAAGTTTTTTTAATTTTTTTAAAAATTGATTTGCTATAGTGCGTTTTTTTGCCATCCACTTAAGTGCTTGGAATGGAACCCACACGAATAATGAGGCTCTACCTGTAGATCTAGCGCATGTTTTCCAGCTCAAAGCTGACATGAAACAAACCTGTTTCCAGTCCACTCAAAGTACCTGAGAAATAACCAGTTTCCACTGTATTACTCTTTTCTTGCAAGCTAGCTAGCTGAATGCTTGAATATTTTAATTTTCCTATGTGCGTACATTTGTACTCTGACCTTCCTCTAAGGATCACACAATGGTAGACAGAGATCTAGACATTTGCCCAGCATGCTTCAGTCCTAAATAGCTCTTTGATTAACCTCTCCAGGCCTTGTGTCTTGCTGGCACATCAGGGAGAAGGCGCCCCAACTCGGGGTGATAGGGTCCTGCTGCAAACATAGACATAGGGTACCTTACAGCCTGATGCTATGCGGCCGCTGTGCTGATTGCCCAGGGCTGAGTGCGCTTTGTCTGCTGATTCCAATGTGCCATCATGTTGGAGAGGTTAACTGTGGGGGGAGGGGGGTGAGATGGTTGGCAACCTTCAGTCTCAAAAGACTATGGTATAAGCTTACAGCAGCCGGAATTCCCAGGCGGTCTCCCATCAAGTACTAACCAGGCCTGAGCCTGCTTAGCTTCCGAGATCAGTCAAGATCGGGCATGTGCAGGGTAACAGACCTCTGAAAGACTTACCCGCATGGCATGACTCCTGTGCAGGGCTATACCAGCTATTCCATGGGACTCCTATGAGCTGCACAAGCTACGTTGCCAGCTTTGGAGCCACTGGGGGCATGTACAGCTCAGAAAGGGATTTTGGGATCTAACTTTATCTATCCCACCTTGCTTCCCTCCCCCCTTTTTCAACCTCTCTGCTGGTGAGGTTGTGGCCAGGGACTTTCTTCAACCTGCTGGTGGTGGGGCATGACTTTCTGGTGTACTGCTGTGCTTGTGTCAGTGCAGCACCTGTCAGGCTTCTGCACTGGTGGGGCTGCCTGTGTGCTGGTGTGTTTGGCAGTATGCTGGTGTTTCCCCTGGCTAGGATTGTTTCCTGAGGTTTCCATAAGAAGCCTTCCATAGGAGAAAGACGTCTCCAGTGCAAAGGACGCCTTAGGACAGGGGTCTCCAAACTTTTTGGCCAGAAGGCCACATCAAATATCTGGCACGGTATTGAGGGCCGGAAAATTTTTTTTTAAATACATCATTTATATAAATAAATCAGAGATGGAATTTAAATGAGTGAATAAATAATGAATGGGCTCATTCATTCAACCTCTCCGGCCCTTCAGACCCTCCAGACGCAACCAGAGCACTGTTCCAGTCATGTTCCGCCAAGTGGGCCAGAGGCTTTCAGGGAACAAGAGGCTGGTCGTGTGCCGGATAGAGGCTCGCCATGGGCCACATACGGCCCCCGGGCCAGGGTTTGGAGACTCCTGCCTTAGGATATGATCTTTTTTGACTCCATGTGCTGCATGATGTAATGGCCTATCTCAGAGTGCTGGTCCCAAGAGTGAGGAGGTACGTGAAGCCTCAAAGCCACGACCTTCACTTCGTGCTCTACCATGTTGCCAAACATTTGGTAAGTCTCTGTTGCTGCCTTCCCAGGGTACCACTTTAAATCCCACCTGTTCCTCAAGAATAGAGTAGAACTACTTACAAAGCTTTATTTTACTGAGCTTTATCTCAACAGTACAGGAATAATGTCATTATCTGAGGATATTTCACCTTCAATTTTATCTCAATGTGATGAGAAAGGTCCTTTAAATTAAAGGAAAAACATCCTTTAACAATAGCCTCACTTACCATTATAATCTCTCTCCAAGGGCTTAGAGAGGCTTCACTCCAAGGCAAGCAACCCCTCCCTTCCCCCTGGAGCACTGAAAAGAATACAAAGGGAAGTGATTATTGTCTCCCTCTTTGCATTCTTTCCCTGTGCTTCAGGTGAAGAGAAGTGTCACTGCCTAGGAGTGAGGCCTTTCTAAGCACCTGAACAGAGAGAGAGAGAGATTGTCTGCTTTCTGCTTCTGCTCTCCCTCACAATGTTAAGTGAAGCTGTTTTTAAACCACTGAGAAAAGTGACATTGTTTTTTAAATGGATTTCATTTAGCATGATTTTTGGCATCCGCAGGGGTTCTCAGAACGGAACCCTCATGGATGCCAAGACTCAACCTGTATAAATTTTCTCATATACCATGGGGAATTTCCACATCACACTATAAGGTAGTATGATGTTCGTTGTCCCATAGTCCTCTAGTGAAATTCATAGATGAGCATGGATTTGAACCCAGGTCTGCTTAGTCTACATCCAACTTCATGGGTTTCTCTACTTTATTTGTGATCCAAGGGTGGTAGGATCAGTACAGAGTGTTCCCTTTGCACAAATATGCCTGATGCCAGTTCTCATTGTTATTTTCTGCAAGACCAAGACCTACAGCCCAGATCTCATTAGGGGTGCTGCCCTGAGCTGTGTGTTCCATCCTTGTGTGAAGGAGGCAGCAATATTCAAGGTGGCAGCTTGCTTTGTGGGTAAGTCAAGGAGCATCCCTCACTTCAGTGCTGAACATCAGCCCCCACCCGTTTCTCTAATCCAATAAACAGTGTGACTGTTTCAAAGACACCCCCTCTTTTTCACCTGGCAGATCCTCCCAAACTGCAGAGCACCCCTGAAAACCATCCTAATTGTTGGAGACGATTTTTGCTTGTTTGTATTTTGGCAAAAGTGTATTTTGGCTTAAAAAACATTAGGTCAGCATTTGGCTGTGCGAGAACTTGTGATATCTGGGTGACTGAACAGAGAAGTCCCTTTGATTCAACAGGTCTCTTGGTGCAGAAACTAGAACCCATTGCCAGGAACAGGGGACCACTGGCTTCTCTACAAGAATAGTTTATACAAGTGGTTCCCAAACTGTGGGTCAGGACCCAGTGGTTGGTTGTGACCTGATGTTTGGTGGGTTTTATGTAGGAACATAAAACGGGTCATTTCCCCTTAAGGGGAGTGACCTAGGAATTGATTCCCCCGGCAGTGCCACAGTAAACCAAAAGTCACTCCAATCTTCAGATCGGAGTGAAATGAAGCTTGGGGGAGACCCGCAGAGCGAGCTGCAGGCCTCTCGGACCCTCTCCAAGGCTGGCAGACCCCCTCAGGTACGCAAGCCTCTGGGTGCCTGCGGCACCACTACCACTGCGGCGCCACTGGGGCACATCCCCTCTCTCAGTCCCTGCCACTTACAAGCAGTTCTTGGACTCCCAGCGAGTTTGAGAACCGCTGAGCTATTTCCTCAAGCCCTGAGGCTATTCAAAAATCAGATACTGTAGTTACATATTACCCTACAAAGAGCCCAACTGCTGCAGTTTGCAAGCACCTGTAAATATAGGGAGATAAATGTTTCAGGGTCTTTTTCTGGTTATTATCCCTTATAAATAAATAGATTTTTCTTTCTAGACCTCTTTTTTTAAAGTCAGGTAAACCTAAGTGGATCCTGATAGAGTGTTTAAAAAAGTGGGTCCTGATACTTAAAAGATGCCCCTTGTTTATTGCCTCTCGGTACAGTACATGTGCCACACAGGGAGAACTCTGTTCTCAGCTCACAACCTCCTAAGGCAGTGGCTCTCAAACTACTAGCACCAGGACCTCCTTTTTAGAATGAGAATCTGTCAGGACCCACCGGAAATGATGTTATGAAGTGACATCATCAAGCAGGAAAATCTTTCTTTCTTTCTTTGTTTTAATAAATGCAAATACAAAAAAATTAAAAAGAATAAAGATATTACAATTTGTGTGGCAAGTGTGGAGATCTCAAACTACATTTCTTTGTTCTACTACTACAAATCATACAAAAAAGTTAGTCATCAAATCTTAAACAATCTACACTTATTTAAAAAGTACATTTTCAACACAAAAAGAAAAATGAGAAAAACATACAAGTTAAATCCCCTATCTACTCATCAAATCCATCGATTATTTGACCCATTCTCCCTTCAATGCGCAGGAAGTCCATGAATGGCTTCCAATTGTCCATAAAAGTTTTTACTGACTTATCTTTAAGAAGTATTGTAAGTTTATCCATTTCTGTCAAATCCAATACTTTTAGCCAGCGTTTTTCCACTACAGGTATCTCTGGAACTTTCCATTATTTGGCGTACGATATTCTTGCAGCAGTTGTCATCTATAAAAACATAGTTTCATAGTCTTTCTGAATTGAATCATCCAATATTCCCAACAAAAAAGTGTCTTGTTTCATTTGTAAATTTACCTTAAATGTCAACTGCATTTGCTGGTGTATCAAAGTCCAATATTTTTTTGCTTTTGTACAAGTCCACCACATATGGTAGAACATTCCTTCTTGTCATTTACACTTCCAACATCTATTTGGTATATTAATACATTTTTGCCAGTTTACCTGGAGTCAGACACCATTTATACAACATTTTATAAAAGTTCTCTAAGATTTGCATTCAATAAGCAGGAAACTTTTTCACAATCATAGGCTGCAATCCTACCCGTGCTTATCCAGGAGTAAGTCCCATTTACTGTGTTACATTCTAGCCTGTAAAAAGTACAAGTTTGTCACATTTCCCCAAATGATAGCATCAAGTCTAATATAGTAAAAATAAAATATTGAAATGATATGGGGAGCCACCTGAAATTGGCTCGCGGTTCACCTAGTGGGTCCTGACCCGCTGTTTGAGAAACACTGACCTAGGGAGATCTCTGGCAGTCCTAGGTGCTGTATTGACAGTCCAAGAATCAACATTCCGTCCATTGTCGATGGCAACACCATGAAATGAGTCGCAAAAGGCATCCCCTGAGCACTGAAGCTGTCCTTCAAGATGGGTCTCTCCATCTTGCACTGCAGAGGTGGTACAAATTCAAGGAGAACCATATTGGCCAGCAGCTGTTATCCAGGGGTAAGAGGAAAAGTTTTCTCTTGCCTCTGGCTAAGCTGCTTCTGGCCATAATCCTTCCCTGCATGCAGCGCAAGCCTCCTGGCTTGCCTGTACCAGCGCAGGATAGGATTGCAACCCAAAACTTGGATGAGAGGACCTCCCCCTGCCTCAGGCCATTCACAAAGTTATAGGGAGGAAATTCTTGGCCCAGACATTCACCATTGAGAGCCCTTCTCATACACCAGTATAAACACCCCTGGGATGACTGGCAGGGCAGTCGTGAAGCAGGTGCTTCCTCCTTTCCCCAATTCTGCCTTTCTGTCCAAATCCAAATTGGTGGACTCCACAATCACCATGAAGACAAATCCAGGCAGAGAGGGGTCATCTTTGGAAGCCTCCAATTTACAAGAAGAACCCCAAAACCTAACCAATTGCAAATAGGCAAGCCTCAAAGAGGTCTGAGGCAAGGCTATGGATAATTCCAGAAGAAAACAAGAAAGGAAGCTCCATCATTACATGTCCCTTCCTCCTGAACTGATTGTATATATGAACTATACAGCAGGGATGTGAAAATCCCCAGCGGCTAGACTCGACTTGGGTCCCAAGTCCCCGTCCTCTTTGATTCGACTCGTGCATAATTGTGTCCTGGAGTATTGTGTCCAGTTCTGGTCGCCGCATCTCAAAAAAGACATAGTGGAAATGGAAAAGGTGCAAAAGAGAGCGACTAAGATGATTACGGGGCTGGGGCACCTTCCTTATGAGGAAAGGCTACAGCGTTTAGGCCTCTTCAGCCTAGAAAAGAGACGCCTCAGGGGGGAAATGAATGAGACATACAAAATTATGCAGGGGATGGACGGAGTGGATAGGGAGATGCTCTTTACACTCTCACATAATACCAGAACCAGGGGACATCCACTAGAATTGAGTGTTGGGCGGGTTAGGACAGACAAAAGAAAATATTTCTTTACTCAGCGTGTGGTCGGTCTGTGGAACTCCTTGCCACAGGATGTGGTGCTGGTGTCTAGCCTAGACGCCTTTAAAAGGGGATTGGACAAGTTTCTGGTGTCCAAAAATCCGTTACGGGGTACAAGCCATGATGTGTATGCGCAACCTCCTGATTTTAGAAATGGGTTATGTCAGAATGCCAGATGCAAGGGAGGGCACCAGGATGAGGTCTCTTGTTATCTGGTGTGCTCCCTTTGGCATTTGGTGGGCCACTGTGAGATACAGGAAGCTGGACTAGATGGGCCTATGGCCTGAGCCAGTGGGGCTGTTCTTATGTTCTTAACTACAATTCCCAGGAGGCCTTGCAGGTCTCTTGTTATCTGGTGTGCTCCCTGGGGCATTTGGTGGGCCGCTGTGAGATACAGGAAGCTGGACTAGATAGGCCTGTGGCCTGAGCCAGTGGGGCTGTTCTTATGTTCTTAACTACAATTCCCAGGAGGCCTTGCAGGTCTCTTGTTATCTGGTGTGCTCCCTGGGGCATTTGGTGGACAGCTGTTTGATACAGGAAGCTGGACTAGATGGGCCTGTGGCCTGATCCAGTGGGGCTGTTCTTATGTTCTTAACTACAATTCCCAGGAGGCCTTGCAGGTCTCTTGTTATCTGGTGTGCTCCCTGGGGCATTTGGTGGACAGCTGTTTGATACAGGAAGCTGGACTAGATGGGTCTATGGCCTGATCCAGTGGGGCTGTTCTTATGTTCTTAACTATAATTCCCAGGAGGCCTTGCAGGTCTCTTGTTATCTGGTGTGCTCCCTGGGGCATTTGGTGGACAGCTGTTTGATACAGGAAGCTGGACTAGATGGGCCTGTGGCCTGAGCCAGTGGGGCTGTTCTTATGTTCTTAACTACAATTCCCAGGAGGCCTTGCAGGTCTCTTGTTATCTGGTGTGCTCCCTGGGGCATTTGGTGGGCAGCTGTTTGATACAGGAAGCTGGACTAGATGGGCCTAAGGCCTGAGCCAGTGGGGCTGTTCTTATGTTCTTAACTACAATTCCCAGGAGGCCTTGCAGGTCTCTTGTTATCTGGTGTGCTCCCTGGGGCATTTGGTGGGCTGCTGTGAGATACAGGAAGCTGGACTAGATGGGACTATGGCCTGAGCCAGTGGGGCTGTTCTTCTGTTCTTCTGTTCTTATAATGCGTGGCTGTAGGCACTGCAGTGTTGGCATCCTTCAGTCTCAGAAGACTATGGTATCGCGCTCTGAATAGTGGTTCTGGAACAGAGTGCCCTCTCCAGTGCGCAAGGTCTGGGTAAAGGAGGTATGGAGGATAGACTGTTACCCATGCAGCAAATCCCCCCTCTCCATGTCGCTGAAATGGTCCAATGGAAAGGCAGAAGCCAATATGGTTGGTTCCAGTGGCGTTGCAGGAGTTGCCAGAACGTGACTGTGTTCAGCCATGAACTGCCTCAGGGACTCCAGCTCCGGATTTTGCCTCGAGGTTGACTCCTGAAGCCTTTTCCTTAACTGGATGTAGCCACAAGGCAGTGGAGGTTTGGGATCAGAGCTTTCCTTCTCTCAGATGAGCTGCCTTCCCAGGCTAACGAGTTCCATCTACCCAGTGGCTGTTTAGTGGCCTCTTATGACAAGTGCAGCCAAACCGAGGGCCTATTCTTATCGCCAGCCCCCAGGGGAGACCGTGGGGACTAGTCCAAAGCATTTTTGGAACTGAGTTTGACTGGAGTCATGTCTTTCCCATACACGTGTCAGCAAGGCTGGAGGGGGGTGGGACGGACTGCGTGAGAGTGGAGACAGAAGGGGCAAGTGGGAGGGGGTCAGGTGCACCAGCTGGGCGGCTTACCAGTAGGATCCAATCCTTTGCGGCTCTACTCAGTGGTCCCATTGTGGCCAGGAATTTAGTGAGCCTGCTGAAGCCATGAGTTTCTCTTCCATTGCTAAAACCACCTCCCACACACCTCCCCCCCGCCCCTGCTTCCAAGTCACTCCCCAGGCAAGAACCCTACCCCCATCCCTTGGGCTCCTCCTTCTACTCATCCTTTGTCCTATTACACAGGCCTACAAAATTGAGGGTCAGAAAAGTTTTTCCCAAACTTTATGGTGAGTTGATATGAATTTGGGGTGCCTATTCCAAAAATGGCATCCGTTTTGCCCTATCATGTCTAGTTTTGGAGACTACACCATGGCTTCCTCATGAGGAAGCTGCTTGAACTATTCACTAATGAAGCATATCTCCCAAACTAGACGTGATAGGGCAAAACAGATGCCGTTTTTGGAATCAGCACCCCAAATATACCCAGGAATTGGTGCAACGTTTAAGGAAGCAAAGTGTGTGTTGGCCTGTGTTTTCATTGGTTCCTTCAGAGATGGACAAAAGAGCCTGCTGCTGCCTCCCATCCCCCACCTCTTGTTCAATGCAAAGCCAAAACATTAACCCTTCCCTGCCTCCTGGCTGGAATTGCCCTGCTGCTCACCCGGTCTGAATGATGGCCCCACAAGGTCTTTCACGCCATGAAAAAAGTAAGCAAGCACACCCAGACTTATGCACTTAAGTTGTTTACATTCATGACTCTCAGTCAGGGGTCTCAGACTCCATGAAAAAGGCTGAAAATCACTGCCCTAGAGGCTGCTACCTGATTGATGAGTGCCAAGAGATATGGCTATAATGGTGATTGGACAGCAGTGCTCTCCCTCTCCTCCCCCCACAAGACACAGCTTGTTTAACCCTTGATGCACATCGCCTAATCTGCCCCATCAGCTTTATGAACCACCAAAACTTGGGTCACGACCCCCCACGGAGAACCACTGCATTAAATTGATTTGTAGGGCCTCTTTTCCAACGCAAGCATCTCATCTGTATGGTTCGTGATCAAAATTGCAGAGGTGACTCCTAGAAGGGAGGGGGGTGTCCTTAAACCACAGCCTGTAAGCCACGTTCCAACCAACACATTTTGGCCAGGCCGCTGAGTCCAACAGAATTATAGGAACTTATGCTCCCTTCCCAGCTAATTATAAATAATAATTCTAAATGAATACACATACTTGCAAATATTTTTCTTCTACTGTGAAAATGGTTACAGTCATGCCTAGCGTTTATATCTCCTTTCCTACCATGAACCAGCATTGGCCCGGCATAGCAGCAAGGCTGAGCTATACTGTCCTGGTAGTTGACAGTTTGGGGAA
The DNA here is from genome assembly GCF_035046505.1 of Tiliqua scincoides. Lineage (NCBI taxonomy): Eukaryota > Metazoa > Chordata > Lepidosauria > Squamata > Scincidae > Tiliqua > Tiliqua scincoides. The sequence continues at coordinate 14,783,129 of NC_089830.1, read as the reverse complement.
CCCTGGCCAAACCCCACACTCTCTACCCTACCCTATTTTTATTTGGCCTGCCCATGATCCACACCAGTTGAAGTTTAAATTTACATGGTTAGACTCTTGCCAGACACCTGTTGTCTACATACCACTCCCCCCCCAATCCTCATAGGGACTGACCACTCTCAGGACAGGGGGAAGGGAGGGCTATGCCTTGAAAAACTAAGGTTGCCGGATACAAAGAGGGACAGAGTTCCTATACCTTTAACCATTGTATAGAAGAGGGAATTTTGGCAGGTGAAGCTCAACAGAGAAAGGTTCAAAAACCCTCTTCTATATCGGGGTATCAAACTGGTTTCATACAGAGGGCGGAAGGGAGGGGGGTGTCCTTAAATTCGTGGTGCCTGCTGAGGGCTGGAAGTGACATCATTAAGCAGAAAGTGACATAGTTAAGCAGATGATGGCCAGAAATGAGCAACTGGTTCTCAGAAACTCATGAGCTGCAAATGACAAAAGAGAAAATGTGCAAATCTGGTCCATATTTTCAAGAGAGCCCAATAATCTCGCTGGGAGAACCCAATTATAACGTGGGGCGGATCAATTGCTTCCAGGGGCTACATTTGGCCCTCAATGATTAAGGTATAGGCCAGCCATTTTCAACCACTGTGCCATGGCACACTGGTGTGCCGCGAGAGGTTCACAGATGTTCCCCAGGAATTTGGGGGAAGGTCATTTATTAGTAGAGCCAATGGGGGATGTGAGCCCCCCACCGGCAGCATGGTGTGCCTTGTTGATTGTCAAAAACCTGATGGTGCGCCTTGACCATTTTAGTTCCTTGTCAGTGTGCCGTGAAATGAAAAAGGTTGAAAATAGCTGGTATAGGCACTCTGTCCCCGTTAGCATCTGGCAACCCTAGGAAAAACAGAATCAGGTATGATTTGGGGAAAGAAAAGAAAGAAACCAAACTTCATCGTCACCAAGCGGAACTCAACTGGATTTCAGAGGAAACAAGTGCACATCCTCAATGCATCCATTTTGACTGGGAGAGCATAAACTTGCCCTGTTCCAGATTCCCAGCCTCAGGAATATTCAGCTTCCCCTTTTTGGAACTGGCTTTATTTCCTGGGCTGTGCTCCTCCATCCAGTGGCGTAGCTAAGGGGTGCAAAGCACTAAGTTTGGCAAGGAGTCTCACCGCTGGGTGCAAGCGGACCCTCTCCTTCGAAGCCATTCTGGGCGGGAGGGGGGCAACACAGAGGGAGGGGGAGAGCCTGCTTGCTTACTGTGTGGCGAGGCTCCCTGCAAAACTTAGCACTTTGCATTCCCCCGTTATGTCATTACCTCCATCTAGCAGCCCCATGGTTTGCAAAAGCCTTCTGAGGCTGCCACACTTACCTGGGAGCAAGCCCCACTGACTTTAATGGGACTTACTTCTGAGTAGACATGCAGAGGATTGGGCTGACGGAAGACCAGGAAGAAGTCCAGGGGTGGGACAGGGTAATAACAGCGGTGGGTTCCTCCAACCCAAACTTGGGGCATCTCTGTCTTGATTCCCCCCCCCCCCAAGCAAAAGGATTGGGGCCAGATCCACCCAGTGGCGCTTACCCTGTGCTTCCTGGCTGAGACAAGGCCATAGAGGCAGCCAAGATTATTCTAAGAGACCAGAATGTATACCTGCTCAGTGAAGACAATGAAATGTCATGATGTTTTGTTCAAATGTATGTTTGAAAAGCAATCCAAACCTATGCCAACCAAATGTTATGTTATGTTAGGGGAAAAAGTATGTCTTTATCATGACCAAAGCAATATGTTTGTGCTTAGGACAGTTCAAAAAGCATTTCACAAACAAGACTTCAGCATATATGTTATGTTTAGCAAGCATTTGCTTAGTAGATATAGGGAAAATGTACTATATTTGAGTTTGAATCCATTTTGCCCAGAAGCCTCAGAGAGAAAGACAGCTGTTGTCTGCAAGCTGGGTGTCATCAAAAGGAAATGCAGAGTCTGTTAGTAGAGACATTCCTTGGAAAGGAATCAAAGATACATCCCCAATTGCACTTTTATAAGAACAAAATCTAATCTAAAGGGACACTTCATACCTGCAACTGAATAGAGAGCCAGTGGTTTGCATTCAAATACACAGAAAGTCAAAAGGGATTTTTGACTTTCAAGTTTGCTTGTGATAAGTAGAAATACATAGGATGTTTGCAGATATTCTTAATCAATATAAGTCAAGTGTAAAAGTTTAATTGCCAATGTTATTCGAAGCTAGAATATAAAATCCACAAGAAAGAGAAAAGCTAAGTTTACTTAGCCAGCTAATAAGCAGATCTGTCTCAGCCTAAGTTTCCAGAATTTATGGCATGCCACAGATAAAGAGACTCTGTAGGTACAGACTTATAATTAGATCATAGAAGTTAGCAAGTAAATTGAATTCTTCACTGCTCTAATCAGTTAGAAAATACAATGAAAGGGTGAATTCTAGTTTTGTTAATATGAGTTAGATTAATAAGAGAAACTAAATTGAAAGGATTTAAGTTTCAAATGTGACTCAAATCAAACGAGTAGAACAAATCTGGAATGTGTTAAATGGGTAGCCCCTCACAGTTGAAATTCTTATCTAGCAAAAATATTATATCATGTCAGCTAACTAATAAGCAACTCAGTTTAAGGAGTGAAACCCAGGCGCCAGAGAAAGTTTTAAGTATAAGAATAGTTAATCAAACTGGCAGGACCCGATATCTAAGGAATGTTAGAAGGGGCCCAGTTGAAGAGATTCCAGAGAAAAACACAGCTTGTCTTCTGAAATCATCAGAGCAAAGCTGAGATTTTACAGAGAGAAGAAAACCCTTAAAAACTCAGTTTTTAAGCAAAATATGAAATGTTTGAAATCAGAATCAAAAGAGGAATAAATTGAGAATTATAAAAAGTCTAAACACTAGTTTATCAGAGGCATAATTAAAGAAATAAAGAAAATATAAAAGTTAAGCTCTGAATAGGATAGAAGCACAGTGCCCCCTACAGGCTTTTTAGAACAGTGCTAGCATTACAGGAAGGGGAGGAGCTTTCCAAATATGGCACAAGCTGAGATATTCAAATGCACTCTCCTTAGATGGCACAGCCAATCAATGCTAGAGGCCTGTGGCCAATCAAAGGAAAGTTCCATTTCTGATATCATCAGCTCTTAATGAATAGCAGTAAGATTTTTAGAACAAAGAACCTAGGGGTACTTAAAATGAAACATGCATTGGAAAGTTGCTTTTTCTCTGGAGACACTGAGAGAACACAGATCTCTGTGTTTCCCATTTTGAACACCAAGAGAAGCCCATTGCTGGCAATGAATAAGTGCTTGGAAATCACCACGATTTAAGTCTGCTGAGTTTGCTTTTGAACCCTGAAGACACCGTGCAACATGGCTACCATCTTCTCCAGCTTCTTGGCTATTCGGATCAGCTCCTCCGCTGGCCCCATGCTTTCTGCTCTCCCAAGTCTAGGGGGTGGGGGGAGCGTCTCCTTGACTTTCATCCGAGGGGGGCTGTTTGGTTTGCTTGTGCGTGGGGGAGGGGAAAAAGTTTGTGCGCTTCCTGCAAGTTTGACAAGGAAGGTGGGGGCAGGCAGGAGAGGGAAAGGAAAGCAAAGGGGAAGGTGGGGAGGGAAAAAAGGAGGTGGAGCCATCCAAGCACTTCAGTGCAGAGCAGTCATAGCAGGGGGTGGCTGGGCTAAATAGAGCAGGCCAGGATTAAGCGCTGGAAAGCTTTCCAAGGTGGAGGCAGGCAGGGCAGTGGTTGTGCAGGTGGCTGATCTGTGGCTACTGTGGGGCTAAGGCAAGGTTTCTTAAACTGTGGATCAGGACCCTCTAGCTCAGTGGTTCCCAAACTGTGGATCCGGACCCGATTTGGGTGGGTCCCCTAAGGGGGAGTGGAAAGATCTGATAGCTAATAGCCTCAAGCACTGAAGCTGTTCAAAAATCAGATCGCTGCTAACTGCCCTGCAAAGAGTGGAGCTCCTGCAGTTTGCAAAGAAGCTGGTAACTGCCCTGCAAAGAGTGGAGCTCCTGCAGCTTTGCAAGGTATCTGCCAACTGCCCTGCAAAGAGCGGAGCTCCTGCAGCTTTGCAAAGAAGCTGCCAACTGCCCTGCAAAGAGTGGAGCTCCTGCAGCTTTGCAAAGAAGCTGCCAACTGCCCTGCAAAGAGAGGAGCTCCTGCAGCTTTGCAAGGACGTTGCCAACTGCCCTGCAAAGAGTGGAGCTCCTGCAGCTTTGCAAGGAAGCTGCTAACTGCCCTGCAAAGAGCGAAGGTCCCACAGTTTGCAAGGTAGCTGCTAACTGCTCTGCAAAGAGCGATGGTCCCACAGTTTGCAAGGTAGCTGCTAACTGCCCTGCAAAGAGCGAAGGTCCCGCAGTTTGCAAGGTAGCTGCTAACTGCCCTGCAAAGAGCGAAGGTCCCGCAATTTGCAAGGTAGCTGCTAACTGTCCTGCAAGGAGGTGGGTGTTTTATTAAAAATTTAAATTTAACACTTTTAAATGAATGGAGAACCACCTGATATTGGCCAATAACACACCTAATGGGTCCCAACTCACAGTGGGGGGGGGCACTAAACGTTTAGGTTGCCCTGGGTGACAGATGGCATAGGTACGCCACTGGGGCAGCACTTCTCATTAGAACATAGGAACAGCCCTGCTGGATCAGGCCCAGGGCCAATCCGATCTAGCTTCTTGTATCTCACAGTGGCCCCCAAGATACCTTGGGGATCACACAAGACCACAAGATTGCATCTTGCTGCCACTTCCCTGTGTCTAGCATTCTGTTTATGCTCACCCCCCCCCCAACATCTTGAAGTTCTCAAGTCTGTTGCGTTCCCAAAAGGTGTCTCAAGATGGTCTTCCAGCACATGCGCGGAGTCTTGGAGAGCCCCAGAGCTCTGGGATATGCACAGAGTGGCAAAGTACAGAGCCCAACACTGACTATTGGTGAAGAGCTCGAACAGGAGGAGAATGAGGAAGGAGAGCTACAATGGAAGGCAGGAAGGCAGATGAGTAAACCAGCTGGGGGCAGATGGCAGCCACTTAATGGTGTGATTGCGGAGCTCCTGAAGGGATCACAGGGAGAACCAGTGTGCCTAGGAACACACTTTGGGAAACACCACGGTGGAATCATGGAAGTGAAGAAAGGAAGGACCAAGGAAAAGCAGACTATGACTACATAAATGGCAGGTTTTGGTAGCCAGTGTGGGAGGGATGTTTTGAAGGGGAACCAAAGACAAACTTCTCACACCTCCTGGAGAAACATTATGACACTCACCAAGCTGAATGTTCCTAGGTCATGGCTGCCAGGCACTGCAGTCTCTTGATGTCACAAAGGGCTGGTGGTTGACTTATCAAGTACTATGGGCTTTGGGCTTTTGTCTTTGGCCTCCTAGGCAAGAGAAGACTTTGGGCTTTGGGCTCCTAGGCAAGAGACTTTTTGGCACTGGTTATCTATGTTCATAGAGTTTGATTTGTAGAAGCTCTTGGCCACTAACATTTCTGAATAGCTTTAGTTTTGCTGCAATCTTTATTCGTCATACACTGGATACATCCATCTTTGTTGTGTTTGTTTATTGCTCTGGAAGCTCATAAATTAGGCTGTAGCATTAAAGGGCATTTTCTTTCTTTCTTTCTTTCTTTCTTTCTTTCTTTCTTTCTTTCTTTCTTTCTTTCTTTCTTTCTTTCTTTCTTTCTTTCTTTCTTTCTTTCTTTTTTTGTAACCCTAGTTTGTTTCATCAGTTTTTTCATAGGGTTTGTTGCGGTGAGCCTCCTTTGTGTGAGTCAAACATGGCGTCTCAACAACCCGATGAGGTAAGTGGATTTTTGATTCTCCCAAGGTACCTTCCAGATGTGGGGTTGATGGGCTGCAACTCGGCCCAACCTATGGCAGGGCACAACAGTACCACACTATTTGTGTAGCTCCACAATGAGAACAGAGAGAGGCATAGTCAGTGCTTTTTGTGTAAAAAAAAAAAAAAAAAGGGTGCAGGAACTCACAACTTATTAATCTTTTATTTATTAATTTATTTATTTATTTATTTATTTATTTTTCTTTCTCATTCACAGCTTACTGAGTTCACCAGTGACACCAGCACCTCCCTTAGCCAGGTGGATGATCCCTTAAGGTAAAGCATTGTGCGTTTCCTGTCACCTTTAGTGGCTCAAAGCCAGAAACATGGGGCCCAACCCTATCCCCCCTGCAAGCCCATAGTGCACAGTGCTGCAGACAGAGCACATGCTGCATTCTATGGTGTGTGTATGTGTGTGTGTGTACCAGACAGCCCAGGAGATAAGTCAAATGTTTTCCTACTTACTTCCCCATAGGCCACCTGCCCCCCAATGGGTTTCATCAAACCTATAGTAGCTATTCTGCTTGCGTAAGTCCAAGGAGACTTCTGGATTGGTTCAGGGCAGGGAAAGGGGATTAGGATTAGGCGGTGAGGTGGTGCCCCTGCCCAGCCCCCTGCCCAGCCTACTGCCTGCCCCAAACTGCCCATGATTCTCCCCTGAACTGCCCCTGCCACCAACCTGCCTGTTCCAGCAGGAGATCTGGAAAGCACTGTTGTGTGTACTTGGCCTCTGGCTCTTTGCTTCGGCAGCCCCAAAGCTTGTGACTCTGATCTTCGCCACCTAAAGAGGTGTTGTAGATCTGAGCAGCCCGGAGCTGCGCTATGCTGCCCAGGAACGGGGTCAGGATCCGGCACAAGTGACGGATCCTGGCCCCACCCCCCACTCTCTCGCCACCTGCCTGCCTGCAGCCTGCCTTCCCTCTGCCCCGAAACTCCTCCTCCCCACACCCCCCAGACCCACACGCCAGCTGACTTTGGCTGGCATGAACTTACCCATCGTCGGGGCAACAGAAGCTGGATGCAGCCCCTGCGGGCCGGCGCACATTCTTGCGCCAGCCCAGCTGTCTCCACACATGCTTTATGGCACATTTACAACCCTCCTAGGCTGGCGCAAGGGACTTGTGCCGGCCAAGCGCACCATTTGGATTGCGCTCTAATTTGATTTGATTTTTTTGTCTGGGGGTGTTAAAAATTTTCCTGCTTGATGATGTCACTTCCAACCATGTCGTCACTTCAAGGTTAATATCTTCACCCAGTGGGTACTGACAGATTGTCATTCTAAAAGTGGGTCCTGATATGAAAGAGTTTGAGAACTACTGATCGAACCCCATGGAATCCAGGCCAAGGAGAGGAACAGCATTCCTCACTTCAGAGCCTTTTTGCAGGTCCAACAACTCTCACTATCCGGCAGTCCATTTTTGCTTAAATCTCTACCATCTCTGGTGACAAGGGAAGGCAATCCTGGGGTGCAAATTTTGAATCTGTGTCACTTGAAGTGCAGACCTGCTACACATGCTCAACATGCTACACTGAGCAGGATTCCTTGAGGGAATCCATGGAGGTGACGCAGATATGGTTAGCCCACATCAGTTTGTTACTAATTGTGTGTGTTTTTTCTTCTCCATCTGTCTCCTTCTCCCAGAAACCTGGGATATTCTGACGGGGAGGAAGTGAGGCTGATGTGGGATCTGGCCACTCTCCAGAATCAGATGATCAGCCCAAACCATCTGATCCGGGCACAGGCTCTGGAGAAGTGTGCAGATCTGCTGGGAGAGATCCAGAGATACGTGAGTCACTGAGGGGAGTAGTTTGGACAAACCTTGTTTTGAACACCAAAGGCTGCCCCTTCCAGGATTGCTGTGCAAGCCGGCTACATGCAATCAATATTCATTTCTTAAGCACTTCAGAGTATTCAATCTGCTTCACAGATTATATTACTCATCCTTTCAACAACCCTGCAGGGTAGGCCAGTCGTAGAACTACAACATCCCTGACAAAGGGCCAACCAGCTTCTGCGTAAAGATCTCCAATGATGAAGAGTCTACTACCTTCTGAGACATAGTGTTCTACTGCACAATTCTTTGGACCATTAGGAAGTTTTTCCTAATGTTTAATTGAAATCCCCTTTGTAGTCCAAGCCCACTTGTCCCGGTACCATCCTCCAGAGAAACTGGGAACAAGGCTGCTCCATCTTCCATGCAACAGCCCCTTAGATATTGACAGATAGTTCCCAAATCACCCGGTAAACATCTCTTCTCTCAACTCCTTCATGCGAATCCCTTTCAACCTGTCCACATAGGATGCAGTCTCTGGACTCCTCACCCATCCTAGACTCCCTCCTCTGGACCTGCTCCAGTCTTCCAGTAAGAACCTTGCCATAGGTTTCATCATGATTTCATGGCCCAGGAGAGATTTGAATGGGGTTTTCCCAACCTACAGGCAAAACGAGGGAAAGTAGCTCCAATTCAACCAAAGAAAAAAGTGACAGACCAAGACTGGGGTTCTATTTCATCACCTGATTGATTGATTTAGCGTAAGGCATATAATACATGGACATATATATCAGTTAGTCTAGATCAAATGTCAGTGTCCAGTTCATGCAGCCATTCAAAGACAGAGTGACCTTCAAAGAAAAAGTCAGACCATGGGCCATTATACGCCCTCAGTTTGCAGCCAGACACAATGTGGTACATGGTTTGGTGGGAGAACCCACAATCACACTGAGGGGTAGAGACTAGCCCCCATTTAAACACCTGACAAACACCATGTAGGGTACTGATCACCTGATGCTTTAACCACACACAGTGTTCTTTGTTTTTATATTATTACTATTATTGTATTTATTACAGTATTTATATACAAGCATGCCCCCGTATCTGCGGGGGTTCCATTCCAGAACCTCCTACAGTTACCTGAAACTGTGGATGCTGGCAAACAGCTGCCCCCCACCCTCTGGAGGTGAGGGAAGCAGACCTCCCCGTCCGTGGCCTCTGCTGGGCTCAGGCTGAGCTTGGCAGCTCAAATAACATAACTTCCGGTTTCACGGAGAAACCAGAAGTGGCTTTTTAAAGCCTTATAAGGCATGAGGAGGTTTGGGGAAGCCCTCTGGGCGAAGCGGAGCTCCCCTCGCCTCCGGAGGGGGCAAGCGCCCAGGGGGTCCTGCGGACTCAATCCACGGATAACTGAATCTGTGGATATGGGATCCGTGCATACCGGGTTCCCCGGGTTCCTATGCCTTTCTCAAAGACTCCTGTTGTTCTCATGATGCATTTTTGTCATTTGCCGCTTGTAATATTGCACTGTTCTGATTGTTTTATTGAATCTTTGGGAATTTCAACCAGAAGCCATCATTGGCGTTTGATAAATAGTCAGTGTGCCTGGGTTGTGAGATGTAAAGATGCACAATATCCCTGCAATAGGACGTCTCCTTCCTGCCATCAGGGTGAGCTGCTTAACCCAGCATTGGCTAATCCTCATTTCTCTCCAGCCTTCCGTAGAGTTGCCTTTGCTTCCCCGCCTGGTCACGATCCTCGGTCTCTGCTCGTTGGATACAGATGCCAGGTGCGATGAGAATGCGGTAGAGGTTCTCTGGGAGCTGCTGCCCATCCTGCGCCATCGGGCGGGTAAGTCTGGAAGGAGCTTGAGCTGTTGCCTGCAAAGGTCGCTGAACCTTTTGCCAAGTCGAACAGAATACATCCAGGGACAGATAGAGTGTTTGTGTTTGTTGGGCTGGTCACAAGCACTACCTTAACTCCATAGCCCAGGTCAGCCAGGGGGATAGACTTGGGCTCCTGTTGTGCTTTGACCTCTGTGGCTGAGGTTTGCTGAGTAGGTAGACCTGGGCTCTCCAACCAGACTTGGAGCCCAGGTTTACCGGCCTCCCTGGATGAGGTTAGCTGAGTGGATAGACCTGAGCTTCTGCCTGGACTTGGAACCCAAATCTACTGGCTTACATGGATGAGGTTTGTTGAGCAGGTAGACCTGGGCTCCCACCCAGACTTGGAGCCCAGATCTACCTGCTGGGTAGACCTGTGTTCTTGGCTGTGCTTGGGCTGCTTCCCGTGGACAATTTGAGGCTTGCCATGGATCCTTGTTCCCCCCTTGAATCTGCCCCGGAATGCATCACATTTGAAGACTGCCAGTTGAAAGCCTTTTCGTTGTCTGGCCCCTTGGCAAGGCTAATGAAGACTGGCAGCTTTCTTTTTCAGGCAGCATCTCTCTCTCTTTTCTAGGTGTAGAATCAGTTGCAAGGGGAGCTGGAAGAAACCCAGGGGCCTCCCTCTTGCCCTCCATGCAGTAGCCCTTGCTGCAGCGTTGGAGCATCCAGTGCTCAGTGTGGGTTGCTCCTACTCTGTTGGCTGCCTTGAGCTGAGGGCACTTGGAGTCTAGACAGCATGAGGGTGTTCAAATGGCGCATGGAGGAATTTTCCCAGAGATGACTAAGTTTCTTTTGGGCCCCTTCCCAAAGAGGATGGGGCGAAACAGAGTGAGGGGAGGGTGGCGACGGGAGCAGGCAGAATGGGGGCAGGGAGCGGGGTGAAACAGAGTGGGAGGAGAGTGGTAGCAGCCAGAATAGTCTTTGGAGCCTGGGTCTACCAGGCTTCCCCATGTGGAGAAAATGTAGAAAATCATTGCAGAAAGTTAGCAACATTGTCTTTAGGCTCCCAGGAGCATGGGAAATGTCCTGCCTGCAGAAAATGTACTTCTGCAGTAGCTGTAATCGCACCGCTGTGTCCCTGAGCTCTTATACACTCCTTCCTGGAAAGTGGATCCACAAACCAAAGAGCTACTGCAGCAGGCCGGTTGCCTCCTGGATTTGACACCAGGAGTTAAGTGTTAAGGAGTGTCATGTATGCATTCCCTGGCCCGGTGCATATGGCTTGCAGCAGCCAATGCCGCAGCAACCTCAGCATCCCAAGTCCAGGTGAGAAATTTCTGCGGCCCCTCCTTTGGCTGCTGGGCCCCCTTTTTCACTCTGTGCCTGGGTACAAATTACCCCCTCTCATGGGCACTGTTGCCTTGACAGGCACCCGCTAGTCATCGCCACAGGACTGCCTCCCCCTCCCTGCCACCCTCTTGCAGTGGCTGCAGTGGCTGTCCTAACTCTGTCGCTGTTTCACCATGTTCCTCTGAGCTTCACCAAGATCTTTCCAGACTAGAGGACCACATATTTTGGCAGTCAATAGTAAGCAACCTTCAGCTGATCTAATGGAGGGTCAAGCAACTGTTCAATACGGGATTCTCTGATCTCATTCCGATGGAGGCCAGGGAGGAGTTGCAATGAAGGGGCATCCGTTGTATGGTGGAATGAGTCGAAGCTGTTTCTTTCCCTTGCAGACATGCTGATAAATTCCTCCTTGAACCAAGTCTCTATCAAGAATGCACTCCGCATCCTGAATGCAACTGATGTAGCACTACCAACCATCTTCAGGAACAACAGCTTCATCCTGGTCAGAGTAAGTTAGCATCACAAGGGACAGAGTACTCCTGACCCCATATGAGAGTGAGTGACAGCACAATCCTATCCTTGGGCTGCTCTGCTGAAACTTGTGTTCCAGCAGCACAACCTGACTTATCACACTGCGAAATATAACACTTGAGCACACTGCTGGGTGGCTGCCAGAAACAGTTAGTGGTGCTGACCAGGCAGCAGTGGGTTTCCTATATCCCCCAACAACAGGTCAGCGGGGAAGGCAGGTGTGTGCACGGAAGGGGAGGACTGGGGCATTCCGTTGGAGGGACAGAGGCAGGAGGGGATGGATCCAGCAGCAATGGTGCATGCTGAATCTAATCCCCCCTTTCAGAAACCTCCCTGCCCCTTTTCCCACCTTGGACATACACCACCAACACAGGTGGTGTATGTCCAAAGAGACCCATCGCTAGCCCCAGGGCTTATGTGGGGTTAGTTAAAAAAATGCTTTTTACTTGCCTCCCATAAGAAGATAAGAACAGCCCCACTGAATCAGGCCATAGGCCCATCTAGCGCAGCTTCCTGCAGTGGTGTAGCTAATGAACGTGTAGCCCAGTGCGGAGCTCAAAATGATGCCCTGGAAGTGATTTCACAGCAGGAAGTGATATCAAGCCCAGGCTTTTTTAAAAGTGCAAATTGGGGGGAAACTTGCCTCCTCCCCCAAGGAGCTCATCACCCACTTGATCTGCCATCTCCCCCCAGCCAGTGGCATAGCTAAGGCATCTGTCTGCTACCTGGAATCAAAGATTTTGTGGCCACCCCCATGACAAAATCAAACTTAATTAAGTAAATACATAAAAAGTTTGCCCCTTATTGGTTCAAGACACTGTGCTGGGGTGATGAGGGACGGTTGTTCTCCCCCTGCTAAATAGAAGAGGAGCACCACGTGAAAAAGTGCCTCTTTACCAGTTAGCAGGAGTAGCTGTATTATGATACATGGAAATGAGAGCTGACTCATATTCACATCTTACTGGTTCTCTGCTGTATCATAAGAACATCTCTTTGGCTCTCAGAAAAATCAGTCTCATAAGTCAGCTTTGAGTTAAAGTCGGTTTTTGTTCTTTAAGGCAGTTGTATTTTCGTTTTCTGGTTAATTGGCCATAACTTTTGATAAAATACAGTTATTCTAATGTGGTTTGTTTCATTGAATTCTGCATTAAATAACCTTTCTAATGATATATAACGTGATGGTATTATTTGTATATACCAAGATTTGCTCAATTTTGGCCACTAGTGTCAAGCTCAGCTTATTGCCCCCCTAAAGCTTGTTGCCCGGTGTGACTGCTACCCCCTGCACTGCTACCCCACTGGCTTCCTGTATGTCACAGTGGCCCACCAAATGTCTCAGGGAGCACACAAGACAACAAGAGACCTGAATCCTGGTGCCATCCCTTGCATATGGTGTTCTAAGGTAACCCACTTCTAAAATCAGGAGGTTGCACATACACTTCATGGCTTGTAACCCGTGATGGACTTTTCCTCCAGAAATTTGTCCAATCTCCTTTTAAAGGCACCTAGGCCAGATGCCATCACCACATCCCATTTGTCTTCAGGTAGTTCCCACCTACCATAGGATGCATTGTGAGGAGCACCTGCATTGCTGCTGTTGGTGGGTGAAAGGATTGGGGCCTGAGTGTGTGTGTATATGGGGGACATCTAATTCATTCCTAATTCATTCCTCCCTTTGACTCACCATTCATTTTTTTGGCTTTCTGCCCCTTTGTTTCTTGTGTCTGGCTCTATAGTTTCTGTCTATTAACCTTTCCACCCCTCCCTGGCTATGCAACATTTTACTAGTAATAATTTAGACCCGTCTCTTGGTCCAAAGGAAAACATATGAGAAAAGCAAGGAGGAAAGGGTGTGAAGCCTTCCATGGTCTGAGGCCTCACTGCGTCCTAAACTTCAGGGTTCTTCCAACCTGGAAAGGAAGAGGAATGGGGCTGAAAGACTGGGGGAAAATGTAGGTGCTTGGAGGTTAAGCCAGTAGTTCTCAACCATTTTAGCCCCATGACCCACCTTCAGCATGGAGCTCAGCAACCCAGATGTTTTGGCGTTGGCGTAATGATGCCATCACATCGCTGCCCAAACATCTGGGTTGCTGAGCTTTTGCATTTTTTTAAACACAAAAAGCTCACCTGTGGAACATGTCTTTGTCAGCAACAACACAATGCATCTCAGCCCAGAGGGGGCCAAGCATTCTGCTTTCCGGTCTACAGCCCACTCTGGTCCTTGTCGCGTTGTGTTCTTGTTCATGAAAACATGTTCAATGAGAAAAACACACTCCAGAAGGTGTGCTTTACAAGTAATAAAAAAAAACCCCGCAACAGCTCAGCAAGCTCATGCCATGTTATGCAACCTGCCAAAAATCAGTTTGTGACCCACTTGTAGTTGTGACCCACAGTTTGAGAGCCACTGGTTAAGCCTGGCGCAAACACAAGATGTTCAGTTGTGTTCAATACAAGATGTTCAATACAATCATGTGTATTATTGCTAACATGGCAATAATGAAGTGAAGGCAAATAACCTTAACTAACCATTTCGGTGCTTTTTTTGGTGCACATAAGCACCTTCATTGTTGGCTTAAACCAGTAGTGCGCAATCTTTAGGAGCCTGCAGACCACTGAGCCAAAAATGAGAATTCTCGTGGACAATGTGGAACCCCCCCTCGTTCCCACCTCACCCCCTACACACAAAAAATGCACAGCCTATCAGAGAGAATGGACCACCCGCAACCACAGCCAACACTTCAGTGCTGGCTGTGGGCGGTCTGATCTCCACCCTCTATGGTGGTCCATGTGGAAATGCTCACTTGGCAACATGGAAGTGATTAAAGGCATGTTGTTGTTTTTTTCCTGAGACTGTGTGGACCACTTCTCAGGGTCTCACGGACCACCTGTGGACCACAGGTTGGGAACCAGAGGTTTAAACTAAAGGTGGTGGTGTTTTATTTTCATCTTAATCATTGTTAAATATTTACAGTCACATGAAAGCGTAAGACCCAGTAGTTGAGAGACAGGTTGGAAATAAGAATAAGGGCCCAATCCTCTCCAACTTTCCAGTGCTGATGGAGGCACAATGCAGCCCTGAGGTATGGGAACAAATGTTCCCTTACCTTGAGGTGGCTTCCTTGACTGCTTCCCCACTGCAGGATGCGGCACACACCCCTTTGGTATGCTGCATCAGCACTGGAAAGTTGGATAGGATTGGGCCCTAAGGCAAATTCATGGCTCCTGACAAATGTGACTCAAATGGAACCTTCTCAGATGATGAAAAGGCTTTTGAACTGATTAACACAGTGGTCCCCAAAATGTGGTTTGGGACCCACTGGTGGGTCATGCCCTGATTTTTGGTGGGTAGCATAAGGATGATGGAAAGATCAGATAACTAATTGCCTCAAGCCCTGAAGCTATTCAAAAATGAATGAGTGAATGAATAAACCTTGATTGGGCATAGATAGAGAAATCATAAAAGCAAACATAATTAGTCCTAATCCCGTTGATCAAAAACGGAGTTAAGATACTAAATTACTAATAAAACATTTACAGTTCAACATAAAATATCAACATTTTTGACAAATTACATTAAGAAAGCTTAGAAATCACCATAAGTAAAAATTTAGAAACTCCCTCTAGCACATCTGGTGAGCAGTCATTAGGAGACACTTCGGTTTTGCCTCATCCGAAAGCCCATTCATTTTGCCAAGAAGTGATATAAGTGTGGCGGGATCTAGTGTGCCGAGGACAATAAAAAAGAACGTGTATGATTGAGTCAACATTTCCCAAATTACAAGGGCAGAGGCGTTCTTTATAGGGTATTTGCCTATATCTGCCTTCTGTGACCTTGGATGGAAACACATTGAATCTTGCCAAGGAGATTGCACGACGTTCAGAAGGGTTGATCAGAATACTCAGATAAGGAGCCATTTGCCCATACTTTAGCGGGATAGAGAAATTAAGAGGGGAGCAAATTCTAGAAGCAAGTTCAAAGAGGTTTTGTGCCTCAATGTCTAGCATTCTTTGCTTCACGCTTTGATAAACTGCAGGGAATGGATAGAAACTTAAAAAATCCAAAGAAAAACCAATGGATTCGATTTTTGATTTAATTGGGCTCTACTCAGATAGCATTCTGGATAGGAGACTGCCTGGTTTCATGTTATAATGGAATTGGAACCAATAGCGTATGGTTAAAAGCCATGCTCTTGATACTAAGAGCGATTGTCTGGTCTCCAAACATAATGCAGAGTATGGTACAGATTTAGGTAAACCCAGGATAGCCCTCAAAAATTTAGCTTGGATACTCTCAAGGGTGTGATTTATAGCACTAATCCAGATAGGGCACCTGTACAGGAGCTGTGCCGCTACTTTGGCATTAAATACCTTGAGAGCAGCTGGTATATAACGATTGCCCTGACTAAAAAAGAATCGATTGGTGCTCTGCAAAGTGACACGGGCCAAGTTGGTAAGCAATTTTCGATGAGTACCCCAGCAAAGATTGTAGTGGAAGTGAATTCCAAGATATTGAAAGCTTTTGACCTGTTCCAGTTTCTCCCCTCCAATAGACCAAGTGCCTGGGCTCCATGATTTTGAAAAAACCATAACTTTGGTTTTCTGAGAGTTCAATTCGAGTTTGTTGCACTTCAGATAGTCAGAAGTTCTATTTAAAAGTCGCTTAAGTCCACTAGGTGTACAGGAAACTAGCACTGCATCATCTGCCTAAAGCAATGCTGGAATATGCATTGAACCTAGTTTGGAAAAATGTCCATCTATCTGAAGCAAAAAGGGGGTAAAATTGTGTAGAAAAAGATGAAAAAGAGTGGGTGCTAAAATGCACCCCTGTTTCACTCCCCTTTTGACCTGAATTTGGGGAGTCAATTTCCCCAGATGTCAATTTAATTTGGCAGGTGGTGCCTGTATAAAGTTTCTGAATAAGAGATAGAAGTCCAGGGTCTATATTGAGTTGAACTAGTTTGTCCCATAGCAGCGATCTATTAACAGAGTCAACATATAAGTTTTGATTTTTTAAGCCTTGTGTACTTGTCAATCAAATGAGCTAAAACAGCACAGTGATCAATTGGTGAAGATCCTTTTCCAAATCCTATCTGATCCCACCCTGGAAGGCCCAGATCTTCCATCCAGGATAGCAGCTTGTTTAAAAGATGTTTTGCATCAAGTTTTGTCCCCACTGCTAAAAGGCTTATAGGTCTAAAATGGGAGGGATCAGGATGGTCGCCTTTTTTGTAAATAGGCACTATAATAGCATTTGTCCATTCAGCTGGTATTATACCTGTTTGGTCCACCACTGTGAATAATGAGGATAGAATAGGGGCCCACCATTCGGGGTCCACTTTCAGGATCTCTGACAATACCAAATCTGGCCCAGGAGCTTTCCCTTGTTTACTTTGAGAGACTAGCTCTCTCATTTCTTCAGGGGATACAGGAGGCCATGGGGTGGTTGCTGAAGGATTTAAAGTCAAAGATGCTAAGCCACTTTCACCCTCTTGGCAATAGAAGGTGGGGAACAAGCGGCACCACTCGTGCGGGGAGATGACCATCTGAGAGCAAGGTGCAGTTTTCTGAGCAGAATTGGTGATTATACCCCAAAATGGCTTAGAATTTTTATGTTCTATGGCGGCTAGTAGTTTATACCACAAGCGGGAAGCATCATTATGTGGCTTTTCTTGGATCAGTTGTTGCAGCTGCTTCTTTAGAATAAAAGATGTATCGGGAATTTGAATATCCCCTGAATAGCGGTACTGCTGGTAAACGGATCTAATCTGATTTTGGAGATCCATACAATCCCTATCAAACCAAGGGGATATTGTTTGGGATCCCTCCCCTGTAGCACCTTTAGCAGAGGGTATACTAGTGTAGGAGACTAAAGTGGATGAAACCCTAGAGATTAATAACTCATATATCTGAATTAGTTCTATCGGATCTGACTCGTTTAAAAGTGGGATTCTATAGCTCTTGTATGGCTCCGTGTAGAGCAGTTTGCTCATTTTCTGATTAATTGTAGTATTCCACATGATTTTAGGCCTAATTTCATATTCATTTTCAAGCTCTACATCAGGGGTAGAGTACTGGAAAGAACCTCAATCTAGCTTGAGTATGAAAGGAAAATGGTCACTCATTGCTAGATCATCAAGCAAAAAATCAATAACATTGACCTTGAGGTGAAGTGGAACCAAGAAATAATCTATAACACTGGAACCAATGGCTGAAGCAGAAGTGAATTCACTTGAATTGGGGAAATCTACAAGGCCATTTAACCATATTGTATTAAAATTGAGACAGAATCTGGCCAAATAGAGGCCAGCTGCATTCGTTTTATTATCTTTGGAAAATCTCTCTAAAGAAAATAAATCAAGGAGAGATGAATCAGGATCTAAGTTTGCGGCAGTACTGAGCAACGGCTCTGAATTTCCAAGCCTGGCGTTGAAATCCCCACCAATAAGCCAATGGCATGAAGGAAATTCCATGTCTAACTCCTTGACAATTTTAGAGAAGGTGCTCCAATTCTGGGATAATAATTGGCTGTTCAAGCCAGGAGGAAGATAAACCTTTCCAATTATTAATTGGAGATGGTTAAGAATAAGCTTGACTGCATGACATAATTTGCTAGTTGTCTTGGTGACCACCAGTTCTGAATTGAGCTGGGAAGAGACAAAAATTGTCATCCCCGCTTGCAAACGTCCCTTGGAGCTTATTCTATAAACTGGAATGTTGTAGGAATTAAAACCTTGAAGGTGTAAAGGAATTTGAGACCAGGTTTCCTGCAAAAGGATTATGTGAAAATCACATAAATATCTCTGGAAAGTCTCATCGTTAACCTTGCTACGCCATCCCGCAATATTCCAAGAAAGAAGTTTTAAATATGTCCTTGATGTGAGATCATGTATTGCAGATGTAAGTCAATCTCCCATCAGATTGACTTACATCTGCAATACCTATTCAAAAATCAAATAGCTGCTAATTGACCTGCAAAGAGCTCAGCTTCTGCAGTCTGCAAGGTAGCTGCTAGCTCTTTTTTTCTGGGCATTATTGCTTGTAAATAAATCAATATTTTTTTCTAGATGGCCTTTCATTTAAAGTCTGTTAAAGCTAGGTGGGTCCCAATAGAGTGTTGTATTAAGAAGTGGGTCATGGTGCTGAAATGTTTGGGAATCTTCTGGATTTGATTTTGTTTATCATTGTTGTACATTGGACTGTTTCTGTTTTACGTTCGGTTGTATGTTCTGAACTTGTAAGCTGCTTTGGACATTTTCTTTCACTAAAAGCCCAAGACCATTTTCCATGGAAAAGTGGAGTATAAATAGTTGAATAAACCAAGCAAGATTTGACGCTCAGAGATGTTGCATTGTTTCAGGTCTTTGGTGCATTCCTGACTCCTGAAGAACTCTTGGAAGCCGTGGCCTTCCTATCCGGAGCTGCCCAGAACTCCTTTGAGGTGTTTGATATATATTGCTTGCTCCGTCAACTCCTCAAGCAATTTGGCGGCAAGGTAGTGAAGGTAAGGAACTGCAAAGATATTATTAGTATAGAAATGTATACCCCACCTTTCCCATGCTGAAGCAATTACCCAAGAGGACTTACAAAGCTCCATAATAAAATACAAAGTATCATAACAGGTCAGAAGGAAAAACATCCAACAAAGCATTAAAAACATGTTAACAGTAAGCAGTGAAACACAAAACGAAGAAACAAAGTAAGACCTGACACATATTATTGAGCCGTTGGGAGAACAAATAAATCCAGAGAGACAGTCTGGATAGCAAAGAAGGATCTTGGTTTTGAACTGGATCTCTTGGAGTTGTAAATCAATCCCATGCCATTGGGATCCTTGCGCCAGATCCTTAGCATGTTTTGAAGGATATATTTTTGAGCATATCATGCCAGTACTAACCAAAGGACTTTGAAAGACCATATGTCAGGTGAGTGGCCTTAGAGGTGAAAATATAAACCCCCCTCCCCCCCTCAAGTTTAGCTCGGTGTTCCTGAATTCTAAGTTCTGCAATAACCCCAAGTTTCAGCATGGAACAGATGTCAGGTACCAATCCTAATATATCTGTCATCTCCCAAAAGATACGTATGCAAGAGAGGCAAACCATAAGATGCTAAGGGTTTGTGTGAAATCCGTGGCTGAAATCAGTGGTTCTCAGACTTTTTTAGAACTGGGATCTGCTTTTTAGAATGGCAATCTGTCAGGGCTCATCAGAATTGATGTCATTGACCAGGAAGTAATGTCATGGCTGGAAGTGAGATCATCAGACAGGACAATTTAACACCCCTCACATGACAAAGTCAAATCAAATTAATTAAGGGTGCAATCCTAAGCCACTTTCCAGCAGTGACATAAGGGCAATGCAGTTGTGAGGTAAGGGAACAAACATTGCCTTACTTTGAGGAGGCCTCAGTGATTGCCACCCAACTGCAGGATGCAGCACTTGACCTGTTGGCAAAGCTATGCCAGTGCTGGACAGTTGGTTAGGATTTGAGCCTAAGTATATTAAAATGTTACAATAAGTATAAGTTTAAAAAGTTATTTAAACTAAAGAAGAACCCTCCTAACTTTCCCAAGCAATTGATGATCTGTTTCAAGAAAATTCCCCAAATATCCCAAAGGCTGCAATTCTGTCTGCGCTTACCCAGGAGTAAGCCCTATTGACTATCAGTGTGAAAAGCATTTACATAGTATCCTGTTGAAAGTACAGATCCATAACATTTCCCTGAATGTTTCCCTAAATGCAGTCACACACTCTTCTCTCATAGGGAAGAGAGAGATGGAGAGGGAGTTTGGCATGAAGGAGAGAGGACTGCTCTTCTTGTTCCTCTTCTCACTCCATCTCCTTCTTTGTTTTCAAATCCAGGCAGTGGGAGGAGAAAAAAGGTTTAGTAAAGGTTTTTGTAGCAATTGCCTTGGGCAGCAAATCGGTGGGCAGAAACCAACAAATGGAGTTGGGTTCCCCCCCCCCCCACACGGTGACCAGGTATCTTCTTTTTCCAGGACATATCCTCTTTTTAACCTCGTGTCCTGGAAAAGAACTTTAATGTCCTCCTTTTCCCTGTGAGTGGGCCCCTGCAGGCAGCACAGAACTGTCTTGTAATTAATGTTATAGTTAGTTAGTTAGTTAACCTTTATTGGCATTATAAATATTACAGCAAACAACTGACAACAAAGTGGAACAATACAACCATTATCCACTAGACTAGTTCAGGAAAACTAAATAGAGAAAAAAGAAATAGGATCTAGAAAGAAAAGGAGCCAGAAAGGACAACCTTATCCTTTCAGTAAAACAGGTGTTAGATGGAGAAAGGTGACTACAAAAATTTTAAAGAAGATTTTATAGAACTAAAGTCCGGCGTTTTTTGTAATATATAGGCCAGGAAACTAGCCACTGAATACGTCAAGGGATCAATAGAGTCTTCCAACAACTGGGGAAGGGGTGATACCTGAGGGGGAAAATTAGAAATCCAGGATTCTAAATAAATCCTACGATGAGAATCATGAGAGGGACAAAAAAGCAAAATATGTAAAAGAGTATCCGGGGTCTCCCCACAGAATAAACATAATCGTTTCTCGCGAGGAACTCGCATGAAACGACCATAATGAACAGCTGAGGGAAATATGTTGAGTCTAGCGAGCATGAAGGCTCTCTTCAGTCTAGGATTAGTGAGGTGAAAAAAATAGTTTGAAGTGGCAACAACATGTTGAGGAAAAAGACCTAGGGAAAGGGGGGAACAGGTCAAATTAAGAGAATTTTTTAAAGTATTGAATTCAGCTAGAAAAAGGTGGTCTTTGATAATTTTATAAGCTTGAGATAGGTTTAGATCAGCAAGTAATTCTACTGATAGGTTAATAGAGTGGAGTTTAGTTTCCACTATTTTAAACCAAATAAAGATATACGTGTCACTCATTAATTCTGTAATTAAAGAGTCAGAGGAAGGAGATAAATGAATCCTTAACCAAAACTTAAAGGTAAAAAGCCAGGCATAAGTGGAGGGAAGGTGTAAACCAAGTTCTAACAGAATAGTGGACAACCGTATAAGATTAGGAATACCTAATATCTTTCTAAAAAAGGAAGAAGCAATATGATCCAAATCCTTAGAAACTGCCTGTATCCATATCGGGATACCATATAATAAATGAGAAATAATTTTTGCTTTAAAAATTTGAATCGCTGCTGGGATGTATTGATTTCCTGCATTAAAATAAAAATTTGTTATAGCCAAAAGGTGAGTAGATGTTGAAGAAATAACTGACTTTTTATGTTGAATCCATGATAAATTGTAGTGAAAATGTAAACCTAGATATTTAAAAGATTTAACTTGAATGTAAGATTGGGAGTTGATTGACCATATAGAAGGAGCCCAGGAGCGGGAAAAAACCATAATTTTTGTTTTGTTGACATTAATTACAAGATCATTTGAATGGCAATAAACTTGAAATTTGGAAATGAGCTCACGAAGACCGGATTTTGTGAGTGAGAGAAGTACTGTATCATCGGCATAAAGAAGAATCGGAATTGGCTTTTTATTAATTACAGGAAAGGAATGAGAGGTGGTGGTTAAGCTGGCAGGAAGATCGGCTATGAATAAATTAAAAAGAAGAGGGGCAAGGATGCAACCTTGCCTCACTCCTTTATTGATAGGAAAACTAGAAGAGAGAATATTGGTAAAAGGAAGACGGATTTGACATTTATTATGGGAATGAAGTTGCTGTAACAAAAACAGAAGCCTCTGGTCAATGCCCCAGTTGGATAACTTTTTCCATAAAAGGGCTCTATTTATCGAGTCAAAAGCACCTTGTAGGTCGATAAAGGCTACATATAGATTTGATTTATGATGTATGGAATATTTCTGGGCTAAAAAAGAGAGTGCAAAGGCATGATCCAGAGTAGAAACACCCTGGCGAAAACCTGATTGTTCAACTCCTGGAAGGTTTTTCAAACGGGCCCAGGATGACAGCTTTTGAAGAAGGAATTTGGCATAAAGCTTCTCTATACAAGATATAAGACTTATAGGACGATAATTTGACGGAGAAGCGGGGTCACCTTTCTTAAAAATTGGAAGAAGAAATGAACAGCGCCAGATATCTGGGAATAGACCTGTAGAATTAATCGTGGTAAAAAGAGAAGCCAAGGGAGCAGCCCACCAACCAGGATTGGTAAGAAGAATTTCATTGATGATAAAATCTGGGCCGGGGGCTTTGGCTGATTTTAAGGAAGTTATGAGTTTATAAATTTCCAGTGGGGAAACCGATGGCCATTCAGGGACTTTTTGAAGATCAATATTAGAAATAGGGAGGGAAGAAGAATAGAAAATTTTGGAAAAATAATCTATCCACGTGGCTTCTGGAATATCAGAGTAGATAACAGGGGTTGGATGATTTGCCCTAGTAACTGCATCCCAAAAAGTTTTATGGTTTTTGGAAATAATGGCTTGATGGAGAATGGACCACTTCCCAAGGGCAAAAAGATGTTGTTCTTCCTGGAAATACTTTCGGCAGGCAGTCCGTAGTTGAAAATAATATTGTAAATTGTAAAAAGATGGATTGTTCCGAAAAAAAAGAAAAAGGGTACGCACCTGCTTTTTTAATTTCCAACACTCCTCGTCAAACCATGTGTTTTTTGTAAAACGGGGAGGATTACTTGGGCTAGCCATCCTCAAGTGATCTACCAAGGAAGAGATTATAACTTGGAAAGCTTCAATCACATCAGTAGTGGCCCGAGAGGCAAATAATAAACGCAATTGGGAGTTAGTTTCAGGTGCCTGAGTCCACTGGGGCAGGGCTTGCTCCACAACTGGTGACCATCTATAGGGACGGCTTGGATTGGGGAGAGAAAGAGAAGAGACAGGGGAATCAAAGGGAATATTAAGAGTAAGTACAACTGGCAAGTGATCACTCTCAGAACGGGTGCAGACACGGAAATCTGATAGAAAAGGCAAAAGGGCAGGAGAAACTAGGACATAATCTATTACACTAGCACCTCTTGAAGAGAGGTGGGTAAAATCGCCTGGAATGTCACGTCCTTTTGAGCCATTTAGAATAAAGACGTTAAATGAAATACATAAACTTATAAGATGTGGGGCAAAACTATTTATTACAGAATCTTTGGAAGACCTTGAGGTTTGAAACCAAGGGGGGATAAGGTCATCAGAGTACCAGTTCATCTGCTGGGCAAGTGTAGAATTTGAAGGGCCAATTCTAGAATTAAAGTCTCCAGAAATAATCATAAAAGCATCAGAATATAAGTTAGAAGCACGGGATATAGTGTTATCAAGATCTAACCAAATATCGGATGGGGCAAGTTTAGCTGGGGGTATATATACATTAAAAAGAAGAATTTGAATATCTTTAAACTGAATTAATATAGTTTGAAAATAAGGAGAGTTCGAATCTAACTGAGAAACTAAACAAGAAAGGCCAGATTTAACAAAACAACAAAGTCCCACACAAGATCTCCCTAGGGCATTCTTCCTAAATGCTGGGGTCACAAAAGAAGTATACCCATATAGGGACAATGGGACCGACGACCATGTCTCCTGAAATAAAATAAAATTAAACTTTTTAATAAAAGCGTGGAAGTCCTTATCTGAGCTTTTAGATGACCAACCGGATATGTTCCATGAGATCAAAGTGAAAAGAGTGGAAGAGGAAGGGGTTAGGGAAGTTGGTTCTAGTCAGTGCTTAGAGGATGTGGAGAGAGAACCATCAGAATGATCCTTTACAAAGGTAAAATCGAAATTTAAAGGAGGAGGGAATTGGGATGTAGCGTCTACCAGTACAAAGGGTTCAGAGGGAAGGGATTTAGAAACAACACAAACAGGAAATAGATGTTGATTAATAGACTTAGTTGGACCAGTAACAGTGGGTAAGGATTGCTGGTCCACTTCTGTTAAGTTAGTAGGAGAAAGGGGTAATTGGGTTGATATAGGAGAAGAGGAGGGACAGAGAGAAGGGGGGTCATTGGAACAGAGAGAAACAGCTGTCGAGTAAGTGAATCTCGACTGGTCATAGGACTTAGGAGTTTGCATTAGTGGAAGGGAAGGGAAAGAAGAACAGTTCGAGGACTCAGTAGATCCAACGAAGGGAATCGACAGAGAGGGGCACAGGTTCTTTGATCGCCGTGTTAAGGAGTTCTTAATCCTTCGAAGACTGCGAGATTTTTGCTGAGGCCGGTCTGTCATGGATGTGAGTAGTGAAGATTGTCCTCGACGACCAGGAGGAGAAGGTGGTAACGGAGGGTTTTTTTGAGGAAGAACATGATTAGGTAAAGCTGGGCTAACTTGTACAGTTACTGAATCTTTTATTGTAGATGTAGAATTTCCATTTGAATGCATAGACTTTTCCAAGGGAGAGGATACATTTTGTAGGTGAGTTGAAAAAAGTTTTCGGATGATCATATTTTGGAAATGTCTCTGAGGAAAAATTCCCAACGTTCTAAACCGTTGAGACTGAAGAAAGATTCGATTTGGAATTCTACAAGTATTGAAATAGAGAAGAACGCGCTGTTGCCGAAGCACAGAAGGCAATCTCACGTAGTTACATAGATCAATATTAGAGCTATTCATCTTCAGGATTGATGCCAAGTGTTTCTTAATCATCCACGGTTGAGACCAGTCGACAATTACTCCAGGTTGATGGATGATTGAGAGAGCTATGCTCGAGGATTTTAACATCAGTTTTGAAGAGGGGAATTTCTCCAAAAACTGAGACTCTGTCGCTTGAGGTTGGTAATTTGCTTCCTGCTGATGAGTAATATGAGCCGAGGGTTCCAAAAAACGTTCCTTTAAGAGGGAAAGAATGTTTTCCAAAGTGCTAAGGTTGTGCTTGACGTCTTTTGCTATATTAAGTATGTGGTGCAACAACAGATCCGTTGAACAAGAGAGTTGCTCTTTCCCATTAACCAAGGAAGCCTTAGTCTTCTGATCGTCAATTAAGTCGTTAATTAAACCTTTAGTAAGAGGTGAAAAACTTTCAAAGTCGATAGCCACCGGTGGATCAAAACAGACGCAGTTCTGAGGGGAGATAGGTTGAGGTTGAAGACTCTCAACAGGTTCAAAATATTTTTCCAGCTTAGACTGCTTAGATAGTTTTTGGGAGTCATGTTGTATTTCCGAGACTGATATCTCAGGGGAGAGCTGTCGTTTGCGTCTCATCTTATCAGTTTTAAAAGTCTATTGCTGCATACTCATAAATCAACAAGTTAACTCACAGTTTCAAGGAGAGAAGAAACGAAAATATCAAAAGCAGGAAGACTCAGATGTTCTTGAAACTTCGCCAGAAAAATGATTAACGAGCTAATTAGCTAGCAGCACTAGCTCGTAAAGAATTTAAAATAAAAACCTATTAAAACAACAATCTTAAAACAGCAGTGATACGGTTTAAAACTTATTAAATAATATATTAAAGTGATAAAAGAAAATAAAAGCGGAGCAAGTTAGAATACAGCTGGGCTGGAGGCCATCTTGGGGGCCATTAATGTTATATATAATAAATTATAAGTATTATAGTTTTGAATTTAAGAAGTAATATTGTTTTATGATTGTGCCCTAAGTGTTTAAATTAACCACATGAAATCAATACATGAATGTTCATAGCTTTTATTGTGTCATGTCCTACATTTTTCTTGGAATTCCTACATTTTGGGGTGCCTGATCCTCTTTTTGCCGTTATGACATCTGGTCACCCTCCCCCGTCCACCAGTCTGCTACCTGAGGAATTCATCTCACCTGGCCTCATGGATGTTGCCCTGCCTAGGACGGCAACAGCCTCTGAGACATTTTGCTTCTGGGTACCTTAGCAGTGGCCCTTTGCTTTCCTGACAGGTTGAGACATTGCTGGAACACTTCTTTGAAAAGTGTAAAACGGAAAGGAGGGGTGAAAGCAACATGCCCTTCTTAGGTTTTGGCGTGCTTGCAAGTGAGAACGTGGTCCAAGTGGTGAACTTTCTCCTCCAGCATCCTTTCAGGTATCTATTTATTTAAAGCATTTCTCCCTCTCTGTTAGTATTTATAAAAAACCACCCATAGCAGCTATAGGAGATTTCAGCTTGTACTGCCTTGGATGGCCCATTGGGGATCTATGGGGCTTACAGTAGTGCCTAAGGGCCCAATCCTATTCAACTTTCCAGCACTGGTGTAGCCACAATGCAGCCCCAAGGTAAGGGAACAAATGTTCCCATACCTTGAGGAGGCCTTTGTGACTGCCTCCCCACCACAGTATGCAGCACATGCCCTGGTTGCACGGCTGCACCAGTACTGGAAAGTTGGATAGGATTGGGCCCTAAGTATCATGTCTCTGCACCCAGGACAAACTTAAAGCAGGGTTCCCCACCACCCTCTCTGCCTGCCTACCAGAATGAAGAATACTCTGCTCTGGAGCATCTCTACGGGTGTCCGGTCACATCTAGTTCATGGTTTAGTTTCCTAATATTTCAAACTTGATTTGTATTAGGAGCCAGGAATTGTAGCCTTGTATGCACATAGACCAGCGTTTCTCAATGTTCATCCCACACTGTACCACTTTGCATGATCCACCTATTGGAAGTACCAGCAGAAGTGATTGCCAGTTACTTCTGGGTTGAGAGGCCAGATGCCACATGACAAACACCAATCAGGAAGAGGCTCAGGGTGAACAGGAGGGCTTTTTAGAGTAGGTGAAAAGCCTGCTGCTCACTGAGCCAAGCCTCCTACTGAAGTTGGTCACATCAGTTCATTTGTCTTGCTGCCAGAAGCAGATGCCTGGGGGTCCCACAAGTACCATCAGACACAACCTGAAGTATCGCTGGTGGTACACATAGCATTGGTTGAGAAACACAGACATAGGGCGCAATCCTCACCTCTTATGTCAGTACTTTCCAGCACTGGCATAGCGGTGCCAATGGAATATGTGCTGCAACCTGCAGTTGGGTGTCACTCATGGAGGCCTCCTCAAAGTAAGGGAATGTTTGTTCCCTTACCTTGGAGCTACATGGCCCTTAGTGCTGGAAAGCACTGACATAAGGGGTTAGGATTGCACCCATAGGCTCATTATGTATGCGCATGCTTCTGTGCCTGGCTGAGATTTAGTGGCAGTTCTGTGGGCACTGGAGACCTGTACAGGCATTTTATTTTATTTTATTTTTATTGCTTAAACAGAACCCCCCAAAAATAGCATTACATGGATACATGCTTATGAGTTACATACTTAAAAAAAGGGGGTGCGGAATGCATATTTATACACACACACATATACAAAGTATCTGCATATCAACACTTCATGCAGCTTAGGTTATTATAGCAAGTAATGGCCTCCAGATCCTCAAATATATACAGTGGCGTAGCTAGGTCACTTGACAACTGGGGCCCATAAATTTTTGTCTCCTCATGCAACATAATTATTTAATTATTAATTAATCATATTAATTCTTTCACATTTTTATACCACCCTTCCTCTAAGCAGCTCAGGATGGTGTGTGTGGTTCCTCCCTTTATTTTGTCCTCACAACAACCCTGTGAGGTAGGTGAGACTGAGAGATAGTAATAGTCATGACATGAAGTGAGTAGTAATAATGGCCAGAAAATTAATGCAGTGAATATTTCCCCACAAGCAATAGATGAAATTCTGCATCAAATGGTCTCATGATGGTATTATTCCTAACATGATGGCATTATTCCTAAAAGCCACGCTTTCCAGAATTTTGGTCACTAGGGTGTCAAACCCCCCCCCCAGATGTCTCATTGGCCTGTTTTGAATTAAGGCAGTGGTTCTCTCATGTTTAACACTGGGACCCACTTTTTAGAATGACAATGTCTGGGACCCACCGGAAGTGATGTCAGGAAAAATTCCTGGTCCTGATCAGTAAGTTGATGTAAAAATTGCCCTATCAGTCCAGCTACTCCATCAAAAAGATTCCCTATTGTCCCCAAAATGCCCAGCTCACAATATTGAAATACCCACAAGGCCCAAATGCTCTGACTAAAAGCCCCTCTCTGACCCTTGTCCAAGAATGATAGCAGCCAGCATCTAATATCCTTCTCAGAAAACAAGCTGGCTGCAGTATGGGCCCCAAGGATGAACAGAAAGCCATAAACAATGGCAAGAAACAAATCAGGATGAAAGGGTTAGGGTAAAAGGGATGTTGATAGAGCACCAGATCCTCTGCAATGGATAGGTCTGTAAACAAAGTGTCTATGCGCGTCAAACTGCCCTTCTCAAATCAACATCCTGAACTGATAACAAATGCCAAATGTTGTTCTTTTGCCTGTTGGTCTGTTAATTTTCCCATGGATGTTCTCCTCTCTTTGTGTGCTCTTGTACCCCTCCCCTATCTAGAATACCCTATAAAACCTGCATCATTGTAGTTTTTTGGGATCCTCCACCTGTGTGTGTGGGGGTCCCGTTTGCAAACGAGTAAAGGTTTACTTTTGTCAGAAGTCCTCTGAATTCTCCTGTCTGTTGTTTGCCGCTCCAAAAATCCAAACTAACAGTGTGCCCATTTGGCATCACTATTAATCTGTAAAGTTGGATTCACTGTGCAGGCATAACTCATTGACTGCCATATGTTCTGCATCATGTATGGGAAAGCCCCTAGCTCAGTGATAGGGCACGCGCTTTGTACATAGAATGACTTGGGTTCAATCCCTGGCATCTGCTGGTAGGGCTGGAAAGTGGATTTGACCCCTCTCGGAAATGCTGAAGAACCATCGCCAGTCAGAATAGGCAATGCTAAGTGAGATGGTATCAGGCAGTTTTGCACTCTCTCTGGGATTCCAGTGTTCATGATTATTACAGTTCTTCTTGCTGAGTTACTGCTCCCTGTGGGTACATCTGACATGTAGGAATGCCAGAAGAAAGTAAGGAATCCTGGGGCTTGTAGTTTGCCAAAGAGCATGCTACATAGGGCGGCACCAAGGCTGACTCCAGGTTGGAGGGGGCCATCAGTAAGGTAGGCAGATGTTGCCACGCCTGGTCCAAGGGACCTAACTGTCTGTTTTTCAATTCACAGCGCTTGTCAGGAGCACTGGCCGGTGGTGTTTGCCTGTGCCGATACAACCCTGCTCCTTGAAGCCCTGCTGTATGAGATGCGGGGAAAGCCAGAAGAGCAGACAAGTGTGGTAAGAGCTGTGCTGTGGAACTGTGTCACGATTCCCTTCTCCCGGTAGCGTATGAGTATATCCTGCAGCTGCATGCAAGGAGAGAGAAGCCACGGGAGTTGGTACTGAGGGCAAAATCTACACACCAAAATTCACCCTGGAGAATATCAACTTCTTCAATATCAATGAATGTTAATATCCACAACAATCCAGAATATGATTTCAGGGTTTGAACCACAAGTGTGAATGACTGTCCCTCGTGCATGATGTGCTCTCCTTTTGTCAGGAAGGAAAGAGAGAACTGATTTCTGTTGGAGGGACTGCTCTTGATCTGGTATACTCTAGCACAGGGATTTTCAACCAGTGTGCCATGGCACATTGGTGTGCTGCCAGTGGTTCACAGGGGTGCTGCAGGAGTTTGGGAGAGGGTCATTTATCAGTAGGGCCGTTGGGGTGTGCAAGCCCCGCACCTGTAGTGCAATGTGCCTTGTTAATTGTCCAAAAACTGATGGTACGCCTTGACAATTTGAGCACCTTGTCAGTGTACCGTGAAATGAAAAGGGTTGAAAATCTCTGCTGTTGCTGACATCTTTGCAATGTAGCTCTCCATCCAATGCTGGGTTGTTGGCAGAGACCAAACCCCAAAAGATGCATTTTGCAGGAAAGCCGAGATCGGCAGCTTTGTATGAGACTTGAGTTCAAGACTCAGACATCAGTTAATTTAAGAAACATGCATGTGAGTTTGAGAGAATCCCATAGCTAGTCTGTCTAGCTCCATGGCCTTTTGAGGGGAAGGGGGAGAGAGAGCAGGAAGGAAGTAAAGCCTGAGGATTGTCCTCTAGGTATGCTTTACCAGAAGATAGAAAAGATAGAGAGAACACCTTATCCCACTACCATTATCTGCCTAGCCTTATGACCTCCCCGCTGGTACAGCTACAAGAGTACCACTTTGTTGCAAACTCCAATATGGGAGACCTGCCAAGAGACAATATGAAGTGCTCACTGCAGGTGAGAGATTTTTGAACTGTGGCTGAGTGAGAGACAAACCCAT
Source organism: Tiliqua scincoides (assembly GCF_035046505.1). NCBI lineage: Eukaryota > Metazoa > Chordata > Lepidosauria > Squamata > Scincidae > Tiliqua > Tiliqua scincoides. The sequence goes on along the minus strand of NC_089830.1, from coordinate 14,752,685 downwards.
CTGACCCCATGGGGATGCCCTTTTCTTCAAGTCCTAGTGAAATGAGTGGAGGCTGTGAAAGAAAAAGAGGCAGGATCCATTCCTATCACTGGGGATTGTGCAGGAAACCTTCTGCCCAGCTTTCATGAACAGGAAGGTGTATTTTTCTCCCTCGGTCAGGTTTGGGCCATCCCTGCCTCAGCTGGAGTTTGGGTTGGTGAGGAAGTGAGGGGAAGGGGGTGGAGGACGAGCCCAGTCCCCGGCAGGTACCAGGCAGATTGCAGTGGAGGACTCCCCCTGCAGCTGAGAGAGATGAGCAGGTGCATACACACAGGATCTCACCCTCTGCTGCATGACATTCTGGTCCAGGACAAAGAAGAAGCTGTAAGAGCACCGGGCATCTCTTTTTCCTTGTCTCCTAGCAACATGCCACCCAAGCCATGAGGAGCTTTCTCTATGCTGCTGCCAACAAAAGAAGGGTGAGAGAGCAGTTTCCCAAGTTGCTTCTGACATTGCTGGGGCAAATCTCGGTCTCCTTGAAGGACGGCAGCAATGTGAGGTAAGTTGTCTCTGCAAGAGATCTTTTGGGTTTTGGTGCTAGCTTTTGGATTGACCATGCCAGGTATTGAATCTGGAACACGGTGCTTGCAAGGCATGGAGGCTACAACTCAGCCATGGCCACTTGCCCAGCATGTGGCCCTTTTTTCCTCTTGGACCGCAGTGGCCAAACTCACTACCGCCACACACAGGAAAAGCAGTTCCTGTTTGGACTACATCTTTCCATTCCACCCAGGCGCCATGTGTAATCCTCCATGATTGGGGGACGCTCTGGGCAGTCACATCTGCTGCCTGGCGTCCCAGAAGGCCACGTGACAGGACATTCAGGCACATGCGACTGCCCAGAGCATCTCTGTCTCCTAATCGTGGAGGACCACATGCAGCGCCCAGGCTGAACGGTAAGGTCTGCTCACCGGGCGCACAGATTTGTTGGAATCCCGGATTTGGCACCCAGGCCGGGGTTCCCTTGGACATGCGCTCATCTGGGAAATTGACCTTACAATCTCACACTCTCAAAATAAGAAGAAGATTACTCCTGAGCCAGCAACTTGTTCCATTTCTGACTTAAATGAAACTCTTGGATTCTATAGAAGTGGGACCCTTAGTCACACTCCTGGTGTATCTGTGGCAGTGACCCTCCTGGTCTTACTTCTTTTATCTTGCTTGCAGAGAGCCGCTGAAAACACTCCAGCTTCTCTGTAACATCGTGAGAATCGTGAGAGAGGAAACCGAGTGCTGGGATCAGCTGAGCAGTCCTCAATCTTTTAGTGAGGGATTGTCCAGCTTAGTAAGGTAGGAGGAAGACTGCTGGGTTTCTCAAAGAGTGTCAGATAGCTGAAGTTGTGGGATGTGAATGTGCATCATTTGTCTTCCACTGACATCTTTAGTGCCTCTTTTTCTTTTCCTTTCTTTTTTTTGCATGGTCCTGTTACCTATTCCAGGATTCTCCTCTCCAGCTCACACTCCTTGGTCCCTGGCATCATTCAGTTCCTTCTGCTTATCTTTGGGGCTGAAGAGCATGCATGGCTCTATGAAACAGCAGTGATGCTCTACCACAAGGTGAGGGGTACTGCAGTAGTTGAGAGGCTTCATTAGTGGCGATGCACCCTGCAGCCTTTCCCTGGATAGGATTACGCCAGTGGTTCCCAAACTGTGAGTTGTGGCTTCCCAGGGAGCCATGAAAACCAGCTAGGGAAGCCACAGAATCTTTGTGAAAAACCTGCCTCTCTAGAATTGTAGCCTTAATGGAGAGCCACGGCCAATGGCCCAGTAGATCAAGAGAGCCATCAGTCAAAAAAGTTTGGGAACCACTGGATTAGGCCATGTAACTGCTATGGAAACCAATGGTCCTAAAGATTGGTTGGCATGTGGATGGCAAATTATGGGCACCATTACAGGGCATCAAATGATCAGTTAGAGTCTACTTGTGTTTACAGAGTGGTGTGTGAATTTTATACCCTCTGGGCTGGCTTTGCCCTGAATCTCTGACCTCAAGGTCAGGGAGACAAGGCATGTGAATGACTTGGAATTCACTCTTTGAGTCTTTGCTTCAGCTTGCAGAAGAGACTGTGATAGATGTTTCTGGGTGTGTCCAGGCAACTCTATGCTCTAAACTTCTATCCATTTCCTGTTCAGTTCAACTGATGCAGTTCCTTCCAGCAAATCTTGAGAATTGTGATGGCACTGCCAATGCAAGAGTTTTCTGGCTCCGCTCACAGAAATAAAGTTCCCAGGATGCTCTGAGGAGAGGAAATGGCTTTTCACCAAATTTAAACCAGTGATATAGCTGTGCCCTCTGCATCTGTATGTGGTGGATAAAGCCATGAACACTCATCTGCAAAGAGCTCAACAAGGTGAACCAAAGTGTTCACCCCAATTAATTTGCTTCTGTTGTCCTTCTTGGGCTTTCAGTTGCTCCTGAACCGTGTGAAGGAGCTTGGAAACATCATGTCAAAAGACTCTCTCCTTCAGTGGCTGGATCATGGGAAACTCGGGGTTCGGAAGCTGAGCCTCAGAGGACTTTCTTCCCTGATCTTTGAATCTGATTTGGTAAGTCATCCTCGAAAGACAGGGATAATAAAAATGTAACTCCTCAGATAGTTGGCCGGCACATGCACAGATTCCATTCTTGCATATCCACAGGGACTTTGACAGAAGATTGCTGGGATGGGTATACTCCTCTCTGCACCTATCAGGTGGTGGGAACTCTGTAATAAAAGAAGCTGCACCCATGATAGTTCAGTTCAGTTCCTCTTTATATGTGCATTTGCTGATGTTCGAGGGGCAGAATTGCTACCTACTTCTAGTTATCTGACTCTATTCTCATTACCTGTGAATATAGTGCTGGTGCACTGGGATGGGGAGCAGTGCAGCTAAGAGCAGGCAGGCAGGTGGGGGCAAGAGAGGTTGCATGAGGAGGAGGAGAAGAGACAGTGGCCTCCTCGTGAGCAGAAGGCAGTGTTGGTGCTCTGCAGGGGTGAGAGGAAGAGACAGTATATGGCCAACAGTATATGGAAGGAATGGGCGTAATTGCATCCAGTCAGTTTTTTAGAAAGTTGTCTACTTTAGGTCAGTTTTGGATACCAAAGGGACTTTGGGATTGGCCCATGGAGAATGGTTGGGCACACTTGTGTCCACTTCCTGACTTGCCCTGCCATCTTGGGCACCATCTTGGGGACTTGCCGCTGAACCTTCAGAATGGCGATGATGAGAGGCCAATGGAAGGGTACCTGAGGGCTGCTCTGGGGCAAGCCTAGGTAAGGAGCCAAGAGTCAGGTTGAGGACGAGGACAGGTGAAGCTACCCCCTTCCCACTGCTGAACTATGAGGCTTGTTGTTGGGTCAGCAACCTTGAACTAGTCAAGGGACAGCCAGCACAGAGGCGGAAGCATCAGATGTTGATGAGCCTTCGCTATCACATAACCCTATAGACATCAGGTTCATAAAGTGCATAGAGTATATGTTGAAGAGGTTTCCCTGGAACCGAACCCCATGTTTCCCATAGGCTCAATGATTCAGTATCTGCTAACACGGTATCCACTCGATTTTCCAGGAACCTACCCTAGAGGATAACAAGAACTGACTGTATATATTTAAATGAGCCACCTCTTTTGTTTTAGATGAAGAGCCCCTGGTGCATACAGCTGGCTCTCTTCAATCAGCTGGGTGTGAGCGAGCCAGAAGCCCTCCCCAAAATTTTGGATGTGTTAGAGAGCACCTTGTCCTCTATCACAGGGGAGGAAGAAACCAGCTACATCAGAATGTTGTCTGCAACCTACTCTGCTCTTGTTGACCATGTGAGTGTTTTAGATTGTCATGTCAGACACTGTACAGGTGACCCATGGAGTTCCTTGGTACTGGGCACGCTATCAAGAGTGTGTGTGCTAAATTCAGGAGAAGAGACATGGGCTCCTCATCCTTGTAGCCACAGACAATGAAGGGCTAAAACCAGAAACAACATCTCTGTTGCACATTGTCACCAGTAATTTAGTGTTGGGAGAATTAGAACAGATATAAGAAAGTATTTATTTATTTATGTACCCACCCACTCAGTAACTGTAATTATTCTTTGTAACTCCTTACCACAGGATGTGGTGATGGCATCTGGCTTAGATACCTTGAAAAAGGGATTGGACAAATGTAAGGAGGAAGAGTCCATCACAGGTTACAAACCATGATTGGTGTGTGCAACCTCCTGCTTTTAGAAGCAGGCTACCTCAGAATGCCAAGTGCAAGGGAGTGGCACCAGCATGCAGTCTTGTGTGCTTCCTGAGGTATCTGGTGGGCCTGTGAAATACAGGAAATTGGACTAGATGGGCCTTTGGCCTGATCCAGCAGGGCTCTTCTTATGCTCTTATGAGATTAGAAACCTGGCAAGTATCAATCTCTGGTGACTCTTCCTATTTGTTTCCTATTTGCAGGAGGAAGCAAGCGTCCGTGCCATAGTGATAAAGCACTTGTGGTTGCTTCGGAGCCGGAAGGGGAAACAGTGGCTCCCACATACAACAGAAGCAGCCATTTCTGAAATGGTGAACATTCTTGTTCATCTCCAGGATAAGAGTGAGGTGGTGGAGGTGAGTGGCCACCTGCGTGACTTACATTAGCAGGAGAGAGGAATCACCTCCAAGAGCAGGGACCAAGACTCTTGTTGCCGGGGGTGACCTGCCATTGACTGTTCTGGGAAATTCTCCCATGTTGTAGCTCAACTCTTGCTTGCTGTGCCCGTGGGGGAAGGATGATGCTAAGGATAGGCAGGGCAGGCCCAAGACCTCCTAAGGCAGCATGCCAAATATTGTCCCCCTTTAACTGATGATGTGCCAGTCTCTGTTCCTCCCTTTCCCCATGTTCTTGTTCAACTCTCTCCTGCCCTCCAGCTTTCTCTTCCTCTGCTCTTCTCTATCCCTTCTTCCCTTTCCAATGCAGGGAGTGGGAGGAGGAGGAGGAGGAGCAGTGGAGGTAGGCAGGCAGGCAGAGATGGGCAGCCCCACCAATCTGCGTTAGCTGGCCTCATGAATGGGCTGGCCCTGCTCAAGGGTTTCTTGTACATGTTGGCTTCGCAAGACTGACCACCGTCTTCGGCTTCATTCCCCCTGCAGGTCCTGTCTTGACTAATTTGCTTCCCTCTCTGCAGTGGCGTCACCAGGGTTTGTGTCACCCAGTGCGGGACGCCAGCGCATCACCCCTGTGATGGATCTCCTCCCATGCGACGGGGGGGGCAATGCATTGAGTGGCATTGTACCATCACCCCACCCCCGCTGTTTTTTTTATAACTTTTGATGGAAAAGAGCTAGTTTAAGGTTTGTTTCATTGAAGTTACATGAACTTCATACATGAAATTATGCTTTGATTGATATATAACATGATTGTATTATTTGGAAATACAAAGATTTTAAAAATTTGGGTGAGTAGTGGTATCACTCCCCGTGCACGTCACGCAGTGTGGCCCGCACCCATCTAGCAATGCCATTGCCATTGTTATATCTTGGCTTTCCGACATCAGAAAATATACAGGTCCAGTCTTGTTATACACGGATTTGACTCAGCATGAATGGCCACTGCAAATGAGAAGGAATGTGCTGATCCCTGGAGAAGGGGGAAAATGCATGCCTTTAAAATCAGTTTAAAAATCTGAACAGTTCTTTAACAATAGCCTCCTTAATGAGAGGGGAGGCAGCTGGCTGACAATCCATCAATCCTTCTCTCTCCAGGTGACCCCTCCCTTCCCCCTGAGCACATGAAAGAAAGGTGATCACTTTGCATTGGTGAAGGGAGGGGCGGAGTGAATTGGAGGACTGATTGATGGATTGTCTTCTTAATGATCTTACATCACAAAGATCAGCAAGGCTGTTTTTAAATCACCTGAGCCAAAAAACTTTTTTTAATTTTTTTTAAAAATTGATTTGCTATAGTGCGTTTTTTTGCCATCCACTTAAGTGCTTGGAATGGAACTCACGCGAATAATGAGGCTTCACCTGTAGATCTAGCGCATGTTTTCCAGCTCAAAGCTGACATGAAACAAATCTGTTTCCAGTCCACTCGAAGTACCTGAGAAATAACCAGTTTCCACTGTATTACTCTTTTCTTGCAAGCTAGCTAGCTGAATGCTTGAATAGTTTAGTTTTCCTATGTACGTACATTTGTACTCCGACCTTTCTCTAAGGATCACACAATGGTAGACGGAGATCTAGACATTTGCCCAGCATGCTTCAGTCCTAAATAGCTCTTTGATTAACCTCTCCAGGCCTTGTGTCTTGCTGGCACATCAGGGAGAAGGCGCCCCAACTCGGGGTGATAGGGTCCTGCTGCAAACGTAGACATAGGGTACCTTACAGCCTGATGCTATGCGGCCGCTGTGCTGATTGCTCAGGGCTGAGTGCGCTTTGTCTGCTGATTCCAATGTGCCATCATGTTGGAGAGGTTAACTGTGTGTGTGTGGGGGGGGGGGGTGAGATGGTTGGCCACCTTCAGTCTCGAAAGACTATGGTATAAGCTTACAGCAGGCGGTATTCCCAGGCGGTCTCCCATCCAAGTACTAACCAGGCCTGAGCCTGCTTAGCTTCCGAGATCAGACAAGATCGGGCATGTGCAGGGTAACAGACCTCTGAAAGACTTACCCGCATGGCATGACTCCTGTGCAGGGCTATACCAGCTACTTCATGGGACTCCTATGAGCTACACAAGCTACGTTGCCAGCTTTGGAGCCACTGGGGGCATGTACAGCTCAGAAAGGGATTTTGGGATCTAACTTTATCTTTCCCACCTTGCTTCCCTCTCCCCTTTTTCAACCTCTCTGCTGGTGAGCTTGTGGCCAGGGACTTTCTTCAACCTGCTGGTGGTGGGGCATGGCTTTCTGGTGTACTGCTGTGCTTGTGTCAGTGCAGCACCTGTCAGGCTTCTGCACTGGTGGGGCTGCCTGTGTGCTGGTGTGTGTGACAGTATGCTGGTGTTTCCCCTGGCTAGGATTGTTTCCTGAGGTTTCCATAAGAAGCCTTCCATAGGAGAAAAATTCTTCTCCAGTGCAAAGGACGCCTTAGGACAGAGTTCTCCAAACTTTTTGGCCATTGGGCCACATCAAATATCTGGCACGGTATTGAGGGCCGGGAAAAAAATTTAAATGTAACATTTATATAAATAAATCAGAGATGGAACTTAGATGAGTGAATAAATAATGAATGGGCTCATTCATTCAACCTCTCCGGCCCTTCAGACCAGAAGCCACCCTCCAGACGCAACCAGAGCACTGTTCCAGTCATGTTCCGCCAAGTGGGCCAGAGGCTTTCAGGGAACAAGAGGCTGGTCGTGTGCCAGATAGAGGCTCTCCATGGGCCACATATGGCCCCCGGGCCAGGGTTTGGAGGCCCCTGCCTTAGGATATGAACTTTTTTGACTCCATGTGCTGCAGGAAGCAATGGCCTATCTCAGAGTGCTGGTCCCAAGAGTGAGGAGGTACGTGAAATCCCAAAGCCACGACCTTCACTTCGTGCTCTACCATGTTGCCAAACATTTGGTAAGTCTCTGTTGCTGCCTTCCCAGGGTACCACTTTAAATCCCACCTGTTCGTCAAGAATAGAGTAGAACTACTTACAAAGCTTTATCTTACTGAGCTTTATCTCAACAAAACTCATACAGGTATAATATCATTAGCTGAGGATTTTTCACCTTCAATTTTATTTCAGTGTGATGAGAATGGTCCTTTAAATTAAAGGAAAAACATCCTTTAACAATAGCCTCACTTACCATTGTAATCTCTCTCCAAGGGCTTAGAGAGGCTTCACTCCCAGGCAAGCAACCCCTGCCTTCCCCCTGGAGCACTGAAAAGAATACAAAGGGAAGTGATTATTGCCTCCCTCTTTGCATTTTTTCCCTGTGCTTCAGGTGAAGGGAAGTGTCACTGCCTAGGAGTGAGGCCTTTCTAAGCACCTGGAGAGAGAGAGAGAGAGAGAGAGAGAGAGAGAGAGAGAGAGAGAGAGATTGTCTGCTTTCTGCTTCTGCTCTCCCTCACAATGTTAAGTGAAGCTGTTTTTAAACCACTGAGAAAAGGGACATTGTTTTTTAAATGGATTTCATTTAGCATGATTTTTGGCATCCGCAGGGGTTCTCAGAACGGAACCCTCATGGATGCCAAGACTCAACCTGTATAAATTTTCTCATATACCATGGGGAATTTCCACATCACACTATAAGGTAGTATGATGTTCGTTGTCCCATAGTCCTCTAGTGAAATTCATAGATGAGCATGGATTTGAACCCAGGTCTGCTTAGTCTACATCCAACTTCATGGGTTTCACTACTTGATTTGTGATCCAAGGGTGGTAGGATCAGTACAGAGTGTTCCCTTTGCACAAATATGCCTGATGCCAGTTCTCATTGTTATTTTCTGCAAGACCAAGAGCTACAGCCCAGATCTCATTAGGGGTGCTGCCCTGAGCTGTGTGTTCCATCCTTGTGTGAAGGAGGCAGCAATATTCAAGGTGGCAGCTTGCTTTGTGGGTAAGTCAAGGAGCATCCCTCACTTCAGTGCTGAACATCAGCCCCCACCCGTTTCTCTAATCCAATAAACAGTGTGACTGTTTCAAAGACACCCCCTCTTTTTCACCTGGCAGATCCTCCCAAACTGCAGAGCACCCCTGAAAACCATCCTAATTGTTGGAGACTATTTTTGCTTGTTTGTATTTTGGCAAAAGTGTATTTTGGCTTAAAAAACATTAGGTCAGCATTTGGCTGTGCGAGAACTTGTGATATCTGGGTGACTGAACAGAGAAGTCCCTTTGATTCAACAGGTCTCTTGGTGCAGAAACTAGAACCCATTGCCAGGAACAGGGGACCACTGGCTTCTCTACAAGAATAGTTTATACAAGTGGTTCCCAAACTGTGGGTCAGGACCCAGTGGTTGGTTGTGACCTGATGTTTGGTGGGTTTTATGTAGGAACATAAAACGGGTCATTTCCCCTTAAGGGGAGTGACCTAGTAATGGATGCCCCGGCAGTGCCACAGTAAACCAAAAGTCACTCCAATCTTCAGATCGGAGTGAAATGAAGCTTGGGGGAGACCCGCAGAGCGAGCTCCAGGCCTCTCGGACCCTCTCCAAGGCTGGCAGACCCCCTCAGGTACGCAAGCCTCTGGGTGCCTGAGGCACCACTACCACTGCGGCGCCACTGGGGCACATCCCCTCTCTCAGTCCCTGCCACTTACAAGCAGTTTTTGGACTCCCAGCGAGTTTGAGAACCGCTGAGCTATTTCCTCAAGCCCTGAGGCTATTCAAAAATCAGATACTGTAGTTACATATTACCCTACAAAGAGCCCAACTGCTGCAGTTTGCAAGCACGTGTAAATATAGGGAGATAAATGTTTCAGGGTCTTTTTCTGGTTATTATCCCTTATAAATAAATAGATTTTTCTTTCTAGACCTCTTTTTTTAAAGTCTGGTAAACCTAAGTGGGTCCTGATAGAGTATCGTTTAAAAAAGTGGGTCCTAATGCTTAAAAGATGCCCCTTGTTTATTGCCTCTCGGTACAGTACATGTGCCCCACAGGGAGAACACTGGTCTCAGCTCACAACCTCCTAAGGAAGTGACTCTCAAACTACTCGCACCAGGACCTCCTTTTTAGAATGAGAATCTATCAGGACCCACCGGAAATGATGTTCTGAAGCGACATCATCAAGCAGGAAAATCTTTCTTTCTTTCTTTCTTTTAATAAATGCAAATACAAACAAATTAAAAAGAATAAAGATATTACAAGTTGTGTGGCAAGTGTAGAGATCTCAAACTACATTTTTTTGTTCTACTACTACAAATCATACAAAAAAGTTAGTCATCACATCTTAAACAATCTACACTTATTTAAAATGTGCATTTTCAAAAGAAAAAGAAAAATGAGAAAACCATAAAAGTTAAATCCCCTATCTACTCATCAAATCCATAGATTATTTGACCCATTCTCCCTTCAATGCGCAGGAAGTCCATGAATGGTTTCCAATTGTCCATAAAAGTTTTTACTGGCTTATCTTTAAGAAGTATTGTAAGTTTATCCATTTCTGTCAAATTCAATACCTTTAGCCAGTGTTCTTTCACTACAGGTATCTCTGGAACTTTCCAGTATTTGGCATACGATATTCTTGCAGCAGTTGTCATCTATAAAAACATAGTTTCATAGTCTTTCTGAATTGAATCATCCAATATTCCCAACAAAATAGTGTCTTGTTTCATCTGTAAATTTACCTTAAATGTCAACTGCATTTGCTGGTCTATCAAAGTCCAATATATTTTTGCTTTTGTACAAGTCCACTACATATAGTAGAACATTCCTTCTTGTCTTGTACACTTCCAACATCTATTTGGTATATTAATACATTTTTGCCAGTTTACCTGGAGTCAGACACCATCTATACATCATTTTATAAAAGTTCTCTAAGATTTGCATTCAATAAGCAGGAAACGTTTTCACAGTCATAGGCTGCAATCCTACCCGTGCTTATCCAGGAGTAAGTCCCATTTACTGTGTTACATTCTAGCCTGTAAAAAGTACAAGTTTGTCACATTTCCCCAAATGGTAGCATCAAATCTAATATAGTAAAAACAAAATATTGAAATGATATGGGGAGCCACCTGAAATTGGCTCTCGGTTCACCTAGTGGGTCCTGACCCACAGTTTGAGAAACATTGACCTAGGGAGATCTCTGGCAGTCCTAGGTGCTGTCTTGACAGTCCAAGAATCAACATTCTGTCCATTGTCGATGGCAACACCATGAAGGAAGTCCCAAAAGGCATCCCCTGGGCACTGAAGCTGTCCTTCAAGATGGGTCTCTCCAGAGGTCTCATGGCAATTTACAACCACTTCAGAGCACTCCTTCATAAGCTAATACTGATTCAGGTTGGTTTTCCAAGAGTAACTTCCTATTTATTCCACTGTCTCTCTAGGACACCTGGCTCATATTAATGGGAGCTTCCTAAGAGGAGAAGATTTTCCTGCCTACTTCATGTGTAAGTGAGGAGTGTAGCTTTGCCCTTTCATAAACTCCCTATATTTTTTAAGGATTTTGTGGTCTAAGTTCATCCAGGAGGGAGCAGGTTCATCACTGGTCTCTGATAATCTCATTACATGACTGTTTTAACTTCCAGAAGAAAAGGAACCCACTAGATTTTGGGGCTCTCTGTTCACCAAGGAGGGAGGGTCCCCAAGGTAGCCTCCTTCTGACTCAGCTCCCTAGGTGGCAGAGAAAGCTATCATTTTTTCCCAGTTAATCCCAAACGGACCAATAGGAAGAATAGAGTGGACAGCAAGAGATCAAGGGCCGTCACTAACTGCTAGGCTTTGAGTCCTTTTAACCCTTCTCTTTCATCACAATTTACATTCAAATACACATTTTTTAGGGGGAGGGGAACAAAAACAGTGCACAATTATTGTGTACCTTGGTATCTGTTGATTTTGTTTTGCTTTTCTATTGACCTTATTTGGGGGGGGGGGTTGTTTAAACTTCATGATTTATTTATTGTATTTTGATATATTTTTAAGTTCATTGTAATTTGTTTTTTTCTGGAATTTTAATTTGTGATTGTGACCCACCCTGGACTTCCTGTTGTTCTGGAGAAGGGCAGGATAGAAATCTATTGAAAAAATAAATAAAAATTACGTGAAGCTGTCTTTTTCTGCCCACTCATAAGGCACAGTTAGATAGAGAGGTCAAAAAGCAGAGAGGGCAGTGGTGGCTTGGGATGGACTGAGGAAGTTGGAAAGAAAAGGGGATTTCCCGTGCATGGAGATAGGCACAAACAAATAAGAGAACAAAACAGACTTTGTAGTTAAAAGAAGAAAAAGGTCCAGCAGGCATCTCTGATTGATTGGCCTTCTCTCTCACCCATTCAGGTCTTGAAAGCAGGGATGTCAATGAGGAAGGCAAAGTGGTTGGTGCTGCCACCAAGGCCATTTTACAGCGGGTCTTCATCAAGCACAGCAAAAAAGGCATCCAGGGCTTTATGTGCCACTGTGCCAGGCTGTGTTTGCCAACAGGAAAGCACCCACCAGAATACTACAAGGAAGATCTGGTGAGTACAATATGTGCTTTGAATTCGCAATCAGTCAGATACCTGCAGAATCATGACCATGGCTGATGTGGAAGTATAAACCAGATTTAGGCCCTGGAATTCAGCAGTGTCGGAATGAGTGTTCTGGTGTCACTAGGTGCTTTCTGTCTGTCACAGAAGGGAGCATATCACATATTAGCATAATACTTCATTAGCTCCTAAAGTCTTGACTGGAATTCAGACTCCTGAGACTCTAAATAAAAAATGCCCATCTAAACACCTGGCAGAGTGTGAAAATTGACATATTAATTAATTAAAAATACAATTTTCAGATGAGCCCTGAAGCTAAATACTCTCTTAACAAAAGACAGAAGAAAAGAGGGAAGACCCTTTGATTCAGCAGCACAAGGAAGATTTTGACACAAATGATTTCGTGCAAGGAATTGTTGGCCTTGGTCTCCTCTGCTCACCCTTTTCCTTCTTCTCTTTATTTCTTTGCCTCTCTTTTGCACTGTCTCTCTGTCTGCCTCTGCCAAATTCCCTCCTGTTTCCCTTACTCTTTGCAAGATCATCCGCTCCCTAGTCTGATCATGGAAGAGGGTCACCTTGGGCAGTCATTCTTTGAACACCTTGGGTGCCATCTGTGCTGAGGTGGGGTGGGCTACTTCTGCTGAGAGGATCTCTTTGGCTGTGGTGCCCTACCTGTCAAATGCTCTCCCAATGGAAGCTCATCCGGTTTCTACCTTGTCTGATTGGGTACCAGGCAATAACCATTTTTATTTTGCAAGGTGCTTAACTGGGTTAGAATAGATGGTTTTAGTGCTGCCACTTTATCTGCTGTTTTTATCTTTGTGTTGCCTCACTGTTAGGAGGTAATTTGTTTTCTTATTAAATTTACTTTTAAACATTTCTATCCTGCCTTCCTTGCCTCTAAAAAGCAAACCAACAAAGAAAAAAATGAATTAAAAAGCAAAACAATATAGACAGTGTCGGTTGCCATTACTGAGTTAGGTGATCAGTGGCCGTGCACTGAGCAGGGGTTTGAAATAAGAGCCCAATCCTAAACCCTCCGAGCAATGGCACTGGGTGTCACCAATGTACTATAAGGCACATCTACATCACCCAGTGAAGAATGTCCATGAGCACTGGGCCTCAGCGCCAAGTAGAGATGCCAGGGGTGTTGGCAACCTACAGTCTCGAAAGGCTATGGTATCGCGCTCTGAATGGTGGTTCTGGAACAGCGTCTAGTGTGGCTGAAAAGGACGATTCGGGAGTGACAATCCCTTCCACACCGGGAGCAAGTGCAGTCTGTCCCTGGTCTGTCTCCCTGGCTGTGGGCCTTCCTTCTTTGCCTCTTTGCCTCAGTCTGTTGGCCAAGTGTCTCTTCAAACTGGGAAAGGCCATGCTGCACAGCCTGCCTCCAAGCGGGCCGCTCAGAGGCCAGGGTTTCCCACCTGTTGAGGTCCACTCCTAAGGCCTTCAGATCCCTCTTGCAGATGTCCTTGTATCGCAGCTGTGGTCTACCTGTAGGGCGCTTTCCCTGCAGGAGTTCTCCATAGAGGAGATCCTTTGGGATCCGGCCATCATCCATTCTCACGACATGACCGAGCCAATGCAGGCATCTCTCAGGACTGTGTTGTTTGGAACTTTGTCCTGCCAGGTGATGCCGAGGGTGCGCCGGAGTCAGCGCATGTGGAAAGCGTTCAGCTGCCTCTCCTGTTGTGAGCGAAGAGTGCACCCAAAGGTAAGTCACGACCCCAGGTGGTGGTGCAGGTTTTTGGGGAGGGGGAAGGCATTCCGGGGCGGGGTGCAGGAGTGACAGGCCCAGGGAGGGGTGGGACTGGTGAAGATTCTTTCCTCCATGTCAGGCTGCAAAGTGGCGGTTCAGCCAGCGCAGACTTGAGTAGCCCCATTGCGGGGCCTGTGCCCTGGCTTGCCCCTGCTCTTCAAGTTCCCTTCCAACTCTAACAGCATATGCTTCTTCCATTCTTCAAATGAAGAAAATCATTCCTCATCTTTCCAGGAGCTCCCTGCTGGATCTCAATTGGATCCCTGCAAATGACACACGGAAGCTGACACCTGTGCCCAGCGGCAGTCTTCCGTCCCTTCTCTCCCTCCTGTAGTTCACCAGGTGAGCCGGCAGATTTTTCAAAGCACACTTGGAGCTTGATTGGCTCTTCTTGTTTCACAGACTGCTAAGCAGCACTGCTGCCACCTTTTTCTCTGGCTGTGCTCCTGGGCTTGTCTTAGGAGCACAAAGATCTCCCATTTCCTTTCTGATGGTCAGAGCAGAGCCCTTGACGAAGGCTGGGAAGGTCCGTGGATGTTCAGAAGCAAGAGTTGGCTAAACCCCTAAAAGAGACAAAGGGCACAATCCTAACCGTGCCTTGGGCCACAAGTTTATTGCGCCGGCCCGGGAGGGTCGCTAACGTGCCAGAAGCCACAAGGAGATGCGCCAACACATGGAGGCTGAATCCAGCCTCTGTGGCGGCTTCCCTGCTGAGTCTTGCGATGGCCTGGGTGGGCCGATGCAAGAGTGAAAGGTAGGCGTGGGGGAGGCAGTGGGCGTCAGGGAGGAGGCAGGACAGAGGCATTCCTGGGTGGGGTGTGGGTGAGCAGTGGACAGCCCCGGGGGTGGGTGGGGGTGGGCGGGCAGAGAGAGATAGTTGGGCTGGGATCCGGCAGTTATGCCAGATCCCAACCCCTGTTCCCAGGGAGAACGCAGCAGTTTGAAGCCACTGCGCTCTCCTCCAGAGGTGGCACAAATTCAAGGAGACCCATACTGGCCAGCAGCTGTTACCCAGGGGTAAAGCGAGAGACAAGGGCAAGGATGGGAGAGTGGAGGCAAATGTAGGGGTAGGAGCTAATAAATAGGCCAGGCCTGAGTAGATCTGGGATGGGATGGGCACATTGGTGTGGGTTCCGTCCCCCTTCTTGAGTTTTCAGCCTCTCTGCTCCTCTTTCTTGCAGATCCCCCGTCGTCATGCTGTCGGTGCGGCCGCAAACGGTCGCTGAGGGTGGCAAAGTGAGCTTTCTCTGCACGGCCACCTCCAACCCGGAGCTGACAGGCGACAGGTAAAAAGGCCAACAGACTCCAACCTCCCAGAGATCACACAGCAATAGTGATGTTGCTGCGATGCCCTCTACTGGCAGCTTTGGGGATTACAATGAGCCGGGCTCAGTGCATGCCTTCGCAGGTGGGCCAAAGGTGGTACAAATTCAAGGAGACCCATACTGGCCAGCAGCTGTTACCCAGGGGTAAAGGGAAAAATTTTCCCTTACCTCTGGCTAAGCTGCTTCTGGCCAGAATCCTGCGTGGATGCAGCACAAGCCTCCTGGCTTGCCTGTACCAGCGCAGGATAGGATTCCACCCCAAAACTTGGATGAGAGGACCTCCCCCTGCCTCAGGCCATTCACAAAGGTATAGGGAGGAAAGTCTAGGCCCAGACATTCACCGTTGAGCGTCCTTCTCATACACCAGTATGAACACCCCTGGGTTGACTGGCAGGGCAGTCGTGAAGCAGGTGCTTCCTCCTTTCCCCAATTCTGCCTTTCTGTCCAAGTCCAAATTGGTGACTCCACAATCACAAGAAGTGGGTTGCAATCAACCTGGGCTCTGTTCCTGCCTCTCCTACAAGAACGTACCTTGGGAATTTTACTCCTGAGAAGTTTGAGAACCCCTGCCATAGAGTGTCGTGCAAAGAAAAGCACTGAAAATTGCTGCACTACAGAGGAGACTCTCTTCCGTGATTGTGCATAGGATTCAATTTTTACTTCTGGGGATAGATACATAATACGACATTTCTTGCCATCGTTCCTTCAAGGAGCTCAGCGAAGTGTACAATGGTCTTATCTCCCCAGGTGCGGGCACATGTGCTTATATGCCTCTTGGTAGCAAGAAAGCAAATCCATGCGCATAGAAAAGTGGCTTGGTTCTAGCTATGCTAGACCCCTTTGCCCTGACATGCTTATTCTGTATGTGAAATTTATCCTGTCTGGAAGAATTCACGCAAGCCCCTTCCTGCATGTAGCCTGCCTCAGTGCAAATAATTGGGGGAGGATCAATTGGGAATTTCAGGGGTCTGGAGGTGACGCTTCAATGCCCTTGTCTCTCCCCGAGGTGATCAGCAGCAGCTGCCAGATAAATCTTGCCCAAGTCAGCAAATATATTTGCATAAATGAGACCGTGTTTGTATTTGTTCTTGGAGCGGAATGTGGGTTACCTTCCATTATTATTCATACCTCAACATCTGATCCCCTGGCACCTTGCTGAGTTGCGTCTTAGACAAGTCCTCTGCCCCAAAGAGCTTACAGTGCAAGATGATAGGGAAGGCAAAAAAAAGGGAGAGACAAGGGCAAGAATGGGTGAGTGGAGGCAAATGTAGGGGTAGGAGCTAATACATAGGCCAGGCCTGAGTAGATCTGGGATGGGATGGGCACATTGGTGTGGGTTCCGTCCCCCTTCTTGAGTTTTCAGCCTCTCTGCTCCTCTTTCTTGCAGATCCCCCTGTCGTCATGCTGTCGGTGCAGCCGCAAACGGTCGCCGAGGGTGGCAAAGTGAGCTTTCTCTGCACGGCCACCTCCAACCCGGAGCTGACAGGCGACAGGTAAAAAGGCCAACAGACTCCAACCTCCCAGAGATCACACAGCAATAGTGATGTTGCTGCGATGCCCTCTACTGGCAGCTTTGGGGATTGCAATGAGCCGGGCTCGTCTGATGCCAGTGCATGCCTTCGCAGGTGGGCCAAAGGAGGTGTGCCCATTCCGGAGGCCAACGGGGACAGCTATGAGGCGATAGTCAATCAATCGTTTTTCATGGAGCCCGTGTCGTGCGAGGGCTCGAATGCCGTCGGCAGCACACTGGTGGATGTGCATTGTAAGTGAAGGAGGCAGGTTGGGTCTGTGTATCCTGGGATAGGTGGGAACACTTTGGAAGAGGAGGATGGACAAGGAGATGACGAGGGTGACCTTGGTGCCAGATTGGTGCCAGATACTGAGTGTGGGCAGGTCAGATGTGGGGCTCCCCCCGCCAGGATCTTCTCTCCTGTAACCCCACTTGCCGTTCCAGCAGGTAGACCTCAAAGGCCTCCAACCTGCGACCATCATCGTGGTAAAATTAGGCATTTGTGCCATATTTTTGACACATTCACAGCTGGGTTTGCACCCAATTAGAGCGAGGTGACTAATATATCCATTACCTTTGCATCAATTTGCATATGAGTAAAAATAACCATTTCTGAAGCAAGAAAGCATGCTTAATTTGTTTTTTTATATTATGCACACGGATCAAGACCCTAAATTGACTATAAAGCTACCCCCAATTAATTTTATAAGTACTTGTATGAAGCAGCACAGGCAGATGTGTATCTACATACAAATTTTTTGAAAACAAACTATTTAATACATGCATAAACACACGTTCATTCACACTATTGAAGACAACAGTGTATAAAACTGCAGATTTTAAGAAGAATGTTTAATGAACTGCTTGTCAACCAAAAAGCCATTCACAAAGAAGGCAAGCGCTGTCTTTAAAAGAAAAAAAAGAAAATCACTCCTGGGACCTTCTGCATGGAAAGCAGGTCTCTACTACTGAGCGATGGGCCCCCCTAACCCCTGTTTTCCTCTTTTTTCCTGCAGTTGGAGCCCGCCTTATCTCCCAGGCCAAGCCCCTGACTGTAGGTGTTGGTTCTGATGCCTCTTTCACCTGTACCTGGGCGGGGAGTCCACCTCTCACCCTAGCCTGGACCAAGAAGGAGTTCAGGTTCCCAAGTTGTGTGTAATTTACCAAACACAAATCTGGGAACACCAACTTCTACCCCCTCCTGTTGTCTCGTAGCACAGTGGGCCAGGTGGAAGACCATGGTGGTAATAAGAGAGATATAGAACCTTTGCTTTATTCTGACTGTCTGCCAAGGTCAACGGGGGGCACCCCTTTCTGCCTTCCTCCCCACCTGAACTGAGCCTGTGAACACACAGGACACAGTTTTGGTTGTGGCACCAGGAGACCCACCCACTTTGAATCCTCAGAAAAATTGTGAAGCCCTTCTGTCCAAACAGGCCTTCAGTTTAGGATGTTCTGTTCCCTGGTTAGATAACTGAGGCCGGGTATCCTTTTTTGGGCTGGAAAAAGAGCACTGATCCCTTCATTTCAGTAAATAAATCTGAATTCACTTGTACCCACAGGTGTCGAGCAATGGAAACGCGCTACACCTCAAGGCTGTGACGCAGGAAGATGCCGGCATGTACGTCTGCAAAGCCATCGTGCCACGCATTGGAGTGGCTGAGAAGGCAGTAGCTGTGAATGGTGAGGGGTCTTGGAACCAGGTCATGCACAGCAACCTATTGCAGTGAGCCTGGCGGAAATCTGACCAGACCTGATTGCATCCGTCATTTTTGTCTTTTCCTCAGGGCCGCCCATTATCGGCGCGGAACCAAGCCTGCAGACTGCAGTGGGGGCCAAGGCACGGCTGGAGTGTTTGGTGGGGAGCGTCCCACCCCCCGACAGGATTGTAAGTGCTTGACTCGCCTTTGCCCTCCACCCTCATGCCTTAACCAGGCCTGAATGTACCAGATGGTCCTCCTTATCCATGGAGTTGTCTCAACATGGATTGCAAGCCCACACTGGAGCAGCAACTGTTGCCCTGCACATGCCTGATCTCATCTGATCTCGGAAGCTAAGCAGGGTCAGGCCTGGTTAGTACTTGGACGGGAGACCGCTTGGGAATACCGGGTGCTGTAGGCTTCTACCATAGTCTTTCGAGACTGAAGGTTGCCAACCACTGGAGGACCTCAGAGGACCTCCCAGGCATGACTGGAAGTCGTGTCTAGGAGGTCTTCTGAGTTCAGCCGGAGCCTTTGGAGAGGCACTTCCAGGTTTTCACAAAATGTCTTTCTGAAGACTCTGGCTGACCTTCTGAGGTGCGAGGAGGTAGCCTGCAGTGTCCCTGCACCTCATAAAGCCTCCTGGAGACCTTCTGGAGTCCTGAAGGCACCCCTGGTTTTCAACCAAAGCTGGAAGTGCTTTTCAAAGACCTTCTGAGGCCTGGGCAGGCTGTGTACAACCTCCCCTCACCTCAGAAGGCCAGCCCCAGTCTTTGGAAAGGCAGTAGGGTATGTCACATGCAAAAGAAACCAAATATTATTTGTGAAGTTGGATGAAAAGGTGGAATGCATGTGTGCCAAAGTAGTTAGAATGTACAGATATTGAACCCATGATTTTAAACCCA
This sequence comes from Tiliqua scincoides, assembly GCF_035046505.1. Taxonomy (NCBI): domain Eukaryota; kingdom Metazoa; phylum Chordata; class Lepidosauria; order Squamata; family Scincidae; genus Tiliqua; species Tiliqua scincoides. The sequence goes on along the minus strand of NC_089830.1, from coordinate 14,733,399 downwards.
CACTGCTTAGTTCAGGGTTCTTAACCCTTTTACTATTACAGACCCCCCACCCCCCATAGATTGCCCAGTGTGTCCCCATACCTTCTTCACTAGTCTGTAGGAATCAGCATCATCACCAGTCCTATTAGGTACCACTATTTTGTCAGCAGCGGGGTTCTAGTTTACATATGGATAGCAAGGATCAGAATGCCTCAATCTGCATTGACAGTGGTGATACTTAATAATCTTATCCATATAAATAATGGTAATAGTTAATCACCTAATCTAACAACAATTTTTTTAAATTGTTCAGAGATTGAGAGCACAATCCTAACCAGGTCTACTCAGAAGTAAGTCCTATTTTGTTCAATGGGGCTTACTCTCAGGAAAGTGTGGTTAGGATTGCAGCCTGAGTCCCATACCTCCCTCATTGGGTTCTGGTACCTCCAAAGGGTATGGATAACCCTGGTTAAGAATCCCTAGTTTAGATTTTCCCACAAAACCTTGGAAGGTTCTGAATGGCCAATCGTCCCCGTAGCGTCTAGAGTCGATCCTTGGGCTTGGTACCCATCGGGCACGAGGCTAACCAGGTGTACTCAGAAGTAAGTCCTATTTTGTTCACTGGGGCTTACTCTCAGGAAAGTGTGGTTAGCATTGCAGCCATCATCTTCTACCTGTCCAGGCTTCTGATTTGCCCCCCTGTCTCTTTGCAACAGGCCTGGTCGTGGGGTGAATGGGTGCTGGATGCTGGCTCGCTAGATCGGTTCACGGTGGACACCATGGTGACCGACCAAGGGGTGCTGTCTGCTTTGCTGATCGACCCAACGCATGACAGCGACTTCACCTTGGCCTACAACTGTACCGCATGGAATCGCTTTGGCGCACGTTCCGCTACCGTCAGCTTGTGCCGCCAAGGTAAGATTCCCCATCCCCCTCTACTAATTTCACCAGGAACAAGCTTCATGGTGAACTCACTGGGGCCCCGCCAGATTTCCTGTTTTCAAAGCAGAGAGATCCAAGTGCAGAGCCCAGCAGAGCAGTGAAACTCACCTTAGCAAGCCACTGTCTCTCTGTACAGCATACTTTGGCAGGGATTGTTGGGAGAATAAAAGGGGATAATCTCCAGCTTGAGACTGAGGTCCTGGAGGGGGAGGGCAGAATACTGATGTGACACAACATGACCTTGACTTTCATCCCCCCTTGGGCAGTGGTTCCCAAACCTTTCCAACTAGCAGTTCCCTTGACCTACTGGGCCATTGGCCACAGCTCCCCATTAGGGCTACAATCCTATAGTGTATAGGGTGGCAGATTTTCACCAGGATTCTGCATCTCCCCTGGCTGGATTCCATGGCTTCCCAGGGAGCCTCAGTTTGGGAATCACTGCACTTGACGTTCATGACTTTGCTCTTTCAGCTGTGTTCAGCCTGGGCTGATGCAAGCCTCTGGGGTGGGCGGGAAGGAAGGTGGGGAGGGAGGCATTCCTGGGTGGGGGGAGGGCGGGCGGTGGGCAGGTGGGGAGCGGGAGGCGGGGCTGGGATCCAGCGCTTATGCTGGATCCCAACCCCCGTTCCCGGGGAGCTTGGAGCAGCTCCAAGCCACTCCGCTGTCCTCAGGAGGTGGCACAAGTCCAAGGAGACCCATAGGGGAAAAGTCACCTTACCCGGAGGTAAGGGGAAAAGTTTCCTCTTGCCTCTGGCTGGGCCGCCTTGGGCCCCTGTCCTATGCTGGATACAACGCAAGCCTCTTGGCTTGCCTGTTCCAGCGCAGGGTAGGATTGCAACCAAAAAAGTTATGTTTTTTTGCTGGCCAAAATAAATTTTCAAGCTAAGTCTGTGCTTTGACACCCGTCCATTTTTGACTTGCATTCGTGCTCTGGTCCCCAACCAGAAGAAAGCACAAGGTATCATTTAAGATGGCATGAAATCAAATGCCAGTAATTAAAGGCATGAATTCTCCCCGCAGAGGTCTCGTCCGTCCTGATCATGGGGGGCTTAGCTGCCTCCGGGGTTGGTGTTCTCCTGCTCCTGGTGGTTGTCATCTCTTTCTGCTACCGACGGAAGCACTGTGGGAAAGGTGAGGTGTCATTCTCAGAAGCTAAGCAGGGTCAGGCCTGGTTAATCCTTGGATGGGAGACCGCTTGGGAATACTGGGTGCTGCAGGCTTCTACCATAGTCTTTCGAGACTGAAGGTTGCCAACCAACCGTTCTCAGCCCTCCCAGGAATTACGTGGGGCCTTGTGCCCCTGAGCTGCAGCCCACGTCAACAATCCTTGAGTGACCTTTGGGGAGAAAGTTGGGGTACAAAATCAAATGATCTGTTTGCTGCCAGCCTATAGTTAAGGCTGCATTGTCAGAATGCTGGATAGAGGCAGGGTTATTCCCTCTTCCTCTGAGCTCCTCTGGTCTGTGGACTTGGTTAGGCCCACTGAATATCCCCACCTGGTCTTCAAAGCCTCTCCCCCTCCTTTTCCATTGGCCTGACATCTCCCTGCTACGGACGGCGGCTCCAGACGCAACCATTTGAGCTGTTTTCCTGGGGTCCCGCAGACACTTGCCCCTGCACAGTTTCTTGGGAAAACCAGTGGGTGGAATGGTGCCACCAGTGGAGCTTGCGAACAGCAGATATATGGGCCTGCTCTTCTCCCAGCTAGCTGCCCAAGGGGATAGGGATCCACCCATGCCTCCGTTGAATAATGCTACCCAATCTACATAGGGATGGATCAGAGAAGGGCTTCAGTGCATCTTGCCACTTCCTGGTGTTTTCACATGCCCATCCCAGAGCTCTCCAAGATCTGGAATGTGCGCAGATGTCATTGTTTAAATCCCCTGGAGTGAAATCCTGTAGAAGACCAAGTTTTCAGCTCACACCTCTGTCTGTCCATAAATCCTGCAGCCAAGCGGGGGGCGCAGCTCTCCAAAGCAGATATCCTTGTGCAGATCACCACGAGCGAGAGCAGCCCAAGCCGGCCGAGTGAGACAGAGGGTGATGGCAAGGAGCCCATGGTGACGGGGAGCCAAGAACTGAAGGTGAGCTCAACTGGGAGTGTGGGAGACTCACAGTAGATCCACCCAAACTGAGGCTCTAAGTCAGTGTGGTCCAGCAAAGATGTGTACAGTAATGTACACTTTGAACCCCCAGAGATGTGTCGCCTTACTGGGTGATGCCAAAAGGTCCTTCTCTTTCCACAAGTGCCAACCAGATGAATCGACATGCTCAAAAGCAGGGTGTGATGGTGACATTTATTCATTGATTTAAGACATGTATACCCTGCCTTCCCAGTGTTTTTAGAACACGAACATCATCCCTGGCATCTTTTCCTCAGCAGGTGGTACCTGCTGGCATCCTGCCTTTGAAACAGAAAAGTTCTGTTCTCCACTAATAGTTAGGATAGCAGATTTGTGGGCAGTGGGTCTAATGCTCTCTTAATGCTGTCTAACCTAGTGCCCACCACACCTGACGGCAAAGAGGCCTACCTGTGAACTTCTTCATAACTGGTCCATTCTTTTCATTCTTTCCTAAAGCAGCTATGGGAGGTGAACCTGGGGTTCCCTTGTTGTAGTCCAATGCTCTAACCATTGCACCACACTGTGAATCGGCCCTCCAAATAATTTGGTGGTACCTTAACCTTGCTTCATTGGCATTTCTGTCTTTGTCCTCCCCAGGATCCCACCAATGGCTCCTACAAGGTCCGCGCCCATGAGGAGCAATGTTTAGGAAGCAGCTTCTCTGAGTACACGCCAACCACCCGACCTTTGTTTGGGGCATCTTATCTCTACCCTTCCGCTGGGCCGGTCCAGCCCAAGTTGAATGAGTATGCCCACCGGTACACCCTGGGTACACCAGGCTCTCGTGCAGCCTATGACCCACACGAGCGACTTTGCCCTCAGGAAAGCATGTACAGTGGGACGGCCTACCTCACAGCCCCCTACAGCCGGGCTTTCACCAGCTACGTCAAGCCCAGCAGCTACGAGAAGGCCGAGAGCGGGTATGAGCAGTCGGACCAGGCCAGTAAGACCTCGGGCTGCTCCCGCTTCTCTTATACCTCCCTGTCCCAGCAGTCCGACTATGGGCGCCCTGCCCACCAACGCATGCAGACCCACGTATGACTCGTGCCTGACCCCTGCCAACCTCCGGTCGTCTTCAGAAGGGAGAGAACAGGGAGCGGACACTTCATGTGGCTAATGGACTCCAAAACAGCCAGATAGACTCGGTGCCGAAGACCTGGGCTGAGACATGCCATTCTCATCCTCCGGGGAAGATGGCTGCCAGGCTAGCTTAGCAACGCAGAGTTGCTGTCAAGATGGCCAATAGCCTGCTTGTAAGTCATCTTCATCTGTAGCCAGGTCCATCTCTCTTGGGGAGCGTGAGAGGAAACTGTTTTTAGCCACCTCCATGTCAGGACGTGAAAGTGAATTTTGGACAGCCAAAGGCACATCTCTGCTGAAACTGGAAACAAGTTTTCATGGCTTATTAAGAAGTCTTGGTCTAGGTCTGACTTCAAAATGGTGGACGTGGCTGGCTGCCAGGCCAAGAGTGCTAGTGGAAGCAGCCAGCAGCTCAGCACTTTCAAAATGGTGCTAGGACACGAGTCGGCAATGGGACTACAGGACTCTCTCGCTCTTTGCTCACTGATAGACTTGCCCAGAAAGGAAAGACTCCAGACTCTGCTCCAGACGCATGATCTTGGGAAATCTCTAAGCATGGGTGCTAGGCTTTCCTGATACCCACAAAACCCTCTCTTCCCCCTCCCCCCTGCATCCCATTTGTCTCACCACTGCTCCCTCTCCAATTTCCTGATACCCACAAACCCCTCTATTGCCCCTTCCCCCTGCATCCCGTTTGTCTCTCCACTGCTCCCTCTCCAATTTCCTGATACCCACAAAACCCTCTCTTCCCCCTCCCCACTGCATCCCGTTTGTCAAAATTTATCAATCAATCAATCAAATCCTTTATTGCTTAACCATTGGTCATTACATTTGGAAAGAAAAATAAAATATATAAAATGTATATATACTTTAGTATAATAGTGCCATACAGTAAAACTCAGTTATTAACAAATTGAATAAAACACGATCTTATCTTTTTAGCCGCAAGGGCAAAATGTGCCACAGCAAAAGTAACATTTGATTGTAAATCCTCAAGTAGATAATAAACTAGTTGTTCAGGGGAATAACCACACAGGGATTTTACTATTGGTTCCAAAAAACGGCTTCTCGGATTCCCATATAAGGGGCAAATCAGTAAATAATGTAACACATCTTCAACTTGCCCACATCCATAAACACAAAGGCGCTTTCCTATAGGAATTTTTTTATATCTACCCTCTAAATATGCTGAAGGCATTTGTTGAAATCTCAGTTCAGTAAAAGCTCTTCTTAACTGTGGGTAAGTCAGAGTCTCAAAATAAATGGACATCATATGCTGGATGTTAATATGGGGATACCAGCTCGAATATCGAGATTCCCATAAAGAAACTTTGTCTTGGTAAGTTTCCCAGTCATAAATCCATTCCCTGAGCTCTTTAGGACTCAGGCACAGAAACTTGTCATACTCCAGGTTAAAATACTTTAACTTAAAAAAAACCTGATTGGCCCATCCTCCAATAAGCATCTGTTCGTTCCAGCATTTTTTTGCTAGAGCTGACTCTTCCATAGCATTGATCCTTCTCCAAAATCGGAAGTAAGCAAGGTCCATTCTAATGGCTAAAGATGGCAGTCCTAGCTCTGCTCTAATATGAACCGCAGGAGTGCCTGGAGACAGTCCTAATATTTGTCTCAAAAATTTATTTTGTAAGACTTCTAAGTTTCCCTTAAATGAGTCTCCCCACAACTCTGCCCCATATAACATATGAGGTAAGATCTTTGCTTCATGAACTTTAATCAGTGGGGGAATTAACTGTCCGCCTCTAGCATAAAAATTTTTTTTAACAAACCCATCTGTCTGGCACTGGAGATTAAAATCATCTCACTATGTTGTTTCCAGGTCAGACTCTTTGAAAATTGTATGCCAAGATATTTAAATGAATTTACCTGTTCTATAACATGCCCATCAAGCTTCCATTTATGATTGACACAGCCCTTCCCAAAAATCATGATCTTACTTTTAGAGTAATTTATTTTTAAATGCTCTTCCTTGCAAAGTTGACCAAATCTATACAACATCCTCTTAAGTCCAATTTGATTCTGAGACATCATAACTAAATCATCTGCATACAGCAGAATAGAAATCTTCCTATCTCCTATAGAAGGAGGAAAAAAAGATAGAGAGGACATTTGTGGGATCAAATTATTTACATAAAAGTTAAATAAAAAAGGAGCTAATATACAGCCCTGTTTAACCCCCCTATTGACCTGGATCTTTTTGGTCAAATAACCTCAATTGCCTAATCGCACTTGAAGTGTATTTTGGCTGTGTAATATCTCAATAAGCCACAATAGGCGTTTATCTATATTGGTCATGGATAATTTGGTCCACAGCCTCTCTCTATCAATTAAATCAAAAGCTGATGTAAAATCCACAAAGGCCAAATAAAGAGATCTTTTAGCATGCTTGGTGTATTTACATATAATATGATGTAATATAAATGCTTGATCAATAATACTCCTGCCTTTTCTAAATCCAGCCTGTTCATGATGAATAATAGCCTGGGTGTTATCCTACTCTATAAGTTTATTCAATAAAAATCTGGCATATAATTTCGCTGCCACATTGATTAAACTGATAGGCCTATAGTGTGAGGGTTCCTTAGGATCACCCTTTTTATATCTAGGTATCACTATGCTATTTAACCATTCGGAAGGCACTCTACCGGAGTGATTAATCCACGTGAAAAGATTGGCAAAAATAGGGGACCACCAATGCAGGTCCATCTTAAAGATCTCCGCTGGTATCATATCATCATCTGGCGCCTTACCTGTCCTCATAAACTCAATCAATTGTACAATTTCATTACATGAGACCGGAGGCCATTCAGAGCAGTTAGGTATATCTACTGATGGTAAGGGAAAGTCTATCTCACTCCCAAAGATATAACTAAAGTGAGAAATCCAGGTTACAGGTGAGATAGAATTTACAATTCCTCTGGTTTGATGTAAGAAACCTCTATTAATTAAACTCCAGAATTGAATTTGATTTTTTTCTTTCGTTGCAGCTTCCAGGGCCTTCCAATTTGCTACATAAAAGCCTTTCTTTTTTATTTTGGAGAAGTCGTTTATACGCCTTGCGAGTAGTCAAATAACATTCCATAGCTTCTTTATTGGCAGCGACTTTTGCATATCTCAGTGTTCTAGTTAACTGCTTTTTATGCATAATACATTCTTGATCATACCATGAATCATTGCCCTTCTTCGACTTCTTTTGAAAGGGAGCCGATACTATGGGTCTAAGAGCCATAATAATTTGCTGGTAAGTCCCACCTATATCAGAGTGGGACTGTATCACCTGCCTTCTTTTCTCTAGTAATTGTGCAGAGTACAACAAGGCTCTAGCACTTGTATCAATCTCCAATGACCATTTTAATCTTCTAACTCCTTGTTCCAAACCTTGCAATGTAGTATTCGTCAATACCCTTGTATGAATTGAATTACAGTTAAAGGACATCATAAGTGGAAGATGATCACTGTCCGCTCTATCTCCTATTGCCATACAGTTTATCCATCCAAACAGAACATTTGAACAAAAAATATAGTCTATTACACTTGCCCCTTTCTCCCTAAGGAATGTATAGTATCCTCTGGAGCTATCCAGATTGGAACCATTTAAACAAATGAGCTGGAATTGGAATATTAACTTCATTAGAGAGCGACCATAATTATTGATCATTTTATCACAAGACACTCTAAATGGACAATGACTCACTTCTGACTCAATACCAAAAGCCAACTCCATTTTGAGACTGTCACCGATTCTGGCGTTGAAATCCCCACAGATCATAAAGGGGATATTAGGATATTCAACAGTTAATGTGTCAAGTAAACCGCCAAAAAGATCCCAAATGACAATTGCTGAGTTCACAATTCTCGGGGGAATATATACATTTATACAAATCCAAGAACTCCTTCTGCATCCCTTAATCAGTATAACTTGCCAATAATTAGAAGACAAACAGGTGAGTTCTGTGCCTTCCAGGCCTGTGGTAGCTGCAATAAAAAGGGCCAAACCTCCACTCCCTCTTCTTTGAAAAGAAACTTTGACCGCAGACATATGCCATACATTACAACCCTGCAAAAAAGGGCTTTCAGAATCTGTAAGCCATGTTTCTTGGAGACATAATTTCAAAGGATAACAGATACTGAGTAATATCTGGGTCAATTAACTTATTTTGCCAACCAGCAATGTTCCAGGATAAAAGATTTATAGACTGAGTATGAGGCCTTCACCATTCTGGTCAATCCCTATCATAAAATGGGGCGCGCTGAACCGTTTGATAGTTATAATAACCCAAGGGTTTAAAATTCTCAGGCAATGGTTCCTCAATTCTGCATGATTTACTTTTGCAGAATAACTTATCCGAGACCTGTTTAAGGGCTATATTATTCGGAAAGGTCACAAAGGAGGGACAAGGCTCCGGTCCCCTAATTCGTCTGATTAAGTCCTTAGCTGTCCCGCTATGTTTTCCAAAGTCATTTCTGGACTTAAACTGGGAAGTTGATTTATTTTTCCCTTGCCATGAGGCATATTTAGCTACAAACCTTCCCTTTTTTTCCCTTCTAGGGGGCTGAAAATTTCTATCAAATTTATCATTCAGACCCCATTTAAAAGATATTTGCATAAACTCAAATTTATAGAGTAGTCCCCAGAAATGGTGTGCATGTTCCAGATTGCTAAAAATTAACAGAATTCTTCCCCATTTTATATCAGGATTATTTGGATATCGACAAATACAAAAAAAAAAAGAATGACTCTTTTGCATTCCAATCCTCACCCAGGATCTTCTTTATGGTCTGTTCAACTTCTCTGGCAGACCTCCATGTATTAGTTGGACGACCCAGGGGCCAATTATTTATAGTAATGTAATAACCATTAGAATTTGGATCAGCCTCCAAGGTAGAGGAATATTCCATTGCTCTACAAGGAAGGATCAAACCTTTAGAATAAAGTTGAGAAGACGGTGCAGGAATGCTATCTGTAGCAGAAGCAATGGGACTAATATTATTTTCTTCATCATGCCAATCATCGATAACTATGAGGTCATTATTAGAAAAGGTCAAATTTGATCTTAATTCTTCTATACTTGAGTCCTGATTATACTTGAGTCCAACCTGACAAGGTTGGAAATCAAAGGAAGGTTGCAAATTATCTTGTGCATCATTCAGCTGACAATCATGACTTCTTGGGATCATAACTTGTTTCTCCATTCGGCTAGATCTTTCATTGACATCTCTAACTCCAATTGTTGTTACATCCACTGTCTGCTGAGCTCCAATGGGTTTAAGAGGATCAATAGTTGGAGCTGCTCTTAAAATTCCATCACTTATTAAATTTACATTGAGTTGTAATAAAGCTTTCATTCCCATAATTTCTTGATGCATCATACTTAACTTCTCAAATATTGCCTTAGTCGTTATAGCCATATGGAAACATCGATCACGCATCTGAGAGCAGAAAAAACTAGAGTGTCCATCATTAGCACCAGTAAGATTATGGGAAAAAACTTCGTCCGGAGTATCTTGTATAGTCATTTTGGGGTCTTCTGAAATATTATAAGATCCCACAACAGGCCACGTAAGCTTCTGAAATAAATTAGGATCCAAAGACCAATTTCCAATATCAAGTGAAATATCAAGTGAAGTATCAAGCCCCTCATTTACTAAGTCCATGTCATAGTTTTCCCTACCACATAGGGTTTGTACAAACAGGCTATTATCTGCAGGGTCACTATGCACATTCCTAATTGGAGAAGCGGCTGTATCGACATTTAGAGTTTCATTTAAAAAAGACTTTTCATGAGTAGAACCTACTTTAGAAGAAACACAAAAATCATCCATTAGCCTTTGAATACACTTGGACTTATTCCCTTGTGTGGGAGAACGAGCACTCTGTGCCCTAGTAACCACCATCTTGAAAGTTGGAATTAAAGCACTTGTGTAAATAAAACTGAAACTGTAAAAACAGAACCGGCTACTCTTGTTTGGAGAGCTGTTTTCCTTTCACTTCAAGTTAATTTTAAACATACAATTCTGCATTCCAGCAAAATCAATTTTTATACGTAGCAATGTTGTTAAAAGCTACTAGCAACGGCTTTCCCTTCAAGATGGCTGCTGTAGCAAATCTTTATCTTGTTTGACAAATTAGGGCTGATAGTGTCTAATTAAATGCAATTGATGTGCATTCCAAAGAGCCGACTCTCCACCAAAATATAAAATATCTTTTCTTATCAAATCCTAGGACAGAAGGCACTAAAAACTTGAAAAATAACCTTGTGGAGACGGAGCTCTCCCAAAGGCAGCTACTTCCTCCAGCCACCTGGTCCCCCTACCAACCCGTTTGTCTCACCACTGCTCCCTCTTCAATTTCCTGATACCCACAAACCCCTCTCTTTCTTCTCCACTATCTTCCCCCTCCACTTCCCCTCTCTTCCCCTCTCTTCCCCCTCCACTGGAGAGGACACTCCAACTTCGCCATATGGTGTCGGCACAACACGGGAAGCAGCAGTTACCAGTTATAAGTCTTCCCTTGATTGCCATAGAGCGTGACGCCAGGGGCTGTTTCCGATGGTGGGAGAGATAATTGCATCTCGCTGGGCAGTCCCCAGCCAGTAAGGTGTTGCCTCGCCACGGTCTGTTAACCTCACAGGGTGCGTGGGGTTTAGGGTGAAAACCGACAAGCGGATCAACAACTCTGCACCATGCAACAGAAAACAGAAAACTCCTGCCCTAAAGCTGGGCACCTGGAATGTAAGGACAATGACACCTGGCTTCTCTGATGACCTGCAAGTAATAGACGATGCACGCAAAACAGCTGTCATCGATAAGGAGCTGAGCAGACTGCAGATGGACATCGTCGCCCTTCAAGAGACTAGGCTGCCAGATTCCAGATCTGTCAAGGAGAGAAATTTCTCATTTTTCTGGCAGGGAAAACCACCAAACGAAACCAGGGAACATGGTGTTGGCTTTGCGGTCAGAAATACCCTGCTGAAATCCATCATCCCACCTACTGTGGGAAGTGAAAGAATTTTGTCCCTGCAGCTCCAGTTATCAGCAGGACCTGTCACTCTCACCGACTGTTGTCTCCAGCAGAAGCCAAAGACAAATTCTATGATGATCTGGCCACCACTATCAAGAAGATCCCCGTAAAAGATCCATTGTTCATCCTCGGCGATTTCAATGCTAGCGTTGGTGCTGATAACAGTTCGTGGCCCACTTGCTTAGGTCAGTTCGGCATTGGGAAGATGAACAAAAATGGCCAACGCCTGCTAGAGTTTTGCTGTCATCACGGTCTCTGTGTCAGCAACACGTTCTTCAACACGGAGCCCCAAAATAGAGTCTCTTGGAGACACCCAAGATCAAAGCACCGGCACCAGCTCGACCTGATTCTCACCAGACGCTCCAGCCTTCCCAGCATCAAGATCACACGCAGCTATCAGGGTGCTGCTTGCGACACCGACCACTCCCTGGTGTTCAGCAGAGTGAAACTGCAAACAAAGTGACTGTACCACACGAAAAAGGAAAGAAGACCTCGCATTGATACCAGCAAGACCCGGGATCAGAGAAAAGTGGAGGAATTTGCACGAGCGCTTGAGGAATCTCTTCCAGGCCCGGTCGATGCAAACGCATCCAACAGATGGGAACATTTCAAGAATGCCGTTTACAACAACGCCTTGTCCATATTTGGCAAGAAGACCAACAAGACGGCAGACTGGTATGAAGCCCACTCTGAGGAGTGGACACCAGTCATTGAGGAAAAGAGAAGAGCTCAAGCAGCATACAAGGCCTGTCCCAGTGAGCACAACCTGCAGGTCCTCCGAGCTGCTCGCAGCAAAGTCCAGCAGATTGCCAGGAGATGTGCTAACGACTACTGGTGCCAGCTCTGCTCCCAGATACAGATAGCAGCTGACACGGGCAACATCAAGGGGATGTATGATGGTATCAAGCAGGCCCTGGGTCCAACGCAGAAGAAAATTGCCCCTCTGAAGTCTGCCACAGGCGAGGTCATCCAGGATCAGACACAGCAGATGGGACGCTGGGTGCAGCACTACTCTGAGCTATATTCCAGAGAAAATGTAGTCACCGAAGAAGCGCTGAACAACATTGAGTGCCTGCCTGTGCTGGAGGAGCTTGACAGTGAACCAACCCTAGAAGAACTTCACGTGGCCCTGGACTCCCTTGCCTTTGGCAAGGCACCTGGAAAAGACAGCATCCCTGCTGAAGTCCTCAAGTGCTGCAAAGAGATCATCGTCACTAAGCTGAATGAAATCCTCTGTCTCTGCTGGAGAGAAGGTGGAGTACCTCAAGACATGAGGGATGCAAACATCATCAAGCTGTACAAGAACAAAGGCGACAGGGGTGACTGCAACAACTACCGTGGCATCTCTCTCCTTAGCATTGTAGGAAAGCTGTTTGCCCGAGTTGCACTAAAGAGGCTCCAGGTACTTGCAGAGAGCATCTATCCAGAATCACAGTGCGGATTCCGAGCCAACAGGTCCACCACTGTTATGGTATTCTCCCTTAGACAACTGCTGGAGAAATGCAGAGAACAATGACAGCCACTCTTTATAGCCTTCTGAGATCTCACGAAGGCCTTCGACTTGGTCAGCAGGGATGGCCTCTTCAAGATTCTCCCCAAGATTGGATGTCCACCCAGGCTCCTCAGCATCATCAGATCCTTCCACATGAAGGGCACTGTTGTCTTTGATGGCTCCACATCAGACCCCTTTGACATCCGAAGCGGCGTGAAGCAGGGCTGTGTTCTTGCACCAACCTTGTTTGGGATTTTCTTCGCTGTTCTGCTGAAGCATGCCTTTGGAACTGCAACAGAAGGCATCTATCTCTGGACCAGATCAGATGGAAAGCTCTTCAACCTCTCCAGACTGAGAGCAAAGTCCAAAGTCCAGCTGAAATGTCTGCGTGACTTCCTCTTTGCCGACGATGCAGCTGTCACTACCCACTCTGCCAAAGATCTCCAGCAGCTCATGGATCGTTTTAGCAAGGCCTGCCAAGATTTTGGACTGACAATCAGCCTGAAGAAAACACAGGCCATGGTTCAGGATGTGGACTCACCTCCCTGCATTACAATCTCTGCGCATGAACTGGAGGTTGTCCATGACTTTGTGTACCTTGGCTCAACGATCTCCGACACGCTTTCTCTCGATACCGAGCTAAACAAAGGCATCGGTAAAGCAGCTACCACGTTTTCCAGACTCAACAAAGAGAGTTTGGTCCAACAAGGAGCTGACGGAACATACCAAGATCCAGGTCTACAGAGCTTGCATCCTGAGTACACTTCTGTACTGCAGCGATTCATGGACTATTCGCTCACAACAGGAGAGGAAACTGAACACTTTCCACATGTGCTGCCTCCAACGCATTCTCGGCATCACCTGGCAGGACAAAGTTCCAAACAACACAGTCCTGGAACGTGCTGGAATCCCTAGCATGTATGCACTGCTGAAACAGAGATTCCTGCGTTGGCTTGGTCATGTCGTGAGAATGGATAATGGCCGGATCCCAGAGGATCTCCTCTATGGAGAACTCATGCAAGGAAAGCGCTCTACAGGTAGACCACAGCTGCGATACAAGGACATCTGCAAGAGGGATCTGAATGCCTTAGGAGTGCACCTCAACAAGTGGGAAACCCTGGCCTCTGCGCGGCCCGCTTGGAGGCAGGCTGTGCAGCACGGCCTTTCCCAGTTTGAAGAGACACTTGGCCAACAGTCTGAGGCTAAGAGGCAAAGAAGGAACGCTCATAGCCAGGGAAACAGACCAGGGACAGACTGCACTTGCTCCCGGTGTGGAAGGGATTGTCACTCCCGAATCGGCCTTTTCAGCCACACTAGACGCTGTTCCAGAACCACCATTCAGAGCACGATACCAGAGTCTTTCGAGACTGAAGGTTGCCAACAGTGGAGAGGCACTTGCACTGAGCCAAGTCGACCAGGAGGTGGCGATAGTATTCAACATTTTTCTGCCATTGAAGCTCTGAAAGATTTGGGGGATTTAATTTTTGTATACGAAAAATAAGTTATTCCTTGTTGTTACTTTTGCCTTACCAGCCGTGGATGTTTTATTTTTTGTTTGTTTGTTTCAGTTTTCCAGAGTCACTAGGGGAAGGGGGTTGTTTTTATTTTTCATTTTTTTTAATGAATGGGATTCCACATTGGCATTCTATGATCATGCCTGTTTTGAGTCTGCATTTTTATATACAGAGGGGAGATTGCAAATGTATTGTCTACTGCAGAACTCAAAAATATTTATATTAAATTTAAAAAGTGGGAATGGAGTGACGATCCTTTATTATTTCTGGGATGTGTACTGGAAAACCCAGAGTCTGGAATAGAAGGAGAGAGAAAGGGAAGCACACACTAAGTTTCCTGGGTGACCTTGGGCCAGTCGGTCACTCACTCTCAGCCTCACCTACCTCACAGGGTTGGTGTGAGGACCAAAGCTGTGGAGGAAACATGTTCATCACCCTGAGTTCCTTGGAGGAAGGGCAGTAGAAAAATGTGAAATTTGAAAGCGCACAGGTATGCCCAGAAAAGCTCGATCCTCTGTACCATCTGAATTTTTTTATTTCTCACCTATGCAAACTAGTTTGACTCCAGTTATTAAAAATGCAGGGTTCCTATCTGCAGATATATCTACCCACCACTCCAGCATAGCTTCTCTATAGCTTATTGAAGGCAGTTACCCAAGACGTTCATATTTTGGGTAGTATGAATGCCATATTGTAACATAAGCGTCTGCACTCCTAGCAATTGACATTTTGAACATAAGAACATAAGAACATAAGAACAGCCCCACTGGATCAGGCCATAGGCCCATCTAGTCCAGCTTCCTGTATCTCAAAGCCACCCACCAAATGCCCCAGGGAGCACACCAGATAACAAGAGTCCTCATCCTGGTGCCCTCCCTTGCATCTGGCATTCTGACATAACCCATTTCTAAAATCAGGAGGTTGCGCATACACATCATGGCTTGTACCCCGTAATGGATTTTTCCTCCAGAAACTTATCCAATCCCCTTTTAAAGGTGTCTAGGCTAGATCCCAGCACCACATCCTGTGGCAAGGAGTTCCACAGACCGACCACACGCTGAGTAAAGAAATATATTCTTTTGTCTGTCCTAACCCACCCAACACTCAATTTTAGTGGATGTCCCCTGGTTCTGGTGTTATGTGAGAGTGTTAAGAGCATCTCCCTATCCATAATTTTGTATGTCTCAATCATGTCCCCCCTCAGGCGTCTCTTTTCTAGACTAAAGACGCCCAAACGCCGTAGCCTTTCCTCATAAGGAAGGTGCCCCAGCCCCGTAATCATCTTAGTCGCTCTCTTTTGCACCTTTTCCATTTCCACTATGTCTTTTTTGAGATGCGGCGACCAGAACTGGACACAATACTCCAGGTGTGGCCTTACCATAGATTTGTACAACAGCATTATAATATTAGCCGTTTTGTTCTCAATACCCTTCCTAATGATCCCAAGCATAGAATTGGCCTTCTTCACTGCCGCCGCACATTGGGTCGACACTTTCATCGACCTGTCCACCACCACCCCAAATTATGCAAGTTCTCATTTTTCTCCCAAATTTATTCTGAAATTTCTATTGCAGTAACCAAATTCGCCATTGAGAAACGAGCTCAAGCTGAAGCTCCACCCCACGTACCGGCAATCTTCAGCCACACCTCTGACTTTGACAAGCCACATCCCTAGCTTTGGCAGGGATTTCCCATGTGCTTTTGACTATGGAACTATAAGGGCTAGCACATCACATCACCTTTGAAAACTGACCACTTTACAGACTAAGGCCTTGCTAGGCTAGGAAGTTGCCTTTTTGCTATTCCCATTACTGAAAGCCTTTCATTGCAGCCATAAGGACTAGAACCCTGTTTATTTTTTTTTTGAATTGAAAGCTGAGATGCGCAGGAATTTGAATGTGGCTCCATGCCTTATTTTGCCTGCCTGTGGCATATAGGCATGAACACGGCCCTGGTGGTATAGATCAGAAGACAGAGCTCCCAGTGAAATTCTGGGTTCGCCTCTAATGATAGAAGCACGTGACCCCTTTCCTCCTTTTGGACCCTCCCTGGCCACAGGATATAGCTGTGTGCAAACCACCAGCCCACCCACATATCCCTGTTGTAGCCTAGGCTCCAGATTCCCCATGAGAAGCATTCCACAGCTTTTTCCCAAAGTGTCTTCTGAAAACAGATGGGTTGGTGTCACGCCGCCTTTGCAAAAAGAGACTTGGAAATCTCAGGATACGCCTGCTTCTCTTTAGTGTGGGCAGCCCCTCCCCCTTGATAACATTGAAATGATTTCGCTCCCACCCATTCTTTTTCTCCCCACATGCCCAAAATATTCAGTGTCATCACTGTGACAAGTAACATTTCAGGCCTAGTGCCTGAAATGTCTGCATTGGAAGTCAAAAACTGATGCCTGCCATGATATGATTTTCCTGCAACACAAAATCAAAAGGAGAACGTATATGTGGGTTCGGCTGTGCCCGTCAACCTGGAACATTTATACATAAGAAATGTGTTTTTCCAGCTGTAGGAGTCACTTGAGGTGCCCTGAGTGTGACACCTGGGGCGGCCTGTACTCCCCTTCCCCCCCACACACAAACACTTGTACTGTGACACTACTGGTAGTTGCTCTGGAATGTGCGCCTGGGAACGAGTCCTGAGTTCACACAGCCTCTTACTGCAGCGGTGATTGTGCAGGTTGACCAACGGATCAGAAAACAGGGGCTTGGGCTTCTCTTGTGCCTTTTATCATCAGGTTAAGGCAGGGGTGTCCAAAGTTTTTGGCAGCAGGGCCACATCGTCTCTCTGACACTGTATCGGGGGCCAGGGAAAAAAAGAATTAATTTACATTTAGAATTTGAATAAATATACATAAGTTTACATAAATGAATATATTAAAGATGAACTTCTATGAATGAATGAAGGTCTTGCAATAGCTCAAGACCCATAAAAGGCCTTGCACAAAGCAAGGCTGGCCTTCCCTTTGCTGCTGCTACTGCATCACAGACATGAAACAGCAAGCAGTGGAAGAAGCCCTCATTCCACAGCTCACGCAAGAGGTCAAACAGTTGCTCTCATGCTGAGAGCAGTTGCGTCAGGCCAGTGTGGGCTCCAACAAATCTCCGGAGGGCCAGAGGCTCATTGGAGACTGGGGGCTCCCTGAGGGCCGCACTGGGTGGCCTCCAGGGCCGCAAGAGGCCCCAGGGCCAGGGTTTGGGCACCCCTGGGTTAAGGCACAGAAAACAGCAGATAAAAATGTTCACTGCACTGGTAAGCATTGTCACTTGCGGATTGAACACAGAAAGCTGTCTAATACACACAGGGCCCAATCCAATCTAACATTGCAGCACCACTGCAGCCATGCCAAGGAGATGTGTGCTGCATCTTGGGGTGGGAGGGGGCAGTCATTGAGGTCTCCTCAAAGGAAGGGAACATTTGTGCAGTGCTTCATTGTGGCTGCATCAGCACCGGAAAGTTGGAGAGCATCAGTGGCGTCACTAGGGTTTGCGTCACCCCATATGGGAGGCCAGCACGTCACCCCATGATGGACCTCCTCCCATTCAGTGGCCCAGGCAATGCCTTGGGCAGGGGATATGGTGATGTACCCAGGGCCTCTGAGAGGAATTTTATCAGGGGGTACAAAGTTTCTTTTGGGCCCCTTTGCAAAGGGGGGCGAGTGAAACAGCGCGGTGGAGGGTGGTGATAGGCAAGCAGAATAGGGATAGGGAGGGGAGAAACAGGGTACAAGGAAGGTAGAGACAGCTGGAAAAGTCTTTGACACCCAGGTCTACCAACCCATGTGGCATCAGTAGTGTCCCCAGCAGACAGCAAGTCTGAGTAAATAGGAAAACGTAAGATCCCAGGCAATTTCACCCCCCTCCTCCCGTGCGTGTCACCCTAGCATGCGGGCTGCACCGAGTGACGCGCACAGGGGGATGACACATTCCTGGCCAAAATTTGGGGCCCTAAGGCTGCAATCCTATAACACTTTCCTAGGAGTAAGCCTCATTGAACTTACAATGGGACTTACTAGTAGACATATATCAGATTGTACAGAAAGGGCCCAATCCTAACCAGCTTTCCAGCACCGATGAGGCCACAATACAGCCCCAAAGAAAGGGAGGACATGTTCCTTTACCTCGAGGAGGCCTCTGTGACTGCCCCCCCACCACAGGATGCAGTGCATGCCCCATTGGCATGACTGCATCAGTGCTGGAATGTTGGATAGGACGGGACTCTAAGTCTGCAAGTTACATGCTGGCTCTGTTCCGGAGGTTCCCTGCTTTTCTACAGAGGTCCCAGGTTCAATCTGTGGTATGTCCATGTATGGTGGGGAAAAAATGCCACCCTGAAACCCTGGGGCAGCTTTCATAAGACACGGAATTTCTTCTGGGGGAGGAACCAACTGGCACTCTTCAATTTCCTCTCTCTCCATTCCTCTCTGCTCCATTAATGAGGCCTAGATTGTGCGACACCCTTTGGCACAAATGTAACACGGAGAGTGATATGCAGCATTTATTATCTGGAAAAACCCTCCCCCTCCCCCAAGGGCTTCTTCCACAGCAGCTGGCAGACGGTGACTTCATTCGGCCTACCGAAGCGCATCATGCTACACCAGGGGTCGGCAACCTTAAACACTCAAAGAGCCATTTGGACCCATTTTCCGGAGGAAAAAAAACCTCAGGAGGCACAAAACCCTTTTGACATCTAAAATGAAAATATGTAGTTCTTTTTTAACCTCTATGCTCTTATAGGTCCCATTTTTATAATGTAGCCCCCTCTTGTAGCTTTTAGTTAGTTTTGTCACACATTCCTGTCCTGTGTTTTCAGACACCTGGTCCTCTATGGTGTTTTGCCTGATTCCATTCTCTGCCTGGAGAATTAGGCCCACTTTAAGCAAATTAGCTCCCCTTCTTTCCCCCAACAAATGACCCTGGTTCTGCCATGCAGCCTTGCTGGACCCCACCTCCAGGGTAGCTCGCCTGTTCAACCTGCAGAGGTCCTCTCTCCTGCCAGCAGCCTCCCACCACTACAGCAGACCCTGGGTCCTCAGCAGGTCTTGGGCACAGCAGCCACACTTCAAACTCCAGTGTCTCCAGCAGTCCCTTAGTCACAAAGTCAGTCAGAGCATCCAGGGCAGAGTCCAAAGTCAATAAGCCAAGTCACAGTCCAAGGTCAGATTCCAAAGTGAGTCAGTCAAATCAGTCAGAGTATCCAAGTCAGCGTCAATAAGCCAAGTCAGTCAGTTTCCACTCCAACCTGCACTCCTTCTCCAACCCACACCCCCTTCCTGCCGCAGGTGCTCCTTATATCCCTGAGGGCCCTATTGCCTTCAAGTGGCTGCAGCTGTGCAGCACACTCTGCTGGATGCCCAGGGCTTACCTTTAAAGGGGCCACTGCTGACACCACATCTACCTCCTCACCAGATCTACCTTGATTCCAATACATATGGCGGTTATGACATCTGCTTATCTTACATGGATAATAAAGAACTCCCCCCACCTTCCAGAGGCACGCTGCTGGAAGGAAAAAAGGACACAGACTCCAGAGGTGGGGAAGAGAAGAAGCCAGAGCTGGGGGGAGGTGGGGGGGCAGCCACAGGCCAGCTTCTGCCCTGCCTGCCTGTCCTCCCTCACTCAGGCTGCAACCCTCTCCACACTATCCTGGGAGTAAGCCCCATTGACTACAATGGGACTTCTGAGCAGTTGGTTGGAGCTCTCAGGTGGCAGTCCTTTCCACACCTTCCTGGGAGGAAGCCCCACTGACTACAGTGGGGCTTACTTGGGAGTAGACCTGCACAGGAAGAGGCTGAGGCTACAGCCCTCCACACCTTCTTGGGAGTAGCCCAGGGACTACAGCAGCTCGAGAACAGACCTCCACTTGATGGCAACTCCTCTCTGCCACTGAGGGTCAGCTCATCTGTATATCAGCATGTGGTCAGTTCTCTGGTACTTCCGGTTGTTTCGAACTGGCAGCCTCAGATCTTCAGGCATACAAGGCGGCAGCTCTACCAACTGAACCAGACCTCCACATCTAGAACCACATCTAGAAGGCACCTTGGGAGAATCAAAAATCCACTTACCTCATCGGGTTCTGGAGACGCCATGTTTCAAGCACACAAAGGAGGCTCACCCCAACAAACCCTATGAAGAAACTGCTGCAACAAACTAGGGCTACAAAAAGAGAAAGAAAGAAAATGCCCTGGAATGCTACAGCCTAACATATGAGCTTCCAGAGCAATAAACAAACACAACAAAGATGGATGTATCCAGTGTATGACGAATAAAGATTGCAGCAAAACTAAAGCTATTCAGAAATATTAATGGCCAAGAGCTTCCACAAAACAAACTCTATGTACATAGATAACCAGTGCCAAAAAGTCTCCTCCTGCCTAGGAGCCCAAAGCCCCAAGCTCATAGGACTTGATAAGTCAACCACCAGCCCTTTGCGACATCAAGAGACTGCAGTGCCTGACAGCCATGACCTAGGAACATTCAGCTTGGTGAGTGTCATAATGTTTCTCCAGGAGGTGTGAGAAGTTTGTCTTTGGTTCCTCTTCAAAACATCCCTCCCACACTGGCTACCAAAAGCTGCCATTTATGTAGTCATAGTCTGCTTTTCCTTGGTCCTTCCTTTCTTCACCTCCATGATTCCACTATGGTGTTTCCTAAAGTGTGTTCCTTGGAACACTGGGTCTCCCTGTGATCCCTTTGGGAGCTCCACAATCACACCATTAAATAGCTGCCATCTGCCCCCAGCTGGTTTACTCATCTGCCTTCCTGCCTTCCATTGTAGCTCTCCTTCCTCATTCTCCTCCTGTTCTAGCTCTTCACCAATAGTCAGTGTTGGGCTCTGTACTTTGCCACTCTGTGCATATCCCAGAGCTCTGGGGCTCTCAAAGACTCCACGCATCTGCTGGAAGACCATCTTGAGACACCTTTTGGGAACGCAATGGACTCCGGCGTCACCAAAGTTTCAGAACTTCAAGATGTCAGAGGGGGGGTGAGCATAAACAGAATGCTAGACACAGGGAAGTGGCAGCAAGATGCAATCTTGTGGTCTTGTGTGATCCCCGAGGTATCTGGTGGGCCGCTGTGAGATACAAGAAGCTAGATCGGATTGGCCCTGGGCCTGATCCAGCAGGGCTGTTCCTATGTTCTAATGAGAAGTGCTGCCCCAGTGGCGTATCTATGCCATCTGTCACCCAGGGCATCCTAAACGTTTAGTGCCCCCCCCCCACTGTGAGTTGGGACCCATTAGGTGTGTTATTGGCCAATATCAGGTGGGTCTCCATTCATTTAAAAGTGTTAGATTTAAATTTTTAATAAAACACCCACCTCCTTGCAGGACAGTTAGCAGCTACCTTGCAAACTGTGGGACCTTCGCTCTTTGCAGGGCAGTTAGCAGCTTCCTTGCAAAGCTGCAGGAGCTCCACTCTTTGCAGGGCAGTTGGCAGCAACCTTGCAAACTGCAAGAGCTCCGTTCTTTGCAGGGCAGTTGGCAGCTACCTTGCAAACTGCAGGAGCTTTGCTCTTTGCAGGGCAGTTGGCAGCTACCTTGCAAACTGCTGGAGCTTTGCTCTTTGCAGGGCAATCCCAAACTGCTTTAGACAGCAACTGCATTACTATCACAACAACAGCTGAGCGACAAGAAGATAAAAAACAGCAAGACATCTTGGCCACGTTGAACTCAAGTTTTGAGAACCAGTGTCTCCCAATGGCTTCTATTCTTTTTCCTCCTATCAGAAAAATCTTACAGAGAGCTTTTCTGAGTTAATGAACAAAACACGCTGCAAAAGATTTGCAGTGAGCAGAGTTCAGATGGACACCCCAAATTCTTGGCATGAAGAGCAGAGACCCAAGAGCGCAGGAGAATCCAAAGAGTGGCAAGACCAATCTGTATGGGATATGTGAAACAACAACGACATGTATCCATTCCGTTCCACTCAAAGTATGCTTTTCGAAATG
Source organism: Tiliqua scincoides (assembly GCF_035046505.1). NCBI lineage: Eukaryota > Metazoa > Chordata > Lepidosauria > Squamata > Scincidae > Tiliqua > Tiliqua scincoides. The sequence continues at coordinate 14,711,275 of NC_089830.1, read as the reverse complement.
TTCTAACTCACTGTTTGAAGAATGCAAAGCAAAGATGGGACTGAGGAGGTTCTTGAAGGACAGCTGCGTTTCTGTTTGGATCCAGTGACAAGGAAGATCTGAAAAGGGTTGTAATAGGGTGGGTGACTGGTGGAGGCAGTGGCGTAGCTGGAGGGGGATGGTGCAGCCAGTCTGGCGGGGGGCAAGTAGTCGATCCCTTCAGAGCCATTCCCGGCAGGGGGAGCAAAACGGAGCCGTACGGGAATGGCTCCGAAGGGAGGGGCCACTTGCCCTCCACGCTGAGGCTCCCTGCCACCTGAGTGCTCTGCCCCCCCTCCAGCTACGCCACTGGGTGCAGGCAGGTGTGCGGAGCCAGCTGCTTGCAGGGACCAGGGCGTGCCACCTTCTGTGACAGCCAGAAAGCACCTAGTGACACCAGAACACTCATTCCGTCACTGCTGAATCCCAGGGCCTAAATCTGGTTTATACTTCCACATCAGCCATGGTCATGATTCTGCAGGTATTTGACTGATTGCGAATTCAAAGCACATACTGTACTCACCAGATCTTCCCTGCAGTATTCCGGTGGGTGCTCTCCTGTTGGCGAACACAGCCTGGCACAGTGGGACATAAGTCCCTGGAAGCCTTTTTTGCTGTGCTCCCTGAAGACCCGCTGTAAGAGGGTCTTGGTGGCAGCATCAACCAATTTGCCTTCCTCAGTTCTGCCTTCCTCACTGGTTTCATTTTGAAGCCCTGAATGGGTGAGAGAGAAAGCCAATCAATCAGAGATGCCTGCTGGACCTACAAAGTCTGTTTTGTTCTCTTATTTGTTTGTGCCTATCTCCATGCACGGGAAATCCCCTTTTCCTTCCAACTTCCTCAGTCCATCCCAAGCCACCACTGCCTCTCTGCTTTTTGACCTCTCTATCTAACTGTGCCTTATGAGTGGGCAGAAAAAGACAGCTTCACACAATTTTTATTAATTTTTTCAATAGATTTATATCCTGCCCTTCTCCAGAACAACAGGAAGTCCAGGGTGGGTCACAATCACAAATTAAAATTCCAGAAAAAACAAATTACAATGAACTTAAAAATATATCAAAATACAATAAATAAAACATGAAGTTTAAACAACCCCCACCCCCCCAAGAAGGTCAACAGAAAAGCAAAACAAAATCAACAGGTACCAAGGTACACAATAATTGTGCACTGTTTTTGTTCCCCTCCTCCTAAAAAATGTGTATTTGAATGTAAATTGTGATGAAAGAGAAGGGTTAAAAGGACTCAAAGCCTAGCAGTTAGCGATGGCCTTTGATCTCCCTTGAAACTGGTTATTTCTCAGATATTTCACCACATCCTGTGGTAAGGAGTTACAAGGAATAATTACAGTTACTGAGTGGGTGGCTAGATAAATAAATAAATACTTTCTTATATCTGTTCTAATTCTCCCAACACTAAATTACTGGTGACAATGTGCAACAGAGATGTTGTTTCTGGTTTTAACCCTTCATTTTCTGTGGCTACAAGGATGAGGAGCCCATGTCTCTTCTCCTGAATTTAGCACACGCACTCTTGATAGCGTGCCCAGTACCAAAGAACTCCATGGGTCACGTGTACAGTGTCACGTGTTCGTGACAATCTAAAAAACTCACATGGTCAACAAGAGAAGAGTAGGTTGCAGACAAAATTTTGATGTAGGCAGTTTCTTCCTCCCCTGTGATAGAGGACAAGGTGCTTTCTAATACATCCAAAATTTTGGGGAGGGCTTCTGACTTTCTCATGCCCAGCTGATTGAAGAGAGCCAGCTGTATGCACCAGGGGCTCTTCATCTAAAACAAAAGAGGTGGCTTATTTAAATATATACAGTCAGTTCTTGTTATCCTCTAGGATAGGTTCCTGGAAAATCGAGTGGATACCGTGTTAGCAGATACTGAATCATTGAGCCTATGGGAAACATGAGGTTCGGTTCCAGGGGAACCTCTTCAACATATACTCTATGAACTTTATGAACCTGATGTCTATGGGGTTAGGTGATAGCGAAGGCTCATCAACATCTGATGCTTCCGCCTCTGTGCTGGCTGTCCCTTGACTAGTTCAAGGTTGCTGACCCAACAACAAGCCTCCTAGTTCAGCAGTGGGAAGGGGGTAGCTTCACCTGTCCTCGTCCTCAACCTGACTCTTGGCTCCTTACATAGGCTTGCCCCAGAGCAGCCCTCAGGTAAACTTCCATTGGCCTCTCATCATCGCCATTCTGAAGGTTCAGCAGCAAGTCCCCAAGATGGTGCCCAAGATGGCAGGGCAAGTCAGGAAGCGGACACAAGTGTGCCCAACCATTCTCCATGGGCCAATCCCAAAGTCCCTTTGGTATCCAAAACTGACCTAAAGTAGACAACTTTCTAAAAAACTGACTGGATGCAATTACGCCAATTCCTTCCATATACTGTTGGCCATATACTGTCTCTTCCTCTCACCCCTGCAGAGCACCAACACTGCCTTCTGCTCACGAAGAGGCCACTGTCTCTTCTCCTCCTCCTCATGCAACCTCTCTTGCCCCCACCTGCCTGCCTGCTCTTAGCTGCACTGCTCCCCATCCCAGTGCACCAGCACGATATTCACAGGTAATGAGAACAGAGTCAGATAACTAGAAGTAGGTAGCAATTCTGCCCCTCGAACATAAGCAAATGCACATATAAAGAGGAACTGAGCTATCATGGGTGCAGCTTCTCTTATTACAGAGTTCCCACCACCTGATAGGTGCAGAGAGGAGTACACCCATCCCAGCAATCTTCTGTCAAAGTCCCTGTGGGTATGCATTAATGGAATCTGTGCATGTGCCGGTCAACTATCTGAGGAGTTACATTTTTATTATCCCTGTCTTTCGAGGATGACTTACCAAATCAGATTCAAATATCAGGGAAGAAAATGCTCTAAGGCTGAGCTTCCGAACCCCGAGTTTATCATGATCCAGCCACTGAAGGAGTGAGTCTTTCGTCACGATGTTTCCAAGCTCCTTCACACGGTTCAGGAAAGCTGGAAACTGAAAGCCCAAGAAGGACAACAGAAGTAAATTAATTGGGATGAACACTTTGGTTCACTTTGTTGAGCTCTTTGCAGATGAGTGTTCATGGCTTTATCCACCACATACAGATGCAGAGGGCTGGAAGATTTGCTGGAAGGAACTGCATGTAAATGGATAGAAGTTTATAGCATAGAGTTGCCTGGAGACACCCAGAAACATCTATCACAGTCTCTTCTGCAAGCTGAAGCAAAGACTCAAAGATTGAATTCCAAGTCATTCACATGCCTTGTTTCCCTGACCTTGAGGTCATAGATTCAGGGCAAAGCCAGCCCAGAGGGTTTAAAATTCGCACACTCCTCTGTAAACACAAGTAGACTCTAACTGATCATTTGATGCCCTGTAATGGTGCCCATAATTTGCCATTCACATGCCAACCAATCTTTAGGACCATTGGTTTCCATATCAGTTACATGGCCTAATCCAGTGGTTCCCAAACTTTTTCGACTGGTGGCTCTCTTGATCTACTGGGCCATTGGCCGTGGCTCTCCATTAGGGCTACAATCCTATGCAGGCAGGTTTTTCACAAGGATTCTGTTTCCATCCGCTGTTCTTTGGGGTAGATTTCAAGGTATTCCTCTTCAGGAAAGAATCTGTCCTTGCCCCCTGCGAGTTGCAGAAACGTTAGATCACCTCCTTTTTCATTGCCCGCTCCATTGTGTGGCTAGGGGAAAATGCTTAGTTCTCCAATCCTGTCTTAACTCCTCTTTTGAGGTCTCTGTTATATTGCAATCTTTATTAGCCTCCACTGACCCTAACACCATTTTCCAGATAGCTACATTTATTTCACAAATAGTGGCGTCCAACTTGAAGCGTGTCCCTACTCCCTGAAGTCCGTGTTTTATAATTGTCAATTTTAGTTTGGTATGCTATGGTTCTCTAGTTAGCTTTTTCAAGTTTTGTTTGTTTGTTTTTTTTCTTGTATATGTAAGTGTGTATGTATTGTAACAGTAAAGGTACTGAAACTGAAACACAAGGATTCTGTGGCTCCCCTAGCTGATTTCCATGGCTCCCTGGGAAGCCACAACTCACAGTTTGGGAACCACTGGCGTAATCCTATCCAGGGAAAGGCTGCAGGGTGCATCTCCACTAATGAAGCCTCTCAACTACTGCAGTACCCTCACCTTCAGGTAGAACATCACTGCTGTTTCATAGAGCCATGCATGCTCTTCAGCCCCAAAGATATCCAGAAGGAACTCAACTATGCCAGAGACCAAGGAGTGTGAGCTGGAGAGGAGAATCCTGGAATAGGTAACAGGACCATGCAAAAAAAAGAACGAAAAAGGAAAAGAGGCACAAAAGATGTCAGTGGAAGACAAATGGACGCACATTCACATCCAACAACTTCAGCTATCTGACACTCCTTGAGAAACCCAGCAGTCTTCCTCCTACCTTACTAAGCTGGACAATCCCTCACTAAAACATTGAGGATTGCTCAGCTGATCCCAGCACTCGGTTTCCTCTGTCACAGTTCTCATGATCTTACAGAGAAGCTGGAGTGTTTTCAGGGGCTCTCTGCAAGCAAGATAAAAGAAGTAAGACCAGGAGGGTCACTGCCACAGATACACCAGGAGTGTGACTAAGGGTCCCACTTCTATAGAATCCAAGAGTTTCATTTAAGTCAGAAATGGAACAAGTTGCTGTCTCAGGAGTAATATTCTTCTTATTTTGAGACTGTGAGATTGTAAGGTCAATTTCCCAGATGAGCGCATGTCCAAGGGAACCCTGACCTGGGTGCCAAATCCGGGATTCCAACAAATCTGTGCGCCCAGTGAGCAGACCTTACCGTTCGGCCTGGGCGCTGCATGTGGTCCTCCACGATCAGGAGACAGAGATGCTCTGGGCAGTCGCATGTGCCTGAATGTCCTGTCACGTGGCCTTCTGGGACGCCAGGCAGCAGATGTGACTGCCCAGAGCGTCCCCCAATCATGGAGGATTACACATGGCGCCTGGGTGGAACGGAAAGATGTAGTCCAAACAGGAACTGCTTTTCCTGTGTGTGGCGGTAGTGAGTTTGGCCACTGTGGTCCAAGAGGAAAAAAGGGCCACATGCTGGGCAAGTGGCCATGGCTGAGTTGTATCCTCCATGCCTTGCAAGCATCGTGTTCCAGATTCAATACCTGGCATGGTCAATCCCAAAGCTAGCACCAAAACCCAAAAGATCTCTTGCAGAGACAAATTACCTCACATTGTTGTTGTCCTTCAAGGAGACCGAGATTTGCCCCAGCAATGTCAGAAGCAACTTTGGAAACTGCTCTCTCACCCTTCTTTTGTTTGCAGCAGCACAGAAAAAACTCCTCATGGCTTGGGTGGCATGTTGCTAGGAGACAAGGAAAAAGAGATGTCCGGAACACTTCTTTGAAAAGTGTAAAACGGAAAGGAGGGGTGAAAGCAACATTCCATTCGTAGGTTTTGGCGTGCTTGCGAGTGAGAACGTGGTCCAAGTGGTGAACTTTCTCCTCCAGCATCCTTTCAGGTATCTATTTTAGCAATTGCTAAAAAAAACGTTTACTAAACCTTTTTTCTCCTCCCACTGCCTGGATTTGAAAACAAAGAAGGAGATGGAGTGAGAAGAGGAACAAGAAGAGCAGTCCTCTCTCCTTCATGCCAAACTCCCTCTCCATCTCTCTCCATCTCTCTCTTCCCTATGAGAGAAGAGTGTGTGACTGCATTTAGGGAAATAAATAATTTAGGAAAATATTTAGGGAAATGATATAGACAATCCATCAATCCTTCTCTCTCCAGGTGACCCCTCCCTTCCCCCTGAGCACATGAAAGAAAGGTGATCACTTTGCATCGGTGAAGGGAGGGGCTGAGTGAATTGGAGGACTGATTGATGGATTGTCTTCTTAATGATCTTACATCACAAAGGTCAGCAAGGCTGTTTTTAAATCACCTGAACAAAAAGTTTTTTTAATTTTTTAAAAATTGATTTGCTATAGTGCGTTTTTTTGCCATCCACTTAAGTGCTTGGAATGGAACCCACACGAATAATGAGGCTCTACCTGTAGATCTAGGGCATGTTTTCCAGCTCAAAGCTGACATGAAACAAACCTGTTTCCAGTCCACTCAAAGTACCTGAGAAATAACCAGTTTCCTCTGTATTACTCTTTTCTTGCAAGCTAGCTAGCTGAATGCTTGAATATTTTAGTATTCCTATGTACGTACATTTGTACTCGTGCATAATTGTGTCCTGGAGTATTGTGTCCAGTTCTGGTTGCCACATCTCAAAAAAGACATAGTGGAAATGGAAAAGGTGCAAAAGAGAGCGACTAAGATGATTACGGGGCTGGGGCACCTTCCTTATGAGGAAAGGCTACAGCGTTTAGGCCTCTTCAGCCTAGAAAAGAGACGCCACAGGGGGGAAATGAATGAGACATACAAAATTATGCAGGGGATGGACAGAGTGGATAGGGAGATGCTCTTAACACTCTCACATAACACAGAACCAGGGGACCTCCACTAAAATTGAGTGTTGGGCGGGTTAGGACAGACAAAAGAAAATATTTCTTTACTCAGCGTGTGGTCGGTCTGTGGAACTCCTTGCCACAGGATGTGGTGCTGGCGTCTAGCCTAGACGCCTTTAAAAGGGGATTGGACAAGTTTCTGGAGTCCAAAAATCCATTACGGGGTACAAGCCATGATGTGTATGCGCAACCTCCTGATTTTAGAAATGGGTTATGTCAGAATGCCAGATGCAAGGGAGGGCACCAGGATGAGGTATCTTGTTATCTGGTGTGCTCCCTGGGGCATTTGGTGGGCAGCTGTTTGATACAGGAAGCTGGACTAGATGGGCCTATGGCCTGAGCCAGTGGGGCTGTTCTTATGTTCTTAACTACAATTCCCAGGAGGTTTGGGATCAGAGTTTTCCTTCTCTCAGATGAGGGTCAGAAACGTTTTTCCCAAACTTTATGGTGATTTGATATGAATTTGGGGTGCCTATTCCAAAAATGGCATCCGTTTTGCCCTATCATGTCTAGTTTTGGAGACTACACCATGGCTTCCTCATGAGGAAGCTGCTTGAACTATTCACTAATGAAGCATATCTCCCAAACTAGACATGATAGGACAAAACAGATGCCGTTTTTGGAATCAGCACCCCAAATATACCCAGGAATTGGTGTAACGTTTAAGGAAGCAAAGTGTGTGTTGGCCTGTGTTATCATTGGTTCCTTCAAAGATGGACAAAAGAGCCTGCTGCTGCCTCCCATCCCCCACCTCTTGTTCAATGCAAAGCCAAAACATTAACCCTTCCCTGCCTCCTGGCTGGAATTTCCCTGCTGCTCACCCGGTCTGAATGATGGCCCCACAAGGTCTTTCACGCCATGAAAAAAGTAAGCAAGCACACCCAGACTTATGCACTTAAGTTGTTTACATTCATGACTCTCAGTCAGGGGTCTCAGACTCCATGAAAAAGGTTGAAAATCACTGCCCTAGAGGCTGCTACCTGATTGATGAGTGCCAAGAGATATGGCTATAATGGTGATTGGACAGCAGTGCTCTCCCTCTCCTCCCCCCACAAGACACAGCTTGTTTAACCCTTGATGCACATCGCCTAATCTGCCCCATCAGCTTTATGAACCACCAAAACTTGGGTCACGACCCCCCACGGAGAACCACTGCATTAAATTGATTTGTAGGGCCTCTTTTCCAACGCAAGCATCTCATCTGTATGGTTCGTGATCAAAATTGCAGAGGTGACTCCTAGAAGGGAGGGGGGTGTCCTTAAACCACAGCCTTTAAGCTACGTTCCAACCAACACATTTTGGCCAGGCCACTGAGTCCAACAGAATTATAGGAACTTATGCTCCCTTCCCAGATAATTATAAATAATAATCCTAAATGAATACACATACTTGCAAATATTTTTCTTCTACTGTGAAAATGGTTACAGTCATGCCTAGCGTTTATATCTCCTTTCCTACCATGAACCAGCATTGGCCCGGCATAGCAGCAAGGCTGAGCTATACTGTCCTGGTAGTTGACAGTTTGGGGAACCCTGGCCAAACCCCACACTCTCTACCCTACCCTATTTTTATTTGGCCTGCCCATGATCCACACCAGTTGAAGTTTAAATTTACATGGTTAGACTCTTGCCAGACACCTGTTGTCTACATACCACTCCCCCCCCCCAATCCTCATAGGGACTGACCACTCTCAGGACAGGGGGAAGGGAGGGCTATGCCTTGAAAAACTAAGGTTGCCGGATACAAAGAGGGACAGAGTTCCTATACCTTTAACCATTGTATAGAAGAGGGAATTTTGGCAGGTGAAGCTCAACAGGGAAAGGTTCAAAAACCCTCTTCTATATCGGGGTATCAAACTGGTTTCATACAGAGGGCCGAAGGGAGGGGGGGTGTCCTTAAATTCGTGGTGCCTGCTGAGGGATGGAAGTGACATCATTAAGCAGAAAGTGACATCGTTAAGCAGATGATGGCCAGAAATGAGCAACTGGTTCTCAGAAACTCATGAGCTGCAAATGACAAAAGAGAAAATGTGCAAATCTGGTCCATATTTTCAAGAGAGCCCAATAATCTCGCTGGGAGAACCCAATTATAACGTGGGGCGGATCAATTGCTTCCAGGGGCTACATTTGGCCCTCAATGATTAAGGTATAGGCCAGCCATTTTCAACCACTGTGCCATGGCACACTGGTGTGCCACGAGAGGTTCACAGATGCTCCCAAGGAATTTGGGGGAAGGTCATTTATTAGTAGAGCCAATGGGGGATGTGAGCCCCCCACCGGCAGCATGGTGTGCCTTGTTGATTGTCAAAAACCTGATGGTGCGCCTTGACCATTTTAGTTCCTTGTCAGTGTGCCGTGAAATGAAAAAGGTTGAAAATAGCTGGTATAGGCACTCTGTCCCCGTTAGCATCTGGCAACCCTAGGAAAAACAGAATCAGGTATGATTTGGGGAAAGAAAAGAAAGAAACAAAACTTCATCGTCACGAAGCGGAACCCAACTGGATTTCAGAGGAAACAAGTGCACATCCTCAATGCATCCATTTTGACTGGGAGAGCATAAACTTGCCCTGTTCCAGATTCCCAGCCTCATGAATATTCAGCTTCCCCTTTTTGGAACTGGCTTTATTTCCTGGGCTGTGCTCCTCCATCCAGTGGCGTAGCTAAGGGGGTGCAAAGCACTAAGTTTGGCAGGGAGTCTCACCGCTGGGTGCAAGCGGATCCTCTCCTTCGAAGCCATTCTGGGCGGGAGGGGGGCAACACAGAGGGAGGGGGAGAGCCTGCTTGCTTACTGTGTGGCGAGGCTCCCTGCAAAACTTAGCACTTTGCATCCCCCCGTTATGTCATTACCTCCATCTAGCAGCCCCACGGTTTGCAAAAGCCTTCTGAGGCTGCCACACTTACCTGGGAGCAAGCCCCACTGACTTTAATGGGACTTACTTCTGAGTAGACATGCAGAGGATTGGGCTGACGGAAGACCAGGAAGAAGTCCAGGGGTGGGACAGGGTAATAACATCGGTGGGTTCCTCCAACCCAAACTTGGGGCATCTCTGTCTTGATTCCCCCCCCCCCCCAAGCAAAAGGATTGGGGCCAGATCCACCCAGTGGCGCTTACCCTGTGCTTCCTGGCTGAGACAAGGCCATAGAGGCAGCCAAGATTATTCTAAGAGACCAGAATGTATACCTGCTCAGTGAAGACAATGAAATGTCATGATGTTTTGTTCAAATGTATGTTTGAAAAGCAATCCAAACCTATGCCAACCAAATGTTATGTTATGTTAGGGGAAAAAATATGTCTTTATCATGACCAAAGCAATATGTTTGTGGTTAGGACAGTTCAAAAAGCATTTCACAAACAAGACTTCAGCATATATGTTATGTTTAGCAAGCATTTGCTTAGTAGATATAGGGAAAATGTACTATATTTGAGTTGGAATCCATTTTGCCCAGAAGCCTCAGAGAGAAAGACAGCTGTTGTCTGCAAGCTGGGTGTCATCAAAAGGAAATGCAGAGTCTGTTAGTAGAGACATTCCTTGGAAAGGAATCAAAGATACATCCCCAATTGCTCTTTTATAAGAACAAAATTAAAGGAGAGCACCTAATTTATTTATAAGCAATAAATTTAATAATGTAAATGCAAAAAGTGAATCAGTATAAAACAAATGTTTAATAATGCGAAGAGTAAATAAGTTTGGAAATAGGGAATAAGGTAAGAATCAGATGAATTCTGTGTCACCCCTCTGAGTCCAAAGCTGGGTGAAGGCAGAGGTCATAAGCTAGGATGGCACGGGAGGCCCCAGTAATAAAACCATTTGACATAAGGATTAGATAAGAGGTTTCAAAGAAACTGTCAAGCTAATTAAGTTGATATCTAGAGTCAAGCAACAGCTTCAAAGAGTTAAGAATGTAAACCCCCCTCCAACCTATGGGCTGCTTTTGGACAGAGAAAATAGGATTTAAACAAAAGGAAAACACAGAGAGAGAGGAAGAACAAATATGTTGAATTTTAAGGGAAGCTTACTTTGAGAATTAGATATTAATGAGTGATCATAGTTAGGTCAGTTATTTTTCTTACGCTTAGCAGAGCTTCAGAACAAAAGGGAGCATTTTAAAGTTTCTGAAGCCGCAATAAAAGGGGATAGGGTTACAAGATCCTGCTACCAGCACTAATAAAACTAATAAAATCTAATGAGAATTACCAAAGGTCATAAAATCATTAGCAAGGAGGTAAACAGAAGCTACATGAAGATGGATTCGAGTAGACTAAAACAGAAGCAAGATCATTCTAATCTAAAGGGACACTTCATACCTGCAACTGAATAGAGAGCCAGTGGTTTGCATTCAAATACACAGAAAGTCAAAAGGGATTTTTGACTTTCAAGTTTGCTTGTGATAAGTAGAAATACATAGGATGTTTGCAGATATTCTTAATCAATATAAGTCAAGCGTAAAAGTTTAATTGCTAATGTTATTCGAAGCCAGAATATAAAATCCACAAGAAAGAGAAAAGCTAAGTTTACTTAGCCAGCTAATAAGCAGATCTGTCTCAGCCTAAGTTTCCAGAATTTATGGCATGCCACAGATAAAGAGACTCTGTAGGTACAGACTTATAATTAGATCATAGAAGTTAGCAAGTAAATTGAATTCTTCACTGCTCTAATCAGTTAGAAAATACAATGAAAGGGTGAATTCTAGTTTTGTTAATATGAGTTAGATTAATAAGAGAAACTAAATTGAAAGGATTTAAGTTTCAAATGTGACTCAAATCAGACGAGTAGAACAAATCTGGAATGTGTTAAATGGGTAACCCGTCACAGTTGAAATTCTTATCTAGCAAAAATATTATATCATGTCAGCTAACTAATAAGCAACTCAGTTTAAGGAGTGAAACCCAGGTGCCAGAGAAAGTTTTAAGTATAAGAATAGTTAATCAAACTGGCAGGACCCGATATCTAAGGAATGTTAGAAGGGGCCCAGTTGAAGAGATTCCAGAGAAAAACACAGCTTGTCTTCTGAAATCATCAGAGCAAAGCTGAGATTTTACAGAGAGAAGAAAACCCTTAAAAACTCAGTTTTTAAGCAAAATATGAAATGTTTGAAATCAGAATCAAAAGAGGAATAAATTGAGAATTATAAAAAGTCTAAACACTAGCTTATCAGAGGCTTAATTAAAGAAATAAAGAAAATATAAAAGTTAAGCTCTGAATAGGATAGAAGCACAGTGCCCCCTACAGGCTTTTTAGAACAGTGCTAGCATTACAGGAAGGGGAGGAGCTTTCCAAATATGGCACAAGCGGTAACCTGAGAGATTCAAATGCACTCTCCTTAGATGGCACAGCCAATCAATGCTAGAGGCCTGTGGCCAATCAAAGGAAAGTTCCATTTCTGATATCATCAGCTCTTAATGAATAGCAGTAAGATTTTTAGAACAAAGAACCTAGGGGTACTTAAAATGAAACATGCATTGGAAAGTTGCTTTTTCTCTGGAGACACTGAGAGAACACAGATCTCTGTGTTTCCCATTTTGAACACCAAGAGAAGCCCATTGCTGGCAATGAATAAATGCTTGGAAATCACCACGATTTAAGTCTGCTGAGTTTGCTTTTGAACCCTGAAGACACCGTGCAACATGGCTACCATCTTCTCCAGCTTCTTGGCTATTCGGATCAGCTCCTCCGCTGGCCCCATGCTTTCTTCTCTCCCAAGTCTAGGGGGTGGGGGGAGCGTCTCCTTGACTTTCATCCGAAGGGGGCTGTTTGGTTTGCTTGTGTGTGGGGGAGGGGAAAACATTTGTGCGCTTCCTGCACGTTTGACAAGGAAGGTGGGGGCAGGCAGGAGGGAGAGGGAAAGGAAAGCAAAGGGGAAGGTGGGGAGGGAAAAAAGGAGGTGGAGCCATCCAAGCACTTCAGTGCAGAGCAGTCATAGCAGGGGGTGGCTGGGCTAAATAGGGCAGGCCAGGATTAAGCGCTGGAAAGCTTTCCAGGGTGGAGGCAGGCAGGGCAGTGGTTGTGCAGGTGGCTGATCTGTGGCTACTGTGGGGCTAAGGCAAGGTTTCTTAAACTGTGGATCAGGACCCTCTAGCTCAGTGGTTCCCAAACTTTGGATCCGGACCCGATTTGGGTGGGTCCCCTAAGGGTGAGTGGAAAGATCTGATAGCTAATAGCCTCAAGCGCTGAAGCTGTTCAAAAATCAGATCGCTGCTAAGTGCCCTGCAAAGAGTGGAGCTCCTGCAGCTTTGCAAGGTATCTGCCAACTGCCCTGCAAAGAGCGGAGCTCCTGCAGCTTTGCAAAGAAGCTGCCAACTGCCCTGCAAAGAGTGGAGCTCCTGCAGCTTTGCAAAGAAGCTGCCAACTGCCCTGCAAAGAGTGGAGCTCCTGCAGCTTTGCAAAGAAGTTGCTAACTGCCCTGCAAAGAGCAGAGCTCCTGCAGTTTGCAAGGTAGCTGCCAACTGCCCTGCAAAGAATGGAGCTCCTGCAGCTTTGCAAAGAAGCTGCCAACTGCCCTGCAAAGAGTGGAGCTCCTGCAGCTTTGCAAGGAAGTTGCTAACGGCCCTGCAAAGAGCAGAGCTCCTGCAGTTTGCAAGGTAGCTGCGAACTGCCCTGCAAAGAATGGAGCTCCCGCAGTTTGCAAGGTAGCTGCTAAATGCTCTGCAAAGAGGTGGGTGTTTTATTAAAAATTTAAATTTAACACTTTTAAATGAATGGGGACCCACCTGATATTGGCCAATAACACACCTAATGGGTCCCAACCCACAGTGGAGGGGGCACTAAAATTTTAGGTTGCCCTGGGTGACAGATGCCATACGTATGCCACTGGGGCAGCACTTCTCATTAGAACATAAGAACAGCCCTGCTGGATCAGGCCCAGGGCCAATCCGATCTAGCTTCTTGTATCTCACAGCGGCCCACAAGATACCTTGGGGATCACACAAGACCACAAGATTGCATCTTGCTGCCACTTCCCTGTGTCTAGCATTCTGTTTATGCTCACCCCCCCCCCGACATCTTGAAGTTCTCAAGTCTGTTTCGTTCCCAAAAGGTGTCTCAAGATGGTCTTCCAGCACATGCGCGGAGTCTTGGAGAGCCCCAGACCTCTGGCATATGCACAGAGTGGCAAAGCACAGAGCCCAACACTGACTATTGGTGAAGAGCTAGAACTGGAGGAGAATGAGGAAGGAGAGCTACAATGGAAGGCAGGAAGGCAGATGAGTAAACCAACTGGGGGCAGATGGCAGCCACTTAATGGTGTGATTGCGGAGCTCCTGAAGGGATCACAGGGAGAACCAGTGTGCCTAGGAACACACTTTGGGAAACACCATAGTGGAATCATGAAAGTGAAGAAAGGAAGGACCAAGGAAAAGCAGACTATGACTACATAAATGGCAGGTTTTGGTAGCCAGTGTGGGAGGGATGTTTTGAAGGGGAACCAAAGACAAACTTCTCACACCTCCTGGAGAAACATTATGACACTCACCAAGCTGAATGTTCCTAGGTCATGGCTGCCAGGCACTGCAGTCTCTTGATGTCACAAAGGGCTGGTGGTTGACTTATCAAGTACTGTGGGCTTTGGGCTTTTGTCTTTGGCCTCCTAGGCAAGAGAAGACTTTGGGCTTTGGGCTCCTAGGCAAGAGACTTTTTGGCACTGGTTATCTATGTTCATAGAGTTTGATTTGTAGAAGCTCTTGGCCACTAACATTTCTGAATAGCTTTAGTTTTGCTGCAATCTTTATTCGTCATACACTGGATACATCCATCTTTGTTGTGTTTGTTTATTGCTCTGGAAGCTCATAAATTAGGCTATAGCATTAAAGGGCATTTTCTTTCTTTCTTTCTTTCTTTCTTTCTTTCTTTCTTTCTTTCTTTCTTTCTTTCTTTCTTTCTTTCTTTCTTTCTTTCTTTTTTTGTAACCCTAGTTTGTTTCATCAGTTTTTTCATAGGGTTTGTTGCGGTGAGCCTCCTTTGTGTGAGTCAAACATGGCGTCTCAACAACCCGATGAGGTAAGTGGATTTTTGATTCTCCCAAGGTACCTTCCAGATGTGGGGTTGATGGGCTGCAACTCGGCCCAACCTATGGCAGGGCACAACAGTACCACACTATTTGTGTAGCTCCACAATGAGAACAGAGAGAGGCATAGTCAGTGCTTTTTGTGTAAAAAAAAAAAAAAGGGTGCAGGAACTCACAACTTATTAATCTTTTATTTATTAATTTATTTATTTATTTATTTATTTATTTTTCTTTCTCATTCACAGCTTACTGAGTTCACCAGTGACACCAGCACCTCCCTTAGCCAGGTGGATGATCCCTTAAGGTAAAGCATTGTGCGTTTCCTGTCACCTTTAGTGGCTCAAAGCCAGAAACATGGGGCCCAACCCTATCCCCCCTGCCAGCCCATAGTGCACAGTGCTGCAGACAGAGCACATGCTGCATTCTATGGTGTGTGTATGTGTGTGTGTGTACCAGACAGCCCAGGAGATAAGTCAAATGTTTTCCTACTTACTTCCCCATAGGCCACCTGCCCCCCAATGGGTTTCATCCAACCTATAGTAGCTATTCTGCTTGCATAAGTCCAAGGAGACTTCTGGATTGGTTCAGGGCAGGGAAAGGGGATTAGGATTAGGCGGTGAGGTGGTGCCCCTGCCCAGCCCCCTGCCCAGCCTACTGCCTGCCCCAAACTGCCCATGATTCTCCCCTGAACTGCCCCTGCCACCAACCTGCCTGTTCCAGCAGGAGATCTGGAAAGCACTGTTGTGTGTACTTGGCCTCTGGCTCTTTGCTTCGGCAGCCCCAAAGCTTGTGACTCTGATCTTCGCCACCTAAAGAGGTGTTGTAGATCTGAGCAGCCCGGAGCTGCGCTATGCTGCCCAGGAACGGGGTCAGGATCCGGCACAAGTGACGGATCCTGGCCCCACCCCCCACTCTCTCGCCACCTGCCCACGGGCCTGCCTGCAGCCTGCCTTCCCTCTGCCCCAAAACCCCTCCTCCCCACACCCCCCAGACCCACACGCCAGCTGAGTTTGGCTGGCATGAACTTACCCATCGTCGGGGCAACAGAAGCTGGATGCAGCCCCTGCGGGCCGGCGCACATTCTTGCGCCAGCCCAGCTGTCTCCACGCATGCTTTATGGCACATTTACAACCCTCCTAGGCTGGCGCAAGGGACTTGTGCCGGCCAAGCGCACCATTTGGATTGCGCTCTAATTTGATTTGATTTTTTTGTCTGGGGGTGTTAAAAATTTTCCTGCTTGATGATGTCACTTCCAACCATGTCGTCACTTCCAGGTTAATATCTTCACCCAGTGGGTACTGACAGATTGTCATTCTAAAAGTGGGTCCTGATATGAAAGAGTTTGAGAACTACTGATCTAACCCCATGGAATCCAGGCCAAGGAGAGGAACAGCATTCCTCACTTCAGAGCCTTTTTGCAGGTCCAACAACTCTCACTATCCTGCAGTCCATTTTTGCTGAAATCTCTACCATCTCTGGTGACAAGGGAAGGCAATCCTGGGGTGCAAATTTTGAATCTGTGTCACTTGAAGTGCAGACCTGCTACACATGCTCAACATGCTACACTGAGCAGGATTCCTTGAGGGAATCCATGGAGGTGACGCAGATATGGTTAGCCCACATCAGTTTGTTACTAATTGTGTGTGTTTTTTCTTCTCCATCTGTCTCCTTCTCCCAGAAACCTGGGATATTCTGACGGGGAGGAAGTGAGGCTGATGTGGGATCTGGCCACTCTCCAGAATCAGATGATCAGCCCAAACCATCTGATCCGGGCACAGGCTCTGGAGAAGTGTGCAGATCTGCTGGGAGAGATCCAGAGATACGTGAGTCACTGAGGGGAGTAGTTTGGACAAATCTTGTTTTGAACACCAAAGGCTGCCCCTTCCAGGATTGCTGTGCAAGCCGGCTACATGCAATCAATATTCATTTCTGAAGCACTTCAGAGTATTCAGTCTGCTTCACAGATTATATTACTCATTCCTTTCAGCAACCCTGCAGGGTAGGCCAGTCGTAGAACTACAACATCCCTGACAAAGGGCTAACCAGCTTCTGCGTAAAGATCTCCAATGATGAAGAGTCTACTACCTTCTGAGACATAGTGTTCTACTGCACAATTCTTTGGACCATTAGGAAGTTCTTCCTAATGTTTAATCAAAATCCCCTTTGTAGTCCAAGCCCACTTGTCCCGGTACCATCCTCCAGAGAAACTGGGAACAAGGCTGCTCCATCTTCCATGCAACAGCCCCTTAGATATTGACAGATAGTTCCCAAATCACCCGGTCAACATCTCTTCTCTCAACTCCTTCATGCGAATCCCTTTCAACCTGTCCACATAGGATGCAGTCTCTGGACTCCTCACCCATCCTAGACTCCCTCCTCTGGACCTGCTCCAGTCTTCCAGTAAGAACCTTGCCATAGGTTTCATCATGATTTCATGGCCCAGGAGAGATTTGAATGGGGTTTTCCAACCTACAGGCAAAACGAGGGAAAGTAGCTTCAATTCAACCAAAGAAAAAAGTGACAGACGAAGACTGGGGTTCTATTTCATCACCTGATTGATTGATTTAGCGTAAGGCATATAATACATGGACTTCTATATCAGTTAGACTAGATCAAATGTCAGTGTCCAGTTCATGCAGCCATTCAAAGACAGAGTGACCTTCAAAGAAAAAGTCAGACCATGGGCCATTATACGCCCTCAGTTTGCAGCCAGACACAATGTGGTACATGGTTTGGTGGGAGAACCCACAATCACACTGAGGGGTAGAGACTAGCCCCCATTTAAACACCTGACAAACACCATGTAGGGTACGGATCACCTGATGCTTTAACCACACACAGTGTTCTTTGTTTTCATATTATTACTATTATTGTATTTATTACAGTATTTATATACAAGCATGCCCCTGTATCTGCGGGGGTTCCATTCCAGAACCTCCTACAGTTACCTGAAATTGTGGATGCTGGCAAACAGCTGCCCCCCACCCTCTGGAGGTGAGGGAAGCAGACCTCCCCGTCCGTGGCCTCTGCCGGGCTCAGGCTGAGCTTGGCAGCTCAAATAACATAACTTCCGGTTTCACGGAGAAACCAGAAGTGGCTTTTTAAAGCCTTATAAGGCATGAGGAGGTTTGGGGAAGCCCTCTGGGCGAAGCGGAGCTCCCCTCGCCTCCGGAGGGGGCAAGCGCCCAGGGGGGTCCTGCGGACTCAATCCACGGATAACTGAATCTGTGGATATGGGATCCGTGCATACCGGGTTCCCCGGGTTCCTATGCCTTTCTCATAGACTCCTGTTGTTCTTATGATGCATTTTTGTCATTTGCCGCTTGTAATATTGCACTGTTCTGATTGTTTTATTGAATCTTTGGGAATTTCAGCCAGAAGCCATCATAGGTGTTTGATAAATAGTCAGTGTGCCTGGGTTATGAGATGTAAAGATGCAAAATATCCCTGCAATAGGACGTCTCCTTCCTGCCATCAGGGTGAGCTGTTTATCCCAGCATTGGCTAATCCTCATTTCTCTCCAGCCTTCCGTAGAGTTGCCTTTGCTTCCCCGCCTGGTCACGATCCTCTGTCTCTGCTCATTGGATACAGATGCCAAGTGTGATGAGAATGCGGTAGAGGTTCTCTGGGAGCTGCTGCCCATCCTGCGCCATCGGGCGGGTAAGTCTGGAAGGAGCTTGAGCTGTTGCCTGCAAAGGTCGCTGAACCTTTTGCCAAGTCGAACAGAATACATCCAGGGACAGATAGAGTGTTTGTGTTTGTTGGGCTGGTCACAAGCACTACCTTAACTCCAGAGCCCAGGTCAGCCAGTGGGATAGACTTGGGCTCCTGTTGTGCTTTGACCTCTGTGGCTGAGGTTTGCTGAGTAGGTAGACCTGGGCTCTCCACCCAGACTTGGAGCCCAGGTTTACCGGCCTCCCTGGATGAGGTTAGCTGAGTGGATAGACCTGAGCTTCTGCCTGGACTTGGAACCCAAATCTACTGGCTTACATGGATGAGGTTTGTTGAGCAGGTAGACCTGGGCTCCCACCCAGACTTGGAGCCCAGATCTACCTGCTGGGTAGACCTGTGTTCTTGGCTGTGCTTGGGCTGCTTCCCGTGGACAATTTGAGGCTTGCCATGGATCCTTGTTCCCCCCTTGAATCTGCCCCGGAATGCATCACATTTGAAGACTGCCAGTTGAAAGCCTTTTCGTTGTCTGGCCCCTTGGCAAGGCTAATGAAGGCTGGCAGTTTTCTTTTTCAGGCAGCATCTCTCTCTCTTTCCTAGGTGTAGAATCAGTTGCAAGGGGAGCTGGAAGAAACCCAGTGGCCTCCCTCTTGCCCTCCATGCAGTAGCCCTTGCTGCAGCGTTGGAGCATCCAGTGCTCAGTGTGGGTTGCTCCTACTCTGTTGGCTGCCTTGAGCTGAGGGCACTTGGAGTCTAGATAGCATGAGGGTGTTCAAATGGCGCATGGAGGAATTTTCCCAGGGATGACTAAGTTTCTTTTGGGCCCCTTCCCAAAGAGGATGGGGCGAAACAGAGTGAGGGGAGGGTGGCGACGGGAGCAGGCAGAATGGGGGCAGGGAGCGGGGTGAAACAGGGTGGGAGGAGAGTGGTAGCAGCCAGAATAGTCTTTGGAGCCTGGGTCTACCAGGCTTCCCCATGTGGAGAAAATGTAGAAAATCATTGCAGAAAGTTAGCAACATTGTCTTTAGGCTCCCAGGAGCATGGGAAATGTCCTGCCTGCAGAAAATGTACTTCTGCAGTAGCTGTAATCGCACCGCTGTGTCCCTGAGCTCTTATACACTCCTTCCTGGAAAGTGGATCCACAAACCAAAGAGCTACTGCAGCAGGCCGGTTGCCTCCTGGATTTGACACCAGGAGTTAAGTGTTAAGGAGTGTCATGTATGTATTCCCTGGCCCGGTGCATATGGCTTGCAGCAGCCAATGCCGCAGCAACCTCAGCATCCCAAGTCCAGGTGAGAAATTTCTGCGGCCCCTCCTTTGGCTGCTGGGCCCCCTTTTTCACTCTGTGCCTGGGTACAAATTACCCCCTCTCATGGGCACTGTTGCCTTGACAGGCACCCGCTAGTCATTGCCACAGGACTGCCTCCTCCTCCCTGCCACCCTCTTGCAGTGGCTGCAGTGACTGTCCTAACTCTGTCGCTGTTTCACCGTGTTCCTCTGAGCTTCACCAAGATCTTTCCAGACTAGAGGACCACATATTTTGGCAGTCAATAGTAAGCAACCTTCAACTGATCTAATGGAGGGTCAAGCAACTGTTCAATACGGGATTCTCTGATCTCATTCCGATGGAGGCCAGGGAGGAGTTGCAATGAAGGGGCATCCGTTGTATGGTGGAATGAGTCGAAGCTGTTTCTTTCCCTTGCAGACATGCTGATAAATTCCTCCTTGAACCAAGACTCTATCAAGAATGCACTCCGCATCCTGAATGCAACTGATGTAGCACTACCAACCATCTTCAGGAACAACAGCTTCATCCTGGTCAGAGTAAGTTAGCATCACAAGGGACAGAGTACTCCTGACCCCATATGAGAGTGAGTGACAGCACAATCCTATCCTTGGGCTGCTCTGCTGGAACTTGTGTTCCAGCAGCACAACCTGACTTATCACACTGCGAAATATAACACTTGAGCACACTGCTGGGTGGCTGCCAGAAACAGTTAGTGGTGCTGACCAGGCAGCAGTGGGTTTCCTATATCCCCCAACAACAGGTCAGCGGGGAAGGCAGGTGTGTGCACGGAAGGGGAGGACTGGGGCATTCCGTGGGAGGGACAGAGGCAGGAGGGGGTGGATCCAGCAGCAATGGTGCATGCTGAATCTAATCCCCCCTTTCAGAAACCTCCCTGCCCCTTTTCCCACCTTGGACATACACCACCAACACAGGTGGTGTATGTCCAAAGAGACCCATCGCTAGCCCCAGGGCTTATGTGGGGTTAGTTAAAAAAATGCTTTTTACTTGCCTCCCATAAGAAGATAAGAACAGCCCCACTGAATCAGGCCATAGGCCCATCTAGCGCAGCTTCCTGCAGTGGTGTAGCTAATGAACGTGTAGCCCAGTGCGGAGCTCAAAATGATGCCCTGGAAGTGATTTCACAGCAGGAAGTGATATCAAGCCCAGGCTTTTTTAAAAGTGCAAATTGGGGGGAAACTTGCCTCCTCCCCCAAGGAGCTCATCACCCACTTGATCTGCCATCTCCCCCCAGCCAGTGGCATAGCTAAGGCATCTGTCTGCTACCTGGAATCAAAGATTTTGTGGCCACCCCCATGACAAAATCAAACTTAATTAAGTAAATACATAAAAAGTTTGCCCCTTATTGGTTCAAGACACTGTGCTGGGGTGATGAGGGACGGTTGTTCTCCCCCTGCTAAATAGAAGAGGAGCACCACGTGAAAAAGTGCCTCTTTACCAGTTAGCAGGAGTAGCTGTATTATGATACATGGAAATGAGAGCTGACTCATATTCACATCTTACTGGTTCCCTTCTGTATCATAAGAACATCTCTTTGGCTCTCAGAAAAATCAGTCTCATAAGTCAGCTTTGAGTTAAAGTCGGTTTTTGTTCTTTAAGGCAGTTGTATTTTCGTTTTCTGGTTAATTGGCCATAACTTTTGATAAAATACAGTTATTCTAATGTGGTTTGTTTCATTGAATTCTGCATTAAATAACCTTTCTAATGATATATAACGTGATGATATTATTTGTATATACCAAGATTTGCTCAATTTTGGCCACTAGTGTCAAGCTCAGCTTGTTGCCCCCCTAAAGCTTGTTGCCCGGTGTGACTGCTACCCCCTGCACTGCTACCCCACTGGCTTCCTGTATGTCACAGTGGCCCACCAAATGTCTCAGGGAGTACACAAGACAACAAGAGACCTGCATCCCGGTGCCATCCCTTGCATATGGTGTTCTAAGGTAACCCACATCTAAAATCAGGAGGTTGCACATACACTTCATGGCTTGTAACCCATGATGGACTTTTCCTCCAGAAATTTGTCCAATCTCCTTTTAAAGGCACCTAGGCCAGATGCCATCACCACATCCCATTTGTCTTCAGGTAGTCCCCACCTACCATAGGATGCAGTGTGAGGAGCACCTGCATTGCTGCTGTTGGTGGGTGAAAGGATTGGGGCCTGAGTGTGTGTGTATATGGGGGACATCTAATTCATTCCTAATTCATTCCTCCCTTTGACTCACCATTCATTTTTTTGGCTTTCTGCCCCTTTGTTTCTTGTGTCTGGCTCTATAGTTTCTGTCTATTAACCTTTCCACCCCTCCCTGGCTATGCAACATTTTACTAGTAATAATTTAGACCCGTCTCTTGGTCCAAAGGAAAACATATGAGAAAAGCAAGGAGGAAAGGGTGTGAAGCCTTCCATGGTCTGAGGCCTCACTGCGTCCTAAACTTCAGGGTTCTTCCAACCTGGAAAGGAAGAGGAATGGGGCTGAAAGACTGGGGGAAAATGTAGGTGCTTGGAGGTTAAGCCAGTAGTTCTCAACCATTTTAGCCCCATGACCCACCTTCAGCATGGAGCTCAGCAACCCAGATGTTTTGGCATTGGCGTAATGATGCCATCACATCGCTGCCCAAACATCTGGTTTGCTGAGCTTTTGCATTTTTTTAAACACAAAAAGCTCACCTGTGGAACATGTCTTTGTCAGCAACAACACAATGCATCTCAGCCCAGAGGGGGCCAAGCATTCTGCTTTCCGGTCTACAGCCCACTCTGGTCCTTGTCGCGTTGTGTTCTTGTTCATGAAAACATGTTCAATGAGAAAAACACACTCCAGAAGGTGTGCTTTACAAGTAATTAAAAAAAAAACCCGCAACAGCTCAGCAAGCTCATGCCATGTTATGCAACCTGCCAAAAATCAGTTTGTGACCTACTTGTAGTTGTGACCCACAGTTTGAGAGCCACTGGTTAAGCCTGGCGCAAACACAAGATGTTCAGTTGTGTTCAATACAAGATGTTCAATACAATAATGTGTATTATTGCTAACATGGCAATAATGAAGTGAAGGCAAATAACCTTAACTAACCATTTTTTGGTTACCATTTTTTGGTTACCAAACTAACCATTTTTTGGTGCACATAAGCACCTTCATTGTTGGCTTAAACCAGTAGTGCGCAATCTTTAGGAGCCTGCAGACCACTGAGGCAAAAATTAGAATTGTCGTGGACAATGTGGAACCCCCCCCCCTCGTTCCCACCTCACCCCCTACACACAAAAAATGCACAGCCTATCAGAGAGAATGGACCGCCCACAACCACAGCCAACACTTCAGTGCTGGCTGTGGGCGGTCTGATCTCCACCCTCTATGGTGGTCCATGTGGAAATGCTCACTTGCAACATGGAAGTGATTAAAGGCATGTTGTTGTTTTTTTCCTGAGACTGTGTGGACCACTTCTCAGGGTCTCACGGACCACCTGTGGACCACAGGTTGGGAACCAGAGGTTTAAACTAAAGGTGGTGGTGTTTTATTTTCATCTTAATCATTGTTAAATATTTACAGTCACATGAAAGCGTAAGACCCAGTAGTTGAGAGACAGGTTGGAAATAAGAATAAGGGCCCAATCCTCTCCAACTTTCCAGTGCTGATGGAGGCACAATGCAGCCCTGAGGTATGGGAACAAATGTTCCCTTACCTTGAGGTGGCTTCCTTGACTGCTTCCCCACTGCAGGATGCGGCACACACCCCTTTGGTATGCTGCATCAGCACTGGAAAGTTGGATAGGATTGGGCCCTAAGGCAAATTCATGGCTCCTGACAAATGTGACTCAAATGGAACCTTCTCAGATGATGAAAAGGCTTTTGAACTGATTAACACAGTGGTCCCCAAAATGTGGTTTGGGACCCACTGGTGGGTCATGCCCTGATTTTTGGTGGGTAGCATAAGGATGATGGAAAGATCAGATAACTAATTGCCTCAAGCCCTGAAGCTATTCAAAAATGAATGAGTGAATGAATAAACCTTGATTGGGCATAGATAGAGAAATCCTAAAAGCAAACATAATTAGTCCTAATCCCGTTGATCAAAAACGGAGTTAAGATACTAAATTACTAATAAAACATTTACAGTTCAACATAAAATATCAACATTTTTGACAAATTACATTAAGAAAGCTTAGAAATCACCATAAGTAAAAATTTAGAAACTCCCTCTAGCACATCTGGTGAGCAGTCATTAGGAGACACTTCAGTTTTGCCTCATCCGAAAGCCCATTCATTTTGCCAAGAAGTGATATAAGTGTGGCGGGATCTAGTGTGCCGAGGACAATAAAAAAGAACGTGTATGATTGAGTCAACATTTCCCAAATTTCAAGGGCAGAGGCATTCTTTATAGGGTATTTGCCTATATCTGCCTTCTGTGACCTTGGATGGAAACACATTGAATCTTGCCAAGGAGATTGCACGACGTTCAGAAGGGTTGATCAGAATACTCAGATAAGGAGCCATTTGCCCATACTTTAGCGGGATAGAGAAATTAAGAGGGGAGCAAATTCTAGAAGCAAGTTCAAAGAGGTTTTGTGCCTCAATGTCTAGCATTCTTTGCTTCACGCTTTGATAAACTGCAGGGAATGGATAGAAACTTAAAAAATCCAAAGAAAAACCAATGGATTCGATTTTTGATTTAATTGGGCTCTACTCAGATAGCATTCTGGATAGGAGACTGCCTGGTTTCATGTTATAATGGAATTGGAACCAATAGCGTATGGTTAAAAGCCATGCTCTTGATACTAAGAGCGATTGTCTGGTCTCCAAACATAATGCAGAGTATGGTACAGATTTAGGTAAACCCAAGATAGCCTTCAAAAATTTAGCTTGGATACTCTCAAGGGAGTGATTTATAGCACTAATCCAGATAGGGCACCTGTACAGGAGCTGTGCCGCTACTTTGGCATTAAATACCTTGAGAGCAGCTGGTATATAACGATTGCCCTGACTAAAAAAGAATCGATTGGTGCTCTGCAAAGTGACACGGGCCAAGTTGGTAAGCAATTTTCGATGAGTACCCCAGCAAAGATTGTAGTGGAAGTGAATTCCAAGATATTGAAAGCTTTTGACCTGTTCCAGTTTCTCCCCTCCAATAGACCAAGTGCCTGGGCTCCATGATTTTGAAAAAACCATAACTTTGGTTTTCTGAGAGTTCAATTCGAGTTTGTTGCACTTCAGATAGTCAGAAGTTCTATTTAAAAGTCGCTTAAGTCCACTAGGTGTACAGGAAACTAGCACTGCATCATCTGCCTAAAGCAATGCTGGAATATGCATTGAACCTAGTTTGGAAAAATGTCCATCTATCTGAAGCAAAAAGGGGGTAAAATTGTGT
Source organism: Tiliqua scincoides (assembly GCF_035046505.1). Taxonomy (NCBI): domain Eukaryota; kingdom Metazoa; phylum Chordata; class Lepidosauria; order Squamata; family Scincidae; genus Tiliqua; species Tiliqua scincoides. The sequence goes on along the minus strand of NC_089830.1, from coordinate 14,686,421 downwards.
AGAAAAAGATGAAAAAGAGTGGGTGCTAAAATGCACCCCTGTTTCACTCCCCTTTTGACCTGAATTTGGGGAGTCAATTTCCCCAGATGTCAATTTAATTTGGCAGGTGGTGCCTGTATAAAGTTTCTGAATAAGAGATAGAAGTCCAGGGTCTATATTGAGTTGAACTAGTTTGTCCCATAGCAGCGATCTATTAACAGAGTCAACATATAAGTTTTGATTTTTTAAGCCTTGTGTACTTGTCAATCAAATGAGCTAAAACAGCACAGTGATCAATTGGTGAAGATCCTTTTCCAAATCCTATCTGATCCCACCCTGGAAGGCCCAGATCTTCCATCCAGGATAGCAGCTTGTTTAAAAGATGTTTTGCATCAAGTTTTGCCCCCACTGCTAAAAGGCTTATAGGTCTAAAATGGGAGGGATCAGGATGGTCGCCTTTTTTGTAAATAGGCACTATAATAGCATTTGTCCATTCAGCTGGTATTATACCTGTTTGGTCCACCACTGTGAATAATGAGGATAGAATAGGGGCCCACCATTCGGGGTCCACTTTCAGGATCTCTGACAATACCAAATCTGGCCCAGGAGCTTTCCCTTGTTTACTTTGAGAGACTAGCTCTCTCATTTCTTCAGGGGATACAGGAGGCCATGGGGTGGTTGCTGAAGGATTTAAAGTCAAAGATGCTCAGCCACTTTCACCCTCTTGGCAATAGAAGGTGGAGAACAAGCGGCACCACTCGTGTGGGGAGATGACCATCTGAGAGCGAGGTGCAGTTTTCTGAGCAGAATTGGTGATTATACCCCAAAATGGCTTAGAATTTTTATGTTCTATGGCGGCTAGTAGTTTATACCACAAGCGGGAAGCATCACTATGTGGCTTTTCTTGGATCAGTTGTTGCAGCTGCTTCTTTAGAATAAAAGATGTATCGGGAATTTGAATATCCCCTGAATAGCGGTACTGCTGGTAAACGGATCTAATCTGATTTTGGAGATCCATACAATCCCTATCAAACCAAGGGGATATTGTTTGGGATCCCTCCCCTGTAGCACCTTTAGCAGAGGGTATACTAGTGTAGGAGACTAAAGTGGATGAAACCCTAGAGATTAATAACTCATATATCTGAATTAGTTCTATTGGATCTGACTCGTTTAAAAGTGGGATTCTATAGCTCTTGTATGGCTCCGTGTAGAGCAGTTTGCTCATTTTCTGATTAATTGTAGTATTCCACATGATTTTAGGCCTAATTTCATATTCATTTTCAAGCTCTACATCAGGGGTAGAGTACTGGAAAGAACCTCAATCTAGCTTGAGTATGAAAGGAAAATGGTCACTCATTGCTAGATCATCAAGCAAAAAATCAATAACATTGACCTTGAGGTGAAGTGGAACCAAGAAATAATCTATAACACTGGAACCAATGGCTGAAGCAGAAGTGAATTCACTTGAATTGGGGAAATCTACAAGGCCATTTAACCATATTGTATTAAAATTGAGACAGAATCTGGCCAAATAGAGGCCAGCTGCATTCGTTTTATTATCTTTGGAAAATCTCTCTAAAGAAAATAAATCAAGGAGAGATGAATCAGGATCGAAGTTTGCGGCAGTACTGAGCAACGGCTCTGAATTTCCAAGCCTGGCGTTGAAATCCCCACCAATAAGGCAATGGCATGAAGGAAATTCCATGTCTAACTCCTTGACAGTTTTAGAGAAGGTGCTCCAATTCTGGGATAATAATTGGCTGTTCAAGCCAGGAGGAAGATAAACCTTTCCAATTATTAATTGGAGATGGTTAAGAATAAGCTTGACTGCATGACATAATTTGCTAGTTGTCTTGGTGACCACCAGTTCTGAATTGAGCTGGGAAGAGACAAAAATTGTCATCCCCGCTTGCAAACGTCCCTTGGAGCTTATTCTATAAACTGGAATGTTGTAGGAATTAAAACCTTGAAGGTGTAAAGGAATTTGAGACCAGGTTTCCTGCAAAAGGATTATGTGAAAATCACATAAATATCTCTGGAAAGTCTCATCGTTAACCTTGCTACGCCATCCCGCAATATTCCAAGAAAGAAGTTTTAAATATGTCCTTGATGTGAGATCATGTATTGCAGATGTAAGTCAATCTCCCATCAGATTGACTTACATCTGCAATACCTATTCAAAAATCAAATAGCTGCTAATTGACCTGCAAAGAGCTCAGCTTCTGCAGTCTGCAAGGTAGCTGCTAACTCTTTTTTTCTGGGCATTATTGCTTGTAAATAAATCAATATTTTTTTCTAGATGGCCTTTCATTAAAGTCTGTTAAAGCTAGGTGGGTCCCAATAGAGTGTTGTATTAAGAAGTGGGTCATGGTGCTGAAATGTTTGGGAATCTTCTGGATTTGATTTTGTTTATCATTGTTGTACATTGGACTGTTTATGTTTTACGTTCGGTTGTATGTTCTGAACTTGTAAGCTGCTTTGGACATTTTCTTTCACTAAAAGCCCAAGACCATTTTCCATGGAAAAGTGGAGTATAAATAGTTGAATAAACCAAGCAAGATTTGACGCTCAGAGATGTTGCATTGTTTCAGGTCTTTGGTGCATTCCTGACTCCTGAAGAACTCTTGGAAGCCGTGGCCTTCCTATCCGGAGCTGCCCAGAACTCCTTTGAGGTGTTTGATATATATTGCTTGCTCCGTCAACTCCTCAAGCAGTTTGGCGGCAAGGTAGTGAAGGTAAGGAACTGCAAAGATATTATTAGTATAGAAATTTATACCCCACCTTTCCCATGCTGAAGCAATTACCCAAGAGGACTTACAAAGCTCCATAATAAAATACAAAGTATCATGAAAGGTCAGAAGGAAAAACATCCAACAAAGCATTAAAAACATGTTAACAGTAAGCAGTGAAACACAAAACGAAGAAACAAAGTAAGACCTGACACATATGATTGAGCCGTTGGGAGAACAAATAAATCCAGAGAGACAGTCTGGATAGCAAAGAAGGATCTTGGTTTTGAACTGGATCTCTTGGAGTTGTAAATCAATCCCATGCCATTGGGATCCTTGCGCCAGATCCTTAGCATGTTTTGAAGGATATATTTTTGAGCATATCATGCCAGTACTAACCAAAGGACTTTGAAAGACCATATGTCAGGTGAGTGGCCTTAGAGGTGAAAATATAAACCCCCCTCCCCCCCTCAAGTTTAGCTCGGTGTTCCTGAATTCTAAGTTCTGCAATAACCCCAAGTTTCAGCATGGAACAGATGTCAGGTACCAATCCTAATATAGCTGTCATCTCCCAAAAGATACGTATGCAAGAGAGGCAAACCATAAGATGCTAAGGGTTTGTGTGAAATCCATGGCTGAAATCAGTGGTTCTCAGACTTTTTTAGAACTGGGATCTGCTTTTTAGAATGGCAATCTGTCAGGGCTCATCAGAATTGATGTCATTGACCAGGAAGTAATGTCATGGCTGGAAGTGAGATCATCAGACAGGACAATTTAACACCCCTCACATGACAAAGTCAAATCAAATGAATTAAGGGTGCAATCCTAAGCCACTTTCCAGCAGTGACATAAGGGCAATGCAGCTGTGAGGTAAGGGAACAAACATTGCCTTACTTTGAGGAGGCCTCAGTGATTGCCACCCAACTGCAGGATGCAGCACTTGACCTGTTGGCAAAGCTATGCCAGTGCTGGACAGTTGGTTAGGATTTGAGCCTAAGTATATTAAAATGTTACAATAAGTATAAGTTTAAAAAGTTATTTGAACTAAAGAAGAACCCTCCTAACTTTCCCAAGCAATTGATGATCTGTTTCAAGAAAATTCCCCAAATATCCCAAAGGCTGCAATTCTGTCTGCGCTTACCCAGGAGTAAGCCCTAATGACTATCAGTGTGAAAAGCATTTACATAGTATCCTGTTGAAAGTACAGATCCATAACATTTCCCTAAATGTTTCCCTAAATGCAGTCACACACTCTTCTCTCATAGGGAAGAGAGAGATGGAGAGGGAGTTTGGCATGAAGGAGAGAGGACTGCTCTTCTTGTTCCTCTTCTCACTCCATCTCCTTCTTTGTTTTCAAATCCAGGCAGTGGGAGGAGAAAAAAGGTTTAGTAAAGGTTTTTTTAGCAATTGCCTTGGGCAGCAAATCGGTGGGCAGAAACCAACAAATGGAGTTGGGTCGTCCCCCCCACAGGGTGACCAGGTATCTTCTTTATCCAGGACATATCCTCTTTTTAACCTCGTGTCCTGGAAAAGAACTTTAATGTCCTCCTTTTCCCTGTGAGTGGGCCCCTACAGGCAGCACAGAACTGTCTTGTAATTAATGTTATATATAATAAATTATAAGTATTATAGTTTTGAATTTAAGAAGTAATATTGTTTTATGATTGTGCCCTAAGTGTTTAAATTAACCACATGAAATCAATACATGAATGTTCATAGCTTTTATTGTGTCATGTCCTACATTTTTCTTGGAATTCCTACATTTGGGGGTGCCTGATCCTCTTTTTGCCGTTATGACATCTGGTCACCCTCCCCCGTCCACCAATCTGCTACCTGAGGAATTCATCTCACCTGGCCTCATGGATGTTGCCCTGCCTAGGACGGCAACAGCCTCTGAGACATTTTGCTTCTGGGTACCTTAGCAGTGGCCCTTTGCTTTCCTGACAGGTTGAGACATTGCTGGAACACTTCTTTGAAAAGTGTAAAACGGAAAGGAGGGGTGAAAGCAACATGCCCTTCTTAGGTTTTGGCGTGCTTGCAAGTGAGAACGTGGTCCAAGTGGTGAACTTTCTCCTCCAGCATCCTTTCAGGTATCTATTTATTTAAAGCATTTCTCCCTCTCTGTTAGTATTTATAAAAAACCACCCATAGCAGCTATAGGGGATTTCAGCTTGTACTGCCTTGGATGTTCCATTGGGGATCTATGGGGCTTACAGTAGTGCCTAAGGGCCCAATCCTATTCAACTTTCCAGCACTGGTGTAGCCACAATGCAGCCCCAAGGTAAGGGAACAAATGTTCCCATACCTTGAGGAGGCCTTTGTGACTGCGTCCTCACCACAGCATGCAGCGCATGCCCTGTTTGCACGGCTGCACCAGTACTGGAAAGTTGGATAGGATTGGGCCCTAAGTATCACGTCTCTGCACCCCGGACAAACTTAAAGCAGGGTTCCCCACCACCCTCTCTGCCTGCCTACCAGAATGAAGAATACTCTGCTCTGGAGCATCTCTACGGGTGTCCGGTCACATCTAGTTCATGGTTTAGTTTCCTAATATTTCAAACTTGATTTGTATTAGGAGCCAGGAATTGTAGCCTTGTATGCACATAGACCAGCGTTTCTCAATGTTCATCCCACACTGTACCACTTTGCATGATCCACCTATTGGAAGTACCAGCAGAAGTGATTGCCAGTTACTTCTGGGTTGAGAGGCCACATGCCACATGACAAACACCAATCAGGAAGAGGCTCAGGGTGAACAGGAGGGCTTTTTAGAGTAGGTGAAAAGCCTGCTGCTCACTGAGCCAAGCCTCCTACTGAAGTTGGTCACATCAGTTCATTTGTCTTGCTGCCAGAAGCAGATGCCTGGGGGTCCCACAAGTACCATCAGACACAACCTCAAGTATCGCTGGTGGTACACATAGCATTGGTTGAGAAACACAGACATAGGGCGCAATCCTCACCTCTTATGTCAGTACTTTCCAGCACTGGCATAGCGGTGCCAATGGAACATGTGCTGCAACCTGCAGTTGGGTGTCACTCATGGAGGCCTCCTCAAAGTAAGGGAATGTTTGTTCCCTTACCTTGGAGCTACATGGCCCTTAGTGCTGGAAAGCACTGACATAAGGGGTTAGGATTGCACCCATAGGCTCATTATGTATGCGCATGCTTCTGTGCCTGGCTGAGATTTAGTGGCAGTTCTGTGGGCACTGGAGACCTGTACAGGCATTTTATTTTATTTTATTTTTATTGCTTAAACAGAACCCCCCAAAAATAGCATTACATGGATACATGCTTATGAGTTACATACTTAAAAAAGGGGGTGCGGAATGTATATTTATACACACACACATATACAAAGTATCTGCATATCAACACTTCATGCAGCTTAGGTTATTATAGCAAGTAATGGCCTCCAGATCCTCAAATATATACAGTGGCATAGCTAGGTCACTTGACAACTGGGGCCCATAAATTTTTGTCTCCTCATGCAACATAATTATTTAATTATTAATTAATCATATTAATTCTTTCACATTTTTATACCACCCTTCCTCTAAGCAGCTCAGGATGGTGTGTGTGGTTCCTCCCTTTATTTTGTCCTCACAACAACCCTGTGAGGTAGGTGAGACTGAGAGATAGTAATAGTCATGACATGAAGTGAGTAGTAATAATGGCCAGAAAATTAATGCAGTGAATATTTCCCCACAAGCAATAGATGAAATTCTGCATCAAATGGTCTCATGATGGTATTATTCCTAACATGATGGCATTATTCCTAAAAGCCACGCTTTCCAGAATTTTGGTCACTAGGGTGTCAACCCCCCCCCCCCAGATGTCTCATTGGCCTGTTTTGAATTAAGGCAGTGGTTCTCTCATGTTAACACTGGGACCCACTTTTTAGAATGACAATGTCTGGGACCCACCGGAAGTGATGTCAGGAAAAATTCCTGGTCCTGATCAGTAAGTTGATGTAAAAATTGCCCTATCAGTCCAGCTACTCCATCAAAAAGATTCCCTATTGTCCCCAAAATGCCCAGCTCACAATATTGAAATACCCACAAGGCCCAAATGCTCTGACTAAAAGCCCCTCTCTGACCCTTGTCCAAGAATGATACCAGCCAGCATCTAATATCCTTCTCAGAAAACAAGCTGGCTGCAGTATGGGCCCCAAGGATGAACAGAAAGCCATAAACAATGGCAAGAAACAAATCAGGATGAAAGGGTTAGGGTAAAAGGGATGTTGATAGAGCACCAGATCCTCTGCAATGGATAGGTCTGTAAACAAAGTGTCTATGCGCATCAAACTGCCCTTCTCAAATCAACATCCTGAACTGATAACAAATGCCAAATGTTGTTCTTTTGCCTGTTGGTCTGTTAATTTTCCCATGGATGTTCTCCTCTCTTTGTGTGCTCTTGTACCCCTCCCCTATCTAGAATACCCTATAAAACCTGCATCATTGCAGTTTTTTGGGATCCTCCACCTGTGTGTGTGGGGGTCCCGTTTGCAAACGAGTAAAGGTTTACTTTTGTCAGAAGTCCTCTGAATTCTCCTGTCTGTTGTTTGCCGCTCCAAAAATCCAAACTAACAGTGTGCCCATTTGGCATCACTATTAATCTGTAAAGTTGGATTCACTGTGCAGGCATAACTCATTGACTGCCATATGTTCTGCATCATGTATGGGAAAGCCCCTAGCTCAGTGATAGGGCACGCGCTTTGTACATAGAATGACTTGGGTTCAATCCCTGGCATCTGCTGGTAGGGCTGGAAAGTGGATTTGACCCCTCTCGGAAATGCTGAAGAACCATCGCCAGTCAGAATAGGCAATGCTAAGTGAGATGGTATCAGGCAGTTTTGCACTCTCTCTGGGATTCCAGTGTTCATGATTATTACAGTTCTTCTTGCTGAGTTACTGCTCCCTGTGGGTACATCTGACATGTAGGAATGCCAGAAGAAAGTAAGGAATCCTGGGGCTTGTAGTTTGCCAAAGAGCATGCTACATAGGGCGGCAACAAGGCTGACTCCAGGTTGGAGGGGGCCATCAGTAAGGTAGGCAGATGTTGCCACGCCTGGTCCAAGGGACCTATGTCTGTTTTTCAATTCACAGCGCTTGTCAGGAGCACTGGCCGGTGGTGTTTGCCTGTGCCGATACAACCCTGCTCCTTGAAGCCCTGCTGTATGAGATGCGGGGAAAGCCAGAAGAGCAGACAAGTGTGGTAAGAGCTGTGCTGTGGAACTGTGTCACGATTCCCTTCTCCCGGTAGCGTATGAGTATATCCTGCAGCTGCATGCAAGGAGAGAGAAGCCACGGGAGTTGGTACTGAGGGCAAAATCTACACACCAAAATTCACCCTGGAGAATATCAACTTCTTCAATATCAATGAATGTTAATATCCACAACAATCCAGAATATGATTTCAGGGTTTGAACCACAAGTGTGAATGACTGTCCCTCGTGCATGATGTGCTCTCCTTTTGTCAGGAAGGAAAGAGAGAACTGATTTCTGTTGGAGGGACTGCTCTTGATGTGGTATACTCTAGCACAGGGATTTTCAACCAGTGTGTCATGGCACATTGGTGTGCTGCCAGTGGTTCACAGGGGTGCTGCAGGAGTTTGGGAGAGGGTCATTTATCAGTAGGGCCGTTGGGGTGTGCAAGCCCCGCACCTGTAGTGCAATGTGCCTTGTTAATTGTCCAAAAACTGATGGTACGCCTTGACAATTTGAGCACCTTGTCAGTGTACCGTGAAATGAAAAGGGTTAAAAATCTCTGCTGTTGCTGACATCTTTGCAATGTAGCTCTCCATCCAATGCTGGGTTGTTGGCAGAGACCAAACCCCAAAAGATGCATTTTGCAGGAAAGCCGAGATCGGCAGCTTTGTATGAGACTTGAGTTCAAGACTCAGACATCAGTTAATTTAAGAAACATGCATGTGAGTTTGAGAGAATCCCATAGCTAGTCTGTCTAGCTCCATGGCCTTTTGAGGGGAAGGAGGAGAGAGAGCAGGAAGCAAGTAAAGCCTGAGGATTGTCCTCTAGGTATGCTTTACCAGAAGATAGAAAAGATAGAGAGAACACCTTATCCCACTACCATTATCTGCCTAGCCTTATGACCTCCCCGCTGGTACAGCTACAAGAGTACCACTTTGTTGCAAACTCCAATATGGGAGACCTGCCAAGAGACAATATGAAGTGCTCACTGCAGGTGAGAGATTTTTGAACTGTGGCTGAGTGAGAGACAAACCCATCTGACCCCATGGGGATGCCCTTTTCTTCAAGTCCTAGTGAAATGAGTGGAGGCTGTGAAAGAAAAAGAGGCAGGATTCATTCCTATCACTGGGGATTGTGCAGGAAACCTTCTGCCCAGCTGAGTTCATGAACAGGAAGGTGTATTTTTCTCCCTCGGTCAGGTTTGGGCCAACCCTGCCTCAGCTGGAGTTTGGGTTGGTGAGGAAGTGAGGGGAAGGGGGTGGAGGACGAGCCCAGTCCCCGGCAGGTACCAGGCAGATTGCAGTGGAGGACTCCCCCTGCAGCTGAGAGAGATGAGCAGGTGCATACACACAGGATCTCACCCTCTGCTGCATGACATTCTGGTCCAGGACAAAGAAGAAGCTGTAAGAGCACCGGGCATCTCTTTTTCCTTTTCTCCTAGCAACATGCCACCCAAGCCATGAGGAGCTTTCTCTGTGCTGCTGCCAACAAAAGAAGGGTGAGAGAGCAGTTTCCCAAGTTGCTTCTGACTTTGCTGGGGCAAATCTCGGTCTCCTTGAAGGACGGCAGCAATGTGAGGTAAGTTGTCTCTGCAAGAGATCTTTTGGGTTTTGGTGCTAGCTTTTGGATTGACCATGCCAGGTATTGAATCTGGAACACGGTGCTTGCAAGGCATGGAGGCTACAACTCAGCCATGGCCACTTGCCCAGCCCTTTTTTCCTCTTGGACCGCAGTGGCCAAACTCACTACCGCCACACACAGGAAAAGCAGTTCCTGTTTGGACTACATCTTTCCATTCTACCCAGGCGCCATGTGTAATCCTCCATGATTGGGGGACGCTCTGGGCAGTCACATCTGCTGCCTGGCGTCCCAGAAGGCCACGTGACAGGACATTCAGGCACATGCGACTGCCCAGAGCATCTCTGTCTCCTAATCGTGGAGGACCACATGCAGCGCCCAGGCTGAACGGTAAGGTCTGCTCACCGGGCGCACAGATTTGTTGGAATCCCGGATTTGGCACCCAGGCCGGGGTTCCCTTGGACATGCGCTCATCTGGGAAATTGACCTTACAATCTCACACTCTCAAAATAAGAAGAAGATTACTCCTGAGCCAGCAACTTGTTCCATTTCTGACTTAAATGAAACTCTTGGATTCTATAGAAGTGGGACCCTTAGTCACACTCCTGGTGTATCTGTGGCAGTGACCCTCCTGGTCTTACTTCTTTTATCTTGCTTGCAGAGAGCCGCTGAAAACACTCCAGCTTCTCTGTAACATCGTGAGAATCGTGACAGAGGAAACCGAGTGCTGGGATCAGCTGAGCAGTCCTCAATCTTTTAGTGAGGGATTGTCCAGCTTAGTAAGGTAGGAGGAAGACTGCTGGGTTTCTCAAAGAGTGTCAGATAGCTGAAGTTGTGGGATGTGAATGTGCATCATTTGTCTTCCACTGACATCTTTAGTGCCTCTTTTTCTTTTCCTTTCTTTTTTTTGCATGGTCCTGTTACCTATTCCAGGATTCTCCTTTCCAGCTCACACTCCTTGGTCCCTGGCATCATTCAGTTCCTTCTGCTTATCTTTGGGGCTGAAGAGCATGCATGGCTCTATGAAACAGCAGTGATGCTCTACCACAAGGTGAGGGGTACTGCAGTAGTTGAGAGGCTTCATTAGTGGCGATGCACCCTGCAGCCTTTCCCTGGATAGGATTACGCCAGTGGTTCCCAAACTGTGAGTTGTGGCTTCCCAGGGAGCCATGAAAACCAGCTAGGGAAGCCACAGAATCTTTGTGAAAAACCTGCCTCTATAGAATTGTAGCCTTAATGGAGAGCCACGGCCAATGGCCCAGTAGATCAAATGAGCCATCAGTCAAAAAAGTTTGGGAACCACTAGATTAGGCCATGTAACTGCTATGGAAACCAATGGTCCTAAAGATTGGTTGGCATGTGGATGGCAAATTATGGGCACCATTACAGGGCATCAAATGATCAGTTAGAGTCTACTTGTGTTTACAGAGGGGTGTGTGAATTTTATACCCTCTGGGCTGGCTTTGCCCTGAATCTCTGACCTCAAGGTCAGGGAGACAAGGCATGTGAATGACTTGGAATTCACTCTTTGAGTCTTTGCTTCAGCTTGCAGAAGAGACTGTGATAGATGTTTCTGGGTGTGTCCAGGCAACTCTATGCTCTAAACTTCTATCCATTGCCTGTTCAGTTCAACTGATACAGTTCCTTCCAGCAAATCTTGAGAATTGTGATGGCACTGCCAATGCAAGAGTTTTCTGGCTCCACTCACAGAAATAAAGTTCCCAGGATGCTCTGAGGAGAGGAAATGGCTTTTCACCAAATTTAAACCAGTGATATAGCTGTGCCCTCTGCATCTGTATGTGGTGGATAAAGCCATGAACACTCATCTGCAAAGAGCTCAACAAGGTGAACCAAAGTGTTCACCCCAATTAATTTGCTTCTGTTGTCCTCCTTGGGCTTTCAGTTGCTCCTGAACCGTGTGAAGGAGCTTGGAAACATCATGTCAAAAGACTCTCTCCTTCAGTGGCTGGATCATGGGAAACTTGGGGTTCGGAAGCTGAGCCTCAGAGGACTTTCTTCCCTGATCTTTGAATCTGATTTGGTAAGTCATCCTCGAAAGACAGGGATAATAAAAATGTAACTCCTCAGATAGTTGGCCGGCACATGCACAGATTCCATTCTTGCATATCCACAGGGACTTTGACAGAAGATTGCTGGGATGGGTATACTCCTCTCTGCACCTGTCAGGTGGTGGGAACTCTGTAATAAAAGAAGCTGCACCCATGATAGTTCAGTTCAGTTCCTCTTTATATGTGCATTTGCTGATGTTCGAGGGGCAGAATTGCTACCTACTTCTAGTTATCTGACTCTGTTCTCATTACCTGTGAATATAGTGTTGGTGCACTGGGATGGGGAGCAGTGCAGCTAAGAGCAGGCAGGCAGGTGGGGGCAAGAGAGGTTGCATGAGGAGGAGGAGAAGAGACAGTGGCCTCCTCGTGAGCAGAAGGCAGTGTTGGTGCTCTGCAGGGCTGAGAGGAAGAGACAGTATACAGTATATGGCCAACAGTATATGGAAGGAATGGGCGTAATTGCATCCAGTCAGTTTTTTAGAAAGTTGTCTACTTTAGGTCAGTTTTGGATACCAAAGGGACTTTGGGATTGGCCCATGGAGAATGGTTGGGCACACTTGTGTCCACTTCCTGACTTGCCCTACCATCTTGGGCACCATCTTGGGGACTTGCCGCTGAACCTTCAGAATGGCGATGATGAGAGGCCAATGGAAGGGTACCTGAGGGCTGCTCTGGGGCAAGCCTAGGTAAGGAGCCAAGAGTCAGGTTGAGGACGAGGACAGGTGAAGCTACCCCCTTCCCACTGCTGAACTATGAGGCTTGTTGTTGGGTCAGCAACCTTGAACTAGTCAAGGGACAGCCAGCACAGAGGCGGAAGCATCAGATGTTGATGAGCCTTCGCTATCACCTAACCCTATAGACATCAGGTTCATAAAGTGCATAGAGTATATGTTGAAGAGGTTTCCCTGGAACCGAACCCCATGTTTCCCATAGGCTCAATGATTCAGTATCTGCTAGCACGGTATCCACTCGATTTTCCAGGAACCTACCCTAGAGGATAACAAGAACTGACTGTATATATTTAAATGAGCCACCTCTTTTGTTTTAGATGAAGAGCTCCTGGTGCATACAGCTGGCTCTCTTCAATCAGCTGGGTGTGAGCGAGCCAGAAGCCCTCCCCAAAATTTTGGATGTGTTAGAGAGCACCTTGTCCTCTATCACAGGGGAGGAAGAAACCAGCTACATCAGAATGTTGTCTGCAACCTACTCTGCTCTTGTTGACCATGTGAGTGTTTTAGATTGTCATTTCAGACACTGTACAGGTGACCCATGGAGTTCCTTGGTACTGGGCACGCTATCAAGAGTGTGTGTGCTAAATTCAGGAGAAGAGACATGGGCTCCTCATCCTTGTAGCCACAGACAATGAAGGGCTAAAACCAGAAACAACATCTCTGTTGCACATTGTCACCAGTAATTTAGTGTTGGGAGAATTAGAACAGATATAAGAAAGTATTTATTTATTTATCTACCCACCCACTCAGTAACTGTAATTATTCTTTGTAACTCCTTACCACAGGATGTGGTGATGGCATCTGGCTTAGATACCTTGAAAAAGGGATTGGACAAATGTAAGGAGGAAGAGTCCATCACAGGTTACAAAGCATGATTGGTGTGTGCAACCTCCTGCTTTTAGAAGCAGGCTACCTCAGAATGCCAAGTGCAAGGGAGTGGCACCAGCATGCAGTCTTGTGTGCTTCCTGAGTTATCTGGTGGGCCTGTGAAATACAGGAAATTGGACTAGATGGGCCTTTGGCCTGATCCAGCAGGGCTCTTCTTATGCTCTTATGAGAATAGAAACCTGGCAAGTATCAATCTCTGGTGACTCTTCCTATTTGTTTCCTATTTGCAGGAGGAAGCAAGCGTCCGTGCCCTAGTGATAAAGCACTTGTGGTTGCTTCGGAGCCGGAAGGGGAAACAGTGGCTCCCACATACAACAGAAGCAGCCATTTCTGAAATGGTGAACATTCTTGTTCATCTCCAGGATAAGAGTGAGGTGGTGGAGGTGAGTGGCCACCTGCGTGACTTACATTAGCAGGAGAGAGGAATCACCTCCAAGAGCAGGGACCAAGACTCTTGTTGCCGGGGGTGACCTGCCATTGACTGTTCTGGGAAATTCTCCCATGTTGTAGCTCAACTCTTGCTTGCTGTGCCCGTGGGGGAAGGATGATGCTAAGGATAGGCAGGGCAGGCCCAAGACCTCCTAAGGCAGCATGCCAAATATTGTCCCCCTTTAACTGATGATGTGCCAGTCTCTGTTCCTCCCCTTCCCCATGTTCTTGTTCAACTCTCTCCTGCCCTCCAGCTTTCTCTTCCTCTGCTCTTCTCTATCCCTTCTTCCCTTTCCAATGCAGGGAGTGGAAGGAGGAGGAGGAGGAGCAGTGGAGGTAGGCAGGCAGGCAGGCAGAGATGGGCAGCCCCACCAATCTGCGTTAGCTGGCCTCATGAATGGGCTGGCCCTGCTCAAGGGTTTCTTGTACATGTTGGCTTCGCAAGACTGACCACCGTCTTCGGCTTCATTCCCCCTGCAGGTCCTGTCTGGACTAATTTGCTTCCCTCTCTGCAGTGGCGTCACCAGGGTTTGTGTCACCCGGTGCGGGACGCCAGCGCATCACCCCTGTGATGGATCTCCTCCCATGCGACGGGGGGGGGGCAATGCATTGAGTGGCATTGTACCATCACCCCACCCCCGCTGTTTTTTTTATAACTTTTGATGGAAAAGAGCTAGTTTAAGGTTTGTTTCATTGAAGTTACATGAACTTCATACATGAAATTATGCTTTGATTGATATATAACATGATTGTATTATTTGGAAATACAAAGATTTTAAAAATTTGGGTGAGTAGTGGTATCACTCCCCGTGCACGTCACGCAGTGTGGCCCGCACCCATCTAGCAATGCCATTGCCATTGTTATATCTTGGCTTTCTGACATCAGAAAATATACAGGTCCAGTCTTGTTATACACGGATTTGACTCAGCATGAATGGCCACTGCAAATGAGAAGGAATGTGCTGATCCCTGGAGAAGGGGGAAAATGCATGCCTTTAAAATCAGTTTAAAAATCTGAACAGTTCTTTAACAATAGCCTCCTTAATGAGAGGGGAGGCAGCTGGCTGACAATCCATCAATCCTTCTCTCTCCAGGTGACCCCTCCCTTCCCCCTGAGCACATGAAAGACAGGTGATCACTTTGCATTGGTGAAGGGAGGGGCTGACTGAATTGGAGGACTGATTGATGGATTGTCTTCTTAATGATCTTACATCACAAAGATCAGCAAGGCTGTTTTTAAATCACCTGAGCCAAAAAACTTTTTTTAATTTTTTTTAAAAATTGATTTGCTATAGTACGTTTTTTTGCCATCCACTTAAGTGCTTGGAATGGAACTCACGCGAATAATGAGGCTTCACCTGTAGATCTAGCGCATGTTTTCCAGCTCAAAGCTGACATGAAACAAACCTGTTTCCAGTCCACTCGAAGTACCTGAGAAATAACCAGTTTCCACTGTATTACTCTTTTCTTGCAAGCTAGCTAGCTGAATGCTTGAATAGTTTAGTTTTCCTATGTACGTACATTTGTACTCCGACCTTTCTCTAAGGATCACACAATGGTAGACGGAGATCTAGACATTTGCCCAGCATGCTTCAGTCCTAAATAGCTCTTTGATTAACCTCTCCAGGCCTTGTGTCTTGCTGGCACATCAGGGAGAAGGCGCCCCAACTAGGGGTGATAGGGTCCTGCTGCAGACGTAGACATAGGGTACCTTACAGCCTGATGCTATGCGGCCGCTGTGCTGATTGCTCAGGGCTGAGTGCGCTTTGTCTGCTGATTCCAATGTGCCATCATGTTGGAGAGGTTAACTGTGTGTGTGTGGGGGGGGTGAGATGGTTGGCCACCTTCAGTCTCGAAAGACTATGGTATAAGCTTACAGCAGGCGGTATTCCCAGGCGGTCTCCCATCCAAGTACTAACCAGGCCTGAGCCTGCTTAGCTTCCGAGATCAGACAAGATTGGGCATGTGCAGGGTAACAGACCTCTGAAAGACTTACCCGCATGGCATGACTCCTCTGCAGGGCTATACCAGCTACTTCATGGGACTCCTATGAGCTACACAAGCTACGTTGCCAGCTTTGGAGCCACTGGGGGCATGTACAGCTCAGAAAGGGATTTTGGGATCTAACTTTATCTATCCCACCTTGCTTCCCTCCCCCCTTTTTCAACCTCTCTGCTGGTGAGGTTGTGGCCAGGGACTTTCTTCAACCTGTTGGTGGTGGGGCATGGCTTTCTGGTGTACTGCTGTGCTTGTGTCAGTGCAGCACCTGTCAGGCTTCTGCACTGGTGGGGCTGCCTGTGTGCTGGTGTGTGTGGCAGTATGCTGGTGATTCCCCTGGCTAGGATTGTTTCCTGAGGTTTCCATAAGAAGCCTTCCATAGGAGAAAAATTCTTCTCCAGTGCAAAGGACGCCTTAGGACAGAGTTCTCCAAACTTTTTGGCCAGAGGGCCACATCAAATATCTGGCACGGTATTGAGGGCCGGGAAAAAAATTTAAATGTAACATTTATATAAATAAATCAGAGATGGAACTTAGATGAGTGAATAAATAATGAATGGGCTCATTCATTCAACCTCTCCGGCCCTTCAGACCAGAAGCCACCCTCCAGACGCAACCAGAGCACTGTTCCAGTCATGTTCCGCCAAGTGGGCCAGAGGCTTTCAGGAAACAAGAGGCTGGTAGTGTGCCAGATAGAGGCTCTCCATGGGCCACATATGGCCCCCGGGCCAGGGTTTGGAGGCCCCTGCCTTAGGATATGAACTTTTTTGACTCCATGTGCTGCAGGAAGCAATGGCCTATCTCAGAGTGCTGGTCCCAAGAGTGAGGAGGTACGTGAAATCCCAAAGCCACGACCTTCACTTCGTGCTCTACCATGTTGCCAAACATTTGGTAAGTCTTTGTTGCTGCCTTCCCAGGGTACCACTTTAAATCCCACCTGTTCGTCAAGAATAGAGTAGAACTACTTACAAAGCTTTATCTTACTGAGCTTTATCTCAACAAAACTCATACAGGTATAATATCATTAGCTGAGGATTTTTCACCTTCAATTTTATTTCAGTGTGATGAGAATGGTCCTTTAAATTAAAGGAAAAACATCCTTTAACAATAGCCTCACTTACCATTGTAATCTCTCTCCAAGGGCTTAGAGAGGCTTCACTCCCAGGCAAGCAACCCCTGCCTTCCCCCTGGAGCACTGAAAAGAATACAAAGGGAAGTGATTATTGCCTCCCTCTTTGCATTCTTTCCCTGTGCTTCAGGTGAAGGGAAGTGTCACTGCCTAGGAGTGAGGCCTTTCTAAGCACCTGGAGAGAGAGAGAGAGAGAGAGAGAGAGAGAGATTGTCTGCTTTCTGCTTCTGCTCTCCCTCACAATGTTAAGTGAAGCTGTTTTTAAACCACTGAGAAAAGGGACATTGTTTTTTAAATGGATTTCATTTAGCATGATTTTTGGCATCCGCAGGGATTCTCAGAACGGAACCCTCATGGATGCCAAGACTCAACCTGTATAAATTTTCTCATATACCATGGGGAATTTCCACATCACACTATAAGGTAGTATGATGTTCGTTGTCCCATAGTCCTCTAGTGAAATTCATAGATGAGCATGGATTTGAACCCAGGTCTGCTTAGTCTACATCCAACTTCATGGGTTTCACTAGTTTATTTGTGATAGAAGGGTGGTAGGATCAGTACAGAGTGTTCCCTTTGCACAAATATGCCTGATGCCAGTTCTCATTGTTATTTTCTGCAAGACCAAGACCTACAGCCCAGATCTCATTAGGGGTGCTGCCCTGAGCTGTGTGTTCCATCCTTGTGTGAAGGAGGCAGCAATATTCAAGGTGGCAGCTTGCTTTGTGGGTAAGTCAAGGAGCATCCCTCACTTGAGTGCTGAACATCAGCCCCCACCCGTTTCTCTAATCCAATAAGCAGTGTGACTGTTTCAAAGACACCCCCTCTTTTTCACCTGGCAGATCCTCCCAAACTGCAGAGCACCCCTGAAAACCATCCTAATTGTTGGAGACTATTTTTGCTTGTTTGCATTTTGGCAAAAGTGTATTTTGGCTTAAAAAACATTAGGTCAGCATTTGGCTGTGCGAGAACTTGTGATATCTGGGTGACTGAACAGAGAAGTCCCTTTGATTCAACAGGTCTCTTGGTGCAGAAACTAGAACCCAGTGCCAGGAACAGGGGACCACTGGCTTCTCTACAAGAATAATTTATACAAGTGGTTCCCAAACTGTGGGTCAGGACCCAGTGGTTGGTTGTGACCTGATGTTTGGTGGGTTTTATGTAGGAACATAAAACGGGTCATTTCCCCTTAAGGGGAGTGACCTAGTAATGGATGCCCCGGCAGTGCCACAGTAAACCAAAAGTCACTCCAATCTTCAGATCCGAGTGAAATGAAGCTTGGGGGAGACCCGCAGAGGGAGCTGCAGGCCTCTCGGACCCTCTCCAAGGCTGGCAGACCCCCTCAGGTAGGCAAGCTTCTGGGTGCCTGCGGCGCCACTATTACTGCGGTGCCACTGGGGCACATCCCCTCTCTCAGTCCCTGCCACTTACAAGCAGTTCTTGGACTCCCAGCGAGTTTGAGAACCGCTGAGCTATTTCCTCAAGCCCTGAGGCTATTCAAAAATCAGATACTGTAGTTACATATTACCCTACAAAGAGCCCAACTGCTGCAGTTTGCAAGCACGTGTAAATATAGGGAGATAAATGTTTCAGGGTCTTTTTCTGGTTATTATCCCTTATAAATAAATAGATTTTTCTTTCTAGACCTCTTTTTTTAAAGTCTGGTAAACCTAAGTGGGTCCTGATAGAGTATCGTTTAAAAAAGTGGGTCCTAATGCTTAAAAGATGCCCCTTGTTTATTGCCTCTCGGTACAGTACATGTGCCCCACAGGGAGAACACTGGTCTCAGCTCACAACCTCCTAAGGAAGTGACTCTCAAACTACTCGCACCAGGACCTCCTTTTTAGAATGAGAATCTATCAGGACCCACCGGAAATGATGTTCTGAAGTGACATCATCAAGCAGGAAAATCTTTCTTTCTTTCTTTATTTTAATAAATGCAAATACAAAAAAATTAAAAAGAATAAAGATATTACAAGTTGTGTGGCAAGTGTGGAGATCTCAAGCTACATTTCTTTGTTCTACTACTACAAATCATACAAAAAAGTTAGTCATCAAATCTTAAACAATCTACACTTATTTAAAAAGTACATTTTCAACACAAAAAGAAAAATGAGAAAAACATAAAAGTTAAATCCCCTATCTAATCATCAAAGCCATAGATTATTTGACCCATTCTCCCTTCAATGCGCAAGAAGTCCATGAATGGTTTCCAATTGTCCATAAAAGTTTTTACTGGCTTATCTTTAAGAAGTATTGTAAGTTTATCCATTTCTGTCAAATTCAATACCTTTAGCCAGTGTTCTTCCACTACAGGTATCTCTGGAACTTTCCAGTATTTGGCATACGATATTCTTGCAGCAGTTGTCATCTATAAAAACATAGTTTCATAGTCTTTCTGAATTGAATCATCCAATATTCCCAACAAAATAGTGTCTTGTTTCATTTGTAAATTTACCTTAAATGTCAACTGCATTTGCTGGTCTATCAAAGTCCAATATATTTTTGCTTTTGTACAAGTCCACCACATATGGTAGAACATTCCTTCTTGTCTTGTACACTTCCAACATCTATTTGGTATATTAATACATTTTTGCCAGTTTACCTGGAGTCAGACACCATCTATACATCATTTTATAAAAGTTCTCTAAGATTTGCATTCAATAAGCAGGAAACGTTTTCACAGTCATAGGCTGCAATCCTACCTGTGCTTATCCAGGAGTAAGTCCCATTTACTGTGTTACATTCTAGCCTGTAAAAAGTACAAGTTTGTCACATTTCCCCAAATGGTAGCATCAAGTCTAATATAGTAAAAACAAAATATTGAAATGATATGGGGAGCCACCTGAAATTGGCTCTCAGTTCACCTAGTGGGTCCTGACCCACAGTTTGAGAAACACTGACCTGGGGAGATCTCTGGCAGTCCTTGGTGCTGTCTTGACAGTCCAAGAATCAACATTCCGTCCATTGTCGATGGCAACACCATGAAGGAAGTCCCAAAAGGCATCCCCTGAGCACTGAAGCTGTCCTTCAAGATGGGTCTCTCCAGAGGTCTCATGGCACTTTACAACCACTTCAGAGCACTCCCTCATAAGCTAATACTGATTCAGGTTGGTTTTCCAAGAGTAACTTCCTATTTATTCCACTGTCTCTCTAGGACACCTGGCTCATATTAATGGGAGCTTCCTAAGAGCAGAAGATTTTCCTGCCTACTTCATGTGTAAGTGAGGAGTGCAGCTTTGTCCTTTAATAAACTCCCTATATTTTTTAAGGATTTTGTGGTCCAAGTTCATCCAGGAGGGAGCAGGTTCATCACTGGTCTCTGATAATCTCATTACATGACTGTTTTAACTTCCAGAAGAAAAGGAACCCACTAGATTTTGGGGCTCTCTGTTCACCAAGGAGGGAGGGTCCCCAAGGTAGCCTCCTTCTGACTCAGCTCCCTAGGTGGCAGAGAAAGCTATCATTTTTTCCCAGTTAATCCCAAACGGACCAATAGGAAGAATAGAGTGGACAGCAAGAGATCAAGGGCCGTCACTAACTGCTAGGCTTTGAGTCCTTTTAACCCTTCTCTTTCATCACAATTTACATTCAAATACACATTTTTTAGGGGGAGGGGAACAAAAACAGTGCACAATTATTGTGTAC
Source organism: Tiliqua scincoides (assembly GCF_035046505.1). Classification (NCBI taxonomy): domain Eukaryota; kingdom Metazoa; phylum Chordata; class Lepidosauria; order Squamata; family Scincidae; genus Tiliqua; species Tiliqua scincoides. Next base: position 14,666,036 of record NC_089830.1, on the reverse strand, counting down.
CTTGGTATCTGTTGATTTTGTTTTGCTTTTCTATTGACCTTATTGGGAGGGGGGGGGGTTGTTTAAACTTCATGATTTATTTATTGTATATTGATATATTTTTAAGTTCATTGTAATTTGTTTTTTTCTGGAATTTTAATTTGTGATTGTGACCCACCCTGGACTTCCTGTTGTTCTGGAGAAGGGCAGGATAGAAATCTATTGAAAAAATAAATAAAAATTGCGTGAAGCTGTCTTTTTCTGCCCACTCATAAGGCACAGTTAGATAGAGAGGTCAAAAAGCAGAGAGGGCAGTGGTGGCTTGGGATGGACTGAGGAAGTTGGAAAGAAAAGGGGATTTCCCGTGCATGGAGATAGGCACAAACAAATAAGAGAACAAAACAGACTTTGTAGTTAAAAGAAGAAAAAGGTCCAGCAGGCATCTCTGATTGATTGGCCTTCTCTCTCACCCATTCAGGTCTTGAAAGCAGGGATGTCAATGAGGAAGGCAAAGTGGTTGGTGCTGCCACCAAGGCCATTTTACAGCGGGTCTTCATCAAGCACAGCAAAAAAGGCATCCAGGGCTTTATGTGCCACTGTGCCAGGCTGTGTTTGCCAACAGGAAAGCACCCTCCAGAATACTACAAGGAAGATCTGGTGAGTACAATATGTGCTTTGAATTCGCAATCAGTCAAATACCTGCAGAATCATGACCATGGCTGATGTGGAAGTATAAACCACATTTAGGCCCTGGAATTCAGCAGTGTCGGAATGAGTGTTCTGGTGTCACTAGGTGCTTTCTGTCTGTCACAGAAGGGAGCATATCACATATTATCATAATACTTCATTAGCTCCTAAAGTCTTGACTGGAATTCAGACTCCTGAGACTCTAAATAAAAAATGCCCATCTAAACACCTGGCAGAGTGTGAAAATTGACATATTAATTAATTAAAAAATACAATTTTCAGATGAGCCCTGAAGCTAAATACTCTCTTAACAAAAGACAGAAGAAAAGAGGGAAGACCCTTTGATTCAGCAGCACAAGGAAGATTTTGACACAAATGATTTCGTGCAAGGAATTGTTGGCCTTGGTCTCCTCTGCTCACCCTTTTCCTTCTTCTCTTTATTTCTTTGCCTCTCTTTTGCACTGTCTCTCTGTCTGCCTCTGCCAAATTCCCTCCTGTTTCCCTTATTCTTTGCAAGATCATCCGCTCCCTAGTCTGATCATGGAAGAGGGTCACCTTGGGCAGTCATTCTCTGAACACCTTGGGTGCCATCTGTGCTGAGGTGGGGTGGGCTACTTCTGCTGAGAGGATCTCTTTGGCTGTGGTGCCCTACCTGTCAAATGCTCTCCCAATGGAAGCTCATCCGGTTTCTACCTTGTCTGATTGGGTACCAGGCAATAACCATTTTTATTTTGCAAGGTGCTTAACTGGGTTAGAATAGATGGTTTTAGTGCTGCCACTTTATCTGCTGTTTTTATCTTTGTGTTGCCTCACTGTTAGGAGGTAATTTGTTTTCTTATTAAATTTACTTTTAAACATTTCTATCCTGCCTTCCTTGCCTCTGAAAAGCAAACCAACAAAGAAAAAAATGAATTAAAAAGCAAAACAATATAGACAGTGTCGGTTGCCATTACTGAGTTAGGTGATCAGTGGCCGTGCACTGAGCAGGGGTTTGAAATAAGAGCCCAATCCTAAACCCTCCGAGCAATGGCACTGGGTGTCACCAATGTACTATAAGGCACATCTACATCACACAGTGAAGAATGTCCATGAGCCCTGGGCCTCAGCGCCAAGTAGAGATGCCAGGGGTGTTGGCAACCTACAGTCTCGAAAGGCTATGGTATCGCGCACTGAATGGTGGTTCTGGAACAGCGTCTAGTGTGGCTGAAAAGGACGATTCGGGAGTGACAATCCCTTCCACACCGGGAGCAAGTGCAGTCTGTCCCTGGTCTGTCTCCCTGGCTGTGGGCCTTCCTTCTTTGCCTCTTTGCCTCAGTCTGTTGGCCAAGTGTCTCTTCAAACTGGGAAAGGCCATGCTGCACAGCCTGCCTCCAAGCGGGCCGCTCAGAGGCCAGGGTTTCCCACCTGTTGAGGTCCACTCCTAAGGCCTTCAGATCCCTCTTGCAGATGTCCTTGTATCGCAGCTGTGGTCTACCTGTAGGGCGCTTTCCCTGCAGGAGTTCTCCATAGAGGAGATCCTTTGGGATCCGGCCATCATCCATTCTCATGACATGACCGAGCCAATGCAGGCATCTCTCAGGACTGTGTTGTTTGGAACTTTGTCCTGCCAGGTGATGCCGAGGGTGCGCCGGAGTCAGCGCATGTGGAAAGCGTTCAGCTGCCTCTCCTGTTGTGAGCCAAGAGTGCACCCAAAGGTAAGTCACGACCCCAGGTGGTGGTGCAGGTTTTTGGGGAGGGGGAAGGCATTCCGGGGCGGGGTGCAGGAGTGACAGGCCCAGGGAGGGGTGGGACTGGTGAAGATTCTTTCCTCCATGTCAGGCTGCAAAGTGGCGGTTCAGCCAGCGCAGACTTGAGTAGCCCCATTGCGGGGCCTGTGCCCTGGCTTGCCCCTGCTCTTCAAGTTCCCTTCCAACTCTAACAGCATATGCTTCTTCCATTCTTCAAATGAATAAAATCATTCCTCATCTTTCCAGGAGCTCCCTGCTGGATCTCAATTGGATCCCTGCAAATGACACACGGAAGCTGACACCTGTGCCCAGCGGCAGTCTTCCGTCCCTTCTCTCCCTCCTGTAGTTCACCAGGTGAGCCGGCAGATTTTTCAAAGCACGCTTGGAGCTTGATTGGCTCTTCTTGTTTCACAGACTGCTAAGCAGCACTGCTGCCACCTTTTTCTCTGGCTGTGCTCCTGGGCTTGTCTTAGGAGCACAAAGATCTCCCATTTCCTTTCTGATGGTCAGAGCAGAGCCCTTGACGAAGGCTGGGAAGGTCCGTGGATGTTCAGAAGCAAGAGTTGGCTAAACCCCTAAAAGAGACAAAGGGCACAATCCTAACCGTGCCTTGGGCCACAAGTTTATTGCGCCGGCCCGGGAGGGTCGCTAACGTGCCAGAAGCCACAAGGAGATGCGCCAACACATGGAGGCTGAATCCAGCCTCTGTGGCGGCTTCCCTGCTGAGTCTTGCGATGGCCTGGGTGGGCCGATGCAAGAGTGAAAGGTAGGCGTGGGGGAGGCAGTGGGCGTCAGGGAGGAGGCAGGACAGAGGCATTCCTGGGTGGGGTGTGGGTGAGCAGTGGACAGCCCCAGGGGTGGGTGGGGGTGGGCGGGCAGAGAGAGATAGTTGGGCTGGGATCCGGCAGTTATGCCAGATCCCAACCCCTGTTCCCAGGGAGAACGGAGCAGTTTGAAGCCACTGCGCTCTCCTTGGATTTGTGCCACCTCCAGAGGTGGTACAAATTCAAGGAGACCCATACTGGCCAGCAGCTGTTACCCAGGGGTAAAGCGAGAGACAAGGGCAAGGATGGGAGAGTGGAGGCAAATGTAGGGGTAGGAGCTAATAAATAGGCCAGGCCTGAGTAGATCTGGGATGGGATGGGCACATTGGTGTGGGTTCCGTCCCCCTTCTTGAGTTTTCAGCCTCTCTGCTCCTCTTTCTTGCAGATCCCCCTGTCGTCATGCTGTCGGTGCGGCCGCAAACGGTCGCCGAGGGTGGCAAAGTGAGCTTTCTCTGCACGGCCACCTCCAACCCGGAGCTGACAGGCGACAGGTAAAAAGGCCAACAGACTCCAACCTCCCAGAGATCACACATCAATAGTGATGTTGCTGCGATGCCCTCTACTGGCAGCTTTGGGGATTACAATGAGCCGGGCTCGTCTGATGCCAGTGCATGCCTTCGCAGGTGGGCCAAAGGAGATGTGCCCATTCCGGAGGCCAACGGGGACAGCGATGAGGCGATAGTCAATCAATCGTTTTTCATGGAGCCCGTGTCGTGCGAGGGCTCGAATGCCGTTGGCAGCACACTGGTGGATGTGCATTGTAAGTGAAGGAGGCAGGTTGGGTCTGTGTATCCTGGGATAGGTGGGAACACTTTGGAAGAGGAGGATGGACAAGGAGATGACGAGGGTGACCTTGGTGCCAGATTGGTGCCAGATACTGAGTGTGGGCAGGTCAGATGTGGGGCTCCCCCCACCAGGATCTTCTCTCCTGTAACCCCACTTGCCGTTCCAGCAGGTAGACCTCAAAGGCCTCCCACCTGCGACCATCATCGTGGTAAAAATTAGGCATTTGTGCCATATTTTTGACACATTCACAGCTGAGTTTGCACCCAATTAGAGCGAGGTGACTAATATATCCATTACCTTTGCATCAATTTGCATATGAGTAAAAATAACCATTTCTGAAGCAAGAAAGCATGCTTAATTTGTTTTTTTATATTATGCACACGGATCAAGACCCTTAATTGACTATAAAGCTCCCCCCAATTAATTTTATAAGTACTTGTATGAAGCAGCACAGGCAGATGTGTATCTACATACAAATTTTTTGAAAACAAGCTATTTAATACATGCATAAACACACGTTCATTCACACTATTGAAGACAACAGTGTATAAAACTGCAGATTTTAAGAAGAATGTTTAATGAACTGCTTGTCAACCAAAAAGCCATTCACAAAGAAGGCAAGCGCTGTCTTTAAAAGAAAAAAAAGAAAATCCACTCCTGGGACCTTCTGCATGGAAAGCAGGTCTCTACTACTGAGCGATGGGCCCCCCTAACCCCTGTTTTCCTCTTTTTTCCTGCAGTTGGAGCCCGCCTTATCTCCCAGCCCAAGCCCCTGACTGTAGGTGTTGGTTCTGATGCCTCTTTCACCTGTACCTGGGCAGGGAGTCCACCTCTCACCCTAGCCTGGACCAAGAAGGAGTTCAGGTTCCCAAGTTGTGTGTAATTTACCAAACACAAATCTGGGAACACCAACCTCTACCCCCTCCTGTTGTCTTGTAGCACAGTGGGCCAGGTGGAAGACCATGGTGGTAGTAAGAGAGATATAGAACCTTTGCTTTATTCTGACTGTCTGCCAAGGTCAACGGGGGGCACCCCTTTCTGCCTTCCTCCCCACCTGAACTGAGCCTGTGAACACACAGGACACAGTTTTGGTTGTGGCACCAGGAGACCCACCCACTTTGAATCCTCAGAAAAATTGTGAAGCCCTTCTGTCCAAACAGGCCTTCAGTTTAGGATGTTCTGTTCCCTGGTTAGATAACTGAGGCTGGGTATCCTTTTTTGGGCTGGAAAAAGAGCACTGATCCCTTCATTTCAGTAAATAAATCTGAATTCACTTGTACCCACAGGTGTTGAGCAATGGAAACGCGCTACACCTTAAGGCTGTGACGCAGGAAGATGCCGGCATGTACGTCTGCAAAGCCATCGTGCCACGCATTGGAGTGGCTGAGAAGGCACTAGCTGTGAATGGTGAGGGGTCTTGGAACCAGGTCATGCACAGCAACCTATTGCAGTGAGCCTGGCGGAAATCTGACCAGACCTGATTGCATCCGTCATTTTTGTCTTTTCCTCAGGGCCACCCATTATCGGCGCGGAACCAAGCCTGCAGACTGCAGTGGGGGCCAAGGCACGGCTGGAGTGTTTGGTGGGGAGCGTCCCACCCCCCGACAGGATTGTAAGTGCTTGACTCGCCTTTGCCCTCCACCCTCATGCCTTAACCAGGCCTGAATGTACCAGATGGTCCTCCTTATCCATGGAGTTGTGATCCATGGAGTTGACTCAAAATGGATTGCAAGCCCACACTGGAGCAGCAACTGTTGCCCTGCACATGCCTGATCTCATCTGATCTCGGAAGCTAAGCAGGGTCAGGCCTGGTTAGTACTTGGACGGGAGACCGCTTGGGAATACCGGGTGCTGTAGGCTTCTACCATAATCTTTCGAGACTGAAGGTTGCCAACCACTGGAGGACCTCAGAGGACCTCCCAGGCATGACTGGAAGTCGTGTCTAGGAGGTCTTCTGAGTTCAGCCGGAGCCTTTGGAGAGGCACTTCCAGGTTTTCACAAAATGTCTTTCTGAAGACTCTGGCTGACCTTCTGAGGTGCAAGGAGGTAGCTTGCAGTGTCCCTGCACCTCATAAAGCCTCCTGGAGACCTTCTGGAGTCCTGAAGGCACCCCTGGTTTTCAAGCAAAGCTGGAAGTGCTTTTCAAAGACCTTCTGAGGCCTGGGCAGGCTGTGTACAACCTCCCCTCACCTCAGAAGCCCAGCCCCAGTCTTTGGAAAGGCAGTAGGGTATGTCATATGCAAAAGAAACCAGATATTATTTGTGAAGTTGGATGAAAAGGTGGAATGCATGTGTGCCAAAGTAGTTAGAATGTACAGATATTGAACCCATGATTTTAAACCCACACTGCTTAGTTCAGGGTTCTTAACCCTTTTACTATTACAGACCCCCCACCCCCCATAGATTGCCCAGTGTGTCCCCATACCTTCTTCACTAGTCTGTAGGAATCAGCATCATCACCAGTCCTATTAGGTACCACTATTTTGTCAGCAGCGGGGTTCTACTTTACATATGGATAGCAAGGATCAGAATGCCTCAATCTGCATTGACAGTGGTGATACTTAATAATCTTATCCATATAAATAATGGTAATAGTTAATCACCTAATCTAACAACAATTTTTTTTAATTGTTCAGAGATTGAGAGCACAATCCTAACCAGGTCTACTCAGAAGTAAGTCCTATTTTGTTCAATGGGGCTTACTCTCAGGAAAGTGTGGTTAGGATTGCAGCCTGTGTCCCATACCACCCTCATTGGGTTCTGGTACTTCCAAAGGGTATGGATAACCCTGGTTAAGAATCCCTAGTTTAGATTTTCCCACAAAACCTTGGAAGGTTCTGAATGGCCAGTCGTCCCCGTAGCGTCTAGAGTCGATCCTTGGGCTTGGTACCCATCGGGCACGAGGCTAACCAGGTGTACTCAGAAGCAAGTCCTATTTTGTTCACTGGGGCTTACTCTCAGGAAAGTGTGGTTAGCATTGCAGCCATCATCTTCTACCTGTCCAGGCTTCTGATTTGCCCTCCTGTCTCTTTGCAACAGGCCTGGTCGTGGGGTGAATGGGTGCTGGATGCTGGCTCGCTAGATCGGTTCACGGTGGACACCATGGTGACCGACCAAGGGGTGCTCTCTGCTTTGCTGATCGACCCAACGCATGACAGCGACTTCACCTTGGCCTACAACTGTACCGCATGGAATCGCTTTGGCGCACGTTCCGCTACCGTCAGCTTGTGCCGCCAAGGTAAGATTCCCCATCCCCCTCTACTAATTTCACCAGGAACAAGCTTCATGGTGAACTCACTGGGGCCCCGCCAGATCTCCTGTTTTCAAAGCAGAGAGATCCAAGTGCAGAGCCCAGCAGAGCAGTGAAACTCACCTTAGCAAGCCACTGTCTCTCTGTACAGCATACTTTGGCAGGGATTGTTGGGAGAAGAAAAGGGGATAATCTCCAGCTTGAGACTGAGGTCCTGGAGGGGGAGGGCAGAATACTGATGTGACACAACATGACCTTGACTTTCATCCCCCCTTGGGCAGTGGTTCCCAAACCTTTCCAACTAGCAGTTCCCTTGACCTACTGGGCCATTGGCCACAGCTCCCCATTAGGGCTACAATCCTATAGTGTATAGGGTGGCAGATTTTCACCAGGATTCTGCATCTCCCCTGGCTGGATTCCATGGCTTCCCAGGGAGCCTCAGTTTGGGAATCACTGCACTTGACGTTCATGACTTTGCTCTTTCAGCTGTGTTCAGCCTGGGCTGATGCAAGCCTCTGGGGTGGGCGGGAAGGAAGGTGGGGAGGGAGGCATTCCTGGGTGGGGGGAGGGCGGGCGGTGGGCAGGTGGGGAGCGGGAGGCGGGGCTGGGATCCAGCGCTTATGCTGGATCCCAACCCCCGTTCCCGGGGAGCTTGGAGCAGCTCCAAGCCACTCCGCTGTCCTTGGACTTGTGCCACCTCAGGAGGTGGCACAAGTCCAAGGAGACCCATAGGGGAAAAGTCACCTTACCCGGAGGTAAGGAGAAAAGTTTCCTCTTGCCTCTGGCTGGGCCGCCTTGGGCCCTGTCCTGTGCTGGATACAACGCAAGCCTCTTGGCTTGCCTGTTCCAGCGCAAGGTAGGATTGCAACCAAAAAAGTTATGTTTTTTTGCTGGCCAAAATAAATTTTCAAGCTAAGTCTGTGCTTTGACACCCGTCCATTTTTGACTTGCATTCGTGCTCTGGTCCCCAATCAGAAGAAAGCACAAGGTATCATTTAAGACGGCATGAAATCAAATGCCAGTAATTAAAGGCATGAATTCTCCCCGCAGAGGTCTTGTCCGTCCTGATCATGGGGGGCTTAGCTGCCTCCGGGGTTGCTGCTCTCCTGCTCCTGGTGGTTGTCATCTCTTTCTGCTACCGACGGAAGCGCTGTGGGAAAGGTGAGGTGTCATTCTCAGAAGCTAAGCAGGGTCAGGCCTGGTTAATCCTTGGATGGGAGACCGCTTGGGAATACTGGGTGCTGCAGGCTTCTACCATAGTCTTTCGAGACTGAAGGTTGCCAACCAACCGTTCTCAGCCCTCCCAGGAATTACGTGGGGCCTTGTGCCCCTGAACTGCAGCCCACGTCACCAATCCTTGAGTGACCTTTGGGGAGAAAGTTGGGGTACAAAATCAAATGATCTGTTTGCTGCCAACCTATAGATAAGGCTGCATTGTCAGAATGCTGGATAGAGGCAGGGTTATTCCCTCTTCCTCTGAGCTCCTCTGGTCTGTGGACTTGGTTAGGCCCACTGAATATCCCCACCTGGTCTTCAAAGCCTCTCCCCCTCCTTTTCCATTGGCCTGACATCTCCCTGCTACGGACGGCGGCTCCAGACGCAACCATTTGAGCTGTTTTCCTGGGGTCCCGCAGACACTTGCCCCTGCACAGTTTCTTGGGAAAACCAGTGGGTGGAATGGTGCCACCAGTGGAGCTTGCGAACAGCAGATATATGGGCCTGCTCTTCTCCCAGCTAGCTGCCCAAGGGGATAGGGATCCACCCATGCCTCCATTGAATAATGCTACCCAATCTACATAGGGATAGATCAGAGAAGGGCTTCAGTGCATCTTGCCACTTCCTGGTGTTTTCACATGCCCATCCCAGAGCTCTCCAAGATCTGAAATGTGCGCAGATGTCATTGTTTAAATCCCCTGGAGTGAAATCCTGTAGAAGACCAAGTTTTCAGCTCACACCTCTGTCTGTCCATAAATCCTGCAGCCAAGCGGGGAGCGCAGCTCTCCAAAGCAGATATCCTTGTGCAGATCACCACGAGCGAGAGCAGCCCAAGCCGGCCGAGTGAGACAGAGGGTGATGGCAAGGAGCCCATGGTGACGGGGAGCCAAGAACTGAAGGTGAGCTCAACTGGGAGACTCACAGTAGATCCACCCAAACTGAGGCTCTAAGTCAGTGTGGTCCAGCAAAGATGTGTACAGTAATGTACACTTTGAACCCCCAGAGATGTGTGGCCTTACTGGGTGATGCCAAAAGGTCCTTCTCTTTCCACAAGTGCCAACCAGATGAATCGACATGCTCAAAAGCAGGGTGTGATGGTGACATTTATTCATTGATTTAAGACATGTATACCCTGCCTTCCCAGTGTTTTTAGAACACGAACATCATCCCTGGCATCTTTTCCTCAGCAGGTGGTACCTGCTGGCATCCTGCCTTTGAAACAGAAAAGTTCTGTTCTCCACTAATAGTTAGGATAGCAGATTTGTGGGCAGTGGGTCTAATGCTCTCTTAATGCTGTCTAACCTAGTGCCCACCACACCTGATGGCAAAGAGGCCTACCTGTGAACTTCTCCATAATTGGTCCATTCTTTTCATTCTTTCCTAAAGCAGCTATGGGAGGTGAACCTGGGGTTCCCTTGTTGTAGTCCAATGCTCTAACCATTGCACCACACTGTGAATCGGCCCTCCAAATAATTTGGTGGTACCTTAACCTTGCTTCATTGGCATTTCTGTCTTTGTCCTCCCCAGGATTCCACCAATGGCTACTACAAGGTCCGCGCCCATGAGGAGCAATGTTTAGGAAGCAGCTTCTCTGAGTACACGCCAACCACCCGACCTTTGTTTGGGGCATCTTCTCTCTACCCTTCCGCTGGGCCGGTCCAGCCCAAGTTGTATGAGTATGCCCACCGGTACACCCTGGGTACACCAGGCTCTCGTGCAGCCTATGACCCACACGAGCGACTTTTCCCTCAGGAAAGCATGTACAGCGGGACGGCCTACCTCACAGCCCCCTACAGCCGGGCTTTCACCAGCTACGTCAAACCCAGCAGCTACGAGAAGGCCGAGAGCGGGTATGAGCAGTCGGACCAGGCCAGTAAGACCTCGGGCTGCTCCCGCTTCTCTTATACCTCCCTGTCCCAGCAGTCCGACTATGGGCGCCCTGCCCACCAACGCATGCAGACCCACGTATGACTCGTGCCTGACCCCTGCCAACCTCCGGTCGTCTTCAGAAGGGAGAGAACAGGGAGCAGACACTTCATGTGGCTAATGGACTCCAAAACAGCCAGATAGACTCGGTGCCGAAGACCTGGGCTGAGACATGCCATTCTCATCCTCCGGGGAAGATGGCTGCCAGGCTAGCTTAGCAACGCAGAGTTGCTGTCAAGATGGCCAATAGCCTGCTTGTAAGTCATCTTCATCTGTAGCCAGGTCCATCTCTCTTGGGAAGCGTGAGAAGAAACTGTTTTTAGCCACCTCCACGTCAGGACGTGACAGTGGATTTTGGACAGCCAAAGGCACATCTCTGCTGAAACTGGAAACAAGTTTTCATGGCTTATTAAGAAGTCTTGGTCTAGGTCTGACTTCAAAATGGTGGACGTGGCTGGCTGCCAGGCCAAGAGCGCTAGTGGAAGCAGCCAGCAGCTCAGCACTTTCAAAATGGTGCTAGGACACGGAGTTGGCAATGGGACTACAGGACTCTCTTGCTCTTTGCTCACTGATAGACTTGCCCAGAAAGGAAAGACTCCAGACTCTGCTCCAGACGCATGATCTTGGGAAATCTCTAAGCATGGGTGCTAGGCTTTCCTGATACCCACAAAACCCTCTCTTCCCCCTCCCCCCTCCATCCCATTTGTCTCTCCACTGCTCCCTCTCCAATTTCCTGATACCCACAAACCCCACTCTTCCCCCTCCCCACTGCATCCCGTTTGTGAAAATCAATCAATCAATCAATCAATCAATCAATCAATCAATCAATCAAATCCTTTATTGCTTAACCATAGGTCATTACATTTGGAAAGAAAAATAAAATATATAAAATGTATATATACTTTAGTATAATAGTGCCATACAGTAAAACTCAGTTATTAACAAATTGAATAAAACACGATCTTATCTTTTTAGCCGCAAGGGCAAAATGTGCCACAGCAAAAGTAATATTTGATTGTAAATCCTCAAGTAGATAATAAACTAATTGTTCAGGGGAATAACCACACAGGGATTTTACTATTGGTTCCAAAAAACGGCTTCTCGGATTCCCATATAAGGGGCAAATCAGTAAATAATGTAACACATCTTCAACTTGCCCACATCCATAAACACAAAGGCGCTTTGCTATAGGAATTTTTTTATATCTACCCTCTAAATATGCTGAAGGCATTTGTTGAAATCTCAGTTCAGTAAAAGCTCTTCTTAACTGTGGGTAAGTCAGAGTCTCAAAATAAATGGACATCATATGCTGGATGCTAATATGGGGATACCAGCTCAAATATCGAGATTCCCATAAAGAAACTTTGTCTTGGTAAGTTTCCCAGTCATAAATCCATTCCCTGAGCTCTTTAGGACTCAGGCACAGAAACTCGTCATACTCCAGGTTAAAATACTTTAGCTTAAAAAAATCCTGATTGGCCCATCCTCCAATAAGCATCTGTTCGTTCCAGCATTCTTTTGCTAGAACTGTCTCTTTCATAGCATTGATCCTTCTCCAAAATCGGAAGTAAGCAAGGTCCATTCTAATGGCTAAAGATGGCAGTCCTAGCTCTGCTCTAATATGAACCGCAGGAGTGCCTGGAGACAGTCCTAATATTTGTCTCAAAAATTTATTTTGTAAGACTTCTAACTTTCCCTTAACTGAGTCTCCCCACAACTCTGCCCCATATAACATATGAGGTAAGATCTTTGCTTCATGAACTTTAATCAGTGGGGGAATTAACTGTCCGCCTCTAGCATAAAAAAATTTTTTTAACAAACCCATCTGTCTGGCACTGGAGATTAAAATCATCTCACTATGTTGTTTCCAGGTCAGACTCTTTGAAAATTGTATGCCAAGATATTTAAATGAATTTACCTGTTCTATAACATGGCCATCAAGCTTCCATTTATGATTGACACAGCCCTTCCCAAAAATCATGATCTTAGTTTTAGAGTAATTTATTTTTAAATGCTCTTCCTTGCAAAGTTGACCAAATCTATACAACATCCTCTTAAGTCCAATTTGATTCTGAGATATCATAACTAAATCATCTGCATACAGCAGAATAGAAATCTTCCTATAGAAGGAGGAAAAAAAGATAGAGAGGACATTTGTGGGATCAAATTATTTACATAAAAGTTAAATAAAAAAGGAGCTAATATACAACCCTGTTTAACCCCCCTATTGACCTGGATCTTTTTGGTCAAATAACCTAAATTGCCTAATCGCACTTGAAGTGTATTTTGGCTGTGTAATATCTCAATAAGCCACAATAGGCGTTTATCTATATTGGTCATGGATAATTTGGTCCACAGCCTCTCTCTATCAATTAAATCAAAAGCTGATGTAAAATCCACAAAGGCCAAATAAAGAGATCTTTTAGCATGCTTGGTGTATTTACATATAATATGATGTAATATAAATGCTTGATCAATAGTACTCCTGCCTTTTCTAAATCCAGCCTGTTCATGATGAATAATAGCCTGGGTGTTATCCCACTCTATAAGTTTATTCAATAAAAATCTGGCATATAATTTCGCTGCCACATTGATTAAAATGATAGGCCTATAGTTTGAGGGTTCCTTAGGATCACCCTTTTTATATCTAGGTATCACTATGCTATTTAACCATTCGGAAGGCACTCTACCGGAGTGATTAATCCACGTGAAAAGATTGGCAAAAATAGGGGACCACCAATGCAGGTCCATCTTAAAGATCTCCGCTGGTATCATATCATCACCTGGCGCCTTACCTGTCCTCATAATCTCAATCAATTGTACAGTTTCATTACATGAGACCGGAGGCCATTCAGAGCAGTTAGGTATATCTACTGATGGTAAGGGAAAGTCTATCTCACTCCCAAAGATATAACTAAAGTGAGAAATCCAGGTTACAGGTGAGATAGAATTTACAATTCCTCTGGTTTGATGTAAGAAACCTCTATTAATTAAACTCCAGAATTGAATTTGATTTTTTTCTTTCTTTGCAGCTTCCAGGGCCTTCCAATTTGCTACATAAAAGCCTTTCTTTTTTATTTTGGAGAAGTCATTTATACGCCTTGCGAGTAGTCAAATAACATTCCATAGCTTCTTTATTGGCAGCGACTTTTGCATATCTCAGTGTTCTAGTTAACTGCTTTTTATGCATAATACATTCTTTATCATACCATGAATCATTGCCCTTCTTCGACTTCTTTTGAAAGGGAGCCGATACTACGGGTCTAAGAGCCATAATAATTTGCTGGTAAGTCCCACCTATATCAGAGTGGGACTGTATCACCTGCCTTCTTTTCACTAGTAATTGTTCAGAGTACAACAAGGCTCTAGCACTTGTATAAATCTCCAATGACCATTTTAATCTTCTAACTCCTTGTTCCAAACCTTGCAATGTAGTATTCGTCAACACCCTTGTATGAATTGAATTACAGTTAAAGGACATCATAAGTGGAAGATGATCACTGTCCGCTCTATCTCCTATTGCCATACAGTTTATCCATCCAAACAGAACATTTGAACAAAAAATATAGTCTAATACACTTGCTCCTTTCTCCCTAAGGAATGTATAGTATCCTTTGGAGCTATCCAGATTGGAACCATTTAAACAAATGAGCTGGAATTGGAATATTAACTTCATTAGAGAGCGACCATAATTATTGATCATTTTATCACAAGACACTCTAAATGGACAATGACTCACTTCTGACTCAATACCAAAAGCCAACTCCATTTTGAGACTGTCACCGATTCTGGCGTTGAAATCCCCACAGATCTTAAAGGGGATATTAGGATATTCAACAGTTAATGTGTCAAGTAAACCCCCAAAAGGATCCCAAATGACAATTGCTGAGTTCACAATTCTCGGGGGAATATATACATTTATACAAATCCAAGAACTCCTTCTGCATCCCTTAATCAGTATAACTTGCCAATAATTAGAAGACAAACAGGTGAGTTCTGTGCCTTCCAGGCCTGTGGTAGCTGCAATAAAAAGGGCCAAACCTCCACTCCCTCTTCTTTGAAAAGAAACTTTGACCGCAGGCATATGCCATACATTACAACCCTGCAAAAAAGGGCTTTCAGAATCTGTAAGCCATGTTTCTTGGAGACATATAATTTCAAAGGATAACAGATACTGAGTAATATCTGGGTCAATTAACTTATTTTGCCAACCAGCAATGTTCCAGGATAAAAGATTTATAGACTGAGTATGAGGCCTTCACCATTCTGGTCAATCCCTATCATAAAATGGGGCGCGCTGAACCGTTTGATAGTTATAATAACCCAAGGGTTTAAAATTCTCAGGCAATGGTTCCTCAATTCTGCATGATTTACTTTTGCAGAATAACTTATCCGAGACCTGTTCAAGGGCTATATTATTCGGAAAGGTCACAAAGGAGGGACAAGGCTCCGGTCCCCTAATTCGTCTGATTAAGTCCTTAGCTGTCCCGCTATGTTTTCCAAAGTCATTTCTGGACTTAAACTGGGAAGTTGATTTATTTTTCCCTTGCCATGAGGCATATTTAGCTACAAACCTTCCCTTTTTTTCCCTTCTAGGGGGCTGAAAATTTCTATCAAATCTATCATTCAGACCCCATTTAAAAGATATTTCCATAAACTCAAATTTATAGAGTAGTCCCCAGAAATGGTGTGCATGTTCCAGATTGCTAAAAATTAACAGAATTCTTCCCCCATTTTATATCAGGATTATTTGGATATCGACAAATTAAAAAAAAAAAAAAAGACTCTTTTGCATTCCAATCCTCACCCAGGATCTTCTTTATAGTCTGTTCAACTTCTCTGGCAGACATCCATGTATTAGTAGGACGACCCAGGGGCCAATTATTTATAGTAATGTAATAACCATTAGAATTTGGATCAGCCTCCAAGGTAGAGGAATATTCCATTGCTCCACAAGGAAGGATCAAACCTTTAGAATAAAGTTGAGAAGGCGGTGCAGGAATCCTATCTGTAGCAGAAGCAATGGGACTAATATTATTTTCTTCATCATGCCAATCATCGATAACTATGAGGTCATTATTAGAAAAGGTCAAATTTGTACAAACAGGCTATTATCTGCAGGGTCACTATGCACATTCCTAATTGGAGAAGCGGCTGTATCGACATTTAGAGTTTCATTTAAAAAAGACTTTTCATGAGTAGAACCTACTTTAGAAGAAACACAAAAACCATCCATTAGCCTTTGAATACACTTGGACTTATTCCCTTGTGTGGGAGAACGAGCACTCTGTGCCCTAGTAACCACCATCTTGAAAGTTGGAATTAAAGCACTTGTGTAAATAAAACGGAAACTGTAAAAACAGAACCGGCTACTCTTGTTTGGAGAGCTGTTTTCCTTTCACTTCAAGTTAATTTTAAACATACAATTCTGCATTCCAGCAAAATCAGTTTTTATACGTAGCAATGTTGTTAAAAGCTACTAGCAACGGCTTTCCCTTCAAGATGGCTGCTGTAGCAAATCTTTATCTTGTTTGACAAATTAGGGCTGATAGTGTCTAATTAAATGCAATTGATGTGCATTCCAAAGAGCCGACTCTCCGCCAAAATATAAAATATCTTTTCTTATCAAATCCTAGGACAGAAGGCACTAAAAACTTGAAAAATAACCTTGTGGAGACGGAGCTCTCCCAAAGGCAGCTACTTCCTCCAGCCACCTGGTCCCCCTACCAACCCGTTTGTCTCACCACTGCTCCCTCTTCAATTTCCTGATACCCACAAACCCCTCTCTTTCCTCTCCACTCTCTTCCCCCTCCACTTCCCCTCTCTTCCCCTCTCTTCCCCCTCCACTGGAGAGGATACTCCAACTTCACCATATGGTGTCGGCACAACACGGGAAGCAGCAGTTACCAGTTATAAGTCTTCCCTTGATTGCCGTAGAGCGTGATGCCAGGGGCTGTTTCCGACGGTGGGAGAGATAATTGCATCTCGCTGGGCAGTCCCCAACCAGTAAGGTGTTGCCTCGCCACGGTCCGTTAACCTCACGGGGTGCGTGGGGTTTAGGGTGTAAACCGACAAGCGGATCGACAACTCTGCACCATGCAACAGAAAACAGAAAACTCCTGCCCTAAAGCTGGGCACCTGGAACGTAAGGACAATGACACCTGGCTTCTCTGATGACCTGCAAGTAATAGATGATGCACGCAAAACAGCTGTCATCGACATGGAGCTGAGCAGACTGCAGATGGACATCGTCGCCCTTCAAGAGACGAGGCTGCCAGATTCCGGATCTGTCAAGGAGAGAAGTTTCTCATTTTTCTGGCAGGGAAAACCACCAAACGAAACCAGGGAACACGGTGTTGGCTTTGCGGTCAGAAATACCCTGCTGAAATCCATCATCCCACCTACTGTGGGAAGTGAAAGAATTTTGTCCCTGCAGCTCCAGTCATCAGCAGGACCTGTCACTCTCATCAGTGCTTATGCACCGACTCTGTCGTCTCCAGCAGAAGCCAAAGACAAATTCTATGATGATCTGGCCACCATTATCAAGAAGATCCCCGTAAAAGATCCATTGTTCATCCTCGGCGATTTCAATGCTAGAGTTGGTGCTGATAACAGTTCGTGGCCCACTTGCTTAGATCAGTTGGGCATTGGGAAGATGAACGAAAATGACCAACGCCTGCTAGAGTTTTGCTGTCATCACGGTCTCTGCGTCAGCAACACGTTCTTCAACACGAAGCCCCAACATAGAGTCTCTTGGAGACACCCAAGATCAAAGCACTGGCACCAGCTCGACCTGATTCTCACCAGACGCTCCAGCCTTCCCAGCATCAAGATCACACGCAGCTATCAGGGTGCTGCCTGCGACACCGACCACTCCCTGGTGTGCAGCAGAGTGAAACTGCAAACAAAGCGACTGTACTACATGAAAAAGGAAGTAAGACCTCACATTGATTCCAGCAAGACCCGGGATCAGAGAAAAGTGGAGGAATTTGCACGAGCGCTTGAGGAATCTCTTCCAGGCCCGGTCGATGCAAACGCATCCAACAGATGGGAACATTTCAAGAATGCCGTTTACAACAACGCCTTGTCCATATTTGGCAAGAAGACCAACAAGACGGCAGACTGGTTTGAAGCCCACTCTGAGGAGTGGACACCAGTCATTGAGGAAAAGAGGAGAGCTCAAGCAGCATACAAGGCCTGTCCCAGTGAGCACAACCTGCAGGTCCTCCGAGCTGCTCGCAGCAAAGTCCAGCAGATTGCCAGGAGATGTGCTAACGACTACTGGCTCCAGCTCTGCTCCCAGATACAGATAGCAGCTGACACGGGCAACATCAAGGGGTTGTATGATGGTATCAAGCAGGCCCTAGGTCCAACGCAGAAGAAAATTGCCCCTTTGAAGTCTGCCACAGGCGAGGTCATCCAGGATCGGACGCAGCAGATGGAACGCTGGGTGCAGCACTACTCTGAGCTATGTTCCAGAGAAAATGTAGTCACCGAAGAAGCGCTGAACAACATTGAGTGCCTGCCTGTGCTGGAGGAGCTTGACAGTGAACCAACCCTAGAAGAACTTCACGTGGCCCTGGACTCCCTTGCCTTTGGCAAGGCACCTGGAAAAGACAGCATCCCTGCTGAAGTCCTCAAGTGCTGCAAAGAGATCATCGTCACTGAGCTGCATGAAATCCTCTGTCTCTGCTGGAGAGAAGGTGGAGTACCTCAAGACATGAGGGATGCAAACATCATCACGCTGTACAAGAACAAAGGCGACGGGTGACTGCAACAACTACCGTGGCATCTCTCTCCTTAGCATTGTAGGAAAGCTGTTTGCCCGAGTTGCACTAAAAAGGCTCCAGGTACTTGCAGAGAGCGTCTATCCAGAATCACAGTGCGGATTCCGAACCAACAGGTCCACCACTGATATGGTATTCTCCCTTAGACAACTGCTGGAGAAATGCAGGGAACAATGACAGCCACTCTTTATAGCCTTCAGAGATCTCATGAAGGCCTTCGACCTGGTCAGCAGGGATGGCCTCTTCAAGATTCTCCCCAAGATTGGATGTCCACCCAGGCTCCTCAGCATCATCAGATCCTTCCACAAGGACGTGAAGGGCACTGTTGTCTTCGATGGCTCCTCATCAGACCCCTTTGACATCCGAAGCGGCGTGAAGCAGGGCTGTGTTCTTGCACCAACCTTGTTTGGGATTTTCTTTGCTGTTTTGCTGAAGCATGCCTTTGGAACTGCAACAGAAGGCATCTATTTCCGGACCAGATCAGACGGAAAGCTCTTCATCCTCTCCAGACTGAGAGCAAAGTCCAAAGTCCAGTTGAAATGTCTGCGTGACTTCCTCTTTGCCGACGATGCAGCTGTCACTACCCACTCTGCCAAAGATCTCCAGCAGCTCATGGATCGTTTTAGTAAGGCCTGCCAAGATTTTGGACTGACGATCAGCCTGAAGAAAACACAGGCCATGGTTCAGGATGTGGACTCACTTCCCTGCATTACAATCTCTGTGCATGAAATGGAGGTTGTCCATGACTTTGTGTACCTTGGCTCAACAATCTCCAACACTCTTTCTCTTGATACCGAGCTAAACAAAGGCATCGGCAAAGCAGCTACCACGTTTTCCAGACTCAGAAAGAGAGTCTGGTCCAACAAGGAGCTGACGGAACATACCAAGATCCAGGTCTACAGAGCTTGCATCCTGAGTACACTTCTGTACTGCAGCAAGTCATGGACTCTTCGCTCACAACAGGAGAGGAGACTGAACGCTTTCCACATGCGCTGCCTCCGACGCATTCTCGGCATCACCTGGCAGGACAAAGTTCCAAACAACACAGTCCTGGAACGTGCTGGAATCCCTAGCATGTATGCACTGCTGAAACAGAGACGGCTGCGTTGGCTCGGTCATGTCGTGAGAATGGATAATGGCCGGATCCCAAAGGATCTCCTCTATGGAGAACTCATGCAAGGAAAGCACCCTACAGGTAGACCACAGCTACGATACAAGGACAGCTGCAAGAGGGATCCGAAGGCCTTAGGAGTGGACCTCAACAAGTGGGAAACCCTGGCCTCTGAGCGGCCCGCTTGGAGGCAGGCTGTGCAGCACAGCCTTTCCCAGTTTGAAGAGACACTTGGCCAACAGTCTGAGGCAAAGAAGGAAGGCCCATAGCCAGGGAGACAGACCAGGGACAGACTGCACTTGCTCCCAGTGTGGAAGGGATTGTCACTCCCGAATTGGCCTTTTCAGCCACACTAGACGCTATTCCAGAACCACCATTCAGAGCGCGATACCAGAGTCTTTCGAGACTGAAGGTTGCCAACATGAGGGTGCTTGGCTTGCATTTTTATTTTCCTGGATTGATGCAATGGTTAAAAAAATATTCCGTCCCCCCTCCTCCTTAGCAGGGGTGCCTCTGAACAGACACAAATGCAGCTTGATTCCTCCCCACCGCCACCCTGCCCCTTTCGTAAAACTTCCCGTGGAGAGGCACTTGCACTGAGCCAAGTGGACCAGGAGGTGGCGATAGTGTTCAACATTTTTCTGCCATTGAAGCTCGAAAGGACTCCTTGGGGGACCAGATATTGAAAAAATGGGATGAAGTTAAG
Organism: Tiliqua scincoides; assembly: GCF_035046505.1. Lineage (NCBI taxonomy): Eukaryota > Metazoa > Chordata > Lepidosauria > Squamata > Scincidae > Tiliqua > Tiliqua scincoides. The sequence goes on along the minus strand of NC_089830.1, from coordinate 14,646,038 downwards.
AATGAAAAATCCAATATAGCAAGCAAGGGACTGATCATTGGAGAAAGCAGGAAGCAAAAAGCCAATGGGATCTGTTGATTTGGGGGATTTAATTTTTGTATACGAAAAATAAGTTATTCCTTGTTGTTACTTTTGCCTTAAGTGTATTTACCAGCCGTGGATGTTTTATTTTTTGTTTGTTTGTTTCAGTTTTCCAGAGTGACTGGGGAAAGGGGGTTGTTTGTTTGTATTTTTCATTTTTTTTTTTAAAGAATGGGATTCCACATTGGCATTCTATGATCATGCCTGTTTTCAGTCTGCATTTTTATATACAGAGGGGAGATTGCAAATGTATTGTCTACTGTAGAACTCAAAAATATTTATATTAAATTTAAAAAGTGGGAATGGAGTGACGATCCTTTATTATTTCTGGGATGTGTACTGGAAAACCCAGAGTCTGGAATAGAAGGAGAGAGAAAGGGAAGCACACACTAAGTTTGCTGGGTGACCTTGGGCCAGTCGGTCACTCACTCTCAGCCTCACCTACCTCACAGGGTTGGTGTGAGGACCAAAGCTGGGGAGGAAACATGTTCATCACCCTGAGTTCCTTGGAGGAAGGGCAGTAGAAAAATGTGAAATTTGAAAGTGCACAGGTATGCCCAGAAAAGCTCGATCCCCTGTGCCATCTGAATTTTTTTATTTCTCACCTATGCAAACTAGTTGGACTCCAGTTATAAAAAATTCAGGGTTCCTATCTGCAGATATATCTACCCACCACTCCGGCATAGCTTCTCTATAGCTTATTGAAGCCAGCTACCCAAGACGTTCATATGTTGGGTAGTATGAATGCCATATTGTAACATAAGCGTCTGCACTCCTAGCAATTGACATTTTGATGATAAGAACATAAGAACAGCCCCACTGGATCAGGCCATAGGCCCATCTAGTCCAGCTTCCTGTATCTCACAGCGGCCTACCAAATGCCCCAGGGAGCACACCAGATAACAAGAGACCTCATCCTGGTGCCCTCCCTTGCATCTGGCATTCTGACATAACCCATTTCTAAAATCAGGAGGTTGCGCATACACATCATGGCTTGTACCCCATAATGGATTTTTCCTCCAGAAACTTGTCCAATCCCCTTTTAAAGGCGTCTAGGCTAGACCCCAGCACCACATCCTGTGGCAAGGAGTTCCACAGACCGACCACACGCTGAGTAAAGAAATATTTTCTTTTGTCCTAACCCGCCCAACACTCAATTTTAGTGGATGTCCCCTGGTTCTGGTATTATGTGAGAGTGTAAAGAGCATCCCTCTATCCACTCTGTCCATCCCCTGCAAAATTTTGTATGTCTCAATCATGTCCCCCCTCAGGCGTCTCTTTTCTAGGCTGAAGAGGCCCAAACGCCCTAGCCTTTCCTCATAAGGAAGGTGCCCCAGCCCCGTAATCATCTTAGTCGCTCTCTTTTGCACCTTTTCCATTTCCACTATGTCTTTTTTGAGATGCGGCTATCAGAACTGGACACAATACTCCAGGTGTGGCCTTACCATAGATTTGTACAACGGCATTATAATATTAGCCGTTTTGTTCTCAATACCCTTCCTAATGATCCCAAGCATAGAATTGGCCTTCTTCACTGCCGCCGCACATTGGGTCGACACTTTCATCGACCTGTCCACCACCACCCCAAATTATGCAAGTTTTCATTTTTCTCCCAAATTTATTCTGAAATTTCTATTGCAGTAACCAAATTTACCATTGAGAAACGAGCTCAAGCTGAAGCTCCACCCCACGCACCGGCAATCTTCAGCCACACCTCTGACTTTGACAAGCCACATCCCTAGCTTTGGCAGGGATTTTCCATGTGCTTTTGACAATGGAACTGTAAGGGCTAGCACATCACATCACCTTTGAAAACTGACCACTTTCCAGACTAAGGCCTTGCTAGGCTAGGAAGTTGCCTTTTTGCTATTCCCATTACTGAAAGCCTTTCACTGCAGCCATAAGGACTAGAACCCTGTTTATTTATTTATTTTAATTGAAAGCTGAGATGTGCAGGAAATTGACTGTGGCTCCATGCCTTATTTTGCCTGCCTGTGGCATATAGGCATGAACACGGCCCTGGTGGTATAGATCAGAAGACAGAGCTCCCAGTGAAATTCTGGGTTCGCCTCTAATGATAGAAGCACATGACCCCTTTCCTCCTTTTGGACCCTCTCTGGCCACAGGATATAGCTGTGTGCAAACCACCAGCCCACCCACATATCCCTGTTGTAGCCTAGGCTCCAGATTCCCCATGAGAAGCATTCCACAGCTTTTTCCCAAAGTGTCTTCTGAAAACAGATGGGTTGGTGTCACGCCGCCTTTGCAAAAAGAGACTTGGAAATCTCAGGATACGCCTGCTTCTCTTTAGTGTGGGCAGCCCCTCCCCCTTGATAACATTGAAATGATTTCGCTCCCACCCATTCTTTTTTTCCCCACATGCCCAAAATATTCAGTGTCATCACTGTGACAAGTAACAAGTAAGCCTAGTGCCTGAAATGTCTGCATTGGAAGTCAAAAACTGATGCCTGCCACGCTATGACTTTCCTGCAACACAAAATCAAAAGGAGAACGTATATGTGGGTTCGGTTGTGCCCGTCAACCTGGAACATTTATACATAAGAAATGTGTTTTTCCAGCTGTAGGAGTCACTTGAGGTGCCCTGAGTGTGACACCTGGGGCAGCCTGTACTCCCCTTCCCCCCCCCACACACACACAAACACTTGTACTGTGACACTACTGGTGGTTGCTCTGGAATGTGGAATGGGAACGAGTCCTGAGCTCACACAGCCCCTTACTGCAGCGGTGATTGTGCAGGTTGACCAACGGTTCAGAAAACGGGCTTGGGCTTCTCTTGTGCCTTTTATCATCAGGTTAAGGCAGGGGTGTCCAAAGTTTTTGGCAGGAGGGCCACATCGTCTCTCTGACACTGTATCGGGGGCCAGGGAAAAAAAGAATTAATTTACATTTAGAATTTGATTAAATATACATAAGTTTACATAAATGAATATATTAAAGATGAACTTCTATGAATGAATGAAGGTCTTGCAATAGCTCAAGACCCATAAAAGGCCTTGCACAAAGCAAGGCTGGCCTTCCCTTTGCTGCTGCTACTGCATCACAGACATGAAACAGCAAGCAGTGGAGGAAGCCCTCATTCCACAGCTCACGCAAGAGGTCAAACTGTTGCTCTCATGCTGAGAGCAGTTGCGTCAGGCCAGTGTGGGCTCCAACAAATCTCCGGAGGGCCAGAGGCTCATTGGAGACTGCGGGCTCCCTGAGGGCCGCACTGGGTGGCCTCCAGGGCCGCAAGAGGCCCCAGGGCCAGGGTTTGGGCACCCCTGGGTTAAGGCACAGAAAACAGCAGATAAAAATGTTCACTGCACTGGTAAGCATTGTCACTTGCGGATTGAACACAGAAAGCTGTCTAATACACACAGGGCCCAATCCAATCTAACATTGCAGCACCACTGCAGCCATGCCAAGGAGATGTGTGCTGCATCTTGGGGTGGGGGGGGGCAGTCATTGAGGTCTCCTCAAAGGAAGGGAACATTTGTGCAGTGCTTCATTGTGGCTGCATCAGCACCGGAAAGTTGGAGAGCATCAGTGGCGTCACTAGGGTTTGCGTCACCCCATATGGGAGGCCAGCACGTCACCCCATGATGGACCTCCTCCCATTCAGTGGCCCAGGCAATGCCTTGGGCAGGGGATATGGTGATGTACCCAGGGCTTCTGAGAGGAATTTTATCAGGGGGTACAAAGTTTCTTTTGGGCCCCTTTGCAAAGGGGGGCGAGTGAAACAGCACGGTGGAGGGTGGTGATAGGCAAGCAGAATAGGGATAGGGAGGGGAGAAACAGGGTACAAGGAAGGTAGAGACAGCTGGAAAAGTCTTTGACGCCCAGGTCTACCAACCCATGTGGCATCAGTAGTGTCCCCAGCAGACAGCAAGTCTGAGTAAATAGGAAAACGTAAGATCCCAGGCAATTTCACCCCCCTCCCCCCGTGCGTGTCACCCTAGCATGCGGGCTGCACCAAGTGACGCGCACAGGGGGATGACACATTCCTGGCCAAAATTTGGGGCCCTAAGGCTGCAATTCTATAACACTTTCCTAGGAGTAAGCCTCATTGAACTTACAATGGGACTTACTAGTAGACATATATCAGATTGTACAGAAAGGGCCCAATGCTAACCAGCTTTCCAGCACCGATGAGGCCACAATACAGCCCCAAAGAAAGGGAGGACATGTTCCTTCACCTCGAGGAGGCCTCCATGACTGGCCCCCCACCGCAGGATGCAGTGCATGCCCCATTGGCATGACTGCATCAGTGCTGGAATGTTGGATAGGACGGGACTCTAAGTCTGCAAGTTACATGCTGGGTCTGTTCCGGAGGTTCCCTGCTTTTCTACAGAGGTCCCAGGTTCAATCTGTGGTATGTCCATGTATGGTGGGGGAAAAATGCCACCCTGAAACCCTGGGGCAGCTTTCAAAAGACACGGAATTTCTTCTGGGGGAGGAACCAACTGGCACTCTTCAATTTCCTCTCTCTCCATTCCTCTCTGCTCCATTAATGAGGCCTAGATTGTGCGACACCCTTTGGCACAAACGTCACACAGAGAGTGAAATGCAGCATTTATTATCTGGAAAAACCTTCCCCCTCCCCCGAGGGCTTCTTCCACAGCAGCTGGCAGACGGTGACTTCATTCGGCCTACCGAAGTGCATCATGCTACACCAGGGGTCGGCAACCTTAAACACTCAAAGAGCCGGGGGAGGAGCTACAGCCCAGGCAACAAGACACAGCTTTTAGAGCTCCGTCGGTCCTTCTGATTTGTAAACTCCTCCAAGGATTTGGGGGGGGGCTTTTTCTGGCTAGGAGAGGCCAGGAAAGTGCTTGAGACTGGAGGCCAGCTAACTCTTGGGGAAAGCAACCCTAGGAGCGGGGCAAAGCCTGTCTTCATAGCAACAAATCGAAGGAACTCTGTCAGCCATTTCTGGCAGAGGCAGCCTGGTTTCTCCCCTCTTTTTCCCCCTATCGCTGGGACTGCAGCTCCGAAGGAAGAGAAAAAACGTTTGGGGCCGTTTCTCAACTCTTCAGTCAAGGAGTGAGTAATCTCCCAGTTTGATGTCTTTGAAGACCGGGTTATTTAGAAGATACAGTTGCTTAATAGACTGAGGGAATTTGTCCTTGGTGGAGAGAGGAGGAGCTGAAGAGATGGCGTTCCCTCAGAAACCCGCATCAAAGACGCTGTGATTTACAATTTGAAAGACTAAAGATAAGACTAATTAAGGAAACAACAACTTTGGGAAATTCAGAGCGACCTGCTGAGATGGCATTGCTGCCTTTTTAAGCTGCAATCAATAAGTAAGGAAAAATAATCTACAGACTGTAAGGGACATTAACACTGGATAAGGATACCATGAAGTAGAGAGACATCTAGTGGAAAAAAATATAACTGATTTTTTTTGTGTGTGTGTATGTGTGTCTCCTTTAAGAAGACTCTGGATGAAGGAATGCTAAAAAGACTGTCTGTGTTGGAGATTAATGAGTGTTAATGCTGAGAAATCAATATTGTAAGCTTTAATGAGATTTTGATTTATGGAATTGACATGGTAGTTATTGGTATAAGAGCAATTGAAATTATTTTGTAGGGATATATTATTTTGGATGCCCTGTCTATTTTTTATTTATCTCAATGTACAATGGAATATTCTAGGAAACAGTCTTTAAAAGCTCAGAAAGCCTCACCAAATACCAGTACTTCCATTCAGACAATGTTAACCCTTGAGAAGAGTACAGAAAGAAAGAAAGAGGACCAAGCAGGAATTATGGATGTTCTCAGAGAGATCCGCGAAGAGTCCAGACAGATGAAAACACAGATCTCTAATCTAGATAAAAATTTGACTGAGAAACTAGACCAGTTATCATTTAAACTGAAGGAGATGGATGAGATGGCGAAGGAAACACGTAAAAAGGTCAATAGAAACCAGATAGAGATCAATAAGATGAAAGAACAAGCAAAAAAAGACCAGGTAAAGATTGAACAGCTCACTCAATGCGTGGAGGTTGCTGATCAGCGCAATTTAGTCCTGGAAAGAAGCATTATGTTACTGGAGCTTCAACAGGCAGGCTACATGCTCCGCGTTCAGAATTATCCAGAAGAAAAACAAGAAGATATCAGAGCAACAATGATTCATTGGTTGGGAGAACAAACGGAGTTTGAAACAGAACTTTTAGAAGGTGGATTACATGCAGTGTATAGACTTAGATCTGTATATGCAAAAGCTCACAATCTACCAAGAGAAATAATGTTGAAGTTTACACAGAAAAGGGTGAGAGATATGGTTCAACAAGCACTGATGGAGAAAACATTAATGGTTGGAGGAAATCCTGTGAGAATTTTAAGGGAAATACCATGGAGCATAAGACAAAAGAGATTACAATATAGGACTCTTACATCATTTTTGAGAAGAGAGAATGTTAGATATAGATGGTTACTCCCAGAAGGATTAGTCTTTACATATCAACTGAAAAGATATAGTATAACATCAAGAATGAAAATGAGAAACTTCTTGGAGACGGTGCAAAGAGATCAAGAGGAACAAGAACTACCAAAAGATGCAAGAAAGGATAACTATGATCGAGGAAAAATTAAAGCGTCTCTAGAGGATACAACATCCTTAGAGAAAGAATCAGAAGTAGGATTGGACCACAGCATAGAAGATGAAGAAGCAGAAGGGGAAGAAGAAGATGAAGAGGAAGAGGAGCAAGATGATGAATCTGAAAAGAAAGAAACCATTAAAATTAAACAACAAAGATGTCAACCAAGAAGAGAAGTGAAAATAAAAAGGAAAAATATAGAATGATAGCTGCAGATACCCAACTTGAGATTTTATCCATAAATATTAATGGATTAAACGCACCACGAAAGAGAAAAAGGATTTTTCATCAGTTAGAAAAAGAGCATAAAGATCTAATAGCAATTCAAGAAACACATATATTGAAAAAAGATTGGAAATTTTTACAAAATAAGAAGTTAGGTGAACTATTTTATACAGCAGAAACAAAAAGGAAGAAAAAAGGCTTAGCCTTATATGTTAAACCTTGGTTGAGTCCAAAATTGATTTATGCAGATGAAGATGCCAGAATATTGATAGTAGAAATCACATATGCTGAAAAGAAATTATTGGTGGTAAATATATATGCTCCTAATGACTCTCGTGAAAAATTTTTTGAAAAATTACATAGAAAATTGGCTACTCTAAATGAATTTGACTTGATCTTGTTAGGTGATTTTAACTCAACGTTTGACATAAACCTAGACAGATCAGTTAAAAGGAAAAAAAAAGGAGGTAATCTACCCAAATCTTTCTTACAAATGGCAGAAGAATTTAATTTGATTGATGCATGGAGAGTCCAAAATCCAGAGAAAAGGCAATATACTTATTTTTCGACACGACATAAAGTATGGTCAAGAATAGATATGTGTTGGATTACAGCAACAACAGAAGCATTTGAAGCAGAAATATTACCAAATACCTTCGCGGATCATAATCCAATTAGTTTAAAATTTAATAGATCTCGGAGGAAAGGGCTCTGGAGATTGAATGTTATTGATATGAAAGATAAAGATTTTGTGAACTTAGCTAAAGAAGAAATGAGCTGGTTCTTTAAAATAAATAATCATCCAGAAATGAAACCACAAATTATTTGGGATACAAGTAAAGCGTACTTTAGAGGAATTATGATGAAATTTTCAGTAAGGAAAAAAAGGAAGGAAATCCAACTTATCAAAGAACTAACCTTAAAATTAAAGAAGAAAGAGCGGGAGTTCCAAGAAAATCCATCTAGAGAGGAATTAGTTGCGAATATACAGAAACTTCAACATGAGATCAGAATCATACAAACGGAAGAAATGGAGAGAAAATTAAGATTAATTAAACAGAATTATTTTGAAAACGCTAATAAACCTGGAAGATGGCTGGCACACAGACTGAAAAAAGAACGACAGAGGAACTTTATAAATAGTTTGATAGATGAAAATGGAATTGAGAAATACAAATCCTCAGAAGTTAAACTTATTATTGAAAATTTTTTTCAACAATTATACAAGAAATATAATGTAGATCTGGACCTGCAAATGGATTATTTATTAAAAAACAATATGCTAAAATTGACATCAGAACAGAAACTAATTTTAGATCAAAAAATTTCCATGCAAGAACTATCAGAAGCAATCAAAAGACAGAAAAATCAGAAATCTCCCGGACCAGATGCCATTCCAGCAGAATATTATAAATTATTTGAAGAGACGATACAATTACCATTTAAGAATCTGGTTAATGATATATGGGAAACAGGAAATATTCCAGATTCATGGACAGAAGCTTTAATTACGTTAATACATAAACAAGGAACAGAAAAGAAAGAAATTAGAAATTATAGGCCAATTTCTCTTTTGAATACAGACTACAAGGTTTTTGCATCAATATTGGCTGGAAGATTAAAGAGAGTTCTGCTGCAAATAATACACCAAGATCAAACGGGCTTCTTGCCAAAACGACACTTAAAAGATAATGTGAGAGTTATTATTAATATAATAGAATATTTTGAGGCACACTCAGAGAAAAAATTAGGATTAATTTTCGTAGATGCGCATAAAGCATTTGATAGAGTAAATTGGAACTTTATGATTCAACAAATGTACCAGATGAACTTTGGGCCAAAGTTTATAAGGGTTATAGAGAAGATATATACCAAACAAACGGCAAGAATAAAGATAAATGGTGACATAACAAGAATGATAGAAATCCAGCAGGGAACAAGACAAGGATGCCCTCTATCTCCATTACTGTTTATTATAACTCTGGAAATATTAAACAATATAGTAAGAAGAGATGAAAGAATTGTGGGAGTGAAGGTCCAAAATGAAGAATTTAAAATTCAAGCTTATGCAGACGATCTCACTTTTATCTTGGAGAATCCAACCCAGTCTTTAAAATATTTGATAGAGAATCTGACAGAATACGGTAAAATGGCAGGATTGAGGATAAATTATGATAAAACGAAAATATTAGTGAAAAATATGAGAAAACAAGAGAAACAGCAACTACAGGAATTTGGTATTAATATCACAAAGAAAGTTAAATATTTGGGAATTACTGTATCAGATAAATGTAGTGAGTTGATGGAAAATAATTATCTAAAGTTAATGATGGAGATTAAGAAAGACATAAAAAGATGGAATGGATTAAATTTATCATTGTTGGGTAGAATAGCAACAGTTAAGTCAAATGTGCTGCCAAGAATATTATTCTTATTTCAGACAATCCCAATTTTATTAAAAAAGGTGTTCTTTCAAGATTTAAATAAAATGATGGCTAATTTCATTTGGCAAGGGAAAAAAGCTAGAATAAAGATGAAATTATTACAAGATGTGAAAGAACGAGCTGGTTTCGGAATGCCAAATTGGGAAATTTATTACTATGCAGCGGCATTAAATTGGATAAAGGATTAGGCAGAAGCCGAAAAATCTAGAGAGTTAAAATTAGAACTACACGATTTGCAGGTTGGTCCACATGCCTTTTTGATTTATGATAAAGCCAAATATCATAGTTACTTTAAACAACATCTGATAAGAAGAGCATTGTTGTTTGTCTGGGAACAAATCAGATATAAAGTTTACGAGAAGATTCCAAGATGGGTGAAACCGTTAGAAATTGATACTAGGCCAATGTGGTTGCGAGGTTCACAGAATAGGAGATATGATGAATTATTAGATGAGAAAGCAGTTATGTACTCAAAAGAGGTATTGTGGGAGAAAGGGATTGAACTGGATTGGTTGACGGAGTTACAGATTAAAACAAGATGGTTGAAAGATAAAAAAGAAGGAATCTACCCAGAGGAGACGGAATTTGATAAAATATTTTTATCAAATGAGCAAAATTATATCAGAAGGATGTATCAATATTTGTTGAGTATGGAAATGGTAGACGAATTGGTAAAAGAGGTAATGATTATATGGGCAAAAAATATTGGACATAATATAACAATGAATAATTGGGACCAGCTTTGGAAGAGAAATATGAAGATAATTAAGGCAGTAACAATGAAAGAAAACATATACAAAATGTTTTATAGATGGTACCTGTCTCCAGATAGATTAGCAAAAATGTATCCCGGCACATGCGATAAGTGTTGGAAATGCAAAGAGGTGAAAGGTTTTTTTTATCATATGTGGTGGCTTTGCCCTAAGGCCAAAAATTTTTGGCAAAAAATATATAGAACTATTCAAATTATTTTTAATTGTGAAATACATTTCCAACCAGAACTGTTTCTCTTGAGTATTTTTCCTGAAAGTTATAACAATGATCTTAAACATATTTTGTTGTATGCAATTACTGCAGCGAGATTGGTGTATGCTAGATTGTGGAAGAACCCTGATACTCCCACTGTAGAGATGTGGATTGAGAAATTATATGAGATGGTTGAAATAGATGTATTGACGGAAAGATTGGGAGATGGCGAAATAGAGAGAATACAGAAATTGTGGAAACCATTGTATGAGTGGTTAGATAAACAATAAGTTATTCAAGGATGATAGGTAGGGAAACATAAGAGTATCGGCTACAGTTCTGCGATTTCCTGGTGTTTTTTCCCTTGTGTATTACCCTGTACATATATGTTTGTGATTTTTCCTGTACCCATGTCTTAAAGTAAGTAAATAAAAAAAAAAACAAAACACTCAAAGAGCCATTTGGACCCATTTTCCGGAGGAAAAAAAACTTCAGGAGCCACAAACCCTTTTGACATCTAAAATGAAAATATGTAGTTCTTTTTTAACCTTTATGCTCTTATAGGTCCCATTTTTATAATGTAGCCCCCTCTTGTAGCTTTTAGTTAGTTTTGTCACACATTCTTGTCCTGTGTTTTCAGACACCTGGTCCCCTATGGTGTTTTGCCTGATTCCAAGGCCATTCTCTGCCTGGAGAATTAGGCCCACTTCAAGCAAATTAGCTCCCCTTCTTTCCCCCAACAAATGACCCTGGTTCTGCCCTGCAGCCCTGCTGGACCCCACCTCCAGGGTAGCTCGCCTGTTCAATCTGCAGATGTCCTCTCTCCTGCCAGCAGCCTCCCACCACTACAGCAGACCCTGGGTCCTCTGCAGGTCTTGGGCACAGCAGCCACACTTCAAACTCCAGTGTCTCCAGCAGTCCCTTAGTCACAAAGTCAGTCAGAGTATCCAGGGCAGAGTCCAAAGTCAATAAGCCAAGTCACAGTCCAAGATCAGATTCCAAAGTGAGTCAGTCAAATCAGTCAGAGTATCCAAGTCAGCATCAATAAGCCAAGTCAGTCAGTTTCCACTCCAACCTGCACTCCTTCTCCAACCCACACCCCCTTCCTGGTGCTCCTTATATCCCTGAGGGCCCTATTGCCTTCAAGTGGCTGCAGCTGTGCAGCAAACGCTGCTGGATGCCCAGGGCTTACCCTTAAAGGGGCCACTGCTGACACCACATCTACCTCCTCACCAGATCTACCTTGATTCCAATACATATGGCGGTTATGACATCTGCTTATCTTACATGGATAATAAAGAACTCCCCCCACCTTCCAGAGGCACGCTGCTGGAAGGAAAAAAGGACACAGACTCCAGAGGTGGGGAAGAGAAGAAGCCAGAGCTGGGGGGGAGGTGGGGGGGCAGCCACAGGCCAGCTTCTGCCCTGCCTGCCTGTCCTCCCTCACTCAGGCTGCCACCCTCTCCACACTATCCTGGGAGTAAGCCCCATTGACTACAATGGGACTTCTGAGCAGAGAAGTTGGTTGGAGCTCTCAGGTTGCAGTCCTCTCCACACCTTCCTGGGAGGAAGCCCCACTGACTACAGTGGGGCTTACTTGGGAGTAGACCTGCACAGGAGGGGGCTGAAGCTACAGCCCTTCACACTTTCCTGGGAGTAGCCCAGGGACTTCAGCGGGGCTTGCTCGAGAACAGACCTGGTGGGCGCAGGCTCCCACTCACCCGTCCTTGTGCTTGGCCTTGAGCAGGCTCCAAGGCTGCCATCCCAGGCACCCTTTCCTGGGAGTAAGCTTCATCCACTGTAATGGGGCTTACTACTGAGTAGACACACAGGATGTTTCCTCTGCTGTGGAGGAAAAGCCTCTCTTTGCACTGAGTGGGGACCTGCTCAGGGAAAGGCGGTCTGCAAGGGCTCGCAATGGCTGAGGAGGAGGGCGTCCTGCTGGAGAGTTGGGGAAGGGAAAAACAGGGAGCTTAAGCCTGCAGAGCGGGCAAAATTGAAAAGGGAAACCAATGCGGGGCAGGTGGGGGTGAAGGGAGAGGAAGGCAGGGGGCGGAGGGAAGCAGCCTGCCCTCCCAACACAGGTGCCTCCTGTCACCCCCTTTGCCACTTTCACCCAGAGGAGCTGCAGCAGACGGCTGAAAGAGCTGCATGGGGCTCCAGAGCCGTGGGTTGCTGACCCCTGACCTAACCCCATAGACATCAGGTTCATAAAGTGCATAGAGTATATGTTGAAGAGGTTCCCCTGGAACCGAACCCCATGTTTCCCATAGGCTCAATGATTCAGTATCTGCTAACACTGTATCCACTCGATTTTCCAGGAACCTACCCTAGAGGATAACAAGAACTGACTGTATATATTTAAATGAGACACCTCTTCTGGTTTTAGCCCTTCATTGTCTGTGGCTTCAAGGATGAGGAGCCCATGTCCCTTCTCCTGAATTTAGCACACGCACTCTTGATAGCGTGCCCAGTACCAAGGAACTCCATGGGTCACGTGTACAGTGTCTGTCATGACAATCTAAAACACTCACATGGTCAACAAGAGCAGAGTAGGTTGCAGACAACATTTGGATGTAGGCAGTTTCTTCCTCCCCTGTGATAGAGGACAAGGTGCTTTCTAACACATCCAAAATTTGAAACATTTGTTCCCTTACCTTGGGGCTGCATTGTGGCTACACCAGTGCTGGAAAGTTGGATAGGATTGGGCCCTTAGGCACTACTGTAAGCCCCATAGATCCCCAATGGGCCATCCAATGCAGTACAAGCTGAAATCCCCTATAGCTGCTTTGGGTGGTTTTTTATAAATACTAACAGTGAGGGAGAAATGCTTTAAATAAATAGATACCTGAAAGGATGCTGGAGGAGAAAGTTCACCACTTGGACCACGTTCTCACTCGCAAGCACACCAAAACCTAAGAAGGGCATGTTGCTTTCACCCCTCCTTTCCGTTTTACACTTTTCAAAGAAGTGTTCCAGCAATGTCTCAACCTGTCAGGAAAGAAAAGGGCCACTGCTAAGGTACCCAGAAGCAAAATGTCTCAGAGGCTGATGCCGTCCTAGGCAGGGCAACATCCATGAGGCCAGGTGAGATGAATTCCTCAGGTAGCAGACTGGTGGACGGGGGAGGGTGACCAGATGTCATAACGGCAAAAAGAGGATCAGGCACCCCCAAATGTAGGAATTCCAAGAAAAATGTAGGACATGACACAATAAAAGCTATGAATCATATATTGATTTCATGTGGTTAATTTAAACACTTAGGGCACAATCATAAAACAATATTACTTCTTAAATTCAAAACTCTATTACTTATAATTTATTACATTTAACATTAATTACAAGACAGTTCTGCGCTACCTGCAGGGGCCCACTCACAGGGAAAAGGAGGACATTAAAGTTCTTTTCCAGGACACGAGGCTGAAAACGAGGATATGTCCTGGAAAAAGAAGATACCTGGTCACCCTGTGGGGGGGGGGGAACCCAACTCCATTTGTTGGGTTCTGCCCACCGATTTGCTGCCCAAGGCAATTGCTAAAAAACCTTTACTAAACCTTTTTCTCCTCCCACTGCCTGGATTTGGAAACCAAGAAGGAGATGGAGTGAGAAGAGGAACAAGAAGAGCAGTCCTCTCTCCTTCACGCCAAACTCCCTCTCCATCTCTCCCTTCCCTATGAGAGAAGAGTGTGTGACTGCATTTAGGGAAATAAATCATTTAGGAAAATATTTAGGGAAATGATATAGACAATCCATCAATCCTTCTCTCTCCAGGTGACCCCTTCCTTCCCCCTGAGCACATGAAAGTAAGGTGATCACTTTGCATCGGTGAAGGGAGGGGCTGAGTGAATTGGAGGACTGATTGATGGATTGTCTTCTTAATGATCTTACATCACAAAGATCAGCAAGGTTGTTTTTAAATCACCTGAACAAAAAGTTTTTTTAATTTTTTTAAAAATTGATTTGCTATAGTACGTTTTTTTGCCATCCACTTAAGTGCTTGGAATGGAACTCACGCGAATAATGAGGCTTCACCTGTAGATCTAGCGCATGTTTTCCAGCTCAAAGCTGACATGAAACAAATCTGTTTCCAGTCCACTCGAAGTACCTGAGAAATAACCAGTTTCCACTGTATTACTCTTTTCTTGCAAGCTAGCTAGCTGAATGCTTGAATAGTTTAGTTTTCCTATGTACGTACATTTGTACTCCGACCTTTCTCTAAGGATCACACAATGGTAGACGGAGATCTAGACATTTGCCCAGCATGCTTCAGTCCTAAATAGCTCTTTGATTAACCTCTCCAGGCCTTGTGTCTTGCTGGCACATCAGGGAGAAGGCGCCCCAACTCGGGGTGATAGGGTCCTGCTGCAAACGTAGACATAGGGTACCTTACAGCCTGATGCTATGCGGCCGCTGTGCTGATTGCTCAGGGCTGAGTGCGCTTTGTCTGCTGATTCCAATGTGCCATCATGTTGGAGAGGTTAACTGTGGCGTGTGTGTGTGTGAGACAGATGGTTGGCAACCTTCAGTCTCAAAAGACTATGGTATAAGCTTACAGCAGGCGGTATTCCCAGGCGGTCTCCCATCCAAGTACTAACCAGGCCTGAGCCTGCTTAGCTTCCGAGATCAGACAAGATCGGGCATGTGCAGGGTAACAGACCTCTGAAAGACTTACCCGCATGGCATGACTCCTGTGCAGGGCTATACCAGCTACTTCATGGGACTCCTATGAGCTACACAAGCTACGTTGCCAGCTTTGGAGCCACTGGGGGCATGTACAGCTCAGAAAGGGATTTTGGGATCTGGTGTCTCCGGACTTTATCTATCCCACCTTGCTTCCCTCCCCCCTTTTTCAACCTCTCTGCTGGTGAGGTTGTGGCCAGGGACTTTCTTCAACCTGTTGGTGGTGGGGCATGGCTTTCTGGTGTACTGCTGTGCTTGTGTCAGTGCAGCATCTGTCAGGCTTCTGCACTGGTGGGGCTGCCTGTGTGCTGGTGTGTTTGGCAGTATGCTGGTGTTTCCCCTGGCTAGGATTGTTTCCTGAGGTTTCCATAAGAAGCCTTCCATAGGAGAAAGACGTTTCCAGTGCAAAGGATGCCTTAGGACAGGGGTCTCCAAACTTTTTGGCCAGAAGGCCACATCAAATATCTGGCACGGTATTGAGGGCCGGAAAATTTTTTTTTAAATACATCATTTATATAAATAAATCAGAGATGGAATTTAAATGAGTGAATAAATAATGAATGGGCTCATTCATTCAACCTCTCCGGCCCTTCAGACCCTCCAGACGCAACCAGAGCACTGTTCCAGTCATGTTCCGCCAAGTGGGCCAGAGGCTTTCAGGGAACAAGAGGCTGGTCGTGTGCCGGATAGAGGCTCGCCATGGGCCACATACGGCCCCCGGGCCAGGGTTTGGAGACTCCTGCCTTAGGATATGATCTTTTTTGACTCCATGTGCTGCATGATGTAATGGCCTATCTCAGAGTGCTGCTCCCAAGAGTGAGGAGGTACGTGAAGCCTCAAAGCCACGACCTTCACTTCGTGCTCTACCATGTTGCCAAACATTTGGTAAGTCTCTGTTGCTGCCTTCCCAGGGTACCACTTTAAATCCCACATGTTCGTCAAGAATAGAGTAGAACTACTTACAAAGCTTTATCTTACTGAGCTTTATCTCAACAGTACAGGAATAATGTCATTATCTGAGGATATTTCACCTTCAATTTTATCTCAATGTGATGAGAAAGGTCCTTTAAATTAAAGGAAAAACATCCTTTAACAATAGCCTCACTTACCATTATAATCTCTCTCCAAGGGCTTAGAGAGGCTTCACTCCAAGGCAAGCAACCCCTCCCTTCCCCCTGGAGCACTGAAAAGAATACAAAGGGAAGTGATTATTGCCTCCCTCTTTGCATTCTTTCCCTGTGCTTCAGGTGAAGGGAAGTGTCACTGCCTAGGAGTGAGGCCTTTCTAAGCACCTGAACAGAGAGAGAGAGAGAGAGATTGTCTGCTTTCTGCTTCTGCTCTCCCTCACAATGTTAAGTGAAGCTGTTTTTAAACCACTGAGAAAAGGGACATTGTTTTTTAAATGGATTTCATTTAGCATGATTTTTGGCATCCGCAGGGGTTCTCAGAACGGAACCCTCTTGGATGCCAAGACTCAACCTGTATAAATTTTCTCATATACCATGGGGAATTTCCACATCACACTATATAGTAGTATGATGTTCGTTGTCCCATAGTCCTCTAGTGAAATTCATAGATGAGCATGGATTTGAACCCAGGTCTGCTTAGTCTACATCCAACTTCATGGGTTTCACTAGTTTATTTGTGATAGAAGGGTGGTAGGATCAGTACAGAGTGTTCCCTTTGCACAAACATGCCTGATGCCAGTTCTCATTGTTATTTTCTGCAAGACCAAGACCTACAGCCCAGATCTCATTAGGGGTGCTGCCCTGAGCTGTGTGTTCCATCCTTGTGTGAAGGAGGCAGCAGTATTCAAGGTGGCAGCTTGCTTTGTGGGTAAGTCAAGGAGCATCCCTCACTTCAGTGCTGAACATCAGCCCCCACCCGTTTCTCTAATCCAATAAGCAGTGTGACTGTTTCAAAGACACCCCCTCTTTTTCACCTGGCAGATCCTCCCAAACTGCAGAGCACCCCTGAAAACCATCCTAATTGTTGGAGACTAGTTTTGCTTGTTTGTATTTTGGCAAAAGTGTATTTTGGCTTAAAAAACATTAGGTCAGCATTTGGCTGTGCGAGAACTTGTGATATCTGGGTGACTGAACAGAGAAATCCCTTTGATTCAACAGGTCTCTTGGTGCAGAAACTAGAACCCAGTGCCAGGAACAGGGGACCACTGGCTTCTCTACAAGAATAATTTATACAAGTGGTTCCCAAACTGTGGGTCAGGACCCAGTGGTTGGTTGTGACCTGAATTTTGGTGGGTTTTATGTAGGAACATAAAACGGGTCATTTCCCCTTAAGGGGAGTGACCTAGTAATGGATGCCCCAGCAGTGCCACAGTAAATCAAAAGTCACTCCAATCTTCAGATCGGAGTGAAATGAAGCTTGGGGGAGACCCGCAGAGGGAGCTGCAGGCCTCTCGGACCCTCTCCAAGGCTGGCAGACCCCCTCAGGTAGGCAAGCCTCTGGGTGCCTGCGGCGCCACTATTACTGCGGTGCCACTGGGGCATATCCTCTCTCTCAGTCCCTGTCACTTACAAGCAGTTCTTGGACTTCCAGCGAGTTTGAGAACCGCTGAGCTATTTCCTCAAGCCCTGAGGCTATTCAAAAATCAGATACTGTAGTTACATATTACCCTACAAAGAGCCCAACTGCTGCAGTTTGCAAGCACCTGTAAATATAGGGAGATAAATGTTTCAGGGTCTTTTTCTGGTTATTATCCCTTATAAATAAATAGATTTTTCTTTCTAGACCTCTTTTTTTAAAGTCAGGTAAACCTAAGTGGATCCTGATAGAGTGTTTAAAAAAGTGGGTCCTGATACTTAAAAGATGCCCCTTGTTTATTGCCTCTCGGTACAGTACATGTGCCACACAGGGAGAACTCTGTTCTCAGCTCACAACCTCCTAAGGCAGTGGCTCTCAAACTACTAGCACCAGGACCTCCTTTTTAGAATGAGAATCTGTCAGGACCCACCGGAAATGATGTTCTGAAGTGACATCATCAAGCAGGAAAATCTTTCTTTCTTTGTTTTAATAAATGCAAATACACAAAAATTAAAAAGAATAAAGATATTACAATTTGTGTGGCAAGTTGGAGATCTCAAACTACATTTCTTTGTTCTACTACTACAAATCATACAAAAAAGTTAGTCATCAAATCTTAAACAATCTACACTTATTTAAAAAGTACATTTTCAACACAAAAAGAAAAATGAGAAAAACATACAAGTTAAATCCCCTATCTACTCATCAAATCCATTGATTATTTGACCCATTCTCCCTTCAATGCGCAGGAAGTCCATGAATGGCTTCCAATTGTCCATAAAAGTTTTTACTGACTTATCTTTAAGAAGTATTGTAAGTTTATCCATTTCTGTCAAATCCAATACTTTTAGCCAGCGTTTTTTCACTACAGGTATCTCTGGAACTTTCCATTATTTGGCGTACGATATTCTTGCAGCAGTTGTCATATATAAAAACATAGTTTCATAGTCTTTCTGAATTGAATCATCCAATATTCTCAACAAAAAAGTGTCTTGTTTCATTTGTAAATTTACCTTAAATGTCAACTGCATTTGCTGGTGTATCAAAGTCCAATATTTTTTTGCTTTTGTACAAGTCCACCACATATGGTAGAACATTCCTTCTTGTCATTTACACTTCCAACATCTATTTGGTATATTAATACATTTTTGCCAGTTTACCTGGAGTCAGACACCATTTATTCAACATTTTATAAAAGTTCTCTAAGATTTGCATTCAATAAGCAGGAAACTTTTTCACAATCATAGGCTGCAATCCTACCCGTGCTTATCCAGGAGTAAGTCCCATTTACTGTGTTACATTCTAGCCTGTAAAAAGTACAAGTTTGTCACATTTCCCCAAATGATAGCATCAAGTCTAATATAGTAAAAATAAAATATTGAAATGATATGGGGAGCCACCTGAAATTGGCTCGCGGTTCACCTAGTGGGTCCTGACCCGCTGTTTGAGAAACACTGACCTAGGGAGATATCTGGCAGTCCTAGGTGCTGTCTTGACAGTCCAAGAATCAACATTCCGTCCATTGTCGATGGCAACACCATGAAATGAGTCGCAAAAGGCATCCCCTGAGCACCGAAGCTGTCCTTCAAGATGTGTCTCTCCATCTTGCACTCCAGAGGTGGTACAAATTCAAGGAGAACCATATTGGCCAGCAGCTGTTATCCAGGGGTAAGAGGAAAAGTTTTCTCTTGCCTCTGGCTAAGCTGCTTCTGGCCATAATCCTTCGCTGCATGCAGCGCAAGCCTCCTGGCTTGCCTGTACCAGCGCAGGATAGGATTGCAACCCAAAACTTGGATGAGAGGACCTCCCCCTGCCTCAGGCCATTCACAATGTTATAGGGAGGAAATTCTTGGCCCAGACATTCACCATTGAGAGCCCTTCTCATACACCAGTATAAACACCCCTGGGATGACTGGCAGGACAGTCGTGAAGCAGGTGCTTCCTCCTTTCCCCAATTCTGCCTTTCTGTCCAAATCCAAATTGGTGGACTCCACAATCACCATGAAGACAAATCCAGGCAGAGAGGGGTCATCTTTGGAAGCCTCCAATTTACAAGAAGAAGAACCCCAAAACCTAACCAATTGCAAATAGGCAAGCCTCAAAGAGGTCTGAGGCAAGGCTATGGATAATTATAGAATAAAACAAGAAAGGAAGCTCAATCATTTCATGTCCCTTCCTCCTGAACTGATTGTATATATGAACTATACAGCAGGGATGTGAAAATCCCCAGCGGCTAGACTCGACTTGGGTCCCAAGTCCCCGTCCTCTTTGATTCGATTCGTGCATAATTGTGTCCTGGAGTATTGTGTCCAGTTCTGGTCGCCAGATCTCAAAAAAGACATAGTGGAAATGGAAAAGGTGCAAAAGAGAGCGACTAAGATGATTACGGGGCTGGGGCACCTTCCTTATGAGGAAAGGCTACGGCGTTTAGGCCTCTTCAGCCTAGAAAAGAGACGCCTCAGGGGGGAAATGAATGAGACATACAAAATTATGCAGGGGATGGACAGAGTGGATAGGGAGATGCTCTTAACACTCTCACATAACACCAGAACCAGGGGACATCCACTAAAATTGAGTGTTGGGCGAGTTAGGACAGACAAAAGAAAATATTTCTTTACTCAGCGTGTGGTCGGTCTGTGGAACTCCTTGCCACAGGATGTGGTGCTGGCGTCTAGCCTAGACGCCTTTAAAAGGGGATTGGACAAGTTTCTGGAGTCCAAAAATCCATTACAGGGTACAAGCCATGATGTGTATGCGCAACCTCCTGATTTTAGAAATGGGTTATGTCAGAATGCCAGATGCAAGGGAGGGCACCAGGATGAGGTCTCTTGTTATCTGGTGTGCTCCCTGGGGCATTTGGTGGGCAGCTGTTTGATACAGGAAGCTGGACTAGATGGGCCTAAGGCCTGAGCCAGTGGGGCTGTTCTTATGTTCTTAACTACAATTCCCAGGAGGCCTTGCAGGTCTCTTGTTATCTGGTGTGCTCCCTGGGGCATTTGGTGGACAGCTGTTTGATACAGGAAGCTGGACTAGATGGGCCTGTGGCCTGAGCCAGTGGGGCTGTTCTTATGTTCTTAACTACAATTCCCAGGAGGCCTTGCAGGTCTCTTGTTATCTGGTGTGCTCCCTGGGGCATTTGGTGGGCCGCTGTGAGATACAGGAAGCTGGACTAGATGGGCCTATGGCCTGAGCCAGTGGGGCTGTTCTTATGTTCTTAACTACAATTCCCAGGAGGCCTTGCAGGTCTCTTGTTATCTGGTGTGCTCCCTGGGGCATTTGGTGGACAGCTGTTTGATACAGGAAGCTGGACTAGATGGGCCTGTGGCCTGAGCCAGTGGGGCTGTTCTTATGTTCTTAACTACAATTCCCAGGAGGCCTTGCAGGTCTCTTGTTATCTGGTGTGCTCCCTGGGGCATTTGGTGGGCCGCTGTGAGATACAGGAAGCTGGACTAGATGGGTCTATGGCCTGAGCCAGTGGGGCTGTTCTTATGTTCTTAACTACAATTCCCAGGAGGCCTTGCAGGTCTCTTGTTATCTGGTGTGCTCCCTGGGGCATTTGGTGGGCAGCTGTTTGATACAGGAAGCTGGACTAGATGGGCCTGTGGCCTGAGCCAGTGGGGCTGTTCTTATGTTCTTGATAACAATGTGCCCAGCTCACAATATGGAAATATCCCAAGATGCCCAGTTCACCCATAAGGCTCTTCCCTGACCAAAAAGCTATCCCTCTCAGAGAACCAGTTAACTGTGATATTACGCCTCCAAGGGTGAACAGAAAGGTCCTAGACAAGGGCAATCAACAAACGAGGATAAAAAGGTTAGGGTAAAAGGGATGAGTCAGAGTGCCAGAGCCCCTCTAAGGGATATCTCTGTAAACAAACTGCTGATGTGTATTGAATTGCCATCCTCAGATCAACATCCTGTACTGATAACATGCCGAATGTTGTTTTGGGCGTCTGCCTGTATGTTATTTTTCCCTATAAAACCTGCATGATTGCAATTCTTCTGGGTCCTCCAAGGGTGTGGAGGTCCCGTTTGCAAACAGTAAACGTTAAGAAGTTCTTTGAATTCTCCTGTCGCCTGTTTGATTGCCTCTCCAAAATCCAAAGAACCGTGTGTGTGTTCATTCGGGCTCAGTTTATGGTGCCGTGACTGGAATTGGAAGGCAAGGCTCTGCAAGGATCGAGACGAAGTCACTGTAGGGCACAGCGCACCGCCAGAAGATAAAATGAGTCGGCTCCCGCACCCCTTGTGTGTGTCCTGGCGCTGGGTTGTCTCTGAATCTGACTGTCTCCTTCTGCGCAAGAAAGAGCCCAGGAGAACGGAACTTCACCCGCGGGAAGGTACAGCGCGCTTATGTGAGAATTCTCTGTGGGTTCCCAGGGTGGGGATCCTGAAGTTTGAAGGGAGGTTTTAGTGGGAAACCTCAGTGGGGAGGGTGATTGTGTTTGTATGACTGTACATTTTGCTGTGTTGTGTGTGTTTGCCCATCTCCGTGGCTTCAGAGCAAGGCCACGTGGTTCTCTGCCTGACTGAGTGTTGTGTGATTGAGATACGAATGAGAATATGAGTGTGAGTGTGTGTGTGTGTGTCAAGGCAGCAAACCCCAAGGTTTTGAAGGATTGGCCATGAGTGAGTCACTGTTTTGGGCAGCCGGTCCAGTTGAGACCCCAGGCAGGAGGCTCCCAGGCAGGAGGCCAGCCCCTGTGACAATTAAGATGAGGCACTGGGCCTGGGCCTGAAGGAAGAAACCGTTTGAAATGCATATTGGGTAACTTTGAGTCTCTGGGAAGGGGAAACCCCACCCTTCTGAATGGGCACATTACTGACCAGCTCAGTACCTTTCAGCAAAAGGTAATTTCCATATGTTGTTAACCAGGTCTCCTTAGTCTCAGGAAGGCATTAGACATTGAATCTTTCCTGAGTTTCAACAAGGCCCCCTCCCTTCTCTCCTCCAAAGTACTCAGTGTTCTGCTTGCCTGCCCCTTCCCCTCAGTGTTCCTGACATCCCTCCCTTTTATCTGCTTGGCAATTTCATATGATGTGTTATGTCTTCCCTTGTCTGAGAGACAAGATACAATTCGCTGTCTTGTTCATGGGTGCTCAGAATCAGGCTCATTTGAACTTAGTGTTTTTTAATGCACTTACGTAAGAACAAACTGCACTGCATGTTTGCTTAAGAAACACAGCCTGCAAGACAATATAGGTGCCCATTATATAGATCAGCAAAACTGAGTCAGTGAGACCCTAGGGGTCAGAATACAAGCTAAAAATGCTCAGAATGATTTAGAGAGACCCTAAAGTATAGTTTCCAGCTACAATAATAACCATGATTTGCTTCCTACCTATTTAGGTAACTAAAAAAGACTAATTGCAGCTGCAACCAACCTAGACAGTTGCCAAAAGTGTGTTTCTCTTTAAATACAACCTTTAATCCTTCTTAATAACTTTTGGATTTCACAGGTATGAAATGCAGGAAGTCTGTGCTTTCTGTTTCCTCCCCTCCAAGAGAAAGGAAAGCTAGAGAAACCCTCCTAGCCTTTGTGCCTCAAGGCATGCACAGAGTGCAAACTAGTAGCAATCTTTTGTTTTAACCCTTTTTTGTGTGTGTGTTCCAGCAACTAAGAAGCATTGTTCCTAGGGAACAAGGAAAAAGCCTCTAAATGCCTAACTTTGCAATGGCTATCTTTTGTTTTAACCCTTTTTTGTTTCAGCAACAAGTAAAGACAAAGAAAACAGCATTTGCCCTCCAGAGGACAAATTTACATAATCTCATTTCCTTTACAGGAACTAAGCCCTGACGCCTATATCTGTATATATTTTAGTTTGGTTTAATACTAATGAAGTATTTCTTTTTCTAATGGAAAGATTGTCATGACAAATTCTTTTAATTCTACTTATGTTCTCCGCTTATAGACATATAAATACTAAAATGTTCTATATGTTTGTTGGATGTGTGTGTGTGGTATGAAAGAAGTGCTTTGTCTGTCTTTGTTCTTGTTTTTTTCTACTTATAGTGAAGTCTATCTGAAGTCCATATGTCTGTTGACTTCCTTTCTGTAATAGGCCTGATATTCGTTGCAACAATTTTTTATTATTTTTGTATATTGAGCTCATTACCATTTTTGGTACCATGGTTCCTTTTTTTCTGTTTTTAAACATGTAAGAGTACTCTTATCAAATGTGCTTTATTTTCACACAAACCCCCCCCCCTCATCCAAGAGGGAGGGAACATGAAGAATAACCCTAAGATAATTGGACAAAATGTTTTGTTCCATTGATGATGGATATTTTCAAGGGTTACAGTCCCTCAGCAAATAATCTCTTAATGTTAAGCTTTCACCCCATTGTAAAAAGTATTGTGGTGAAATTAAAATTTTGCATTCTCTTAATTCTACTTATATGTTAAGAAAAAAAAAGGGGGGGGGAAGAGAAAGAAAATAGAAGAGGAATGAACTGTGCAAGTATTTGCAGGACCAACTTGTGTCCTCCTTGAAGGAAAAACCCAGGTTCTCTCCAGCCCCCAGGGAATCAAAAGAGTTCTGAATAAGGAAAGAATAAGAAAAGAAAAGAAAAGAAAGGGTCAGATTTGGCTGACTGTAGTATGTAAAGTTCATGATGTGTTCCAGTTTTCCTCTGTCTTAATGATAAGAAATTGCACTCAATCAGAGGTAGCCCTGGACAACCTGTTTACTTTCTCTGTGGAGAATGTGTTAAAACACCTAACCTTCTGTGCTCAACAAGAATGTAAGCAAAGTCAGCACAGTGTCTTTCTGCTACTGTATTTGTATTTCTGTACTGTTATTACCTCTTCTCTAGTTCCTACAGCAAACCAACCAACAAGCAGGCCACGTACAGAGTTCTGTAACAGCACCAGCCCTTTAAGGTTGAACAGTCCAAGAAAAAGAGAGAGAGGGAAAATAGAATTAAGGGCCATGTGGTCTGATCAAAGGAACTTTGAGCTAAGAGAAACTGACTCGGAGTACCAGACATAGCCAAGCAACTGACATATCTCTCTCAAAACAATTGATTGTATTTTCTCAAATCTAAAGAGGACTCCTACAGTAATAGGCTATGAGACAAAGCTTGGCCTGTCACCTTCTCCAGAAGAACCATACATGTACAGAGTGCCTTCATGGTGTTTTGGCAGAAGTCACAATATGTATTATTGTTGTTTATTGTCGTAAATCAATGTCTGTGTGCAGGTTTAAAGCTAGCAAATTGCTGCTCTTCCAATATTGCACTCCCTGAACTGCTATTCTCACAATGTTTTAAGTTTCCTATGTTTAGTAAATTGTTGCATCTTATCTTTGTTTGAGACCAAAGCAGCTAAAAGAGTCTGAAGTATGTGCAGTATCTGAACGTTTGATATCAACAAGAGTGTCTAGGCAAAGGAGGGTGAGAAAACAAAGAAAGGACCTGAACATCTAAGATCAAGTTCACTAAAAAGTTTTGGTAACAAGGGTCAAAAATAACTTTAACCTTTAATTTATTCCAAGTGCTAATAGTTATGCTAGTTGTGTTTAACTGTTTGAATGTAGGGGCACAAGAGACCTGCACCCTGGTGCCCTCCCTTGCATCTGACATAGCCCATTTCTAGAATCAGGGGGGTGCACATACACATGATCACTTGTGGCCAGTGGTGGATTTTTCCTCCAGAGACTTGTCCAATCCCCTTTTGAAGGCATCCAGGCCAGATGCCGCCATCACATCCTGTGGCAAGGAGTTCCACAGATCTATCACACACGGAGTGAACAAATATTTTCTTTTGTCTGTCCTAACTCATCTCTCCCCACACTCAATTTTGAGTGAATGTCCCCTGGTTTTGGTGTTATGTGAGAGTGCACGGAGAGCATCTCTCTGTCCACTGTGTCCTCCCCATGCATGATTTTGTATGTCTCAATCATGTTCCCCCTCAGGTGTCTCTTTTCTGGGCTAAGGGAGCTCAGGCGCTGTGGCCTTTCCTCATAGGGGAGGTGCCCCAGCCCAGCAATCACCTTAGTTGCTCTCTTTTGTACTTTTTCTATTTCCAATATCTCCTTTTGAGAAGTCTCGAATGTGTTCCAACGCAGAGAAAGTGTACCCTGAAATACACTGCTTAAGAAACCACATTGACCCCTTGAGTATGTGTTTTGCTTTGCTAACTTTTCTTTTCTGCTTTATACTCAGAAATCATGAGGGCTTTACCATTATCATCTGCAGTGAGCTCCCAAAGCAGGGTCAGTGCAGCTAACTCCAACCAACACATCCACTGGACAAGCTCAAGCAAGTCCAGAGCTACATGGACCTAACTTCCAACCAATGCTGGTTCAGACCTAAATACGGCTCCTGCCTGTGCTCCTCTGAACTGAGACAAATGGTGGAGGCAACTTGGCTGCGAAGGCTACCAGACCTCTTTTCCTCAACCTGTGTGCACTCACTGAAGAAAGAGATGGCAAGATAGAGGTTACACCGGTCCCTCGCCACATGCCCCCAGATAAACAGATGGAGATTCAACATGGGAGGTACAAGCTTGTCAGGTCACTGGCTATACACTACGTCACCTAGAAGACAGCTGCTGGAAGATGAAGAACACCTTGCTCACCTGATGCTGAAGAATATGTTGGAGTTGGACCTGCTGAGGGGACTCACGGCCGATGAATAATGAGCTGTTATGAGCATGCATGATTTCTTTGGATGAAGTTGTTTTAGTGTAGCATTTTTATTTCCTATTCATTCTATTATTTTCCATTTTATCTTCAGTTTGTGTTTGTTTTCCTGAATGTAATTCCAGTAACTTCTGTATTTTGTACCAAAACTCTGGATTATACCTGTATTTAGCATTAACTTAGGTAAACTTCACTTGAAAGTTGCTAGACAGGCTCTGGCACCAAGGAGCTAATATGCATTTTAGCTGACACTGCTGGCCCTGCATCCTGGGTAATTAAGGAAATTCCCTCCATTCATACCTTAACTTTCACTAATTTGCTAAAATTCCACCTCTTTTCTGTCCCCCTTTCTCCTTTCTGTTTTCAGGGGGGAAAACTGATAACAATGTGCCCAGCTCACAATATGGAAATATCCCAAGATGCCCAGTTCACCCATAAGGCTCTTCCCTGACCAAAAAGCTATCCCTCTCAGAGAACCAGTTAACTGTGATATTACGCCTCCAAGGGTGAACAGAAAGGTCCTAGACAAGGGCAATCAACAAACGAGGATAAAAAGGTTAGGGTAAAAGGGATGAGTCAGAGTGCCAGAGCCCCTCTAAGGGATATCTCTGTAAACAAACTGCTGATGTGTATTGAATTGCCATCCTCAGATCAACATCCTGTACTGATAACATGCTGAATGTTGTTTTGGGCGTCTGCCTGTATGTTATTTTTCCCTATAAAACCTGCATGATTGTAATCCTTCGGGGTCCTCCAAGGGTGTGGAGGTCCCGTTTGCAAACAGTAAACGTCAAGAAGTTCTTTGAATTCTCCTGTCGCCTGTTTGATTGCCTCTCCAAAATCCAAAGAACCGTGTGTGTGTTCATTCGGGCTCAGGTTGATGGGCTGCAACTCGGCCCAACCTATGGCAAGGCACAACATTACCACACTATTTGTGTAGCTCCACAATGAGAACAGAGAGAGGCATAGTCAGTGCTTTTTGTGTAAAAAAAAAAAAAAAAGGGTGCAGGAACTCACAACTTATTAATCTTTTATTTATTTATTTATTTATTTTTCTTTCTCATTCACAGCTTACTGAGTTCACCAGTGACACCAGCACCTCCCTTAGCCAGGTGGATGATCCCTTAAGGTAAAGCATTGTGCGTTTCCTGTCACCTTTAGTGGCTCAAAGCCAGAAACATGGGGCCCAACCCTATCCCCCCTGCCAGCCCATAGTGCACAGTGCTGCAGACAGAGCACATGCTGCATTCTATGGTGTGTGTATGTGTGTGTGTGTACCAGACAGCCCAGGAGATAAGTCAAATGTTTTCCTACTTACTTCCCCATAGGCCACCTGCCCCCCAATGGGTTTCATCCAACCTATAGTAGCTATTCTGCTTGCATAAGTCCAAGGAGACTTCTGGATTGGTTCAGGGCAGGGAAAGGGGATTAGGATTAGGCGGTGAGGTGGTGCCCCTGCCCAGCCCCCTGCCCAGCCTACTGCCTGCCCCAAACTGCCCATGATTCTCCCCTGAACTGCCCCTGCCACCAACCTGCCTGTTCCAGCAGGAGATCTGGAAAGCACTGTTGTGTGTACTTGGCCTCTGGCTCTTTGCTTCGGCAGCCCCAAAGCTTGTGACTCTGATCTTCGCCACCTAAAGAGGTGTTGTAGATCTGAGCAGCCCGGAGCTGCGCTATGCTGCCCAGGAACGGGGTCAGGATCCGGCACAAGTGACGGATCCTGGCCCCACCCCCCACTCTCTCGCCACCTGCCCACGGGCCTGCCTGCAGCCTGCCTTCCCTCTGCCCCAAAACTCCTCCTCCCCACACCCCCCAGACCCACACGCCAGCTGAGTTTGGCTGGCATGAACTTACCCATCGTCGGGGCAACAGAAGCTGGATGCAGCCCCTGCGGGCCGGCGCACATTCTTGCGCCAGCCCAGCTGTCTCCACGCATGCTTTATGGCACATTTACAACCCTCCTAGGCTGGCGCAAGGGACTTGTGCCGGCCAAGCGCACCATTTGGATTGCGCTCTAATTTGATTTGATTTTTTTGTCTGGGGGTGTTAAAAATTTTCCTGCTTGATGATGTCACTTCCAACCATGTCGTCACTTCAAGGTTAATATCTTCACCCAGTGGGTACTGACAGATTGTCATTCTAAAAGTGGGTCCTGATATGAAAGAGTTTGAGAACTACTGATCGAACCCCATGGAATCCAGGCCAAGGAGAGGAACAGCATTCCTCACTTCAGAGCCTTTTTGCAGGTCCAACAACTCTCACTATCCTGCAGTCCATTTTTGCTGAAATCTCTACCATCTCTGGTGACAAGGGAAGGCAATCCTGGGGTGCAAATTTTGAATCTGTGTCACTTGAAGTGCAGACCTGCTACACATGCTCAACATGCTACACTGAGCAGGATTCCTTGAGGGAATCCATGGAGGTGACGCAGATATGGTTAGCCCACATCAGTTTGTTACTAATTGTGTGTGTTTTTTCTTCTCTATCTGTCTCCTTCTCCCAGAAACCTGGGATATTCTGACGGGGAGGAAGTGAGGCTGATGTGGGATCTGGCCACTCTCCAGAATCAGATGATCAGCCCAAACCATCTGATCCGGGCACAGGCTCTGGAGAAGTGTGCAGATCTGCTGGGAGAGATCCAGAGATACGTGAGTCACTGAGGGGAGTAGTTTGGACAAATCTTGTTTTGAACACCAAAGGCTGCCCCTTCCAGGATTGCTGTGCAAGCCAGCTACATGCAATCAATATTCATTTCTGAAGCACTTCAGAGTATTCAATCTGCTTCACAGATTATATTACTCATTCCTTTCAACAACCCTGCAGGGTAGGCCAGTCGTAGAACTACAACATCCCTGACAAAGGGCCAACCAGCTTCTGCGTAAAGATCTCCAATGATGAAGAGTCTACTACCTTCTGAGACATAGTGTTCTACTGCACAATTCTTTGGACCATTAGGAAGTTCTTCCTAATGTTTAATCAAAATCCCCTTTGTAGTCCAAGCCCACTTGTCCCGGTACCATCCTCCAGAGAAACTGGGAACAAGGCTGCTCCATCTTCCATGCAACAGCCCCTTAGATATTGACAGATAGTTCCCAAATCACCCGGTAAACATCTCTTCTCTCAACTCCTTCATGCGAATCCCTTTCAACTTGTCCACATAGGATGCAGTCTCTGGACTCCTCACCCATCCTAGACTCCCTCCTCTGGACCTGCTCCAGTCTTCCAGTAAGAACCTTGCCATAGGTTTCATCATGATTTCATGGCCCAGGAGAGATTTGAATGGGGTTTTCCCAACCTACAGGCAAAACGAGGGAAAGTAGCTCCAATTCAACCAAAGAAAAAAGTGACAGACCAAGACTGGGCTTCTATTTCATCACCTGATTGATTGATTTAGCGTAAGGCATATAATACATGGACTTCTATATCAGTTAGACTAGATCAAATGTCAGTGTCCAGTTCATGCAGCCATTCAAAGACAGAGTGACCTTCAAAGGAAAAGTCAGACCATGGGCCATTATACGCCCTCAGTTTGCAGCCAGACACAATGTGGTACATGGTTTGGTGGAAGAACCCGCAATCACACTGAGGGGTAGAGACTAGCCCCCATTTAAACACCTGACAAACACCATGTAGGGTACGGATCACCTGATGCTTTAACCACACACAGTGTTCTTTGTTTTTATATTATTACTATTATTGTATTTATTACAGTATTTATATACAAGCATGCCCCTGTATCTGCGGGGGTTCCATTCCAGAACCTCCTACAGTTACCTGAAACTGTGGATGCTGGCAAACAGCTGCCCCCCACCCTCTGGAGGTGAAGCAGACCTCCCCGTCTGTGGCCTCTGCCGGGCTCAGGCTGAGCTTGGCAGCTCAAATAACATAACTTCCGGTTTCACGGAGAAACCAGAAGTGGCTTTTTAAAGCCTTATAAGGCATGAGGAGGTTTGGGGAAGCCCTCTGGGCGAAGCGGAGCTCCCCTCGCCTCCGGAGGGGGCAAGCGCCCAGGGGGTCCTGCGGACTCAATCCACGGATAACTGAATCTGTGGATATGGGATCCATGCATACTGGGTTCCCCGGGTTCCTATGCCTTTCTCAAAGACTCCTGTTGTTCTCATGATGCATTTTTGTCATTTGCCGCTTGTAATATTGCACTGTTCTGATTGTTTTATTGAATCTTTGGGAATTTCAGCCAGAAGCCATCATAGGTATTTGGTAAATAGTCAGTGTGCCTGGGTTATGAGATGTAAAGATGCAAAATATCCCTGCAATAGGACGTCTCCTTCCTGCCATCAGGGTGAGCTGTTTATCCCAGCATTGGCTAATCCTCATTTCTCTCCAGCCTTCCGTAGAGTTGCCTTTGCTTCCCCGCCTGGTCACGATCCTCTGTCTCTGCTCGTTGGATACAGATGCCAGGTGCGATGAGAATGCGGTAGAGGTTCTCTGGGAGCTGCTGCCCATCCTGCGCCATCGGGCGGGTAAGTCTGGAAGGAGCTTGAGCTGTTGCCTGCAAAGGTCGCTGAACCTTTTGCCAAGTCGAACAGAATACATCCAGGGACAGACAGAGTGTTTGTGTTTGTTGGGCGGGTCATAAGCACCACCTTAACTCCAGAGCCCAGGTCAGCCAGGGGGATAGACTTGGGCTCCTGTTGTGCTTTGACCTCTGTGGCTGAGGTTTACTGAGTAGGTAGACCTGGGCTCCCCACCCAGACTTGGAGCCCAGGTCTACCGGCCTCCCTGGATGAGGTTAGCTGAGTGGATAGACCTGAGCTTCTGCCTGGACTTGGAACCCAAATCTACTGGCTTACATGGATGAGGTTTGCTGAGCAGGTAGACCTGGGCTCCCACCCAGACTTGGAGCCCAGATCTACCTGCTGGGTAGACCTGTGTTCTTGGCTGTGCTTGGGCTGCTTCCCGTGGACAATTTGAGGCTTGCCATGGATCCTTGTTCCCCCCTTGAATCTGCCCTGGAATGCATCACATTTAAAGACTGCCAGTTGAAAGCCTTTTCGTTGTCTGGCCCCTTGGCAAGGCTAATGAAGGCTGGCAGCTTTCTTTTTCAGGCAGCATCTCTCTCTCTTTTCTAGGTGTATAAACAGTTGCAAGGGGAGGTAGAAGAAACCCAGGGGCCTCCCTCTTGCCCTCCATGCAGTAGCCCTTGCTGCAGCGTTGGAGCATCCAGTGCTCAGTGTGGGTTGCTCCTACTCTGTTGGCTGCCTTGAGCTGAGGGCACTTGGAGTCTAGACAGCATGAGGGTGTTCAAATGGCGCATGGAGGAATTTTCCCAGGGATGACTAAGTTTCTTTTGGGCCCCTTCCCAAAGAGGATGGGCGAAACAGAGTGAGGGGAGGGTGGCGACGGGAGCAGGCAGAATGGGGGCAGGGAGCGGGGTGAAACAGGGTGGGAGGAGAGTGGTAGCAGCCAGAATAGTCTTTGGAGCCTGGGTCTACCAGGCTTCCCCATGTGGAGAAAATGTAGAAAATCATTGCAGAAAGTTAGCAACATTGTCTTTAGGCTCCCAGGAGCATGGGAAATGTCCTGCCTGCAGAAAATGTACTTCTGCAGTAGCTGTAATCGCACCGCTGTGTCCCTGAGCTCTTATACACTCCTTCCTGGAAAGTGGATCCACAAACTAAAGAGCTACTGCAGCAGGCCGGTTGCCTCCTGGATTTGACAGCAGGAGTTAAGTGTTAAGGAGTGTCATGTATGCATTCCCTGGCCCGGTGCATATGGCTTGCAGCAGCCAATGCCGCAGCAACCTCAGCATCCCAAGTCCAGGTGAGAAATTTCTGCGGCCCCTCCTTTGGCTGCTGGGCCCCCTTTTTCACTCTGTGCCTGGGTACAAATTACCCCCTCTCATGGGCACTGTTGCCTTGACAGGCACCCGCTAGTCATCGCCACAGGACTGCCTCCTCCTCCCTGCCACCCTCTTGCAGTGGCTGCAGTGACTGTCCTAACTCTGTCGCTGTTTCACCATGTTCCTCTGAGCTTCACCAAGATCTTTCCAGACTAGAGGACCACATATTTTGGCAGTCAATAGCAAGCAACCTTCAGCTGATCTAATGGAGGGTCAAGCAACTGTTCAATACGGGATTCTCTGATCTCATTCCGATGGAGGCCAGGGAGGAGTTGCAATGAAGGGGCATCCGTTGTATGGTGGAATGAGTCAAAGCTGTTTCTTTCCCTTGCAGACATGCTGATAAATTCCTCCTTGAACCAAGACTCTATCAAGAATGCACTCCGCATCCTGAATGCAACTGATGTAGCACTACCAACCATCTTCAGGAACAACAGCTTCATCCTGGTCAGAGTAAGTTAGCATCACAAGGGACAGAGTACTCCTGACCCCATATGAGAGTGAGTGACAGCACAATCCTATCCTTGGGCTGCTCTGCTGGAACTTGTGTTCCAGCAGCACAACCTGACTTATCACACTGCGAAATATAACACTTGAGCACACTGCTGGGTGGCTGCCAGAAACAGTTAGTGGTGCTGACCAGGCAGCAGTAGGTTTCCTATATCCCCCAACAACAGGTCAGCGGGGAGGGCAGGTGTGTGCACGGAAGGGGAGGACTGGGGCATTCCGTGGGAGGGACAGAGGCAGGAGGGGGTGGATCCAGCAGCAATGGTGCATGCTGAATCTAATCCCCCCTTTCAGAAACCTCCCTGCCCCTTTTCCCACCTTGGACATACACCACCAACACAGGTGGTGTATGTCCAAAGAGACCCATCGCTAGCCCCAGGGCTTATGTGGGGTTAGTTAAAAAAATAAGTAAATGCTTTTTACTTGCCTCCCATAAGAAGATAAGAACAGCCCCACTGAATCAGGCCATAGGCCCATCTAGCGCAGCTTCCTGCAGTGGCGTAGCTAATGAACGTGTAGCCCAGTGCGGAGCTCAAAATGATGCCCTGGAAGTGATTTCACAGCAGGAAGTGATATCAAGCCCAGGCTTTTTTAAAAGTGCAAATTGGGGGGAAACTTGCCTCCTCGCCCAAGGAGCTCATCACCCACTTGATCTGCCATCTCCCCCCAGCCAGTGGCATAGCTAAGGCATCTGTCTGCTACCTGGAATCAAAGATTTTGTGGCCACCCCCATGACAAAATCAAACTTAATTAAGTAAATACATAAAAAGTTTGCCCCTTATTGGTTCAAGACACTGTGCTGGGGTGATGAGGGACGGTTGTTCTCCCCCTGCTAAATAGAAGAGGAGCACCACGTGAAAAAGTGCCTCTTTACCAGTTAGCAGGAGTAGCTGTATTATGATACATGGAAATGAGAGCTGACTCATATTCACATCTTACTGGTTCTCTGCTGTATCATAAGAACATCTCTTTGGCTCTCAGAAAAATCAGTCTCATAAGTCAGCTTTGAGTTAAAGTCGGTTTTTGTTCTTTAAGGCAGTTGTATTTTCGTTTTCTGGTTAATTGGCCATAACTTTTGATAAAATACAGTTATTCTAATGTGGTTTGTTTCATTGAATTCTGCATTAAATAACCTTTCTAATGATATATAACGTGATGGTATTATTTGTATATACCAAGATTTGCTCAATTTTGGCCACTAGTGTCAAGCTCAGCTTGTTGCCCCCCTAAAGCTTGTTGCCCGGTGTGACTGCTACCCCCTGCACTGCTACCCCACTGGCTTCCTGTATGTCACAGTGGCCCACCAAATGTCTCAGGGAGTACACAAGACAACAAGAGACCTGCATCCCGGTGCCATCCCTTGCATATGGTGTTCTAAGGTAACCCACTTCTAAAATCAGGAGGTTGCACATACACTTCATGGCTTGTAACCCGTGATGGACTTTTCCTCCAGAAATTTGTCCAATCTCCTTTTAAAGGCACCTAGGCCAGATGCCATCACCACATCCCATTTGTCTTCAGGTAGTTCCCACCTACCATAGGATGCAGTGTGAGGAGCACCTGCATTGCTGCTGTTGGTGGGTGAAAGGATTGGGGCCTGAGTGTGTGTGTATATGGGGGACATCTAATTCATTCCTAATTCATTCCTCCCTTTGACTCACCATTCATTTTTTTGGCTTTCTGCCCCTTTGTTTCTTGTGTCTGGCTCTATAGTTTCTGTCTATTAACCTTTCCACCCCTCCCTGGCTATACAACATTTTACTAGTAATAATTTAGACCCGTCTCTTGGTCCAAAGGAAAACATATGAGAAAAGCAAGGAGGAAAGGGTGTGAAGCCTTCCATGGTCTGAGGCCTCACTGCGTCCTAAGCTTCAGGGTTCTTCCGACCTGGAAAGGAAGAGGAATGGGGCTGAAAGACTGGGGGAAAATGTAGGTGCTTGGAGGTTAAGCTAGTAGTTCTCAACCATTTTAGCCCCATGACCCACCTTCAGCATGGAGCTCAGCAACCCAGATGTTTTGGCGTTGGCGTAATGATGCCATCACATTGCTGCCCAAACATCTGGGTTGCTGAGCTTTTGCATTTTTTTAAACACAAAAAGCTCACCTGTGGAACATGTTTTTGTCAGCAAGAACACAATGCATCTCAGCCCAGAGGGGGCCAAGCATTCTGCTTTCCGGTCTACAGCCCACTCTGGTCCTTGTTGCGTTGTGTTCTTGTTCATGAAAACATGTTCAATGAGAAAAACACACTCCAGAAGGTGTGCTATACAAGTAATAAAAAAAAAAACCCGCAACAGCTCAGCAAGCTCATGCCATGTTATGCAACCTGCCAAAAATCAGTTTGTGACCCACTTGTAGTTGTGACCCACAGTTTGAGAGCCACTGGTTAAGCCTGGCGCAAACACAAGATGTTCAGTTGTGTTCAATACAAGATGTTCAATACAATAATGTGTATTATTGCTAACATGGCAATAATGAAGTGAAGGCAAATAACCTTAACTAACCATTTCGGTGCTTTTTTTGGTGCACATAAGCACCTTCATTGTTGGCTTAAACCAGTAGTGCGCAATCTTTAGGAGCCTGCAGACCACTGAGGCAAAAATTAGAATTGTCGTGGACAATGTGGAACCCCCCCCTCGTTCCCACCTCACCCCCTACACACAAAAAATGCACAGCCTATCAGAGAGAATGGACCACCCGCAACCACAGCCAACACTTCAGTGCTGGCTGTGGGCGGTCTGATCTCCACCCTCTATGGTGGTCCATGTGGAAATGCTCACTTGGCAACATGGAAGTGATTAAAGGCATGTTGTTGTTTTTTTCCTGAGACTGTGTGGACCACTTCTCAGGGTCTCACGGACCACCTGTGGACCACAGGTTGGGAACCAGAGGTTTAAACTAAAGGTGGTGGTGTTTTATTTTCATCTTAATCATTGTTAAATATTTACAGTCACATGAAAGCGTAAGACCCAGTAGTTGAGAGACAGGTTGGAAATAAGAATAAGGGCCCAATCCTCTCCAACTTTCCAGTGCTGATGGAGGCACAATGCAGCCCTGAGGTATGGGAACAAATGTTCCCTTAGCTTGAGGTGGCTTCCTTGACTGCTTCCCCACTGCAGGATGTGGCACACACCCCTTTGGTATGCTGCATCAGCACTGGAAAGTTGGATAGGATTGGGCCCTAAGGCAAATTCATGGCTCCTGACAAATGTGACTCAAATGGAACCTTCTCAGATGATGAAAAGGCTTTTGAACTGATTAACACAGTGGTCCCCAAAATGTGGTTTGGGACCCACTGGTGGGTCATGCCCTGATTTTTGGTGGGTAGCATAAGGATGATGGAAAGATCAGATAACTAATTGCCTCAAGCCCTGAAGCTATTCAAAAATGAATGAGTGAATGAATAAACCTTGATTGGGCATAGATAGAGAAATCCTAAAAGCAAACATAATTAGTCCTAATCCCGTTGATCAAAAACGGAGTTAAGATACTAAATTACTAATAAAACATTTACAGTTCAACATAAAATATCAACATTTTTGACAAATTACATTAAGAAAGCTTAGAAATCACCATAAGTAAAAATTTAGAAACCCCCTCTAGCACATCTGGTGAGCAGTCATTAGGAGACACTTCAGTTTTGCCTCATCCGAAAGCCCATTCATTTTGCCAAGAAGTGATATAAGTGTGGCGGGATCTAGTGTGCCGAGGACAATAAAAAAGAATGTGTATGATTGAGTCAACATTTCCCAAATTTCAAGGGCAGAGGCGTTCTTTATAGGGTATTTGCCTATACCTGCCTTCTGTGACCTTGGATGGAAACACATTGAATCTTGCCAAGGAGATTGCACGACGTTCAGAAGGGTTGATCAGAATACTCAGATAAGGAGCCATTTGCCCATACTTTAGCGGGATAGAGAAATTAAGAGGGGAGCAAATTCTAGAAGCAAGTTCAAAGAGGTTTTGTGCCTCAATGTCTAGCATTCTTTGCTTCACGCTTTGATAAACTGCAGGGAATGGATAGAAACTTAAAAAATCCAAAGAAAAACCAATGGATTCGATTTTTGATTTAATTGGGCTCTACTCAGATAGCATTCTGGATAGGAGACTGCCTGGTTTCATGTTATAATGGAATTGGAACCAATAGCGTATGGTTAAAAGCCATGCTCTTGATACTAAGAGCGATTGTCTGGTCTCCAAACATAATGCAGAGTATGGTACAGATTTAGGTAAACCCAGGATAGCCCTCAAAAATTTAGCTTGGATACTCTCAAGGGTGTGATTTATAGCACTAATCCAGATAGGGCACCTGTACAGGAGCTGTGCCGCTACTTTGGCATTAAATACCTTGAGAGCAGCTGGTATATAACGATTGCCCTGACTAAAAAAGAATCGATTGGTGCTCTGCAAAGTGACACGGGCCAAGTTGGTAAGCAATTTTGGATGAGTACCCCAGCAAAGATTGTAGTGGAAGTGAATTCCAAGATATTGAAAGCTTTTGACCTGTTCCAGTTTCTCCCCTCCAATAGACCAAGTGCCTGGGCTCCATGATTTTGAAAAAACCATAACTTTGGTTTTCTGAGAGTTCAATTCGAGTTTGTTGCACTTCAGATAGTCAGAAGTTCTATTTAAAAGTCGCTTAAGTCCACTAGGTGTACAGGAAACTAGCACTGCATCATCTGCCTAAAGCAATGCTGGAATATGCATTGAACCTAGTTTGGAAAAATGTCCATCTATCTGAAGCAAAAAGGGGGTAAAATCGTGTAGAAAAAGATGAAAAAGAGTGGGTGCTAAAATGCACCCCTGTTTCACTCCCCTTTTGACCTGAATTTGGGGAGTCAATTTCCCCAGATGTCAATTTAATTTGGCAGGTGGTGCCTGTATAAAGTTTCTGAATAAGAGATAGAAGTCCAGGGTCTATATTGAGTTGAACTAGTTTGTCCCATAGCAGCGATCTATTAACAGAGTCAACATATAAGTTTTGATTTTTTAAGCCTTGTGTACTTGTCAATCAAATGAGCTAAAACAGCACAGTGATCAATTGGTGAAGATCCTTTTCCAAATCCTATCTGATCCCACCCTGGAAGGCCCAGATCTTCCATCCGGGATAGCAGCTTGTTTAAAAGATGTTTTGCATCAAGTTTTGCCCCCACTGCTAAAAGGCTTATAGGTCTAAAATGGGAGGGATCAGGATGGTCGCCTTTTTTGTAAATAGGCACTATAATAGCATTTGTCCATTCAGCTGGTATTATACCTGTTTGGTCCACCACTGTGAATAATGAGGATAGAATAGGGGCCCACCATTCGGGGTCCACTTTCAGGATCTCTGACAATACCAAATCTGGCCCAGGAGCTTTCCCTTGTTTACTTTGAGAGACTAGCTCTATCATTTCTTCAGGGAATACAGGAGGCCATGGGGTGGTTGCTGAAGGATTTAAAGTCAAAGATGCTCAGCCACTTTCACCCTCTTGGCAATAGAAGGTGGAGAACAAGCGGCACCACTCGTGTGGGGAGATGACCATCTGAGAGCGAGGTGCAGTTTTCTGAGCAGAATTGGTGATTATACCCCAAAATGGCTTAGAATTTTTATGTTCTATGGCGGCTAGTAGTTTATACCACAAGCGGGAAGCATCATTATGTGGCTTTTCTTGGATCAGTTGTTGCAGCTGCTTCTTTAGAATAAAAGATGTATCGGGATTTTGAATATCCCCTGAATAGCGGTACTGCTGGTAAACGGATCTAATCTGATTTTGGAGATCCATACAATCCCTATCAAACCAAGGGGATATTGTTTGGGATCCCTCCCCTGTAGCACCTTTAGCAGAGGGTATACTAGTGTAGGAGACTAAAGTGGATGAAACCCTAGAGATTAATAACTCATATATCTGAATTAGTTCTATTGGATCTGACTCGTTTAAAAGTGGGATTCTATAGCTCTTGTATGGCTCCGTGTAGAGCAGTTTGCTCATTTTCTGATTAATTGTAGTATTCCACATGATTTTAGGCCTAATTTCATATTCATTTTCAAGCTCTACATCGGGGTAGAGTACTGGAAAGAACCTAAATCTAGCTTGAGTATTAAAGGAAAATGCACTCATTCTTAAATAATCAACCAAAAAATCAATAACATTGACCTTGAGGTGGAACCAAGAAATAATCTATAACACTGGAACCAATGGCTGAAGCAGAAGTGAATTCA
Source organism: Tiliqua scincoides (assembly GCF_035046505.1). NCBI lineage: Eukaryota > Metazoa > Chordata > Lepidosauria > Squamata > Scincidae > Tiliqua > Tiliqua scincoides. Next base: position 14,607,288 of record NC_089830.1, on the reverse strand, counting down.
CCTGAATTGGGGAAATCTACAAGGCCATTTAAACATATTGTATTAAAATTGAGACAGAATCTGGCCAAATAGAGGCCAGCTGCATTCGTTTTATTATCTTTGGAAAATCTCTCTAAAGAAAATAAATCAAGGAGAGATGAATCAGGATTGAAGTTTGCGGCAGTACTGAGCAACGGCTCTGAATTTCCAAGCCTGGCGTTGAAATCCCCACCAATAAGCCAATGGCATGAAGGAAATTCCATGTCTAACTCCTTGACAATTTTAGAGAAGGTGCTCCAATTCTGGGATAATAATTGGCTGTTCAAGCCAGGAGGAAGATAAACCTTTCCAATTATTAATTGGAGATGGTTAAGAATAAGCTTGACTGCATGACATAATTTGCTAGTTGTCTTGGTGACTACCAGTTCTGAATTGAGCTGGGAAGAGACAAAAATTGTCATCCCCGCTTGCAAACGTCCCTTGGAGCTTATTCTATAAACTGGAATGTTGTAGGAATTAAAACCTTGAAGGTGTAAAGGAATTTGAGACCAGGTTTCCTGCAAAAGGATTATGTGAAAATCACATAAATATCTCTGGAAAGTCTCATCGTTAACCTTGCTACGCCATCCCGCAATATTCCAAGAAAGAAGTTTTAAATATGTCCTTGATGTGAGATCATGTATTGCAGATGTAAGTCAATCTCCCATCAGATTGACTTACATCTGCAATACCTATTCAAAAATCAAATAGCTGCTAATTGACCTGCAAAGAGCTCAGCTTCTGCAGTCTGCAAGGTAGCTGCTAACTCTTTTTTTCTGGGCATTATTGCTTGTAAATAAATCAATATTTTTTTCTAGATGGCCTTTCATTAAAGTCTGTTAAAGCTAGGTGGGTCCCAATAGAGTGTTGTATTAAGAAGTGGGTCATGGTGCTGAAATGTTTGGGAATCTTCTGGATTTGATTTTGTTTATCATTGTTGTACATTGGACTGTTTATGTTTTACGTTCGGTTGTATGTTCTGAACTTGTAAGCTGCTTTGGACATTTTCTTTCACTAAAAGCCCAAGACCATTTTCCATGGAAAAGTGGAGTATAAATAGTTGAATAAACCAAGCAAGATTTGACGCTCAGAGATGTTGCATTGTTTCAGGTCTTTGGTGCATTCCTGACTCCTGAAGAACTCTTGGAAGCCGTGGCCTTCCTATCCGGAGCTGCCCAGAACTCCTTTGAGGTGTTTGATATATATTGCTTGCTCCGTCAACTCCTCAAGCAGTTTGGCGGCAAGGTAGTGAAGGTAAGGAACTGCAAAGATATTATTAGTATAGAAATTTATACCCCACCTTTCCCATGCTGAAGCAATTACCCAAGAGGACTTACAAAGCTCCATAATAAAATACAAAGTATCATAACAGGTCAGAAGGAAAAACATCCAACAAAGCATTAAAAACATGTTAACAGTAAGCAGTGAAACACAAAACGAAGAAACAAAGTAAGACCTGACACATATGATTGAGCCGTTGGGAGAACAAATAAATCCAGAGAGACAGTCTGGATAGCAAAGAAGGATCTTGGTTTTGAACTGGATCTCTTGGAGTTGTAAATCAATCCCATGCCATTGGGATCCTTGCGCCAGATCCTTAGCATGTTTTGAAGGATATATTTTTGAGCATATCATGCCAGTACTAACCAAAGGACTTTGAAAGACCATATGTCAGGTGAGTGGCCTTAGAGGTGAAAATATAAACCCCCCTCCCCCCCTCAAGTTTAGCTCGGTGTTCCTGAATTCTAAGTTCTGCAATAACCCCAAGTTTCAGCATGGAACAGATGTCAGGTACCAATCCTAATATAGCTGTCATCTCCCAAAAGATACGTATGCAAGAGAGGCAAACCATAAGATGCTAAGGGTTTGTGTGAAATCCATGGCTGAAATCAGTGGTTCTCAGACTTTTTTAGAACTGGGATCTGCTTTTTAGAATGGCAATCTGTCAGGGCTCATCAGAATTGATGTCATTGACCAGGAAGTAATGTCATGGCTGGAAGTGAGATCATCAGACAGGACAATTTAACACCCCTCACATGACAAAGTCAAATCAAATGAATTAAGGGTGCAATCCTAAGCCACTTTCCAGCAGTGACATAAGGGCAATGCAGCTGTGAGGTAAGGGAACAAACATTGCCTTACTTTGAGGAGGCCTCAGTGATTGCCACCCAACTGCAGGATGCAGCACTTGACCTGTTGGCAAAGCTATGCCAGTGCTGGACAGTTGGTTAGGATTTGAGCCTAAGTATATTAAAATGTTACAATAAGTATAAGTTTAAAAAGTTATTTGAACTAAAGAAGAACCCTCCTAACTTTCCCAAGCAATTGATGATCTGTTTCAAGAAAATTCCCCAAATACCCCAAAGGCTGCAATTCTGTCTGCGCTTACCCAGGAGTAAGCCCTATTGACTATCAGTGTGAAAAGCATTTACATAGTATCCTGTTGAAAGTACAGATCCATAACATTTCCCTAAATGTTTCCCTAAATGCAGTCACACACTCTTCTCTCATAGGGAAGAGAGAGATGGAGAGGGAGTTTGGCATGAAGGAGAGAGGACTGCTCTTCTTGTTCCTCTTCTCACTCCATCTCCTTCTTTGTTTTCAAATCCAGGCATTGGGAGGAGAAAAAAGGTTTAGTAAAGGTTTTTGTAGCAATTGCCTTGGGCAGCAAATCGGTGGGCAGAAACCAACAAATGGAGTTGGGTTCCCCCCCCCCCCACAGGGTGACCAGGTATCTTCTTTTTCCAGGACATATCCTCTTTTTAACCTCGTGTCCTGGAAAAGAACTTTAATGTCCTCCTTTTCCCTGTGAGTGGGCCCCTACAGGCAGCACAGAACTGTCTTGTAATTAATGTTATATATAATAAATTATAAGTATTATAGTTTTGAATTTAAGAAGTAATATTGTTTTATGATTGTGCCCTAAGTGTTTAAATTAACCACATGAAATCAATACATGAATGTTCATAGCTTTTATTGTGTCATGTCCTACATTTTTCTTGGAATTCCTACATTTGGGGGTGCCTGATCCTCTTTTTGCCGTTATGACATCTGGTCACCCTCCCCCGTCCACCAGTCTGCTACCTGAGGAATTCATCTCACCTGGCCTCATGGATGTTGCCCTGCCTAGGACGGCAACAGCCTCTGAGACATTTTGCTTCTGGGTACTTTAGCAGTGGCCCTTTGCTTTCCTGACAGGTTGAGACATTGCTGGAACACTTCTTTGAAAAGTGTAAAACGGAAAGGAGGGGTGAAAGCAACATGCCCTTCTTAGGTTTTGGCGTGCTTGCAAGTGAGAACGTGGTCCAAGTGGTGAACTTTCTCCTCCAGCATCCTTTCAGGTATCTATTTATTTAAAGCATTTCTCCCTCTCTGTTAGTATTTATAAAAAACCACCCATAGCAGCTATAGGGGATTTCAGCTTGTTCTGCCTTGGATGGCCCATTGGGGATCTATGGGGCTTACAGTACTGCCTAAGGGCCCAATCCTATTCAACTTTCCAGCACTGGTGTAGCCACAATGCAGCCCCAAGGTAAGGGAACAAATGTTCCCATACCTTGAGGAGGCCTTTGTGACTGCGTCCTCACCACAGCATGCAGCGCATGCCCTGTTTGCACGGCTGCACCAGTACTGGAAAGTTGGATAGGATTGGGCCCTAAGTATCATGTCTCTGCACCCCGGACAAACTTAAAGCAGGGTTCCCCACCACCCTCTCTGCCTGCCTACCAGAATGAAGAATACTCTGCTCTGGAGCATCTCTACGGGTGTCCGGTCACATCTAGTTCATGGTTTAGTTTCCTAATATTTCAAACTTGATTTGTATTAGGAGCCAGGAATTGTAGCCTTGTATGCACATAGACCAGCGTTTCTCAATGTTCATCCCACACTGTACCACTTTGCATGATCCACCTATTGGAAGTACCAGCAGAAGTGATTGCCAGTTACTTCTGGGTTGAGAGGCCAGATGCCACATGACAAACACCAATCAGGAAGAGGCTCAGGGTGAACAGGAGGGCTTTTTAGAGTAGGTGAAAAGCCTGCTGCTCACTGAGCCAACCTCCTACTGAAGTTGGTCACATCAGTTCATTTGTCTTGCTGCCAGAAGCAGATGCCTGGGGGTCCCACAAGTACCATCAGACACAACCTCAAGTATCGCTGGTGGTACACATAGCATTGGTTGAGAAACACAGACATAGGGCGCAATCCTCCCCTCTTATGTCAGTACTTTCCAGCACTGGCATAGCAGTGCCAATGGAACATGTGCTGCAACCTGCAGTTGGGTGTCACTCATGGAGGCCTCCTCAAAGTAAGGGAATGTTTGTTCCCTTACCTTGGAGCTACATGGCCCTTAGTGCTGGAAAGCACTGACATAAGGGGTTAGGATTGCACCCATAGGCTCATTATGTATGTGCATGCTTCTGTGCCTGGCTGAGATTTAGTGGCAGTTCTGTGGGCACTGGAGACCTGTACAGGCATTTTATTTTATTTTATTTTTATTGCTTAAACAGAACCCCCCAAAAATAGCATTACATGGATACATGCTTATGAGTTACATACTTAAAAAAAGGGGGTGTGGAATTTATATTTATACACACACACATATACAAAGTATCTGCATATCAACACTTCATGCAGCTTAGGTTATTATAGCAAGTAATGGCCTCCAGATCCTCAAATATATACAGTGGCGTAGCTAGGTCACTTGACAACTGGGGCCCATAATTTTTTGTCTCCTCATGCAACATAATTATTTAATTATTAATTAATCATATTAATTCTTTCACATTTTTATACCACCCTTCCTCTAAGCAGCTCAGGATGGTGTGTGTGGTTCCTCCCTTTATTTTGTCCTCACAACAACCCTGTGAGGTAGGTGAGACTGAGAGATAGTAATAGTCATGACATGAAGTGAGTAGTAATAATGGCCAGAAAATTAATGCAGTGAATATTTCCCCACAAGCAACAGATGAAATTCTGCATCAAATGGTCTCATGATGGTATTATTCCTAACATGATGGCATTATTCCTAAAAGCCACGCTTTCCAGAATTTTGATCACTAGGGTGTCAACCCCCCCCCCCAGATGTCTCATTGGCCTGTTTTGAATTAAGGCAGTGGTTCTCTCATGTTTAACACTGGGACCCACTTTTTAGAATGACAATGTCTGGGACCCACCGGAAGTGATGTCAGGAAAAATTCCTGGTCCTGATCAGTAAGTTGATGTAAAAATTGCCCTATCAGTCCAGCTACTCCATCAAAAAGATTCCCTATTGTCCCCAAAATGCCCAGCTCACAATATTGAAATACCCACAAGGCCCAAATGCTCTGACTAAAAGCCCCTCTCTGACCCTTGTCCAAGAATGATACCAGCCAGCATCTAATATCCTTCTCAGAAAACAAGCTGGCTGCAGTATGGGCCCCAAGGATGAACAGAAAGCCATAAACAATGGCAAGAAACAAATAAGGATGAAAGGGTTAGGGTAAAAGGGATGTTGATAGAGCACCAGATCCTCTGCAATGGATAGGTCTGTAAACAAAGTGTCTATGCGCGTCAAACTGCCCTTCTCAAATCAACATCCTGAACTGATAACAAATGCCAAATGTTGTTCTTTTGCCTGTTGGTCTGTTAATTTTCCCATGGATGTTCTCCTCTCTTTGTGTGCTCTTGTACCCCTCCCCTATCTAGAATACCCTATAAAACCTGCATCATTGTAGTTTTTTGGGATCCTCCACCTGTGTGTGTGGGGGTCCCGTTTGCAAACGAGTAAAGGTTTACTTTTGTCAGAAGTCCTCTGAATTCTCCTGTCTGTTGTTTGCCGCTCCAAAAATCCGAACTAACAGTGTGCCCATTTGGCATCACTATTAATCTGTAAAGTTGGATTCACTGTGCAGGCATAACTCATTGACTGCCATATGTTCTGCATCATGTATGGGAAAGCCCCTAGCTCAGTGATAGGGCACACGCTTTGTACATAGAATGACTTGGGTTCAATCCCTGGCATCTGCTGGTAGGGCTGGAAAGTGGATTTGACCCCTCTCGGAAATGCTGAAGAACCATCGCCAGTCAGAATAGGCAATGCTAAGTGAGATGGTATCAGGCAGTTTTGCACTCTCTCTGGGATTCCAGTGTTCATGATTATTACAGTTCTTCTTGCTGAGTTACTGCTCCCTGTGGGTACATCTGACATGTAGGAATGCCAGAAGAAAGTAAGGAATCCTGGGGCTTGTAGTTTGCCAAAGAGCATGCTACATAGGGCGGCAACAAGGCTGACTCCAGGTTGGAGGGGGCCATCAGTAAGGTAGGCAGATGTTGCCACGCCTGGTCCAAGGGACCTGTCTGTTTTTCAATTCACAGCGCTTGTCAGGAGCACTGGCCGGTGGTGTTTGCCTGTGCCGATACAACCCTGCTCCTTGAAGCCCTGCTGTATGAGATGCGGGGAAAGCCAGAAGAGCAGACAAGTGTGGTAAGAGTTGTGCTGTGGAACTGTGTCACGATTCCCTTCTCCCGGTAGCATATGAGTATATCCTGCAGCTGCATGCAAGGAGAGAGAAGCCACGGGAGTTGGTACTGAGGGCAAAATCTACACACCAAAATTCACCCTGGAGAATATCAACTTCTTCAATATCAATGAATGTTAATATCCACAACAATCCAGAATATGATTTCAGGGTTTGAACCACAAGTGTGAATGACTGTCCCTCGTGCATGATGTGCTCTCCTTTTGTCAGGAAGGAAAGAGAGAACTGATTTCTGTTGGAGGGACTGCTCTTGATCTGGTATACTCTAGCACAGGGATTTTCAACCAGTGTGCCATGGCACATTGGTGTGCTGCCAGTGGTTCACAGGGGTGCTGCAGGAGTTTGGGAGAGGGTCATTTATCAGTAGGGCCGTTGGGGTGTGCAAGCCCCACACCTGTAGTGCAATGTGCCTTGTTAATTGTCCAAAAACTGATGGTACGCCTTGACAATTTGAGCACCTTGTCAGTGTACCGTGAAAAGAAAAGGGTTGAAAATCTCTGCTGTTGCTGACATCTTTGCAATGTAGCTCTCCATCCAATGCTGGGTTGTTGGCAGAGACCAAACCCCAAAAGATGCATTTTGCAGGAAAGCCGAGATCGGCAGCTTTGTATGAGACTTGAGTTCAAGACTCAGACATCAGTTAATTTAAGAAACATGCATGTGAGTTTGAGAGAATCCCATAGCTAGTCTGTCTAGCTCCATGGCCTTTTGAGGGGAAGGGGGAGAGAGAGCAGGAAGGAAGTAAAGCCTGAGGATTGTCCTCTAGGTATGCTTTACCAGAAGATAGAAAAGATAGAGAGAACACCTTATCCCACTACCATTATCTGCCTAGCCTTATGACCTCCCCGCTGGTACAGCTACAAGAGTACCACTTTGTTGCAAACTCCAATATGGGAGACCTGCCAAGAGACAATATGAAGTGCTCACTGCAGGTGAGAGATTTTTGAACTGTGGCTGAGTGAGAGACAAGCCCATCTGACCCCATGGGGATGCCCTTTTCTTCAAGTCCTAGTGAAATGAGTGGAGGCTGTGAAAGAAAAAGAGGCAGGATCCATTCCTATCACTGGGGATTGTGCAGGAAACCTTCTGCCCAGCTTTCATGAACAGGAAGGTGTATTTTTCTCCCTCGGTCAGGTTTGGGCCAACCCTGCCTCAGCTGGAGTTTGGGTTGGTGAGGAAGTGAGGGGAAGGGGGTGGAGGACGAGCCCAGTCCCCGGCAGGTACCAGGCAGATTGCAGTGGAGGACTCCCCCTGCAGCTGAGAGAGATGAGCAGGTGCATACACACAGGATCTCACCCTCTGCTGCATGACATTCTGGTCCAGGACAAAGAAGAAGCTGTAAGAGCACCGGGCATCTCTTTTTCCTTTTCTCCTAGCAACATGCCACCCAAGCCATGAGGAGCTTTCTCTGTGCTGCTGCCAACAAAAGAAGGGTGAGAGAGCAGTTTCCCAAGTTGCTTCTGACATTGCTGGGGCAAATCTCGGTCTCCTTGAAGGACGGCAGCAATGTGAGGTAAGTTGTCTCTGCAAGAGATCTTTTGGGTTTTGGTGCTAGCTTTTGGATTGACCATGCCAGGTATTGAATCTGGAACACGGTGCTTGCAAGGCATGGAGGATACAACTCAGCCATGGCCACTTGCCCAGCATGTGGCCCTTTTTTCCTCTTGGACCACAGTGGCCAAACTCACTACCGCCACACACAGGAAAAGCAGTTCCTGTTTGGACTACATCTTTCCATTCCACCCAGGCGCCATGTGTAATCCTCCATGATTGGGGGACGCTCTGGGCAGTCACATCTGCTGCCTGGCGTCCCAGAAGGCCACGTGACAGGACATTCAGGCACATGCGACTGCCCAGAGCATCTCTGTCTCCTAATTGTGGAGGACCACATGCAGCGCCCAGGCTGAACGGTAAGGTCTGCTCACCGGGCGCACAGATTTGTTGGAATCCCGGATTTGGCACCCAGGCCGGGGTTCCCTTGGACATGCGCTCATCTGGGAAATTGACCTTACAATCTCACACTCTCAGAATAAGAAGAAGATTACTCCTGAGCCAGCAACTTGTTCCATTTCTGACTTAAATGAAACTCTTGGATTCTATAGAAGTGGGACCCTTAGTCACACTCCTGGTGTATCTGTGGCAGTGACCCTCCTGGTCTTACTTCTTTTATCTTGCTTGCAGAGAGCCGCTGAAAACACTCCAGCTTCTCTGTAACATCGTGAGAATCGTGACAGAGGAAACCGAGTGCTGGGATCAGCTGAGCAGTCCTCAATGTTTTAGTGAGGGATTGTCCAGCTTAGTAAGGTAGGAGGAAGACTGCTGGGTTTCTCAAAGAGTGTCAGATAGCTGAAGTTGTGGGATGTGAATGTGCATCATTTGTCTTCCACTGACATCTTTAGTGCCTCTTTTTCTTTTCCTTTCTTTTTTTTGCATGGTCCTGTTACCTATTCCAGGATTCTCCTCTCCAGCTCACACTCCTTGGTCCCTGGCATCATTCAGTTCCTTCTGCTTATCTTTGGGGCTGAAGAGCATGCATGGCTCTATGAAACAGCAGTGATGCTCTACCACAAGGTGAGGGGTACTGCAGTAGTTGAGAGGCTTCATTAGTGGCGATGCACCCTGCAGCCTTTCCCTGGATAGGATTACGCCAGTGGTTCCCAAACTGTGAGTTGTGGCTTCCCAGGGAGCCATGAAAACCAGCTAGGGAAGCCACAGAATCTTTGTGAAAAACCTGCCTCTATAGAATTGTAGCCTTAATGGAGAGCCACGGCCAATGGCCCAGTAGATCAAGAGAGCCATCAGTCAAAAAAGTTTGGGAACCACTGGATTAGGCCATGTAACTGCTATGGAAACCAATGGTCCTAAAGATTGGTTGGCATGTGGATGGCAAATTATGGGCACCATTACAGGGCATCAAATGATCAGTTAGAGTCTACTTGTGTTTACAGAGTGGTGTGTGAATTTTATACCCTCTGGGCTGGCTTTGCCCTGAATCTCTGACCTCAAGGTCAGGGAGACAAGGCATGTGAATGACTTGGAATTCACTCTTTGAGTCTTTGCTTCAGCTTGCAGAAGAGACTGTGATAGATGTTTCTGGGTGTGTCCAGGCAACTCTATGCTCTAAACTTCTATCCATTTCCTGTTCAGTTCAACTGATGCAGTTCCTTCCAGCAAATCTTGAGAATTGTGATGGCACTGCCAATGCAAGAGTTTTCTGGCTCCGCTCACAGAAATAAAGTTCCCAGGATGCTCTGAGGAGAGGAAATGGCTTTTCACCAAATTTAAACCAGTGATATAGCTGTGCCCTCTGCATCTGTATGTGGTGGATAAAGCCATGAACACTCATCTGCAAAGAGCTCAACAAGGTGAACCAAAGTGTTCACCCCAATTAATTTGCTTCTGTTGTCCTTCTTGGGCTTTCAGTTGCTCCTGAACCGTGTGAAGGAGCTTGGAAACATCATGTCAAAAGACTCTCTCCTTCAGTGGCTGGATCATGGGAAACTCGGGGTTCGGAAGCTGAGCCTCAGAGGACTTTCTTCCCTGATCTTTGAATCTGATTTGGTAAGTCATCCTCGAAAGACAGGGATAATAAAAATGTAACTCCTCAGATAGTTGGCCGGCACATGCACAGATTCCATTCTTGCATATCCACAGGGACTTTGACAGAAGATTGCTGGGATGGGTATACTCCTCTCTGCACCTATCAGGTGGTTGGAACTCTGTAATAAAAGAAGCTGCACCCATGATAGTTCAGTTCAGTTCCTCTTTATATGTGCATTTGCTGATGTTCGAGGGGCAGAATTGCTACCTACTTCTAGTTATCTGACTCTGTTCTCATTACCTGTGAATATAGTGCTGGTGCACTGGGATGGGGAGCAGTGCAGCTAAGAGCAGGCAGGCAGGTGGGGGCAAAAGAGGTTGCATGAGGAGGAGGAGAAGAGACAGTGGCCTCCTCGTGAGCAGAAGGCAGTGTTGGTGCTCTGCAGGGCTGAGAGGAAGAGACAGTATACAGTATATGGCCAACAGTATATGGAAGGAATGGGTGTAATTGCATCCAGTCAGTTTTTTAGAAAGTTGTCTACTTTAGGTCAGTTTTGGATACCAAAGGGACTTTGGGATTGGCCCATGGAGAATGGTTGGGCACACTTGTGTCCACTTCCTGACTTGCCCTGCCATCTTGGGCACCATCTTGGGGACTTGCCGCTGAACCTTCAGAATGGCGATGATGAGAGGCCAATGGAAGGGTACCTGAGGGCTGCTCTGGGGCAAGCCTAGGTAAGGAGCCAAGAGTCAGGTTGAGGACGAGGACAGGTGAAGCTACCCCCTTCCCACTGCTGAACTATGAGGCTTGTTGTTGGGTCAGCAACCTTGAACTAGTCAAGGGACAGCCAGCACAGAGGCGGAAGCATCAGATGTTGATGAGCCTTCGCTATCACCTAACCCTATAGACATCAGGTTCATAAAGTGCATAGAGTATATGTTGAAGAGGTTTCCCTGGAACCGAACCCCATGTTTCCCATAGGCTCAATGATTCAGTATCTGCTAACACGGTATCCACTCGATTTTCCAGGAACCTACCCTAGAGGATAACAAGAACTGACTGTATATATTTAAATGAGCCACCTCTTTTGTTTTAGATGAAGAGCCCCTGGTGCATACAGCTGGCTCTCTTCAATCAGCTGGGTGTGAGCGAGCCAGAAGCCCTCCCCAAAATTTTGGATGTGTTAGAGAGCACCTTGTCCTCTATCACAGGGGAGGAAGAAACCAGCTACATCAGAATGTTGTCTGCAACCTATTCTGCTCTTGTTGACCATGTGAGTGTTTTAGATTGTCATTTCAGACACTGTACAGGTGACCCATGGAGTTCTTTGGTACTGGGCACGCTATCAAGAGTGTGTGTGCTAAATTCAGGAGAAGAGACATGGGCTCCTCATCCTTGTAGCCACAGACAATGAAGGGCTAAAACCAGAAACAACATCTCTGTTGCACATTGTCACCAGTAATTTAGTGTTGGGAGAATTAGAACAGATATAAGAAAGTATTTATTTATTTATCTACCCACCCACTCAGTAACTATAATTATTCTTTGTAACTCCTTACCACAGGATGTGGTGATGGCATCTGGCTTAGATACCTTGAAAAAAGGATTGGACAAATGTAAGGAGGAAGAGTCCATCACAGGTTACAAACCATGATTGGTGTGTGCAACCTCCTGCTTTTAGAAGCAGGCTACCTCAGAATGCCAAGTGCAAGGGAGTGGCACCAGCATGCAGTCTTGTGTGCTTCCTGATTTATCTGGTGGGCCTGTGAAATACAGGAAATTGGACTAGATGGGCCTTTGGCCTGATCCAGCAGGGCTCTTCTTATGCTCTTATGAGATTAGAAACCTGGCAAGTATCAATCTCTGGTGACTCTTCCTATTTGTTTCCTATTTGCAGGAGGAAGCAAGCGTCCGTGCCCTAGTGATAAAGCACTTGTGGTTGCTTCGGAGCCGGAAGGGGAAACAGTGGCTCCCACATACAACAGAAGCAGCCATTTCTGAAATGGTGAACATTCTTGTTCATCTCCAGGATAAGAGTGAGGTGGTGGAGGTGAGTGGCCACCTGCGTGACTTACATTAGCAGGAGAGAGGAATCACCTCCAAGAGCAGGGACCAAGACTCTTGTTGCCGGGGGTGACCTGCCATTGACTGTTCTGGGAAATTCTCCCATGTTGTAGCTCAACTCTTGCTTGCTGTGCCCGTGGGGGAAGGATGATGCTAAGGATAGGCAGGGCAGGCCCAAGACCTCCTAAGGCAGCATGCCAAATATTGTCCCCCTTTAACTGATGATGTGCCAGTCTCTGTTCCTCCCCTTCCCCATGTTCTTGTTCAACTCTCTCCTGCCCTCCAGCTTTCTCTTCCTCTGCTCTTCTCTATCCCTTCTTCCCTTTCCAATGCAGGGAGTGGGAGGAGGAGGAGGAGGAGCAGTGGAGGTAGGCAGGCAGGCAGAGATGGGCAGCCCCACCAATCTGCGTTAGCTGGCCTCATGAATGGGCTGGCCCTGCTCAAGGGTTTCTTGTACATGTTGGCTTCGCAAGACTGACCACCGTCTTCGGCTTCATTCCCCCTGCAGGTCCTGTCTTGACTAATTTGCTTCCCTCTCTGCAGTGGCGTCACCAGGGTTTGTGTCACCCGGTGCGGGACGCCAGCGCATCACCCCTGTGATGGATCTCCTCCCATGCGACAGGGGAGGGCAATGCATTGAGTGGCATTGTACCATCACCCCACCCCCGCTGTTTTTTTTATAACTTTTGATGGAAAAGAGCTAGTTTAAGGTTTGTTTCATTGAAGTTACATGAACTTCATACATGAAATTATGCTTTGATTGATATATAACATGATTGTATTATTTGGAAATACAAAGATTTTAAAAATTTGGGTGAGTAGTGGTATCACTCCCCGTGCACGTCACGCAGTGTGGCCCGCACCCATCTAGCAATGCCATTGCCATTGTTATATCTTGGCTTTCTGACATCAGAAAATATACAGGTCCAGTCTTGTTATACACGGATTTGACTCAGCATGAATGGCCACTGCAAATGAGAAGGAATGTGCTGATCCCTGGAGAAGGGGGAAAATGCATGCCTTTAAAATCAGTTTAAAAATCTGAACAGTTCTTTAACAATAGCCTCCTTAATGAGAGGGGGGGCAGCTGGCTGACAATCCATCAATCCTTCTCTCTCCAGGTGACCCCTCCCTTCCCCCTGAGCACATGAAAGACAGGTGATCACTTTGCATTGGTGAAGGGAGGGGCTGACTGAATTGGAGGACTGATTGATGGATTGTCTTCTTAATGATCTTACATCACAAAGATCAGCAAGGCTGTTTTTAAATCACCTGAGCCAAAAAACTTTTTTTAATTTTTTTTAAAAATTGATTTGCTATAGTACGTTTTTTTGCCATCCACTTAAGTGCTTGGAATGGAACTCACGCGAATAATGAGGCTTCACCTGTAGATCTAGCGCATGTTTTCCAGCTCAAAGCTGACATGAAACAAACCTGTTTCCAGTCCACTCGAAGTACCTGAGAAATAACCAGTTTCCACTGTATTACTCTTTTCTTGCAAGCTAGCTAGCTGAATGCTTGAATAGTTTAGTTTTCCTATGTACGTACATTTGTACTCCGACCTTTCTCTAAGGATCACACAATGGTAGACGGAGATCTAGACATTTGCCCAGCATGCTTCAGTCCTAAATAGCTCTTTGATTAACCTCTCCAGGCCTTGTGTCTTGCTGGCACATCAGGGAGAAGGCGCCCCAACTAGGGGTGATAGGGTCCTGCTGCAGACGTAGACATAGGGTACCTTACAGCCTGATGCTATGCGGCCGCTGTGCTGATTGCTCAGGGCTGAGTGCGCTTTGTCTGCTGATTCCAATGTGCCATCATGTTGGAGAGGTTAACTGTGTGTGTGTGGGGGGGGTGAGATGGTTGGCCACCTTCAGTCTCGAAAGACTATGGTATAAGCTTACAGCAGGCGGTATTCCCAGGCGGTCTCCCATCCAAGTACTAACCAGGCCTGAGCCTGCTTAGCTTCCGAGATCAGACAAGATCGGGCATGTGCAGGGTAACAGACCTCTGAAAGACTTACCCGCATGGCATGACTCCTCTGCAGGGCTATACCAGCTACTTCATGGGACTCCTATGAGCTACACAAGCTACGTTGCCAGCTTTGGAGCCACTGGGGGCATGTACAGCTCAGAAAGGGATTTTGGGATCTAACTTTATCTATCCCACCTTGCTTCCCTCCCGCCTTTTTCAACCTCTCTGCTGGTGAGGTTGTGGCCAGGGACTTTCTTCAACCTGTTGGTGGTGGGGCATGGCTTTCTGGTGTACTGCTGTGCTTGTGTCAGTGCAGCACCTGTCAGGCTTCTGCACTGGTGGGGCTGCCTGTGTGCTGGTGTGTGTGGCAGTATGCTGGTGATTCCCCTGGCTAGGATTGTTTCCTGAGGTTTCCATAAGAAGCCTTCCATAGGAGAAAAATTCTTCTCCAGTGCAAAGGACGCCTTAGGACAGAGTTCTCCAAACTTTTTGGCCAGAGGGCCACATCAAATATCTGGCACGGTATTGAGGGCCGGGAAAAAAATTTAAATGTAACATTTATATAAATAAATCAGAGATGGAACTTAGATGAGTGAATAAATAATGAATGGGCTCATTCATTCAACCTCTCCGGCCCTTCAGACCAGAAGCCACCCTCCAGACGCAACCAGAGCACTGTTCCAGTCATGTTCCGCCAAGTGGGCCAGAGGCTTTCAGGAAACAAGAGGCTGGTAGTGTGCCAGATAGAGGCTCTCCATGGGCCACATATGGCCCCCGGGCCAGGGTTTGGAGGCCCCTGCCTTAGGATATGAACTTTTTTGACTCCATGTGCTGCAGGAAGCAATGGCCTATCTCAGAGTGCTGGTCCCAAGAGTGAGGAGGTACGTGAAATCCCAAAGCCACGACCTTCACTTCGTGCTCTACCATGTTGCCAAACATTTGGTAAGTCTTTGTTGCTGCCTTCCCAGGGTACCACTTTAAATCCCACCTGTTCGTCAAGAATAGAGTAGAACTACTTACAAAGCTTTATCTTACTGAGCTTTATCTCAACAAAACTCATACAGGTATAATATCATTAGCTGAGGATTTTTCACCTTCAATTTTATTTCAGTGTGATGAGAATGGTCCTTTAAATTAAAGGAAAAACATCCTTTAACAATAGCCTCACTTACCATTGTAATCTCTCTCCAAGGGCTTAGAGAGGCTTCACTCCCAGGCAAGCAACCCCTGCCTTCCCCCTGGAGCACTCAAAAGAATACAAAGGGAAGTGATTATTGCCTCCCTCTTTGCATTCTTTCCCTGTGCTTCAGGTGAAGGGAAGTGTCACTGCCTAGGAGTGAGGCCTTTCTAAGCACCTGGAGAGAGAGAGAGAGAGAGAGAGAGAGAGAGAGAGAGAGAGATTGTCTGCTTTCTGCTTCTGCTCTCCCTCACAATGTTAAGTGAAGCTGTTTTTAAACCACTGAGAAAAGGGACATTGTTTTTTAAATGGATTTCATTTAGCATGATTTTTGGCATCCGCAGGGATTCTCAGAACGGAACCCTCATGGATGCCAAGACTCAACCTGTATAAATTTTCTCATATACCATGGGGAATTTCCACATCACACTATAAGGTAGTATGATGTTCGTTGTCCCATAGTCCTCTAGTGAAATTCATAGATGAGCATGGATTTGAACCCAGGTCTGCTTAGTCTACATCCAACTTCATGGGTTTCACTAGTTTATTTGTGATAGAAGGGTGGTAGGATCAGTACAGAGTGTTCCCTTTGCACAAATATGCCTGATGCCAGTTCTCATTGTTATTTTCTGCAAGACCAAGACCTACAGCCCAGATCTCATTAGGGGTGCTGCCCTGAGCTGTGTGTTCCATCCTTGTGTGAAGGAGGCAGCAATATTCAAGGTGGCAGCTTGCTTTGTGGGTAAGTCAAGGAGCATCCCTCACTTGAGTGCTGAACATCAGCCCCCACCCGTTTCTCTAATCCAATAAGCAGTGTGACTGTTTCAAAGACACCCCCTCTTTTTCACCTGGCAGATCCTCCCAAACTGCAGAGCACCCCTGAAAACCATCCTAATTGTTGGAGACTATTTTTGCTTGTTTGCATTTTGGCAAAAGTGTATTTTGGCTTAAAAAACATTAGGTCAGCATTTGGCTGTGCGAGAACTTGTGATATCTGGGTGACTGAACAGAGAAGTCCCTTTGATTCAACAGGTCTCTTGGTGCAGAAACTAGAACCCAGTGCCAGGAACAGGGGACCACTGGCTTCTCTACAAGAATAATTTATACAAGTGGTTCCCAAACTGTGGGTCAGGACCCAGTGGTTGGTTGTGACCTGATGTTTGGTGGGTTTTATGTAGGAACATAAAACGGGTCATTTCCCCTTAAGGGGAGTGACCTAGTAATGGATGCCCCGGCAGTGCCACAGTAAACCAAAAGTCACTCCAATCTTCAGATCCGAGTGAAATGAAGCTTGGGGGAGACCCGCAGAGGGAGCTGCAGGCCTCTCGGACCCTCTCCAAGGCTGGCAGACCCCCTCAGGTAGGCAAGCCTCTGGGTGCCTGCGGCGCCACTATTACTGCGGTGCCACTGGGGCACATCCCCTCTCTCAGTCCCTGCCACTTACAAGCAGTTCTTGGACTCCCAGCGAGTTTGAGAACCGCTGAGCTATTTCCTCAAGCCCTGAGGCTATTCAAAAATCAGATACTGTAGTTACATATTACCCTACAAAGAGCCCAACTGCTGCAGTTTGCAAGCACGTGTAAATATAGGGAGATAAATGTTTCAGGGTCTTTTTCTGGTTATTATCCCTTATAAATAAATAGATTTTTCTTTCTAGACCTCTTTTTTTAAAGTCTGGTAAACCTAAGTGGGTCCTGATAGAGTATCGTTTAAAAAAGTGGGTCCTAATGCTTAAAAGATGCCCCTTGTTTATTGCCTCTCGGTACAGTACATGTGCCCCACAGGGAGAACACTGGTCTCAGCTCACAACCTCCTAAGGAAGTGACTCTCAAACTACTCGCACCAGGACCTCCTTTTTAGAATGAGAATCTATCAGGACCCACCGGAAATGATGTTCTGAAGTGACATCATCAAGCAGGAAAATCTTTCTTTCTTTCTTTATTTTAATAAATGCAAATACAAAAAAATTAAAAAGAATAAAGATATTACAAGTTGTGTGGCAAGTGTGGAGATCTCAAGCTACATTTCTTTGTTCTACTACTACAAATCATACAAAAAAGTTAGTCATCAAATCTTAAACAATCTACACTTATTTAAAAAGTACATTTTCAACACAAAAAGAAAAATGAGAAAAACATAAAAGTTAAATCCCCTATCTAATCATCAAAGCCATAGATTATTTGACCCATTCTCCCTTCAATGCGCAAGAAGTCCATGAATGGTTTCCAATTGTCCATAAAAGTTTTTACTGGCTTATCTTTAAGAAGTATTGTAAGTTTATCCATTTCTGTCAAATTCAATACCTTTAGCCAGTGTTCTTCCACTACAGGTATCTCTGGAACTTTCCAGTATTTGGCATACGATATTCTTGCAGCAGTTGTCATCTATAAAAACATAGTTTCATAGTCTTTCTGAATTGAATCATCCAATATTCCCAACAAAATAGTGTCTTGTTTCATTTGTAAATTTACCTTAAATGTCAACTGCATTTGCTGGTCTATCAAAGTCCAATATATTTTTGCTTTTGTACAAGTCCACCACATATGGTAGAACATTCCTTCTTGTCTTGTACACTTCCAACATCTATTTGGTATATTAATACATTTTTGCCAGTTTACCTGGAGTCAGACACCATCTATACATCATTTTATAAAAGTTCTCTAAGATTTGCATTCAATAAGCAGGAAACGTTTTCACAGTCATAGGCTGCAATCCTACCCGTGCTTATCCAGGAGTAAGTCCCATTTACTGTGTTACATTCTAGCCTGTAAAAAGTACAAGTTTGTCACATTTCCCCAAATGGTAGCATCAAGTCTAATATAGTAAAAACAAAATATTGAAATGATATGGGGAGCCACCTGAAATTGGCTCTCAGTTCACCTAGTGGGTCCTGACCCACAGTTTGAGAAACACTGACCTGGGGAGATCTCTGGCAGTCCTTGGTGCTGTCTTGACAGTCCAAGAATCAACATTCCGTCCATTGTCGATGGCAACACCATGAAGGAAGTCCCAAAAGGCATCCCCTGAGCACTGAAGCTGTCCTTCAAGATGGGTCTCTCCAGAGGTCTCATGGCACTTTACAACCACTTCAGAGCACTCCCTCATAAGCTAATACTGATTCAGGTTGGTTTTCCAAGAGTAACTTCCTATTTATTCCACTGTCTCTCTAGGACACCTGGCTCATATTAATGGGAGCTTCCTAAGAGCAGAAGATTTTCCTGCCTACTTCATGTGTAAGTGAGGAGTGCAGCTTTGTCCTTTAATAAACTCCCTATATTTTTTAAGGATTTTGTGGTCCAAGTTCATCCAGGAGGGAGCAGGTTCATCACTGGTCTCTGATAATCTCATTACATGACTGTTTTAACTTCCAGAAGAAAAGGAACCCACTAGATTTTGGGCTCTCTGTTCACCAAGGAGGGAGGGTCCCCAAGGTAGCCTCCTTCTGACTCAGCTCCCTAGGTGGCAGAGAAAGCTATCATTTTTTCCCAGTTAATCCCAAACGGACCAATAGGAAGAATAGAGTGGACAGCAAGAGATCAAGGGCCGTCACTAACTGCTAGGCTTTGAGTCCTTTTAACCCTTCTCTTTCATCACAATTTACATTCAAATACACATTTTTTAGGGGGAGGGGAACAAAAACAGTGCACAATTATTGTGTACCTTGGTATCTGTTGATTTTGTTTTGCTTTTCTATTGACCTTATTGGGGGGGGGGGGTTGTTTAAACTTCATGATTTATTTATTGTATTTTGATATATTTTTAAGTTCATTGTAATTTGTTTTTTTCTGGAATTTTAATTTGTGATTGTGACCCACCCTGGACTTCCTGTTGTTCTGGAGAAGGGCAGGATAGAAATCTATTGAAAAAATAAATAAAAATTGCGTGAAGCTGTCTTTTTCTGCCCACTCATAAGGCACAGTTAGATAGAGAGGTCAAAAAGCAGAGAGGGCAGTGGTGGCTTGGGATGGACTGAGGAAGTTGGAAAGAAAAGGGGATTTCCCGTGCATGGAGATAGGCACAAACAAATAAGAGAACAAAACAGACTTTGTAGTTAAAAGAAGAAAAAGGTCCAGCAGGCATCTCTGATTGATTGGCCTTCTCTCTCACCCATTCAGGTCTTGAAAGCAGGGATGTCAATGAGGAAGGCAAAGTGGTTGGTGCTGCCACCAAGGCCATTTTACAGCGGGTCTTCATCAAGCACAGCAAAAAAGGCATCCAGGGCTTTATGTGCCACTGTGCCAGGCTGTGTTTGCCAACAGGAAAGCACCCACCAGAATACTACAAGGAAGATCTGGTGAGTACAATATGTGCTTTGAATTCGCAATCAGTCAAATACCTGCAGAATCATGACCATGGCTGATGTGGAAGTATAAACCAGATTTAGGCCCTGGAATTCAGCAGTGTCAGAATGAGTGTTCTGGTGTCACTAGGTGCTTTCTGTCTGTCACAGAAGGGAGCATATCACATATTAGCATAATACTTCATTAGCTCCTAAAGTCTTGACTGGAATTCAGACTCCTGAGACTCTAAATAAAAAATGCCCATCTAAACACCTGGCAGAGTGTGAAAATTGACATATTAATTAATTAAAAAATACAATTTTCAGATGAGCCCTGAAGCTAAATACTCTCTTAACAAAAGACAGAAGAAAAGAGGGAAGACCCTTTGATTCAGCAGCACAAGGAAGATTTTGACACAAATGATTTTGTGCAAGGAATTGTTGGCCTTGGTCTCCTCTGCTCACCCTTTTCCTTCTTCTCTTTATTTCTTTGCCTCTCTTTTGCACTGTCTCTCTGTCTGCCTCTGCCAAATTCCCTCCTGTTTCCCTTACTCTTTGCAAGATCATCCGCTCCCTAGTCTGATCATGGAAGAGGGTCACCTTGGGCAGTCATTCTTTGAACACCTTGGGTGCCATCTGTGCTGAGGTGGGGTGGGCTACTTCTGCTGAGAGGATCTCTTTGGCTGTGGTGCCCTACCTGTCAAATGCTCTCCCAATGGAAGCTCATCCGGTTTCTACCTTGTCTGATTGGGTACCAGGCAATAACCATTTTTATTTTGCAAGGTGCTTAACTGGGTTAGAATAGATGGTTTTAGTGCTGCCACTTTATCTGCTGTTTTTATCTTTGTGTTGCCTCACTGTTAGGAGGTAATTTGTTTTCTTATTAAATTTACTTTTAAACATTTCTATCCTGCCTTCCTTGCCTCTAAAAAGCAAACCAACAAAGAAAAAAATGAATTAAAAAGCAAAACAATATAGACAGTGTTGGTTGCCATTACTGAGTTAGGTGATCAGTGGCCATGCACTGAGCAGGGGTTTGAAATAAGAGCCCAATCCTAAACCCTCCGAGCAATGGCACTGGGTGTCACCAACGTACTATAAGGCACATCTACATCACCCAGTGAGGAATGTCCATGAGCCCTGGGCCTCAGCGCCAAGTAGAGATGCCAGGGGTGTTGGCAACCTACAGTCTCGAAAGGCTATGGTATCGCGCTCTGAATGGTGGTTCTGGAACAGCATCTAGTGTGGCTGAAAAGGCCAATTTGGGAGTGACAATCCCTTCCACACCGGGAGCAAGTGCAGTCTGTCCCTGGTCTGTCTCCCTGGCTGTGGGCCTTCCTTCTTTGCCTCTTTGCCTCAGTCTGTTGGCCAAGTGTCTCTTCAAACTGGGAAAGGCTTTGCTGCACAGCCTGCCTCCAAGCGGGCCGCTCAGAGGCCAGGGTTTCCCACCTGTTGAGGTCCACTCCTAAGGCCTTCAGATCCCTCTTGCAGATGTCCTTGTATCACAGCTGTGGTCTACCTGTAGGGCGCTTTCCCTGCAGGAGTTCTCCATAGAGGAGGTCCTTTGGGATCCGGCCATCATCCATTCTCACGACATGACCGAGCCAATGCAGGCATCTCTCAGGACTGTGTTGTTTGGAACTTTGTCCTGCCAGGTGATGCCGAGGGTGCGCCGGAGTCAGCGCATGTGGAAAGCGTTCAGCTGCCTCTCCTGTTGTGAGCGAAGAGTGCACCCAAAGGTAAGTCACGACCCCAGGTGGTGGTGCAGGTTTTTGGGGAGGGGTAAGGCATTCCGGGGCGGGGTGCAGGAGTGACAGGCTCAGGGAGGGGTGGGACTGGTGAAGATTCTTTCCTCCATGTCAGGCTGCAAAGTGGCGGTTCAGCCAGCGCAGACTTGAGTAGCCCCATTGCGGGGCCTGTGCCCTGGCTTGCCCCTGCTCTTCAAGTTCCCTTCCAACTCTAACAGCATATGCTTCTTCCATTCTTCAAATGAAGAAAATCATTCCTCATCTTTCCAGGAGCTCCCTGCTGGATCTCAATTGGATCCCTGCAAATGACACACGGAAGCTGACACCTGTGCCCAGCGGCAGTCTTCCGTCCCTTCTCTCCCTCCTGTAGTTCACCAGGTGAGCCGGCAGATTTTTCAAAGCACACTTGGAGCTTGATTGGCTCTTCTTGTTTCACAGACTGCTAAGCAGCACTGCTGCCACCTTTTTCTCTGGCTGTGCTCCTGGGCTTGTCTTAGGAGCACAAAGATCTCCCATTTCCTTTCTGATGGTCAGAGCAGAGCCCTTGACGAAGGCTGGGAAGGTCCGTGGATGTTCAGAAGCAAGAGTTGGCTAAACCCCTAAAAGAGACAAAGGGCACAATCCTAACCGTGCCTTGGGCCACAAGTTTATTGCACCGGCCCGGGAGGGTCGCTAACGTGCCAGAAGCCACAAGGAGATGCGCCAACACATGGAGGCTGAATCCAGCCTCTGTGGCGGCTTCCCTGCTGAGTCTTGCGATGGCCTGGGTGGGCCGATGCAAGAGTGAAAGGTAGGCGTGGGGGAGGCAGTGGGCGTCAGGGAGGAGGCAGGACAGAGGCATTCCTGGGTGGGGTGTGGGTGAGCAGTGGGCAGCCCCGGGGGTGGGTGGGGGTGGGCGGGCAGAGAGAGGTAGTTGGGCTGGGATCCGGCAGTTATGCCAGATCCCAACCCCTGTTCCCAGGGAGAACGGAGCAGTTTGAAGCCACTGCGCTCTCCTTGGATTTGTGCCACCTCCAGAGGTGGTACAAATTCAAGGAGACCCATACTGGCCAGCAGCTGTTACCCAGGGGTAAAGGAGAAAGTTTTCCCTTGCCTCTGGCTAAGCTGCTTCTGGCCAGAATCCTGCGTGGATGCAGCACAAGCCTCCTGGCTTGCCTGTACCAGCGCAGGATAGGATTGCACCCCAAAACTTGGATGAGAGGACCTCCCCCTGCCTCAGGCCATTCACAAAGGTATAGGGAGGAAAGTCTTGGCCCAGACATTCACCGTTGAGCGTCCTTCTCATACACCAGTATGAACACCCCTGGGATGACTGGCAGGACAGTCGTGAAGCAGGTGCTTCCTCCTTTCCCCAATTCTGCCTTTCTGTCCAAGTCCAAATTGGTGACTCCACAATCACAAGAAGTGGGTTGCAATCAACCTGTGCTCTGTTCCTGCCTCTCGTACAAGAACGTACCTTGGGAATTTTACTCCTGAGAAGTTTGAGAACCCCTGCCATAGAGTGTCGTGCAAAGAAAAGCATTGAAAATTGCTGCACTACAGAGGAGACTCTCTTCCGTGATTGTGCATACGATTCAATTTTTACTTCTGGGGACAGATACATAATACGACATTTCTTGCCATCGTTCCTCCAAGGAGCTCAGCGAAGTGTACAATGGTCTTGTCTCCCAAGTGCGGGCACATGTGCTTATATGCCTCTTGGTAGCAAGAAAGCAAATCCATGCGCATAGAAAAATGGCTTGGTTCTAGCTATGCTAGACCCCTTTGCCCTGACATGCTTATTCTGTATGTGAAATTTATCCTGTCTGGAAGAATTCACGCAAGCCCCTTCCTGCATGTAGCCTGCCTCAGTGCAAATAATTGGGGGAGGATCAATTGGGAATTTCAGGGGTCTGGAGGTGACGCTTCAATGCCCTTTTCTCTCCCCGAGGTGATCAGCAGCAGCCGCCAGATCAATCTTGCCCAAGTCAGCAAATATATTTGCATAAATGAGACCGTGTTTGTGTTTGTTCTTGGTGCGGAATGTGGGTTACCTTCCATTATTATTCATACCTTAACATCTGATCCCCTGGCACCTTGCTGAGTTGCATCTTAGACAAGACCTCTGCCCCAAAGAGCTTACAGTGCAAGATGATAGGGAAGGCAAAAAAGAGGGAGAGACAAGGGCAAGAATGGGTGAGTGGAGGCAAATGTAGGGGTAGGAGCTAATACATAGGCCAGGCCTGAGTAGATCTGGGATGGGATGGGCACATTGGTGTGGGTTCCGTCCCCCTTCTTGAGTTTTCAGCCTCTCTGCTCCTCTTTCTTGCAGATCCCCCTGTCGTCATGCTGTCAGTGCAGCCGCAAACAGTCGCTGAGGGTGGCAAAGTGAGCTTTCTCTGCACGGCCACCTCCAACCCGGAGCTGACAGGCGACAGGTAAAAAGGCCAACAGACTCCAACCTCCCAGAGATCACACAGCAATAGTGATGTTGCTGCGATGCCCTCTGCTGGCAGCTTTGGGGATTGCAATGAGCCGGGCTCCTCTGATGCCAGTGCATGCCTTCGCAGGTGGGCCAAAGGAGGTGTGCCCATTCCGGAGGCCAACGGGGATAGCTATGAGGCGATAGTCAATCAATCGTTTTTCACGGAGCCCGTGTTGTGCGAGGGCTCGAATGCCGTCGGCAGCACACTGGTGGATGTGCATTGTAAGTGAAGGAGGCAGGTTGGGTCTGTGTATCCTGGGATAGGTGGGAACACTTTGGAAGAGGAGGATGGACAAGGAGATGACGAGGGTGACCTTGGTGCCAGATTGGGGCATACTGAGTGTGGGTAGGTCAGATGTGGGGCTCCCCCCATCAGGATCTTCTCTCCTGTAACCCCACTTGCCGTTCCAGCAGGTAGACCTCAAAGGCCTCTCACCTGCGACCATCAGCAAAGCCATCGTGCCACGCATTGGAGTGGCTGAGAAGGCACTAGCTGTGAATGGTGAGGGGTCTTGGAACCAGGTCATGCACAGCAACCTATTGCAGTGAGCCTGGCGGAAATCTGACCAGACCTGATTGCATCCGTCATTTTTGTCTTTTCCTCAGGGCCGCCCATTATGGGCGCGGAACCAAGCCTGCAGACTGCAGTGGGGGCCAAGGCACGGCTGGAGTGTTTGGTGGGGAGCGTCCCACCCCCCGACAGGATTGTAAGTGCTTGACTCGCCTTTGCCCTCCACCCTCATGCCTTAACCAGGCCTGAATGTACCAGATGGTCCTCCTTATCCATGGAGTTGACTCAACATGGATTGCAAGCCCACACTGGAGCAGCAACTGTTGCCCTGCACATGCCTGATCTCATCTGATCTCGGAAGCTAAGCAGGGTCAGGCCTGGTTAGTACTTGGACGGGAGACCGCTTGGGAATACCGGGTGCTGTAGGCTTCTACCATAGTCTTTCGAGACTGAAGGTTGCCAACCACTGGAGGACCTCAGAGGACCTCCCAGGCATGACTGGAAGTCGTGTCTAGGAGGTCTTCTGAGTTCAGCCAGAGCCTTTGGAGAGGCACTTCCAGGTTTTCACAAAATGTCTTTCTGAAGACTCTGGCTGACCTTCTGAGGTGCGAGGAGGTAGCCTGCAGTGTCCCTGCACCTCATAAAGCCTCCTGGAGACCTTCTGGAGTCCTGAAGGCACCCCTGGTTTTCAACCAAAGCTGGAAGTGCTTTTCAAAGACCTTCTGAGGCCTGGGCAGGCTGTGTACAACCTCCCCTCACCTCAGAAGGCCAGCCCCAGTCTATGGAAAGGCAGTAGGGTATGTCATATGCAAAAGAAACCAGATATTATTTGTGAAGTTGGATGAAAAGGTGGAATGCATGTGTGCCAAAGTAGTTAGAATGTAGAGTTATTGAACCCATGATTTTAAACCCACACTGCTTAGTTCAGGGTTCTTAACCCTTTTACTATTACAGACCCCCCACCCCCATAGATTGCCCAGTGTGTCCCCATACCTTCTTCACTAGTCTGTAGGAATCAGCATCATCACCAGTCCTATTAGGTACCACTATTTTGTCAGCAGCGGGGTTCTACTTTACATATGGATAGCAAGGATCAGAATGCCTCAATCTGCATTGACAGTGGTGATACTTAATAATCTTATCCATATAAATAATGGTAATAGTTAATCACCTAATCTAACAACAATTTTTTTTAATTGTTCAGAGATTGAGAGCACAATCCTAACCAGGTCTACTCAGAAGTAAGTCCTATTTTGTTCAATGGGGCTTACTCTCAGAAAAGTGTGGTTAGGATTACAGCCTGAGTCCCATACCTCCCTCATTGTGTTCTGGTACCTCCAAAGGGTATGGATAACCCTGGTTAAGAATCCCTAGTTTAGATTTTCCCACAAAACCTTGGAAGGTTCTGAATGGCCAATTGTCCCCGTAGCGTCTAGAGTCGATCCTTGGGCTTGGTACCCATCGGGCACGAGGCTAACCAGGTGTACTCAGAAGTAAGTCCTATTTTGTTCACTGGGGCTTACTCTCAGGAAAGTGTGGTTAGCATTGCAGCCATCATCTTCTACCTGTCCAGGCTTCTGATTTGCCCCCCTGTCTCTTTGCAACAGGCCTGGTTGTGGGGTGAATGGGTGCTGGATGCTGGCTCGCTAGATCGGGTCACGGTGGACACCATGGTGACCGACCAAGGGGTGCTCTCTGCTTTGCTGATCGACCCAACGCATGACAGCGACTTCACCTTGGCCTACAACTGTACCGCATGGAATCGCTTTGGCGTACGTTCCGCTACCGTCAGCTTGTGCCGCCAAGGTAAGATTCCCCATCCCCCTCTACTAATTTCACCAGGAACAAGCTTCATGGTGAACTCACTGGGGCCCCGCCAGATCTCCTGTTTTCAAAGCAGAGAGATCCAAGTGCAGAGCCCAGCAGAGCAGTGAAACTCACCTTAGCAAGCCACTGTCTCTCTGTACAGCATACTTTGGCAGGGATTGTTGGGAGAAGAAAAGGGGATAATCTCCAGCTTGAGACTGAGGTCCTGGAGGGGGAGGGCAGAATACTGATGTGACACAACATGACCTTGACTTTCATCCCCCCTTGGGCAGTGGTTCCCAAACCTTTCCAACTAGCAGTTCCCTTGACCTACTGGGCCATTGGCCACAGCTCCCCATTAGGGCTACAATCCTATAGTGTATAGGGTGGCAGATTTTCACCAGGATTCTGCATCTCCCCTGGCTGGATTCCATGGCTTCCCAGGGAGCCTCAGTTTGGGAATCACTGCACTTGACGTTCATCACTTTGCTCTTTCAGCTGTGTTCAGCCTGGGCTGATGCAAGCCTCTGGGGTGGGCGGGAAGGAAGGTGGGGAGGGAGGCATTCCTGGGTGGGGGGAGGGCGGGCGGTGGGCAGGTGGGGAGCGGGAGGCGGGGCTGGGATCCAGCGCTTATGCTGGATCCCAACCCCCGTTCCCGGGGAGCTTGGAGCAGCTCCAAGCCACTCCGCTGTCCTTGGACTTGTGCCACCTCAGGAGGTGGCACAAGTCCAAGGAGACCCATAGGGGAAAAGTCACCTTACCCGGAGGTAAGGAGAAAAGTTTCCTCTTGCCTCTGGCTGGGCCGCCTTGGGCCCCTGTCCTGTGCTGGATACAACGCAAGCCTCTTGGCTTGCCTGTTCCAGCGCAGGGTAGGATTGCAACCAAAAAAGTTATGTTTTTTTGCTGGCCAAAATAAATTTTCAAGCTAAGTCTGTGCTTTGACACCCGTCCATTTTTGACTTGCATTCGTGCTCTGGTCCCCAACCAGAAGAAAGCACAAGGTATCATTTAAGACGGCATGAAATCAAATGCCAGTAATTAAAGGCATGAATTCTCCCCGCAGAGGTCTTGTCCGTCCTGATCATGGGGGGCTTAGCTGCCTCCGGGGTTGCTGTTCTCCTGCTCCTGGTGGTTGTCATCTCTTTCTGCTACCGACGGAAGCGCTGTGGGAAAGGTGAGGTGTCATTCTCAGAAGCTAAGCAGGGTCAGGCCTGGTTAATCCTTGGATGGGAGACCGCTTGGGAATACTGGGTGCTGCAGGCTTCTACCATAGTCTTTCGAGACTGAAGGTTGCCAACCAACCGTTCTCAGCCCTCCCAGGAATTACGTGGGGCCTTGTGCCCCTGAGCTGCAGCCCCCGTCACCAATCCTTGAGTGACCTTTGGGGAGAAAGTTGGGGTACAAAATCAAATGATCTGTTTGCTGCCAGCCTATAGTTAAGGCTGCATTGTCAGAATGCTGGATAGAGGCAGGGTTATTCCCTCTTCCTCTGAGCTCCTCTGGTCTGTGGACTTGGTTAGGCCCACTGAATATCCCCACCTGGTCTTCAAAGCCTCTCCCCCTCCTTTTCCATTGGCCTGACATCTCCCTGCTACGGACGGCGGCTCCAGACGCAACCATTTGAGCAGTTTTCCTGGGGTCCCGCAGACACTTGCCCCTGCACAGTTTCTTGGGAAAACCAGTGGGTGGAATGGTGGCACCAGTGGACCTCCCGAACAGCAGATATATGGGCTTGCTCTTCTCCCAGCTAGCTGCCCAAGGGGATATGGATCCACCCATGCCTCCGTTGAATAATGCTACCCAATCTACGTAGGGATGGATCAGAGAAGGGCTTCAGTGCATCTTGCCACTTCCTGGTGTTTTCACATGCCCATCCCAGAGCTCTCCAAGATCTGAAATGTGCGCAGATGTCATTGTTTAAATCCCCTGGAGTGAAATCCTGTAGAAGACCAAGTTTTCAGCTCACACCTCTGTCTGTCCATAAATCCTGCAGCCAAGCGGGGGGCGCAGCTCTCCAAAGCAGATATCCTTGTGCAGATCACCATAAGCGAGAGCAGCCCAAGCCGGCCGAGTGAGACAGAGGGTGATGGCAAGGAGCCCATGGTGACGGGGAGCCAAGAACTGAAGGTGAGCTCAACTGGGAGACTCACAGTAGATCCACCCAAACTGAGGCTCTAAGTCAGTGTGGTCCAGCAAAGATGTGTACAGTAATGTACACTTTGAACCCCCAAAGATGTGTGGCCTTACTGGGTGATGCCAAAAGGTCCTTCTCTTTCCACAAGTGCCAACCAGATGAATCGACATGCTCAAAAGCAGGGTGTGATGGTGACATTTATTCATTGATTTAAGACATGTATACCCTGCCTTCCCAGTGTTTTTAGAACACGAACATCATCCCTGGCATCTTTTCCTCAGCAGGTGGTACCTGCTGGCATCCTGCCTTTGAAACAGAAAAGTTCTGTTCTCTACTAATAGTTAGGATAGCAGATTTGTGGGCAGTGGGTCTAATGCTCTCTTAATGCTGTCTAACCTAGTGCCCACCACACCTGATGGCAAAGAGGCCTACCTGTGAACTTCTCCATAATTGGTCCATTCTTTTCATTCTTTCCTAAAGCAGCTATGGGAGGTGAACCTGGGGTTCCCTTGTTGTAGTCCAATGCTCTAACCATTGCACCACACTGTGAATCGGCCCTCCAAATAATTTGGTGGTACCTTAACCTTGCTTCATTGGCATTTCTGTCTTTGTCCTCCCCAGGATCCCACCAATGGCTACTACAAGGTCCGCGCCCATGAGGAGCAATGTTTAGGAAGCAGCTTCTCTGAGTACACGCCAAGCAGCCAACCTTTGTTTGGGGCATCTTCTCTCTACCCTTCTGCTGGGCCAGTCCAGCCCAAGTTGAATGAGTATGCCCACCGGTACACCCTGGGTACACCAGGCTCTCGTGCAGCCTATGACCCACACGAGCAACTTTTCCCTCAGGAAAGCATGTACAGTGGGACGGCCTACCTCACAGCCCCCTACAGCCGGGCTTTCACCAGCTACGTCAAGCCCAGCAGCTACGAGAAGGCCGAGAGCGGGTATGAGCAGTCGGACCAGGCCAGTAAGACCTCGGGCTGCTCCCGCTTCTCTTATACCTCCCTGTCCCAGCAGTCCAACTATGGGCGCCCTGCTCACCAACGCATGCAGACCCACGTATGACTCGTGTCTGACCCCTGCCAACCTCCAGTCATCTTCAGAAGGGAGAGAACAGGGAGCGGACACTTCATGTGGCTAATGGACTCCAAAACAGCCAGATAGACTCGGTGCCGAAGACCTGGGCTGAGACATGCCATTCTCATCCTCCGGGGAAGATGGCTGCCAGGCTAGCTTAGCAACGCAGAGTTGCTGTCAAGATGGCCAATAGCCTGATTGTAAGTCATCTTCATCTGTAGCCAGGTCCATCTCTCTTGGGGAGCGTGAGAGGAAACTGTTTTTAGCCACCTCCACGTCAGGACGTGAAAGTGGATTTTGGACAGCCAAAGGCACATCTCTGCTGAAACTGGAAACAAGTTTTCATGGCTTATTAAGAAGTCTTGGTCTAGGTCTGACTTCAAAATGGTGGACGTGGCTGCCAGGCCAAGAGCGCTAGTGGAAGCAGCCAGCAGCTCAGCACTTTCAAAATGGTGCTAGGACACGGAGTCGGCAATGGGACTACAGGACTCTCTTGCTCTTTGCTCACTGATAGACTTGCCCAGAAAGGAAAGACTCCAGACTCTGCTCCAGACGCATGATCTTGGGAAATCTCTAAGCATGGGTGCTAGGCTTTCCTGATACCCACAAACCCCTCTCTTGCCCCTTCCCCCTGCATCCCGTTTGTCTCTCCACTGCTCCCTCTCCAATTTCCTGATACCCACAAATCCCTCTATTGCCCCTCCCCACTGCATCCCGTTTGTCAAAATTTATCAATCAATCAATCAATCAATCAAATCCTTTATTGCTTAACCATAGGTCATTATATTTGGAAAGAAAAATAAAATATATAAAATGTATATATACTTTAGTATAATAGTGCCATACAGTAAAACTCAGTTATTAACAAATTGAATAAAACACGATCTTATCTTTTTAGCCGCAAGGGCAAAATGTGCCACAGCAAAAGTAACATTTGATTGTAAATCCTCAAGTAGATAATAAACTAATTGTTCAGGGGAATAACCACACAGGGATTTTACTATTGATTCCAAAAAACGGCTTCTCGGATTCCCATATAAGGGGCAAATCAGTAAATAATGTAACACATCTTCAACTTGCCCACATCCATAAACACAAAGGCGCTTTGCTATAGGAATTTTTTTATATCTACCCTCTAAATATGCTGAAGGCATTTGTTGAAATCTCAGTTCAGTAAAAGCTCTTCTTAACTGTGGGTAAATCAGGGTCTCAAAATAAATGGACATCATATGCTGGATGTTAATATGGGGATACCAGCTCGAATATCGAGATTCCCATAAAGAAACTTTGTCTTGGTAAGTTTCCCAGTCATAAATCCATTCCCTGAGCTCTTTAGGACTCAGGCACAGAAACTTGTCATACTCCAGTTAAAATACTTTAACTTAAAAAAAAACCTGATTGGCCCATCCTCCAATAAGCATCTGTTCGTTCCAGCATTCTTTTGCTAGAGCTGACTCTTTCATAGCATTGATCCTTCTCCAAAATCTGAAGTAAGCAAGGTCCATTCTAATGGCTAAAGATGGCAGTCCTAGCTCTGCTCTAATATGAACCGCAGGAGTGCCTGGAGACAGCCCTAATATTTGTCTCAAAAATTTATTTTGTAAGACTTCTAACTTTCCCTTAACTGAGTCTCCCCACAACTCTGCCCCATATAACATATGAGGTAAGATCTTTGCTTCATAAACTTTAATCAGTGGGGGAATTAACTGTCTGCCTCTAGCATAAAAAAATTTTTTTAACAAACCCATCTGTCTGGCACTGGAGATTAAAATCATCTCAATATGTTGTTTCCAAGTCAGACTCTTTGAAAATTGTATGCCAAGATATTTAAATGAATTTACCTGTTCTATAACATGCCCATCAAGCTTCCATTTATGAATGACAGAGCCCTTCCCAAAAATCATGATCTTAGTTTTAGAGTAATTTATTTTTAAATGCTCTTCCTTGCAAAGTTGACCAAATCTATACAACATCCTCTTAAGTCCAATTTGATTCTGAGATATCATAACTAAATCATCTGCATACAGCAGAATAGAAATCTTCCTATCTCCTATAGAAGGAGGAAAAAAAGATAGAGAGGACATTTGTGGGATCAAATTATTTACATAAAAGTTAAATAAAAAAGGAGCTAATATACAGCCCTGTTTAACCCCCCTATTGACCTGGATCTTTTTGGTCAAATAACCTAAATTGCCTAATCGCACTTGAAGTGTATTTTGGCTGTGTAATATCTCAATAAGCCACAATAGGCGTTTATCTATATTGGTCATGGATAATTTGGTCCACAGCCTCTCTCTATCAATTAAATCAAAAGCTGATGTAAAATCCACAAAGGCCAAATAAAGAGATCTTTTAGCATGCTTGGTGTATTTACATATAATATGATGTAATATAAATGCTTGATCAATAGTACTCCTGCCTTTTCTAAATCCAGCCTGTTCATGATGAATAATAGCCTGGGTGTTATCCCACTCTATAAGTTTATTCAATAAAAATCTGGCATATAATTTCGCTGCCACATTGATTAAAATGATAGGCCTATAGTTTGAGGGTTCCTTAGGATCACCCTTTTTATATCTAGGTATCACTATGCTATTTAACCATTCGGAAGGCACTCTACCGGAGTGATTAATCCACGTGAAAAGATTGGCAAAAATAGGGGACCACCAATGCAGGTCCATCTTAAAGATCTCCGCTGGTATCATATCATCACCTGGCGCCTTACCTGTCCTCATAATCTCAATCAATTGTACAGTTTCATTACATGAGACCGGAGGCCATTCAGAGCAGTTAGGTATATCTACTGATGGTAAGGGAAAGTCTATCTCACTCCCAAAGATATAACTAAAGTGAGAACTCCAGGTTACAGGTGAGATAGAATTTACAATTCCTCTGGTTTGATGTAAGAAACCTCTATTAATTAAACTCCAGAATTGAATTTGATTTTTTTCTTTCTTTGCAGCTTCCAGGGCCTTCCAATTTGCTACATAAAAGCCTTTCTTTTTATTTTGGAGAAGTCATTTATACGCGTTGCGAGTAGTCAAATAACATTCCATAGCTTCTTTATTGGCAGCGACTTTTGCATATCTCAGTGTTCTAGTTAACTGCTTTTTATGCATAATACATTCTTTATCATACCATGAATCATTGCCCTTCTTCGACTTCTTTTGAAAGGGAGCCGATACTACGGGTCTAAGAGCCATAATAATTTGCTGGTAAGTCCCACCTATATCAGAGTGGGACTGTATCACCTGCCTTCTTTTCTCTAGTAATTGTGCAGAGTACAATAAGGCTCTAGCACTTGTATCAATCTCCAATGACCATTTTAATCTTCTAACTCCTTGTTCCAAACCTTGCAATGTAGTATTCGTCAACACCCTTGTATGAATTGAATTACAGTTAAAGGACATCATAAGTGGAAGATGATCACTGTCCGCTCTATCTCCTATTGCCATACAGTTTATCCATCCAAACAGAACATTTGAACAAAAAATATAGTCTATTACACTTGCCCCTTTCTCCCTAAGGAATGTATAGTATCCTTTGGAGCTATCCAGATTGGAACCATTTAAACAAATGAGCTGGAATTGGAATATTAACTTCATTAGAGAGCGACCATAATTATTGATCATTTTATCACAAGACACTCTAAATGGACAATGACTCACTTCTGACTCAATACCAAAAGCCAACTCCATTTTGAGACTGTCACCGATTCTGGCGTTGAAATCCCCACAGATCATAAAGAGGGATATTAGGATATTCAACAGTTAATGTGTCAAGTAAACCCCCAAAAGGATCCCAAATGACAATTGCTGAGTTCACAATTCTCATTGTGGGGAATATATACATTTATACAAATCCAAGAACTCCTTCTGCATCCCTTAATCAGTATAACTTGCCAATAATTAGAAGACAAACAAGTGAGTTTTGTGCCTTCCAGGCCTGTGGTAGCTGCAATAAAAAGGGCCAAACCTCCACTCCCTCTTCTTTGAAAAGAAACTTTGACCGCAGGCATATGCCATACATTACAACCCTGCAAAAAAGGGCTTTCAGAATCTGTAAGCCATGTTTCTTGGAGACATATAATTTCAAAGGATAACAGATACTGAGTAATATCTGGGTCAATTAACTTATTTTGCCAACCAGCAATGTTCCAGGATAAAAGATTTATAGACTGAGTATGAGGCCTTCACCATTCTGGTCAATCCCTATCATAAAATGGGGCGCGCTGAACCGTTTGATAGTTATAATAACCCAAGGGTTTAAAATTCTCAGGCAATGGTTCCTCAATTCTGCATGATTTACTTTTGCAGAATAACTTATCCGAGACCTGTTTAAGGGCTATATTATTCGGAAAGGTCACAAAGGAGGGACAAGGCTCCGGTCCCCTAATTTGTCTGATTAAGTCCTTAGCTGTCCAGCTATGTTTTCCAAAGTCATTTCTGGACTTAAACTGGGAAGTTGATTTATTTTTCCCTTGCCATGAGGCATATTTAGCTACAAACCTTCCCTTTTTTTCCCTTCTAGGGGGCTGAAAATTTCTATCAAATTTATCATTCAGACCCCATTTAAAAGATATTTGCATAAACTCAAATTTATAGAGTAGTCCCCAGAAATGGTGTGCATGTTCCAGATTGCTAAAAATTAACAGAATTCTTCCCCATTTTATATCAGGATTATTTGGATATCGACAAATACAAAAAAAAAAAAAGAAGACTCTTTTGCATTCCAATCCTCACCCAGGATCTTCTTTATGGTCTGTTCAACTTCTCTGGCAGACCTCCATGTATTAGTTGGACGACCCAGGGGCGAATTATTTATAGTAATGTAATAACCATTAGAATTTGGATCAGCCTCCAAGGTAGAGGAATATTCCATTGCTCTACAAGGAAGAATCAAACCTTTAGAATAAAGTTGAGAAGATGATGCAGGAATCCTATCTGTAGCAGAAGCAATGGGACTAATATTATTTTCTTCATCATACCAATCATCGATAACTATGAGGTCATTATTAGAAAAGGTCAAATTTGATCTTAATTCTTCTATACTTGTGTCCTGATTATACTTGAGTCTAACCTGACAAGGTTGGAAATCAAAGGAAGGTTGCAAATTATCTTGTGCATCATTCAGCTGAGAATCATGACTTCTTGGGATCATAACTTGTTTCTCCATTTGGCTAGATCTTTCATTGACATCTCTAACTCCAATTGTTGTTACATCCACTGTCTGCTGATCTCCAATGGGTTTAAGAGGATCAATAGTTGGAGCTGCTCTTAAAATTCCATCACTTATTAAATTTACATTGAGTTGTAATAAAGCTTTCATTCCCATAATTTCTTGATGCATCATACTTAACTTCTCAAATATTGCCTTAGTCGTTATAGCCATATGGAAACATCGATCACGCATCTGAGAGCAGAAAAAACTAGAGTGTCCATCATTAGCACCAGTAAGATTATGGGAAAAAACTTCATTCAGAGTATCTTGTATAGTCATTTTGGGGTCTTCTGAAATATTATAAGATCCCACAACAGGCCACGTAAGCTTCTGAAATAAATTAGGATCCAAAGACCAATTTCCAATATCAAGTGAAATATCAAGTGAAGTATCAAGCCCCTCATTTACTAAGTCCATGTCATAGTTTTCCCTCCCACATAGGGTTTGTACAAACAGGCTATTATCTGCAGGGTCACTATGCACATTCCTAACTGGAGAAGCGGCTGTATCGACATTTAGAGTTTCATTTAAAAAAGACTTTTCATGAGTAGAACCTACTTTAGAAGAAACACAAAAATCATCCATTAGCCTTTGAATACACTTGGACTTATTCCCTAGTGTGGGAGAACGAGCACTCTGTGCCCTAGTAACCACCATCTTGAAAGCTGGAATTAAAGCACTTGTGTAAATAAAACGGAAACTGTAAAAACAGAACCGGCTACTCTTGTTTGGAGAGCTGTTTTCCTTTCACTTCAAGTTAATTTTAAACATACAATTCTGCATTCCAGCAAAATCAGTTTTTATACGTAGCAATGTTGTTAAAAGCTACTAGCAACGGCTTTCCCTTCAAGATGGCTGCTGTAGCAAATCTTTATCTTGTTTGACAAATTAGGGCTGATAGTGTCTAATTAAATGCAATTGAGGTGCATTCCAAAGAGCCGACGCTCCGCCAAAATATAAAAAATCCTTTCTTATCAAATCCTAGGACAGAAGGCACTAAAAACTTGAAAAATAACCTTGTGGAGACGGAGCTCTCCCAAAGGCAGCTACTTCCTCCAGCCACCTGGTCCCCCTACCAACCCGTTTGTCTCACCACTGCTCCCTCTTCAATTTCCTGATACCCACAAACCCCACTCTTTCTTCTCCACTCTCTTACCCCTCCACTTCCCCTCTCTTCCCCTCTCTTCCCCCTCCACTGGAGAGGATACTCCAACTTCGCCATACGGTGTCGGCACAACACGGGAAGCAGCAGTTACCAGTTATAAGTCTTCCCTTGATTGCCGTAGAGCGTGACGCCAGGGGCTGTTTCCGACGGTGGGAGAGATCATTGCATCACGCTTGGCAGTCCCCAGCCAGTAAGGTGTTGCCTCGCCACGGTCCGTTAACCTCACGGGGTGCGTGGGGTTTAGGGTGAAAACCGACAAGCGGATCGACAACTCTGCACCATGCAACAGAAAACAGAAAACTCCTGCCCTAAAGCTGGGCACCTGGAATGTAAGGACAATGACACCTGGCTTCTCTGATGACCTGCAAGTAATAGATGATGCACACAAAATAGCTGTCATCGACATGGAGCTGAGCAGACTTCAGATGGACATCGTCGCCCTTCAAGAGACGAGGCTGCCAGATTCCGGATCTGTCAAGGAGAGAAGTTTCTCATTTTTCTGGCAGGGAAAGCCACCAAACAAAACCAGGGAACATGGTGTTGGCTTTGCGCTCAGAAATGCCCTGCTGAAATCCATCATCCCACCTACTGTGGGAAGTGAAAGAATTTTGTCCCTGCAGCTCCAGTTATCAGCAGGACCTGTCACTCTCACCGACTGTTGTCTCCAGCAGAAGCCAAAGACAAATTCTATGTTGATCTGGCCACCACTATCAAGAAGATCCCCGTAAAAGAGCCATTGTTCATCCACGGCGATTTCAATGCTAGCGTTGGTGCTGATAACAGTTCGTGGCCCACTTGCTTAGGTCAGTTCAGCACTGGGAAGATGAACAAAAATGGCCAACGCCTGCTAGAGTTTTGCTGTCATCACAGTCTCTGTGTCAGCAACACGTTCTTCAACACGAAGCCCCAACATGGAGTCTCTTGGAGACACCCAAGATCAAAGCACTGGCACCAGCTCGACCTGATTCTCACCAGACGCTCCAGCCTTCCCAGCATCAAGATCACACGCAGCTATCAGGGTGCTGCCTGCGACACCGACCACTCCCTGGTGTGCAGCAGAGTGAAACTGCAAACAAAGTGACTGTACCACACGAAAAAGGAAGGAAGACCTTGCATTGATTCCAGCAAGACCCGGGATCAGAGAAAAGTGGAGGAATTTGCACGAGCGCTTGAGGAATCTCTTCCAGGCCCGGTCGATGCAAACGCATCCAACAGATGGGAACATTTCAAGAATGCCATTTACAACAACGCCTTGTCCATATTTGGCAAGAAGACCAACAAGACGGCAGACTGGTTTGAAGCCCACTCTGAGGAGTGGACACCAGTCATTGAGGAAAAGAGGAGAGCTCAAGCAGCATACAAGGCCTGTCCCAGTGAGCACAACCTGCAGGTCCTCCGAGTTGCTCGCAGCAAAGTCCAGCAGATTGCCAGGAGATGTGCTAACGACTACTGGCTCCAGCTCTGCTCCCAGATACAGATAGCAGCTGACACGGGCAACATCAAGGGGATGTATGACAGTATCAAGCAGGCCCTGGGTCCAACGCAGAAGAAAATTGCCCCTCTGAAGTCTGCTACAGGCGAGGTCATCCAAGATCGGACGCAGCAGATGGAACGCTGGGTGCAGCACTACTCTGAGCTATATTCCAGAGAAAATGGAGTCACCGAAGAAGCAGTGAACAACATTGAGCGCCTGCCTGTGCTGGAGGAGCTTGACAGTGAACCAACCCTAGAAGAACTTCACGTGGCCCTGGACTCCCTTGCCTTTGGCAAGGCACCTGGAAAAGACAGCATCCCTGCTGAAGTCCTCAAGTGCTGCAAAGAGATCATCGTCACTGAGCTGCATGAAATCCTCTGTCTCTGCTGGAGAGAAGGTGGAGTACCTCAAGACATGAGGGATGCAAACATCATCACACTGTACAAGAACAAAGGCGACAGGGGTGACTGCAACAACTACCGTGGCATCTCTCTCCTTAGCATTGTAGGAAAGCTGTTTGCCCGAGTTGCACTAAAGAGGCTCCAGGTACTTGCAGAGAGCGTCTATCCAGAATCACAGTGCGGATTCCGAGCCAACAGGTCCACCACTGATATGGTATTCTCCCTTAGACAACTGCTGGAGAAATGCAGGGAACAATGACAGCCACTCTTTATAGCCTTCAGAGATCTCACGAAGGCCTTCGACCTGGTCAGCAGGGATGGCCGCTTCAAGATTCTCCCCAAGATGGATGTCCACCCAGGCTCCTCAGCATCATCAGATCCTTCCACAAGGACGTGAAGGGCACTGTTGTCTTCGATGGCTCCTCATCAGACCCCTTTGACATCCGAAGCGGCGTGAAGCAGGGCTGTGTTCTTGCACCAACCTTGTTTGGGATTTTCTTCGCTGTTTTACTGAAGCATGCCTTTGGAACTTCAACAGAAGGCATCTATCTCTGGATCAGATCAGATGGAAAGCTCTTCAACCTCTCCAGGCTGAGAGCAAAGTCCAAAGTCCAGCTGAAATGTCTGCGTGACTTCCTCTTTGCCAACGATGCAGCTGTCACTACCCACTCTGCCAAAGATCTCCAGCAGCTCATGCATCGTTTTAGCAAGGCCTGCCAAGATTTTGGACTGACAATCAGCCTGAAGAAAACACAGGCCATGGTTCAGGATTTGGACTCACCTCCCTGCATTACAATCTCTGCGCATGAACTGGAGGTTGTCCATGACTTTGTGTACCTTGGCTCAACGATCTCCGACACTCTTTCTCTTGATACCGAGCTAAACAAACGCATCGGTAAAGCAGCTACCACGTTTTCCAGACTCACAAAGAGAGTCTGGTCCAACAAAAAGCTGACGGAACATACCAAGATCCAGGTATACAGAGCTTGCATCCTGAGTACACTTCTGTACTGCAGCAAGTCATGGACTCTTCACTCACAACAGGAGAGGAAACTGAACGCTTTCCACATGTGCTGCCTTCGACGCTTTCTCGGCATCACCTGGCAGGACAAAGTTGAAACAACACAGTCCTGGAACGTGCTGGAATCCCTAGCATGTATGCACTGCTGAAACAGAGACGCCTGCGTTGGCTCGGTCATGTCGTGAGAATGGATAATGGCCGGATCCCAAAGGATCTCCTCTATGGTGAACTCGTGCAAGGAAAGCACCCTACAGGTAGACCACAGCTGCAATATAAGGACATCTGCAAGAGGGATCTGAAGGCCTTAGGAGTGGACCTCAACAAGTGGGAAACCCTGGCCTCTGAGCGGCCCGCTTGGAGGCAGGCTGTGCAGCATGGCTTTTCCCAGTTTGAAGAGACACTTGGCCAACAGTCTGAGGCTAAGAGGCAAAGAAGGAAGGCTCATAGCCAGGGAAACAGACCAGGGACAGACTGCACTTGCTCTCGGTGTGGAAGGGATTGTCACTCCCGAATCGGCCTTTTCAGCCACACTAGACGCTGTTCCAGAACCACCATTCAGAGCACCATACCAGAATCTTTCGAGACTGAAGGTTGCCAACAGTGGAGAGGCACTTGCACTGAGCCAAGTGGACCAGGAGGTGGCGATAGTGTTCAACATTTTTCTGCCATTGAAGCTATGAAAGATTTGGGGGATTTAATTTTTGTATACGAAAAATAAGTTATTCCTTGTTGTTACTTTTGCCTTACCAGCCGTGGATGTTTTATTTTTTGTTTGTTTGTTTCAGTTTTCCAGAGTCACTAGGGGAAAGGGGTTGTTTGTATTTTTCTTTTTTTTTTTTTAAAGAATGGGATTCCACATTGGCATTCTATGATCATGCCTGTTTTGAGTCTGCATTTTTATATACAGAGGGGAGATTGCAAATGTATTGTCTACTGCAGAACTCAAAAATATTTATATTTAATTTAAAAAGTAGGAATGGAGTGACGATCCTTTATTATTTCTGGGATGTGTACTGGAAAACCCAGAGTCTGGAATAGAAGGCTAGAGAAAGGGAAGCACACACTAAGTTTCCTGGGTGACCTTGGGCCAATTGGTCACTCACTCTCAGCCTCACCTACCTTACAGGGTTGGTGTGAGGACCAAAGCTGGGGAGGAAACATGTTCATCACCCTGAGTTCCTTGGAGGAAGGGCAGTAGAAAAATGTGAAATTTGAAAGTGCACAGGTATGCCCAGAAAAGCTCGATCCCCTGTGCCATCTGAATTTTTTTATTTCTCACCTATGCAAACTAGTTTGACTCCAGTTATTAAAAATGCAGGGTTCCTATCTGCAGATATATCTACCCACCACTCCGGCATAGCTTCTCTATAGCTTATTGAAGCCAGCTACCCAAGACGTTCATATGCTGGGTAGTATGAATGCCATATTGTAACATAAGCGTCTGCACTCCTAGCAATTGACATTTTGAACATAAGAATCTAAGAACAGCCCCACTGGATCAGGCCATAGGCCCATCTAGTCCAGCTTCCTGTATCTCACAGCGGCCCACCAAATGCCCCAGGGAGCACACCAAATAAGAAGAGTCCTCATCCTGGTGCCCTCCCTTGCATCTGGCATTCTGACATAACC
Organism: Tiliqua scincoides; assembly: GCF_035046505.1. Classification (NCBI taxonomy): domain Eukaryota; kingdom Metazoa; phylum Chordata; class Lepidosauria; order Squamata; family Scincidae; genus Tiliqua; species Tiliqua scincoides. The sequence continues at coordinate 14,567,067 of NC_089830.1, read as the reverse complement.
CATTTCTAAAATCAGGAGGTTGCGCATACACATCATGGCTTGTACCCCGTAATGGATTTTTCCTCCAGAAACTTATCCAATCCCCTTTTAAAGGTGTCTAGGCTAGACGCCAGCACCACATCCTGTGGCAAGGAGTTCCACAGACCGATCACACGCTGAGTTTAGTTAGTTAGTTAGTTAACCTTTATTGGCATTATAAATATTACAGCAAACAACTGACAACAAAGTGGAACAATACAACTGTTATCCACTAGACTAGTTCAGGAAAACTAAATAGAGAAAAAAGAAATAAGATCTAGAAAGAAAAGGAGCCAGAAGGGACAACCTTATCCTTTCAGTAAAACAGGTGTTAGATGGAAAAAGGTGACTACAAAAATTTTAAAGAAGATTTTATAGAACTAAAGTCCGGCGTTTTTTGTAATATATAGGCCAGGAAACTAGCCACTGAATACGTCAAGGGAGCAATAGAGTCTTCCAACAACTGGGGAAGGGGTGATACCTGAGGGGGAAAATTAGAAATCCAGGATTCTAGATAAATCCTACGATGAGAATCATGAGAGGGACAAAAAAGCAAAATGTGTAAAAGAGTATCCGGGGTCTCCCCACAGAATAAACATAATCGTTTCTCGCGAGGAACTCGCATGAAACGACCATAATGAACAGCTGAGGGAAATATGTTGAGTCTAGCGAGCATGAAGGCTCTCTTCAGTCTAGGATTAGTGAGGTGAAAAAAATAGTTTGAAGTGGCAACAACATGTTGAGGAAAAAGACCTAGGGAAAGGGGGGAACAGGTCAAATTAAGAGAATTTTTTAAAGTATTGAATTCAGCTAGGAAAAGGTGGTCTTTGATAATTTTATAAGCTTGAGATAGGTTTAGATCAGCAAGTAATTCTACTGATAGGTTAATAGAGTGGAGTTTAGTTTCCACTATTTTAAACCAAATAAAGATATACGTGTCACTCATTAATTCTGTAATTAAAGAGTCAGGGGAAGGAGATAAATGAATCCTTAACCAAAACTTAAAAGTAAAAAGCCAGGCATAAGTGGAGGGAAGGTGTAAACCAAGTTCTAACAGAATAGTGGACAACCGTATAAGATTAGGGATACCTAATATCTTTCTAAAAAAGGAAGAAGCAATATGATCCAAATCCTTAGAAACTGCCTGTATCCATATCGGGATACCGTATAATAAATGAGAAATAATTTTTGCTTTAAAAATTTGAATCGCTGCTGGGATGTATTGATTTCCTGCATTAAAATAAAAATTTGTTATAGCCAAAAGGTGGGTAGTTGTTGAAGAAATAACTGACTTTTTATGTTGAATCCATGATAAATTATAGTGAAAATGTAAACCTAGATATTTAAAAGATTTAACTTGAATGTAAGATTGGGAGTTGATTGACCATATAGAAGGAGCCCAGGAGCGGGGAAAAACCATAATTTTTGTTTTGTTGACATTAATTACAAGATCATTTGAATGACAATAAACTTGAAATTTGGAAATGAGCTCACGAAGACCGGATTTTGTGAGTGAGAGAAGTACTGTATCATCGGCATAAAGAAGAATCGGAATTGGCTTTTTATTTATTACAGGAAAGGAATGAGAGGTGGTGGTTAAGCTGGCAGGAAGATCAGCTATGAATAAATTAAAAAGAAGAGGGGCAAGGATGCAACCTTGCCTCACTCCTTTATTGATAGGAAAACTAGAAGAGAGAATATTGGTAAAAGGAAGACGGATTTGACATTTATTATGGGAATGAAGTTGCTGTAACAAAAACAGAAGCCTCTGGTCAATGCCCCAGTTGGATAACTTTTTCCATAAAAGGGCTCTATTTATCGAGTCAAAAGCACCTTGTAGGTCGATAAAGGCTACATATAGATTTGATTTATGATGTATGGAATATTTCTGGACTAAAAAAGAAAGTGCAAAGGCATGATCCAGAGTAGAGACACCCTGGCGAAAACCTGATTGTTCAACTCCTGGAAGGTTTTTCAAACGAGCCCAGGATGACAGCTTTTGAAGAAGGAATTTGGCATAAAGCTTCTCTATACAAGATATAAGACTTATAGGACGATAATTTGACGGAGAAGCGGGGTCACCTTTCTTAAAAATTGGAAGAAGAAATGAACAGCGCCAGATATCTGGGAATAGACCTGTAGAATTAATCGTGGTAAAAAGAGAAGCCAAGGGAGCGGCCACACACACACACGCTGAGTTAAAGAAATATTTTCTTTTGTCTGTCCTAACCCGCCCAACACTCAATTTTAGTGGATGTCCCCTGGTTCTCGTGTTATGTGAGAGTGTTAAGAGCATCTCCCTATCCATAATTTTGTATGTCTCAATCATGTCCCCCCTCAGGCGTCTGTTTTCTAGGCTGAAGAGGCCCAAACGCCGTAGCCTTTCCTCATAAGGAAGGTGCCCCAGCCCCGTAATCATCTTAGTCGCTCTCTTTTGCACCTTTTCCATTTCCACTATGTCTTTTTTGAGATGCGGCTATCAGAACTGGACACAATACTCCAGGTGTGGCCTTACCATAGATTTGTACAACGGCATTATAATATTAGCCGTTTTGTTCTCAATACCCTTCCTAATGATCCCAAGCATAGAATTGGCCTTCTTCACTGCCGCCGCACATTGGGTCGACACTTTCATCGACCTGTCCACCACCACCCCAAATTATGCAAGTTCTCATTTTTCTCCCAAATTTATTCTGAAATTTCTATGGCAGTAACCAAATTTACCATTGAGAAACGAGCTCAAGCTGAAGCTCCACCCCACGTACCGGCAATCTTCAGCCACACCTCTGACTTTGACAAGCCACATCCCTAGCTTTGGCAGGGATTTCCCATGTGGTTTTGACTATGGAACTGTAAGGGCTAGCACATCACATCGCCTTTGAAAACTGACCACTTTACACACTAAGGCCTTGCTAGGCTAGGACGTTGCTTTTTTGCTATTCCCATTACTGAAAACCTTTCATTGCAGTCATAAGAACTAGAACCCTGTTTATTTTTTTTTTAATTGAAAGCTGAGATGCGCAGGAATTTGACTGTGGCTCCTTGCCTTATTTTGCCTGCCTGTGGCATATAGGCATGAACACGGCCCTGGTGGTACAGATCAGAAGACAGAGCTCCCAGTGAAATTCTGGGTTCGCCTCTAATGATAGAAGCACATGACCCCTTTCCTCCTTTTGGACCCTCTCTGGCCACAGGATATAGCTGTGTGCAAACCACCATTCCACCCACATATCCCTGTTGTAGTCTAGGCTCCAGATTCCCCATGAGAAGCATTCCACAGCTTTTTCCCAAAGTGTCTTCTGAAAACAGATGGGTTGGTGTCACGCCGCCTTTGCAAAAAGAGACTTGGAAATCTCAGGATACGCCTGCTTCTCTTTAGTGTGGGCAGCCCCTCCCCCCTGATAACATTGAAATGATTTCGCTCCCACCCATTCTTTTTTTCCCCACATGCCCAAAATATTCAGTGTCATCACTGTGACAAGTAACAAGTAAGCCTAGTGCCTGAAATGTCTGCATTGGAAGTCAAAAACTGATGCCTGCCACGCTATGACTTTCCTGCAACACAAAATCAAAAGGAGAACGTATATGTGGGTTCGGCTGTGCCCGTCAACCTGGAACATTTATACATAAGAAATGTGTTTTTCCAGCTGTAGGAGTCACTTGAGGTGCCCTGAGTGTGACACCTGGGGCGGCCTGTACTCCCCTTCCCCCCCACCCCACACAAACACTTGTACTGTGACACTACTGGTGGTTGCTCTGGAATGTGCGCCTGGGAACCAGTCCTGAGTTCACCCAGCCCCTTACTGCAGCGGTGATTGTGCAGGTTGACCAATGGATCAGAAAACAGGGGCTTGGGCTTCTCTTGTGCCTTTTATCATCAGGTTAAGGCACAGAAAACAGCAGATAAAAATGTTCACTGCACTGGTAAGCATTGTCACTTGTGGATTGAACACAGAAAGCTGTCTAATACACACAGGGCCCAATCCAATCTAACAATGCAGCACCACTGCAGCCATGCCAAGGAGACGTGCGCTGCATCCTGGGGTGGGGGGGCAGTCATTGAGGTCTCCTCAAGGGAAGGGAACATTTGTGCAGTGCTTCATTGTGGCTGCATCAGCACCGGAAAGTTGGAGAGCATCAGTGGCGTCACTAGGGTTTGCGTCACCCCATATGGGAGGCCACAAGTAGACCACAGCTGTGATACAAGGACATCTGCAAGAGGGATCTGAAAGCCTTAGGAATGGACCTCAACAAGTGGGAAAACCTGGCCTCTAAGCGGCCCGCTTGGAGGCAGGCTGTGCAGCATGGCCTTTCCCAGTTTGAAGAGACACTTGGCCAACAGTCTGAGGCAAAGAGGCAAAGAAGGAAGGCCCATAGCCAGGGAGACAGACCAGGGACAGACTGCACTTGCTCCCGGTGTGGAAGGGATTGTCACTCCCGGATTGGCCTTTTCAGCCACACTAGACGCTGTGCCAGCACCACCTTTCAGAGCGCGATACCAGAGTCTTTCGAGACTGAAGGTTGCCAATATATATATGGGAGGCCAGCACGTCACCCCATGATGGACCTCCTCCCATTCAGTGGCCCAGGCAATGCCTTGGGCAGGGGGTGTGGTGGTGTACCCAGGGCCTCTGAGAGGAATTTTATCAGGGGGTACAAAGTTTCTTTTGGGCCCCTTTGCAAAGGGGGGCGAGTGAAACAGCGCGGTGGAGGGTGGTGATAGGCAAGCAGAATAGGGATAGGGAGGGGAGAAACAGGGTACAAGGAAGGTAGAGACAGCTGGAAAAGTCTTTGACGCCCAGGTCTACCAACCCATGTGGCATCAGTAGTGTCCCCAGCAGACAGCAAGTCTGGGTAAATAGGAAAACGTAAGATCCCAGGCAATTTCACCCCCCTCCCCCCGTGCGTGTCACCCTAGCATGTGGGCTGCACCAAGTGATGCGCACAGGGGGATGACACATTACTGGCCAAAATTTGGGGCCCTAAGGCTGCAATCCTATAACACTTTCCTAGGAGTAAGCCTCATTGAACTTACAATGGGACTTACTAGTAGACATACATCAGATGGTACAGAAAGGGTCCAATCCTAACCAGTTTTCCAGCACCGATGAGGCCACAATACAGCCCCAAAGAAAGCAAAGACATGTTCCTTTACCTCGAGGAGGCCTCAGTGACTGCCCCCCCACCGCAGGATGCAGTGCATGCCCCATTGGTATGACTGCATCAGTGCAGGAATGTTGGATAGGACGGGACTCTAAGTCTGCAAGTTACATGCTGGCTCTGTTCCGGAGGTTCCCTGCTTTTCTACAGAGGTCCCAGGTTCAGTCTGTGGTATGTCCATGTATGGTGGGGAAAAAATGCCACCCTGAAACCCTGGGGCAGCTTTCAAAAGACACAGAATTTCTTCTGGGGGAGGAACCATCTGGCACTCTTCAATTTCCTCTCTCTCCATTCCTCTCTGCTCCATTAATGAGGCCTAGATTGTGCGACACCCTTTGGCACAAACGTAACACGGAGAGTGACATGCAGCATTTATTATCTGGAAAAACCCTCCCCCTCCCCCGAGGGCTTCTTCCACAGCAGCTGGCAGACGGTGACTTCATTTGGCCTACCGAAGCGCATCATGCTACACTGTCAGCACCAGTAGTAGCGGATCAAGCGACTGGTCCCTCCTTGGAAGGTCTTCAGCCACCTCTTAATGAGGGCAGTGGTTCTCATTGGCTCTCGGAAGTCCTATCTCATTTAGGCTGCAATCCTATTCACACTTACCTGGGAATAAGCCCTATTGACTATAATGGGACTTACTTCTGAGTAATACATAGGGTTGGGCTCTCAAAAGTCTTTGTGGAGAGGCAGTGGTGTAGTTAAGGTATTTGGCATCTGGAGGCACAAAAATTTTAACAGCCCCCCATAGTAGTGGAGCTAAGGGGAGTAAGGGGGTACATTAGTCCAGGTACCACACCTTGACGGGGTGTCTTAGAGCAGTGGTTCTCAATCGTTTTTGCACCCACTTTTTAGAATGATAATCTGTCAGGGTCCACCAGAAGTGATGTCATTAATCCGGAAGTGATGTCATGGCCAAAAGTGACATCATCCAGGAGGAAAATTTATGACACCTCCATATGACAAAATCAAATCAATTAAGTAAATTAAAAGCTGACAGGAAGTATAAGCTTAAAAATTTATTTAAAATAAAGAAGAACCCTCCAAACTCTCCCAAGCAGTTGCTGATCTGTTGTTTTTTTTTAAAGTCCCCAAACATCCCAAAGGATGCAATCCTATCCACACTTAACCTGGGAGTTAAGCCCCACTGACTACCATTGTTAAAAATATATACATAGCAGCCCATGAAAAGTACAGATCTGTAACATTTCCCCAAATGCAGTCACATACCATGGCAGCAACAAGTCTAATATATTACATTGAAATGAATGGGAACCCACCTGAAATTGACTTGTAACCCACCTAGTGGGTCCCAGTCCACAGTTTGAGAAACACTGTAGAGCACTTCTGGTTTTCACCAAAAAATCATAAGTGGTTTTTGGAGGCCTATAACACACATCCTCGAGGCATGGAACCCAGGGCAATAGACCCACCTGCCCCCTCTTACCTATGCCACTGTGGGGATGGGAGATGTGTGTGATCACCCAGCACAAAACTAGCGTGAGACACCATGTCTCATACACATTTTATTGTACTGTGATCTCATATGAGGGATACAGTCAGCCAGTCTTGTGGAATCAATGGAAAAAGCACATGGCGATCTCACTCGGTGATCCCCCTCAGTGATCTCACACGCCACCTGGGGCTGCAGGTTTGGGAAGCAGGGAAGCAATTGGTAACTTTGCCAGCAGCAAAAAAAAAGTTAGGGGTGTCAAGATTTGGAGCCTGCCTTGTCAGCCACATGCAGTTTGAGCTGTAGGGAGGACATCGGAGATGACAAGTTGGCAAGACGAGACGGAGTAGGAAAGGATAGGATGGAAGAGTCACCAGCCTAAAACCGCAAATCAAACTCCACAGATACACACTCCCCACTGGCAAGCTGTATAGTATCCTACAATCAGGTGAACACCAAGTCAGAGGCGGGGGGAGGGCAACATTTCAAAGGTACCCACAATGAAGTCCAAAGTGACTGTAGGCATAACCCCAAGCAGAACTGAGAGCCAGGGTGATGTCGTGGTTCGGGCTGAGACTTGGAAGATCCAGGTTCAAATCCCCGTTTGGCCATGAAGCTTCCCGGGTGACCTTGGGCTGATCACGCTCTCTCTCAGCCTCACCTACTCACAGGGTTGCTGTGAGGACAAAAGGAAGAGAGGGACTATATAACTCACCCTGAGCTTCTTGGAGAAGAATAGAATGGGAAAAGTAAATAAATGCCCTTCTGCCGGGGTCAGGAGAGATGACTGCAGGTGTAGGAGGCCATCAGCAAATTGCCCACCATGGCCCCCCTCTCTGAGAGAGTTTGGAGATCACTCACTAGTCTTTGCTGTAGGCCCCCGACTACTGCCCAGTGACGATGCCCTCTTAGCTCCAGCCTCAGTGAGAAGAATAGACCATTCCATCTTCACAGCCATGCTCGGCAGGGAAGCAACCACACTTCTCATCATTGAGGCTCTGTACTTTTCCCACATCCAGGTTGACGGCAGGGCCTGCAGTACGAAATGCTACTCGGGGTCGGTCCATCCCTGAGGTCGACTGAAGAGGTTGCCTCAGGCTGCAGGTGGGGGACACTCCTGTAGCCTGTGTGCCCATTGCTGTTGTCGAGCCCCACTCCTTGGATTCATAAAGATGGGTACAGAGCAGAAGAGGAAGTATGGACACTCTAGCCCAACACTCTCTCTCCTCCGCACTTCCTCTTCCTGTCTGAGAGTGAAGGGATAGGCATAAAGGCAGCATCTGGTACACCAGAGCTTCTTGGGCTAGCCTTGATATCAGTCCCCTCCCTGCTACTCTCTTGTACCCAATCTGCACATCTGCCAGCAATGCTCAAATTACAAGGAGGCCAGAGGGGGCCTGACCTCTGAGCTGCAGTTTTTAGAAGGCTTCTGGGATTATTTGGCTAAAATTGACAGGAAGGAACTAAGAAGACTTGTGGATATTGCTGGCACTCGTCTCTCACCCCCCCCTTCCAGCCCCGTCCTGGAAACTCAATACTTATTTGCACATTATGCTCTACAGACATGCGCATGGGTTTTCTTGTTATTTTCCGCCATCACCTGTGCATGTGTGATGAGCTCACTTTAAAAGTGAACTAGGATATTGGAGCCCTTGAACATAGGGTACAGACTGCCCGTGAATGGGCATCCTGGATCACTTTGGGTGCCACATTTCCGAGTGGTCCTGCTTTTAAAGATGTGCACCAAGTCGTGGGGGGGGGGGTTGGTACTGGTGGAGCAGACTGGTTCCTCCACCCATCCTGCTCAATGGGAGTGATAAGGGCTTGCTAACGAGGCACCTTTTTAAGCAGGGGAGAGCAACTATACCTCTGCACCCCAGCATGGCATCTTTTCCGGTGGCTTTTCTTGGTGTCTCTTCTGTATTTTTTTTTTTTTTTAAGATTGTAAGCCCTTTGCGGCAGGGACCAAAGATTGATTGATTTCACTATGTAAACCGCTTTGAGAACTGTTCCTGTTGAAAAGCGGTATATAAATACCGTACTGACAACAACAAAGAAGAAGAAGAAACTGCTCACTTCATAAAATCCCCACTTCATAAAGTCCCAAGAGGCACCTGAGAGGGAACACGACGGAGATGTACAAAATTACGCAGGGGATGGACAGAATGGATAGAGAGACGCTCCTTTCCCTCACACACAACATCAGAACCAGGGGACATTCACTAAAGCTGAGTGTTAGGAGAGTTAGGACAGACAAAAGTAAATACTTCTGTTCCCAGCATGAAATTCGTCTGTGGAACTCCTTGCCACTGGACGCGGTGATGGCATCTGACCTCAATGTCTTCGAGAGGGGATTGGACAGATTTCTGGAGGAAAACTCCATCACAGTTTACAAGCCAGGATGGGTATGTGCAACCTCCTGGTTTTATAGGTAGGCCGCCTCAGAATGCCAGGTGCAAGAGAGTGGCACCAGGATGCAGGTCTCTTGTTGTCTTGTGTGCTCCCCGAGGCATCTTTTGGGCCTCCATGAGATCCAGGAGGACTAGATGGGCCTTTGGCCTGATCCAGCAGTGCTCTTCTTATAAGAGGGTGTGTGAAGAGTGTCTGAGCATGGACAGAAAAGAGGGTATGTGAGGAGTGCCTCTGAGCATGGTCAGAAAAGAGGGTGTGTGAAGTGAGCATGGACAGAAAAGAGGAGGTGTGAAGAGCGCCTCTGAGCATGGACAGAAAAGAAGGTGTGTGTGAAGAGTGCCTCTGAGCATGGATAGAGAGACGGACCCCCGAAGCCTTCCCAAGTGGATGGGAAGAGGGGCTGGAGGGACAGCCGGCGAAGGTGCTGGGGCCTAGGATTGGGCTGTAAGGCTGGCAGAGGCAGGCACGGATCTGCTCTGCTGGGCGGTGGGGCAGCTCCAAGGTGATGCGAGAGGGGGGGTCTCCTCTGGACGTTGTCAGCTGTAGTTCTGCAGGGGCCAAGATGCCCCATGCTCTCTGAGCAGACTGGCCTGTGTCCATGCATCAGCTCACTTCTAGTCCCAAGGGAGTCTGGTACTTATTGCATCTGTAGAGTGGTGAGGGCCTCCAGGGCAGATGTCTTTGGAAAAACAAATTTAGATATTGCTTCAGATAGGCCTTTGGATGAGCATTCGTCATGAGAAGCTTGATGGAGCCTCCCTGTTTAGAGGCAGTGTACCTCAGTGGCAGAAGCCAGGCACAAACAACAGAGCATGTCAATTACATCATGCGCTCCGAAGCACAGCTGGCCATGGTCAGAGAGAGAGAATGCTGCACTAGAGGGCCCCTTGGAGCATCCAGCAAAACCCATGCTCTGTTCTTCTTAGAGGGGAAGGACACCAGATGGGCCTCTTGCCTTTTTTTCCCTATCCCGGGAGAATCGGGAGATTAACAAGCAGGGGCTTTGCCTAACCCCATAGACATCAGGTTCATAAAGTGCATAGAGTATATGTTGAAGAGGTTTCCCTGGAACCGAACCCCATGTTTCCCATAGGCTCAATGATTCAGTATCTGCTAACACGGTATCCACTCGATTTTCCAGGAACCTACCCTAGAGGATAACAAGAACTGACTGTATATATTTAAATGAGCCACCTTTTTTGTTTTAGATGAGGAGACCCTGGTGCCAACAGCTGGCTCTCTTCAATCAGCTGGGCATGAGAAAGCCAGAAGCCCTCCCCAAAATTTTGGATGTGTTAGAAAGCACCTTGTCCTTTATCACAGGGGAGGAAGAAACTGCCTACATCCAAATGTTGTCTGCAACCTACTCTGCTCTTGTTGACCATGTGAGTGTTTTAGATGGTCATGTCAGACACTGTACAGGTGACCCATGGAGTTCCTTGGTACTGGGCACGCTATCAAGAGTGTGTGTGCTAAATTCAGGAGAAGAGACATGGGCTCCTCATCCTTGTAGCCACAGACAATGAAGGGCTAAAACCAGAAACAACATCTCTGTTGCACATTGTCACCAGTGATTTAGTGTTGGGAGAATTAGAACAGATATAAGAAAGTATTTATTTCTTTATTTATCCACCCACCCACCCAGTAACTGTAATTATTCTTTGTAACTCCTTACCACAGGATGTGGTGATGGCATCTGGCTTAGATACCTTGAAAAAGGGATTGGACAGATGTATGGAGGAAGAGTCCATCACAGGTTACAAACCATGATTGGTGTGTGCAACCTCCTGCTTTTAGAAGCAGGCTACCTCAGAATGCCAAGTGCAAGGGCGTGGCACCAGGGTGCAGTCTTGTGCGCTCCCTGAGGTATCTGGTGGGCCTGTGAAATACAGGAAATTGGACGAGCTGGGCCTTTGGCCTGATCCAGCAGGGCTCTTCTTAAAAAAATTTAAATCTAACATTTATATAAATAAATCAGAGATGGAACTTAGATGAGCAAATAAATCATGAATGGGCTCATTCTCAGAATGGAACCCTCATGGATGCCAACCTGTATAAATTTTCTCATATACCGTGGGGAATTTCCACATCACACTATAAGGTAGTATGATGTTCGTTGTCCCATAGTCCTCTAGTGAAATTCATAGATGAGCATGGATTTGAACCCACGTCTGCTTAGTCTACATCCAACTTCATGGGTTTCACTACTTGATTTGTGATAGAAGGGTGGTAGGATCAGTACAGAGTGTTCCCTTTGCACAAATATGCCTGATGCCAATTCTCATTATTTTCTGCAAGACCAAGACCTACAGCCCAGATCTCATTAGGGGTGCTGCCCTGAGCTGTGTGTTCCATCCTTGTGTGAAGGAGGCAGCAATATTCAAGGTGGCAGCTTGCTTTGTGGGTAAGTCAAGGAGCATCCCTCACTTCAGTGCTGAACATCAGCCCCCACCCGTTTCTCTAATCCAATAAGCAGTGTGACTGTTTCAAAGACACCCCCTCTTTTTCACCTGGCAGATCCTCCCAAACTGCAGAGTACCCCTGAAAACCATCCTAATTGTTGGAGACTATTTTTGCTTATTTGTATTTTGGCAAAAGTGTATTTTGGCTTAAAAAACATTAGGTCAGCATTTGGCTGTGCGAGAAGTTGTGATATCTGGGTGACTGAACAGAGAAGTCCCTTTGATTCAACAGGTCTCTTGGTGCAGAAACTAGAACCCAGTGCCAGGAACAGGACACCACTGGCTTCTCTACAAGAATAGTTTATACAAGTGGTTCCCAAACTGTGGGTCAGGACCCACTGGTTGGTTGTGACCTGAATTTTGGTGGGTTTTATGTAGGAACATAAAACGGGTCATTTCCCCTTAAGGGGAGTGACCTAGTAATGGATGCCCTGGCAGTGCCACAGTAGACCAAAAGTCACTCCAATCTTCAGATCGGAGTGAAATGAAGCTTGGGGGAGACCCGCAGAGGGAGCTGCAGGCCTCTCAGACTCTCTCCAAGGCTGGCAGACCCCCTCAGGTAGGCAAGTCTCTGGGTGCCTGCGGCGCCACTATCACTGCGGCGCCACTGGGGCACATCCCCTCTCTCAGTCCTTGCCACTTACAAGCAGTTCTTGGACTCCCAGCGATTTTGAGAACCGCTGAGCTATTTCCTCAAGCCCTGAGGCTATTCAAAAATCAGATACTGTAGTTACATATTACCCTACAAAGAGCCCGACTGCTGCAGTTTGCAAGCACGTGTAAATATAGGGAGATAAATGTTTCAGGGTCTTTTTCTGGTTATTAGCCCTTATAAATAAATATTTTCTTTTTAGACCTCTTTTTTTAAAGTCTGGTAAACCTAAGTGGGTCCTGATAGAGTATCATTTAAAAAAGTGGGTCCTGATGCTTAAAAGATGCCCGTTGTCTATTGCCTCTCGGTACAGTACATGTGCCACACAGGGAGAACTCTGGTCTCAGCTCACAACCTCCTAAGGCAGTGGCTCTCAAACTACTAGCACTAGGACCTCCTTTTTAGAATGAGAATCTGTCAGGACCCACTGGAAATGATGTTCTGAAGTGACATCATCAAGCAGGAAAATCTTTCTTTCTTTCTTTGTTTTAATAAATGCAAATACAAAAAAATTAAAAAGAATAAAGATATTACAAGTTGTGTGGCAAGTGTGGAGATCTCAAACTACATTTCTTTGTTCTACTACTACAAAATCATACAAAAAAGTTAGTCATCACATCTTAAACAATCTACACTTATTTAAAATGTACATTTTCAACACAAAAAGCAAAATGAGAAAAACATAAAAGTTAAATCCCCTATCAAATCCATAGATTATTTGACCCATTCTCCCTTCAATGCACAGGAAGTCCATGAATGGTTTCCAATTGTCCATAAAGGTTTTACTGACTTATCTTTAAGAAGTATTGTAAGTTTATCCATTTCTGTCAAATCCAATACCTTTAGCCAGCGGTCTTCCACTACAGGTATCTCTGGAACTTTTCAGTATTTGGTATACGATATTCTTGCAGCAGTTGTCATCTATAAAAACATAGTTTCATAGTCTTTCTGAATTGAATTATCCAAAATTCCCAACAAAAAAGTGTCTTGTTTCATTTGTAAATTTACCTTAAATGTCAACTGCATTTGCTGGTGTATCAAAGTCCAATATATTTTTGTTTTTGTACAAGTCCACTACATATGGTAGAACGTTCCTTCTTGTCTTTTACACTTCCAACATCTATTCGGTATATTAATATATTTTTGCCAGTTTACCTGGAGTCAGACACCATCTATACATCAATTTATAAAAATTCTCTAAGATTTCCATTCAATAAGCAGGAAACGTTTTTTTCACAGTCATAGGCTGCAATCCTACCCGTACTTATCCAGGAGTAAGTCCCATTTACTATGTTACATTCTAGCCTGTTAAAAGTACAAGTTTGTCACATTTCTCCAAATGGTAGCATCAAGTCTAATATAGTAAAAATAAAGTATTGAAATGATATGGGGAGCCACCTGAAATTGGCTCTCGGTTCACCTAGTGGGTCCTGATCCACAGTTTGAGAAACACTGACCTAGGGAGATATCTGGCAGTCCTAGATGCTGTCTTGACAGTCCAAGAATCAACATTCCGTCCATTGTCGATGGCAACACCATGAAGGAAGTCCCAAAAGGCATCCGCTGAGCACTGAAGCTGTCCTTCAAGATGGGTCTCTCCAGAGGTCTCATGGCACTTTATTATTATTATTATTATTATTATTATTATTATTATTATTATTATTATTATTATTATTATTATTATTATTATTAACAGTATTTATATACTGCTTTTCAACTAAAAGTTCACAAAGCGGTTTACAGAGAAAAATCAAATAACTAAATGGCTCCCTGTCCCAAAAGGGCTCACAATCTAAAAAGATGCAAATGAATACCAGCAGACAGCCACTAGAACAGACAGTGCTGGGGGGAGGTGGGCCAGTTACTCTCCCCCTGCTAAAAAAAGGAGCACCCACTTGAAAAAGTGCCTCTTATCCAATTAGCAGGGGTAATCTTTACAACCACTTCAGAGCACTCCCTCATAAGCTAACACTGATTCAGGTTGGTTTTCCAAGAGTAACTTCCTATTTATTCCACTGTCTCTCTAGGACACCTGGCTCATATTAATGGGAGCTTCCTAAGAAGAGAAGATTTTCCTGCCTACTTCACGTGTAAGTGAGGAGTGCAGCTTTGCCCTTTCATAAACTCCCCATATTTTTTAAGGATTTTGTGGTCCAAGTTCATCCAGAAGGGAGCAGGTTCATCACTGGTCTCTGATAATCTCATTACATGACTGTTTTAACTTCCAGAAGAAAAGGAACCCACTAGATTTTGGGGCTCTCTGTTCACCAAGGAGGGAGGGTCCCCAAGGTAGCCTCCTTCTGACTCAGCTCCCTAGGTGGCAGAGAAAGCTATCATTTTTTCCCAGTTAATCCCAAACGGGCCTATAGGAAGAATAGAGTGGACAGCAAGAGATCAAGGGCCGTCACTAACTGCTAGGCCTTCTCCTTCATCAAAATTTACATTCAAATCCACATTTTTTAGGGGGAGGGGAACAAAAACAGTGCACAATTATTGTGTACCTTGGTACCTGTTGATTTTGTTTTGCTTTTCTGTTGACCTTCTTGGGGTGGGGGGCTGTTTAAACTTCATGTTTTATTTATTGTATTTTGATATATTTTTAAGTTCATTGTAATTTGTTTTTTTCTGGAATTTTAATTTGTGATTGTGACCCACCCTGGACTTCCTGTTGTTTTGGGGAAGGGCAGGATATAAATCTATTGAAAAAAATAAATAAAAATTACGTGAAGCTGTCTTTTTCTGCCCACTCATAAGGCACAGTTAGATAGAGAGGACAAAAAGCAGGGAGGGTAGTGATGGACTGAGAAAGTTGGAAAGAAAAGGGGATTTCCCGTTCATGGAGAGAGGCACAAACAAATAAGAGAACAAAACAGACTTTGTAGTTAAAAGAAGAAAAAGGCCCAGCAGGCATTTCTGATTGATTGGCCTTCTCTCTCACCGATTCAGGGCTTCAAAATGAAACCAATTATGAAGATGAGGAAGCCAGAATGGTTGGTGCTGCCACCATGACCAGGATAGGATAGGATAACAACTGGATAACTGCAAAAAGCCACACTCCTGGGGGCATATCACATATTAGAATAATACCTCATTAGCTCCTAAAGTCTTGACTGGAATTCAATCTCATGAGATTCTAAATAAAAAATGCCCATCTGAACACCTGGCAGACTGTGAAACTTGACATATTAATTAATTAAAAAATGCACTTTTCAGATGAGCCCTGAAGCTGTGTCTGATGCAAGTGCTGAGGCAGGTACCTCTGGGCAGGGGATGTCTTCTGTCCCTTAAGGAAAAAAAAGAAAAGAGTGAAGACCCTTTGATTCAGCAGCACAAGGAAGATTTTGACACTAATGATTTCGTGCAAGGAATTGTTGGCCTTGGTCTCCTCTGCTCACCCTTTTCCTTCTTCTCTTTATTTCTTTGCCTCTCTTTTGCACTGTCTCTCTGTCTGCCTCTGCCAAATTCCCTCCTGTTTCCCTTACTCTTTACAAGATCATCTGCTCCCTAGTCTGATCATGGGTCACCTTGGGTGCCATCTGTGCTGAGGTGGGGTGGGCTACTTCTGCTGAGAGGATCTCCTTGGTTGTGGTGCCCTACCTGTCAAATGCCCTCCCAATGGAAGCTCATCTGGTTTCTACCTTGTCTGTTTGGGTACCAGGCAATAACCATTTTTATTTTCCAAGGTGCTTAACTGGGTTAGAATAGATGGTTTTAGTGCTGCCACTTTATCTGCTGTTTTTATCTTTGTGTTGCCTCACTGTTAGGAGGTAATTTATTTTCTTATTAAATTTACTTTTAAACATTTCTATCCTGCCTTCCTTGCCTCTAAAAGCAAACCAACAAAGAAAAAAATGAATTAAAAAGCAAAACAATATAGACAGTGTTGGTTGCCATTACTGAGTTAGGTGATCAGTGGCCGTGCACTGAGCAGGGGTTTGAAATAGGAGCCCAATCCTAAACCCTCCAAGCAATGGCGCTGGGTGTCACCAAAGTACTATAAGGCACATCTACAGCACCCAGTGAGGAATGTCCATGAGCACTGGGCCTCAGCACCAAGTGGAGATGCCACGGCTGTTGGCAACCTTCCGTCTCGAAAGGCTATGGTATCGCGCTCTGAATGGTGGTTCTGGAACAGCGTCTAGTGTGGCTGAAAAGGCTGATTCGGGAGTGACAATCCCTTCCACACTGGGAGCAAGTGCAGTCTGTCCCTGGTCTGTCTCCCTGGCTGTGGGCCTTCCTTCTTTGCC
The DNA here is from genome assembly GCF_035046505.1 of Tiliqua scincoides. NCBI lineage: Eukaryota > Metazoa > Chordata > Lepidosauria > Squamata > Scincidae > Tiliqua > Tiliqua scincoides. The sequence continues at coordinate 14,550,660 of NC_089830.1, read as the reverse complement.
TCTTTGCCTCAGTCTGTTGGCCAAGAGTCTCTTCAAACTGGGAAAGGCCATGCTGCACAGCCTGCCTCCAATCAGGCCACTCAGAGGATTTTTCTAGAGAAAAAATCCATTACGGGGTACAAGCCAGGATGTGTATGCGCAACCTCCTGATTTTAGAAATGGGTTATGTCAGAATGCCAGATGCAAGGGAGGGCACCAGGATGAGGTCTCTTGTTATCTGGTGTGCTCCCTGGGGCATTTGGTGGGCTGCTGTGAGATACAGGAAGCTCAACTAGATGGGCCTGTGGCCTGATCCAGTGGGGCTGTTCTTATGTTCTTAACTACAATTCCCAGGAAGCCTTGCAGGTCTCTTGTTATCTGGTGTGCTCCCTGGGGCATTTGGTGGGCCGCTGTGAGATACAGGAAGCTGGACTAGATGGGCCTATGGCCTGAGCCAGTGGGGCTGTTCTTATGTTCTTAACTACAATTCCCAGGAGGCCTTGCAGGTCTCTTGTTATCTGGTGTGCTCCCTGGCGCATTTGGTGGGCCGCTGTGAGATACAGGAAGCTGGACTAGATGGGCCTATGGCCTGAGCCAGTGGGGCTGTTCTTATGTTCTTAACTACAATTCCCAGGAGGCCTTGCAGGTCTCTTGTTATCTGGTGTGCTCCCTGGGGCATTTGGTGGGCCGCTGTGAGATACAGGAAGCTGGACTAGATGGGCCTATGGCCTGAGCCAGTGGGGCTGTTCTTATGTTCTTAACTACAATTCCCAGGAGGCCTTGCAGGTCTCTTGTTATCTGGTGTGCTCCCTGGGGCATTTGGTGGGCTGCTGTGAGATACAGGAAGCTGGACTAGATGGGCCTATGGCCTGAGCCAGTGGGGCTGTTCTTATGTTCTTATGTTCTTATAATGCGTGGCCGTGGGGACTGCAGTGTTGGCATCCTTCAGTCTCAGAAGACTATGGTATCGCGCTCTGAATAGTGGTTCTGGAACAGAGTGCCCTCTCCAGTGCGCAAGGTCTGGGTAAAGGAGGTATGGAGGATAGACTGTTACCCATGCAGCAAATCCCCCCTCTCCATGTTGCTGAAATGGTCCAATGGAAAGGCAGAAGCCAATTCGGTTGGTTCCAGCGGCGTTGCAGGAGTTGCCAGAACGTGACTGTGTTCAGCCATGAACTGCCTCAGGGACTCCGGCTCCGGATTTTGCCTCGAGGTTGACTCCTGAAGCCTTTTCCTTAACTGGATGTAGCCACAAGGCAGTGGAGGTTTGGGATCAGAGCTTTCCTTCTCTCAGATGAGCTGCCTTCCCAGGCTAACGAGTCCCATCTACCCAGTGGCTGTTTAGTGGCCTCTTATGACAAGTACAGCCAAACCGAGGGCCTATTCTTATCGCCAGCCCCCAGGGGAGACCGTGGGGACTAGTCCAAAGCATTTTTGGAACTGAGTTTGACTTGAGTCATGTCTTTCCCATACACGTGTCAGCAAGGCTGGAGGGGGGTGGGACGGACTGCGTGAGAGTGGAGACAGAAGGGGCAAGTGGGAGGGGGGTCAGGTGCACCAGCTGGGCGGCTTACCAGTAGGATCCAATCCTTTGCGGCTCTACTCAGTAGTCCCATTGTGGCCAGGAGTTTAGTGAGCCTGCTGAAGCCATGAGTTTCTCTTCCATTGCTAAAACCACCCCCCACACACCTCCCCCCCCCCGGCTTCCCAAGTCACTCCCCAGGCAAGAACCCTCCCCCCATCCCTTGGGCTCCTCCTTCTACTCATCCTTTGTCCAATTACACAGGCCTACAAAATTGAGGGTCAGAAAAGTTTTTCCCAAACTTTATGGTGATTTGATATGAATTTGGGGTGCCTATTCCAAAAATGGCATCCGTTTTGCCCTATCATGTCTAGTTTTGGAGACTACACCATGGCTTCCTCATGAGGAAGCTGCTTGAACTATTCACTAATGAAGCATATCTCCCAAACTAGACGTGATAGGGCAAAACAGATGCCATTTTTGGAATCAGCACCCCAAATATACCCAGGAATTGGTGTAACGTTTAAGGAAGCAAAGTGTGTGTTGGCCTGTGTTATCATTGGTTCCTTCAAAGATGGACAAAAGAGCCTGCTGCTGCCTCCCATCCCCCACCTCTTGTTCAATGCAAAGCCAAAACATTAACCCTTCCCTGCCTCCTGGCTGGAATTTCCCTGCTGCTCACCAGGTCTGAATGATGGCCCCACAAGGTCTTTCACGCCATGAAAAAAGTAAGCAAGCACACCCAGACTTATGCACTTAAGTTGTTTACATTCATGACTCTTAGTTAGGGGTCTCAGACTCCATGAAAAAGGTTGAAAATCACTGCCCTAGAGGCTGCTACCTGATTGATGAGTGCCAAGAGATATGGCTATAATGGTGATTGGACAGCAGTGCTCTCCCTCTCCTCCCCCCACAAGACACAGCTTGTTTAACCCTTGATGCACATCGCCTAATCTGCCCCATCAGCTTTATGAACCACCAAAACTTGGGTCACGACCCCCCACGGAGAACCACTGCATTAAATTGATTTGTAGGGCCTCTTTTCCAACGCAAGCATCTCATCTGTATAGTTCATGATCAAAATTGCAGAGGTGACTCCTAGAAGGGAGGGGGGTGTCCTTAAACCACAGCCTGTAAGCCACGTTCCAACCAACACATTTTGGCCAGGCCACTGAGTCCAACAGAATTATAGGAACTTATGCTCCCTTCCCAGCTAATTATAAATAATCATTCTAAATGAATACACATACTTGCAAATATTTTTCTTCTACTGTGAAAATGGTTACAGTCATGCCTAGCATTTATATATCCTTTCCTACCATGAACCAGCATTGGCCCGGCATAGCAGCAAGGCTGAGTTATACTGTCCTGGTAGTTGACAGTTTGGGGAACCCTGGCCAAACCCCACACTCTCTACCCTACCCTATTTTTATTTGGCCTGCCCATGATCCACACCAGTTGAAGTTTAAATTTACATGGTTAGACTCTTGCCAGACACCTGTTGTCTACATGCCACTCCCCCCCCCCAATCCTCATAGGGACTGACCACTCTCAGGACAGGGGGAAGGGAGGGCTATGCTTTGAAAAAATAAGGTTGCCGGATACAAAGAGGGACAGAGTTCCTATACCTTTAACCATTGTATAGAAGAGGGAATTTTGGCAGGTGAAGCTCAACAGGGAAAGGTTCAAAAACCCTCTTCTATATCGGGGTATCAAACTGGTTTCATACAGAGGGCGGAAGGGAGGGGGGTGTCCTTAAATTCATGGTGCCTACTGAGGGATGGAAGTGACATCATTAAGCAGAAAGTGACATAGTTAAGCAGATGATGGCCAGAAATGAGCAACTGGTTCTCAGAAACTCATGAGCTGCAAATGACAAAAGAGAAAATGTGCAAATCTGGTCCATATTTTCAAGAGAGCCCAATAATCTCGCTGGGAGAACCCAATTATAACGTGGGGCGGATCAATTGCTTCCAGGGGCTACATTTGGCCCTCAATGATTAAGGTATAGGCCAGCCATTTTCAACCACTGTGCCATGGCACACTGGTGTGCCGCGAGAGGTTCACAGATGTTCCCCAGGAATTTGGGGGAAGGTCATTTATTAGTAGAGCCAATGGGGGATGTGAGCCCCCCACCGGCAGCATGGTGTGCCTTGTTGATTGTCAAAAACCTGATGGTGCGCCTTGACCATTTTAGTTCCTTGTCAGTGTGCCGTGAGCTGAAAAAGGTTGAAAATAGCTGGTATAGGCACTCTGTCCCCGTTAGCATCTGGCAACCCTAGGAAAAACAGAATCAGGTATGATTTGGGGAAAGAAAAGAAAGAAACAAAACTTCATCGTCACCAAGCGGAACCCAACTGGATTTCAGAGGAAACAAGTGCACATCCTCAATGCATCCATTTTGACTGGGAGAGCATAAACTTGCCCTGTTCCAGATTCCCAGCCTCATGAATATTCAGCTTCCCCTTTTTGGAACTGGCTTTATTTCCTGGGCTGTGCTCCTCCATCCAGTGGCATAGCTAAGGGGGTGCAAAGCACTAAGTTTGGCAGGGAGTCTCACCGCTGGGTGCAAGCGGACCCTCTCCTTCGAAGCCATTCTGGGCGGGAGGGGGGCAACACAGAGGGAGGGGGGAGAGCCTGCTTGCTTACTGTGTGGCGAGGCTCCCTGCAAAACTTAGCACTTTGCATCCCCCTGTTATGTCATTACCTCCATCTAGCAGCCCCACGGTTTGCAAAAGCCTTCTGAGGCTGCCACACTTACCTGGGAGCAAGCCCCACTGACTTTAATGGGACTTACTTCTGAGTTGACATGCAGAGGATTGGGCTGACAGAAGACCAGGAAGAAGTCCAGGGGTGGGACAGGGTAATAACTGCGGTGGGTTCCTCCAACCCAAACTTGGGGCATCTCTGTCTTGATTCCCCCCCCCCCAAGCAAAAGGATTGGGGCCAGATCCACCCAGTGGCGCTTACCCTGTGCTTCCTGGCTGAGACAAGGCCATAGAGGCAGCCAAGATTATTCTAAGAGACCAGAATGTATACCTGCTCAGTGAAGACAATGAAATGTCATGATGTTTTGTTCAAATGTATGTTTGAAAAGCAATCCAAACCTATGCCAACCAAATGTTATGTTATGTTAGGGGAAAAAGTATGTCTTTATCATGACCAAAGCAATATGTTTGTGCTTAGGACAGTTCAAAAAGCATTTCACAAACAAGACTTCAGCATATATGTTATGTTTAGCAAGCATTTGCTTAGTAGATATAGGGAAAATGTACTATATTTGAGTTTGAATCCATTTTGCCCAGAAGCCTCAGAGAGAAAGACAGCTGTTGTCTGCAAGCTGGGTGTCATCAAAAGGAAATGCATAGTCTGTTAGTAGAGACATTCCTTGGAAAGGAATCAAAGATACATCCCCAATTGCTCTTTTATAAGAACAAAATGAAAGGAGAGCACCTAATTTATTTATAAGCAATAAGTTTAATAATGTAAATGCAAAAAGTGAATCAGTATAAAACAAATGTTTAATAATGCAAAGAGTAAATAAGTTTGGAAATAGGGAATAAGGTAAGAATCAGATGAACTCTGTGTCACCCCTCTGAGTCCAAAGCTGGGTGAAGGCAGAGGTCATAAGTTGGGATGGCACAGGAAGCCCCAGTAATAAAACCATTTGACATAAGGATTAGATAAGAGGTTTCAAAGAAACTGTCAAGCTAATTAAGTTGATATCTAGAGTCAAGCAACAGCTTCAAAGAGTTAAGAATGTAAACCCCCCTCCAACCTATGGGCTGCTTTTGGACAGAGAAAATAGGATTTAAACAAAAGGAAAACACAGAGAGAGAGGAAGAACAAATATGTTGAATTTTAAGGGAAGCTTACTTTGAGAATTAGATATGAATGAGTGATCATAGTTAGGTCATTTATTTTTCTTACGCTTAGCAGAGCTTCAGAACAAAAGGGAGATAAGTAGAAATACATAGGATGTTTGCAGATATTCTTAATCAATATAAGTCAAGCGTAAAAGTTTAATTGCTAATGTTATTCGAAGCCAGAATATAAAATCCACAAGAAAGAGAAAAGCTAAGTTTACTTAGCCAGCTAATAAGCAGATCTGTCTCAGCCTAAGTTTCCAGAATTTATGGCATGCCACAGATAAAGAGACTCTGTAGGTACAGACTTATAATTAGATCATAGAAGTTAGCAAGTAAATTGAATTCTTCACTGCTCTAATCAGTTAGAAAATACAATGAAAGGGTGAATTCTAGTTTTGTTAATATGAGTTAGATTAATAAGAGAAACTAAATTGAAAGGATTTAAGTTTCAAATGTGACTCAAATCAGACGAGTAGAACAAATCTGGAATGTGTTAAATGGGTAACCCGTCACAGTTGAAATTCTTATCTAGCAAAAATATTATATCATGTCAGCTAACTAATAAGCAACTCAGTTTAAGGAGTGAAACCCAGGCGCCAGAGAAAGTTTTAAGTATAAGAATAGTTAATCAAACTGGCAGGACCCGATATCTAAGGAATGTTAGAAGGGGCCCAGTTGAAGAGATTCCAGAGAAAAACACAGCTTGTCTTCTGAAATCATCAGAGCAAAGCTGAGATTTTACAGAGAGAAGAAAACTCTTAAAAACTCAGTTTTTAAGCAAAATATGAAATGTTTGAAATCAGAATCAAAAGAGGAATAAATTGAGAATTATAAAAAGTCTAAACACTAGTTTATCAGAGGCATAATTAAAGAAATAAAGAAAATATAAAAGTTAAGCTCTGAATAGGATAGAAGCACAGTGCCCCCTACAGGCTTTTTAGAACAGTGCTAGCATTACAGGAAGGGGAAGAGCTTTCCAAATATGGCACAAGCGGTAACCTGAGAGATTCAAATGCACTCTCCTTAGATGGCACAGCCAATCAATGCTAGAGGCCTGTGGCCAATCAAAGGAAAGTTCCATTTCTGATATCATCAGCTCTTAATGAATAGCAGTAAGATTTTTAGAACAAAGAACCTAGGGGTACTTAAAATGAAACATGCATTGGAAAGTGGCTTTTTCTCTGGAGACACTGAGAGAACACAGATCTCTGTGTTTCCCATTTTGAACACCGAGAGAAGCCTATTGCTGGCAATGAATAAGTGCTTGGAAATCACCACGATTTAAGTCTGCTGAGTTTGCTTTTGAACCCTGAAGACACCATGCAACATGGCTACCATCTTCTCCAGCTTCTTGGCTATTCGGATCAGCTCCTCCGCTGGCCCCATGCTTTCTGCTCTCCCAAGTCTAGGGGGTGGGGGGAGCGTCTCCTTGACTTTCATCCGAGGGGGGCTGTTTGGTTTGCTTGTGTGTGGGGGAGTGGAAAACATTTGTGCGCTTCCTGCACGTTTGACAAGGAAGGTGGGGGCAGGCAGGAGGGAGAGGGAAAGGAAAGCAAAGGGGAAGGTGGGGAGGGAAAAAAGGAGGTGGAGCCATCCAAGCACTTCAGTGCAGAGCAGTCATAGCAGGGGGTGGCTGGGCTAAATAGAGCAGGCCAGGATTAAGCGCTGGAAAGCTTTCCAAGGGGGCGGCAGGCAGGGCAGTGGTTGTGCAGGTGGCTGATCTGTGGCTACTGTGGGGCTAAGGCAAGGTTTCTTAAACTGTGGATCAGGACCCTCTAGCTCAGTGGTTCCCAAACTGTGGATCCGGACCCGATTTGGGTGGGTCCCCTAAGGGGGAGTGGAAAGATCGGATAGCTAATAGCCTCAAGCGCTGAAGCTGTTCAAAAATCAGATCGCTGCTAACTGCCCTGCAAAGAGTGGAGCTCCTGCAGCTTTGCAAGGTATCTGCCAACTGCCCTGCAAAGAGTGGAGCTCCTGCAGCTTTGCAAAGAAGCTGCCAACTGCCCTGCAAAGAGAGGAGCTCCTGCAGCTTTGCAAGGACGTTGCCAACTGCCCTGCAAAGAGTGGAGCTCCTGCAGCTTTGCAAAGAAGCTGCCAACTGCCCTGCAAAGAGTGGAGCTCCTGCAGCTTTGCAAGGACGTTGCCAACTGCCCTGCAAAGAGTGGAGCTCCTGCAGCTTTGCAAAGAAGCTGCCAACTGCCCTGCAAAGAGTGGAGCTCCTGCAGCTTTGCAAGGACGTTGCCAACTGCCCTGCAAAGAGTGGAGCTCCTGCAGATTTGCAAAGAAGCTGCCAACTGCCCTGCAAAGAGTGGAGCTCCTGCAGCTTTGCAAAGAAGCTGCCAACTGCCCTGCAAAGAGTGGAGCTCCCGCAGTTTGCAAGGTAGCTGCTAACTGCTCTGCAAAGAGGTGGGTGTTTTATTAAAAATTTAAATTTAACACATTTAAATGAATGGGGACCCACCTGATATTGGCCAATAACACACCTAATGGGTCGCAACCCACAGTGGAGGGGGCACTAAAATTTTAGGTTGCCCTGGGTGACAGATGCCATAGGTATGCCACTGGGGCAGCACTTCTCATTAGAACATAAGAACAGCCCTGCTGGATCAGGCCCAGGGCCAATCCGATCTAGCTTCTTGTATCTCATAGCGGCCCACAAGATAACTTGGGGATCACACAAGACCACAAGATTGCATCTTGCTGCCACTTCCCTGTGTCTAGCATTCTGTTTATGCTCACACTTCCCCCCCCCCCCGACATCTTGAAGTTCTCAAGTCTGTTGCGTTCCCAAAAGGTGTCTCAAGATGGTCTTCCAGCACATGCCCGGAGTCTTGGAGAGCCCCAGACCTCTGGCATATGCACAGAGTGGCAAAGCACAGAGCCCAACACTGACTATTGGTGAAGAGCTCGAACAGGAGGAGAATGAGGAAGGAGAGCTACAATGGAAGGCAGGAAGGCAGATGAGTAAACCAGCTGGGGGCAGATGGCAGCCACTTAATGGTGTGATTGCGGAGCTCCTGAAGGGATCACAGGGAGAACCAGTGTGCCTAGGAACACACTTTGGGAAACACCACGGTGGAATCATGGAAGTGAAGAAAGGAAGGACCAAGGAAAAGCAGACTATGACTACATAAATGGCAGGTTTTGGTAGCCAGTGTGGGAGGGATGTTTTGAAGGGGAACCAAAGACAAACTTCTCACACCTCCTGGAGAAACATTATGACACTCACCAAGCTGAATGTTGCTAGGTCATGGCTGCCAGGCACTGCAGTCTCTTGATGTCACAAAGGGCTGGTGGTTGACTTATCAAGTACTATGGGCTTTGGGCTTTTGTCTTTGGCCTCCTAGGCAAGAGAAGACTTTGGGCTTTGGGCTCCTAGGCAAGAGACTTTTTGGCACTGGTTATCTATGTTCATAGAGTTTGATTTGTAGAAGCTCTTGGCCACTAACATTTCTGAATAGCTTTAGTTTTGCTGCAATCTTTATTCATCATACACTGGATACATCCATCTTTGTTGTGTTTGTTTATTGCTCTGGAAGCTCATAAATTAGGCTGTAGCATTAAAGGGCATTTTCTTTCTTTCTTTCTTTTTTTGTAACCCTAGTTTGTTTCATCAGTTTTTTCATAGGGTTTGTTGCGGTGAGCCTCCTTTGTGTGAGTCAAACATGGCGTCTCAACAACCCGATGAGGTAAGTGGATTTTTGATTCTCCCAAGGTACCTTCCAGATGTGGGGTTGATGGGCTGCAACTCGGCCCAACCTATGGCAGGGCACAACAGTACCACACTATTTGTGTAGCTCCACAATGAGAACAGAGAGAGGCATAGTCAGTGCTTTTTGTGTAAAAAAAAAAAAAGGTGCAGGAACTCACAACTTGTTAATCTTTTATTTATTTATTTATTTATTTATTTATTTATTTATTTATTTATTTATTTTTCTCATTCACAGCTTACTGAGTTCACCAGTGACACCAGCACCTCCCTTAGCCAGGTGGATGATCCCTTAAGGTAAAGCATTGTGCGTTTCCTGTCACCTTTAGTGGCTCAAAGCCAGAAACATGGGGCCCAACCCTATCCCCCCTGCCAGCCCATAGTGCACAGTGCTGCAGACAGAGCACATGCTGCATTCTATGGTGTGTGTATGTGTGTGTGTGTACCAGACAGCCCAGGAGATAAGTCAAATGTTTTCCTACTTACTTCCCCATAGGCCACCTGCCCCCCAATGGGTTTCATCAAACCTATAGTAGCTATTCTGCTTGCATAAGTCCAAGGAGACTTCTGGATTGGTTCAGGGCAGGGAAAGGGGATTAGGATTAGGCGGTGAGGTGGTGCCCCTGCCCAGCCCCCTGCCCAGCCTACTGCCTGCCCCAAACTGCCCATGATTCTCCCCTGAACTGCCCCTGCCACCAACCTGCCTGTTCCAGCAGGAGATCTGGAAAGCACTGTTGTGTGTACTTGGCCTCTGGCTCTTTGCTTCGGCAGCCCCAAAGCTTGTGACTCTGATCTTCGCCACCTAAAGAGGTGTTGTAGATCTGAGCAGCCCGGAGCTGCGCTATGCTGCCCAGGAACGGGGTCAGGATCCGGCACAAGTGACGGATCCTGGCCCCACCCCCCACTCTCTTGCCACCTGCCTGCCTGCAGCCTGCTTTCCCTCTGCCCCAAAACCCCTCCTCCCCACACCCCCCAGACCCACACGCCAGCTGAGTTTGGCTGGCATGAACTTACCCATCGTCGGGGCAACAGAAGCTGGATGCAGCCCCTGCGGGCCGGCGCACATTCTTGCGCCAGCCCAGCTGTCTCCACACATGCTTTATGGCACATTTACAACCCTCCTAGGCTGGCGCAAGGGACTTGTGCCGGCCAAGCGCACCATTTGGATTGCGCTCTAATTTGATTTGATTTTTTTGTATGGGGGTGTTAAAAATTTTCCTGCTTGATGATGTCACTTCCACCCATGTCGTCACTTCAAGGTTAATATCTTCACCCAGTGGGTACTGACAGATTGTCATTCTAAAAGTGGGTCCTGATATGAAAGAGTTTGAGAACTACTGATCGAACCCCATGGAATCCAGGCCAAGGAGAGGAACAGCATTCCTCACTTCAGAGCCTTTTTGCAGGTCCAACAACTCTCACTATCCGGCAGTCCATTTTTGCTGAAATCTCTACCATCTCTGGTGACAAGGGAAGGCAATCCTAGGGTGCAAATTTTGAATCTGTGTCACTTGAAGTGCAGACCTGCTACACATGCTCAACATGCTACACTGAGCAGGATTCCTTGAGGGAATCCATGGAGGTGACGCAGATATGGTTAGCCCACATCAGTTTGTTACTAATTGTGTGTGTTTTTTCTTCTCCATCTGTCTCCTTCTCCCAGAAACCTGGGATATTCTGACGGGGAGGAAGTGAGGCTGATGTGGGATCTGGCCACTCTCCAGAATCAGATGATCAGCCCAAACCATCTGATCCGGGCACAGGCTCTGGAGAAGTGTGCAGATCTGCTGGGAGAGATCCAGAGATACGTGAGTCACTGAGGGGAGTAGTTTGGACAAACCTTGTTTTGAACACCAAAGGCTGCCCCTTCCAGGATTGCTGTGCAAGCCGGCTACATGCAATCAATATTCATTTCTTAAGCACTTCAGAGTATTCAATCTGCTTCACAGATTATATTACTCATCCTTTCAACAACCCTGCAGGGTAGGCCAGTCGTAGAACTACAACATCCCTGACAAAGGGCCAACCAGCTTCTGCGTAAAGATCTCCAATGATGAAGAGTCTACTACCTTCTGAGACATAGTGTTCTACTGCACAATTCTTTGGACCATTAGGAAGTTTTTCCTAATGTTTAATTGAAATCCCCTTTGTAGTCCAAGCCCACTTGTCCCGGTACCATCCTCCAGAGAAACTGGGAACAAGGCTGCTCCATCTTCCATGCAACAGCCCCTTAGATATTGACAGATAGTTCCCAAATCACCCGGTAAACATCTCTTCTCTCAACTCCTTCATGCGAATCCCTTTCAACCTGTCCACATAGGATGCAGTCTCTGGACTCCTCACCCATCCTAGACTCCCTCCTCTGGACCTGCTCCAGTCTTCCAGTAAGAACCTTGCCATAGGTTTCATCATGATTTCATGGCCCAGGAGAGATTTGAATGGGGTTTTCCCAACCTACAGGCAAAACGAGGGAAAGTAGCTCCAATTCAACCAAAGAAAAAAGTGACAGACCAAGACTGGGGTTCTATTTCATCACCTGATTGATTGATTTAGCGTAAGGCATATAATACATGGACATATATATCAGTTAGTCTAGATCAAATGTCAGTGTCCAGTTCATGCAGCCATTCAAAGACAGAGTGACCTTCAAAGAAAAAGTCAGACCATGGGCCATTATACGCCCTCAGTTTGCAGTCAGACACAATGTGGTACATGGTTTGGTGGGAGAACCCACAATCACACTGAGGGGTAGAGACTAGCCCCCATTTAAACACCTGACAAACACCATGTAGGGTACTGATCACCTGATGCTTTAACCACACACAGTGTTCTTTGTTTTTATATTATTACTATTATTGTATTTATTACAGTATTTATATACAAGCATGCCCCCGTATCTGCGGGGGTTCCATTCCAGAACCTCCTACAGTTACCTGAAACTGTGGATGCTGGCAAACACCTGCCCCCCACCCTCTGGAGGTGAGGGAAGCAGACCTCCCCGTCCGTGGCCTCTGCTGGGCTCAGGCTGAGCTTGGCAGCTCAAATAACATAACTTCCGGTTTCACGGAGAAACCAGAAGTGGCTTTTTAAAGCCTTTTAAGGCATTAGGAGGTTTGGGGAAGCCCTCTGGGCGAAGCGGAGCTCCCCTCGCCTCCGGAGGGGGCAAGCGCCCAGGGGGTCCTGCGGACTCAATCCACGGATAACTGAATCTGTGGATATGGGATCCGTGCATACCGGGTTCCCCGGGTTCCTATGCCTTTCTCAAAGACTCCTGTTGTTCTCATGATGCATTTTTGTCATTTGCCGCTTGTAATATTGCACTGTTCTGATTGTTTTATTGAATCTTTGGGAATTTCAGCCAGAAGCCATCATAGGTGTTTGATAAATAGTCAGTGTGCCTGGGTTGTGAGATGTAAAGATGCACAATATCCCTGCAATAGGACGTCTCCTTCCTGCCATCAGGGTGAGCTGCTTAACCCAGCATTGGCTAATCCTCATTTCTCTCCAGCCTTCCGTAGAGTTGCCTTTGCTTCCCCGCCTGGTCACGATCCTCGGTCTCTGCTCGTTGGATACAGATGCCAGGTGCGATGAGAATGCGGTAGAGGTTCTCTGGGAGCTGCTGCCCATCCTGCGCCATCGGGCGGGTAAGTCTGGAAGGAGCTTGAGCTGTTGCCTGCAAAGGTCGCTGAACCTTTTGCCAAGTCGAACAGAATACATCCAGGGACAGATAGAGTGTTTGTGTTTGTTGGGCTGGTCACAAGCACTACCTTAACTCCAGAGCCCAGGTCAGCCAGGGGGATAGACTTGGGCTCCTGTTGTGCTTTGACCTCTGTGGCTGAGGTTTGCTGAGTAGGTAGACCTGGGCTCTCCACCCAGACTTGGAGCCCAGGTTTACCGGCCTCCCTGGATGAGGTTAGCTGAGTGGATAGACCTGAGCTTCTGCCTGGACTTGGAACCCAAATCTACTGGCTTACATGGATGAGGTTTGTTGAGCAGGTAGACCTGGGCTCCCACCCAGACTTGGAGCCCAGATCTACCTGCTGGGTAGACCTGTGTTCTTGGCTGTGCTTGGGCTGCTTCCCATGGACAATTTGAGGCTTGCCATGGATCCTTGTTCCCCCCTTGAATCTGCCCCGGAATGCATCACATTTGAAGACTGCCAGTTGAAAGCCTTTTCGTTGTCTGGCCCCTTGGCAAGGCTAATGAAGGCTGACAGCTTTCTTTTTCAGGCAGCATCTCTCTCTCTCTTTTCTAGGTGTAGAATCAGTTGCAAGGGGAGCTGGAAGAAACCCAGGGGCCTCCCTCTTGCCCTCCATGCAGTAGCCCTTGCTGCAGCGTTGGAGCATCCAGTGCTCAGTGTGGGTTGCTCCTACTCTGTTGGCTGCCTTGAGCTGAGGGCACTTGGAGTCTAGACAGCATGAGGGTGTTCAAATGGCGCATGGAGGAATTTTCCCAGAGATGACTAAGTTTCTTTTGGGCCCCTTCCCAAAGAGGATGGGGCGAAACAGAGTGAGGGGAGGGTGGCGACGGGAGCAGGCAGAATGGGGGCAGGGAGGGGGTGAAACAGGGTGGGAGGAGAGTGGTAGCAGCCAGAATAGTCTTTGGAGCCTGGGTCTACCAGGCTTCCCCATGTGGAGAAAATGTAGAAAATAATTGCAGAAAGTTAGCAACATTGTCTTTAGGCTCCCAGGAGCATGGGAAATGTCCTGCCTGCACAAAATGTACTTCTGCAGTAGCTGTAATCGCACCGCTGTGTCCCTGAGCTCTTACACACTCCTTCCTGGAAAGTGGATCCACAAACTAAAGAGCTACTGCAGCAGGCTGGTTGCCTCCTGGATTTGACACCAGGAGTTAAGTGTTAAGGAGTGTCATGTATGCATTCCCTGGCCCGGTGCATATGGCTTGCAGCAGCCAATGCCGCAGCAACCTCAGCATCCCAAGTCCAGGTGAGAAATTTCTGCGGCCCCTCCTTTGGCTGCTGGGCCCCCTTTTTCACTCTGTGCCTGGGTACAAATTACCCCCTCTCATGGGCACTGTTGCCTTGACAGGCACCCGCTAGTCATCGCCACAGGACTGCCTCCTCCTCCCTGCCACCCTCTTGCAGTGGCTGCAGTGGCTGTCCTAACTCTGTCGCTGTTTCACCATGTTCCTCTGAGCTTCACCAAGATCTTTCCAGACTAGAGGACCACATATTTTGGCAGTCAATAGCAAGCAACCTTCAGCTGATCTAATGGAGGGTCAAGCAACTGTTCAATACGGGATTCTCTGATCTCATTCCGATGGAGGCCAGGGAGGAGTTGCAATGAAGGGGCATCCGTTGTATGGTGGAATGAGTCAAAGCTGTTTCTTTCCCTTCCAGACATGCTGATAAATTCCTCCTTGAACCAAGACTCTATCAAGAATGCACTCCGCATCCTGAATGCAACTGATGTAGCACTACCAACCATCTTCAGGAACAACAGCTTCATCCTGGTCAGAGTAAGTTAGCATCACAAGGGACAGAGTACTCCTGACCCCATATGAGAGTGAGTGACAGCACAATCCTATCCTTGGGCTGCTCTGCTGGAACTTGTGTTCCAGCAGCACAACCTGACTTATCACACTGCGAAATATAACACTTGAGCACACTGCTGGGTGGCTGCCAGAAACAGTTAGTGGTGCTGACCAGGCAGCAGTGAGTTTCCTATATCCCCCAACAACAGGTCAGCGGGGAAGGCAGGTGTGTGCACGGAAGGGGAGGACTGGGGCATTCCGTGGGAGGGACAGAGGCAGGAGGGGGTGGATCCAGCAGCAATGGTGCATGCTGAATCTAATCCCCCCTTTCAGAAACCTCCCTGCCCCTTTTCCCACCTTGGACATACACCACCAACACAGGTGGTGTATGTCCAAAGAGACCCATCGCTAGCCCCAGGGCTTATGTGGGGTTAGTTAAAAAAATGCTTTTTACTTGCCTCCCATAAGAAGATAAGAACAGCCCCACTGAATCAGGCCATAGGCCCATCTAGCGCAGCTTCCTGCAGTGGTGTAGCTAATGAACGTGTAGCCCAGTGCGGAGCTCAAAATGATGCCCTGGAAGTGATTTCACAGCAGGAAGTGATATCAAGCCCAGGCTTTTTTAAAAGTGCAAATTGGGGGGAAACTTGCCTCCTCCCCCAAGGAGCTCATCACCCACTTGATCTGCCATCTCCCCCCAGCCAGTGGCATAGCTAAGGCATCTGTCTGCTACCTGGAATCAAAGATTTTGTGGCCACCCCCATGAAAAAATCAAACTTAATTAAGTAAATACATAAAAAGTTTGCCCCTTATTGGTTCAAGACACTGTGCTGGGGTGATGAGGGACGGTTGTTCTCCCCCTGCTAAATAGAAGAGGAGCACCACGTGAAAAAGTGCCTCTTTACCAGTTAGCAGGAGTAGCTGTATTATGATACATGGAAATGAGAGCTGACTCATATTCACATCTTACTGGTTCTCTGCTGTATCATAAGAACATCTCTTTGGCTCTCAGAAAAATCAGTCTCATAAGTCAGCTTTGAGTTAAAGTCGGTTTTTGTTCTTTAAGGCAGTTGTATTTTCGTTTTCTGGTTAATTGGCCATAACTTTTGATAAAATACAGTTATTCTAATGTGGTTTGTTTCATTGAATTCTGCATTAAATAACCTTTCTAATGATATATAACGTGATGGTATTATTTGTATATACCAAGATTTGCTCAATTTTGGCCACTAGTGTCAAGCTCAGCTTGTTGCCCCCCTAAAGCTTGTTGCCCGGTGTGACTGCTACCCCCTGCACTGCTACCCCACTGGCTTCCTGTATGTCACAGTGGCCCACCAAATGTCTCAGGGAGTACACAAGACAACAAGAGACCTGCATCCTGGTGCCATCCCTTGCATATGGTGTTCTAAGGTAACCCACTTCTAAAATCAGGAGGTTGCACATACACTTCATGGCTTGTAACCCGTGATGGACTTTTCCTCCAGAAATTTGTCCAATCTCCTTTTAAAGGCACCTAGGCCAGATGCCATCACCACATCCCATTTGTCTTCAGGTAGTTCCCACCTACCACAGGATGCTGTGTGAGGAGCACCTGCATTGCTGCTGTTGGTGGGTGAAAGGATTGGGGCCTGAGTGTGTGTGTATATGGGGGACATCTAATTCATTCCTAATTCATTCCTCCCTTTGTCTCACCATTCATTTTTTTGGCTTTCTGCCCCTTTGTTTCTTGTGTCTGGCTCTATAGTTTCTGTCTATTAACCTTTCCACCCCTCCCTGGCTATGCAACATTTTACTAGTAATAATTTAGACCCGTCTCTTGGTCCAAAGGAAAACATATGAGAAAAGCAAGGAGGAAAGGGTGTGAAGCCTTCCATGGTCTGAGGCCTCACTGCGTCCTAAACTTCAGGGTTCTTCCAACCTGGAAAGGAAGAGGAATGGGGCTGAAAGACTGGGGGAAAATGTAGGTGCTTGGAGGTTAAGCCAGTAGTTCTCAACCATTTTAGCCCCATGACCCACCTTCAGCATGGAGCTCAGCAACCCAGATGTTTTGGCGTTGGCGTAATGATGCCATCACATCGCTGCCCAAACATCTGGGTTGCTGAGCTTTTGCATTGTTTTAAACACAAAAAGCTCACCTATGGAACATGTCTTTGTCAGCAACAACACAATGCATCTCAGCCCAGAGGGGGCCAAGCATTCTGCTTTCCGGTCTACAGCCCACTCTGGTCCTTGTCGCGTTGTGTTCTTGTTCATGAAAACATGTTCAATGAGAAAAACACACTCCAGAAGGTGTGCTTTACAAGTAATAAAAAAAAAACCCGCAACAGCTCAGCAAGCTCATGCCATGTTATGCAACCTGCCAAAAATCAGTTTGTGACCCACTTGTAGTTGTGACCCACAGTTCGAGAGCCACTGGTTAAGCCTGGCGCAAACACAAGATGTTCAGTTGTGTTCAATACAAGATGTTCAATACAATAATGTGTATTATTGCTAACATGGCAATAATGAAGTGAAGGCAAATAACCTTAACTAACCATTTCGGTGCTTTTTTTGGTGCACATAAGCACCTTCATTGTTGGCTTAAACCAGTAGTGCGCAATCTTTAGGAGCCTGCAGACCACTGAGGCAAAAATTAGAATTGTCGTGGACAATGTGGAACCCCCCCTCGTTCCCACCTCACCCCTACACACAAAAAATGCACAGCCTATCAGAGAGAATGGACCACCCACAACCACAGCCAACACTTCAGTGCTGGCTGTGGGCGGTCTGATCTCCACCCTCTATGGTGGTCCATGTGGAAATGCTCACTTGGCAACATGGAAGTGATTAAAGGCATGTTGTTGTTTTTTTCCTGAGACTGTGTGGACCACTTCTCAGGGTCTCACGGACCACCTGTGGACCACAGGTTGGGAACCAGAGGTTTAAACTAAAGGTGGTGGTGTTTTATTTTCATCTTAATCATTGTTAAATATTTACAGTCACATGAAAGCGTAAGACCCAGTAGTTGAGAGACAGGTTGGAAATAAGAATAAGGGCCCAATCCTCTCCAACTTTCCAGTGCTGATGGAGGCACAATGCAGCCCTGAGGTATGGGAACAAATGTTCCCTTACCTTGAGGTGGCTTCCTTGACTGCTTCCCCACTGCAGGATGTGGCACACACCCCTTTGGTATGCTGCATCAGCACTGGAAAGTTGGATAGGATTGGGCCCTAAGGCAAATTCATGGCTCCTGACAAATGTGACTCAAATGGAACCTTCTCAGATGATGAAAAGGCTTTTGAACTGATTAACACAGTGGTCCCCAAAATGTGGTTTGGGACCCACTGGTGGGTCATGCCCTGATTTTTGGTGGGTAGCATAAGGATGATGGAAAGATCAGATAACTAATTGCCTCAAGCCCTGAAGCTATTCAAAAATGAATGAGTGAATGAATAAACCTTGATTGGGCATAGATAGAGAAATCATAAAAGCAAACATAATTAGTCCTAATTCCGTTGATCAAAAACAGAGTTAAGATACTAAATTACTAATAAAACATTTACAGTTCAACATAAAATATCAACATTTTTGACAAATTACATTAAGAAAGCTTAGAAATCACCATAAGTAAAAATTTAGAAACTCCCTCTAGCACATCTGGTGAGCAGTCATTAGGAGACACTTCAGTTTTGCCTCATCCGAAAACCCATTCATTTTGCCAAGAAGTGATATAAGTGTGGCGGGATCTAGTGTGCCGAGGACAATAAAAAAGAATGTGTATGATTGAGTCAACATTTCCCAAATTACAAGGGCAGAGGCGTTCTTTATAGGGTATTTGCCTATATCTGCCTTCTGTGACCTTGGATGGAAACACATTGAATCTTGCCAAGGAGATTGCACGACGTTCAGAAGGGTTGATCAGAATACTCAGATAAGGAGCCATTTGCCCATACTTTAGCGGGATAGAGAAATTAAGAGGGGAGCAAATTCTAGAAGCAAGTTCAAAGAGGTTTTGTGCCTCAATGTCTAGCATTCTTTGCTTCACGCTTTGATAAACTGCAGGGAATGGATAGAAACTTAAAAAATCCAAAGAAAAACCAATGGATTCGATTTTTGATTTAATTGGGCTCTACTCAGATAGCATTCTGGATAGGAGACTGCCTGGTTTCATGTTATAATGGAATTGGAACCAATAGCGTATGGTTAAAAGCCATGCTCTTGATACTAAGAGCGATTGTCTGGTCTCCAAACATAATGCAGAGTATGGTACAGATTTAGGTAAACCCAGGATAGCCCTCAAAAATTTAGCTTGGATACTCTCAAGGGTGTGATTTATAGCACTAATCCAGATAGGGCACCTGTACAGGAGCTGTGCCGCTACTTTGGCATTCAATACCTTGAGAGCAGCTGGTATATAACGATTGCCCTGACTAAAAAAGAATTGACTGGTGCTCTGCAAAGTGACACGGGCCAAGTTGGTAAGCAATTTTCGATGAGTACCCCAGCAAAGATTGTAGTGGAAGTGAATTCCAAGATATTGAAAGCTTTTGACCTGTTCCAGTTTCTCCCCTCCAATAGACCAAGTGCCTGGGCTCCATGATTTTGAAAAAACCATAACTTTGGTTTTCTGAGAGTTCAATTCGAGTTTGTTGCACTTTAGATAGTCAGAAGTTCTATTTAAAAGTCGCTTAAGTCCACTACGTGTACAGGAAACTAGCACTGCATCATCTGCCTAAAGCAATGCTGGAATATGCATTGAACCTAGTTTGGAAAAATGTCCATCTATCTGAAGCAAAAAGGGGGTAAAATTGTGTAGAAAAAGATGAAAAAGAGTGGGTGCTAAAATGCACCCCTGTTTCACTCCCCTTTTGACCTGAATTTGGGGGGTCAATTTCCCCAGATGTCAATTTAATTTGGCAGGTGGTGCCTGTATAAAGTTTCTGAATAAGAGATAGAAGTCCAGGGTCTATATTGAGTTGAACTAGTTTGTCCCATAGCAGCGATCTATTAACAGAGTCAACATATAAGTTTTGATTTTTTAAGCCTTGTGTACTTGTCAATCAAATGAGCTAAAACAGCACAGTGATCAATTGGTGAAGATCCTTTTCCAAATCCTATCTGATCCCACCCTGGAAGGCCCAGATCTTCCATCCAGGATAGCAGCTTGTTTAAAAGATGTTTTGCATCAAGTTTTGCCCCCACTGCTAAAAGGCTTATAGGTCTAAAATGGGAGGGATCAGGATGGTCGCCTTTTTTGTAAATAGGCACTATAGTAGCATTTGTCCATTCAGCTGGTATTATACCTGTTTGGTCCACCACTGTGAATAATGAGGATAGAATAGGGGCCCACCATTTGGGGTCCACTTTCAGGATCTCTGACAATACCAAATCTGGCCCAGGAGCTTTCCCTTGTTTACTTTGAGAGACTAGCTCTCTCATTTCTTCAGGGGATACAGGAGGCCATGGGGTGGTTGCTGAAGGATTTAAAGTCAAAGATGCTAAGCCACTTTCACCCTCTTGGCAATAGAAGGTGGAGAACAAGTGGCACCACTCGTGTGGGGAGATGACCATCTGAGAGCGAGGTGCAGTTTTCTGAGCAGAATTGGTGATTTTACCCCAAAATGGCTTAGAATTTTTATGTTCTATGGCGGCTAGTAGTTTATACCACAAGCGGGAAGCATCATTATGTGGCTTTTCTTGGATCAGTTGTTTCAGCTGCTTCTTTAGAATAAAAGATGTATCGGGAATTTGAATATCCCCTGAATAGCGGTACTGCTGGTAAACGGATCTAATCTGATTTTGGAGATCCATACAATCCCTATCAAACCAAGGGGATATTGTTTGGGATCCCTCCCCTGTAGCACCTTTAGCAGAGGGTATACTAGTGTAGGAGACTAAAGTGGATGAAACCCTAGAGATTAATAACTCATCTATCTGAATTAGTTCTATCGGATCTGACTCATTTAAAAGTGGGATTCTATAGCTCTTGTATGGCTCCGTGTAGAGCAGTTTGCTCATTTTCTGATTAATTGTAGTATTCCACATGATTTTAGGCCTAATTTCATATTCATTTTCAAGCTCTACATCAGGGGTAGAGTACTGGAAAGAACCTCAATCTAGCTTGAGTATGAAAGGAAAATGGTCACCCATTGCTAGATCATCAAGCAAAAAATCAATAACATTGACCTTGAGGTGAAGTGGAACCAGTGGTGGGATTCAGCAGGTTCTCACCTATTCTATAGAACCCGCACCTAATCCAGCTGTTGGTTCTAAGAAGCGTTTGCTGGCCAGGGAGCTCGCGCCTTGCAATGTCAGGGCTAACCCTCCTGGGGGCAGCAGCCGTGCGGGGCCAACCCCTCCCAGGGGAAAGCGGGTTGCTCCCAGCGGGTGCCGAGGCTGCTGGGGCTGAAGGGGCGAGCCAGATGCGGCCAACTGGAGTCTCCCGCGACAGATGCAGCCTGCTGACTAGGGTGAGAGAAGCAGCCCAGCTGCCTGCCCCGCACCTCCCCTCCCCGGCCAAGCTGGCTGACTGGCGAGTAGACTGCTCCTGCGCCTGGAGGCTCCTTGGGCTCAGCTCTCGCGGTGGGTCGGGGGCGCGGGCGGGATGAAGAGGAGGGCACCGGAGCAGCTCCCGCCCAAAGAGCCCCCGCTGCCCCTGAGGGCAAGCCCCCCTCCCCCCGCACGTCCATGGACACACAATGGAACTTACCTCTGGGTAGGCACTGAGCACAATCCTAACCAGGTCTACTCAGAAGTAACTCCTGTTTTGTTCAATGGGGCTTACTCTCAGGAAAGTGTGGTTAGGATTGCAGCCACTGTCAATCAGAAGGCGAAGGAAGGAAGCATCTCATCCTCATCACTGAGGCTGCGATCCTATCCACACTTTCCTGGGAGTAAGCCCCTTTGGCTATAATGACTTACTCCTGAGTAGACATGCATAGGATTGTGCTGAAAGGCTGCAGTCCTAGCCACACTTTCCTGGGAGTAAGCCCCTTTGGCTATAATGAGACTCTATAATGAGTAGACATGCATAGGCTTGGGCTCTCAAGCTGCAGTAAGCTCTGTTGACTATAATGGGACTTACTTCTGAGTAGACAGGCATAGGGATTGTGCCCTTACTTCCCAAAAGCACAGGACTGCACCATGGGGTTGGTTTTCATCCTTGGGGTTTGGGAATGCAGTTTTGTGCCTGGGATCTTTTCACTGCAATCCAATGTGTTGTTACACAACAATTGTATAATACACCATCAGACACATAGAGACGATGCTCCCACAGCTGAAATTCCTCAGGTTCAAAAAAGGCAGGAATGTGGCACCAAACATTACTTCATGAAGGGTACAATCCTATGCAGGTCTTCTCAGAAGTAAGTCCTGTTGTGTTCCATGGGTCTTACTCCCAGGAAAGTGTGGATAGGATTGCAGCCTTTGAGCAGAATCCTATGCATATCTACTCAGAAGTAAATCTCATTCTAGCCAATGGGGCTTATTCCCAGGAAAGTGGAAGTAGGATTGCAGCCTTAGGGCACAATCCTATGCATGTCTACTCAGAAGTAAGTCCTATTGTGCTCAGTGAGGCTCTCTTCTAGCACCTGTGCAGTCACAATGCAGCCCTGAGGTAAGGGAACAAATGTTCCCTGCCCCCCACCACAGGATGCAGTGCATGCGCTATTGGTACAGCTGCACTGGCACTGGAAAATTGGATAGGATTAGGTCCCAAGTCCTCTTAACGGTAACTTTCCAGCACCAAGTCCTGGAGGTCTCCTTGTGACAAGGGAATGTTTGTTCCCTTACCTCGGGACTGCAATGTGGCTGCATTGGCTCGGAAAGTTGGATAGCCCTTAGGCTGCAATCCTACTCACACCTGGGAAGCAAGCCCAATTGACTATAGAATGTGATTTACTCCTGTGTAGGCCTGCATAGGATTGGGCTGCTATTCCCAGGTAAGTGTGCTGAGGATGGTACAGTTAGCATTTGCTCCTTCTCTAGCAGAAAAGTTCCTTTAGGTTATTCTCTCCCCCCCCTCCCCATGGCAGGCTGACTAGAAATTGAAGATTTTTTGAACAAGTTTGAAAATTGGGTTTAGGTCTTATCACCTAATGAAGAAGAACGGGAGAAGCACTGGGAAGAACTTGTGATCAGGGTGAACCTCAAAACCTGCAAGGCTTGTTACATGTGCTGTTAATTTTCATTTTTAGGCTGGGTTGTGGGTGCTTGGGCACCTACACAGCTGCAACACTTTCGAAGGACTGTGGTGGGGAGGTTCTGCCTCCCCACCCACTGCAGGCCCCTGCTTTGCACTCCCTGGTCAGTAGCAGCCCTCAGGCTTGTGGGAGAATTGCCACTAGAGTAGACCAAAGTGATGGGTATCTACTGTTGCCTGTCGGAAAGCAACCTAGAAGAACAGTCCCCTCATAGTACTTTTTTGCTCATTAGTGAAACTGTCCTTCAAGGCTGCCATTCTCTCTCAAACCCTGGAAGTCAACAACTCCCCTTGAACTTGTTGGGCTTCTGAGTAGACGTGCATTGGATTGCAGAGTTGGAAGTTGGAGGGGGAAGCTTTAGAGTTTACTGGAATTCTTTTTGGGGCTGGGTGGTAAAAGGAATAGAGCATCATTTCTCAACCAGTAGTACTCATACCACCAGTGGTACTTGAGGTAGTGCCCAGTCGTACTCATGGCGGGACCCCCCCCAGACCTCCACTGCCTGGCAGTGAGACCAGCAATATGATGCAACAAACAGTGGTAGGAGGCTCAGTTCTGCTTTTCTTGTACTCAAAAAAGCCCTCCCATCTACCCTGGGAGCCCAATCCTATGCATGTCTACTCAGAAGTAAGTTCCATTATAGTCAATGGGACTTATTACCAGGAAAAAGTGGATAGGATTGTAGCCTGAGCCTCTTACTGTGGTTTGTTGCATCATGTCTGGCCTCTTAGTATGGAAATAACTGGTGATAAAGTCATTCCAGTTACTTCCAGTTGTACTTCCCGGAGGTGGGCCATGCACAATGGCGAGAGGCAGATGCTGAGGAATGCTGTAATAGAACAAAACAGAAGGGGAGATGTAAAGATGTTACTGTGCTGTGGTTGCTTTTGGTTGATGATGAGGTGTCAGACTATGTGCTCAGTGCACTTTTGCTGACCAGATGTTCACCACTAAAAGTGAAGCAGATCCTTGAGAGGATTGACTGCTCTGGTAAAAATCACCAAGTTCCCACTGAGAAGGAAGGTGGCCCAGCTCAAAGCCCAGTGCAGCAAGTTGGTTTGTGCAGATGTGAAGGTGCTATGCTGCTGTAGTGTCTCCAGAGGTTGGTAACCTGGAGCCCTGGCAGTTCCCACCTCCTCTTCTTGGTGCCTTCCTGATTTCATTATACAACTGTCTTGAGAATTCAAGAAAAATGTCCATTTGAAGTGTGCATTTCAGCCGCATGTTTATCCTCCTTGGAAACTAGTGGCCAGAGGCCTGTAAGTGTGACTACAGAGGACAGAATTGCAGCCTTACCATTTGGATTTAGACATTGGGTTAAAGTTACAGTGCAATCCTATGACTGTCTACTCAGAAGTAGGTCCCATTATGTTCAATGGGACTTACTCCCAGGAAAGTGTGTACTGTACAGTAGAGGAGTGCAGCCGTAGTCTTTCAACGTCCTTTGTGGCAGACAATTGAAGCTGAGTTGCTTATTGTTCATTAGGACATAGAACCTGTTGCTAATTTATTTGAATCCCACCACTGAGTGGAACCAAGAAATAATCTATAACACTGGAACCAATGGCTGAAGCAGAAGTGAATTCACTTGAATTGGGGAAATCTACAAGGCCATTTAACCATATTGTATTAAAATTGAGACAGAATCTGGCCAAATAGAGGCCAGCTGCATTCGTTTTATTATCTTTGGAAAATCTCTCTAAAGAAAATAAATCAAGGAGAGATGAATCAGGATCTAAGTTTGCGGCAGTACTGAGCAACGGCTCTGAATTTCCAAGCCTGGCGTTGAAATCCCCACCAATAAGCCAATGGCATGAAGGAAATTCCATGTCTAACTCCTTGACAATTTGAGAGAAGGTGCTCCAATTCTGGGATAATAATTGGCTGTTCAAGCCAGGAGGAAGATAAACCTTTCCAATTATTAATTGGAGATGGTTAAGAATAAGCTTGACTGCATGACATAATTTGCTAGTTGTCTTGGTGACCACCAGTTCTGAATTGAGCTGGGAAGAGACAAAAATTGTCATCCCCGCTTGCAAACGCCCCTTGGAGCTTATTCTATAAGCTGGAATGTTGTAGGAATTAAAACCTTGAAGGTGTAAAGGAATTTGAGACCAGGTTTCCTGCAAAAGGATTACGTGAAAATCACATAAATATCTCTGAAAAGTCTCATCGTTAACCTTGCTACGCCATCCCGCAATATTCCAAGAAAGAAGTTTTAAATATGTCCTTGATGTGAGATCATGTATTGCAGATGTAAGTCAATCTCCCATCAGATTGACTTACATCTGCAATACCTATTCAAAAATCAAATAGCTGCTAATTGACCTGCAAAGAGCTCAGCTTCTGCAGTCTGCAAGGTAGCTGCTAACTCTTTTTTTCTGGGCATTATTGCTTGTAAATAAATCAATATTTTTTTCTAGATGGCCTTTCATTTAAAGTCTGTTAAAGCTAGGTGGGTCCCAATAGAGTGTTGTATTAAGAAGTGGGTCATGGTGCTGAAATGTTTGGGAATCTTCTGGATTTGATTTTGTTTATCATTGTTGTACATTGGACTGTTTATGTTTTACGTTCGGTTGTATGTTCTGAACTTGTAAGCTGCTTTGGACATGTTCTTTCACTAAAAGCCCAAGACCATTTTCCATGGAAAAGTGGAGTATAAATAGTTGAATAAACCAAGCAAGATTTGACGCTCAGAGATGTTGCATTGTTTCAGGTCTTTGGTGCATTCCTGACTCCTGAAGAACTCTTGGAAGCCGTGGCCTTCCTATCCGGAGCTGCCCAGAACTCCTTTGAGGTGTTTGATATATATTGCTTGCTCCGTCAACTCCTCAAGCAGTTTGGCGGCAAGGTAGTGAAGGTAAGGAACTGCAAAGATATTATTATTATAGAAATTTATACCCCACCTTTCCCATGCTGAAGCAATTACCCAAGAGGACTTACAAAGCTCCATAATAAAATACAAAGTATCATAACAGGTCAGAAGGAAAAACATCCAACAAAGCATTAAAAACATGTTAACAGTAAGCAGTGAAACACAAAACGAAGAAACAAAGTAAGACCTGACACATATGATTGAGCCGTTGGGAGAACAAATAAATCCAGAGAGACAGTCTGGATAGCAAAGAAGGATCTTGGTTTTGAACTGGATCTCTTGGAGTTGTAAATCAATCCCATGCCATTGGGATCCTTGCGCCAGATCCTTAGCATGTTTTGAAGGATATATTTTTGAGCATATCATGCCAGTACTAACCAAAGGACTTTGAAAGACCATATGTCAGGTGAGTGGCCTTAGAGGTGAAAATATAAACCCCCCTCCCCCCCTCAAGTTTAGCTTGGTGTTCCTGAATTCTAAGTTCTGCAATAACCCCAAGTTTCAGCATGGAACAGATGTCAGGTACCAATCCTAATATAGCTGTCATCTCCCAAAAGATACGTATGCAAGAGAGGCAAACCATAAGATGCTAAGGGTTTGTGTGAAATCCATGGCTGAAATCAGTGGTTCTCAGACTTTTTTAGAACTGGGATCTGCTTTTTAGAATGGCAATCTGTCAGGGCTCACCAGAATTGATGTCATTGACCAGGAAGTAATGTCATGGCTGGAAGTGAGATCATCAGACAGGACAATTTAACACCCCTCACATGACAAAGTCAAATCAAATTAATTAAGGGTGCAATCCTAACCCACTTTCCAGCAGTGACATAAGGGCAATGCAGCTGTGAGGTAAGGGAACAAACATTGCCTTACTTTGAGGAGGCCTCAGTGATTGCCACCCAACTGCAGGATGCAGCACTTGACCTGTTGGCAAAGCTATGCCAGTGCTGGACAGTTGGTTAGGATTTGAGCCTAAGTATATTAAAATGTTACAATAAGTATAAGTTTAAAAAGTTATTTAAACTAAAGAAGAACCCTCCTAACTTTCCCAAGCAATTGATGATCTGTTTCAAGAAAATTCCCCAAATATCCCAAAGGCTGCAATTCTGTCTGCGCTTACCCAGGAGTAAGCCCTAATGACTATCAGTGTGAAAAGCATTTACATAGTATCCTGTTGAAAGTACAGATCCATAACATTTCCCTGAATGTTTCCCTAAATGCAGTCATACACTCTTCTCTCATAGGGAAGAGAGAGATGGAGAGGGAGTTTGGCATGAAGGAGAGAGGACTGCTCTTCTTGTTCCTCTTCTCACTCCATCTCCTTCTTTGTTTTCAAATCCAGGCATTGGGAGGAGAAAAAAGGTTTAGTAAAGGTTTTTTTAGCAATTGCCTTGGGCAGCAAATCGGTGGGCAGAAACAAACAAATGGAGTTGGGTTCCCCCCCCCCACAGGGTGACCAGGTATCTTCTTTTTCCAGGACATATACTCTTTTTAACCTCGTGTCCTGGAAAAGAACTTTAATGTCCTCCTTTTCCCTGTGAGTGGGCCCCTACAGGTAGCACAGAACTGTCTTGTAATTAATGTTATATATAATAAATTATAAGTATTATAGTTTTGAATTTAAGAAGTAATATTGTTTTATGATTGTGCCCTAAGTGTTTAAATTAACCACATGAAATCAATACATGAATGTTCATAGCTTTTATTGTGTCATGTCCTACATTTTTCTTGGAATTCCTACATTTGGGGGTGCCTGATCCTCTTTTTGCCGTTATGACATCTGGTCACCCTCCCCCGTCCACCAGTCTGCTACCTGAGGAATTCATCTCACCTGGCCTCATGGATGTTGCCCTGCCTAGGACGGCAACAGCCTCTGAGACATTTTGCTTCTGGGTACCTTAGCAGTGTCCCTTTGCTTTCCTGACAGGTTGAGACATTGCTGGAACACTTCTTTGAAAAGTGTAAAACGGAAAGGAGGGGTGAAAGCAACATGCCCTTCTTAGGTTTTGGCGTGCTTGCAAGTGAGAACCTGGTCCAAGTGGTGAATTTTCTCCTCCAGCATCCTTTCAGGTATCTATTTATTTAAAGCATTTCTCCCTCTCTGTTAGCATTTATAAAAAAACCACCCATAGCAGCTATAGGGGATTTCAGCTTGTACTGCCTTGGATGGCCCATTGGGGATCTATGGGGCTTACAGTAGTGCCTAAGGGCCCAATCCTATTCAACTTTCCAGCACTGGTGTAGCCACAATGCAGCCCCAAGGTAAGGGAACAAATGTTCCCATACCTTGAGGAGGCCTTTGTGACTGCGTCCTCACCACAGCATGCAGCGCATGCCCTGTTTGCACGGCTGCACCAGTACTGGAAAGTTGGATAGGATTGGGCCCTAAGTATCATGTCTCTGCACCCAGGACAAACTTAAAGCAGGGTTCCCCACCACCCTCTCTGCCTGCCTACCAGAATGAAGAATACTCTGTTCTGGAGCATCTCTACGGGTGTCCGGTCACATCTAGTTCATGGTTTAGTTTCCTAATATTTCAAACTTGATTTGTATTAGGAGCCAGGAATTGTAGCCTTGTATGCACATAGACCAGCGTTTCTCAATGTTCATCCCACACTGTACCACTTTGCATGATCCACCTATTGGAAGTACCAGCAGAAGTGATTGCCAGTTACTTCTGGGTTGAGAGGCCAGATGCCACATGACAAACACCAATCAGGAAGAGGCTCAGGGTGAACAGGAGGGCTTTTTAGAGTAGGTGAAAAGCCTGCTGCTCACGGAGCCAAGCCTCCTACTGAAGTTGGTCACATCAGTTCATTTGTCTTGCTGCCAGAAGCAGATGCCTGGGGGTCCCACAAGTACCATCAGACACAACCTCAAGTATCGCTGGTGGTACACATAGCATTGGTTGAGAAACACGGACATAGGGCGCAATCCTCACCTCTTATGTCAGTACTTTCCAGCACTGGCATAGCGGTGCCAATGGAACATGTGCTGCAACCTGCAGTTGGGTGTCACTCATGGAGGCCTCCTCAAAGTAAGGGAATGTTTGTTCCCTTACCTTGGAGCTGCATGGCCCTTAGTGCTGGAAAGCACTGACATAAGGGGTTAGGATTGCACCCATAGGCTCATTATGTATGCGCATGCTTCTGTGCCTGGCTGAGATTTAGTGGCAGTTCTGTGGGCACTGGAGACCTGTACAGCCATTTTATTTTATTTAATTTTTATTGCTTAAACAGAAACCCCCCAAAAATAGCATTACATGGATACATGCTTATGAGTTACATACTGGCCTCCAGATCCTCAAATATATACAGTGGCGTAGCTAGGTCACTTGACAACTGGGGCCCATAAATTTTTGTCTCCTCATGCAACATAATTATTTAATTATTAATTAATTATATTAATTATTTCACATTTTTATACCACCCTTCCTCTAAGCAGCTCAGGATGGTGTGTGTGGTTCCTCCCTTTATTTTGTCCTCACAACAACCCTGTGAGGTAGGTGAGACTGAGAGATAGTAATAGTCATGACATGAAGTGAGTAGTAATAATGGCCAGAAAATTAATGCAGTCAATAGTTCCCCACAAGCAATAGATGAAATTCTGCATCAAATGGTCTCATGATGGTATTATTCCTAACATGATGGCATTATTCCTAAAAGCCACGCTTTCCAGAATTTTGGTCACTAGGGTGTCAACCCCCCACCCCCAGATGTCTCATTGGCCTGTTTTGAATTAAGGCAGTGGTTCTCTCATGTTTACACTGGGACCCACTTTTTAGAATGACAATGTCTGGGACCCACCGGATGTGATGTCAGGAAAAATTCCTGGTCCTGATCAGTAAGTTGATGTAAAAATTGCCCTATCAGTCCAGCTACTCCATCAAAAAGATTCCCTATTGTCCCCAAAATGCCCAGCTCACAATATTGAAATACCCACAAGGCCCAAATGCTCTGACTAAAAGCCCCTCTCTGACCCTTGTCCAAGAATGATACCAGCCAGCATCTAATATCCTTCTCAGAAAACAAGCTGGCTGCAGTATGGGCCCCAAGGATGAACAGAAAGCCATAAACAATGGCAAGAAACAAATCAGGATGAAAGGGTTAGGGTAAAAGGGATGTTGATAGAGCACCAGATCCTCTGCAATGGATAGGTCTGTAAACAAAGTGTCTATGCGCGTCAAACTGCCCTTCTCAAATCAACATCCTGAACTGATAACAAATGCCAAATGTTGTTCTTTTGCCTGTTGGTCTGTTAATTTTCCCATGGATGTTCTCCTCTCTTTGTGTGCTCTTGTACCCCTCCCCTATCTAGAATACCCTATAAAACCTGCATCATTGTAGTTTTTTGGGATCCTCCACCTGTGTGTGTGGGGGTCCCGTTTGCAAACAAGTAAAGGTTTACTTTTGTCAGAAGTCCTCTGAATTCTCCTGTCTGTTGTTTGCCGCTCCAAAAATCCGAACT
The DNA here is from genome assembly GCF_035046505.1 of Tiliqua scincoides. Lineage (NCBI taxonomy): Eukaryota > Metazoa > Chordata > Lepidosauria > Squamata > Scincidae > Tiliqua > Tiliqua scincoides. The sequence continues at coordinate 14,520,566 of NC_089830.1, read as the reverse complement.
AACAGTGTGCCCATTTGGCATCACTATTAATCTGTAAAGTTGGATTCACTGTGCAGGCATAACTCATTGACTGCCATATGTTCTGCATCATGTATGGGAAAGCCCCTAGCTCAGTGATAGGGCACGCGCTTTGTACATAGAATGACTTGGGTTCAATCCCTGGCATCTGCTGGTAGGGCTGGAAAGTGGATTTGACCCCTCTCGGAAATGCTGAAGAACCATCGCCAGTCAGAATAGGCAATGCTAAGTGAGATGGTATCAGGCAGTTTTGCACTCTCTCTGGGATTCCAGTGTTCATGATTATTACAGTTCTTCTTGCTGAGTTACTGCTCCCTGTGGGTACATCTGACATGTAGGAATGCCAGAAGAAAGTAAGGAATCCTGGGGCTTGTAGTTTGCCAAAGAGCATGCTACATAGGGCGGCACCAAGGCTGACTCCAGGTTGGAGGGGGCCATCAGTAAGGTAGGCAGATGTTGCCACGCCTGGTCCAAGGGACCTAACTGTCTGTTTTTCAATTCACAGCGCTTGTCAGGAGCACTGGCCGGTGGTGTTTGCCTGTGCCGATACAACCCTGCTCCTTGAAGCCCTGCTGTATGAGATGCGGGGAAAGCCAGAAGAGCAGACAAGTGTGGTAAGAGCTGTGCTGTGGAACTGTGTCACGATTCCCTTCTCCCGGTAGCGTATGAGTATATCCTGCAGCTCCATGCAAGGAGAGAGAAGCCACGGGAGTTGGTACTGAGGGCAAAATCTACACACCAAAATTCACCCTGGAGAATATCAACTTCTTCAATATCAATGAATGTTAATATCCACAACAATCCAGAATATGATTTCAGGGTTTGAACCACAAGTGTGAATGACTGTCCCTCGTGCATGATGTGCTCTCCTTTTGTCAGGAAGGAAAGAGAGAACTGATTTCTGTTGGAGGGACTGCTCTTGATGTGGTATACTCTAGCACAGGGATTTTCAACCAGTGTGCCATGGCACATTGGTGTGCTGCCAGTGGTTCACAGGGGTGCTGCAGGAGTTTGGGAGAGGGTCATTTATCAGTAGGGCCGTTGGGGTGTGCAAGCCCCGCACCTGTAGTGCAATGTGCCTTGTTAATTGTCCAAAAACTGATGGTGCGCCTTGACAATTTGAGCACCTTGTCAGTGTACCGTGAAATGAAAAGGGTTGAAAATCTCTGCTGTTGCTGACATCTTTGCAATGTAGCTCTCCATCCAATGCTGGGTTGTTGGCAGAGACCAAACCCCAAAAGATGCATTTTGCAGGAAAGCCGAGATCGGCAGCTTTGTATGAGACTTGAGTTCAAGACTCAGACATCAGTTAATTTAAGAAACATGCATGTGAGTTTGAGAGAATCCCATAGCTAGTCTATCTAGCTCCATGGCCTTTTGAGGGGAAGGGGGAGAGAGAGCAGGAAGGAAGTAAAGCCTGAGGATTGTCCTCTAGGTATGCTTTACCAGAAGATAGAAAAGATAGAGAGAACACCTTATCCCACTACCATTATCTGGCTAGCCTTATGACCTCCCCGCTGGTACAGCTACAAGAGTACCACTTTGTTGCAAACTCCAATATGGGAGACCTGCCAAGAGATAATATGAAGTGCTCACTGCAGGTGAGAGATTTTTGAACTGTGGCTGAGTGAGAGACAAACCCATCTGACCCCATGGGGATGCCCTTTTCTTCAAGTCCTAGTGAAATGAGTGGAGGCTGTGAAAGAAAAAGAGGCAGGATCCATTCCTATCACTGGGGATTGTGCAGGAAACCTTCTGCCCAGCTGAGTTCATGAACAGGAAGGTGTATTTTTCTCCCTCGGTCAGGTTTGGGCCAACCCTGCCTCAGCTGGAGTTTGGGTTGGTGAGGAAGTGAGGGGAAGGGGGTGGAGGACGAGCCCAGTCCCCGGCAGGTACCAGGCAGATTGCAGTGGAGGACTCCCCCTGCCAATGAGAGAGATGAGCAGGTGCATACACACAGGATCTCACCCTCTGCTGCATGACATTCTGGTCCAGGACAAAGAAGAAGCTGTAAGAACACCGGGCATCTCTTTTTCCTTTTCTCCTAGCAACATGCCACCCAAGCCATGAGGAGCTTTCTCTATGCTGCTGCCAACAAAAGAAGGGTGAGAGAGCAGTTTCCAAAGTTGCTTCTGACATTGCTGGGGCAAATCTCGGGCTCCTCGAAGGACGGCAGCAATGTGAGGTAAGTTGTCTCTGCAAGAGATCTTTTGGGTTTTGGTGCTAGCTTTTGGATTGACCATGCCAGGTATTGAATCTGGAACACGGTGCTTGCAAGGCATGGAGGCTACAACTCAGCCATCGCCACTTGCCCAGCATGTGGCCCTTTTTTCCTCTTGGACCACAGTGGCCAAACTCACTACCGCCACACACAGGAAAAGCAGTTCCTGTTTGGACTACATCTTTCCGTTCCACCCAGGCGCCATGTGTAATCCTCCATGATTGGGGGACGCTCTGGGCAGTCACATCTGCTGCCTGGCGTCCCAGAAGGCCACGTGACAGGACATTCAGGCACATGCGACTGCCCAGAGCATCTCTGTCTCCTGATCGTGGAGGACCACATGCAGCGCCCAGGCTGAACGGTAAGGTCTGCTCACCGGGCGGACAGATTTGTTGGAATCCTGGATTTGGCACCCAGGCCGGGGTTCCCTTGGACATGCGCTCATCTGGGAAATTGACCTTACAATCTCACACTCTCAAAATAAGAAGAATATTACTCCTGAGCCAGCAACTTGTTCCATTTCTGACTTAAATGAAACTCTTGGATTCTATAGAAGTGGGACCCTTAGTCACACTCCTGGTGTATCTGTGGCAGTGACCCTCCTGGTCTTACTTCTTTTATCTTGCTTGCAGAGAGCCGCTGAAAACACTCCAGCTTCTCTGTAACATCGTGAGAATCGTGACAGAGGAAACCGAGTGCTGGGATCAGCTGAGCAGTCCTCAATCTTTTAGTGAGGGATTGTCCAGCTTAGTAAGGTAGGAGGAAGACTGCTGGGTTTCTCAAGGAGTGTCAGATAGCTGAAGTTGTGGGATGTGAATGTGCATCATTTGTCTTCCACTGACATCTTTAGTGCCTCTTTTCCTTTTTCTTTCTTTTTTTTGCATGGTCCTGTTACCTATTCCAGGATTCTCCTCTCCAGCTCACACTCCTTGGTCCCTGGCATCATTCAGTTCCTTCTGCTTATCTTTGGGGCTGAAGAGCATGCATGGCTCTATGAAACAGCAGTGATGCTCTACCACAAGGTGAGGGGTACTGCAGTAGTTGAGAGGCTTCATTAGTGGCGATGCACTCTACAGCCTTTCCCTGGATAGGATTACGCCAGTGGTTCCCAAACTGTGAGTTGTGGCTTCCCAGGGAGCCATGAAAACCAGCTAGGGAAGCCACAGAATCTTTGTGAAAAACCTGCCTCTATAGAATTGTAGCCTTAATGGAGAGCCACGGCCAATGGCCCAGTAGATCAAGAGAGCCATCAGTCAAAAAAGTTTGGGAACCACTGGATTAGGCCATGTAACTGCTATGGAAACCAATGGTCCTAAAGATTGGTTGGCATGTGGATGACAAATTATGGGCACCATTACAGGGCATCAAATGATCAGTTAGAGTCTACTTGTGTTTACAGAGGGGGGTGTCAATTTTATACCCTCTGGGCTGGCTTTGCCCTGAATCTCTGACCTCAAGGTCAGGGAGACAAGGCATGTGAATGACTTGGAATTCACTCTTTGAGTCTTTGCTTCAGCTTGCAGAAGAGACTGTGATAGATGTTTCTGGGTGTGTCCAGGCAACTCTATGCTCTAAACTTCTATCCATTTCCTGTTCAGTTCAACTGATGCAGTTCCTTCCAGCAAATCTTGAGAATTGTGATGGCACTGCCAATGCAAGAGTTTTCTGGCTCCGCTCACAGAAATAAAGTTCCCAGGATGCTCTGAGGAGAGGAAATGGCTTTTCACCAAATTTAAACCAGTGATATAGCTGTGCCCTCTGCATCTGTATGTGGTGGATAAAGCCATGAACACTCATCTGCAAAGAGCTCAACAAGGTGAACCAAAGTGTTCACCCCAATTAATTTGCTTCTGTTGTCCTTCTTGGGCTTTCAGTTGCTCCTGAACCATGTGAAGGAGCTTGGAAACATCATGTCAAAAGACTCTCTCCTTCAGTGGATGGATCATGGGAAACTCGGGGTTCGGAAGCTGAGCCTCAGAGGACTTTCTTCCCTGATCTTTGAATCTGATTTGGTAAGTCATCCTCGAAAGACAGGGATAATAAAAATGTAACTCCTCAGATAGTTGGCCAGCACATGCACAGATTCCATTCTTGCATATCCACAGGGACTTTGACAGAAGATTGCTGGGATGGGTATACTCCTCTCTGCACCTATCAGGTGGTGGGAACTCTGTAATAAAAGAAGCTGCACCCATGATAGTTCAGTTCAGTTCCTCTTTATATGTGCATTTGCTGATGTTCGAGGGGCAGAATTGCTACCTACTTCTAGTTATCTGACTCTGTTCTCATTACCTGTGAATATAGTGCTGGTGCACTGGGATGGGGAGCAGTGCAGATAAGAGCAGGCAGGCAGGTGGGGGCAAGAGAGGTTGCATGAGGAGGAGGAGAAGAGACAGTGGCCTCCTCGTGAGCAGAAGGCAGTGTTGGTGCTCTGCAGGGCTGAGAGGAAGAGACAGTATACAGTATATGGCCAACAGTATATGGAAGGAATGGGCGTAATTGCATCCAGTCAGTTTTTTAGAAAGTTGTCTACTTTAGGTCAGTTTTGGATACCAAAGGGACTTTGGGATTGGCCCATGGAGAATGGTTGGGCACACTTGTGTCCACTTCCTGACTTGCCCTGCCATCTTGGGCACCATCTTGGGGACTTGCCGCTGAACCTTCAGAATGGCGATGATGAGAGGCCAATGGAAGGGTGCCTGAGGGCTGCTCTGGGGCAAGCCTAGGTAAGGAGCCAAGAGTCAGGTTGAGGACGAGGACAGGTGAAGCTACCCCCTTCCCACTGCTGAACTATGAGGCTTGTTGTTGGGTCAGCAACCTTGAACTAGTCAAGGGACAGCCAGCACAGAGGCGGAAGCATCAGATGTTGATGAGCCTTCGCTATCACCTAACCCTATAGACATCAGGTTCATAAAGTGCATAGAGTATATGTTGAAGAGGTTTCCCTGGAACCGAACCCCATGTTTCCCATAGGCTCAATGATTCAGTATCTGCTAACACGGTATCCACTCGATTTTCCAGGAACCTACCCTAGAGGATAACAAGAACTGACTGTATATATTTAAATGAGCCACCTCTTTTGTTTTAGATGAAGAGCCCCTGGTGCATACAGCTGGCTCTCTTCAATCAGCTGGGTGTGAGCAAGCCAGAAGCCCTCCCCAAAATTTTGGATGTGTTAGAGAGCACCTTGTCCTCTATCACAGGGGAGGAAGAAACCAGCTACATCAGAATGTTGTCTGCAACCTACTCTGCTCTTGTTGACCATGTGAGTGTTTTAGATTGTCATGTCAGACACTGTACAGGTGACCCATGGAGTTCCTTGGTACTGGGCACGCTATCAAGGGTGTGTGTGCTAAATTCAGGAGAAGAGACATGGGCTCCTCATCCTTGTAGCCACAGACAATGAAGGGCTAAAACCAGAAACAACATCTCTGTTGCACATTGTCACCAGTAATTTAGTGTTGGGAGAATTAGAACAGATATAAGAAAGTATTTATTTATTTATCTACCCACCCACTCAGTAACTATAATTATTCTTTGTAACTCCTTACCACAGGATGTGGTGATGGCATCTGGCTTAGATACCTTGAAAAAGGGATTGGACAAATGTAAGGAGGAAGAGTCCATCACAGGTTACAAACCATGATTGGTGTGTGCAACCTCCTGCTTTTAGAAGCAGGCTACCTCAGAATGCCAAGTGCAAGGGAGTGGCACCAGCATGCAGTCTTGTGTGCTTCCTGAGGTATCTGGTGGGCCTGTGAAATACAGGAAATTGGACTAGATGGGCCTTTGGCCTGATCCAGCAGGGCTCTGCTTATGCTCTTATGAGATTAGAAACCTGGCAAGTATCAATCTCTGGTGACTCTTCCTATTTGTTTCCTATTTGCAGGAGGAAGCAAGCGTCCGTGCCCTAGTGATAAAGCACTTGTGGTTGCTTCGGAGCCGGAAGGGGAAACAGTGGCTCCCACATACAACAGAAGCAGCCATTTCTGAAATGGTGAACATTCTTGTTCATCTCCAGGATAAGAGTGAGGTGGTGGAGGTGAGTGGCCACCTGCGTGACTTACATTAGCAGGAGAGAGGAATCACCTCCAAGAGCAGGGACCAAGACTCTTGTTGCCGGGGGTGACCTGCCATTGACTGTTCTGGGAAATTCTCCCATGTTGTAGCTCAACTCTTGCTTGCTGTGCCCGTGGGGGAAGGATGATGCTAAGGATAGGCAGGGCAGGCCCAAGACCTCCTAAGGCAGCATGCCAAATATTGTCCCCCTTTAACTGATGATGTGCCAGTCTCTGTTCCTCCCCTTCCCCATGTTCTTGTTCAACTCTCTCCTGCCCTCCAGCTTTCTCTTCCTCTGCTCTTCTCTATCCCTTCTTCCCTTTCCAATGCAGGGAGTGGGAGGAGGAGGAGGAGGAGCAGTGGAGGTAGGCAGGCAGGCAGAGATGGGCAGCCCCACCAATCTGCGTTAGCTGGCCTCATGAATGGGCTGGCCCTGCTCAAGGGTTTCTTGTACATGTTGGCTTCGCAAGACTGACCACCGTCTTCGGCTTCATTCCCCCTGCAGGTCCTGTCTTGACTAATTTGCTTCCCTCTCTGCAGTGGCGTCACCAGGGTTTGTGTCACCCGGTGCGGGACGCCAGCGCATCACCCCTGTGATGGATCTCCTCCCATGCGACGGGGGGGGGCAATGCTTTGAGTGGCATTGTACCATCACCCCACCCCCGCTGTTTTTTTTATAACTTTTGATGGAAAAGAGCTAGTTTAAGGTTTGTTTCATTGAAGTTACATGAACTTCATACATGAAATTATGCTTTGATTGATATATAACATGATTGTATTATTTGGAAATACAAAGATTTTAAAAATTTGGGTGAGTAGTGGTATCACTCCCCGTGCACGTCACACAGTGTGGCCCGCACCCATCTAGCAATGCCATTGCCATTGTTATATCTTGGCTTTCTGACATCAGAAAATATACAGGTCCAGTCTTGTTATACACGGATTTGACTCAGCATGAATGGCCACTGCAAATGAGAAGGAATGTGCTGATCCCTGGAGAAGGGGGAAAATGCATGCCTTTAAAATCAGTTTAAAAATCGGAACAGTTCTTTAACAATAGCCTCCTTAATGAGAGGGGGGGCAGCTGGCTGACAATCCATCAATCCTTCTCTCTCCAGGTGACCCCTCCCTTCCCCCTGAGCACATGAAAGAAAGGTGATCACTTTGCATTGGTGAAGGGAGGGGCGGAGTGAATTGGAGGACTGATTGATGGATTGTCTTCTTAATGATCTTACATCACAAAGATCAGCAAGGCTGTTTTTAAATCACCTGAGCCAAAAAACTTTTTTTAATTTTTTTTAAAAATTGATTTGCTATAGTACTTTTTTTGCCATCCACTTAAGTGCTTGGAATGGAACTCACGCGAATAATGAGGCTTCACCTGTAGATCTAGCGCATGTTTTCCAGCTCAAAGCTGACATGAAACAAACCTGTTTCCAGTCCACTCAAAGTACCTGAGAAATAACCAGTTTCCACTGTATTACTCTTTTCTTGCAAGCTAGCTAGCTGAATGCTTGAATATTTTAGTTTTCCTATGTGCGTACATTTGTACTCTGACCTTCCTCTAAGGATCACACAATGGTAGCCGGAGATCTAGACATTTGCCCAGCATGCTTCAGTCCTAAATAGCTCTTTGATTAACCTCTCCAGGCCTTGTGTCTTGCTGGCACATCAGGGAGAAGGCGCCCCAACTCGGGGTGATAGGGTCCTGCTGCAAACGTAGACATAGGGTACCTTACAGCCTGATGCTATGCGGCCGCTGTGCTGATTGCTCAGGGCTGAGTGCGCTTTGTCTGCTGATTCCAATGTGCCATCATGTTGGAGAGGTTAACTGTGTGTGTGTGGGGGGGGTGAGATGGTTGGCCACCTTCAGTCTCGAAAGACTATGGTATAAGCTTACAGCAGGCGGTATTCCCAGGCGGTCTCCCATCCAAGTACTAACCAGGCCTGAGCCTGCTTAGCTTCTGAGATCAGACAAGATCGGGCATGTGCAGGGTAACAGACCTCTGAAAGACTTACCCGCATGGCATGACTCCTGTGCAGGGCTATACCAGCTACTTCATGGGACTCCTATGAGCTACACAAGCTACGTTGCCAGCTTTGGAGCCACTGGGGGCATGTACAGCTCAGAAAGGGATTTTGGGATCTAACTTTATCTATCCCACCTTGCTTCCCTCCCCCCTTTTTCAACCTCTCTGCTGGTGAGGTTGTGGCCAGGGACTTTCTTCAACCTGTTGGTGGTGGGGCATGGCTTTCTGGTGTACTGCTGTGCTTGTGTCAGTGCAGCACCTGTCAGGCTTCTGCACTGGTGGGGCTGCCTGTGTGCTGGTGTGTTTGGCAGTATGCTGGTGTTTCCCCTGGCTAGGATTGTTTCCTGAGGTTTCCATAAGAAGCCTTCCATAGGAGAAAAATTCTTCTCCAGTGCAAAGGACGCCTTAGGACAGAGTTCTCCAAACTTTTTGGCCAGAGGGCCACATCAAATATCTGGCACGGTATTGAGGGCCGGGAAAAAAAATTAAATATAACATTTATATAAATAAATCAGAGATGGAACTTAGATGAGTGAATAAATAATGAATGGGCTCATTCATTCAACCTCTCCGGCCCTTCAGACCAGAAGCCACCCTCCAGACGCAACCAGAGCACTGTTCTAGTCATGTTCCGCCAAGTGGGCCAGAGGCTTTCAGGGAACAAGAGGCTGGTCGTGTGCCAGATAGAGGCTCTCCATGGGCCACATATGGCCCCCGGGCCAGGGTTTGGAGGCCCCTGCCTTAGGATATGATCTTTTTTGACTCCATGTGCTGCAGGAAGCAATAGCCTATCTCAGAGTGCTGGTCCCAAGAGTGAGGAGGTACGTGAAGCCCCAAAGCCACGACCTTCACTTCGTGCTCTACCATGTTGCCAAGCATTTGGTAAGTCTTTGTTGCTGTCTTCCCAGGGTACCACTTTAAATCCCACTTGTTCGTCAAGAATAGAGTAGAACTACTTACAAAGCTTTATCTTACTGAGCTTTATCTCAACAAAACTCATACAGGTATAATATCATTAGCTGAGGATTTTTCACCTTCAATTTTATTTCAGTGTGATGAGAATGGTCCTTTAAATTAAAGGAAAAACATCCTTTAACAATAGCCTCACTTACCATTGTAATCTCTCTCCAAGGGCTTAGAGAGGCTTCACTCCCAGGCAAGCAACCCCTCCCTTCCCACTGGAGCACTCAAAAGAATACAAAGGGAAGTGATTATTGCCTCCCTCTTTGCATTCTTTCCCTGTGCTTCAGGTGAAGGGAAGTGTCACTGCCTAGGAGTGAAGCCTTTCTAAGCACCTGGACAGAGAGAGAGAGAGATTGTCTGCTTTCTGCTTCTGCTCTCCCTCACAATGTTAAGTGAAGCTGTTTTTAAACCACTGAGAAAAGGGACATTGTTTTTTAAATGGATTTCATTTAGCATGATTTTTGGCATCCGCAGGGGTTCTCAGAACGGAACCCTCATGGATGCCAAGACTCAACCTGTATAAATTTTCTCATATACCATGGGGAATTTCCACATCACACTATAAGGTAGTATGATGTTAGTTGTCCCATAGTCCTCTAGTGAAATTCATAGATGAGCATGGATTTGAACTCAGATCTGCTTAGTCTACATCCAACTTCCTGGGTTTCACTAGTTTATTTGTGATAGAAGGGTGGTAGGATCAGTACAGAGTGTTGCACAAACATGCCTGATGCCAGTTCTCATTGTTATTTTCTGCAAGACCAAGACCTACAGCCCAGATCTCATTAGGGGTGCTGCCCTGAGCTGTGTGTTCCATCCTTGTGTGAAGGAGGCAGCAATATTCAAGGTGGCAGCTTGCTTTGTGGGTAAGTCAAGGAGCATCCCTCACTTCAGTGCTGAACATCAGCCCCCACCCGTTTCTCTAATCCAATAAGCAGTGTGACTGTTTCAAAGACGCCCCCTCTTTTTCACCTGGCAGATCCTCCCAAACTGCAGAGCACCCCTGAAAACCATCCTAATTGTTGGAGACTATTTTTGCTTGTTTGCATTTTGGCAAAAGTGTATTTTGGCTTAAAAAACATTAGGTCAGCATTTGGCTGTGCGAGAACTTGTGATATCTGGGTGACTGAACAGAGAAGTCCCTTTGATTCAACAGGTCTCTTGGTGCAGAAACTAGAACCCAGTGCCAGGAACAGGGGACCACTGGCTTCTCTACAAGAATAGTTTATACAAGTGGTTCCCAAACTGTGGGTCAGGACCCACTGCTTGGTTGTGACCTGAATTTTGGTGGGTTTTATGTAGGAACATAAAACGGGTCATTTCCCCTTAAGGGGAGTGACCTAGTAATGGATGCCCCGGCAGTGCCACAGTAAACCAAAAGTCACTGAAATGAAGCTTGGGGGAGACCCGCAGAGGGAGCTGCAGGCCTCTCGGACCCTCTCCAAGGCTGGCAGACCCCCTCAGGTACGCAAGCCTCTGGGTGCCTGCGGCACCACTACCACTGCGGCGCCACTGGGGCACATCCCCTCTCTCAGTCCCTGCCACTTACAAGCAGTTCTTGGACTCCCAGCGAGTTTGAGAACCGCTGAGCTATTTCCTCAAGCCCTGGGGCTATTCAAAAATCAGATACTGTAGTTACATATTACCCCACAAAGAGCCCAACTGCTGCAGTTTGCAAGCACGTGTAAATATAGGGAGATAAATGTTTCAGGGTCTTTTTCTGGTTATTATCCCTTATAAATAAATAGATTTTTCTTTCTAGACCTCTTTTTTTAAAGTCTGGTAAACCTAAGTGGGTCCTGATAGAGTATCGTTTAAAAAAGTGGGTCCTGATGCTTAAAAGATGCCCCTTGTTTATTGCCTCTCGGTACAGTACATGTGCCCCACAGGGAGAACACTGGTCTCAGCTCACAACCTCCTAAGGCAATGACTCTCAAACTACTAGCACCAGGACCTCCATTTTAGAATGAGAATCTATCAGGACCCACCGGAAATGATGTTCTGAAGTGACATCATCAAGCAGGAAAATCTTTCTTTCTTTCTTTCTTTTAATAAATGCAAATACAAACAAATTAAAAAGAATAAAGATATTACAAGTTGTGTGGCAAGTGTGGAGATCTCAAACTACATTTTTTTGTTCTACTACTACAAATCATACAAAAAAGTTAGTCATCACATCTTAAACAATCTACACTTATTTAAAATGTACATTTTCAAAAGAAAAAGAAAAATGAGAAAAACATAAAAGTTAAATCCCCTATCTACTCATCAAATCCATAGATTATTTGACCCATTCTCCCTTCAATGCGCAGGAAGTCCATGAATGGTTTCCAATTGTCCATAAAAGTTTTTACTGGCTTATCTTTAAGAAGTATTATAAGTTTATCCATTTCTGTCAAATTCAATACCTTTAGCCAGCGTTCTTCCACTACAGGTATCTCTGGAACTTTCCAGTATTTGGCATACGATATTCTTGCAGCAGTTGTCATCTATAAAAACATAGTTTCATAGTCTTTCTGAATTGAATCATCCAATATTCCCAACAAAATAGTGTCTTGTTTCATCTGTAAATTTACCTTAAATGTCAACTGCATTTGCTGGTGTATCAAAGTCCAATATATTTTTGCTTTTGTACAAGTCCACCACATATGGTAGAACATTCTTTCTTGTCTTGTACACTTCCAACATCTATTTGGTATATTAATACATTTTTGCCAGTTTACCTGGAGTCAGACACCATCTATACATCATTTTATAAAAGTTCTCTAAGATTTGCATTCAATAAGCAGGAAACGTTTTCACAGTCATAGGCTGCAATCCTACCTGTGCTTATCCAGGAGTAAGTCCCATTTACTGTGTTACATTCTAGCCTGTAAAAAGTACAAGTTTGTCACATTTCCCCAAATGGTAGCATCAAGTCTAATATAGTAAAAACAAAATATTGAAATGATATGGGGAGCCACCTGAAATTGGCTCTCGGTTCACCTAGTGGGTCCTGACCCACAGTTTGAGAAACACTGACCTGGGGAGATCTCTGGCAGTCCTAGGTGCTGTCTTGACAGTCCAAGAATCAACATTCTGTCCATTGTCGATGGCAACACCATGAAGGAAGTCCCAAAAGGCATCCCCTGAGCACTGAAGCTGTCCTTCAAGATGGGTCTCTCCAGAGGTCTCATGGCACTTTACAACCACTTCAGAGCACTCCCTCATAAGCTAATACTGATTCAGGTTGGTTTTCCAAGAGTAACTTCCTATTTATTCCACTGTCTCTCTAGGACACCTGGCTCATATTAATGGGAGCTTCCTAAGAGAAGAAGATTTTCCTGCCTACTTCATGTGTAAGTGAGGAGTGCAGCTTTGCCCTTTCATAAACTCCCTATATTTTTTAAGGATTTTGTGGTCCAAGTTCATCCAGGAAGGAGCAGGTTCATCACTGGTCTCTGATAATCTCATTACATGACTGTTTTAACTTCCAGAAGAAAAGGAACCCACTAGATTTTGGGCTCTCTGTTCACCAAGGAGGGAGGGTCCCCAAGGTAGCCTCCTTCTGACTCAGCTCCCTAGGTGGCAGAGAAAGCTATCATTTTTTCCCAGTTAATCCCAAACGGACCAATAGGAAGAATAGAGTGGACAGCAAGAGATCAAGGGCCGTCACTAACTGCTAGGCTTTGAGTCCTTTTAACCCTTCTCTTTCATCACAATTTACATTCAAATACACATTTTTTAGGGGGAGGGGAACAAAAACAGTGCACAATTATTGTGTACCTTGGTACCTGTTGATTTTGTTTTGCTTTTCTATTGACCTTATTTGGGGGGGGGGGTTGTTTAAACTTCATGATTTATTTATTGTATTTTGATATATTTTTAAGTTCATTGTAATTTGTTTTTTTCTGGAATTTTAATTTGTGATTGTGACCCACCCTGGACTTCCTGTTGTTCTGGAGAAGGGCAGGATATAAATCTATTGAAAAAATAAATAAAAATTACGTGAAGCTGTCTTTTTCTGCCCACTCATAAGGCACAGTTAGATAGAGAGGTCAAAAAGCAGAGAGGGCAGTGGTGGCTTGGGATGGACTGAGGAAGTTGGAAAGAAAAGAGGATTTCCCGTGCATGGAGATAGGCACAAACAAATAAGAGAACAAAACAGACTTTGTAGTTAAAAGAAGAAAAAGGTCCAGCAGGCATCTCTGATTGATTGGCCTTCTCTCTCACCCATTCAGGTCTTGAAAGCAGGGATGTCAATGAGGAAGGCAAAGTGGTTGGTGCTGCCACCAAGGCCATTTTACAGCGGGTCTTCATCAAGCACAGCAAAAAAGGCATCCAGGGCTTTATGTGCCACTGTGCCAGGCTGTGTTTGCCAACAGGAAAGCACCCACCAGAATACTACAAGGAAGATCTGGTGAGTACAATATGTGCTTTGAATTCGCAATCAGTCAAATACCTGCAGAATCATGACCATGGCTGATGTGGAAGTATAAACCAGATTTAGGCCCTGGAATTCAGCAGTGTCGGAATGAGTGTTCTGGTGTCACTAGGTGCTTTCTGTCTGTCACAGAAGGGAGCATATCACATATTAGCATAATACTTCATTAGCTCCTAAAGTCTTGACTGGAATTCAGACTCCTGAGACTTTAAATAAAAAATGCCCATCTAAACACCTGGCAGAGTGTGAAAATTGACATATTAATTAATTAAAAAATACAATTTTCAGATGAGCCCTGAAGCTAAATACTCTCTTAACAAAAGACAGAAGAAAAGAGGGAAGACCCTTTGATTCAGCAGCACAAGGAAGATTTTGACACAAATGATTTCGTGCAAGGAATTGTTGGCCTTGGTCTCCTCTGCTCACCCTTTTCCTTCTTCTCTTGATTTCTTTGCCTCTCTTTTGCACTGTCTCTCTGTCTGCCTCTGCCAAATTCCCTCCTGTTTCCCTTACTCTTTGCAAGATCATCCGCTCCCTAGTCTGATCATGGAAGAGGGTCACCTTGGGCAGTCATTCTCTGAACACCTTGGGTGCCATCTGTGCTGAGGTGGGGTGTGCTACTTCTGCTGAGAGGATCTCCTTGGCTGTGGTGCCCTACCTGTCAATTGCTCTCCCAATGGAAGCTCATCTGGTTTCTACCTTGTCTGATTGGGTACCAGGCAATAACCATTTTTATTTTGCAAGGTGCTTAACTGGGTTAGAATAGATGGTTTTAGTGCTGCCACTTTATCTGCTGTTTTTATCTTTGTGTTGCCTCACTGTTAGGAGGTAATTTGTTTTCTTATTAAATTTACTTTTAAACATTTCTATCCTGCCTTCCTTGCCTCTAAAAAGCAAACCAACAAAGAAAAAAATGAATTAAAAAGCAAAACAATATAGACAGTGTCGGTTGCCATTACTGAGTTAGGTGATCAGTGGCCGTGCACTGAGCAGGGGTTTGAAATAAGAGCCCAATCCTTAACCCTCCGAGCAATGGCACTGGGTGTCACCAATGTACTATAAGGCACATCTACATCACCCAGTGAAGAATGTCCATGAGCCCTGGGCCTCAGCGCCAAGTAGAGATGCCAGGGGTGTTGGCAACCTACAGTCTCGAAAGGCTATGGTATCGCGCACTGAATGGTGGTTCTGGAACAGCGTCTAGTGTGGCTGAAAAGGACGATTTGGGAGTGACAATCCCTTCCACACCAGGAGCAAGTGCAGTCTGTCCCTGGTCTGTCTCCCTGGCTGTGGGCCTTCCTTCTTTGCCTCTTTGCCTCAGTCTGTTGGCCAAGTGTCTCTTCAAACTGGGAAAGGCCATGCTGCACAGCCTGCCTCCAAGCGGGCCGCTCAGAGGCCAGGGTTTCCCACCTGTTGAGGTCCACTCCTAAGGCCTTCAGATCCCTCTTGCAGATGTCCTTGTATCGCAGCTGTGGTCTACCTGTAGGGCGCTTTCCCTGCAGGAGTTCTCCATAGAGGAGATCTTTTGGGATCCGGCCATCATCCATTCTCACGACATGACCGAGCCAATGCAGGCATCTCTCAGGACTGTGTTGTTTGGAACTTTGTCCTGCCAGGTGATGCCGAGGGTGCGCCGGAGTCAGCGCATGTGGAAAGCGTTCAGCTGCCTCTCCTGTTGTGAGCGAAGAGTGCACCCAAAGGTAAGTCACGACCCCAGGTGGTGGTGCAGGTTTTTGGGGAGGGGGAAGGCATTCCGGGGCGGGGTGCAGGAGTGACAGGCCCAGGGAGGGGTGGGACTGGTGAAGATTCTTTCCTCCATGTCAGGCTGCAAAGTGGCGGTTCAGCCAGCGCAGACTTGAGTAGCCCCATTGCGGGGCCTGTGCCCTGGCTTGCCCCTGCTCTTCAAGTTCCCTTCCAACTCTAACAGCATATGCTTCTTCCATTCTTCAAATGAATAAAATCATTCCTCATCTTTCCAGGAGCTCCCTGCTGGATCTCAATTGGATCCCTGCAAATGACACACGGAAGCTGACACCTGTGCCCAGCGGCAGTCTTCCGTCCCTTCTCTCCCTCCTGTAGTTCACCAGGTGAGCCGGCAGATTTTTCAAAGCACACTTGGAGCTTGATTGGCTCTTCTTGTTTCACAGACTGCTAAGCAGCACTGCTGCCACCTTTTTCTCTGGCTGTGCTCCTGGGCTTGTCTTAGGAGCACAAAGATCTCCCATTTCCTTTCTGATGGTCAGAGCAGAGCCCTTGACGAAGGCTGGGAAGGTCCGTGGATGTTCAGAAGCAAGAGTTGGCTAAACCCCTAAAAGAGACAAAGGGCACAATCCTAACCGTGCCTTGGGCCACAAGTTTATTGCGCCGGCCCGGGAGGGTCGCTAATGTGCCAGAAGCCACAAGGAGATGCGCCAACACATGGAGGCTGAATCCAGCCTCTGTGGCGGCTTCCCTGCTGAGTCTTGCGATGGCCTGGGTGGGCCGATGCAAGAGTGAAAGGTAGGCGTGGGGGAGGCAGTGGGCGTCAGGGAGGAGGCAGGACAGAGGCATTCCTGGGTGGGGTGTGGGTGAGCAGTGGACAGCCCCGGGGGTGGGTGGGGGTGGGCGGGCAGAGAGAGATAGTTGGGCTGGGATCCGGCAGTTATGCCAGATCCCAACCCCTGTTCCCAGGGAGAACGGAGCAGTTTGAAGCCACTGCGCTCTCCTTGGATTTGTGCCACCTCCAGAGGTGGTACAAATTCAAGGAGACCCATACTGGCCAGCAGCTGTTACCCAGGGGTAAAGTGAGAGACAAGGGCAAGGATGGGAGAGTGGAGGCAAATGTAGGGGTAGGAGCTAATAAATAGGCCAGGCCTGAGTAGATCTGGGATGGGATGGGCACATTGGTGTGGGTTCCGTCCCCCTTCTTGAGTTTTCAGCCTCTCTGGTCCTCTTTCTTGCAGATCCCCCTGTCGTCATGCTGTCGGTGCGGCCGCAAACGGTCGCCGAGGGTGGCAAAGTGAGCTTTCTCTGCACAGCCACCTCCAACCCGGAGCTGACAGGCGACAGGTAAAAAGGCCAACAGACTCCAACCTCCCAGAGATCACACAGCAATAGTGATGTTGCTGCGATGCCCTCTACTGGCAGCTTTGGGGATTACAATGAGCCGGGCTCGTCTGATGCCAGTGCATGCCTTCGCAGGTGGGCCAAAGGAGGTGTGCCCATTCCGGAGGCCAACGGGGACAGCGATGAGGCGATAGTCAATCAATCGTTTTTCATGGAGCCCGTGTCGTGCGAGGGTTCGAATGCCGTCGGCAGCACACTGGTGGATGTGCATTGTAAGTGAAGGAGGCAGGTTGGGTCTGTGTATCCTGGGATAGGTGGGAACACTTTGGAAGAGGAGGATGGACAAGGAGATGATGAGGGTGACCTTGGTGCCAGATTGGTGCCAGATACTGAGTGTGGGCAGGTCAGATGTGGGGCTCCCCCCACCAGGATCTTCTCTCCTGTAACCCCACTTGCCGTTCCAGCAGGTAGACCTCAAAGGCCTCCCACCTGCGACCATCATCGTGGTAAAAATTAGGCATTTGTGCCATATTTTTGACACATTCACAGCTGAGTTTGCACCCAATTAGAGCGAGGTGACTAATATATCCATTACCTTTGCATCAATTTGCATATGAGTAAAAATAACCATTTCTGAAGCAAGAAAGCATGCTTAATTTGTTTTTTTATATTATGCACACGGATCAAGACCCTTAATTGACTATAAAGCTCCCCCCAATTAATTTTATAAGTACTTGTATGAAGCAGCACAGGCAGATGTGTATCTACATACAAATTTTTTGAAAACAAACTATTTAATACATGCATAAACACACGTTCATTCACACTATTGAAGACAACAGTGTATAAAACTGCAGATTTTAAGAAGAATGTTTAATGAACTGCTTGTCAACCAAAAAGCCATTCACAAAGAAGGCAAGCGCTGTCTTTAAAAGAAAAAAAAGAAAATCCACTCCTGGGACCTTCTGCATGGAAAGCAGGTCTCTACTACTGAGCGATGGGCCCCCCTAACCCCTGTTTTCCTCTTTTTTCCTGCAGTTGGAGCCCGCCTTATCTCCCAGCCCAAGCCCCTGACTGTAGGTGTTGGTTCTGATGCCTCTTTCACCTGTACCTGGGCGGGGAGTCCACCTCTCACCCTAGCCTGGACCAAGAAGGAGTTCAGGTTCCCAAGTTGTGTGTAATTTACCAAACACAAATCTGGGAACACCAACCTCTACCCCCTCCTGTTGTCTCGTAGCACAGTGGGCCAGGTGGTAGACCATGGTGGTAGTAAGAGAGATATAGAACCTTTGCTTTATTCTGACTGTCTGCCAAGGTCAACGGGGGGCACCCCTTTCTGCCTTCCTCCCCACCTGAACTGAGCCTGTGAACACACAGGACACAGTTTTGGTTGTGGCACCAGGAGACCCACCCACTTTGAATCCTCAGAAAAATTGTGAAGCCCTTCTGTCCAAACAGGCCTTCAGTTTAGGATGTTCTGTTCCCTGGTTAGATAACTGAGGCCGGGTATCCTTTTTTGGGCTGGAAAAAGAGCACTGATCCCTTCATTTCAGTAAATAAATCTGAATTCACTTGTACCCACAGGTGTCGAGCAATGGAAACGCGCTACACCTCAAGGCTGTGACGCAGGAAGATGCCGGCATGTACGTCTGCAAAACCATCGTGCCACGCATTGGAGTGGCTGAGAAGGCACTAGCTGTGAATGGTGAGGGGTCTTGGAACCAGGTCATGCACAGCAACCTATTGCAGTGAGCCTGGCGGAAATCTGACCAGACCTGATTGCATCCGTCATTTTTGTCTTTTCCTCAGGGCCGCCCATTATCGGCGCGGAACCAAGCCTGCAGACTGCACTGGGGGCCAAGGCACGGCTGGAGTGTTTGGTGGGGAGCGTCCCACCCCCCGACAGGATTGTAAGTGCTTGACTCGCCTTTGCCCTCCACCCTCATGCCTTAACCAGGCCTGAATGTACCAGATGGTCCTCCTTATCCATGGAGTTGTCTCAACATGGATTGCAAGCCCACACTGGAGCAGCAACTGTTGCCCTGCACATGCCTGATCTCATCTGGTCTCGGAAGCTAAGCAGGGTCAGGCCTGGTTAGTACTTGGACGGGAGACCGCTTGGGAATACCGGGTGCTGTAGGCTTCTACCATAGTCTTTCGAGACTGAAGGTTGCCAACCACTGGAGGACCTCAGAGGACCTCCCAGGCATGACTGGAAGTCGTGTCTAGGAGATCTTCTGAGTTCAGCCGGAGCCTTTGGAGAGGCACTTCCAGGTTTTCACAAAATGTCTTTCTGAAGACTCTGGCTGACCTTCTGAGGTGCAAGGAGGTAGCCTGCAGTGTCCCTGCACCTCATAAAGCCTCCTGGAGACCTTCTGGAGTCCTGAAGGCACCCCTGGTTTTCAACCAAAGCTGGAAGTGCTTTTCAAAGACCTTCTGAGGCCTGGGCAGGCTGTGTACAACCTCCCCTCACCTCAGAAGGCCAGCCCCAGTCTTTGGAAAGGCAGTAGGGTATGTCATATGCAAAAGAAACCAGATATTATTTGTGAAGTTGGATGAAAAGGTGGAATGCATGTGTGCCAAAGTAGTTAGAATGTACAGATAATGAACCCATGATTTTAAACGCACACTGCTTAGTTCAGGGTTCTTAACCCTTTTACTATTACAGACCCCCCACCCCCCATAGATTGCCCAGTGTGTCCCCATACCTTCTTCACTAGTCTGTAGGAATCAGCATCATCACCAGTCCTATTAGGTACCACTATTTTGTCAGCAGCGGGGTTCTACTTTACATATGGATAGCAAGGATCAGAATGCCTCAATCTGCATTGACAGTGGTGATACTTAATAATCTGATCCATATAAATAATGGTAATAGTTAATCACCTAATCTAACAACAATTTTTTTTAATTGTTCAGAGATTGAATCAGGCCTACTCAGAAGTAAGTCCTATTTTGTTCAATGGGGCTTACTCTCAGGAAAGTGTGGTTAGGATTGCAGCCTGAGTCCCATACCTCCCTCATTGGGTTCTGGTACCTCCAAAGGGTATGGATAACCTTGGTTAAGAATCCCTAGTTTAGATTTTCCCACAAAACCTTGGAAGGTTCTGAATGGCCAATCGTCCCCGTAGCGTCTAGAGTCGATCCTTGGGCTTGGTACCCATCGGGCACGAGGCTAACCAGGTGTACTCAGAAGTAAGTCCTATTTTGTTCACTGGGGCTTACTCTCAGGAAAGTGTGGTTAGCATTGCAGCCATCATCTTCTACCTGTCCAGGCTTCTGATTTGCCCTCCTGTCTCTTTGCAACAGGCCTGGTCGTGGGGTGAATGGGTGCTGGATGCTGGCTCGCTAGATCGGTTCACGGTGGACACCATGGTGACCGACCAAGGGGTGCTCTCTGCTCTGCTGATCGACCCAACGCATGACAGCGACTTCACCTTGGCCTACAACTGTACTGCATGGAATCGCTTTGGCGCACGTTCCGCTACCGTCAGCTTATGCCGCCAAGGTAAGATTCCCCATCCCCCTCTACTAATTTCACCAGGAACAAGCTTCATGGTGAACTCACTGGGGCCCCGCCAGATCTCCTGTTTTCAAAGCAGAGAGATCCAAGTGCAGAGCCCAGCAGAGCAGTGAAACTCACCTTAGCAAGCCACTGTCTCTCTGTACAGCATACTTTGGCAGGGATTGTTGGGAGAAGAAAAGGGGATAATCTCCAGCTTGAGACTGAGGTCCTGGAGGAGGAGGGCAGAATACTGATGTGACACAACATGACCTTGACTTTCATCCCCCCTTGGGCAGTGGTTCCCAAACCTTTCCAACTAGCAGTTCCCTTGACCTACTGGGCCATTGGCCACAGCTCCCCATTAGGGCTACAATCCTATAGTGTATAGGGTGGCAGATTTTCACCAGGATTCTGCATCTCCCCTGGCTGGATTCCATGGCTTCCCAGGGAGCCTCAGTTTGGGAATCACTGCACTTGACGTTCATGACTTTGCTCTTTCAGCTGTGTTCAGCCTGGGCTGATGCAAGCCTCTGGGGTGGGCGGGAAGGAAGGTGGGGAGGGAGGCATTCCTGGGTGGGGGGAGGGCGGGCGGTGGGCAGGTGGGGAGCGGGAGGCGGGGCTGGGAAGTTTCCTCTTGCCTCTGGCTGGGCCGCCTTGGGCCCCTGTCCTATGCTGGATACAACGCAAGCCTCTTGGCTTGCCTGTTCCAGCGCAGGGTAGGATTGCAACCAAAAAAGTTATGTTTTTTTGCTGGCCAAAATAAATTTTCAAGCTAAGTCTGTGCTTTGACACCCGTCCATTTTTGACTTGCATTCGTGCTCTGGTCCCCAACCAGAAGAAAGCACAAGGTATCATTTAAGATGGCATGAAATCAAATGCCAGTAATTAAAGGCATGAATTCTCCCCGCAGAGGTCTTGTCCGTCCTGATCATGGGGGGCTTAGCTGCCTCCGGGGTTGCTGTTCTCCTGCTCCTGGTGGTTGTCATCTCTTTCTGCTACCGACGGAAGCGCTGTGGGAAAGGTGAGGTGTCATTCTCAGAAGCTAAGCAGGGTCAGGCCTGGCTAATCCTTGGATGGGAGACCGCTTGGGAATACTGGGTGCTGCAGGCTTCTACCATAGTCTTTCGAGAATGAAGGTTGCCAACCAACCGTTCTCAGCCCTCCCAGGAATTACGTGGGGCCTTGTGCCCCTGAGCTGCAGCCCACGTCACCAATCCTTGAGTGACCTTTGGGGAGAAAGTTGGGGTACAAAATCAAATGATCTGTTTGCTGCCAGCCTATAGTTAAGGCTGCATTGTCAGAATGCTGGATAGAGGCAGGGTTATTCCCTCTTCCTCTGAGCTCCTCTGGTCTGTGGACTTGGTTAGGCCCACTGAATATCCCCACCTGGTCTTCAAAGCCTCTCCCCCTCCTTTTCCATTGGCCTGACATCTCCCTGCTACGGACGGTGGCTCCAGACGCAACCATTTGAGCTGTTTTCCTGGGGTCCCGCAGACACTTGCCCCTGCACAGTTTCTTGGGAAAACAAGTGGGTGGAATGGTGCCACCAGTGGAGCTTGCGAACAGCAGATATATGGGCCTGCTCTTCTCCCAGCTAGCTGCCCAAGGGGATATGGATCCACCCATGCCTCCATTGAATAATGCTACCCAATCTACATAGGGATAGATCAAAGAAGGGCTTCAGTGCATCTTGCCACTTCCTGGTGTTTTCACATGCCCATCCCAGAGCTCTCCAAGATCTGGAATGTGCGCAGATGTCATTGCTTAAATCCCCTGGAGTGAAATCCTGTAGAAGACCAAGTTTTCAGCTCACACCTCTGTCTGTCCATAAATCCTGCAGCCAAGCGGGGGCGCAGCTCTCCAAAGCAGATATCCTTGTGCAGATCACCACGAGCGAGAGCAGCCCAAGCCGGACGAGTGAGACAGAGGGTGATGGCAAGGAGCCCATGGTGACGGGGAGCCAAGAACTGAAGGTGAGCTCAACTGGGAGTGTGGGAGGCTCACAGTAGATCCACCCAAACTGAGGCTCTAAGTCAGTGTGGTCCAGCAAAGATGTGTACAGTAATGTACACTTTGAACCCCCAGAGATGTGTGGCCTTACTGGGTGATGCCAAAAGGTCCTTCTCTTTCCACAAGTGCCAACCAGATGAATCGACATGCTCAAAAGCAGGGTGTGATGGTGACATTTATTCATTGATTTAAGACATGTATACCCTGCCTTCCCAGTGTTTTTAGAACACGAACATCATCCCTGGCATCTTTTCCTCAGCAGGTGGTACCTGCTGGCATCCTGCCTTTGAAACAGAAAAGTTCTGTTCTCCACTAATAGTTAGGATAGCAGATTTGTGGGCAGTGGGTCTAATGCTCTCTTAATGCTGTCTAACCTAGTGCCCACCACACCTGATGGCAAAGAGGCCTACCTGTGAACTTCTCCATAATTGGTCCATTCTTTTCATTCTTTCCTAAAGCAGCTATGGGAGGTGAACCTGGGGTTCCCTTGTTGTAGTCCAATGCTCTAACCATTGTACCACACTGTGAATCGGCCCTCCAAATAATTTGGTGGTACCTTAACCTTGCTTCATTGGCATTTCTGTCTTTGTCCTCCCCAGGATTCCACCAATGGCTACTACAAGGTCCGCGCCCATGAGGAGCAATGTTTAGGAAGCAGCTTCTCTGAGTACACGCAAACCACCCGACCTTTGTTTGGGGCATCTTCTCTCTACCCTTCCGCTGGGCCGGTCC
The DNA here is from genome assembly GCF_035046505.1 of Tiliqua scincoides. Lineage (NCBI taxonomy): Eukaryota > Metazoa > Chordata > Lepidosauria > Squamata > Scincidae > Tiliqua > Tiliqua scincoides. The sequence goes on along the minus strand of NC_089830.1, from coordinate 14,497,560 downwards.
AGCCCAAGTTGAATGAGTATGCCCACCGGTACACCCTGGGTACACCAGGCTCTCCTGCAGCCTATGACCCACACGAGCGACTTTTCCCTCAGGAAAGCTTGTACAGCGGGACGGCCTACCTCACAGCCCCCTACAGCCGGGCTTTCACCAGCTACGTCAAGACGAGAAGGCTGAGAGCGGGTATGAGCAGTCGGACCAGGCCAGTAAGACCTCGGGCTGCTCCCGCTTCTCTTATACCTCCCTGTCCCAGCAGTCCGACTATGGGCGCCCTGCCCACCAACGCATGCAGACCCACGTATGACTCGTGCCTGACCCCTGCCAACCTCCGGTCGTCTTCAGAAGGGAGAGAACAGGGAGCGGACACTTCATGTGGCTAATGGACTCCAAAACAGCCAGATAGACTCGGTGCCGAAGACCTGGGCTGAGACATGCCATTCTCATCCTCCGGGGAAGATGGCTGCCAGGCTAGCTTAGCAACGCAGAGTTGCTGTCAAGATGGCCAATAGCCTGCTTGTAAGTCATCTTCATCTGTAGCCAGGTCCATCTCTCTTGGGGAGCGTGAGAGGAAACTGTTTTTAGCCACCTCCACGTCAGGACGTGAAAGTGGATTTTGGACAGCCAAAGGCACATCTCTGCTGAAACTGGAAACAGGTTTTCATGGCTTATTAAGAAGTCTTGGTCTAGGTCTGACTTCAAAATGGTGGACGTGGCTGCCAGGCCAAGAGCGCTAGTGGAAGCAGCCAGCAGCTCAGCACTTTCAAAATGGTGCTAGGACACGGAGTCGGCAATGGGACTACAGGACTCTCTCGCTCTTTGCTCACTGATAGACTTGCCCAGAAAGGAAAGACTCCAGACTCTGCTCCAGACGCATGATCTTGGGAAATCTCTAAGCATGGGTGCTAGGCTTTCCTGATACCCACAAAACCCTCTCTTCCCCCTCCCCCCTGCATCCCATTTGTCTCACCACTGCTCCCTCTCCAATTTCCTGATACCCACAAACCCCTCTCTTGCCCCTTCCCCCTGCATCCCGTTTGTCTCTCCACTGCTCCCTCTCCAATTTCCTGATACCCACAAACCCCTCTCTTCCCCCTCCCCACTGCATCTCATTTGTCAAAATTTATCAATCAATCAATCAATCAATCAATCAATCAAATCCTTTATTGCTTAACCATAGGTCATTACATTTGGAAAGAAAAATAAAATATATAAAATGTATATATACTTTAGTATAATAGTGCCATACAGTAAAACTCAGTTATTAACAAATTGAATAAAACACGATCTTATCTTTTTAGCCGCAAGGGCAAAATGTGCCACAGCAAAAGTAACATTTGATTGTAAATCCTCAAGTAGATAATAAACTAATTGTTCAGGGGAATAACCACACAGGGATTTTACTATTGGTTCCAAAAAACGGCTTCTCGGATTCCCATATAAGGGGCAAATCAGTAAATAATGTAACACATCTTCAACTTGCCCACATCCATAAACACAAAGGCGCTTTGCTATAGGAATTTTTTTATATGTACCCTCTAAATATGCTGAAGGCATTTGTTGAAATCTCAGTTCAGTAAAAGCTCTTCTTAACTGTGGGTAAGTCAGAGTCTCAAAATAAATGGACATCATATGCTGGATGTTAATATGGGGATACCAGCTCGAATATCGAGATTCCCATAAAGAAACTTTGTCTTGGTAAGTTTCCCAGTCATAAATCCATTCCCTGAGCTCTTTAGGACTCAGGCACAGAAACTTGTCATACTCCAGGTTAAAATACTTTAACTTAAAAAAAACATGATTGACCCATCCTCCAATAAGCATCTGTTCGTTCCAGCATTCTTTTGCTAGAGCTGACTCTTCCATAGCATTGATCCTTCTCCAAAATCGGAAGTAAGCAAGGTCCATTCTAATGGCTAAAGATGGCAGTCCTAGCTCTGCTCTAATATGAACCGCAGGAGTGCCTGGAGACAGTCCTAATATTTGTCTCAAAAATTTATTTTGTAAGACTTCTAACTTTCCCTTAAATGAGTCTCCCCACAACTCTGCCCCATATAACATATGAGGTAAGATCTTTGCTTCATGAACTTTAATCAGTGGGGGAATTAACTGTCCGCCTCTAGCATAAAAATTTTTTTTTAACAAACCCATCTGTCTGGCACTGGAGATTAAAATCATCTCACTATGTTGTTTCCAGGTCAGACTCTTTGAAAATTGTATGCCAAGATATTTAAATGAATTTACCTGTTCTATAACATGCCCAGCAAGCTTCCATTTATGATTGACAGAGCCCTTCCCAAAAATCATGATCTTAGTTTTAGAGTAATTTATTTTTAAATGCTCTTCCTTGCAAAGTTGACCAAATCTATACAACATCCTCTTAAGTCCAATTTGATTCTGAGACATCATAACTAAATCATCTGCATACAGCAGAATAGAAATCTTCCTATCTCCTATAGAAGGAGGAAAAAAAGATAGAGAGGACATTTGTGGGATCAAATTATTTACATAAAAGTTAAATAAAAAAGGAGCTAATATACAGCCCTGTTTAACCCCCCTATTGACCTGGATCTTTTTGGTCAAATAACCTAAATTGCCTAATCGCACTTGAAGTGTATTTTGGCTGTGTAATATCTCAATAAGCCACAATAGGTGTTTATCTATATTGGATAATTTGGTCCACAGCCTCTCTCTATCAATTAAATCAAAAGCTGATGTAAAATCCACAAAGGCCAAATAAAGAGATCTTTTAGCATGCTTGGTGTATTTACATATAATATGATGTAATATAAATGCTTGATCAATAGTACTCCTGCCTTTTCTAAATCCAGCCTGTTCATGATGAATAATAGCCTGGGTGTTATCCCACTCTATAAGTTTATTCAATAAAACTCTGGCATATAATTTCGCTGCCACATTGATTAAACTGATAGGCCTATAGTTTGAGGGTTCCTTAGGATCACCCTTTTTATATCTAGGTATCACTATGCTATTTAACCATTCGGAAGGCACTCTACCGGAGTGATTAATCCACGTGAAAAGATTGGCAAAAATAGGGGACCACCAATGCAGGTCCATCTTAAAGATCTCCGCTGGTATCATATCATCACCTGGCGCCTTACCTGTCCTCATAATCTCAATCAATTGTACAGTTTCATTACATGAGACCGGAGGCCATTCAGAGCAGTTAGGTATATCTACTGATGGTAAGGGAAAGTCTATCTCACTCCCAAAGATATAACTAAAGTGAGAAATCCAGGTTACAGGTGAGATAGAATTTACAATTCCTCTGGTTTGATGTAAAAAACCTCTATTAATTAAACTCCAGAATTGAATTTGATTTTTTTCTTTCGTTGCAGCTTCCAGGGCCTTCCAATTTGCTACATAAAAGCCTTTCTTTTTTATTTTGGAGAAGTCGTTTATACGCCTTGTGAGTAGTCAAATAACATTCCATAGCTTCTTTATTGGCAGCGACTTTTGCATATCTCAGTGTTCTAGTTAACTGCTTTTTATGCATAATACATTCTTTATCATACCATGAATCATTGCCCTTCTTCGACTTCTTTTGAAAGGGAGCCGATACTACGGGTCTAAGAGCCATAATAATTTGCTGGTAAGTCCCACCTATATCAGAGTGGGACTGTATCACCTGCCTTCTTTTCACTAGTAATTGTTCAGAGTACAACAAGGCTCTAGCACTTGTATCAATCTCCAATGACCATTTTAATCTTCTAACTCCTTGTTCCAAACCTTGCAATGTAGTATTCGTCAACACCCTTGTATGAACTGAATTACAGTTAAAGGACATCATAAGTGGAAGATGATCACTGTCCGCTCTATCTCCTATTGCCATACAGTTTATCCATCCAAACAGAACATTTGAACAAAAAATATAGTCTATTACACTTGCCCCTTTCTCCCTAAGGAATGTATAGTATCCTTTGGAGCTATCCAGATTGGAACCATTTAAACAAATGAGCTGGAATTGGAATATTAACTTCATTAGAGAGCGAACATAATTATTGATCATTTTATCACAAGACACTCTAAATGGACAATGACTCACTTCTGACTCAATACCAAAAGCCAACTCCATTTTGAGACTGTCACCGATTCTGGCGTTGAAATCCCCACAGATCATAAAGAGGATATTAGGATATTCAACAGTTAATGTGTCAAGTAAACCCCCAAAAGGATCCCAAATGACAATTGCTGAGTTCACAATTCTCGGGGGAATATATACATTTATACAAATCCAAGAACTCCTTCTGCATCCCTTAATCAGTATAACTTGCCAATAATTAGAAGACAAACAGGTGAGTTCTGTGCCTTCCAGGCCTGTGGTAGCTGCAATAAAAAGGGCCAAATCTCCACTCCCTCTTCTTTGAAAAGAAACTTTGACCGCAGGCATATGCCATACATTACAACCCTGCAAAAAAGGGCTTTCAGAATCTGTAAGCCATGTTTCTTGGAGACATATAATTTCAAAGGATAACAGATACTGAGTAATATCTGGGTCAATTAACTTATTTTGCCAACCAGCAATGTTCCAGGATAAAAGATTTATAGACTGAGTATGAGGCCTTCACTATTCTGGTCAATCCCTATCATAAAATGGGGCGCGCTGAACCGTTTGATAGTTATAATAACCCAAGGGTTTAAAATTCTCAGGCAATGGTTCCTCAATTCTGCATGATTTACTTTTGCAGAATAACTTATCTGAGACCTGTTTAAGGGCTATATTATTTGGAAAGGTCACAAAGGAGGGACAAGGCTCCGGTCCCCTAATTCGTCTGATTAAGTCCTTAGCTGTCCCGCTATGTTTTCCAAAGTCATTTCTGGACTTAAACTGAGAAGTTGATTTATTTTTCCCTTGCCATGAGGCATATTTAGCTACAAACCTTCCCTTTTTTTCCCTTCTAGGGGGCTGAAAATTTCTATCAAATTTATCATTCAGACCCCATTTAAAAGATATTTCCATAAACTCAAATTTATAGAGTAGTCCCCAGAAATGGTGTGCATGTTCCAGATTGCTAAAAATTAACAGAATTCTTCCCCATTTTATATCAGGATTATTTAGATATCGACAAATACCAAAAAAAAAAAAAAGACTCTTTTGCATTCCAATCCTCACCCAGGATCTTCTTTATGGTCTGTTCAACTTCTCTGGCAGACCTCCATGTATTAGTTGGACGACCCAGGGGCCAATTATTTATAGTAATGTAATAACCATTAGAATTTGGATCAGCCTCCAAGGTAGAGGAATATTCCATTGCTCTACAAGGAAGGATCAAACCTTTAGAATAAAGTTGAGAAGACGGTGCAGGAATCCTATCTGTAGCAGAAGCAATGGGACTAATATTATTTTCTTCATCATGCCAATCATCGATAACTATGAGGTCATTATTAGAAAAGGTCAAATTTGATCTTAATTCTTCTATACTTGAGTCCTGATTATACTTGAGTCCAACCTGACAAGGTTGGAAATCAGAGGAAGGTTGCAAATTATCTTGTGCATCATTCAGCTGACAATCGTGACTTCTTGGGATCATAACTTGTTTCTCCATTCGGCTAGATCTTTCATTGACATCTCTAACTCCAATTGTTGTTACATCCACTGTCTGCTGATCTCCAATGGGTTTAAGAGGATCAATAGTTGGAGCTGCTCTTAAAATTCCATCACTTATTAAATTTACATTGAGTTGTAATAAAGCTTTCATTCCCATAATTTCTTGATGTATCATACTTAACTTCTCAAATATTGCCTTAGTCGTTATAGCCATATGGAAACATCGATCACGCATCTGAGAGCAGAAAAAACTAGAGTGTCCATCATTAGCACCAGTAAGATTACGGGAAAAAACTTCGTCCGGAGTATCTTGTATAGTCATTTTGGGGTCTTCTGAAATATTATAAGATCCCACAACAGGCCACGTAAGCTTCTGAAATAAATTAGGATTCAAAGACCAATTTCCAGTATCAAGTGAAATATCAAGTGAAGTATCAAGCCCCTCATTTACTAAGTCCATGTCATAGTTTTCTCTAACACATAGGGTTTGTAAAACAGGCTATTATCTGCAGGGTCACTATGCACATTCCTAATTGGAGAAGTGGCTGTATCGACATTTAGAGTTTCATTTAAAAAAGACTTTTCATGAGTAGAACCTACTTTAGAAGAAACACAAAAATCATCCGTTAGCCTTTGAATACACTTGGACTTATTCCCTTGTGTGGGAGAACGAGCACTCTGTGCCCTAGTAACCACCATCTTGAAAGTTGGAATTAAAGCACTTGTGTAAATAAAACGGAAACTGTAAAAACAGAACCGGCTACTCTTGTTTGGAGAGCTGTTTTCCTTTCACTTCAAGTTAATTTTAAACATACAATTCTGCATTCCAGCAAAATCAGTTTTTATACGTAGCAATGTTGTTAAAAGCTACTAGCAATGGCTTTCCCTTCAAGATGGCTGCTGTAGCAAATCTTTATCTTGTTTGACAAATTAGGGCTGATAATGTCTAATTAAATGCAATTGATGTGCATTCCAAAGAGCCGACTCTCCGCCAAAATATAAAATATCTTTTCTTATCAAATCCTAGGACAGAAGGCACTAAAAACTTGAAAAATAACCTTGTGGAGACGGAGCTCTCCCAAAGGCAGCTACTTCCTCCAGCCACCTGGTCCCCCTACCAACCCGTTTGTCTCACCACTGCTCCCTCTTCAATTTCCTGATAACCACAAACCCCTCTCTTTCTTCTCCACTCTCTTACCCCTCCACTTCCCCTCTCTTCCCCCTCCACTGGAGAGGATACTCCAACTTCGCCATATGGTGTCGGCACAACACGGGAAGCAGCAGTTACCAGTTATAAGTCTTCCCTTGATTGCCGTAGAGCGTGACGCCAGGGGCTGTTTCCGACGGTGGAAGAGATAATTGCATCTCGCTGGGCAGTCCCCAGCCAGTAAGGTGTTGCCTCGCCACGGTCCGTTAACCTCACGGGGTGCGTGGGGTTTAGGGTGAAAACCGACAAGCGGATCGACAACTCTGCACCATGCAACAGAAAACAGAAAACTACTGCCCTAAAGCTGGGCACCTGGAATGTAAGGACAATGAAACCTGGCTTCTCTGATGACCTGCAAGTAATAGACGATGCATGCAATACAGCTGTCATCGATAAGGAGCTGAGCAGACTGCAGATGGACATCGTCGCCCTTCAAGAGACTAGGCTGCCAGATTCCAGATCTGTCAAGGAGAGAAATTTATCATTTTTCTGGCAGGGAAAACCACCAAACAAAACCAGGGAACATGGTGTTGGCTTTGCGGTCAGAAATACCCTGCTGAAATCCATCATCCCACCTACTGTGGGAAGTGAAAGAATTTTGTCCCTGCAGCTCCAGTTATCAGCAGGACCTGTCACTCTCACCGACTGTTGTCTCCAGCAGAAGCCAAAGACAAATTCTATGTTGATCTGGCCACCACTATCAAGAAGATCACCGTAAAAGAGCCATTGTTCATCCTCGGCGATTTCAATGCTAGCGTTGGTGCTGATAACAGTTCGTGGCCCACTTGCTTAGGTCAGTTCGGCACTGGGAAGATGAACAAAAATGGCCAACGCCTGCTAGAGTTTTGCTGTCATCATGGTCTCTGTGTCAGCAACACGTTCTTCAACACGAAGCCCCAACATGGAGTCTCTTGGAGACACCCAAGATCAAAGCACTGGCACCAGCTCGACCTGATTCTCACCAGACGCTCCAGCCTTCCCAGCATCAAGATCACACGCAGCTATCAGGGTGCTGCCTGCGACACCGACCACTCCCTGGTGTGCAGCAGAGTGAAACTGCAAACAAAGTGACTGTACCACACGAAAAAGGAAGGAAGACCTCGCATTGATTCCAGCAAGACCCGGGATCAGAGAAAAGTGGAGGAATTTGCACAAGCGCTTGAGGAATCTCTTCCAGGCCCGGTCGATGCAAACGCATCCAACAGATGGGAACATTTCAAGAATGCCGTTTACAACAACGCCTTGTCCATATTTGGCAAGAAGACCAACAAGACGGCAGACTGGTTTGAAGCCCACTCTGAGGAGTGGACACCAGTCATTGAGGAAAAGAGGAGAGCTCAAGCAGCATACAAGGCCTGTCCCAGTGAGCACAACCTGCAGGTCCTCCGAGTTGCTCGCAGCAAAGTCCAGCAGATTGCCAGGAGATGTGCTAACGACTACTGGCTCCAGCTCTGCTCCCAGATACAGATAGCAGCTGACACGGGCAACATCAAGGGGATGTATGACAGTATCAAGCAGGCCCTGGGTCCAACGCAGAAGAAAATTGCCCCTCTGAAGTCTGCTACAGGCGAGGTCATCCAGGATCGGACGCAGCAGATGGAACGCTGGGTGCAGCACTACTCTGAGCTATATTCCAGAGAAAATGTAGTCACCGAAGAAGCAGTGAACAACATTGAGTGCCTGCCTGTGCTGGAGGAGCTTGACAGTGAACCAACCCTAGAAGAACTTCACGTGGCCCTGGACTCCCTTGCCTTTGGCAAGGCACCTGGAAAAGACAGCATCCCTGCTGAAGTCCTCAAGTGCTGCAAAGAGATCATCGTCACTGAGCTGCATGAAATCCTCTGTCTCTGCTGGAGAGAAGGTGGAGTACCTCAAGACATGAGGGATGCAAACATCATCACGCTGTACAAGAACAAAGGCGACAGGGGTGACTGCAACAACTACCGTGGCATCTCTCTCCTTAGCATTGTAGGAAAGCTGTTTGCCCGAGTTGCACTAAAGAGGCTCCAGGTACTTGCAGAGAGCGTCTATCCAGAATCACAGTGCGGATTCCGATCCAACAGGTCCACCACTGATATGGTATTCTCCCTTAGACAACTGCTGGAGAAATGCAGGGAACAATGACAGCCACTCTTTATAGCCTTCAGAGATCTCACGAAGGCCTTCGACCTGGTCAGCAGGGATGGCCGCTTCAAGATTCTCCCCAAGATTGGATGTCCACCCAGGCTCCTCAGCATCATCAGATCCTTCCACAAGGAAGTGAAGGGCACTGTTGTCTTCGATGGCTCCTCATCAGACCCCTTTGACATCCGAAGCGGCGTGAAGCAGGGCTGTGTTCTTGCACCAACCTTGTTTGGGATTTTCTTCGCTGTTTTGCTGAAGCATGCCTTTGGAACTGCAACAGAAGGCATCTATCTCTGGATCAGATCAGATGGAAAGCTCTTCAACCTCTCCAGGCTAAGAGCAAAGTCCAAAGTCCAGCTGAAATGTCTGCATGACTTCCTCTTTGCCAATGATGCAGCTGTCATTACCCACTCTGCCAAAGATCTCCAGCAGCTCATGGATCGTTTTAGCAAGGCCTGCCAAGATTTTGGACTGACAATCAGCCTGAAGAAAACACAGGCCATGGTTCAGGATGTGGACTCACCTCCCTGCATTACAATCTCTGCGCATGAACTGGAGGTTGTCCATGACTTTGTGTACCTTGGCTCAACGATCTCCGACACTCTTTCTCTTGATACCGAGCTAAACAAACGCATCGGTAAAGCAGCTACCACGTTTTCCAGACTCACAAAGAGAGTCTGGTCCAACAAGAAGCTGATGGAACATACCAAGATCCAGGTCTACAGAGCTTGCATCCTGAGTACACTTCTGTACTGCAGCAAGTCATGGACTCTTCGCTCACAACAGGAGAGGAAACTGAACGCTTTCCACATGTGCTGCCTCCAACGCTTTCTCGGCATCACCTGGCAGGACAAAGTTGAAACAACACAGTCCTGGAACGTGCTGGAATCCCTAGCATGTATGCACTGCTGAAACAGAGACGCCTGCGTTGTCTCGGTCATGTCGTGAGAATGGATAATGGCCGGATCCCAAAGGATCTCCTCTATGGAGAACTCGTGCAAGGAAAGCACCCTACAGGTAGACCACAGCTGCGATATAAGGACATCTGCAAGAGGGATCTGAAGGCCTTAGGAGTGGACCTCAACAAGTGGGAAACCCTGGCCTCTGAGCGGCCTGCTTGTAGGCAGGCTGTGCAGCATGGCTTTTCCCAGTTTGAAGAGACACTTGGCCAACAGTCTGAGGCTAAGAGGCAAAGAAGGAAGGCTCATAGCCAGGGAAACAGACCAGGGACAGACTGCACTTGCTCCCGGTGTGGAAGGGATTGTCACTCCCGAATCGGCCTTTTCAGCCACACTAGACGCTGTTCCAGAACCACCATTCAGAGCACCATACCAGAGTCTTTCGAGACTGAAGGTTGCCAACAGTGGAGAGGCACTTGCACTGAGCCAAGTCGACCAGGAGGTGGCGATAGTGTTCAACATTTTTCTGCCATTGAAGCTCTGAAAGATTTGGGGGATTTAATTTTTGTATATGAAAAATAAATTATTCCTTGTTGTTACTTTTGCCTTACCAGCCGTGGATGTTTTATTTTTTGTTTGTTTGTTTCAGTTTTCCAGAGTCACTAGGGGAAAGGGGTTGTTTGTATTTTTCTTTTTTTTTTTAAAGAATGGGATTCCACATTGGCATTCTATGATCATGCCTGTTTTGAGTCTGCATTTTTATATACAGAGGGGAGATTGCAAATGTATTGTCTACTGCAGAACTCAAAAATATTTATATTTAATTTAAAAAGTGGGAATGGAGTGACGATCCTTTATTATTTCTGGGATGTGTACTGGAAAACCCAAAGTCTGGAATAGAAGGAGAGAGAAAGGGAAGCACACACTAAGTTTCCTGGGTGACCTTGGGCCAGTCGGTCACTCACTCTCAGTCTCACCTACCTCACAGGGTTGGTGTGAGGACCAAAGATGGGGAGGAAAAATGTTCATCACCCTGAGTTCCTTGGAGGAAGGGCAGTAGAAAAATATGAAATTTGAAAGTGCACAGGTATGCCCAGAAAAGCTCGATCCTCTGTGCCATCTGAATTTTTTTATTTCTCACCTATGCAAACTAGTTGGACTCCAGTTATTAAAAATTCATGGTTCCTATCTGCAGATATATCTACCCACCACTCCGGCATAGCTTCTCTATAGCTTATTGAAGCCAGCTACCCAAGACGTTCATATGTTGGGTAGTATGAATGCCATATTGTAACATAAGCGTCTGCACTCCTAGCAATTGACATTTTGAACATAAGAACATAAGAGCAGCCCCACTGGATCAGGCCATAGTCCCATCTAGTCCAGCTTCCTGTATCTCACAGCGGCCCACCAAATGCCCCAGGGAGCACACCAGATAACAAGAGTCCTCATCCTGGTGCCCTCCCTTGCATCTGGCATTCTGACATAACCCATTTCTAAAATCAGGAGGTTGCGCATACACATCATGGCTTGTACCCCGTAATGGATTTTTCCTCCAGAAACTTATCCAATCCCCTTTTAAATGTGTCTAGGCTAGACGCCAGCACCACATCCTGTGGCAAGGAGTTCCACAGACCGACCACACGCTGAGTAAAGAAATATTTTCTTTTGTCTGTCCTAACCCGCCCAACACTCAATTTTAGTGGATGTCCCCTGGTTCTCGTGTTATGTGAGAGTGTTAAGAGCATTTCCCTATCCATAATTTTGTATGTCTCAATCATGTCCCCCCTCAGGCATCTCTTTTCTAGGCTGAAGAGGCCCAAACGCTGTAGCCTTTCCTCATAAGGAAGGTGCCCCAGCCCCGTAATCATCTTAGTCGCTCTCTTTTGCACCTTTTCCATTTCCACTATGTCTTTTTTGAGATGCGGCTATCAGAACTGGACACAATACTCCAGGTGTGGCCTTACCATAGATTTGTACAACGGCATTATAATATTAGCCGTTTTGTTCTCAATACCCTTCCTAATGATCCCAAACATAGAATTGGCCTTCTTCACTGCCGCCGCACATTGGGTTGACACTTTCATCGACCTGTCCACCACCACCCCAAATTATGCAAGTTCTCATTTTTCTCCCAAATTTATTCTGAAATTTCTATTGCAGTAACCAAATTTACCATTGAGAAATGAGCTCAAGCTGAAGCTCCACCCCACGTACCGGCAATCTTCAGCCATACCTCTGACTTTGACAAGCCACATCCCTAGCTTTGGCAGGGATTTCCCATGTGCTTTTGACTATGGAACTGTAAGGGCTAGCACATCACATCGCCTTTGAAAACTGACCACTTTACACACTAAGGCCTTGCTAGGCTAGGACGTTGCTTTTTTGCTATTCCCATTACTGAAAACCTTTCATTGCAGCCATAAGAACTAGAACCCTGTTTATTTTTTTTTTAATTGAAAGCTGAGATGCGCAGGATCTTGACTGTGGCTCCCTGCCTTATTATGCATGCCTGTGGCATATAGGCATGAACACGGCCCTGGTGGTATAGATCAGAAGACAGAGCTCCCAGTGAAATTCTGGGTTCGCCTCTAATGATAGAAGCACGTGACCCCTTTCCTCCTTTTGGACCCTCCCTGGCCACAGGATATAGCTGTGTGCAAACCACCAGCCCACCCACATATCCCTGTTGTAGCCTAGGCTCCAGATTCCCCATGAGAAGCATTCCACAGCTTTTTCCCAAAGTGTCTTCTGAAAACAGATGGGTTGGTGTCACGCCACCTTTGCAAAAAGAGACTTGGAAATCTCAGGATACGCCTGCTTCTCTTTAGTGTGGGCAGCCCCTCCCCCTTGATAACATTGAAATGATTTCGCTCCCACCCATTCTTTTTCTCCCCACATGCCCAAAATATTCAGTGTCATCACTGTGACAAGTAACATTTCAGGCCTAGTGCCTGAAATGTCTGCATTGGAAGTCAAAAACTGATGCCTGCCACGCTATGACTTTCCTGCAACACAAAATCAAAAGGAGAACGTATATGTGGGTTCGGCTGTGCCCGTCAACCTGGAACACTTATACATAAGAAATGTGTTTTTCCAGCTGTAGGAGTCACTTGAGGTGCCCTGAGTGTGACACCTGGGGCGGCCTGTACTCCCCTTCCCCCCCCCCGCCCACAAACACTTGTACTGTGACACTACTGGTGGTTGCTCTGGAATGTGCGCCTGGGAACGAGTCCTGAGTTCACACAGCCTCTTACTGCAGCGGTGATTGTGCAGGTTGACCAATGGATCAGAAAACGGGCTTGGGCTTCTCTTGTGCCTTTTATCATCAGGTTAAGGCAGGGGTGTCCAAAGTTTTTGGCAGGAGGGCCACATCGTCTCTCTGACACTGTATCGGGGGCCAGGGAAAAAAAGAATTAATTTACATTTAAAATTTGAATAAATTTACATAAGTTTACATAAATGAATATATTAAAGATGAACTTCTATGAATGAATGAAGGTCTTGTAATAGCTCAGGACCCATAAAAGGCCTTGCACAAAGCAAGGCCGGCCTTTCCTTTGCTGCCGCTACTGCATCACAGACATGAAACAGCAAGCAGTGGAGAAAGCCCTCATTCCACAGCTCACGCAAGAGGTCAAACAGTTGCTCTCATGCTGAGACCAGTTGTGTCAGGCCAGTGTGGGCTCCAACAAATCTCCGAAGGGCCAGAGGCTCATTGGAGACTGGGGGCTCCCTGAGGGCCGCACTGGGAGGCCTCCAGGGCCACAAGTGGCCCCAGGGCCAGGGTTTGGGCACCCCTGGGTTAAGGCACAGAAAACAGCAGACAAAAATGTTCACTGTACCGGTAAGCATTGTACTTGCTTTGTACTTGCAGATTGAACACAGAAAGCTGTCTAATACACACGGGGCCCAATCCAATCTAACAATGCAGCACCACTGCAGCCATGCCAAGGAGATGTGCGCTGCATCCTGGGGTGGGGGGGCAGTCATTGAGGTCTCCTCAAGGGAAGGGAACATTTGTGCAGTGCTTCATTGTGGCTGCATCAGCACCAGAAAGTTGGAGAGCATCAGTGGCGTCACTAGGGTTTGTGTCACCTCGTATGGGAGGCCAGCACGTCACCCCATGATGGACCTCCTCCCATTCAGTGGCCCAGGCAATGCCTTGGGCAGGGGGTGTGGTGATGCACCCAGGGCCTCTGAGAGGAATTTTATCAGGGGGTACAAATTTTCTTTTGGGCCCCTTTGCAAAGGGGGGCGAGTGAAACAGCGTGGTGGAGGGTGGTGATAGGGAAGCAGAATAGGGATAGGGAGGGGAGAAACAGGGTACAAGGAAGGTAGAGACAGCTGGAAAAGTCTTTGACGCCCAGGTCTACCAACCCATGTGGCATCAGTAGTGTCCCCAGCAGACAGCAAGTCTGAGTAGATAGGAAAACGTAAGATCCCAGGAAATTCCCCCCCCCATGCGTGTCACCCTAGCGTGCGGACTGCACCGAGTGACGCGCACAGGGGGATGACACATTCCTGGCCAAAATTTGGGGCCCTAAGGCTGCAATCCTATAACACTTTCCTAGGAGTAAGCCTCATTGAACTTACAATGGGACTTACTAGTAGACATATATCAGATTGTACAGAAAGGGCCCAATCCTAACCAGCTTTCCAGCACCGATGAGGCCACAATACAGCCCCAAAGAAAGGGAGGACATGTTCCTTTACCTCGAGAAGGCCTCCATGACTGCTCGCCCACCACAGGATGCAGTGCATGCCCCATTGGCATGACTGCATCAGTGCTGGAATGTTGGATAGGATGGGACTCTAAGTCTGCAAGTTTCATGCTGGCTCTGTTCTGGAGGTTCCCTGCTTTTCTACAGAGGTCCCAGGTTCAATCTGTGGTCCATGTCCATGTATGGTGGGGGAAAAATGCCACCCTGAAACCCTGGGGCAGCTTTCAAAAGACACGGAATTTCTTCTGGGGGAGGAACCAACTGGCACTCTTCAATTTCCTCTCTCTCCATTCCTCTCTGCTCCATTAATGAGGCCTAGATTGTGCGACACCCTTTGGCACAAATGTAACACGGAGAGTGACATGCAGCATTTATTATCTGGAAAAACCCTCCCCCTCCCCCGAGGGCTTCTTCCACAGGAGCTGGCAGACGGTGACTTCATTCGGCCTACCGAAGCACATCATGCTACACCAGGGGTCGGCAACCTTAAACACTCAAAGAGCCATTTGGACCCATTTTCCGGAGGAAAAAAAACCTCAGGAGGCACAAAACCCTTTTGACATCTAAAATGAAAATATGTAGTTCTTTTTTAACCTCTATGCTCTTATAGGTCCCATTTTTATAATGTAGCCCCCTCTTGTAGCTTTTAGTTAGTTTTGTCACACATTCCTGTCCTGTGTTTTCAGACACTTGGTCCCCTATGGTGTTTTGCCTGATTCCAAGGCCATTCTCTGCCTGGAGAATTAGGCCCACTTTAAGCAAATTAGCTCCCCTTCTTTCCCCCAACAAATGACCCTGGTTCTGCCCTGCAGCCCTGCTGGACCCCACCTCCAGGGTAGCTCGCCTGTTCAACCTGCAGAGGTCCTCTCTCCTGCCAGCAGCCTCCCACCACTACAGCAGACCCTGTGTCCTCTGCAGGTCTTGGGCACAGCAGCCACACTTCAAACTCCAGTGTCTCCAGCAGTCCACTAGTCACAAAGTCAGTCAGAGCATCCAGGGCAGAGTCCAAAGTCAATAAGCCAAGTCACAGTCCAAGGTCAGATTCCAAAGTGACTCATTCTAATCAGTCAGAGTATCCAAGTCAGCGTCAATCAGCCAAGTCAGTCAGTTTCCACTCCAACCTGCACTCCTTCTCCAACCCACACCCCCTTCCTGCCGCAGGTGCTCCTTATATCCCTGAGGGCCCTATTGCCTTCAGGTGGCTGCAGCTGTGCAGCACACGCTGCTGGATGCCCAGGGCTTACCCTTAAAGGGGCCACTGCTGACACCACATCTACCTCCTCACCAGATCTACCTTGATTCCAATACATATGGCGGTTATGACATCTGCTTATCTTACATGGATAATAAAGAACTCCCCCCACCTTCCAGAGGCACGCTGCTGGAAGGAAAAAAGGACACAGACTCCAGAGGTGGGGAAGAGAAGAAGCCAGAGCTGGGGGGGGAGGTGGGGGGGCAGCCACAGGCCAGCTTCTGCCCTGCCTGCCTGTCCTCCCTCACTCAGGCTGCAACCCTCTCCACACTATCCTGGGAGTAAGCCCCATTGACTACAATGGGACTTCTGAGCAGTTGGTTGGAGCTCTCAGGTTGCAGTCCTCTCCACACCTTCCTGGGAGGAAGCCGCACTGACTACAGTGGGGCTTACTTGGGAGTAGACCTGCACAGGAGGGAGCTGAGGCTACAGCCCTCCACACCTTCCTGGGAGTAGCCCAGGGACTACAGCGGGGCTTGCTCGAGAACAGACCTGGTGGGCGCAGGCTCCCACTCACCCGTCCTTGTGCTTGGCCTTGAGCAGGCTCCAAGGCTGCCATCCCAGGCACCCTTTCCTGGCAGTAAGCTTCATTCGCTGTAATGGGGCTTACTACTGAGTAGACACACAGGATGTCTCCTCTGCTGTGGAGGAAAAGCCTCTCCTTGCACTGAGTGGGGACCTGCTCAGGGAAAGGTGGTCTGCAAGGGCTCGCAATGACTGAGGAGGAGGGCGTCCTGCTGGAGAGTTGGGGAAGGGAAAAACAGGGAGCTTAAGCCTGCAGAGCAGGCAAAATTGAAAAGGGAAACCAATGCGGGGCAGGTGGGGGTGAAGGGAGAGGAAGGCAGGGGGCGGAGGGAAGCAGCCTGCCCTCCCAACACAGGTGCCTCCTGTCACCCCCTTTGCCACGTTCACCCAGAGGAGCTGCAGCAGACGGCTGAAAGAGCCACATGCGGCTCCAGAGCCACGGGTTGCCGACCCCTGACCTAACCTCATAGACATCAGGTTCATAAAGTGCATAGAGTATATGTTGAAGAGGTTCCCCTGGAACCGAACCCCATGTTTCCCATAGGCTCAATGATTCAGTATCTGCTAACACAGTATCCACTCGATTTTCCAGGAACCTACCCTAGAGGATATCAAGAACTGACTGTATCAATCAATCAATCAATCAATCAATCAATCAATCAATCAATCAATCAATCAATCAACAGTATTTATATACCGCTTTTCAACTAAAAGTTCACAAAGTGGTTTACAGAGAAAAATCAAATAACTAAATGGCTCCCTGTCCTCTATCACAGGGGAGGAAGAAACCGCCCACATCCAAGTGTTGTCTGCAACCTACTCTGCTCTTGTTGACCATGTGAGTGTTTTAGATGGTCATGTCAGACACTGGAGCCTTCTCTGTGGGCACGCGCGTGCGCTGAGCCAGGCAGCCTGGAGGGGGCGCTGAAGCCGCTGCCTCCTCTCCCTTCACTCCGTTGCCCCGAGTTTGCTTCCCTCCCTGTCTTTCCCTTCCCTTCCCCAACTCTCCAGCAGGCTCAGCCAATCAGCATCCAGCAGACTCCTGGCTTTTTCAGTTAGAATGGCTCAGGGCCCTTCACTGGCTGCAGACCAGCCAATCCGGAGCTGCTCTCCTCCTCAGCCATTTGAGCCTTTGCAGCCCGCCTTTCCAACTGCCCACTCAGCGCCAGGAGAGGCTTTTCCTCCGCAGCACAGGCGCAGCTGGGGGGGAGCAGCGCAGCCAGAGACAAATCCTGCCTGTCTACTCAGAAGGAAGGAAGTCCCATTAGAGTCAGTGGGGCTTGCTCCCAGGAAAGCGTGGCTGGGATTGCAGCCTGAGAGCCCACTCCTCTGCAGGTCTACTCAGAAGGAAGTCCATTGCAGTCAGTGGGGCTACTCCCAAGAATGTGAGGGAAGGGTTGCAGCCTGAGGGTGCAGCGCGGACATGGTGGGCTTGGAGAGGAGCTGGGCTGGAGGGGAGCAGAGCGCTTGGGCCACAGCTTGGGCTTTGTGGCGCCAGCCCTGCACCTGCTGCTGGCCCTGCCTTATCGCCTTATGGCACATGCTGGAGGCTTATCTGTAAGAATGTCACACAAAACTAATTTTTATATGATCTTAAAGGTAAACCACAGAATTGCTTCTCTAAACCTATTGGAAAAGAAGTGCATGCACAATTTCACATAGCTGTGAGCATGAAATACAGCATGATGCAGCCATCCAACCAGCCCCATTAGAGTTGATGAGACTTACTCCCAGGAAAGAGTGGCTGGGATTGCAGCCTTGGAGCCTGCTCCTGTGCATGCCTACTCAGAAGTAAGCCTCATTAGAGTCAATGAGGCTTACTCCTAGGAAAGAGTGGCTGGGATTGCAGCCTTAGAGCCCACTTCTGTGGGTGGGGCTTTAATTTTTTTTTTCTTGTTTGAGAAAATGAGCAGCGGTAAGGTCTTGCAGCCACCCCTTCCCTGCCAATATTTCCTTACCCAGCATGTAATTAGTCTGTGGAACTCTTTGCCACAGGAAGCAGTGATGACAACTTGCCTAGATGCCTTTAAGAAGGGATTGGACAAATTTCTAGAGGAAAAGTTCATTACGGGTTACAAGTAATAGTAGGTAAAAGATGTTAATGTATGAGTTGTTTTTTCTAAACTAAAACCTCAGTATTCAGGTTAAATTGCTGTGTTGGCACTTTGCGATAAATAAGTGGGTTTTGGGTTGCAGTTTGGGCACTCGGTCTCTAAAAGGTTCACCATCATTGCCCTAAGTGACTCACGTATTTCTGGATCTCTGTCAGCAGATCTGAACACTTTTCCAGAGCCTGTGCCCGGATCGGATGGTTTAGGCTGATCATCTGATTCAGGATAGTGGCCAGATCACATGTCAGCCTCTCTTTCTCAAATTTGTCTGGGACTTCAGCACAATCGGGAACCCCGTCAGAATATTCCAGGTTTCTGGGAGAAGGAGACAGATGGAGAAGAAAAAACACACACAACAAACTGATGTGGACTAACAATATCCGCGTAACCTCCACGGATTCCCTCAAGGAATAGTGTAGCATGATGAGGAGCTGAGACTGACAGCAGGTCTGCACTTCAAGTGACACAGACTCAAAATTTGCAAAATTTGTCAGCAGATCTGAACACTTTTCCAGAGCCTGTGACCGGATCAGATTGTTTGGGCTGATCATTTGATTCAGGATAGGTCAGAGTCACAAGCTTTGGGGCTGCCGAAGCAAAGAGCCAGAGGCCAAGTACACACAACAGTGCTTTCCAGATATCCTGCTGGAACAGGCAGGTTGGTGGCAGGGGCAGTTCAGGGGAGAATCATGGGCAGTTTGGGGCAGGCAGTAGGCTGGGCAAGGGGCTGTTCAGGGGCACTACCTCACCGCCTAATCCTAACCCCCTTTCCCTGCCCTGAACCAATCCAGAAGTCTCCTTGGACTTATGCAAGCAGAATAGCTACTATAGGTTTGATGAAACCCATTGGGGGTCAGGTGGCCTATGGGGAAGTAAGTAGGAAAACATTTTACTTATCTCCTGGGCTGTCTGATACACACACACACACACACCCCATAGCATGCAGCATGTGCTCTGTCTGCAGCACTGTGCACTATGGGCTGGCAGGGGGGATAGGGTTGGGCCGCATGTTTCTGGCTTTGAGCCACTAAAGATGACAGGAAATTCACAACGCTTTACCTTAAAGAATCATCCACCTCTTCTCCCAGGCTAAGGGAGGTGCTGGTGTCACTGCTGAACTCACTAACCTGTGAATGAGAAAGCAAGGAGAACCAGGGAGGTGAGATGTGAGAAGCACACCTGCAGTTGGGTCCTTTCAAGTTGTCCTTCGAGGACCCTGGCGGCTGCGGTTTCTGCTACGTTCCTGACCAAATAAGGAATAAATGGTCCCTCCCAACATCAGTGCTTCCAATCCCTTACTTGCCAGTATCTTGCTGTGGTAGGTGCCCCCACCCTCAGAGAAGCTACCTTTCTAGCTCAATGGAGCACCTCTTGGCTGCATTTTTCTCTCCAGAAACCAGGACTCCTGCAACCCTGCCCAGATGGTAAAGATGTAGGAATAAGACTGGGCTCACTCACAAAAGACCAGGTGCGGTTGTGGGACACTTGGGAATCTCTGCAACACCCTCAAATCATCACTACCCTAAAGTGCTCTCCCTACCTGGGGTTTGGAGCAGACAGTTTCTGGATCTGAATGGTCTTAACTAGACACATTAGATTTTGCCCATGGAATGTGAAATACATCGTCTTTTAATGGCTTTCACTACAGAAAATCTACCATACAGAAACCCTTCCTCCAGCACAAACCTGCAATGTGGAACAAACAGTATTTATTATTATTATTTTGCTCTTCCTCCAAAGAGTCAGGCTGGCATACATTCGATCCTCTGCCATTTTATCCTAATGACCTTACACCAGGGGTGTCCAAAGTTTTTGGCAGGAGGGCCACATCATCTCTCTGATGTTGTGTCAGGGGCCGGGGGGGGGGGAGGAGGAATTAATTTACATTTAAAATTTGAATAAATTTGCATAGATTTACATAAATGAATATATTAAAGATGAACTTATATGATTGAATGAAGGTCTTGCAATAGCTCAAGGCCTATAAAAGGCCTTGCACAAAGCAAGGCTGGCCTTTCCTTTGCTGCCGCTACTGCATTACTGACATGGAACAGCAAGCAGTGGAGGGAGCCCTCAATCCACAGCTCACAAAAGAGGTCAAACAGTCGCCCTCACGCTGAGAGCAGTTGCATCTGGCCAGTGTGGGTTCCAACAAATCTCCGGACGGCCAGAGGCTCATTGGAGACTTGGGGCTCCCTGAGGGCTGCATTGAGAGGCCTTGAGGGCCGCAAGTGGCCCCAGGGCCGGGGTTTGGGCACCCCTGCCTTACACAATAGGTAAGGCTGAGATATTGTGACTGGCTCAAAGTCACCAAGCAAGCTTCAGGACCAAATGCAGATTTAAACCCAAGCCTCCCTGAGTCTCATCCTACACGCTAATCACTATACCTCTCTCTCTTCTCATTGTGGAGCTACACAAATATTGTTGTGGTACTGTTGTGCCCCTCCTTAGGTTGGACCGAGTTGCAGCCCAGCAACCCCACATTTATTGATTGATTGATTTATACAAGTATTTATATACCGCCTTTCTTTTGGTCGTCAGATTTCTCCTCAGACTTTAATCCAAGGCGGTTTACGTAGGCAGGCTGTTCTAAACCCCCATAGGGATTTTTACAATTGAATATTTCTAGTCTTTCCTAGAACTCCTCGTTCCAACTGGATTCCTTCCCGGTCTGGTCTCTCTCTGGCCCTTCGCCTCCCACGCTCCACTTGATGGCAACTCCTCTCTGCCACTGAGGGTCAGCTCATCTGTATATCAGCGTGTGGTCAGTTCTCTGGTACTTCCGGTTGTTTCGAACTGGCAGCCTCAGATCTTCAGGCATACAAGGCGGCAACTCTACCAACTGAACCAGACCTCCACATCTAGAACCACATCTAGAAGGCACCTTGGGAGAATCAAAAATCCACTTACCTCATCGGGTTCTGGAGACGCCATGTTTCAAGCACACAAAGGAGGCTCACCCCAACAAACCCTATGAAAAAACTGATGCAACAAACTAGGGCTACAAAAAAAGAAAGAAAGAAAATGCCCTGGAATGCTACAGCCTAACACATGAGCTTCCAGAGCAATAAACAAACACAACAAAGATGGATGTATCCAGTGTATGATGAATGCAGCAAAAAAAAAAAAAAAAAAAACAACAGTGTATGCAGCAAAACTAAAGCTATTCAGAAATGTTAATGGCCAAGAGCTTCCACAAAAGAAACTCTATGTACATAGATAACCAGTGCCAAAAAGTCTCCTCCTGCCTAGGAGCCCAAAGCCCCAAGCTCATAGGACTTGATAAGTCAACCACCAGCCCTTTGCGACATCAAGAGACTGCAGTGCCTGGCAGCCATGACCTAGGACCATTCAGCTTGGTGAGTGTCATAATGTTTCTCCAGGAGGTGTGAGAAGTTTGTCTTTGGTTCCCCTTCAAAACATCCCTCCCACACTGGCTACCAAAACCTGCCATTTATGTAGTCATAGTCTGCTTTTCCTTGGTCCTTCCTTTCTTCACCTCCATGATTCCACTATGGTGTTTCCTAAAGTGTGTTCCTAGGCACACTGGTTCTCCCTGTGATCCCTTCAGGAGCTCCGTAATCACACCATTAAGTGGCTGCCATCTGCCTCCAGCTGGTTTACTCATCTGCCTTCCTGCCTTCCATTGTAGCTCTCCTTCCTCATTCTCCTCCTGTTCTAGCTCTTCACCAATAGTCAGTGTTGGGCTCTGTACTTTGCCACTCTGTGCATATCCCAGAGCTCTGGGGCTCTCAAAGACTCCACGCATGTGCTGGAAGACCATCTTGAGACACCTTTTGGGAACGCAACGGACTCCGGCGTCACCAAAGTTTCAGAACTTCAAGATGTCGGGGGGGGGTGAGCATAAACAGAATGCTAGACACAGGGAAGTGGCAGCAAGATGCAATCTTGTGGTCTTGTGTGATCCCCGAGGTATCTGGTGGGCCGCTGTGAGATACAAGAAGCTAGATCGGATTGGCCCTGGGCCTGATCCAGCAGGGCTGTTCCTATGTTCTAATGAGAAGTGCTGCCCCAGTGGCGTACCTATGCCATCTGTCACCCAGGGCATCCTAAACGTTTAGTGCCCCCCCCCACTGTGAGTTGGGACCCATTAGGTGTGTTATTGGGCAATATCAGGTGGGTCTCCATTCATTTAAAAGTGTTAAATTTAAATTTTTAATAAAACACCCACCTCCTTGCAGGACAGTTAGCAGTTACCTTGCAAACTGCGGGACCTTCGCTCTTTGCAGGGCAGTTAGCAGCTACCTTGCAAACTGCGGGACCTTCGCTCTTTGCAGGGCAGTTAGCAGCTACCTTGCAAACTGCGGGACCTTCGCTCTTTGCAGGGCAGTTAGCAGCTACCTTGCAAACTGCGGGACCTTCGCTCTTTCCAGAGCAGTTAGCAGCTACCTTGCAAACTGTGGGACCTTCGCTCTTTGCAGGGCAGTTAGCAGCTTCCTTGCAAAGCTGCAGGAGCTCCACTCTTTGCAGGGCAGTTGGCTGCTACCTTGCAAACTGCAAGAGCTCCGTTCTTTGCAGGGCAGTTGGCAGCTACCTTGCAAACTGCTGGAGCTTTGCTCTTTGCAGGGCAATCCCAAACTGTTTTAGACAGCAACTGCATTATTATCACAACAACAGCTATGCGACAAGAAGATAAAAAACAGCAAGACATCTTTGCCACGTTGAACTCAAGTTTTGAGAACCAGTGTCTCCCAATGGCTTCTATTCTTTTTCCTCCTATCAGAAAAATCTTACAGAGAGCTTTTCTGAGTTAATGAACAAAACACGCTGCAAAAGATTTGCAGTGAGCAGAGTTCAGATGGACACCCCAAATTCTTGGCATGATGAGCAGAGACCCAAGAGCGCAGGAGAATCCAAAGAGTGGCAAGACCAATCTGTATGGGATATGTGAAACAACAATGACATGTATCCATTCCGTTCCACTCAAAGTATGCTTTTTGAAATGTTCTAACTCACTGCTTGAAGAATGCAAAGCAAAGATGGGACTGAGGAGGTTCTTGAAGGACAGCTGCGTTTCTGTTTGGATCCAGTGACAGGGAAGATCTGAAAAGGGTTGTAATAGAGCAACAAAAAGATACACACACAGGTGTTACTGCAAGCATAATCACAATCTAAACAAAAGTTAAACACCTGGGGAAATTTAAACGAGTAGTTACCTAGTGCTGCAACGTCAACAATGTGGATTCCAGGTGACCTTCCCTGGGAGGAACTGCATCACAGCGTAGATGGCTTCCCAATAGTAGCCTAGCAGCCCAATCCTTTCAAACTCCCTGTGCAGCAATGCAGCTGCCCCAATGTGGTGCCTCCTGGGGAGTAAGAGAACACAGATTCCCTTGCCCCAGGCAACAAACCCGTGCCCTGGCAAGGAGTCTACTCAGACCTGCGCCAGCTCCATAGCTGGCATAAGTCTGCATGAACCTGGGTTGGGGGATCGAGGCTGGGAAGGGGGGTAGGATTTGGCAGACACCTCCACTGTCAAACCTGCCCCCCTTCCTGGTCCCAATCCACCCTCCTTCCTGCCTTGTTGCTGCCTCATTCCACCCACCTGCCACCCACCCCTTGAACAAGTGCCCGTAGGTGACTGGTAGAAACAGTGGCGTAGCTGGAGGGGGATGGTGCAGCCAGTCTGGCGGGGGGCAAGTAGTCGATCCCTTCAGAGCCATTCCCGGCAGGGGGAGCAAAACGGAACCATATGGGAATGGCTCCAAAGGGAGGGGCCACTTGCCCTCCACGCTGAGGCTCCCTGCCAGCTGAGTGCTCTGCCCCCCCTCCAGCTACGCCACTGGGAGCAGGCAGGTGTGCGGAGCCAGCTGCTTGCAGGGACCAGGGCGTGCCACCTTCTGTGACAGACAGAAAGCACCTAGTGACACCAGAACACTCATTCCCACACTGCTGAATTCCAGGGCCTAAATCTGGTTTCTACTTCCACATCAGCCATGGTCACGATTCTGCAGGTATTTGACTGATTGTGAGTTCAAAGCACATACTGTACTCACCAGTTCTTCCCTGCAGTATTCCGGTGGGTGCTTTCCTGTTGCCAAACATTTCCTGACACAGTGGGACATAAAGCCCTGGATACCTTTTTTGCTGTGCTCCCAGAAGACCCGGTGTAAGAGGGTCTTGGTGGCAGCACCAACCAATCTGCCTTCCTCAGTTACATCACGGGTTTCATTTTGAAGCCCTGAATGGGTGAGAGAGAAGGCCAGTCAATCAGAGATGCCTGCTGGACCTTTTTCTTCTTTTAACTACAAAGTCTGTTTTGTTCTCTTATTTGTTTGTGCCTATCTTCATGCACGGGAAATCCCCTTTTCTTTCCAACTTCCTCAGTCCATCCCAAGCCACCACTGCCCTCTCTGCTTTTTGTCCTCTCTATCTAACTGTGCCTTATGAGTGGGCAGAAAAAGACAGCTTCACGCAATTTTTATTTATTTTTTCAATAGATTTCTATCCTGCCCTTCTCCAGAACAACAGGAAGTCCAGGGTGGGTCACAATCTCAAATTAAAATTCCAGAAAAAACAAATTATAATGAACTTAAAAATATATCAAAATACAATAAATAAAACATGAAATTTAAACAACCCCCCCAAGAAGGTCAACAGAAAGGCAAAACAAAATCAACAGGTACCAAGGTACACAGTAATTGTGCACTGTTTTTGTTCCCCTCCTCCTAAAAAAATGTGTATTTAAATGTAAATTTTGATGAAAGAGAAGAGTTAAAAGGACTCAAAGCCTAGCAGTTAGTGATGGCCTTTGATCTCCCTTGAAACTGGTTATTTCTCAGATACTTCACAACATCCTGTGGTAAGGAGTTACAAAGAACAAAAGAACATAAGAACAGCCCCACTGGATCAGGCCATAAGCCCATCTAGTCCAGCTTCCTGTATCTCACAGCGGCCCACCAAATGCCCCAGGGAGCACACCAAATAACAAGAGTCCTCATCCTGGTGCCCTCCCTTGCATCTGGCCTTCTGACATAACCCATTTCTAAAATCAGGAGGTTGCGCATACTCATCATGGCTTGTATCCCATAATGGATTTTTCCTCCAGAAACTTGTCCAATCCCCTTTTAAAGGCGTCTAGGCTAGACGCCAGCACCACATCCTGTGGCAAGGAGTTCCACAGACCGACCACACACTGAGTAAAGAAATATTTTCTTTTGTCTGTCCTAACCCGCCCAACACTCAATTTTAGTGGATGTCCCCTGGTTCTGGTATTATGTGAGAGCGTAAAGAGCATCTCCCTATCCACTCTGTCCATCCACTGCATAATTTTGTATGTCTCAATCATGCCCCCCTCAAGCGTCTCTTTTCTAGGCTGAAGAGGCCCAAACGCCGTAGCCTTTTCTCATAAGGAAGGTGCCCCAGCCCCGTAATCATCTTAGTCGCTCTCTTTTGCACCTTTTCCATTTCCACTATGTCTTTTTTGAGATGTGGCGACCAGAACTGGACACAATACTCCAGGTGTGGCCTTACCATAGATTTGTACAACGGCATTATAATATTAGCCGTTTTGTTCTCAATACCCTTCCTAATGATCCCAAGCATAGAATTGGCCTTCTTCACTGCCGCCGCACATTGGGTCGACACTTTCATCGACCTGTCCGCCACCACCCCAAGATCTCTCTCCTGATCTGTCACAGACAGCTCAGAACCTATCAGCCTATATCTAAAGTTTTGATTTTTTGCCCCAATGTGCATGACTTTACACTTACTGACATTGAAGCGCATCTGCCATTTTGCTGCCCATTCTGCCAGTCTGGAGAGATCCCAGTGCACCAGCACAATATTCACAGGTAATGAGAACAGAGTCAGATAACTAGAAGTAGGTAGCAATTCTGCCCCTCGAACATAAGCAAATGCACATATAAAGAGGAACTGAGCTGTCATGGGTGCAGCTTCTCGTATTACAGAGTTCCCACCACCTGATAGGTGCAGAGAGGAGTACACCCATCCCAGCAATCTTCTGTCAAAGTCCCTGTGGGTATGCATTAATGGAATCTGTGCATGTGCCGGCCAACTATCTGAGGAGTTACATTTTTATTATCCCTGTCTTTCGAGGATGACTTACCAAATCAGATTCAAAGATCAGGGAAGAAAGTCCTCTGAGGCTGAGCTTCCGAACCCCAAGTTTCCCATGATCCAGCCACTGAAGGAGAGAGTCTTTTGACATGATGTTTCCAAGCTCCTTCACACGATTCAGGAGCAACTGAAAGCCCAAGAAGGACAACAGAAGCAAATTAATTGGGATGAACACTTTGGTTCACTTTGTTGAGCTCTTTGCAGATGAGTGTTAATGGCTTTATCTACCACATACAGATGCAGAGGGCACAGCTATATCACTGGTTTAAATTTGGTGAAAAGCCATTTCCTCTCCTCAGAGCATCCTGGGAACTTTATTTCTGTGAGCAGAGCCAGAAAACTCTTGCATTGGCAGTGCCATCACAATTCCCAAGATTTGCTGGAAGGAACTGTATCAGTTGAACTGAACAGGCAGTGGATAGAAGTTTAGAGCATAGAGTTGCCTGGACACACCCAGAAACATCTATCACAGTCTCTTCTGCAAGCTGAAGCAAAGACTCAAAGATTGAATTCCAAGTCATTCACATGCCTTGTCTCCCTGACCTTGAGGTCATAGATTCAGGGCAAAGCCAGCCCAGAGGGTATAAAATTCACACACTCCTCTGTAAACACAAGTAGACTCTAACTGATCATTTGATGCCCTGTAATGGTGCCCATAATTTGCCATTCACATGCCAACCAATCTTTAGGACCATTGGTTTCCATAGCAGTTACATGGCCTAATCCAGTGGTTCCCAAACTTTTTCGACTGGTGGCTCTCTTGATCTACTGGGCCATTGGCCGTGGCTCTCCATTAGGGCTACAATCCTATGCAGGCAGGTTTTTCACAAGGATTCTGTGGCTCCCCTAGCTGATTTCCATGGCTCTCTGGGAAGCCACAACTCACAGTTTGGGAACCACTGGCGTAATCCTATCCAGGGAAAGGCTGCGGAGTGCATCGCCACTAATGAAGCCTCTCAACTACTGCAGTACCCCTCACCTTCTGGTAGAACATCTCTGCTGTTTCATAGAGCCATGCATGCTCTTCAGCCCCAAAGATATCCAGAAGGAACTCAACTATGCCAACCAAGGAGTGTGAGCTGGAGAGGAGAATCCTGGAATAGGTAACAGGACCATGCAAAAAAAAAGAAAAGAAAAAAGAAAAGAGGCACGAAAGATGTCAGTGGAAGACAAATGGATGCACATTCACATCCCACAACTTCAGCTATCTGACACTCCTTGAGAAACCCAGCAGTCTTCCTCCTACCTTACTAAGCTGGACAATCCCTTACTAAAACATTGAGGACTGCTCAGCTGATCCCAGCACTCGGTTTCCTCTGTCACGGTTCTCATGATCTTACAGAGAAGCTGGAGTGTTTTCAGGGGCTCTCTGCAAGCAAGATAAAAGAAGTAAGACCAGGAGGGTCACTGCCACAGATACACCAGGAGTGTGACTAAGGGTCCCACTTCTATAGAATCCAAGAGTTTCATTTAAGTCAGAAATGGAACAAGTTGCTGGCTCAGGAGTAATCTTCTTCTTATTTTGAGAGTGTGAGATTGTAAGGTCAATTTCCCAGATGAGCGCATGTCCAAGGGAACCCCGACCTGGGTGCCAAATCCAGGATTTCAACAAATCTGTCCGCCCGGTGAGCAGACCTTACCGTTCAGCCTGGGCGCTGCATGTGGTCCTCCACGATCAGGAGACAGAGATGCTCTGGGCAGTCGCATGTGCCTGAATGTCCTGTCACGTGGCCTTCTGGGAAGCCAGGCAGCAGATGTGACTGCCCAGAGCGTCCCCCAATCATGGAGGATTACACATGGCGCCTGGGTGGAACGGAATGATGTAGTCCAAACAGGAACTGCTTTTCCTGTATGTGACGGTAGTGAGTTTGGCCACTGTGGTCCAAGAGGAAAAAAGGGCCACATGCTGGGCAAGTGGCCATGGCTGAGTTGTATCCTCCATGCCTTGCAAGCACCGTGTTCCAGATTCAATACCTGGCATGGTCAATCCACAAGCTAGCACCAAAACCCAAAAGATCTCTTGCAGAGACAACTTACCTCACATTGTTGCCGTCCTTCAAGGAGACCGAGATTTGCCCCAGCAAAGTCATAAGCAACTTCGGAAACTGCTCTCTCACCCTTCTTTTGTTGGCAGCAGCACAGAGAAAGCTCCTCATGGCTTGGGTGGCATGTTGCTAGGAGAAAAGGAAAAAGAGATGCCCGGTGCTCTTACAGCTTCTTCTTTGTCCCAGACCAGAATGCCATGCAGCAGAGGGTGAGATCCTGTGTGCATGCACCTGCTCATCTCTCTCAGCTGCAGGGGGAGTCCTCCACTGCAATCTGCCTGGTACCTGCCGGGGACTGGGCTCGTCCTCCACCCCCTTCCCCTCACTTCCTCACCAACCCAAACTCCAGCTGAGGCAGGGTTGGCCCAAACCTGACCGAGGGAGAAAAATACACCTTCCTGTTCATGAAAGCTGGGCAGAAGGTTTCCTGCACAATCCCCAGTGATAGGAATGGATCCTGCCTCTTTTTCTTTCACAGTCTCCACTCATTTCACTAGGACTTGAAGAAAAGGGCATCCCCATGGGGTCAGATGGGTTTGTCTCTCACTCAGCCACAGTTCAAAAATCTCTCACTTCCAGTGAGCACTTCATATTGTCTCTTGGCAGGTCTCCCATATTGGAGTTTGCAACAAAGTGGTACTCTTGTAACTGTACCAGCGGGGAGGTCATAAGGCTAGGCGGATAATGGTAGTGGGATAAGGAGTTCTCTCTATCTTTTCTATCCTCCGGTAAAGCATACCTAGAGGACAATCCTCAGGCTTTACTTCCTTCCTGCTCCCTCTTCCCCTGAAAAGAAGCCATGGAGCTAGACAGACTAGCTATGGGATTCACTTCCATCCTCTCAAACTCACATGCATGTTCCTTAAATTAACTGATGTCTGAGTCTTGAACTCAAGTCTCATACAAAGCTGCCGATCTCGGCTTTCCTGCAAAATGCATCTTTTGGGGTTTGGTCTCTGCCAACAACCCAGCATTGGATGGAGAGCTACATTGCAAAGATGTCAGCAACAACAGAGATTTTCAACCCTTTTCATTTCACAGTACACTGACAAGGTGCTCAAATTGTCAAGGCGCACCATCAGTTTTGGACAATTAACAAGGCACATTGCACTACAAGTGCGGGGCTTGCACACCCCAATGGCCCTACTGATAAATGACCCTCTCCCAAACTCTTGCAGCACCCCTGTGAACCACTGGCAGCACACCAATGTGCCATGGCACACTGGTTGAAAATCCCTGTGCTAGAGTATACCACATTAAGAGCAGTCCCTTCAACAGAAATCAATTCTCTCCTTCCTTCCTGACAAAAGGAGAGCACATCATGCACGAGGGACAGTCATTCACACTTGTGGTTCAAACCCTGAAATAATATTCTGGATTGTTGTGGATATTAACATTCATTGATATTGAAGAAGTTGATATTCTCCAGGGTAAATTTTGGTGTGTAGATTTTGCCCTCAGTACCAACTCCCGTGGCTTCTCTCTCCTTGCATGGAGCTGCAGGATATACTCATACGCTATCGGGAGAAAGGAATCGTGACACAGTTCCACAGCACAAGTCTTACCACACTTGTCTGCTCTTCTGGCTTTCCCCGCATCTCATACAGCAGTGCTTCAAGGAGCAGGGTTGTATCTGCACAGGCAAACACCACCGGCCAGTGCTCCTGACAAGCGCTGTGAATTGAAAAACAGACAGTTAGGTCCCTTGGGCCAGGCGTGGCAACATCTGCCTACCTTACTGATGGCCCCCTCCAACCTGGAGTCAGCCTTGGTGCCGCCCTATGTAGCCTGCTCTTTGGCAAACTACAAGCCCCAGGATTCCTTACTTTCTTCTGGCATTCCTACATGTCAGATGTACCCACAGGGAGCAGTAACTCAGCAAGAAGAACTGTAATAATCATGAACACTGGAATCCCAGAGAGAGTGCAAAACTGCCTGATACCATCTCACTTAGCATTGCCTATTCTGACTGGCGATGGTTCTTCAGCATTTCCGAGACGGGTCAATTGCAGTTTCCAGCCCTACCAGCAGATGCCAGGGATTGAACCCAAGTCATTCTATGTACAAAGCGCGTGCCCTATCACTGAGCTAGGGGCTTTCCCATACATGACGCAGAACATACGGCAGTCAATGAGTTATGCCTGCACAGTGAATCCAACTTTACAGATTAACAGGGAATCTTTTTGATGGAGTAGCTGGACTGATAGGGCAAGTTTTACATCAACTTACTGATCAGGGCCAGGAATTTTTCCTGACATCACTTCTGGTGGGTCCCAGACATTGTCATTCTAAAAAGTGGGTCCCAGTGTTAAACATGAGAGAACCACTGCCTTAATTCAAAACAAGCCATTGAGACATCTGGGGGGGGGGGGGTTGACACCCTAGTGACCAAAATTCTGGAAAGCGTGGCTTTTAGGAATAATGCCATCATGTTACGAATAATACCATCATGAGATCATTTGATGCAGAATTTCATCCATTGATTGCGGGGAAATATTCACTGTATTAATTTTCTGGCCATTATTATTATTCACTTCATGTCATGACTATTACTATCTCTCAGTCTCACCTACCTCACAGGGATGTTGTGAGGACAAAATAAAGGGAGGAACCACACACACCATCCTGAGCTGCTTAGAGGAAGGGTGGTATAAAAATGTGAATGAATTAATATGATTAATTAATAATTAAATAATTATGTTGCATGAGGAGACAAAAAATTATGGGCCCCAGGTGTCAAGTGACCTAGCTACGCCACTGTATATATTTGAGGATATCTGGAGGCCATTACTTGCTATAATAACCTAAGCTGCATGAAGTGTTGATATGCAGATACTTTGTATATGTGTGTCTGTTTAAATATACATTCCCCCCCCCCTTTTTTTAAGTATGTAACTCATAAGCATGTATCCATGTAATGCTATTTTTGGGGGGTTTCTGTTTAAGCAATAAAATTAAAATAAAATGCCTGTACAGGTCTCCAGTGCCCACAGAACTGCCACTAAATCTCAGCCAGGCACAGAAGCATGCACATACATAATGAGCCTATGGGTGCAATCCTAACCCCTTATGTCAGTGCCTTCCAGCACTAAGGGCCATGCAGCTCCGAGGTAAGGGAACAAACATTCCCTTACTTTGAGGAGGCCTCCATGAGTGACACCCAACTGCAGGTTGCAGCACATGTTCCATTCGCACCGCTATGCCAGTGCTGGAAAGTACTGACATAAGAGGTGAGGATTGCGCCCTATGTCCGTGTTTCTCAACCAATGCTATGTGCACCACCAGCGATACTTGAGGTTGTGTCTGATGGTACTTGTGGGACCCCCAGGCATCTGCTTCTGGCAGCAAGACAAATGAACCGATGTGACCAACTTCAGTAGGAGGCTTGGCTCAGTGAGCAGCAGGCTTTTCACCTACTCTAAAAAGCCCTCCTGTTCACCCTGAGCCTCTTCCTGATTGGTGTTTGTCATGTGGCATCTGGCCTCTCAACCCAGAAGTAACTGGCAATCACTTCTGCTGGTACTTCCAATAGGTGGATCATGCAAAGTGGTACAGTGTGGGATGAACATTGAGGAACGCTGGTCTATGTGCATTCAAGGCTACAATTTCTGGCTCCTAATACAAATCAAGTTTGAAATATTAGGAAGCTAAACCATGAACTAGATGTGACCGGACACCCGTAGAGATGCTCCAGAACAGAGAGTATTCTTCATTCTGGTAGGCAGGCAGAGAGGGTAGTGGGGAACCCTGCTTTAAGTTTGTCCTGGGTGCAGAGACATGATACTTAGGGTCCAATCCTATCCAACTTTCCAGTACTGGTGCAGCCGTGCAAACAGGGCATGCGCTGCATGCTGTGGTGGGGAGGCAGTCACAAAGGCCTCCTCAAGGTATGGGAACATTTGTTCCCTTACCTTGGGGCTGCATTGTGGCTACACCACTGCTGGAAAGTTGGATAAGATTGGGCCCTTAGGCACTACTGTAAGCCCCATAGATCCCCAATGGGCCATTCAAGGCAGTACAAGCTGAAATCCCCTATAGCTGCTTTGGGTGGTTTTTTATAAATACTAACAGAGAGGGAGAAATGCTTTAAATAAATAGATACCACAAAGGATTCTGGAGGAGAAAGTTTACCACTTTGACAACGTTCTCACCAGCGAGCACAGCAAAAGCTAATAACGCCATGTTGCTTTCACCCTTCCTTTGTGTTTTACTCTTTTCAACGAAGTGTTCCAGCAATGTCTCAACCTGTCAGGAAAGCAAAGGGCCACTGCGAAGGTACCCAGAAGCAAAATGTCTCAGAGGCTGATGCCGTCCTAGGCAGGGCAACATCCATGAGGCCAGGTGAGATGAATTCCTCAGGTAGCAGACTGGTGGACGGGGGAGGGTGACCAGATGTCATAACGGCAAAAAGAGGATCAGGCACCCCCAAATGTAGGAATTCCAAGAAAAATGTAGGACATGACACAATAAAAGCTATGAATCATATATTGATTTCATGTGGTTAATTTAAACACTTAGGGCACAATCATAAAACAATATTACTTCTTAAATTCAAAACTATATTACTTATAATTTATTATATATAACATTAATTACAAGACAGTTCTGCGCTGCCTGCAGGGGCCCACTCACAGGGAAAAGGAGGACATTAAAGTTATTTTCCAGGACACGAGGCTGAAAACGAGGATATGTCCTGGAAAAAGAAGATACCTGGTCACCCTGTGGGGGGGGGGAACCCAACTCCATTTGTTGGGTTCTGCCCACCAATTTGCTGCCCAAGGCAATTGCTAAAAAACCTTTACTAAACCTTTTTCTCCTCCCACTGCCTGGATTTGAAAACAAAGAAGGAGATGGAGTGAGAAGAGGAACAAGAAGAGCAGTTCTCTCTCCTTCACGCCAAACTCCCTCTCCATCTCTCTCTTCCCTATGAGAGAAGAGTGTGTGACTGCATTTAGGGAAATAAAAAATTTAGGAAAATATTTAGGGAAATGATATAGACAATCCATCAATCCTTCACTCTCCAGGTGACCCCTTCCTTCCCCCTGAGCACATGAAAGTAAGGTGATCACTTTGCATCGGTGAAGGGAGGGGTGGAGTGAATTGGAGGACTGATTGATGGATTGTCTTCTTAATGATCTTACATCACAAAGGTCAGCAAGGCTGTTTTTAAATCACCTGAACAAAAAGTTTTTTTAATTTTTTTAAAAATTGATTTGCTATAGTACGTTTTTTTGCCATCCACTTAAGTGCTTGGAATGGAACCCACGCGCATAATGAGGCTCTACCTGTAGATCTAGCGCATGTTTTCCAGCTCAGAGCTGACATGAAACAAACCTGTTTCCAGTCTACTCAAAGTACCTGAGAAATAACCAGTTTCCAATGTATTACTCTTTTCTTGCAAGCTAGCTAGCTGAATGCTTGAATATTTTAGTTTTCCTATGTACGTTTGTACTCTGACCTTCCTCTAAGGATCACACAATGGTAGACGGAGATCTAGACATTTGCCCAGCATGCTTCAGTCCTAAATAGCTCTTTGATTAACCTCTCCAGGCCTTGTGTCTTGCTGGCACATCAGGGAGAAGGCGCCCCAACTCGGGGTGATAGGGTCCTGCTGCAAACATAGGCATAGGGTACCTTACAGCCTGATGCTATGCGGCCGCTGTGCTGATTGCCCAGGGCTGAGTGCGCTTTGTCTGCTGATTCCAACGTGCCATCATGTTGGAGAGGTTAACTGTGTGTGTGGGGGGGGGGGGGGTGAGATGGTTGGCAACCTTCAGTCTCGAAAGACTATGGTATAAGCTTACGGCAGCCGGAATTCCCAGGCGGTCTCCCATCCAAGTACTAACCAGGCCTGAGCCTGCTTAGGTTCCGAGATCAGACAAGATCGGGCATGTGCAGGGTAACAGACCTCTGAAAGACTTGCCCACATGGCATGACTCCTGTGCAGGGCTATACCAGCTATTCCATGGGACTCCTATGAGCTACACAAGCTACGTTGCCAGCTTTGGAGCCACTGGGGGCATGTACAGCTCAGGAAGGGATTTTGGGATCTGGTGTCTCCTGACTTTATCTATCCCAGCTTGCTTCCCTCCCCCCTTTTTCAACCTCTCTGCTGGTGAGGTTGTGGCCAGGGACTTTCTTCAACCTGCTGGTGGTGGGGCATGGCTTTCTGGTGTACTGCTGTGCTTGTGTCAGTGCAGCACCTGTCAGGCTTCTGCACTGGTGGGGCTGCCTGTGTGCTGGTGTGTTTGGCAGTATGCTGGTGTTTCCCCTGGCTAGGATTGTTTCCTGAGGTTTCCATAAGAAGCCTTCCATAGGAGAAAGACGTCTCCAGTGCAAAGGACGCCTTAGGACAGGGGTCTCCAAACTTTTTGGCCAGAAGGCCACATCAAATATCTGGCACGGTATTGAGGGCCGGAAAATTTTTTTTTAAATACATCATTTATATAAATAAATCAGAGATGGAATTTAAATGAGTGAATAAATAATGAATGGGCTCATTCATTCAACCTCTCCGGCCCTTCAGACCCTCCAGACGCAACCAGAGCACTGTTCCAGTCATGTTCCGCCAAGTGGGCCAGAGGCTTTCAGGGAACAAGAGGCTGGTCGTGTGCCGGATAGAGGCTCGCCATGGGCCACATACGGCCCCAGGGCCAGGGTTTGGAGACTCCTGCCTTAGGATATGATCTTTTTTGACTCCATGTGCTGCATGATGTAATGGCCTATCTCAGAGTGCTGGTCCCAAGAGTGAGGAGGTACGTGAAGCCCCAAAGCCACGACCTTCACTTCATGCTCTACCATGTTGCCAAACATTTGGTAAGTCTCTGTTGCTGCCTTCCCAGGGTACCACTTTAAATCCCACCTGTTCATCAAGA
Source organism: Tiliqua scincoides (assembly GCF_035046505.1). Lineage (NCBI taxonomy): Eukaryota > Metazoa > Chordata > Lepidosauria > Squamata > Scincidae > Tiliqua > Tiliqua scincoides. The sequence continues at coordinate 14,462,135 of NC_089830.1, read as the reverse complement.
ATAGAGTAGAACTACTTACAAAGCTTTATTTTACTGAGCTTTATCTCATCAGTACAGGAATAATGTCATTATCTGAGGATATTTCACCTTCAATTTTATCTCAATGTGATGAGAAAGGTCCTTTAAATTAAAGGAAAAACATCCTTTAACAATAGCCTCACTTACCTTTATAATCTCTCTCCAAGGGCTTAGAGAGGCTTCACTCCAAGGCAAGCAACCCCTCCCTTCCCCCTGGAGCACTGAAAAGAATACAAAGGGAAGTGATTATTGCCTCCCTCTTTGCATTCTTTCCCTGTGCTTCAGGTGAAGGGAAGTGTCACTGCCTAGGAGTGAGGCCTTTCTAAGCACCTGAACAGAGAGAGAGAGAGAGATTGTCTGCTTTCTGCTTCTGCTCTCCCTCACAATGTTAAGTGAAGCTGTTTTTAAACCACTGAGAAAAGGGACATTGTTTTTTAAATGGATTTCATTTAGCATGATTTTTGGCATCCGCAGGGGTTCTCAGAACGGAACCCTCATGGATGCCAAGACTCAACCTGTATAAATTTTCTCATATACCATGGGGAATTTCCACATCACACTATAAGGTAGTATGATGTTTGTTGTCCCATAGTCCTCTAGTGAAATTCATAGATGAGCATGGATTTGAACCCAGGTCTGCTTAGTCTACATCCAACTTCATGGGTTTCACTAGTTTATTTGTGATAGAAGGGTGGTAGGATCAGTACAGAGTGTTCCCTTTGCACAAACATGCCTGATGCCAGTTCTCATTGTTATTTTCCGCAAGACCAAGACCTACAGCCCAGATCTCATTAGGGGTGCTGCCCTGAGCTGTGTGTTCCATCCTTGTGTGAAGGAGGCAGCAATATTCAAGGTGGCAGCTTGCTTTGTGGGTAAGTCAAGGAGCATCCCTCACTTCAGTGCTGAACATCAGCCCCCACCCGTTTCTCTAATCCAATAAACAGTGTGACTGTTTCAAAGACACCCCCTCTTTTTCACCTGGCAGATCCTCCCAAACTGCAGAGCACCCCTGAAAACCATCCTAATTGTTGGAGACTATTTTTGCTTGTTTGTATTTTGGCAAAAGTGTATTTTGGCTTAAAAAACATTAGGTCAGCATTTGGCTGTGCGAGAACTTGTGATATCTGGGTGACTGAACAGAGAAGTCCCTTTGATTCAACAGGTCTCTTGGTGCAGAAACTAGAACCCAGTGCCAGGAACAGGGGACCACTGGCTTCTCTACAAGAATAATTTATACAAGTGGTTCCCAAACTGTGGGTCAGGACCCAGTGGTTGGTTGTGACCTGAATTTTGGTGGGTTTTATGTAGGAACATAAAACGGGTCATTTCCCCTTAAGGGGAGTGACCTAGTAATGGATGCCCCGGCAGTGCCACAGTAAACCAAAAGTCACTCCAATCTTCAGATCCGAGTGAAATGAAGCTTGGGGGAGACCCGCAGAGGGAGCTGCAGGCCTCTCGGACCCTCTCCAAGGCTGGCAGACCCCCTCAGGTAGGCAAGCCTCTGGGTGCCTGCGGCGCCACTATTACTGCGGTGCCACTGGGGCATATCCTCTCTCTCAGTCCCTGTCACTTACAAGCAGTTCTTGGACTCCCAGCGAGTTTGAGAACTGCTGAGCTATTTCCTCAAGCCCTGAGGCTATTCAAAAATCAGATACTGTAGTTACATATTACCCTACAAAGAGCCCAACTGCTGCAGTTTGCAAGCACGTGTAAATATAGGGAGATAAATGTTTCAGGGTCTTTTTCTGGTTATTATCCCTTATAAATAAATAGATTTTTCTTTCTAGACCTCTTTTTTTAAAGTCAGGTAAACCTAAGTGGATCCTGATAGAGTGTTTAAAAAAGTGGGTCCTGATACTTAAAAGATGCCCCTTGTTTATTGCCTCTCGGTACAGTACATGTGCCACACAGGGAGAACTCTGTTCTCAGCTCACAACCTCCTAAGGCAGTGGCTCTCAAACTACTAGCACCAGGACCTCCTTTTTAGAATGAGAATCTGTCAGGACCCACCGGAAATGATGTTATGAAGTGACATCATCAAGCAGGAAAATCTTTCTTTCTTTCTTTGTTTTAATAAATGCAAATACAAAAAAATTAAAAAGAATAAAGATATTGCAATTTGTGTGGCAAGTGTGGAGATCTCAAACTACATTTCTTTGTTCTACTACTACAAATCATACAAAAAAGTTAGTCATCAAATCTTAAACAATCTACACTTATTTAAAAAGTACATTTTCAACACAAAAAGAAAAATGAGAAAAACATACAAGTTAAATCCCCTATCTACTCATCAAATCCATAGATTATTTGACCCATTCTCCCTTCAATGCGCAGGAAGTCCATGAATGGCTTCCAATTGTCCATAAAAGTTTTTACTGACTTATCTTTAAGAAGTATTGTAAGTTTATCCATTTCTGTCAAATCCAATACTTTTAGCCAGCGTTTTTCCACTACAGGTATCTCTGGAACTTTCCATTATTTGGCGTACGATATTCTTGCAGCAGTTGTCATATATAAAAACATAGTTTCATAGTCTTTCTGAATTGAATCATCCAATATTCCCAACAAAAAAGTGTCTTGTTTCATTTGTAAATTTACCTTAAATGTCAACTGCATTTGCTGGTGTATCAAAGTCCAATATTTTTTTGCTTTTGTACAAGTCCACCACATACGGTAGAACATTCCTTCTTGTCATTTACACTTCCAACATCTATTTGGTATATTAATACATTTTTGCCAGTTTACCTGGAGTCAGACACCATTTATACAACATTTTATAAAAGTTCTCTAAGATTTGCATTCAATAAGCAGGAAACTTTTTCACAATCATAGGCTGCAATCCTACCTGTGCTTATCCAGGAGTAAGTCCCATTTACTGTGTTACATTCTAGCCTGTAAAAAGTACAAGTTTGTCACATTTCCCCAAATGATAGCATCAAGTCTAATATAGTAAAAATAAAATATTGAAATGATATGGGGAGCCACCTGAAATTGGCTCGCGGTTCACCTAGTGGGTCCTGACCCGCTGTTTGAGAAACACTGACCTAGGGAGATATCTGGCAGTCCTAGGTGCTGTCTTGACAGTCCAAGAATCAACATTCCGTCCATTGTCGATGGCAACACCATGAAATGAGTCGCAAAAGGCATCCCCTGAGCACCGAAGCTGTCCTTCAAGATGGGTCTCTCCATCTTGCACTCCAGAGGTGGTACAAATTCAAGGAGAACCATATTGGCCAGCAGCTGTTATCCAGGGGTAAGAGGAAAAGTTTTCTCTTGCCTCTGGCTAAGCTGCTTCTGGCCATAATCCTTCGCTGCATGCAGCGCAAGCCTCCTGGCTTGCCTGTACCAGCGCAGGATAGGATTGCAACCCAAAACTTGGATGAGAGGACCTCCCCCTGCCTCAGGCCATTCACAAAGTTATAGGGAGGAAATTCTTGGCCCAGACATTCACCATTGAGAGCCCTTCTCATACACCAGTATAAACACCCCTGGGATGACTGGCAGGGCAGTCGTGAAGCAGGTGCTTCCTCCTTTCCCCAATTCTGCCTTTCTGTCCAAATCCAAATTGGTGGACTCCACAATCACCATGAAGACAAATCCAGGCAGAGAGGGGTCATCTTTGGAAGCCTCCAATTTACAAGAAGAACCCCAAAACCTAACCAATTGCAAATAGGCAAGCCTCAAAGAGGTCTGAGGCAAGGCTATGGATAATTCCAGAATAAAACAAGAAAGGAAGCTCAATCATTACATGTCCCTTCCTCCTCTTGAACTGATTGTATATATGAACTATACAGCAGGGATGTGAAAATCCCCAGCGGCTAGACTCGACTTGGGTCCCAAGTCCCCGTCCTCTTTGATTCGACTCGTGCATAATTGTGTCCTGGAGTATTGTGTCCAGTTCTGGTCGCCGCATCTCAAAAAAGACATAGTGGAAATGGAAAAGGTGCAAAAGAGAGCGACTAAGATGATTACGGGGCTGGGGCACCTTCCTTATGAGGAAAGTCTACGGCGTTTAGGCCTCTTCAGCCTAGAAAAGAGACGCCTCAGGGGGGAAATGAATGAGACATACAAAATTATGCAGGGGATGGACAGAGTGGATAGGGAGATGCTCTTAACACTTTCACATAATACCAGAACCAGGGGACATCCACTAAAATTGAGTGTTGGGCGGGTTAGGACAGACAAAAGAAAATATTTCTTTACTCAGTGTGTGGTCGGTCTGTGGAACTCCTTGCCACAGGATGTGGTGCTGGCGTCTAGCCTAGACGCCTTTAAAAGCGGATTGGACAAGTTTCTGGAGTCCAAAAATCCATTATGGGGTACAAGCCATGATGTGTATGCGCAACCTCCTGATTTTAGAAATGGGTTATGTCAGAATGCCAGATGCAAGGGAGGGCACCAGGATAATAATAATAATATAATATACAGTATTTATATACCGCCTTTCTGGGTCTTTATTCAAGACTTTATTCAAGGCGGTTTACACAGGCAGGCTTATTAAATCCACGCAGGGATTTTTACAAATTGAAAGAAGGTTCTCTCTTTCAAGAACCACCACATTCGAGATGTTACACTCTGATCTGGTTTAACATTCTGGCCTCCATCCTCCCACGCTCTGAGCAGATGGAACAGCTCAGCTGCAGCTTGCCAGCTGCTTCAAGGTCGCACGGTGCCGGTGGCTTCGAACTGGCGACCTTGTGGATGTTAATCTTCAGGCAAATGGAGGCTCTACCCTCTAGACCAGACCTCCTGCCCAGGATGAGGTCTCCTGTTATCTGGTGTGCTCCCTGGGGCATTTGGTGGGCAGCTGTTTGATACAGGAAGCTGGACTAGATGGGCCTGTGGCCTGATCCAGTGGGGCTGTTCTTATGTTCTTAACTACAATTCCCAGGAAGCCTTGCAGGTCTCTTGTTATCTGGTGTGCTCCCTGGGGCATTTGGTGGGCAGCTGTTTGATACAGGAAGCTGGACTAGATGGGCCTGTGGCCTGATCCAGTGGGGCTGTTCTTATGTTCTTAACTACAATTCCCAGGAGGCCTTGCAGGTCTCTTGTTATCTGGTGTGCTCCCTGGGGCATTTGGTGGGCTGCTGTTTGATACAGGAAGCTGGACTAGATGGGCCTATGGCCTGAGCCAGTGGGGCTGTTCTTATGTTCTTTTGTTCTTATAATGCGTGGCCGTGGGGACTGCAGTGTTGGCATCCTTCAGTCTCAGAAGACTATGGTATCGCGCTCTGAATAGTGGTTCTGGAACAGAGTGCCCTCTCCAGTGCGCAAGGTCTGGGTAAAGGAGGTATGGAGGATAGACTGTTACCCATGCAGCAAATCCCCCCTCTCCATGTCGCTGAAATGGTCCAATGGAAAGGCAGAAGCCAATTCGGTTGGTTCCAGCGGCGTTGCAGGAGTTGCCAGAACGTGACTGTGTTCAGCCATGAACTGCCTCAGGGACTCCGGCTCCGGAAGTGGCCAGGAATTTAGTGAGCCTGCTGGGGAACCCTGGCCAAACCCCACACTCTCTACCCTACCCTATTTTTATTTGGCCTCCCCATGATCCACACCAGTTGAAGTTTAAATTTACATGGTTAGACTCTTGCCAGACACCTGTTGTCTACATACCACTCCCCCCCCCCAATCCTCATAGGGACTGACCACTCTCAGGACAGGGGGAAGGGAGGGCTATGCCTTGAAAAACGAAGGTTGCCGGATACAAAGAGGGACAGAGTTCCTTTAACCATTGTATAGAAGAGGGAATTTTGGCAGGTGAAGCTCAACAGGGAAAGGTTCAAAAACCCTCTTCTATATCGGGGTATCAAACTGGTTTCATACAGAGGGCGGAAGGGAGGAGGGTTTCCTTAAATTCGTGGTGCCTGCTGAGGGATGGAAGTGACATCATTAAGCAGAAAGTGACATAGTTAAGCAGATGATGGCCAGAAATGAGCAACTGGTTCTCAGAAACTCATGAGCTGCAAATGACAAAAGAGAAAATGTGCAAATCTGGTCCATATTTTCAAGAGAGCCCAATAATCTCGCTGGGAGAATCCAATTATAATGTGGGGCGGATCAATTGCTTCCAGGGGCTACATTTGGCCCTCAATGATTAAGGTATAGGCCAGCCATTTTCAACCACTGTGCCATGGCACACTGGTGTGCCGCGAGAGGTTCACAGATGTTCCCCAGGAATTTGGGGGAAGGTCATTTATTAGTAGAGCCAATGGGGGATGTGAGCCCCCCACCGGCAGCATGGTGTGCCTTGTTGATTGTCAAAAACCTGATGGTGCGCCTTGACCATTTTAGTTCCTTGTCAGTGTGCCGTGAAATGAAAAAGGTTGAAAATAGCTGGTATAGGCACTCTGTCCCCGTTAGCATCTGCCAACCCTAGGAAAAACAGAATCAGGTATGATTTGGGGAAAGAAAAGAAAGAAACAAAACTTCATCGTCACGAAGCGGAACCGAACTGGATTTCAGAGGAAACAAGTGCACATCCTCAATGCATCCATTTTGACTGGGAGAGCATAAACTTGCCCTGTTCCAGATTCCCAGCCTCATGAATATTCAGCTTCCCCTTTTTGGAACTGGCTTTATTTCCTGGGCTGTGCTCCTCCATCCAGTGGCGTAGCTAAGGGGGTGCAAAGCACTAAGTTTGGCAGGGAGTCTCACCGCTGGGTGCAAGCGGACCCTCTCCTTCGAAGCCATTCTGGGCGGGAGGGGGGCAACACAGAGGGAGGGGGAGAGCCTGCTTGCTTACTGTGTGGCGAGGCTCCCTGCAAAACTTAGCACTTTGCATCCCCCCGTTATGTCATTACCTCCATCTAGCAGCCCCACGGTTTGCAAAAGCCTTCTGAGGCTGCCACACTTACCTGGGAGCAAGCCCCACTGACTTTAATGGGACTTACTTCTGAGTAGACATGCAGAGGATTGGGCTGACGGAAGACCAGGAAGAAGTCCAGGGGTGGGACAGGGTAATAATAGCGGTGGGTTCCTCCAACCCAAACTTGGGGCATCTCTGTCTTGATCCCCCCCAATCAAAAGAATCAGGGCCAGATCCACCCAGTGGCGCTTACCCTGTGCTTCCTGGCTGAGACAAGGCCATAGAGGCAGCCAAGATTATTCTAAGAGACCAGAATGTATACCTGCTCAGTGAAGACAATGAAATGTCATGATGTTTTGTTCAAATGTATGTTTGAAAAGCAATCCAAACCTATGCCAATCAAATGTTATGTTATGTTAGGGGAAAAAATATGTCTTTATCATGACCAAAGCAATATGTTTGTGCTTAGGACAGTTCAAAAAGCATTTCACAAACAAGACTTCAGCATATATGTTATGTTTAGCAAGCATTTGCTTAGTAGATATAGGGAAAATGTACTATATTTGAGTTGGAATCCATTTTGCCCAGAAGCCTCAGAGAGAAAGACAGCTGTTGTCTGCAAGCTGGGTGTCATCAAAAGGAAATGCATAGTCTGTTAGTAGAGACATTCCTTGGAAAGGAATCAAAGATACATCCCCAATTGCTCTTTTATAAGAACAAAATGAAAGGAGAGCACCTAATTTATTTATAAGCAATAAGTTTAATAATGTAAATGCAAAAAGTGAATCAGTATAAAACAAATGTTTAATAATGCAAAGAGTAAATAAGTTTGGAAATAGGGAATAAGGTAAGAATCAGATGAACTCTGTGTCACCCCTCTGAGTCCAAAGCTGGGTGAAGGCAGAGGTCATAAGCTAGGATGGCACAGGAGGCCCCAGTAATAAAACCATTTGACATAAGGATTAGATAAGAGGTTTCAAAGAAACTGTCAAGCTAATTAAGTTGATATCTAGAGTCAAGCAACAGCTTCAAAGAGTTAAGAATGTAAACCCCCCTCCAACCTATGGGCTGCTTTTGGACAGAGAAAATAGGATTTAAACAAAAGGAAAACACACAGAGAGAGGAAGAACAAATATGTTGAATTTTAAGGGAAGCTTACTTTGAGAATTAGATATGAATGAGTGATCATAGTTAGGTCAGTTATTTTTCTTACGCTTAGCAGAGCTTCAGAACAAAAGGGAGCATTTTAAAGTTTCTGAAGCCGCAATAAAAGGGGATAGGGTTACAAGATCCTGCTACCAGCACTAATAAAACTAATAAAATCTAATGAGAATTACCAAAGGTCATAAAATCATTAGCAAGGAGGTAAACAGAAGCTACATGAAGATGGATTCAAGTAGACTAAAACAGAAGCAAGATCGTTCTAATCTAAAGGGACACTTCATACCTGCAACTGAATAGAGAGCCAGTGGTTTGCATTCAAATACACAGAAAGTCAAAAGGGATTTTTGACTTTCAAGTTTGCTTGTGATAAGTAGAAATACATAGGATGTTTGCAGATATTCTTAATCAATATAAGTCAAGCGTAAAAGTTTAATTGCTAATGTTATTCGAAGCCAGAATATAAAATCCACAAGAAAGAGAAAAGCTAAGTTTACTTAGCCAGCTAATAAGCAGATCTGTCTCAGCCTAAGTTTCCAGAATTTATGGCATGCCACAGATAAAGAGACTCTGTAGGTACAGACTTATAATTAGATCATAGAAGTTAGCAAGTAAATTGAATTCTTCACTGCTCTAATCAGTTAGAAAATACAATGAAAGGGTGAATTCTAGTTTTGTTAATATGAGTTAGATTAATAAGAGAAACTAAATTGAAAGGATTTAAGTTTCAAATGTGACTCAAATCAGACGAGTAGAACAAATCTGGAATGTGTTAAATGGGTAACTCCTCACAGTTGAAATTCTTATCTAGCAAAAATATGATATCATGTCAGCTAACTAATAAGCAACTCAGTTTAAGGAGTGAAACCCAGGCGCCAGAGAAAGTTTTAAGTATAAGAATAGTTAATCAAACTGGCAGGACCCGATATCTAAGGAATGTTAGAAGGGGCCCAGTTGAAGAGATTCCAGAGAAAAACACAGCTTGTCTTCTGAAATCATCAGAGCAAAGCTGAGATTTTACAGAGAGAAGAAAACTCTTAAAAACTCAGTTTTTAAGCAAAATATGAAATGTTTGAAATCAGAATCAAAAGAGGAATAAATTGAGAATTATAAAAAGTCTAAACACTAGCTTATCAGAGGCTTAATTAAAGAAATAAAGAAAATATAAAAGTTAAGCTCTGAATAGGATAGAAGCACAGTGCCCCCTACAGGCTTTTTAGAACAGTGCTAGCATTACAGGAAGGGGAGGAGCTTTCCAAATATGGCACAAGCGTAACCTGAGAGATTCCAATGCACTCTCCTTAGATGGCACAGCCAATCAATGCTAGAGGCCTGTGGCCAATCAAAGGAAAGTTCCATTTCTGATATCATCAGCTCTTAATGAATAGCAGTAAGATTTTTAGAACAAAGAACCTAGGGGTACTTAAAATGAAACATGCATTGGAAAGTTGCTTTTTCTCTGGAGACACTGAGAGAACACAGATCTCTGTGTTTCCCATTTTGAACACCAAGAGAAGCCCATTGCTGGCAATGAATAAATGCTTGGAAATCACCACGATTTAAGTCTGCTGAGTTTGCTTTTGAACCCTGAAGACACCGTGCAACATGGCTACCATCTTCTCCAGCTTCTTGGCTATTCGGATCAGCTCCTCCGCTGGCCCCATGCTTTCTGCTCTCCCAAGTCTAGGGGGTGGGGGGAGCATCTCCTTGACTTTCATCCGAGGGGGGCTGTTTGGTTTGCTTGTGTGTGGGGGAGGGGAAAAAGTTTGTGCGCTTCCTGCAAGTTTGACAAGGAAGGTGGGGGCAGGCAGGAGGGAGAGGGAAAGGAAAGCAAAGGGGAAGGTGGGGAGGGAAAAAAGGAGGTGGAGCCATCCAAGCACTTCAGTGCAGAGCAGTCATAGCAGGGGGTGGCTGGGCTAAATAGAGCAGGCCAGGATTAAGCGCTGGAAAGCTTTCCAAGGGGGCGGCAGGCAGGGCAGTGGTTGTGCAGGTGGCTGATCTGTGGCTACTGTGGGGCTAAGGCAAGGTTTCTTAAACTGTGGATCAGGACCCTCTAGCTCAGTGGTTCCCAAACTGTGGATCCGGACCCGATTTGGGTGGGTCCCCTAAGGGGGAGTGGAAAGATCGGATAGCTAATAGCCTCAAGCACTGAAGCTGTTCAAAAATCAGATCGCTGCTAACTGCCCTGCAAAGAGTGGAGCTCCTGCAGCTTTGCAAGGTATCTGCCAACTGCCCTGCAATGAGCGGAGCTCCTGCAGCTTTGCAAGGTATCTGCCAACTGCCCTGCAAAGAGTGGAGCTCCTGCAGCTTTGCAAAGAAGCTGCCAACTGCCCTGCAAAGAGTGGAGCTCCTGCAGCTTTGCAAAGAAGCTGCCAACTGCCCTGCATAGAGCGGAGCTCCTGCAGCTTTGCAAGGTATCTGCCAACTGCCCTGCAAAGAGCGGAGCTCCTGCAGCTTTGCAAAGAAGCTGCCAACTGCCCTGCAAAGAGCGGAGCTCCTGCAGCTTTGCAAAGAAGCTGCCAACTGCCCTGCAAAGAACGGAGCTCCTGCAGCTTTGCAAAGAAGCTGCCAACTGCCCTGCAAAGAGTGGAGCTCCTGCAGCTTTGCAAAGAAGCTGCCAACTGCCCTGCAAAGAACGGAGCTCCTGCAGCTTTGCAAAGAAGCTGCCAACTGCCCTGCAAAGAGCGGAGCTCCTGCAGCTTTGCAAAGAAGCTGCCAACTGCCCTGCAAAGAACGGAGCTCCTACAGCTTTGCAAAGAAGCTGCCAACTGCCCTGCAAAGAGTGGAGCTCCTGCAGCTTTGCAAGGTATCTGCCAACTGCCCTGCAAAGAGCGGAGCTCCTGCAGCTTTGCAAAGAAGCTGCCAACTGCCCTGCAAAGAGTGGAGCTCCTGCAGCTTTGCAAGGAAGTTGCTAACTACCCTGCAAAGAGCGGAGCTCCTGCAGTTTGCAAGGTAGCTGCTAACTGCTTTGCAAAGAATGAAGCTCCTGCAGTTTTGCAAGGTAGCTGCCCACTGCCCTGCAAAGAGTGGAGCTCCTGCAGCTTTGCAAAGAAGCTGCCAACTGCCCTGCAAAGAACGGAGCTCCTGCAGCTTTGCAAAGAAGCTGCCAACTGCCCTGCAAAGAGCGGAGCTCCTGCAGCTTTGCAAAGAAGCTGCCAACTGCCCTGCAAAGAACGGAGCTCCTGCAGCTTTGCAAAGAAGCTGCCAACTGCCCTGCAAAGAGTGGAGCTCCTGCAGCTTTGCAAGGTATCTGCCAACTGCCCTGAAAGAGCGGAGCTCCTGCAGCTTTGCAAAGAAGCTGCCAACTGCCCTGAAAAGAGTGGAGCTCCTGCAGCTTTGCAAGGAAGTTGCTAACCGCCCTGCAAAGAGTGGAGCTCCTGCAGTTTGCAAGGTAGCTGCTAACTGCTTTGCAAAGAATGAAGCTCCTGCAGTTTTGCAAGGTAGCTGCCCACTGCCCTGCAAAGAGTGGAGGTCCTGCAGCTTTGCAAGGAAGTTGCTAACCGCCCTGCAAAGAGTGGAGCTCCTGCAGTTTGCAAGGTAGCTGCTAACTGCTTTGCAAAGAATGAAGCTCCTGCAGTTTTGCAAGGTAGCTGCTAACTGTCCTGCAAAGAGGTGGGTGTTTTATTAAAAATTTAAATTTAACACATTTAAATGAATGGGGACCCACCTGATATTGGCCAATAACACACCTAATGGGTCCCAACTCACAGTGGAGGGGGCACTAAAATTTTAGGTTGCCCTGGGTGACAGATGCCATAGGTATGCCACTGGGGCAGCACTTCTCATTAGAACATAAGAACAGCCCTGCTGGATCAGGCCCAGGGCCAATCCGATCTAGCTTCTTGTATCTCATAGCGGCCCACCAGATACCTTGGGGATCACACAAGACCACAAGATTGCATCTTGCTGCCACTTCCCTGTGTCTAGCATTCTGTTTATGCTCACCCCCCCCCCGACATCTTGAAGTTCTCAAGTCTGTTTCGTTCCCAAAAGGTGTCTCAAGATGGTCTTCCAGCACATGCGCGGAATCTTGGAGAGCCCCAGACCTCTGGCATATGCACAGAGTGGCAAAGCACAGAGCCCAACACTGACTATTGGTGAAGAGCTAGAACTGGAGGAGAATGAGGAAGGAGAGCTACAATGGAAGGCAGGAAGGCAGATGAGTAAACCAGCTGGGGGCAGATGGCAGCCACTTAATGGTGTGATTGCGGAGCTCCTGAAGGGATCACAGGGAGAACCAGTGTGCCTAGGTACACACTTTGGGAAACACCACGGTGGAATCATGGAAGTGAAGAAAGGAAGGACCAAGGAAAAGCAGACTATGACTACATAAATGGCAGGTTTTGGTAGCCAGTGTGGGAGGGATGTTTTGAAGGGGAACCAAAGACAAACTTCTCACACCTCCTGGAGAAACATTATGACACTCACCAAGCTGAATGTTGCTAGGTCATGGCTGCCAGGCACTGCAGTCTCTTGATGTCACAAAGGGCTGGTGGTTGACTTATCAAGTACTATGGGCTTTGGGCTTTTGTCTTTGGCCTCCTAGGCAAGAGAAGACTTTGGGCTTTGGGCTCCTAGGCAAGAGACTTTTTGGCACTGGTTATCTATGTTCATAGAGTTTGATTTGTAGAAGCTCTTGGCCACTAACATTTCTGAATAGCTTTAGTTTTGCTGCAATCTTTATTCGTCATACACTGGATACATCCATCTTTGTTGTGTTTGTTTATTGCTCTGGAAGCTCATAAATTAGGCTGTAGCATTAAAGGGCATTTTCTTTCTTTCTTTCTTTCTTTCTTTCTTTCTTTCTTTCTTTCTTTCTTTTTTTGTAACCCTAGTTTGTTTCATCAGTTTTTTCATAGGGTTTGTTGCGGTGAGCCTCCTTTGTGTGAGTCAAACATGGCGTCTCAACAACCCGATGAGGTAAGTGGATTTTTGATTCTCCCAAGGTACCTTCCAGATGTGGGGTTGATGGGCTGCAACTCGGCCCAACCTATGGCAGGGCACAACAGTACCACAATATTTGTGTAGCTCCACAATGAGAACAGAGAGAGGCATAGTCAGTGCTTTTCGTGTAAAAAAAAAAAAAGGTGCAGGATCTCACAACTTGTTAATCTTTTATTTATTTATTTATTTATTTTTCTTTCTCATTCACAGCTTACTGAGTTCACCAGTGACACCAGCACCTCCCTTAGCCAGGTGGATGATCCCTTAAGGTAAAGCATTGTGCGTTTCCTGTCACCTTTAGTGGCTCAAAGCCAGAAACATGGGGCCCAACCCTATCCCCCCTGCCAGCCCATAGTGCACAGTGCTGCAGACAGAGCACATGCTGCATTCTATGGTGTGTGTATGTGTGTGTGTGTACCAGACAGCCCAGGAGATAAGTCAAATGTTTTCCTACTTACTTCCCCATAGGCCACCTGCCCCCCAATGGGTTTCATCCAACCTATAGTAGCTATTCTGCTTGCATAAGTCCAAGGAGACTTCTGGATTGGTTCGGGGCAGGGAAAGGGGATTAGGATTAGGCGGTGAGGTGGTGCCCCTGCCCAGCCCCCTGCCCAGCCTACTGCCTGCCCCAAACTGCCCATGATTCTCCCCTGAACTGCCCCTGCCACCAACCTGCCTGTTCCAGCAGGAGATCTGGAAAGCACTGTTGTGTGTACTTGGCCTCTGGCTCTTTGCTTCGGCAGCCCCAAAGCTTGTGACTCTGATCTTCGCCACCTAAAGAGGTGTTGTAGATCTGAGCAGCCCGGAGCTGCGCTATGCTGCCCAGGAACGGGGTCAGGATCCGGCACAAGTGACGGATCCTGGCCCCACCCCCCACTCTCTCGCCACCTGCCTGCCTGCAGCCTGCCTTCCCTCTGCCCCAAAACTCCTCCTCCCCACACCCCCCAGACCCACACGCCAGCTGAGTTTGGCTGGCATGAACTTACCCATCGTCGGGGCAACAGAAGCTGGATGCAGCCCCTGCGGGCCGGCGCACATTCTTGCGCCAGCCCAGCTGTCTCCACGCATGCTTTATGGCACATTTACAACCCTCCTAGGCTGGCGCAAGGGACTTGTGCCGGCCAAGCGCACCATTTGGATTGCGCTCTAATTTGATTTGATTTTTTTGTCTGGGGGTGTTAAAAATTTTCCTGCTTGATGATGTCACTTCCAACCATGTCGTCACTTCAAGGTTAATATCTTCACCCAGTGGGTACTGACAGATTGTCATTCTAAAAGTGGGTCCTGATATGAAAGAGTTTGAGAACTACTGATCGAACCCCATGGAATCCAGGCCAAGGAGAGGAACAGCATTCCTCACTTCAGAGCCTTTTTGCAGGTCCAACAACTCTCACTATCCGGCAGTCCATTTTTGCTGAAATCTCTACCATCTCTGGTGACAAGGGAAGGCAATCCTGGGGTGCAAATTTTGAATCTGTGTCACTTGAAGTGCAGACCTGCTACACATGCTCAACATGCTACACTGAGCAGGATTCCTTGAGGGAATCCATGGAGGTGACGCAGATATGGTTAGCCCACATCAGTTTGTTACTAATTGTGTGTGTTTTTTCTTCTCCATCTGTCTCCTTCTCCCAGAAACCTGGGATATTCTGACGGGGAGGAAGTGAGGCTGATGTGGGATCTGGCCACTCTCCAGAATCAGATGATCAGCCCAAACCATCTGATCCGGGCACAGGCTCTGGAGAAGTGTGCAGATCTGCTGGGAGAGATCCAGAGATACGTGAGTCACTGAGGGGAGTAGTTTGGACAAACCTTGTTTTGAACACCAAAGGCTGCCCCTTCCAGGATTGCTGTGCAAGCCAGCTACATGCAATCAATATTCATTTCTTAAGCACTTCAGAGTATTCAATCTGCTTCACAGATTATATTACTCATCCTTTCAACAACCCTGCAGGGTAGGCCAGTCGTAGAACTACAACATCCCTGACAAAGGGCCAACCAGCTTCTGCGTAAAGATCTCCAATGATGAAGAGTCTACTACCTTCTGAGACATAGTGTTCTACTGCACAATTCTTTGGACCATTAGGAAGTTTTTCCTAATGTTTAATTGAAATCCCCTTTGTAGTCCAAGCCCACTTGTCCCGGTACCATCCTCCAGAGAAACTGGGAACAAGGCTGCTCCATCTTCCATGCAACAGCCCCTTAGATATTGACAGATAGTTCCCAAATCACCCGGTAAACATCTCTTCTCTCAACTCCTTCATGCGAATCCCTTTCAACCTGTCCACATAGGATGCAGTCTCTGGACTCCTCACCCATCCTAGACTCCCTCCTCTGGACCTGCTCCACTCTTCCAGTAAGAACCTTGCCATAGGTTTCATCATGATTTCATGGCCCAGGAGAGATTTGAATGGGGTTTTCCCAACCTACAGGCAAAACGAGGGAAAGTAGCTCCAATTCAACCAAAGAAAAAAGTGACAGACCAAGACTGGGGTTCTATTTCATCACCTGATTGATTGATTTAGCGTAAGGCATATAATACATGGACATATATATCAGTTAGTCTAGATCAAATGTCAGTGTCCAGTTCATGCAGCCATTCAAAGACAGAGTGACCTTCAAAGAAAAAGTCAGACCATGGGCCATTATACGCCCTCAGTTTGCAGCCAGACACAATGTAGTACATGGTTTGGTGGGAGAACCCACAATCACACTGCGGGGTAGAGACTAGCCCCCATTTAAACACCTGACAAACACCATGTAGAGTACGGATCACCTGATGCTTTAACCACACACAGTGTTCTTTGTTTTTATATTATTACTATTATTGTATTTATTACAGTATTTATATACAATCATGCCCCTGTATCTGCGGGGGTTCCATTCCAGAACCTCCTACAGTTACCTGAAACTGTGGATGCTGGCAAACACCTGCCCCCCACCCTCTGGAGGTGAGGGAAGCAGACCTCCCCGTCCGTGGCCTCTGCCGGGCTCAGGCTGAGCTTGGCAGCTCAAATAACATAACTTCCGGTTTCACGGAGAAACCAGAAGTGGCTTTTTAAAGCCTTATAAGGCATGAGGAGGTTTGGGGAAGCCCTCTGGGCGAAGCGGAGCTCCCCTCGCCTCCGGAGGGGGCAAGCGCCCAGGGGGTCCTGTGGACTCAATCCACGGATAACTGAATCTGTGGATATGGGATCCATGCATACCGGGTTCCCCGGGTTCCTATGCCTTTCTCATAGACTCCTGTTGTTCTCATGATGCATTTTTGTCATTTGCCGCTTGTAATATTGCACTGTTCTGATTGTTTTATTGAATCTTTGGGAATTTCAGCCAGAAGCCGTCATAGGTGTTTGATAAATAGTCAGTGTGCCTGGGTTGTGAGATGTAAAGATGCAAAATATCCCTGCAATAGGACGTCTCCTTCCTGCCATCAGGGTGAGCTGTTTATCCCAGCATTGGCTAATCCTCATTTCTCTCCAGCCTTCCGTAGAGTTGCCTTTGCTTCCCCGCCTGGTCACGATCCTCGGTCTCTGCTCGTTGGATACAGATGCCAGGTGCGATGAGAATGCGGTAGAGGTTCTCTGGGAGCTGCTGCCCATCCTGCGCCATCGGGCGGGTAAGTCTGGAAGGAGCTTGAGCTGTTGCCTGCAAAGGTCGCTGAACCTTTTGCCAAGTCGAACAGAATACATCCAGGGACAGATAGAGTGTTTGTGTTTGTTGGGCTGGTCACAAGCACTACCTTAACTCCAGAGCCCAGGTCAGCCAGGGGGATAGACTTGGGCTCCTGTTGTGCTTTGACCTCTGTGGCTGAGGTTTGCTGAGTAGGTAGACCTGGGCTCTCCAACCAGACTTGGAGCCCAGGTTTACCGGCCTCCCTGGATGAGGTTAGCTGAGTGGATAGACCTGAGCTTCTGCCTGGACTTGGAACCCAAATCTACTGGCTTACATGGATGAGGTTTGCTGAGCAGGTAGACCTGGGCTCCCACCCAGACTTGGAGCCCAGATCTACCTGCTGGGTAGACCTGTGTTCTTGGCTGTGCTTGGGCTGCTTCCCGTG
This sequence comes from Tiliqua scincoides, assembly GCF_035046505.1. Taxonomy (NCBI): domain Eukaryota; kingdom Metazoa; phylum Chordata; class Lepidosauria; order Squamata; family Scincidae; genus Tiliqua; species Tiliqua scincoides. Next base: position 14,445,150 of record NC_089830.1, on the reverse strand, counting down.
GACAATTTGAGGCTTGCCATGGATCCTTGTTCCCCCCTTGAATCTGCCCCGGAATGCATCACATTTGAAGACTGCCAGTTGAAAGCCTTTTCGTTGTCTGGCCCCTTGGCAAGGCTAATGAAGGCTGGCAGCTTTCTTTTTCAGGCAGCATCTCTCTCTCTTTTCTAGGTGTAGAATCAGTTGCAAGGGGAGCTGGAAGAAACCCAGGGGCCTCCCTCTTGCCCTCCATGCAGTAGCCCTTGCTGCAGCGTTGGAGCATCCAGTGCTCAGTGTGGGTTGCTCCTACTCTGTTGGCTGCCTTGAGCTGAGGGCACTTGGAGTCTAGACAGCATGAGGGTGTTCAAATGGCGCATGGAGGAATTTTCCCAGAGATGACTAAGTTTCTTTTGGGCCCCTTCCCAAAGAGGATGGGGCGAAACAGAGTGAGGGGAGGGTGGCGACAGGAGCAGGCAGAATGGGGGCAGGGAGCGGGGTGAAACAGGGTGGGAGGAGAGTGGTAGCAGCCAGAATAGTCTTTGGAGCCTGGGTCTACCAGGCTTCCCCATGTGGAGAAAATGTAGAAAATCATTGCAGAAAGTTAGCAACATTGTCTTTAGGCTCCCAGGAGCATGGGAAATGTCCTGCCTGCACAAAATGTACTTCTGCAGTAGCTGTAATCGCACCGCTGTGTCCCTGAGCTCTTATACACTCCTTCCTGGAAAGTGGATCCACAAACTAAAGAGCTACTGCAGCAGGCCGGTTGCCTCCTGGATTTGACACCAGGAGTGAAGTGTTAAGGAGTGTCATGTATTCATTCCCTGGCCCGGTGCATATGGCTTGCAGCAGCCAATGCCGCAGCAACCTCAGCATCCCAAGTCCAGGTGAGAAATTTCTGCGGCCCCTCCTTTGGCTGCTGGGCCCCCTTTTTCACTCTGTGCCTGGGTACAAATTACCCCCTCTCATGGGCACTGTTGCCTTGACAGGCACCCGCTAGTCATCGCCACGGGACTGCCTCCTCCTCCCTGCCACCCTCTTGCAGTGGATGCAGTGGCTGTCCTAACTCTGTCGCTGTTTCACCATGTTCCTCTGAGCTTCACCAAGATCTTTCCAGACTAGAGGACCACATATTTTGGCAGTCAATAGCAAGCAACCTTCAGCTGATCTAATGGAGGGTCAAGCAACTGTTCAATACGGGATTCTCTGATCTCATTCCGATGGAGGCCAGGGAGGAGTTGCAATGAAGGGGCATCCGTTGTATGGTGGATTGAGTCGAAGCTGTTTCTTTCCCTTGCAGACATGCTGATAAATTCCTCCTTGAACCAAGACTCTATCAAGAATGCACTCCGCATCCTGAATGCAACTGATGTAGCGCTACCAACCATCTTCAGGAACAACAGCTTCATCCTGGTCAGAGTAAGTTAGCATCACAAGGGACAGAGTACTCCTGACCCCATATGAGAGTGAGTGACAGCACAATCCTATCCTTGGGCTGCTCTGCTGGAACTTGTGTTCCAGCAGCACAACCTGACTTATCACACTGCGAAATATAACACTTGAGCACACTGCTGGGTGGCTGCCAGAAACAGTTAGTGGTGCTGACCAGGCATCAGTGAGTTTCCTATATCCCCCAACAACAGGTCAGCGGGGAAGGCAGGTGTGTGCAGGGAAGGGGAGGACTGGGGCATTCCGTGGGAGGGACAGAGGCAGGAGGGGGTGGATCCAGCAGCAATGGTGCATGCTGAATCTAATCCCCCCTTTCAGAAACCTCCCTGCCCCTTTTCCCACCTTGGACATACACCACCAACACAGGTGGTGTATGTCCAAAGAGACCCATCGCTAGCCCCAGGGCTTATGTGGGGTTAGTTAAAAAAATGCTTTTTACTTGCCTCCCATAAGAAGATAAGAACAGCCCCACTGAATCAGGCCATAGGCCCATCTAGCGCAGCTTCCTGCAGTGGTGTAGCTAATGAACGTGTAGCCCAGTGCGGAGCTCAGAATGATGCCCTGGAAGTGATTTCACAGCAGGAAGTGATATCAAGCCCAGGCTTTTTTAAAAGTGCAAATTGGGGGGAAACTTGCCTCCTCCCCCAAGGAGCTCATCACCCACTTGATCTGCCATCTCCCCCCAGCCAGTGGCATAGCTAAGGCATCTGTCTGCTACCTGGAATCAAAGATTTTGTGGCCACCCCCATGACAAAATCAAACTTAATTAAGTAAATACATAAAAAGTTTGCCCCTTATTGGTTCAAGACACTGTGCTGGGGTGATGAGGGACGGTTGTTCTCCCCCTGCTAAATAGAAGAGGAGCACCACGTGAAAAAGTGCCTCTTTACCAGTTAGCAGGAGTAGCTGTATTATGATACATGGAAATGAGAGCTGACTCATATTCACATCTTACTGGTTCTCTGCTGTATCATAAGAACATCTCATTGTCTCTCAGAAAAATCAGTCTCGTAAGTCAGCTTTGAGTTAAAGTCGGTTTTTGTTCTTTAAGGCAGTTGTATTTTCGTTTTCTGGTTAATTGGCCATAACTTTTGATAAAATACAGTTATTCTAATGTGGTTTGTTTCATTGAATTCTGCATTAAATAACCTTTCTAATGATATATAACGTGATGGTATTATTTGTATATACCAAGATTTGCTCAATTTTGGCCACTAGTGTCAAGCTCAGCTTGTTGCCCCCCTAAAGCTTGTTGCCCGGTGTGACTGCTACCCCCTGCACTGCTACCCCACTGGCTTCCTGTATGTCACAGTGGCCCACCAAATGTCTCAGGGAGTACACAAGACAACAAGAGACCTGCATCCCGGTGCCATCCCTTGCATATGGTGTTCTAAGGTAACCCACTTCTAAAATCAGGAGGTTGCACATACACTTCATGGCTTGTAACCCGTGATGGACTTTTCCTCCAGAAATTTGTCCAATCTCCTTTTAAAGGCACCTAGGCCAGATGCCATCACCACATCCCATTTGTCTTCAGGTAGTTCCCACCTACCATAGGATGCAGTGTGAGGAGCACCTGCATTGCTGCTGTTGGTGGGTGAAAGGATTGGGGCCTGAGTGTGTGTGTATATGGGGGACATCTAATTCATTCCTAATTCATTCCTCCCTTTGACTCACCATTCATTTTTTTGGCTTTCTGCCCCTTTGTTTCTTGTGTCTGGCTCTATAGTTTCTGTCTATTAACCTTTCCACCCCTCCCTGGCTATGCAACATTTTACTAGTAATAATTTAGACCCGTCTCTTGGTCCAAAGGAAAACATATGAGAAAAGCAAGGAGGAAAGGGTGTGAAGCCTTCCATGGTCTGAGGCCTCACTGCGTCCTAAGCTTCAGGGTTCTTCCAACCTGGAAAGGAAGAGGAATGGGGCTGAAAGACTGGGGGAAAATGTAGGTGCTTGGAGGTTAAGCCAGTAGTTCTCAACCATTTTAGCCCCATGACCCACCTTCAGCATGGAGCTCAGCAACCCAGATGTTTTGGCGTTGGCGTAATGATGCCATCACATCGCTGCCCAAACATCTGGGTTGCTGAGCTTTTGCATTTTTTTAAACACAAAAAGCTCACCTGTGGAACATGTTTTTGTCAGCAAGAACACAATGCATCTCAGCCCAGAGGGGGCCAAGCATTCTGCTTTCCGGTCTACAGCCCACTCTGGTCCTTGTCGCGTTGTGTTCTTGCTCATGAAAACATGCTCAATGAGAAAAACACACTCCAGAAGGTGTGCTTTACAAGTAATAAAAAAAAAAACCCGCAACAGCTCAGCAAGCTCATGCCATGTTATGCAACCTGCCAAAAATCAGTTTGTGACCCACTTGTAGTTGTGACCCACAGTTTGAGAGCCACTGGTTAAGCCAGGCGCAAACACAAGATGTTCAATTGTAGAATGTGTATTATTGCTAACATGGCATGGAAGTGAAGGCAAATAACCTCAACTAACCATTTCCATGCTTTTTTTGGTGCACATAAGCACCTTCATTGTTGGCTTAAACCAGTAGTGCGCAATCTTTAGGAGCCTGCAGACCACTGAGGCAAAAATGAGAATTGTCGTGGACAATGTGGAACCCCCCCTCGTTCCCACCTCACCCCCTACACACAAAAAATGCACAATCAGAGAGAATGGACCGCCCACAACCACAGCTAATATTTCAGTGCTGGCTGTGGGCGGTCTGATCTCCACGCTCTATGGTGGTCCATGTGGAAATGCTCACTTGGCAACATGGAAGTGATTAAAGGCATGTTGTTTTTTTTCCTGAGACTGTGTGGACCACTTCTCAGGGTCTCACGGACCACCTGTGGACCACAGCTTGGGAACCAAAGGTTTAAACCAAAGGTGGTGGTGTTTTATTTTCATCTTAATCATTGTTAAATATTTACAGTCACATGAAAGCGTAAGACCCAGTAGTTGAGAGACAGGTTGGAAATAAGAATAAGGGCCCAATCCTCTCCAACTTTCCAGTGCTGATGGAGGCACAATGCAGCCCTGAGGTATGGGAACAAATGTTCCCTTACCTTGAGGTGGCTTCCTTGACTGCTTCCCCACTGCAGGATGTGGCACACACCCCTTTGGTATGCTGCATCAGCACTGGAAAGTTGGATAGGATTGGGCCCTAAGGCAAATTCATGGCTCCTGACAAATGTGACTCAAATGGAACCTTCTCAGTTGATGAAAAGGCTTTTGAACTGATTAACACAGTGTTCCCCAAAATGTGGTTTGGGACCCACTGGTGGGTCACACCCTGATTTTTGGTGGGTAGCATAAGGATGATGGAAAGATCAGATAACTAATTGCCTCAAGCCCTGAAGCTATTCAAAAATGAATGAGTGAATGAATAAACCTTGATTGGGCATAGACAGAGAAATCATAAAAGCAAACATAATTAGTCCTAATCCCGTTGATCAAAAACGGAGTTAAGATACTAAATTACTAATAAAACATTTACAGTTCAACATAAAATATCAACATTTTTGACAAATTACATTAAGAAGGCTTAGAAATCACCAAAAGTAAAAATTTAGAAATTCCCTCTAGCACATCTGGTGAGCAGTCATTTAGGAGACACTTCGGTTTTGCCTCATCCGAAAGCCCATTCATTTTGCCGATTAGTGGAGTCATGTAAGTGTGGCGGGATCTAGTGTGCCGAGGACAATAAAAAAGAATGTGTATGATTGATTCAACATTTCCCAAATGACAAGGGCAGAGGCGTTCTTTATATGGTATTTGCCTATATCTGCCTTCTGTGACCTTGGATGGAAACACATTGAATCTTGCCAAGGAGATTGCACGACGTTCAGAAGGGTTGATCAGAATACTTAGATAAGGAGCCATTTGCCCATACTTTAGTGGGATAGAGAAATTAAGAGGGGAGCAAATTCTAGAAGCAAGTTCAAAGAGGTTTTGTGCCTCAATGTCTAGTATTCTTTGCTTTACCCTTTGATAAACTCCAGGGAATGGATAGAAACTTAAAAAAATCCAATGAAAAACCAATTGATTCGATTTTTGGTTTAATTTGGCTATACCATTTAGAAGAACCAGACTCAGATAGCATTCTGAATAGGAGACTGCCTGGTTTCACGTTATAATGGAATTGGAGCCAATAGCGTACGGTTAAAAGCCATGCTCTTGATACTAAGAGCGATTGTCCGGTCTCCAAACATAATGCAGAGTATGGTACAGATTTAGGTAAACCCAGGATAGCCCTCAAAAATTTAGCTTGGATACTCTCAAGGGTGTGATTTATAGCACTAATCCAGATAGGGCACCCATACAGGAGCTGTGCCGATAACTTGGCATTAAATACCTTGAGAGCAGCTGGTATATAATGATTGCCCTGACTAAAAAAGAATCGATTGGTGCTCTGCAAAGTGACACGGGCCAAGTTGGTAAGCAATTTTTGATGAGTACCCCAGCAAAGATTGTAGTGGAAGTGAATTCCAAGTTATTGAAAGCTTTTGACCTGTTCCAGTTTCTCCCCTCCAATAGACCAAGTGCCTGGGCTCCATGATTTTGAAAAGACCATAACTTTGGTTTTCTGAGAGTTCAATTCGAGTTTGTTGCACTTCAGATAGTCAGAAGTTCTATTTAAAAGTCGCTTAAGTCCACTAGGTGTACAGGAAACTAGCACTGCATCATCTGCATAAAGCAATGTTGGAATATGCATTGAACCTAGTTTGGAAAAATGTCCATCTATCCGAAGCAAAAAGGGGGTAAAATCGTGTAGAAAAAGATGAAAAAGAGTGGGTGCTAAAATGCACCCCTGTTTCACTCCCCTTTTGACTTGAATTTGGGGGGTCAATTTCCCCAGATGCCGACTTAATTTGGCAGGTGGTGACTGTATAAAGTTTCTGAATAAGAGATAGAAGTCCAGGGTCTATATTGAGTTTAACTAGTTTGTCCCATAGCAGCGATCTATTAACAGAGTCAAAGGCTCCTTTAAGATCCAGAAAAGCAACATATAATTTTTGATTTTTTAGCCTTGTGTACTTGTCAGTCAAATGAGCTAAAACAGCACAGTGATCAATTGGTGAAGATCCTTTTCCAAATCCTATCTGATCCCACCCTGGAAGGCCCAGATCTTCCATCCAGGATAGCAGCTTGTTTAAAAGATTTTTTGCATAAAGTTTTGCCCCCACTGCTAAAAGGCTTATAGGTCTAAAATGGGAGGGATCAGGATGGTCGCCTTTTTTTGTAAATAGGCACTATAGTAGCATTTGTCCATTCAGCTGGTATTATATCTGTTTGGTCCACCACTGTGAATAATGAGGATAGAATAGGGGCCCACCATTCGAGATCCACTTTCAGGATCTCTGACAATATCAAATCTGGCCCAGGAGCTTTCCCTTGTTTACTTTGAGAGACTAGCTCTATCATTTCTTCAGGGGATACAGGAGGCCATGGGGTGGTTGCTGAAGGATTTAAAGTCAAAGATGCTAAGCCACTTTCACCCTCTTGGCAATATAAGGTGGAGAAAAAGCGGCACCACTCGTGTGGGGAGATGACCATCTGAGAGTGAGGTGCAGTTTTCTGAGCAGAATTGGTGATTATACCCCAAAATGGCTTAGAATTTTTATGTTCTATGGCGGCTAGTAGTTTATACCACAAGCGGGAAGCATCATTATGTGGCTTTTCTTGGATCAGTTGTTGCAGCTGCTTCTTTAGAATAAAAGATGTATCGGGAATTTGAATATCCCCTGAATAGCGGTACTGCTGGTAAACGGATCTAATCTGATTTTGGAGATCCATACAATCCCTATCAAACCAAGGGGATATTGTTTGGGATCCCTCCCCTGTAGCACCTTTAGCAGAGGGTATACTAGTGTAGGAGACTAAAGTGGATGAAACCCTAGAGATTAATAACTCATCTATCTGAATTAGTTCTATCAGATCTGACTCATTTAAAAGTTGGATTCTATAGCTCTTGTACAGCTCCGTGTAGAGCAGTTTGCTCATTTTCTGATTAATTGTAGTATTCCACATGATTTTAGGCCTAATTTCATATTCATTTTCAAGCTCTACATCAGGGGTAGAGTACTGGAAAGAACCTAAATCTAACTTGAGTATTAAAGGAAAATGGTCACTCATTCCTAGATCACCAAGCAAAAAAATCAATAACATTGACCTTGAGGTGAAGTGGGAACCCAGAAATAATCTATAACACTGGAACCAATGGCTGAATCAGAAGTGAATTCACTTGAATTGGGGAAATCTACAAGGCCATTTAACCATATTGTATTAAAATTGAGACAGAATCTGGCCAAATAGAGGCCAGCTGCATTCGTTTTATTATCTTTGGAAAATCTTTCTAAAGAACATAAGAACATAAGAACAGCCCCACTGGATCAGGCCATAGGCCCATCTAGTCCAGCTTCCTGTATCTCACAGCGGCCCACCAAATGCCCCAGGGAGCACACCAGATAACAAGAGACCTCATCCTGGTGCTCTCCCCTACATCTGGCATTCTGACTTAACCCATTCCTAAAATCAGGAGGTTGCGCATACACATCATGGCTTGTACCCCATAATGGATTTTTCCTCCAGAAACACGCCCAATCCCCTTTTAAAGGCGTCTAGGCTAGACGCCAGCACCACATCCTGTGGCAAGGAGTTCCACAGACTGACCACGCGCTGAGTAAAGAAATATTTTCTTTTGTCTGTCCTAACCCGCCCAACACTCAATTTTAGTGGATGTCCCCTGGTTCTGGTATTATGTGAGAGTGTAAAGAGCATCTCCCTATCCACTCTGTCCATCCCCTGCATAATTTTGTATGTCTCAATCATGTCCCCCCTCAAGCATCTCTTTTCTAGGTTGAAGAGGCCCAAACGCCATAGCCTTTCCTCATAAGGAAGGTGCCCCAGCCCCGTAATCATCTTAGTCGCTCTCTTTTGCACCTTTTCCATTTCCACTTTGTCTTTTTTGAGATGCGGCGACCAGAACTGGACACAATACTCCAGGTGTGGCCTTACCATAGATTTGTACAACGGCATTATAATACTAACCGTTTTGTTCTCAATACCCTTCCTAATGATCCCAAGCATAGAATTGGCCTTCTTCACTGCCACCGCACATTGGGTCGACACTTTCATCGACCTGTCCACCACCACCCCAAGATCTCTCTCCTGATCTGTCACTGACAGCTCAGAACCCATCAGCCTATATCTAAAGTTTTGATTTTTTGCCCCAATGTGCATGACTTTACACTTACTGACATTGAAGCGCATCTGCCATTTTGCTGCCCATTCTGCCAGTCTGGAGAGATCCTTCTGGAGCTCCTCACAATCACTTCTGGTCTTTACCACTCGGAAAAGTTTGGTGTCATCTGCAAACTTAGCCACTTCACTGCTCAACCCTGTCTCCAGGTCATTTATGAAGAGGTTGAAAAGCACCGGTCCCAGGACAGATCCTTGGGGCACACCGCTTTTCACCTCTCTCCATTGTGAAAATTGCCCATTGACACCCACTCTCTGCTTCCTGGCCTCCAACCAGTTCTCAATCCACGAGAGGACCTGTCCTCTAATTCCCTGACTGTGGAGTTTTTTCAGTAGCCTTTGGTGAGGGACCGTGTCAAACGCCTTCTGAAAGTCCAGATATATAATGTCCACGGGTTCTCCCGCATCCACATGCCTGTTGACCTTTTCAAAGAATTCTATAAGGTTCGTGAGGCAAGGCTTACCCTTACAGAAGCCATGCTGACTCTCCCTCAGCAAGGCCTGTTCGTCTATGTGTTTTGAGATCCTATCTTTGATGAGGCATTCCACCATCTTACCCGGTATGGATGTTAGGCTGACCGGCCTATAGTTTCCCGGGTCCCCCCTCTTTCCCTTTTTAAAAATAGGCGTGACATTTGCTATCCTCCAATCTTCTGGTACCGTGGCCGTTTTGAGGGACAAGTTGCATACCTTAGTCAAGAGATCTGCAACTTCATTCTTCAATTCCTTAATAACCCTTGGGTGGATGCCATCAGGGCCCGGTGACTTATTGATCTTTAATTTATCAATGAGGTCTGAAACATCTTCTCTTTTAACCTCTATCTGACTTAACTCCTCGGTCAGGAGGGGCCGTTCGGGCAGCGGTATCTGCCCGAGGTCTTCTGCCGTGAAGACAGATGCAAAGAACTCATTTAATTTCTCTGCCATCTCTAAGTCTCCTTTTATCTCCCTTTTCCCTCCCTCACCATCCAGAGGGCCAACCGCTTCTCTGGCGGGTTTCCTGCTTCTAACATATTTGAAGAAGCTTTTATTATTCCCCTTAATGTTGCTGGCCATGCGTTCCTCATAGTCTCGCTTGGCCTCCCCTATCACCTTCTTACATTTCTTTTGCCACAGTTTATGTTCCTTTTTATTCTCTTCATTAGGGCAAGACTTCCATTTACGGAAGGAAGCTTCCTTGCCCTTCACAGCCTCTCTAACTTGGCTGGTTAGCCATGCAGGCACTCTCCTGGATTTAGTGGAACCCTTCTTTCTTTGCGGTATACACCTCTGCTGGGCCTCTATTACTGTTGTTTTAAGCAGCCTCCATGCACTCTGGAGAGACTGGACTCTTTTTACCCTCCCTTTCAACCTCCTTCTAACCAGCCTCCTCATTTGAGGGAAGTCCGCCCATCGGAAGTCAAGGGTTTTTGTTAGAGACTTGCCTGGTATTCTTCCCCCAACGTGCATGTCAAAACGGATCGCAGCATGATCACTGTTCCCCAATGGCTCAGTAACGTTTACATCTCTAACCAGGTCCTGCGTACCGCACAAAATTAAATCCAGAGTCACCTGTCCTCTGGTGGGCTCCGTGACTAGCTGATCTAAGCCACAGTCATTTAGCACATCAAGAAATCCGGTTTCCTTATCGTGACCAGAACACAAATTGACCCAGTCAATATGAGAATAATTGAAGTCCCCCATGATTACAACCCTGTCCTTCCTTGTCACCTCCCTGATCTGTTTCCTCATTTCAAGGTCCCCATCCGATTTCTGGTCTGGAGGACGATAGCACGCCCCCAGTATTACATTGCTGCACAAGCCTGGTAATTTAACCCACAGAGATTCTACGGTGGAGTCGGACCCACCTTCAATCTCTACTTTGCTGGATTCTATCCCTTCCTTAACATAAAGGGCCACCCCACCTCCAACACGCCCCTGCCTGTCCCTCCTGTAGAGTTTATAGCCCGGGATTGCGGTATCCCACTGATTCTCCGCATTCCACCAGGTTTCCGTTATGCCCACTATGTCAATATTTTCCCTTGTCACCAGACATTCCAGTTCTCCCACCTTTGCTCGTAGACTTCGGGCATTCGCATAAAAGCATTTATACATGGAATGCCCCAGGATGGGCTGCTTATTCGCTCCTTTGTCCCCGCATCCTCTCACTGTGCCAAACCGTCTATCACATCCCATCACCCTACCTTTCCCAATTTCTTCTCCTACCCTGCCTTTGTTTTGTTGTTCTCTAACCTCCCCATCCCATAGGGATGAGGAGTCCCGAACCGGATGCCCCTCGGCTCCTGTCGGCCTTCCCCCAGGGATCAGTTTAAAAGCTGCTCTGCCACCTTTTTAATGTTATGCGCCAGCAGTCTGGTTCCATTCTGGTTCAAATGGAGCCCGTCCCTCTTGTACAGGCCCCGCTTGTCCCAAAACGTTCCCCAGTGCCTAACGAATCTAAACCCCTCCTCCCTACACCACCGTCTCATCCACGCATTGAGACCCCTGATCTCCGCCTGCCTAGCTGGCCCTGCGCGTGGAACAGGTAGCACTTCAGAGAACGCTACCTTTGAGGTCCTGGCTTTCAGCTTCCTGCCTAAAAGCCTAAATTTGGCCTCCAGGACCTCCCAGCTACACTTGCCCACATCGTTGGTGCCGACATGCACCACAGCCGCTACCTCTCCCCCAGCACTGTCTACTAGCCTGTCTAGACGAGAAGTGATGTCCGCAACCTTCGCACCAGGCAGGCAAGTCACCATGCGGTCCTCACATCCGTTGCAAACCCCCCTCTCTATGTTTCTAATAATCGAATCCCCCACTACAAGAAGCCCCCGACCCCCCTCCCGCCGAGGAGTATCCCGAGTGCGCTCGGATACGGGCCCATCCCCTGGAGAAGGGATCCCCCCTAGGGGATTGTTTCCCTCCTCTCCAGGATGACGTCCTCCAGTCCCGAGACTTCCCACCCGGGCAGCCGAGGAGCTGCACGCCTGAGGTTGGGACGAAGCCTGATCGTCCCCAGAAGTCTCCCCACGGTCCTCCTCTGGCTGCCTGCGCTTCTCCAGGTCGGCCACCAAGGCTTCAAGGGAGCGGACGCGTTCCCTGAGAGCCTGGAGCTCCTTGCACCTAGGACACACCCATGACTTATGCCCCAGAGGCATATAATCATACATGTGGCACTCGATGCAGAACACTGGATAGCCCCCACCCTGCTGCTGGCTGTCTGACTGCATAGCTTTTTTGTTGTTGTTGTCGTTGTTGCTTTATTTAGGGGTCCTTTTAAAAACCGTACACTGGATAGCAGCCCTTTTCTCTAGGGAAGAGGAAGGGCAGTGTATGGGGCCCTGGCCTCCTCGCCCTGCTGCTGAACTCGCCCAGATGCTAAACTCTTGTGCCTTACCTGGCACTTAGTTCCCGAGGCACTGGGTTCCCAGAGGCCACACGCGTCTGCAGAGAGCCTCACGCGATGGCCTGCCTAGCTTTATACTCCTGGCTGGCTCCTCCCCCCTCCTTCCTTCCTGATTGAAAGGGGGCTGGCCTTCCCAGGTGAGTTTACAAAAGCTCAGGAAGACAACAAGGCTGCTGATGGGTGTGACCTACTCTGCAGGCTCCTGAATGGACTATAAAGAAAATAAATCAAGGAGAGATAAATCAGGATCGAAGTTTGCGGCAGTACTGAGCAACGGCTCTGAATTTCCAAGCCTGGCGTTGAAATCCCCACCAATAAGCCAATGGCATGAAGGAAATTCCATGTCTAACTCCTTGACAATTTTAGAGAAGGTGCTCCAATTCTGGGATAATAATTGGCTGTTCAAGCCAGGAGGAAGATAAACCTTTCCAATTATTAATTGGAGATGGTTAAGAATAAGCTTGACTGCATGACATAATTTGCTAGTTGTCTTGGTGACCACCAGTTCTGAATTGAGCTGGGAAGAGACAAAAATTGTCATCCCCGCTTGCAAACGCCCCTTGGAGCTTATTCTATAAGCTGGAATGTTGTAGGAATTAAAACCTTGAAGGTGTAAAGGAATTTGAGACCAGGTTTCCTGCCAAAGGATTATGTGAAAATCACATAAATATCTCTGGAAAGTCTCATGGTTAACCTTGCTACGCCATCCCGCAATATTCCAAGAAAGAAGTTTTGAATATGTCCTTGATGTGAGATCATGTATTGCAGATGTAAGTCAATCTCCCATCAGATTGACTTACATCTGCAATACCTATTCAAAAATCAAATAGCTGCTAATTGACCTGCAAAGAGCTCAGCTTCTGCAGTCTGCAAGGTAGCTGCTAACTCTTTTTTTCTGGGCATTATTGCTTGTAAATAAATAAATATTTTTTTCTAGATCGCCTTTCATTTAAAGTCTGTTAAAGCTAGGTGGGTCCCAATAGAGTGTTGTATTAAGAAGTGGTTCATGGTGCTGAAATGTTTGGGAATCTTCTGGATTTGATTTTGTTTATCATTGTTGTACATTGGACTGTTTATGTTTTACGTTCGGTTGCATGTTCTGAACTTGTAAGCTGCTTTGGACATTTTCTTTCACTAAAAGCCCAAGACCATTTTCCATGGAAAAGTGGAGTATAAATAGTTGAATAAACCAAGCAAGATTTGACGCTCAGAGATGTTGCATTGTTTCAGGTCTTTGGTGCATTCCTGACTCCTGAAGAACTTCCAAGCCGTGGCCTTCCTATCCGGAGCTGCCCAGAACTCCTTTGAGGTGTTTGATATATATTGCTTGCTCCGTCAACTCCTCAAGCAGTTTGGCGGCAAGGTAGTGAAGGTAAGGAACTGCAAAGATATTATTATTATAGAAATTTATACCCCACCTTTCCCATGCTGAAGCAATTACCCAAGAGGACTTAACAAAGCTCCATAATAAAATACAAAGTATCATAACAGGTCAGAAGGAAAAACATCAAACAAAGCATTAAAAACATGTTAACAGTAAGCAGTGAAACACAAAACGAAGAAACAAAGTAAGACCTGACACATATTATTGAGCCACTGGGAGAACAAATAAATCCAGAGAGACAGTCTGGATAGCAAAGAAGGATCTTGGTTTTGAACTGGATCTCTTGGAGTTGTAAATCAATCCCATGCCATTGGGATCCTTGCGCCAGATCCTTAGCATGTTTTGAAGGATATATTTATATAGTTTAAAAGGAATTTTATATGCTAGCCTTTCTGCTTTATCATCCTTGCACTGGTAGAATGAGGTACTGTAGTATTTTTCTGCAAGTGCATTGTCACTAAGCACTGAACATTTGCATTACCTTTGAGCGCCTGCATTTGCATTACAATTTGCATTTGCATTACCATTGCATTTGCATTACCATTGAGCGCAGGCAGAACCCTGGTCAGGGGCAGAAGCACCTGCCAAGGAGGCTCTGCTGCCCTGAGAACGCCTGCAGCTTTGCAGTATTCGCTCCATAAGACGCACACACTCCCCCCCACACTTTGGGGGGGGGGGAGTGCGTCTTATGGAGCGAAAAATACGGTAATAAATTATAAGTAATAGAGTTTTGAATTTAAGAAGTAATATTGTTTTATGATTGTGGCCTAAGTGTTTAAATTAACCACATGAAATCAATACATGAATGTTCATAGCTTTTATTGTGTCATGTCCTACATTTTTCTTGGAATTCCTACATTTGGGGGTGCCTGATCCTCTTTTTGCCGTTATGACATCTGGTCACCCTCCCCCGTCCACCAGTCTGCTACCTGAGGAATTCATCTCACCTGGCCTCATGGATGTTGCCCTGCCTAGGACGGCAACAGCCTCTGAGACATTTTGCTTCTGGGTACCTTAGCAGTGGTCCTTTGCTTTCCTGGCAGGTTGAGACATTGCTGGAACACTTCTTTGAAAAGTGTAAAACGGAAAGGAGGGGTGAAAGCAACATTCCTTTCGTAGGTTTTGGCGTGCTTGCGAGTGAGTACATTGTGAAAGTGGTGCACTTTCTCCTCCAGCATCCTTTCAGGTATCTATTTATTTAAAGCATTTCTCCCTCTCTGTTAGTATTTATAAAAAACAACCCAAAGCAGCTATAGGGGATTTCAGCTTGTACTGCCTTGGATGGCCCATTGGGGATCTATGGGGCTTACAGTAGTGCCTAAGGGCCCAATCCTATCCAACTTTCCAGCACTGGTGTAGCCACAATGCAGCCCCAAGGTAAGGGAACAAATGTTCCCATACCTTGAGGAGGCCTTTGTGACTGCGTCCCCACCACAGCATGCAGCGCATGCCCTGCTTGCACAGCTGCACCAGTACTGGAAAATTGGATAGGATTGGGCCCTAAGTATCATGTCTCTGCACCCAGGACAAACTTAAAGCAGGGTTCCCCACCACCCTCTCTGCCTGCCTACCAGAATGAAGAATACTCTCTGTTCTGGAGCATCTCTACGGGTGTCCGGTCACATCTAGTTCATGGTTTAGCTTCCTAATATTTCAAACTTGATTTGTATTAGGAGCCAGAAATTGTAGCCTTGTATGCACATAGACCAGCGTTTCTCAATGTTCATCCCACACTGTACCACTTTGCATGATCCACCTATTGGAAGTACCAGCAGAAGTGATTGCCAGTTACTTCTGGGTTGAGAGGCCAGATGCCACATGACAAACACCAATCAGGAAGAGGCTCAGCGTGAACAGGAGGGCTTTTTAGAGTAGGTGAAAAGCCTGCTGCTCACTGAGCCAAGCCTCCTACTGAAGTTGGTCACATCAGTTCATTTGTCTTGCTGCCAGAAGCAGATGCCTGGGGGTCCCACAAGTACCATCAGACACAACCTCAAGTATCGCTGGTGGTGCACATACCGTTGGTTGAGAAACACGGACATAGGGCGCAATCCTCACCTCTTATGTCAGTACTTTCCAGCACTAGCATAGCGGTGCCAATGGAACATGTGCTGCAACCTGCAGTTGGGTGTCACTCATGGAGGCCTCCTCAAAGTAAGGGAATGTTTGTTCCCTTACCTCGGAGCTGCATGGCCCTTAGTGCTGGAAAGCACTGACATAAGGGGTTAGGATTGCACCCATAGGCTCATTATGTATGCGCATGCTTCTGTGCCTGGCTGAGATTTAGTGGCAGTTCTGTGGGCACTGGAGACCTGTACAGCCATTTTATTTTATTTTTATTGCTTAAACAGAACCCCCCAAAAATAGCATTACATGGATACATGCTTATGAGTTCCATACTTTAAAAAAAGGGGGGGGGGAGGAAATGTATATTTATACACACACACATATACAAAGTATATGCATATCAACACTTCGTTTAGCTTATGTTTTTATAGCAAGTAATGGCCTCCAGATCCTCAAATACATACAGTGGCGTAGCTAGGTCACTTGACACCTGGGGCCCATAATTTTTTGTCTCCTCATGCAACATAATTATTTAATTATTAATTAATCATATTAATTCATTCACATTTATATACCACCCTTCCTCTAAGCAGCTCAGGATGGTGTGTGTGGTTCCTCCCTTTATTTTGTCCTCACAACAACCCTGTGAGGTAGGTGAGATTGAGAGAAAGTAATAATCATGACATGAAGTGAATAATAATAATGGCCAGAAAATTAATGCAGTGAATATTTCCCCACAAGCAATGGATGAAATTCTGCATCAAATGGTCTCATGATGGTATTATTCCTAACATGATGGCATTATTCCTAAAAGCCACGCTTTCCAGAATTTTGGTCACTAGGGTGTCAACCCCCCCCCCCAGATGTCTTATTGGCCTGTTTTGAATTAAGGCAGTGGTTCTCTCATGTTTAACACTGGGACCCACTTTTTAGAATGACAATGTCCGGGACCCACCGGAAGTGATGTCAGGAAAAATTCCTGGTCCTGATCAGTAAGTTGATGTAAAAATTGCCCTATCAGTCCAGCTACTCCATCAAAAAGATTCCCTATTGTCCCCAAAATGCCCAGCTCACAATATTGAAATACCCACAAGGCCCAAATGCTCTGACTAAAAGCCCCTCTCTGACCCTTGTCCAAGAATGATACCAGCCAGCATCTAATATCCCTCTCAGAAAACAAGCTGGCTGCAGTATGGGCCCCAAGGATGAACAGAAAGCCATAAACAATGGCAAGAAACACATAAGGATGAAAGGGTTAGGGTAAAAGGGATGTTGATAGAGCACCAGATCCTCTGCAATGGATAGGTCTGTAAACAAAGTGTCTATGCGCGTCAAACTGCCCTTCTCAAATCAACATCCTGAACTGATAAGAAATGCCAAATGTTGTTCTTTTGCCTGTTGGTCTGTTAATTTTCCCATAGATGTTCTCCTCTCTTTGTGTGCTCTTGTACCCCTCCCCTATCTAGAATACCCTATAAAACCTGCATCATTGTAGTTTTTTGGGGTCCTCCACCTGTGTGTGTGGGGGTCCCGTTTGCAAACGAGTAAAGGTTTACTTTTGTCAGAAGTCCTCTGAATTCTCCTGTCTGTTGTTTGCCGCTCCAAAAATCCGAACTAACAGTGTGCCCATTTGGCATCACTATTAATCTGTAAAGTTGGATTCACTGTGCAGGCATAACTCATTGACTGCCATATGTTCTGCATCATGTATGGGAAAGACCCTAGCTCAGTGATAGGGCACGCGCTTTGTACATAGAATGACTTGGGTTCAATCCCTGGCATCTGCTGGTAGGGCTAGAAAGTGGGTTTGACCCCCCTCGGAAATGCTGAAGAACCATCGCCAGTCAGAATAGGCAATGCTAAGTGAGATGGTATCGGGCAGTTTGCACTCTCTCTGGGATTCCAGTGTTCATGATTATTACAGTTCTTCTTGTTCAGTTACTGCTCCCTGTGGGTACATCTGACATGTAGGAATGCCAGAAGAACGGAATCCTGGGGCTTGTAGTTTGCCAAAGAGCATGCTACATAGGGCGGCACCAAGGCTGACTCCAGTTTGGAGGGGGCCATCAGTAAGGTAGGCAGATGTTGCCACGCCTGGTCCAAGGGACCTAACTGTCTGTTTTTCAATTCACAGCGCTTGTCAGGAGCATTGGCCTGTGGTGTTTGCCTTTGCAGATACAATCCTGCTCCTTGAAGCCCTGCTGTATGAGATGCGGGGAAAGCCAGAAGAGCAGACAAGTGTGGTAAGAGCTGTGCTGTGGAACTGTGTCACGATTCCCTTCTCCCGGTAGCGTATGAGTATATCTTGCAGTTCCACGCAAGGAGAGAGAAGCCACGGGAGTTGGAACTGAGGGCAAAATCTACATACCAAAATTCACCCTGAAGAATATCAACAATATCAATGAATGTTAATATCAACCACAATCAAGGATATTATTTCAGGGTTTGATCCACAAGTGTGAATGAATGTCCCTCGTGCATGATGTGCTCTCCTTTTGTCAGAAAGGAAGGAGAGAATTGATTTCTGTTGGAGGGACTGAGAGGCTTAGTCAGCTCCTTGTGCTCTTGATCTGGTATACTCTAGCACAGGGATTTTCAACCAGTGTGCCATGGCACATTGGTGTGCTGCCAGTGGTTCAAAGGGGTGCTGCAGGAGTTTGGGAGAGGGTCATTTATCAGTAGGGCCATTGGGGTGTGCAAGCCCCGCACCTGTAGTACAATGTGCCTTGTTAATTGTCCAAAAACTGATGGTGCGCCTTGACAATTTGAGCACCTTGTCAGTGTACCATGAAATGAAAAGGGTTGAAAATCTCTGCTGTTGCTGACTTCTTTGCAATGTAGCTCTCCATCCAATGCTGGGTTGTTGGCAGAGACAAAACCCCAAAAGATGCATTTTGCAGGAAAGCCAAGATAGGCAGCTTTGTATGAGACTTGAGTTCAAGACTCAGACATCAGTTAATTTAAGAAACATGCATGTGAGTTTGAGAGAATCCCATAGCTAGTCTATCTAGCTCCATGGCCTTTTGAGGGGAAGGGGGAGAGAGAGCAGGAAGGAAGTAAAGCCTGAGGATTGTCCTCCAGGTATGCTATACCGGAGGACAGAAAAGATAGAGAGAACACCTTATCCCACTACCATTATCCGCCTAGCCTTATGACCTCCCCGCTGGTACAGCTACAAGAGTACCACTTTGCTGCAAACTCCAATATGGGAGACTTGCCAAGAGACAATATGAAGTGCTCACTGGAAGTGAGAGATTTTTGAACTGTGGCTGAGTGAGAGACAAACCCATCTGACCCCATGGGGATGCCCTTTTCTTCAAGTCCTAGTGAAATGAATGGAGGCTGTGAAAGAAAAAGATGCAGGATCCATTCCTATCACTGGGGACTGTGCAGGAAACCTTCTGCCCAGCTGAGTTCATTAACAGGAAGGGGGTCATTTGCATTTTGCACCCTTGGTTAGGATTGGGCCAACCCTGCCTTAGCTGGAGTTCAGGTTGGTGAGTAAGTAAGGTGAAGGGGTGGAGGACGAGTCCCCAGTCCCCAGTAGGTACCAGGCAGATTGCAGTGGAGGGCTCCCCCTGCCGAGGAGAGAGATGAGCAGGTGCATACACACAGGATCTCACCCTCTGCTGCATGGCATTCTGGTCCAGGACAAAGAAGAAGCTGTAAGAGCACCGGGCATCTCTTTTTCCTTTTCTCCTAGCAACATGCCACCCAAGCCATGAGGAGCTTTCTCTGTGCTGCTGCCAACAAAAGAAGGGTGAGAGAGCAGTTTCCCAAGTTGCTTCTGACATTGCTGGGGCAAATCTCGGTCTCCTTGAAGGACGGCAACAATGTGAGGTAAGTTGTCTCTGCAAGAGATCTTTTGGGTTTTGGTGCTAGCTTTTGGATTGACCATGCCAGGTATTGAATCTGGAACACGGTGCTTGCAAGGCATGGAGGCTACAACTCAGCCATGGCCACTTGCCCAGCGTGTGGCCCTTTTTTCCTCTTGGACCACAGTGGCCAAACTCACTACCGGCACACACAGGAAAAGCAGTTCCTGTTCGGACTACATCTTTCCGTTCCACCCAGGCGCCATGTGTAATCCTCCATGACTGGGGGACGCTCTGGGCAGTCCCATCTGCTGCCTGGCGTCCCAGAAGGCCACGTGACAGGACATTCAGGCACATGTGACTGCCCAGAGCATCTCTGTCTCCTGACCATGGAGGACCACATGCAGCGCCCAGGCTGAACGGTAAGGTCTGCTCACCGGGCGGACAGATTTGTTGAAATCCCGGATTTGGCACCCAGGCCGGGGTTCCCTTGGACATGCGCTCATCTGGGAAATTGACCTTACAATCTCACACTCTCAAAATAAGAAGAATATTACTCCTGAGACAGCAACTTGTTCCATTTCTGACTTAAATGAAACTCTTGGATTCTATAGAAGTGGGACCCTTAGTCACACTCCTGGTGTATCTGTGACAGTGAACCTCCTGGTCATACTTGTTTTATCTTGCTTGCAGAGAGCCCCTGAAAACACTCCAGCTTCTCTGTAACTTCATGAGAACCGTGACAGAGGAAACCGAGTGTTGGGATCAGCTGAGCAGTCCTCAATGTTTTAGTGAGGGATTGTCCAGCTTAGTAAGGTAGGAGGAAGACTGCTGGGTTTCTCAAGGAGTGTCAGATAGCTGAAGTTGTGGGATGTGAATGTGCATCCATTTGTCTTCCAGTGACATCTTTAGTGCCTCTTTTCCTTTTTCTTTCTTATTTTTGCATGGTCCTGTTACCTATTCCAGGATTCTCCTCTCCAGCTCACACTCCTTGGTCCCTGGCATCGTTCAGTTCCTTCTGCTTATCTTTGGGGCTGAAGAGCATGCATGGCTCTATGAAACAGCAGTGATGCTCTACCAGAAGGTGAGGGGTACTGCAGTAGTCGAGAGGCTTCATTAGTGGCGATGCACCCTGCAGCCTTTCCCTGGATAGGATTACGCCAGTGGTTCCCAAACTGTGAGTTGTGGCTTCCCAGGGAGCCATGAAAACCAGCTAGGGAAGCCACAGAATCCTTGTGAAAAACCTGCCTGCATAGGATTGTAGCCCTAATGGAGAGCCACGGCCAATGGCAAAGTAGATCAAGAGAGCCACCAGTCGAAAAAGTTTGGGAACCACTGGATTAGGCCATGTAACTGCTATGGAAACCAATGGTCCTAAAGATTGGTTGGCATGTGAATGGCAAATTATGGGCACCATTACAGGGCATCAAATGATCAGTTAGAGTCTACTTGTGTTTACAGAGGGGTGTGTGAATTTTATACCCTCTGGGCTGGCTTTGCCCTGAATTTCTGACCGCAAGGTCAGGGAAACAAGGCATGTGAATGACTTGGAATTCAATCTTTGAGTCTTTACTTCAGCTTGCAGAAGAGACTGTGATAGATGTTTCTGGGTGTGTCCAGGCAACTCTATGCTATAAACTTCTATCCATTTACTGTTCATTTCAACTGATACAGTTCCTTCCAGCAAATCTTGGGAATTGTGATGGCACTGCCAATGCAAGAGTTTTCTGGCTCCACTCACAGAAATAAAGTTCCCAGGATGCTCTGAGGAGAGGAAATGGCTTTTCACCAAATTTAAACCAGTGATATAGCTGTGCCCTCTGCATCTGTATGTGGTGGATAAAGCCATGAACGCTCATCTGCAAAGAGCTCAACAAAGTGAACCAAAGTGTTCATCCCAATTAATGTGCTTCTGTTGTCCTTCTTGGGCATTCAGTTGCTCCTGAACTGTTTGAAGGAGCTTGGAAACATCATGACAAAAGACTCTCTCCTTCAGTGGCTGGATCATGATAAACTCGGGGTTCGGAAGCTCAGCCTCAGAGGACTTTCTTCCCTGATATTTGAATCTGATTTGGTAAGTCATACTCGAAAGACGGGGATAATAAAAATGTAACTCCTCAGATAGTTGGCCGGCACATGCACAGATTCCATTCTTGCATATCCACAGGGACTTTGACAGAAGATTGCTGGGATGGGTGTACTCCTCTCTGCACCTATCAAGTGGTGGGAACTCTGTAATAAAAGAAGCTGCACCCATGATAGTTCAGTTCAGTTCCTCTTTATATGTGCATTTGGTGATGTTCGAGGGGCAGAATTGCTACCTACTTCTAGTTATCTGACTCTGTTCTCATTACCTGTGAATATCGTGCTGGTGCACTGGGATGGGGAGCAGTGCAGCTAAGAGCAGGCAGGCAGGTGGGGGCAAGAGAGGTTGCATGAGGAGGAGGAGAAGAGACAGTGGCCTCCTCGCGAGCAGAAGGCAGTGTTGGTGCTCTGCAGGGCTGAGAGGAAGAGACAGTATACAGTATATGGCCAACAGTATATGGAAGGAATGGGCGTAATTGCATCCAGTCAGTTTTTTAGAAAGTTGTCTACTTTAGGTCAGTTTTGGATACCAAAGGGACTTTGGGATTGGCCCATGGAGAATGGTTGGGCACACTTGTGTCCACTTCCTGACTTGCCCTGCCATCTTGGGCACCATCTTGGGGACTTGCCACTGAACCTTCAGAATGGCGATGATGAGAGGCCAATGGAAGGGTGCCTGAGGGCTGCTCTGGGGCAAGCCTAGGTAAGGAGCCAAGAGTCAGGTTGAGGACGAGGACAGGTGAAGCTACCCCCTTCCCACTGCTGAACTAGGAGGCTTGTTGTTGGGTCAGCAACCTTGAACTAGTCAAGGGACAGCCAGCACAGAGGCGGAAGCATCAGATGTTGATGAGCCTTCGCTATCACCTAACCCCATAGACATCAGGTTCATAAAGTGCATAGAGTATATGTTGAAGAGGTTTCCCTGGAACCGAACCCCATGTTTCCCACAGGCTCAATGATTCAGTATCTGCTAACACGGTATCCACTCGATTTTCCAGGAACCTACCCTAGAGGATAACAAGAACTGACTGTATATATTTAAATGAGCCACCTCTTTTGTTTTAGATGAAGAGCCCCTGGTGCATACAGCTGGCTCTCTTCAATCAGCTGGGTGTGAGCGAGCCAGAAGCCCTCCCCAAAATTTTGGATGTGTTAGAGAGCACCTTGTCCTCTATCACAGGGGAGGAAGAAACCAGCTACATCAGAATGTTGTCTGCAACCTACTCTGCTCTTGTTGACCATGTGAGTGTTTTAGATTGTCATGTCAGACACTGTACAGGTGACCCATGGAGTTCCTTGGTACTGGGCACGCTATCAAGAGTGTGTGTGCTAAATTCAGGAGAAGAGACATGGGCTCCTCATCCTTGTAGCCACAGACAATGAAGGGCTAAAACCAGAAACAACATCTCTGTTGCACATTGTCACCAGTAATTTAGTGTTGGGAGAATTAGAACAGATATAAGAAAGTATTTATTTATTTATCTACCCACCCACTCAGTAACTGTAATTATTCTTTGTAACTCCTTACCACAGGATGTGGTGATGGCATCTGGCTTAGATACCTTGAAAAAGGGATTGGACAAATGTAAGGAGGAAGAGCCCATCACAGGTTACAAACCATGATTGGTGTGTGCAACCTCCTGCTTTTAGAAGCAGGCTACCTCAGAATGCCAAGGGCAAGGGAGTGGCACCAGCATGCAGTCTTGTGTGCTTCCTGAGGTATCTGGTGGGCCTGTGAAATACAGGAAATTGGACTAGATGGGCCTCTGGCCTGATCCAGCAGGGCTCTTCTTATGCTCTTATGAGAATAGAAACCTGGCAAGTATCAATCTCTGGTGACTCTTCCTATTTGTTTCCTATTTGCAGGAGGAAGCAAGCGTCCGTGCCCTAGTGATAAAGCACTTGTGGTTGCTTCGGAGCCGGAAGGGGAAACAGTGGCTCCCACATACAACAGAAGCAGCCATTTCTGAAATGGTGAACATTCTTGTTCATCTCCAGGATAAGAGTGAGGTGGTGGAGGTGAGTGGCCACCTGCGTGACTTACATTAGCAGGAGAGAGGAATCACCTCCAAGAGCAGGGACCAAGACTCTTGTTGCCGGGGGTGACCTGCCATTGACTGTTCTGGGAAATTCTCCCATGTTGTAGCTCAACTCTTGCTTGCTGTGCCCGTGGGGGAAGGATGATGCTAAGGATAGGCAGGGCAGGCCCAAGACCTCCTAAGGCAGCATGCCAAATATTGTCCCCCTTTAACTGATGATGTGCCAGTCTCTGTTCCTCCCCTTCCCCATGTTCTTGTTCAACTCTCTCCTGCCCTCCAGCTTTCTCTTCCTCTGCTCTTCTCTATCCCTTCTTCCCTTTCCAATGCAGGGAGTGGAAGGAGGAGGAGGAGGAGCAGTGGAGGTAGGCAGGCAGGCAGAGATGGGCAGCCCCACCAATCTGCGTTAGCTGGCCTCATGAATGGGCTGGCCCTGCTCAAGGGTTTCTTGTACATGTTGGCTTCGCAAGACTGACCACCGTCTTCGGCTTCATTCCCCCTGCAGGTCCTGTCTTGACTAATTTGCTTCCCTCTCTGCAGTGGCGTCACCAGGGTTTGTGTCACCCGGTGCGGGACGCCAGCGCATCACCCCTGTGATGGATCTCCTCCCATGCGACGGGGGGGCAATGCTTTGAGTGGCATTGTACCATCACCCCACCCCCGCTGTTTTTTTTATAACTTTTGATGGAAAAGAGCTAGTTTAAGGTTTGTTTCATTGAAGTTACATGAACTTCATACATGAAATTATGCTTTGATTGATAAATAACATGATTGTATTATTTGGAAATACAAAGATTTTAAAAATTTGGGTGAGTAGTGGTATCACTCCCCGTGCACGTCACGCAGTGTGGCCCGCACCCATCTAGCAATGCCATTGCCATTGTTATATCTTGGCTTTCTGACATCAGAAAATATACAGGTCCAGTCTTGTTATACACGGATTTGACTCAGCATGAATGGCCACTGCAAATGAGAAGGAATGTGCTGATCCCTGGAGAAGGGGGAAAATGCATCCCTTTAAAATCAGTTTAAAAATCGGAACAGTTCTTTAACAATAGCCTCCTTAATGAGAGGGGAGGCAGCTGGCTGACAATCCATCAATCCTTCTCTCTCCAGGTGACCCCTCCCTTCCCCCTGAGCACATGAAAGAAAGGTGATCACTTTGCATTGGTGAAGGGAGGGGCGGAGTGAATTGGAGGGCTGATTGATGGATTGTCTTCTTAATGATCTTACATCACAAAGATCAGCAAGGCTGTTTTTAAATCACCTGAGCCAAAAAACTTTTTTTAATTTTTTTTAAAAATTGATTTGCTATAGTACGTTTTTTTGCCATCCACTTAAGTGCTTGGAATGGAACTCACGCGAATAATGAGGCTTCACCTGTAGATCTAGCGCATGTTTTCCAGCTCAAAGCTGACATGAAACAAACCTGTTTCCAGTCCACTCAAAGTACCTGAGAAATAACCAGTTTCCACTGTATTACTCTTTTCTTGCAAGCTAGCTAGCTGAATGCTTGAATATTTTAGTTTTCCTATGTACGTACATTTGTACTCTGACCTTTCTCTAAGGATCACACAATGGTAGACGGAGATCTAGACATTTGCCCAGCATACTTCAGTCCTAAATAGCTCTTTGATTAACCTCTCCAGGCCTTGTGTCTTGCTGGCACATCAGGGAGAAGGTGCCCCAACTCGGGGTGATAGGGTCCTGCTGCAAACGTAGACATAGGGTACCTTACAGCCTGATGCTATGCGGCCGCTGTGCTGATTGCTCAGGGCTGAGTGCGCTTTGTCTGCTGATTCCAATGTGCCATCATGTTGGAGAGGTTAACTGTGTGTGTGGGGGGGGGGGTGAGATGGTTGGCCACCTTCAGTCTCGAAAGACTATGGTATAAGCTTACAGCAGCCGGAATTCCCAGGCGGTCTCCCATCCAAGTACTAACCAGGCCTGAGCCTGCTTAGCTTCCGAGATCAGACAAGATCGGGCATGTGCAGGGTAACAGACCTCTGAAAGACTTACCCGCATGGCATGACTCCTGTGCAGGGCTATACCAGCTATTCCATGGGACACCTATGAGCTACACAAGCTACGTTGCCAGCTTTGGAGCCACTGGGGATTTTGGGATCTAACTTTATCTATCCCACCTTGCTTCCCTCCCCCCTTTTTCAACCTCTCTGCTGGTGAGCTTGTGGCCAGGGACTTTCTTCAACCTGTTGGTGGTGGGGCATGGCTTTCTGGTGTACTGCTGTGCTTGTGTCAGTGCAGCACCTGTCAGGCTTCTGCACTGGTGGGGCTGCCTGTGTGCTGGTGTGTGTGACAGTATGCTGGTGTTTCCCCTGGCTAGGATTGTTTCCTGAGGTTTCCATAAGAAGCCTTCCATAGGAGAAAAATTCTTCTCCAGTGCAAAGGACGCCTTAGGACAGAGTTCTCCAAACTTTTTGGCCAGAGGGCCACATCAAATATCTGGCACGGTATTGAGGGCTGGGAAAAAAATTTAAATGTAACATTTATATAAATAAATCAGAGATGGAACTTAGATGAGTGAATAAATAATGAATGGGCTCATTCATTCAACCTCTCCGGCCCTTCAGACCAGAAGCCACCCTCCAGACGCAACCAGAGCACTGTTCCAGTCATGTTCCGCCAAGTGGGCCAGAGGCTTTCAGGGATCAAGAGGCTGGTCGTGTGCCAGATAGAGGCTCTACATGGGCCACATATGGCCCCCGGGCCAGGGTTTGGAGGCCCCTGCCTTAGGATATGAACTTTTTTGACTCCATGTGCTGCAGGAAGCAATGGCCTATCTCAGAGTGCTGGTCCCAAGAGTGAGGAGGTACGTGAAATCCCAAAGCCACGACCTTCACTTCGTGCTCTACCATGTTGCCAAACATTTGGTAAGTCTTTGTTGCTGCCTTCCCAGGGTACCACTTTAAATCCCACCTGTTCGTCAAGAATAGAGTAGAACTACTTACAAAGCTTTATCTTACTGAGCTTTATCTCAACAAAACTCATACAGGTATAATATCATTAGCTGAGGATATTTCACCTTCAATTTTATTTCAGTGTGATGAGAATGGTCCTTTAAATTAAAGGAAAAACATCCTTTAACAATAGCCTCACTTACCATTGTAATCTCTCTCCAAGGGCTTAGAGAGGCTTCACTCCCAGGCAAGCAACCCCTGCCTTCCCCCTGGAGCACTGAAAAGAATACAAAGGGAAGTGATTATTGCCTCCCTCTTTGCATTCTTTCCCTGTGCTTCAGGTGAAGGGAAGTGTCACTGCCTAGGAGTGAGGCCTTTCTAAGCACCTGGAGAGAGAGAGAGAGAGAGAGAGAGAGAGAGAGAGAGAGAGAGAGAGAGATTGTCTGCTTTCTGCTTCTGCTCTCCCTCACAATGTTAAGTGAAGCTGTTTTTAAACCACTGAGAAAAGGGACATTGTTTTTTAAATGGATTTCATTTAGCATGATTTTTGGCATCCGCAGGGGTTCTCAGAACGGAACCCTCATGGATGCCAAGACTCAACCTGTATAAATTTTCTCATATACCATGGGGAATTTCCACATCACACTATAAGGTAGTATGATGTTCGTTGTCCCATAGTCCTCTAGTGAAATTCATAGATGAGCATGGATTTGAACCCAGGTCTGCTTAGTCTACATCCAACTTCATGGGTTTCACTAGTTTATTTGTGATAGAAGGGTGGTAGGATCAGTACAGAGTGTTCCCTTTGCACAAATATGCCTGATGCCAGTTCTCATTGTTATTTTCTGCAAGACCAAGACCTACAGCCCAGATCTCATTAGGGGTGCTGCTCTGAGCTGTGTGTTCCATCCTTGTGTGAAGGAGGCAGCAATATTCAAGGTGGCAGCTTGCTTTGTGGGTAAGTCAAGGAGCATCCCTCACTTCAGTGCTGAACATCAGCCCCCACCCGTTTCTCTAATCCAATAAGCAGTGTGACTGTTTCAAAGACACCCCCTCTTTTTCACCTGGCAGATCCTCCCAAACTGCAGAGCACCCCTGAAAACCATCCTAATTGTTGGAGACTATTTTTGCTTGTTTGTATTTTGGCAAAAGTGTATTTTGGCTTAAAAAACATTAGGTCAGCATTTGGCTGTGCGAGAACTTGTGATATCTGGGTGACTGAACAGAGAAGTCTCTTTGATTCAACAGGTCTCTTGGTGCAGAAACTAGAACCCAGTGCCAGGAACAGGGGACCACTGGCTTCTCTACAAGAATAGTTTATACAAGTGGTTCCCAAACTGTGGGTCAGGACCCACTGGTTGGTTGTGACCTGAATTTTGGTGGGTTTTATGTAGGAACATAAAACGGGTCATTTCCCCTTAAGGGGCGTGACCTAGTAATGGATGCCCCGGCAGTGCCACAGTAAACCAAAATTCAGTCCAATCTTCAGATCGGAGTGAAATGAAGCTTGGGGGAGACCCGCAGAGCAAGCTGCAGGCCTCTCGGACCCTCTCCAAGGCTGGCAGACCCACTCAGGTACGCAAGCCTCTGGGTGCCGCGGCACCACTACCACTGCGGCGCCACTGAGGCACATCCCCTCTCTCAGTCCCTGCCACTTACAAGCAGTTCTTGGACTCCCAGTGAGTTTGAGAACCGCTGAGCTATTTCCTCAAGCCCTGAGGCTATTCAAAAATCAGATACTGTAGTTACATATTACCCTACAAAGAGCCCAACTGCTGCAGTTTGCAAGCACGTGTAAATATAGGGAGATAAATGTTTCAGGGTCTTTTTCTGGTTATTATCCCTTATAAATAAATAGATTTTTCTTTCTAGACCTCTTTTTTTAAAGTCTGGTAAACCTAAGTGGGTCCTGATAGAGTATCGTTTAAAAAAGTGGGTCCTAATGCTTAAAAGATGCCCCTTGTTTATTGCCTCTCGGTACAGTACATGTGCCCCACAGGGAGAACACTGGTCTCAGCTCACAACCTCCTAAGGCAGTGACTCTCAAACTACTAGCACCAGGACCTCCTTTTTAGAATGAGAATCTATCAGGACCCACCGGAAATGATGTTCTGAAGTGACATCATCAAGCAGGATAATCTTTCTTTCTTTCTTTATTTTAATAAATGCAAATACAAACAAATTAAAAAGAATAAAGATATTACAAGTTGTGTGGCAAGTGTGGAGATCTCAAACTACATTTTTTTGTTCTATTACTACAAATCATACAAAAAAGTTAGTCATCACATCTTAAACAATCTACACTTATTTAAAATGTACATTTTCAAAAGAAAAAGAAAAATGAGAAAAACATAAAAGTTAAATCCCCTATCTACTCATCAAAGCCATAGATTATTTGACCCACTCTCCCTTCAATGCGCAGGAAGTCCATGAATGGTTTCCAATTGTCCATAAAAGTTTTTACTGGCTTATCTTTAAGAAGTATTGTAAGTTTATCCATTTCTGTCAAATTCAATACCTTTAGCCAGTGTTCTTCCACTACAGGTATCTCTGGAACTTTCCAGTATTTGGCATACAATATTCTTGCAGCAGTTGTCATCTATAAAAACATAGTTTCATAGTCTTTCTGAATTGAATCATCCAATATTCCCAACAAAATAGTGTCTTGTTTCATCTGTAAATTTACCTTAAATGTCAACTGCATTTGCTGGTCTATCAAAGTCCAATATATTTTTGCTTTTGTACAAGTCCACCACATATGGTAGAACATTCCTTCTTGTCTTGTACACTTCCAACATCTATTTGGTATATTAATACATTTTTGCCAGTTTACCTGGAGTCAGACACCATCTATACATCATTTTATAAAAGTTCTCTAAGATTTGCATTCAATAAGCAGGAAACGTTTTCACAGTCATAGGCTGCAATCCTACCCGTGCTTATCCAGGAGTAAGTCCCATTTACTGTGTTACATTCTAGCCTGTAAAAAGTACAAGTTTGTCACATTTCCCCAAATGGTAGCATCAAGTCTAATATAGTAAAAACAAAATATTGAAATGATATGGGGAGCCACCTGAAATTGGCTCTCGGTTCACCTAGTGGGTCCTGACCCACAGTTTGAGAAACACTGACCTAGGGAGATCTCTGGCAGTCCTAGGTGCTGTCTTGACAGTCCAAGAATCAACATTCCGTCCATTGTCGATGGCAACACCATGAAGGAAGTCCCAAAAGGCATCCCCTGAGCACTGAAGCTGTCCTTCAAGATGGGTCTCTCCAGAGGTCTCATGGCACTTTACAACCACTTCAGAGCACTCCCTCATAAGCTAATACTGATTCAGGTTGGTTTTCCAAGAGTAACTTCCTATTTATTCCACTGTCTCTCTAGGACACCTGGCTCATATTAATGGGAGCTTCCTAAGAGCAGAAGATTTTCCTGCCTACTTCATGTGTAAGTGAGGAGTGCAGCTTTGCCCTTTCATAAACTCCCTATATTTTTTAAGGATTTTGTGGTCCAAGTTCATCCAGGAGGGAGCAGGTTCATCACTGGTCTCTGATAATCTCATTACATGACTGTTTTAACTTCCAGAAGAAAAGGAACCCACTAGATTTTGGGGCTCTCTGTTCACCAAGGAGGGAGGGTCCCCAAGGTAGCCTCCTTCTGACTCAGCTCCCTAGGTGGCAGAGAAAGCTATCATTTTTTCCCAGTTAATCCCAAACGGACCAATAGGAAGAATAGAGTGGACAGCAAGAGATCAAGGGCCGTCACTAACTGCTAGGCTTTGAGTCCTTTTAACCCTTCTCTTTCATCACAATTTACATTCAAATACACATTTTTTAGGGGGAGGGGAACAAAAACAGTGCACAATTATTGTGTACCTTGGTATCTGTTGATTTTGTTTTGCTTTTCTATTGACCTTATTGGGGGGGGGGGGTTGTTTAAACTTCATGATTTATTTATTGTATTTTGATATATTTTTAAGTTCATTGTAATTTGTTTTTTTCTGGAATTTTAATTTGTGATTGTGACCCACCCTGGACTTCCTGTTGTTCTGGAGAAGGGCAGGATATAAATCTATTGAAAAAATAAATAAAAATTACGTGAAGCTGTCTTTTTCTGCCCACTCATAAGGCACAGTTAGATAGAGAGGTCAAAAAACAGAGAGGGCAGTGGTGGCTTGGGATGGACTGAGGAAGTTGGAAAGAAAAGGGGATTTCCCGTGCATGGAGATAGGCACAAACAAATAAGAGAACAAAACAGACTTTGTAGTTAAAAGAAGAAAAAGGTCCAGCAGGCATCTCTGATTGATTGGCCTTCTCTCTCACCCATTCAGGTCTTGAAAGCAGGGATGTCAATGAGGAAGGCAAAGTGGTTGGTGCTGCCACCAAGGCCATTTTACAGCGGGTCTTCATCAAGCACAGCAAAAAAGGCATCCAGGGCTTTATGTGCCACTGTGCCAGGCTGTGTTTGCCAACTGGAAAGCACCCCCCAGAATACTACAGGGAAGATCTGGTGAGTACAGTATGTGCTTTGAATTCGCAATCAGTCAAATACCTGCAGAATCATGACCATGGCTGATGTGGAAGTATAAACCAGATTTAGGCCCTGGAATTCAGCAGTGTCGGAATGAGTGTTCTGGTGTCACTAGGTGCTTTCTGTCTGTCACAGAAGGGAGCATATCACATATTAGCATAATACTTCATTAGCTCCTAAAGTCTTGACTGGAATTCAGACTCCTGAGAGTCTAAATAAAAAATGCCCATCTAAACACCTGGCAGAGTGCGAAAATTGACATATTAATTAATTAAAAAATACAATTTTCAGTTGAGCCCTGAAGCTAAATACTCTCTTAACAAAAGACAGAAGAAAAGAGGGAAGACCCTTTGATTCAGCAGCACAAGGAAGATTTTGACACAAATGATTTCGTGCAAGGAATGGTTGGCCTTGTTCTCCTCTGCTCACCCTTTTCCTTCTTCTCTTTATTTCTTTGCCTCTCTTTTGCACTGTCTCTCTGTCTGCCTCTGCCAAATTCCCTCCTGTTTCCCTTACTCTTTGCAAGATCATCCGCTCCCTAGTCTGATCATGGAAGAGGGTCACCTTGGGCAGTCATTCTCTGAACACCTTGGGTGCCATCTGTGCTGAGGTGGGGTGGGCTACTTCTGCTGAGAGGATCTCCTTGGCTGTGGTGCCCTACCTGTCAAATGCCCTCCCAATGGAAGCTCATCTGGTTTCTACCTTGTCTGATTGGGTACCAGGCAATAACCATTTTTATTTTGCAAGGTGCTTAACTGGGTTAGAATAGATGGTTTTAGTGCTGCCACTTTATCTGCTGTTTTTATCTTTGTGTTGCCTCACTCTTATGAGGTAATTTGTTTTCTTATTAAATTTACTTTTAAACATTTCTATCCTGCCTTCCTTGCCTCTAAAAAGCAAACCAACAAAGAAAAAAATGAATTAAAAAGCAAAACAATATAGACAGTGTTGGTTGCCATTACTGAGTTAGGTGATCAGTGGCCGTGCACTGAGCAGGGGTTTGAAATAAGAGCCCAATCCTAAACCCTCCGAGCAATGGCACTGGGTGTCACCAACGTACTATAAGGCACATCTACATCACCCAGTGAGGAATGTCCATGAGCCCTGGGCCTCAGCGCCAAGTAGAGATGCCAGGGGTGTTGGCAACCTACAGTCTCGAAAGACTCTGGTATCGCGCTCTGAATGGTGGTTCTGGAACAGCGTCTAGTGTGGCTGAAAAGGCCGATTCGGGAGTGACAATCCCTTCCACACTGGGAGCAAGTGCAGTCTGTCCCTGGTCTGTCTCCCTGGCTGTGGGCCTTCCTTCTTTGCCTCTTTGCCTCAGTCTGTTGGCCAAGTGTCTCTTCAAACTGGGAAAGGCTTTGCTGTACAGCCTGCCTCCAAGCGGGCCGCTCAGAGGCCAGGGTTTCCCACCTGTTGAGGTCCACTCCTAAGGCCTTCAGATCCCTCTTGCAGATGTCCTTGTATCGCAGCTGTGGTCTACCTGTAGGGCGCTTTCCCTGCAGGAGTTCTCCATAGAGGAGATCCTTTGGGATCCGGCCATCATCCATTCTCACGACATGACCGAGCCAATGCAGGCATCTCTCAGGACTGTGTTGTTTGGAACTTTGTCCTGCCAGGTGATGCCGAGGGTGCGCCGGAGTCAGCGCATGTGGAAAGCGTTCAGCTGCCTCTCCTGTTGTGAGCGAAGAGTGCACCCAAAGGTAAGTCACGACCCCAGGTGGTGGTGCAGGTTTTTGGGGAGGGGGAAGGCATTCCGGGGCGGGGTGCAGGAGTGACAGGCCCAGGGAGGGGTGGGACTGGTGAAGATTCTTTCCTCCATGTCAGGCTGCAAAGTGGCGGTTCAGCCAGCGCAGACTTGAGTAGCCCCATTGCGGGGCCTGTGCCCTGGCTTGCCCCTGCTCTTCAAGTTCCCTTCCAACTCTAACAGCATATGCTTCTTCCATTCTTCAAATGAATAAAATCATTCCTCATCTTTTCAGGAGCTCCCTGCTGGATCTCAATTGGATCCCTGCAAATGACACACGGAAGCTGACTCCTGTGCCCAGCGGCAGTCTTCCGTCCGTTCTCTCCCTCCTGTAGTTCACCAGGTGAGCCGGCAGATTTTTCAAAGCACACTTGGAGCTTGATTGGCTCTTCTTGTTTCACAGACTGCTAAGCAGCACTGCTGCCACCTTTTTCTCTGGCTGTGCTCCTGGGCTTGTCTTAGGAGCACAAAGATCTCCCATTTCCTTTCTGATGGTCAGAGCAGAGCCCTTGACGAAGGCTGGGAAGGTCCGTGGATGTTCAGAAGCAAGAGTTGGCTAAACCCCTAAAAGAGACAAAGGGCACAATCCTAACCGTGCCTTGGGCCACAAGTTTATTGCGCCGGCCCGGGAGGGTCGCTAACGTGCCAGAAGCCACAAGGAGATGCGCCAACACATGGAGGCTGAATCCAGCCTCTGTGGCGGCTTCCCTGCTGAGTCTTGCGATGGCCTGGATGGGCCGATGCAAGAGTGAAAGGTAGGCGTGGGGGAGGCAGGGGGCGGCAGGGAGGAGGCAGGACAGAGGCATTCCTGGGTGGGGTGTGGGTGAGCAGTGGGCAGCCCCGGGGGTGGGTGGGGGTGGGCGGGCAGAGAGAGATAGTTGGGCTGGGATCCGGCAGTTATGCCAGATCCCAATCCCTGTTCCCAGGGAGAACGGAGCAGTTTGAAGCCACTGCGCTCTCCTTGGATTTGTGCCACCTCCAGAGGTGGTACAAATTCAAGGAGACCCATACTGGCCAGCAGCTGTTACCCAGGGGTAAAGGGAAAAATTTTCCCTTGCCTCTGGCTAAGCTGCTTCTGGCCAGAATCCTGCACTGGATGCAGCATAAGCCTCCTGGCTTGCCTGTACCAGCGCAGGATAGGATTGCACCCCAAAACTTGGATGAGAGGACCTCCCCCTGCCTCAGGCCATTCACAAAGGTATAGGGAGGAAAGTCTTGGCCCAGACATTCACCGTTGAGCGTCCTTCTCATACACCAGTATAAACACCCCTGGGATGACTGGCAGGGCAGTCGTGAAGCAGGTGCTTCCTCCTTTCCCCAATTCTGCCTTTCTGTCCAAGTCCAAATTGGTGACTCCACAATCACAAGAAGTGGGTTGCAATCAACCTGGGCTCTGTTCCTGCCTCTTGTACAAGAACGTACCTTGGGAATTTTACTCCTGAGAAGTCTGAGAACCCCTGCCATAGAGCGTTGTGCAAAGAAAAGCTTTGAAAATTGCTGCACTACAGAGGAGACTCTCTTCCGTGATTGTGCATACGATTCAATTTTTACTTCTGGGGACAGATACATAATACGACATTTCTTGCCATCGTTCCTCCAAGGAGCTCAGCGAAGTGTACAATGGTCTTGTCTCCCCAGGTGCGGGCACATGTGCTTATATGCCTCTTGGTAGCAAGAAAGCAAATCCATGCGCATAGAAAAGTGGCTTGGTTCTAGCTATGCTAGACCCCTTTGCCCTGACATGCTTATTCTGTATGTGAAATTTATCCTGTCTGGAAGAATTCACGCAAGCCCCTTCCTGCATGTAGCCTGCCTCAGTGCAAATAATTGGGGGAGGATCAATTGGGAATTTCAGGGGTCTGGAGGTGACGCTTCAATGCCCTTGTCTCTCCCCGAGGTGATCAGCAGCAGCCGCCAGATAAACCTTGCCCAAGTCAGCAAATATATTTGCATAAATGAGACCGTGTTTGTGTTTGTTCTTGGTGCGGAATGTGGGTTACCTTCCATTATTATTCATAACTCAACATCTGATCCCCTGGCACCTTGCTGAGTTGCGTCTTAGACAAGTCCTCTGCCCCAAAGAGCTTACAGTGCAAGATGATAGGGAAGGCAAAAAAGAGGGAGAGACAAGGGCAAGAATGGGTTAGTGGAGGCAAATGTAGGGGTAGGAGCTAATACATAGGCCAGGCCTGAGTAGATCTGGGATGGGATGGGCACATTGGTGTGGGTTCCGTCCCCCTTCTTGAGTTTTCAGCCTCTCTGCTCCTCTTTCTTGCAGATCCCCCTGTCGTCATGCTGTCGGTGCAGCCGCAAACGGTCGCCGAGGGTGGCAAAGTGAGCTTTCTCTGCACGGCCACCTCCAACCCGGAGCTGACAGGCGACAGGTAAAAAGGCCAACAGACTCCAACCTCCCAGAGATCACACAGCAATAGTGATGTTGCTGCGATGCCCTCTACTGGCAGCTTTGGGGATTGCAATGAGCCGGGCTCGTCTGATGCCAGTGCATGCCTTCGCAGGTGGGCCAAAGGAGGTGTGCCCATTCCGGAGGCCAATGGGGACAGCTATGAGGCGATAGTCAATCAATCATTTTTCATGGAGCCCGTGTCGTGCGAGGGCTCGAATGCCGTCGGCAGCACACTGGTGGATGTGCATTGTAAGTGAAGGAGGCAGGTTGGGTCTGTGTATCCTGGGATAGGTGGGAACACTTTGGAAGAGGAGGATGGACAAGGAGATGATGAGGGTGACCTTGGTGCCAGATTGGTGCCAGATACTGAGTGTGGGCAGGTCAGATGTGGGGCTCCCCCCGCCAGGATCTTCTCTCCTGTAACCCCACTTGCCGTTCCAGCAGGTAGACCTCAAAGGCCTCCAACCTGCGACCATCATCGTGGTAAAATT
This sequence comes from Tiliqua scincoides, assembly GCF_035046505.1. NCBI lineage: Eukaryota > Metazoa > Chordata > Lepidosauria > Squamata > Scincidae > Tiliqua > Tiliqua scincoides. The sequence continues at coordinate 14,409,605 of NC_089830.1, read as the reverse complement.
AGGCATTTGTGCCATATTTTTGACACATTCACAGCTGGGTTTGCACCCAATTAGAGCGAGGTGACTAATATATCCATTACCTTTGCATCAATTTGCATATGAGTAAAAATAACCATTTCTGAAGCAAGAAAGCATGCTTAATTTGTTTTTTTATATTATGCACATGGATCAAGACCCTTAATTGACTATAAAGCTACCCCCAATTAATTTTATAAGTACTTGTATGAAGCAGCACAGGCAGATGTGTATCTACATACAAAGTTTTTGAAAACAAACTATTTAATACATGCATAAACACACGTTCATTCACACTATTGAAGACAACAGTGTATAAAACTGCAGATTTTAAGAAGAATGTTTAATGAACTGCTTGTCAACCAAAAAGCCATTCACAAAGAAGGCAAGCGCTGTCTTTAAAAGAAAAAAAAAGAAAATCCATTCCAGGGACCTTCTGCATGGAAAGCAGGTCTCTACTACTGAGCGATGGGCCCCCCTAACCCATGTTTTCCTCTTTTTTCCTGCAGTTGGAGCCCGCCTTATCTCCCAGCCCAAGCCCCTGACTGTAGGTGTTGGTTCTGATGCCTCTTTCACCTGTACCTGGGCGGGGAGTCCACCTCTCACCCTAGCCTGGACCAAGAAGGGATCTAGTGTGGTCAGTGACTTAAACCAGGAGTTCAGGTTCCCAAGTTGTGTGTAATTTACCAAACACAAATCTGGGAACACCAACCTCTACCCCCTCCTGTTGTCTCGTAGCACAGTGGGCCAGGTGGAAGACCATGGTGGTAGTAAGAGAGATATAGAACCTTTGCTTTATTCTGACTGTCTGCCAAGGTCAACGGGGGGCACCCCTTTCTGCCTTCCTCCCCACCTGAACTGAGCCTGTGAACACACAGGACACAGTTTTGGTTGTGGCACCAGGAGACCCACCCACTTTGAATCCTCAGAAAAATTGTGAAGCCCTTCTGTCCAAACAGGCCTTCGGTTTAGGATGTTCTGTTCCCTGGTTAGATAACTGAGGCCGGGTATCCTTTTTTGGGCTGGAAAAAGAGCACTGATCCCTTCATTTCAGTAAATAAATCTGAATTCACTTGTACCCACAGGTGTCGAGCAATGGAAACGCGCTACACCTCAAGGCTGTGACGCAGGAAGATGCCGGCATGTACGTCTGCAAAGCCATCGTGCCACGCATTGGAGTGGCTGAGAAGGCAGTAGCTGTGAATGGTGAGGGGTCTTGGAACCAGGTCATGCACAGCAACCTATTGCAGTGAGCCTGGCGGAAATCTGACCAGACCTGATTGCATCCGTCATTTTTGTCTTTTCCTCAGGGCCGCCCATTATCGGCGCGGAACCAAGCCTGCAGACTGCAGTGGGGGCCAAGGCACGGCTGGAGTGTTTGGTGGGGAGCGTCCCACCCCCCGACAGGATTGTAAGTGCTTGACTCGCCTTTGCCCTCCACCCTCATGCCTTAACCAGACCTGAATGTACCAGATGGTCCTCCTTATCCATGGAGTTGTCTCAACATGGATTGCAAGCCCACACTGGAGCAGCAACTGTTGCCCTGCACATGCCTGATCTCATCTGATCTCGGAAGCTAAGCAGGGTCAGGCCTGGTTAGTACTTGGACGGGAGACCGCTTGGGAATACCGGGTGCTGTATGCTTCTACCATAGTCTTTCGAGACTGAAGGTTGCCAACCACTGGAGGACCTCAGAGGACCTCCCAGGCATGACTGGAAGTCGTGTCTGAGTTCAGCCGGAGCCTTTGGAGAGGCACTTCCAGGTTTTCACAAAATGTCTTTCTGAAGACTCTGGCTGACCTTCTGAGGTGCGAGGAGGTAGCCTGCAGTGTTCCTGCACCTCATAAAGCCTCCTGGAGACCTTCTGGAGTCCTGAAGGCACCCCTGGTTTTCAACCAAAGCTGGAAGTGCATTTCAAAGACCTTCTGAGGCCTGGGCAGGCTGTGTACAACCTCCCCTCACCTCAGAAGGCCAGCCCCAGTCTTTGGAAAGGCAGTAGGGTATGTCATATGCAAAAGAAACCAGATATTATTTGTGAAGTTGGATGAAAAGGTGGAATGCATGTGTGCCAAAGTAGTTAGAATGTACAGATATTGAACCCATGATTTTAAACCCACACTGCTTAGTTCAGGGTTCTTAACCCTTTTACTATTACAGACCCCCCACCCCCCATAGATTGCCCAGTGTGTCCCCATACCTTCTTCACTAGTCTGTAGGAATCAGCATCATCACCAGTCCTATTAGGTACCACTATTTTGTCAGCAGCGGGGTTCTACTTTACATATGGATAGCAAGGATCAGAATGCCTCAATCTGCATTGACAGTGGTGATACTTAATAATCTTATCCATATAAATAATGGTAATAGTTAATCACCTAATCTAACAACAATTTTTTTAAATTGTTCAGAGATTGAGAGCACAATTCTAACCAGGTCTACTCAGAAGTAAGTCCTATTTTGTTCACTGGGGCTTACTCTCAGGAAAGTGTGGTTAGCATTGCAGCCATCATCTTCTACCTGTCCAGGCTTCTGATGTGCCCTCCTGTCTCTTTGCAACAGGCCTGGTCGTGGGGTGAATGGGTGCTGGATGCTGGCTCGCTAGATCGGTTCACGGTGGACACCATGGTGACCGACCAAGGGGTGCTCTCTGCTTTGCTGATCGACCCAACGCATGACAGCGACTTCACCTTGGCCTACAACTGTACCGCATGGAATCGCTTTGGCGCACGTTCCGCTACCGTCAGCTTGTGCCGCCAAGGTAAGATTCCCCATCCCCCTCTACTAATTTCACCAGGAACAAGCTTCATGGTGAACTCACTGGGGCCCCGCCAGATCTCCTGTTTTCAAAGCAGAGAGATCCAAGTGCAGAGCCCAGCAGAGCAGTGAAACTCACCTTAGCAAGCCACTGTCTCTCTGTACAGCATACTTTGGCAGGGATTGTTGGGAGAATAAAAGGGGATAATCTCCAGCTTGAGACTGAGGTCCTGGAGGAGGAGGGCAGAATACTGATGTGACACAACATGACCTTGACTTTCATCCCCCCTTGGGCAGTGGTTCCCAAACCTTTCCAACTAGCAGTTCCCTTGACCTACTGGGCCATTGGCCACAGCTCCCCATTAGGGCTACAATCCTATAGTGTATAGGGTGGCAGATTTTCACCAGGATTCTGCATCTCCCCTGGCTGGATTCCATGGCTTCCCAGGGAGCCTCAGTTTGGGAATCACTGCACTTGACGTTCATCACTTTGCTCTTTCAGCTGTGTTCAGCCTGGGCTGATGCAAGCCTCTGGGGTGGGCGGGAAGGAAGGTGGGGAGGGAGGCATTCCTGGGTGGGGGGAGGGCGGGCGGTGGGCAGGTGGGGAGCGGGAGGCGGGGCTGGGATCCAGCGCTTATGCTGGATCCCAACCCCCGTTCCCGGGGAGCTTGGAGCAGCTCCAAGCCACTCCGCTGTCCTTGGACTTGTGCCACCTCAGGAGGTGGCACAAGTCCAAGGAGACCCATAGGGGAAAAGTCACGTTTCCTCTTGCCTCTGGCTGGGCCGCCTTGGGCCCCTGTCCTGTGCTGGATACAACGCAAGCCTCTTGGCTTGCCTGTTCCAGCGCAGGGTAGGATTGCAACCAAAAAAGTTATGTTTTTTTTGCTGGCCAAAATAAATTTTCAAGCTAAGTCTGTGCTTTGACACCCGTCCATTTTTGACTTGCATTCGTGCTCTGGTCCCCAATCAGAAGAAAGCACAAGGTATCATTTAAGATGGCATGAAATCAAATGCCAGTAATTAAAGGCATGAATTCTCCCCGCAGAGGTCTCGTCCGTCCTGATCATGGGGGGCTTAGCTGCCTCCGGGGTTGCTGTTCTCCTGCTCCTGGTGGTTGTCATCTCTTTCTGCTACCGACGGAAGCGCTGTGGGAAAGGTGAGGTGTCATTCTCAGAAGCTAAGCAGGGTCAGGCCTGGCTAATCCTTGGATGGGAGACCGCTTGGGAATACTGGGTGCTGCAGGCTTCTACAATAGTCTTTCGAGACTGAAGGTTGCCAAGCAACCGTTCTCAGCCCTCCCAGGAATTACGTGGGGCCTTGTGCCCCTGAGCTGCAGCCCACGTCACCAATCCTTGAGTGACCTTTGGGGAGAAAGTTGGGGTACAAAATCAAATGATCTGTTTGCTGCCAGCCTATAGTTAAGGCTGCATTGTCAGAATGCTGGATAGAGGCAGGGTTATTCCCTCTTCCTCTGAGCTCCTCTGGTCTGTGGACTTGGTTAGGCCCACTGAATATCCCCACCTGGTCTTCAAAGCCTCTCCCCCTCCTTTTCCATTGGCCTGACATCTCCCTGCTACGGACGGCGGCTCCAGACACAACCATTTGAGCAGTTTTCCTGGGGTCCCGCAGACACTTGCCCCTGCACGGTTTCTTGGGAAAACCAGTGGGTGGAATGGTGGCACCAGTGGAGCTTGCGAACAGCAGATATATGGGCCTGCTCTTCTCCCAGCTAGCTGCCCAAGGGGATAGGGATCCACCCATGCCTCCGTTGAATAATGCTACCCAATCTACATAGGGATAGATTAAAGAAGGGCTTCAGTGCATCTTGCCACTTCCTGGTGTTTTACATGCCCATCCCAGAGCTTTCCAAGATCTGGAATGTGCGCAGATGTCATTGTTTAAATCCCCTGGAGTGAAATCCTGTAGAAGACCAAGTTTTCAGCTCACACCTCTGTCTGTCCATAAATCCTGCAGCCAAGCGGGGGGCGCAGCTCTCCAAAGCAGATATCCTTGTGCAGATCACCACGAGCGATAGCAGCCCAAGCTGGCCGAGTGAGACAGAGGGTGATGGCAAGGAGCCCATGGTGACGGGGAGCCAAGAACTGAAGGTGAGCTCAACTGGGAGTGTGGGAGACTCACAGTAGATCCACCCAAACTGAGGCTCTAAGTCAGTGTGGTCCTGCAAAGATGTGTACAGTAATGTACACTTTGAACCCCCAGAGATGTGTGGCCTTACTGGGTGATGCCAAAAGGTCCTTCTCTTTCCACAAGTGCCAACAAGATGAATCGACATGCTCAAAAGCAGGGTGTGATGGTGACATTTATTCATTGATTTAAGACATGTATACCCTGCCTTCCCAGTGTTTTTAGAACACGAACATCATCCCTGGCATCTTTTCCTCAGCAGGTGGTACCTGCTGGCATCCTGCCTTTGAAACAGAAAAGTTCTGTTCTCCACTAATAGTTAGGATAGCAGATTTGTGGGCAGTGGGTCTAATGCTCTCTTAATGCTGTCTAACCTAGTGCCCACCACACCTGACGGCAAAGAGGCCTACCTGTGAACTTCTCCATAACTGGTCCATTCTTTTCATTCTTTCCTAAAGCAGCTATGGGAGGTGAACCTGGGGTTCCCTTGTTGTAGTCCAATGCTCTAACCATTGCACCACACTGTGAATCGGCCCTCCAAATAATTTGGTGGTACCTTAACCTTGCTTCATTGGCATTTCTGTCTTTGTCCTCCCCAGGATCCCACCAATGGCTACTACAAGGTCCGCGCCCATGAGGAGCAATGTTTAGGAAGCAGCTTCTCTGAGTACACGCCAACCACCCGACCTTTGTTTGGGGCATCTTCTCTCTACCCTTCCGCTGGGCCGGTCCAGCCCAAGTTGTATGAGTATGCCCACCGGTACACCCTGGGTACACCAGGCTCTCGTGCAGCCTATGACCCACACGAGCGACCTTTCCCTCAGGAAAGCATGTACAGCGGGACGGCCTACCTCACAGCCCCCTACAGCCGGGCTTTCACCAGCTACGTCAAGCCCAGCAGCTACGAGAAGGCCGAGAGCGGGTATGAGCAGTCGGACCAGGCCAGTAAGACCTTGGGCTGCTCCAGCTTCTCTTATACCTCCCTGTCCCAGCAGTCCGACTATGGGCGCCCTGCCCGCCAACGCATGCAGACCCACGTATGACTCATGCCTGACCCCTGCCAACCTCCGGTCGTCTTCAGAAGGGAGAGAACAGGGAGCGGACACTTCATGTAGATAATGAACTCCAAAACAGCCAGATAGACTCGGTGCCGAAGACCTGGGCTGGGACATGCCATTCTCATCCTCCGGGGAAGATGGCTGCCAGGCTAGCTTAGCAACGCAGAGTTGCTGTCAAGATGGCCAATAGCCTGCTTGTAACTCATCTTCATCTGTAGCCAGGTCCATCTCTCTTGGGGAGCATGAGAGGAAACTGTTTTTAGCCACCTCCACGTCAGGACGTGAAAGTGGATTTTGGACAGCCAAAGGCACATCTCTGCTGAAACTGGAAACAAGTTTTCATGGCTTATTAAGAAGTCTTGGTCTAGGTCTGACTTCAAAATGGTGGACGTGGCTGCCAGGCCAAGAGTGCTAGTGGAAGCAGCCAGCAGCTCAGCACTTTCAAAATGGTGCTAGGACACGGAGTCGGCAATGGGACTACAGGACTCTCTCGCTCTTTGCTCACTGATAGACTTGCCCAGGAAGGAAAGACTCCAGACTCTGCTCCAGACGCATGATCTTGGGAAATCTCTAAGCATGGGTGCTAGGCTTTCCTGATACCCACAAACCCCTCTCTTCCCCCTCCCCCCTCCATCCCATTTGTCTCACCACTGCTCCCTCTCCAATTTCCTGATATCCACAAACCCCTCTCTTGCCCCTTCCCCCTGCATCCCGTTTGTCTCTCCACTGCTCCCTCTCCAATTTCCTGATACCCACAAACCCTTCTCTTCCCCCTCCCCACTGCATCCCGTTTGTCAAAATTTATTAATCAATCAATCAATCAATCAATCAATCAATCAATCAAACAATCAATCAATCAATCAATCAAATCCTTTATTGCTTAACCATAGGTCATTACATTTGGAAAGAAAAATAAAATATATAAAATGTATATATACTTTAGTATAATAGTGCCATACAGTAAAACTCAGTTATTAACAAATTGAATAAAACACGATCTTATCTTTTTAGCCGCAAGGGCAAAATGTGCCACAGCAAAAGTAACATTTGATTGTAAATCCTCAAGTAGATAATAAACTAATTGTTCAGGGGAATAACCACACAGGGATTTTACTATTGGTTCCAAAAAACGGCTTCTCGGATTCCCATATAAGGGGCAAATCAGTAAATAATGTAACACATCTTCAACTTGCCCACATCCATAAACACAAAGGCGCTTTGCTATAGGAATTTTTTTATATCTACCCTCTAAATATGCTGAAGGCATTTGTTGAAATCTCAGTTCAGTAAAAGCTCTTCTTAACTGTGGGTAAGTCAGAGTCTCAAAATAAATGGACATCATATGCTGGATGTTAATATGGGGATACCAGCTCGAATATCGAGATTCCCATAAAGAAACTTTGTCTTGGTAAGTTTCCCAGTCATAAATCCATTCCCTGAGCTCTTTAGGACTCAGGCACAGAAACTTGTCATACTCCAGGTTAAAATACTTTAACTTAAAAAAAACCTGATTGACCCATCCTCCAATAAGCATCTGTTCGTTCCAGCATTCTTTTGCTAGAGCTGACTCTTCCATAGCATTGATCCTTCTCCAAAATCGGAAGTAAGCAAGGTCCATTCTAATGGCTAAAGATGGCAGTCCTAGCTCTGCTCTAATATGAACCGCAGGAGTGCCTGGAGACAGTCCTAATATTTGTCTCAAAAATTTATTTTGTAAGACTTCTAAGTTTCCCTTAAATGAGTCTCCCCACAACTCTGCCCCATATAACATATGAGGTAAGATCTTTGCTTCATGAACTTTAATCAGTGGGGGAATTAACTGTCCGCCTCTAGCATAAAAATTTTTTTTAACAAACCCATCTGTCTGGCACTGGAGATTAAAATCATCTCACTATGTTGTTTCCAGGTCAGACTCTTTGAAAATTGTATGCCAAGATATTTAAATGAATTTACCTGTTCTATAACATGCCCATCAAGCTTCCATTTATGATTGACAGAGCCCTTCCCAAAAATCATGATCTTACTTTTAGAGTAATTTATTTTTAAATGCTCTTCCTTGCAAAGTTGACCAAATCTATACAACATCCTCTTAAGTCCAATTTGATTCTGAGACATCATAACTAAATCATCTGCATACAGCAGAATAGAAATCTTCCTATCTCCTATAGAAGGAGGAAAAAAAGATAGAGAGGACATTTGTGGGATCAAATTATTTACATAAAAGTTAAATAAAAAAGGAGCTAATATACAGCCCTGTTTAACCCCCCTATTGACCTGGATCTTTTTGGTCAAATAACCTAAATTGCCTAATCGCACTTGAAGTGTATTTTGGCTGTGTAATATCTCAATAAGCCACAATAGGCGTTTATCTATATTGGTCATGGATAATTTGGTCCACAGCCTCTCTCTATCAATTAAATCAAAAGCTGATGTAAAATCCACAAAGGCCAAATAAAGAGATCTTTTAGCATGCTTGGTGTATTTACATATAATATGATGTAATATAAATGCTTGATCAATAGTACTCCTGCCTTTTCTAAATCCAGCCTGTTCATGATGAATAATAGCCTGGGTGTTATCCCACTCTATAAGTTTATTCAATAAAAATCTGGCATATAATTTCGCTGCCACATTGATTAAACTGATAGGCCTATAGTTTGAGGGTTCCTTAGGATCACCCTTTTTATATCTAGGTATCACTATGCTATTTAACCATTCGGAAGGCACTCTACCGGAGTGATTAATCCACGTGAAAAGATTGGCAAAAATTGCGGACCACCAATGCAGGTCCAACTTAAAGATCTCCGCTGGTATCATATCATCACCTGGCGCCTTACCCGTCCTCATAATCTCAATCAATTGTACAATTTCATTACATGAGACCGGAGGCCATTCAGAGCAGTTAGGTATATCTACTGATGGTTAGGGAAAGTCTATCTCACTCCCAAAGATATAACTAAAGTGAGAAATCCAGGTTACAGGTGAGATAGAATTTACAATTCCTCTGGTTTGATGTAAAAAACCTCTATTAATTAAACTCCAGAATTGAATTTGATTTTTTTCTTTCGTTGCAGCTTCCAGGGCCTTCCAGTTTGCTACATAAAAGCCTTTCTTTTTTATTTTGGAGAAGTCGTTTATACGCCTTGCGAGTAGTCAAATAACATTCCATAGCTTCTTTATTGGCAGCGACTTTTGCATATCTCAGTGTTCTAGTTAACTGCTTTTTATGCATAATACATTCTTTATCATACCATGAATCATTGCCCTTCTTCGACTTCTTTTGAAAGGGAGCCGATACTACGGGTCTAAGAGCCATAATAATTTGCTGGTAAGTCCCACCTATTTCAGAGTGGGACTGTATCACCTGCCTTCTTTTCACTAGTAATTGTTCAGAGTACAACAAGGCTCTAGCACTTGTATAAATCTCCAATGACCATTTTAATCTTCTAACTCCTTGTTCCAAACCTTGCAATGTAGTATTCGTCAACACCCTTGTATGAACTGAATTACAGTTAAAGGACATCATAAGTGGAAGATGATCACTGTCCGCTCTATCTCCTATTGCCATACAGTTTATCCATCCAAACAGAACATTTGAACAAAAAATATAGTCTATTACACTTGCCCCTTTCTCCCTAAGGAATATATAGTATCCTTTGGAGCTATCCAGATTGGAAGCATTTAAACAAATGAGCTGGAATTGGAATATTAACTTCATTAGAGAGCGAACATAATTATTGATCATTTTATCACAAGACACTCTAAATGGGCAATGATTCACTTCTGACTCAATACCAAAAGCCAACTCCATTTTGAGACTGTCACCGATTCTGGCGTTGAAATCCCCACAGATCATAAAGGGGATATTAGGATATTCAACAGTTAATGTGTCAAGTAAACCCCCAAAAGGATCCCAAATGACAATTGCTGAGTTCACAATTCTTGGGGGAATATATACATTTATACAAATCCAAGAACTCCTTCTGCATCCCTTAATCAGTATAACTTGCCAATAATTAGAAGACAAACAGGTGAGTTCTGTGCCTTCCAGGCCTGTGGTAGCTGCAATAAAAAGGGCCAAATCTCCACTCCCTCTTCTTTGAAAAGAAACTTTGACCGCAGGCATATGCCATACATTACAACCCTGCAAAAAAGGGCTTTCAGAATCTGTAAGCCATGTTTCTTGGAGACATATAATTTCAAAGGATAACAGATACTGAGTAATATCTGGGTCAATTAACTTATTTTGCCAAGCAGCAATGTTCCAGGATAAAAGATTTATAGACTGAGTATGAGGCCTTCACCATTCAGGTCAATCCCTATCATAAAATGGGGCGCGCTGAACCGTTTGATAGTTATAATAACCCAAGGGTTTAAAATTCTCAGGCAATGGTTCCTCAATTCTGCATGATTTACTTTTGCAGAATAACTTATCCGAGACCTGTTTAAGGGCTATATTATTCGGAAAGGTCACAAAGGAGGGACAAGGCTCCGGTCCCCTAATTCGTCTGATTAAGTCCTTAGCTGTCCCGCTATGTTTTCCAAAGTCATTTCTGGACTTAAACTGGGAAGTTGATTTATTTTTCCCTTGCCGTGAGGCATATTTAGCTACAAACCTTCCCTTTTTTTCCCTTCTAGGGGGCTGAAAATTTATATCAAATTTATCATTCAGACCCCATTTAAAAGATATTTGCATAAACTCAAATTTATAGAGTAGTCCCCAGAAATGGTGTGCATGTTCCAGATTGCTAAAAATTAACAGAATTCTTCCCCATTTTATATCAGGATTATTTGGATATCGACAAATACCAAAAAAAAAACACACAAAAAAAGACTCTTTTGCATTCCAATCCTCACCCAGGATCTTCTTTATGGTCTGTTCAACTTCTCTGGCAGACCTCCATGTATTAGTTGGACGACCCAGGGGCCAATTATTTATAGTAATGTAATAACCATTAGAATTTGGATCAGCCTCCAAGGTAGAGGAATATTCCATTGCTCTACAAGGAAGGATCAAACCTTTAGAATAAAGTTGAGAAGACGGTGCAGGAATCCTATCTGTAGCAGAAGCAATGGGACTAATATTATTTTCTTCATCATGCCAATCATCGATAACTATGAGGTCATTATTAGAAAAGGTCAAATTTGATCTTAATTCTTCTATACTTGAGTCCTGATTATACTTGAGTCCAACCTGACAAGGTTGGAAATCAAAGGAAGGTTGCAAATTATCTTGTGCATCATTCAGCTGACAATCGTGACTACTTGGGATCATAACTTGTTTCTCCATTCGGCTAGATCTTTCATTGACATCTCTAACTCCAATTGTTGTTACATCCACTGTCTGCTGATCTCCAATGGGTTTAAGAGGATCAATAGTTGGAGCTGCTCTTAAAATTCCATCACTTATTAAATTTACATTGAGTTGTAATAAAGCTTTCATTCCCATAATTTCTTGATGCATCATACTTAACTTCTCAAATATTGCCTTAGTCGTTATAGCCATATGGAAACATCGATCACGCATCTGAGAGCAGAAAAAACTAGAGTGTCCATCATTAGCACCAGTAAGATTACGGGAAAAAACTTTGTCCGGAGTATCTTGTATAGTCATTTTGGGGTCTTCTGAAATATTATAAGATCCCACAACAGGCCACGTAAGCTTCTGAAATAAATTAGGATCCAAAGACCAATTTCCAGTATCAAGTGAAATATCAAGTGAAGTATCAAGCCCCTCATTTACTAAGTCCATGTCATAGTTTTCCCTAACACATAGGGTTTGTAAAACAGGCTATTATCTGCAGGGTCACTATGCACATTCCTAATTGGAGAAGTGGCTGTATCGACATTTAGAGTTTCATTTAAAAAAGACTTTTCATGAGTAGAACCTACTTTAGAAGAAACACAAAAACCATCCATTAGCCTTTGAATACACTTGGACTTACTCCCTTGTGTGGGAGAACGAGCACTCTGTGCCCTAGTAACCACCATCTTGAAAGTTGGAATTAAAGCACTTGTGTAAATAAAACGGAAACTGTAAAAACAGAACCGGCTACTCTTGTTTGGAGAGCTGTTTTCCTTTCACTTCAAGTTAATTTTAAACATACAATTCTGCATTCCAGTAAAATCAGTTTTTATATGTAGCAATGTTGTTAAAAGCTACTAGCAACGGCTTTCCCTTCAAGATGGCTGCTGTAGCAAATCTTTATCTTGTTTGACAAATTAGGGCTGATAGTGTCTAATTAAATGCAATTGATGTGCATTCCAAAGAGCCGACTCTCCGCCAAAATATAAAATATCTTTTCTTATCAAATCCTAGGACAGAAGGCACTAAAAACTTGAAAAATAACCTTGTGGAGACGGAGCTCTCCCAAAGGCAGCTACTTCCTCCAGCCACCTGGTCCCCCTACCAACCCGTTTGTCTCACCACTGCTCTCTCTTCAATTTCCTGATAACCACAAACCCCTCTCTTTCTTCTCCACTCTCTTACCCCTCCACTTCCCCTCTCTTCCCCTCTCTTCCCCCTCCACTGGAGAGGATACTCCAACTTCGCCATATGGTGTCGGCACAACACGGGAAGCAGCAGTTACCAGTTATAAGTCTTCCCTTGATTGCCGTAGAGCGTGACGCCAGGGGCTGTTTCCGACGGTGGGAGTGATAATTGCATCTCGCTGGGCAGTCCCCAGCCAGTAAGGTGTTGCCTCGCCACGGTCCGTTAACCTCACGTGGTGCGTGGGGTTTAGGGTGAAAACCGACAAGCGGATCGACAACTCTGCACCATGCAACAGAAAACAGAAAACTCCTGCCCTAAAGCTGGGCACCTGGAATGTAAGGACAATGACACCTGGCTTCTCTGATGACCTGCAAGTAATAGACGATGCATGCAAAACAGCTGTCATCGACATGGAGCTGAGCAGACTGCAGATGGACATCGTCGCCCTTCAAGAGACTAGGCTGCCAGATTCCGAATCTGTCAAGGAGAGAAATTTCTCATTTTTCTGGCAGGGAAAACCACCAAACAAAACCAGGGAACATGGTGTTGGCTTTGCGGTCAGAAATACCCTGCTGAAATCCATCATCCCACCTACTGTGGGAAGTGAAAGAATTTTGTCCCTGCAGCTCCAGTCATCAGCAGGACCTGTCACTCTCACTGACTGTTGTCTCCAGCAGAAGCCAAAGACAAATTCTATGTTGATCTGGCCACCACTATCAAGAAGATCCCCGTAAAAGAGCCATTGTTCATCCTCAGCGATTTCAATGCTAGCGTTGGTGCTGATAACAGTTCGTGGCCCACTTGCTTAGGTCAGTTTGGCACTGGGAAGATGAACAAAAATGGCCAACGCCTGCTAGAGTTTTGCTGTCATCACGGTCTCTGTGTCAGCAACACGTTCTTCAACACGAAGCCCCAACATGGAGTCTCTTGGAGACACCCAAGATCAAAGCACTGGCACCAGCTCGACCTGATTCTCACCAGACGCTCCAGCCTTCCCAGCATCAAGATCACACGCAGCTATCAGGGTGCTGCCTGCAACACCGACCACTCCCTGGTGTGCAGCAGAGTGAAACTGCAAACAAAGTGACTGTACCACATGAAAAAGGAAGGAAGACCTCGCATTGATTCCAGCAAGACCCGGGATCAGAGAAAAGTGGAGGAATTTGCACGAGCGCTTGATGAATCTCTTCCAGGCCCGGTCGATGCAAACGCATCCAACAGATGGGAACATTTCAAGAATGCCATTTACAACAACGCCTTGTCCATATTTGGCAAGAAGACCAACAAGACGGCAGACTGGTTTGAAGCCCACTCTGAGGAGTGGACACCAGTCATTGAGGAAAAGAGGAGAGCTCAAGCAGCATACAAGGCCTGTCCCAGTGAGCACAACCTGCAGGTCCTCCGAGTTGCTCGCAGCAAAGTCCAGCAGATTGCCAGGAGATGTGCTAACGACTACTGGCACCAGCTCTGCTCCCAGATACAGATAGCAGCTGACATGGGCAACATCAAGGGGATGTATGATAGTATCAAGCAGGCCCTGGGTCCAACGCAGAAGAAAATTGCCCCTCTGAAGTCTGCTACAGGCGAGGTCATCCAGGATCGGACGCAGCAGATGGAACGCTGGGTGCAGCACTACTCTGAGCTATATTCCAGAGAAAATGTAGTCACCGAAGAAGCACTGAACAACATTGAGTGCCTGCCTGTGCTGGAGGAGCTTGACAGTGAACCAACCCTAGAAGAACTTCACGTGGCCCTGGACTCCCTTGCCTTTGGCAAGGCACCTGGAAAAGACAGCATCCCTGCTGAAGTCCTCAAGTGCTGCAAAGAGATCATCGTCACTGAGCTGCATGAAATCCTCTGTCTCTGCTGGAGAGAAGGTGGAGTACCTCAAGACATGAGGGATGCAAACATCATCACGCTGTACAAGAACAAAGGCGACAGGGGTGACTGCAACAACTACCGTGGCATCTCTCTCCTTAGCATTGTAGGAAAGCTGTTTGCCCGAGTTGCACTAAAGAGGCTCCAGGTACTTGCAGAGAGCGTCTATCCAGAATCACAGTGCGGATTCCGATCCAACAGGTCCACCACTGATATGGTATTCTCCCTTAGACAACTGCTGGAGAAATGCAGGGAACAATGACAGCCACTCTTTATAGCCTTCAGAGATCTCACGAAGGCCTTCGACCTGGTCAGCAGGGATGGCCGCTTCAAGATTCTCCCCAAGACTGGATGTCCACCCAGGCTCCTCAACATCATCAGATCCTTCCACGAGGAAGTGAAGGGCACTGTTGTCTTCGATGGCTCCTCATCAGACCCCTTTGACATCCGAAGCGGCATGAAGCAGGGCTGTGTTCTTGCACCAACCTTGTTTGGGATTTTCTTCGCTGTTTTGCTGAAGCATGCCTTTGGAACTGCAACAGAAGGCATCTATCTCTGGATCAGATCAGATGGAAAGCTCTTCAACCTCTCCAGGCTAAGAGCAAAGTCCAAAGTCCAGCTGAAATGTCTGTGTGACTTCCTCTTTGCCAGCGATGCAGCTGTCACTACCCACTCTGCCAAAGATCTCCAGCAGCTCATGGATCGTTTTAGCAAGGCCTGCCAAGATTTTGGACTGACAATCAGCCTGAAGAAAACACAGGCCATGGTTCAGGATGTGGACTCACCTCCCTGCATTACAATCTCTGCGCATGAACTGGAGGTTGTCCATGACTTTGTGTACCTTGGCTCAACGATCTCCGACACTCTTTCTCTCGATACCGAGCTAAACAAACGCATCGGTAAAGCAGCTACCACGTTTTCCAGACTCACAAAGAGAGTCTGGTCCAACAAGAAGCTGACGGAACATACCAAGATCCAGGTCTACAGAGCTTGCATCCTGAGTACACTTCTGTACTGCAGCGAGTCATGGACTCTTCGCTCACAACAGGAGAGGAAACTGAACGCTTTCCACATGTGCTGCCTCCAACGCTTTCTCGGCATCACCTGGCAGGACAAAGTTGAAACAACACAGTCCTGGAACGTGCTGGAATCCCTAGCATGTATGCACTGCTGAAACAGAGACGCCTGTGTTGGCTCGGTCATGTCGTGAGAATGGATAATGGCCGGATCCCAAAGGATCTCCTCTATGGAGAACTCGTGCAAGGAAAGCACCCTACAGGTAGACCACAGCTGCGATATAAGGACATCTGCAAGAGGGATCTGAAGGCCTTAGGAGTGGACCTCAGCAAGTGGGAAACCCTGGCCTCTGAGCGGCCCGCTTGGAGGCAGGCTGTGCAGCATGGCTTTTCCCAGTTTGAAGAGACACTTGGCCAACAGTCTGAGGCTAAGAGGCAAAGAAGGAAGGCTCATAGCCAGGGAAACAGACCAGGGACAGACTGCACTTGCTCTCGGTGTGGAAGGGATTGTCACTCCCGAATCGGCCTTTTCAGCCACACTAGACGCTGTTCCAGAACCACCATTCAGAGCATGATACCAGAGTCTTTCGAGACTGAAGGTTGCCAACAGTGGAGAGGCACTTGCACTGAGCCAAGTGGACCAGGAGGTGGCGATAGTGTTCAACATTTTTCTGCCATTGAAGCTCTGAAAGATTTGGGGGATTTAATTTTTGTATACGAAAAATAAGTTATTCCTTGTTGTTACTTTTGCCTTACCAGCCGTGGATGTTTTATTTTTTGTTTGTTTGTTTCAGTTTTCCAGAGTCACTAGGGGAAGGGGGTTGTTTTTATTTTTCATTTTTTTTTAATGAATGGGATTCCACATTGGCATTCTATGATCATGCCTGTTTTCAGTCTGCATTTTTATATACAGAGGGGAGATTGCAAATGTATTGTCTACTGCAGAACTCAAAAATATTTATATTTAATTTAAAAAGTGGGAATGGAGTGACGATCCTTTATTATTTCTGGGATGTGTACTGGAAAACCCAAAGTCTGGAATAGAAGGAGAGAGAAAGGGAAGCACACACTAAGTTTCCTGGGTGACCTTGGGCCAGTCGGTCACTCACTCTCAGTCTCACCTACCTCACAGGGTTGGTGTGAGGACCAAAGATGGGGAGGAAAAATGTTCATCACCCTGAGTTCCTTGGAGGAAGGGCAGTAGAAAAATATGAAATTTGAAAGTGCACAGGTATGCCCAGAAAAGCTCGATCCTCTGTGCCATCTGAATTTTTTTATTTCTCACCTATGCAAACTAGTTTGACTCCGGTTATTAAAAATTCATGGTTCCTATCTGCAGATATATCTACCCACCACTCCGGCATAGCTTCTCTATAGTTTATTGAAGCCAGCTACCCAAGACGTTCATATGTTGGGTAGTATGAATGCCATATTGTAACATAAGCGTCTGCACTCCTAGCAATTGACATTTTGAACATAAGAACATAAGAGCAGCCCCACTGGCTCAGGCCATAGGCCCATCTAGTCCAGCTTCCTGTATCTCACAGCGGCCCACCAAATGCCCCAGGGAGCACACCGGATAACAAGATACCTCATCCTGGTGCCCTCCCTTGCATCTGGCATTCTGACATAACCCATTTCTAAAATCAGGAGGTTGCGCATACACATCATGGCTTGTACCCCGTAATGGATTTTTCCTCCAGAAACTTATCCAATCCCCTTTTAAAGGTGTCTAGGCTAGACCCCAGCACCACATCCTGTGGCAAGGAGTTCCACAGACCGACCACACGCTGAGTAAAGAAATATATTCTTTTGTCTGTCCTAACCCACCCAACACTCAATTTTAGTGGATGTCCCCTGGTTCTGGTGTTATGTGAGAGTGTTAAGAGCATCTCCCTATCCATAATTTTGTATGTCTCAATCATGTCCCCCCTCAGGCATCTCTTTTCTAGGCTAAAGACGCCCAAACACTTGTACTGTGACACTACTGGTAGTTGCTCTGGAATGTGCGCCTGGGAACGAGTCCTGAGTTCACACAGCCCCTTACTGCAGCGGTGATTGTGCAGGTTGACCAACGGATCAGAAAACAGGGGCTTGGGCTTCTCTTGTGCCTTTTATCATCAGGTTAAGGCAGGGGTGTCCAAAGTTTTTGGCAGCAGGGCCACATCGTCTCTCTGACACTGTATCGGGGGCCAGGGAAAAAAAGAATTAATTTACATTTAGAATTTGAATAAATATACATAAGTTTACATAAATGAATATATTAAAGATGAACTTCTATGAATGAATGAAGGTCTTGCAATAGCTCAAGACCCATAAAAGGCCTTGCACAAAGCAAGGCTGGCCTTCCCTTTGCTGCTGCTACTGCTTCACAGACATGAAACAGCAAGCAGTGGAGGAAGCCCTCATTCCACAGCTCACGCAAGAGGTCAAACAGTTGCTCTCATGCTGAGAGCAGTTGCGTCAGGCCAGTGTGGGCTCCAACAAATCTCCGGAGGGCCAGAGGCTCATTGGAGACTGGGGGCTCCCTGAGGGCCGCACTGGGTGGCCTCCAGGGCCGCAAGAGGCCCCAGGGCCAGGGTTTGGGCACCCCTGGGTTAAGGCACAGAAAACAGCAGATAAAAATGTTCACTGCACTGGTAAGCATTGTCACTTGCGGATTGAACACAGAAAGCTGTCTAATACGCACAGGGCCAAATCCAATCTAACATTGCAGCACCACTGCAGCCATGCCAAGGAGATGTGTGCTGCATCTTGGGGTGGGGGGGGCAGTCATTGAGGTCTCCTCAAAGGAAGGGAACATTTGTGCAGTGCTTCATTGTGGCTGCATCAGCACCGGAAAGTTGGAGAGCATCAGTGGCGTCACTAGGGTTTGCGTCACCCCATATGGGAGGCCAGCACGTCACCCCATGATGGACCTCCTCCCATTCAGTGGCCCAGGCAATGCCTTGGGCAGGGGGTATGGTGATGTACCCAGGGCTTCTGAGAGGAATTTTATCAGGGGGTACAAAGTTTCTTTTGGGCCCCTTTGCAAAGGGGGGCGAGTGAAACAGCGCGGTGGAGCGTGGTGATAGGCAAGCAGAATAGGGATAGGGAGGGGAGAAACAGGGTACAAGGAAGGTAGAGACAGCTGGAAAAGTCTTTGACACCCAGGTCTACCAACCCATGTGGCATCAGTAGTGTCCCCAGCAGACAGCAAGTCTGAGTAAATAGGAAAACGTAAGATCCCAGGAAATTTCACCCCCCTCGTCCCGTGCGTGTCACCCTAGCATGCGGGCTGCACCGAGTGACGCGCACAGGGGGATGACACATTCCTGGCCAAAATTTGGGGCCCTAAGGCTGCAATTCTATAACACTTTCCTAGGAGTAAGCCTCATTGAACTTACAATGGGACTTACTAGTAGACATATATCAGATTGTACAGAAAGGGCCCAATGCTAACCAGCTTTCCAGCACCGATGAGGCCACAATACAGCCCCAAAGAAAGGAAGGACATGTTCCTTTACCTCGAGGAGGCCTCCATGACTGGCCCCCCACCGCAGGATGCAGTGCATGCCCCATTGGCATGACTGCATCAGTGCTGGAATGTTGGATAGGAGGGGACTCTAAGTCTGCAAGTTACATGCTGGCTCTGTTCCGGAGGTTCCCTGCTTTTCTACAGAGGTCCCAGGTTCAATCTGTGGTATGTCCATGTATGGTGGGGGAAAAATGCCACCCTGAAACCCTGGGGCAGCTTTCAAAAGACACGGAATTTCTTCTGGGGGAGGAACCAACTGGCACTCTTCAATTTCCTCTCTCTCCATTCCTCTCTGCTCCATTAATGAGGCCTAGATTGTGCGACACCCTTTGGCACAAACGTCACACGGAGAGTGAAATGCAGCATTTATTATCTAGAAAAACCCTCCCCCTCCCCCGAGGGCTTCTTCCACAGCAGCTGGCAGACGGTGACTTCATTCGGCCTACCGAAGCGCATCATGCTACACCAGGGGTCGGCAACCTTAAACACTCAAAGAGCCATTTGGACCCATTTTCCGGAGAAAAAAAACTTCAGGAGCCACAAACCCTTTTGACATCTAAAATGAAAATATGTAGTTCTTTTTTAACCTTTATGCTCTTATAGGTCCCATTTTTATAATGTAGCCCCCTCTTGTAGCTTTTAGTTAGTTTTGTCACACATTCTTGTCCTGTGTTTTCAGACACCTGGTCCCCTATGGTGTTTTGCCTGATTCCAAGGCCATTCTCTGCCTGGAGAATTAGGCCCACTTTAAGCAAATTAGCTCCCCTTCTTTCCCCCAACAAATGACCCTGGTTCTGCCCTGCAGCCCTGCTGGACCCCACCTCCAGGGTAGCTCGCCTGTTCAACCTGCAGAGGTCCTCTCTCCTGCCAACAGCCTCCCACCACTACAGCAGACCCTGTGTCCTCTGCAGGTCTTGGGCACAGCAGCCACACTTCAAACTCCAGTGTCTCCAGCAGTCCATTAGTCACAAAGTCAGTCAGAGCATCCAGGGCAGAGTCCAAAGTCAATAAGCCAAGTCACAGTCCAAGGTCAGATTCCAAAGTGAGTCATTCAAATCAGTCAGAGTATCCAAGTCAGCATCAATAAGCCAAGTCAGTCAGTTTCCCCTCCAACCTGCACTCCTTCTCCAACCCACACCCCCTTCCTGCCGCAGGTGCTCCTTATATCCCTGAGGGCCCTATTGCCTTCAAGTGGCTGCAGCTGTGCAGCACACTCTGCTGGATGCCCAGGGCTTACCCTTAAAGGGGCCACTGCTGACACCACATCTACCTCCTCACCAGATCTACCTTGATTCCAATACATATGGCGGTTATGACATCTGCTTATCTTACATGGATAATAAAGAACTCCCCCCACCTTCCAGAGGCACGCTGCTGGAAGGAAAAAGGACACAGACTCCAGAGGTGGGGAAGAGAAGAAGCCAGAGCTGGGGGGGAGGTGGGGGGGCAGCCACAGGCCAGCTTCTGCCCTGCCTGCCTGTCCTCCCTCACTCAGGCTGCAACTCTCTCCACACTATCCTGGGAGTAAGCCCCATTGACTACAATGGGACTTCTGAGCAGTTGGTTGGAGCTCTCAGGTTGCAGTCCTCTGCACATCTTCCTGGGAGGAAGCCCCACTGACTACAGTGGGGCTTACTTGGGAGTAGACCTGCACAGGAGGGAGCTGAGGCTACAGCCCTCCACACCTTCCTGGGAGTAGCCCAGGGGCTACAGCGGGGCTTGCTCGCGAACAGACCTGGTGGGCGCAGGCTCCCACTCACCCGTCCTTGTGCTTGGCCTTGAGCAGGCTCCAAGGCTGCCATCCCAGGCACCCTTTCCTGGGAGTAAGCTTCATCCGCTGTAATGGGACTTACTACTGAGTAGACACATAGGATGTCTCCTCTGCTGTGGAGGAAAAGCCTCTCCTTGCACTGAGTGGGGACCTGCTCAGGGAAAGGCGGTCTGCAAGGGCTCGCAATGACTGAGGAGGAGGGCGTCCTGCTGGAGAGTTGGGGAAGGGAAAAACAGGGAGCTTAAGCCTGCAGAGCGGGCAAAATTGAAAAGGGAAACCAATGCGGGGCAGGTGGGGGTGAAGGGAGAGGAAGGCAGGGGGCGGAGGGAAGCAGCCTGCCCTCCCAACACAGGTGCCTCCTGTCACCCCCTTTGCCACTTTCACCCAGAGGAGCCGCAGCAGATGGCTGAAAGAGCCACATGCGGCTCCAGAGCCATGGGTTGCCGACCCCTGACCTAACCTCATAGACATCAGGTTCATAAAGTGCATAGAGTATATGTTGAAGGTGTTCCCCTGGAACCGAACCCCATGTGTCCCATAGGCTCAATGATTCAGTATCTGCTAACACGGTATCCACTCGATTTTCCAGGAACCTACCCTAGAGGATATCAAGAACTGACTGTATCAATCAATCAATCAATCAATCAATCAATCAATCAATCAATCAATCAATCAACAGTATTTATATACCGCTTTTCAACTAAAAGTTCACAAAGCGGTTTACAGAGAAAAATCAAGTAACTAAATGGCTCCCTGTCCTCTATCACAGGGGAGGAAGAAACCAGCTACATCAGAATGTTGTCTGCAACCTACTCTGCTCTTGTTGACCATGTGAGTGTTTTAGATGGTCATGTCAGACACTGGAGCCTTCTCTGTGGGCACGCACGTGCGCTGAGCCAGGCAGCCTGGAGGGGGCGCTGAATCCGCTGCCTCCTCTCCCTTCACTCCGTTGCCCCGAGTTTGCTTCCCTCCCTGTCTTTCCCTTCCCTTCCCCAACTCTCCAGCAGGCTCAGCCAATCAGCATCCAGCAGACTCCTGGCTTTTTCGGTAAGAATGGCTCAGGGCCCTTCACTGGCTGCAGACCAGCCAATCCGGAGCTGCTCTCCTCCTCAGCCATTTGAGCCTTTGCAGCCCGCCTTTCCAACTGCCCACTCAGCGCCAGGAGAGGCTTTTCCTCCGCAGCACAGGCGCAGCTGGGAGGGAGCAGCGCAGCCAGAGACAAATCCTGCCTGTCTACTCAGAAGGAAGTCCCATTAGAGTCAGTGGGGCTTGCTCCCAGGAAAGCGTGGCTGGGATTGCAGCCTGAGAGCCCACTCCTCTGCAGGTCTACTCAGAAGGAAGTCCATTGCAGTCAGTGGGGCTACTCCCAAGAATGTGAGGGAAGGATTGCAGCCTGAGGGTGCAGCGCGGACATTCCCGTGGTGGGCTTGGAGAGGAGCTGGGCTGGAGGGGAGCAGAGCTCACCGCCTGGCATCGCTGGAGGGGAGCAGAGCGCTTGGGCTTTGTGGCGCCAGCCCTGCACCTGCTGCTGGCCCTGCCTTATCGCCTTATGGCACATGCTGGAGGCTTATCTGTAAGAATGTCACACAAAACTAATTTTTATATGATCTTAAAGGTAAACCACAGAATTGCTTCTCCAAACCTATTGGAAAAGAAGTGCATGCACAATTTCACATAGCTGTGAGCATGAAATACAGCATGATGCAGCCATCCAACCAGCCCCATTAGAGTTGATGAGACTTACTCCCAGGAAAGAGTGGCTGGGATTGCAGCCTTGGAGCCTGCTCCTGTGCATGCCTACTCAGAAGTAAGCCTCATTAGAGTCAATGAGGCTTACTCCTAGGAAAGGGTGGCTGGGATTGCAGCCTTAGAGCCCACTTCTGTGGGTGGGGCTTTAATTTTTTTTTTCTTGTTTGAGAAAATGAGCATCGGTAAGGTCTTGCAGCCACCTCTTCCCTGCCAATATTTCCTTACCCAGCATGTAATTAGTCTGTGGAACTCTTTGCCACAGGAAGCAGTGATGACAACTTGCCTAGATGCCTTTAAGAAGGGATTGGACAAATTTCTAGAGGAGAAGTTCATTACGGGTTACAAGTAATAGTAGGTAAAAGATGTTAATGTATGAGTTGTTTTTTCTAAACGAAAACCTCAGTATTCAGGTTAAATTGCTGTGTTGGCACTTTGCGATAAATAAGTGGGTTTTGGGTTGCAGTTTGGGCACTCGGTCTCTAAAAGGTTCACCATCATTGCCCTAAGTGACTCACGTATTTCTGGATCTCTGTCAGCAGATCTGAACACTTTTCCAGAGCCTGTGCCCGGATCGGATGGTTTAGGCTGATCATCTGATTCAGGATAGTGGCCAGATCACACGTCAGCCTCTCTTTCTCAAATTTGTCTGGGACTTCAGCACAATCGGGACCCCCGTCAGAATATTCCAGGTTTCTGGGAGAAGGAGACAGATGGAGAAGAAAAAACACACACATGTGGACTAACAATATCCGCGTAACCTCCACGGATTCCCTCAAGGAATAGTGTAGCATGTTGAGGAGCTGAGACTGACAGCAGGTCTGCACTTCAAGTGACACAGACTCAAAATTTGCAAAATTTGTCAGCAGATCTGAACACTTTTCCAGAGCCTGTGACCGGATCAGATTGTTTGGGCTGATCATTTGATTCAGGATAGTGGCCAGATCACACGTCAGCCTCTGTTTCTCAAATTTGTCTGGGACTTCAGCACAATCGGGAGCCCCGTCAGAATATTCCAGGTTTCTGGGAGAAGGAGACAGATGGAGAAGAAAAAACACACACAACAAACTGATGTGGGCTAACAATATCCACGTAACCTCCATGGATTCCCTCAAGGAATAGTGTAGCATGTTGAGGAGCTGAGACTGACAGCAGGTCTGCACTTCAAGTGACACAGACTCAAAATTTGCAAAATTTGTCAGCAGATCTGAACACTTTTCCAGAGCCTGTGACCGGATCAGATTGTTTGGGCTGATCATTTGATTCAGGATAGGTCAGAGTCACAAGCTTTGGGGCTGCCGAAGCAAAGAGCCAGAGGCCAAGTACACACAACAGTGCTTTCCAGATCTCCTGCTGGAACAGGCAGGTTGGTGGCAGGGGCAGTTCAGGGGAGAATCATGGGCAGTTTGGGGCAGGCAGTAGGCTGGGCAGGGGGCTGTTCAGGGGCACTACCTCACCGCCTAATCCTAATCCCCTTTCCCTGCCCTGAACCAATCCAGAAGTCTCCTTGGACTTATGCAAGCAGAATAGCTACTATAGGTTTGATGAAACCCATTGGGGGCCAGGTGGCCTATGGGGAAGTAAGTAGGAAAACATTTTACTTATCTCCTGGGCTGTCTGATACACACACACACACACACACACACACACACACACACACACACACACACCATAGCATGCAACATGTGCTCTGTCTGCAGCACTGTGCACTATGGGCTGGCAGGGTGGATAGGGTTGGGCCGCATGTTTCTGGCTTTGAGCCACTAAAGATGACAGGAAATTCACAATGCTTTACCTTAAAGAATCATCCACCTCTTCTCCCAGGCTAAGGGAGGTGCTGGTGTCACTGCTGAACTCACTAACCTGTGAATGAGAAAGCAAGAAGAACCAGGGAGGTGAGATGTGAGAAGCACACCTGCAGTTGGGTCCTTTCTAGTTGTCCTTCGAGGACCCTGGCGGCTGCGGTTTCTGCTACGTTCCTGACCAAATAAGGAATAAATGGTCCCTCCCAACATCAGTGCTTCCAATCCCTTACTTGCCAGTATCTTGCTGTGGTAGGTGCCCCCACCCTCAGAGAAGCTACCTTTCTAGCTCAATGGAGCACCTCTTGGCTGCATTTTTCTCTCCAGAAACCAGGACTCCTGCAACCCTGCCCAGATGGTAAAGATGTAGGAATAAGACTGGGCTCACTCACAAAAGACCAGGTGCGGTTGTGGGACACTTGGGAATCTCTGCAACACCCTCAAATCATCACTACCCTAAAGTGCTCTCCCTACCTGGGGTTTGGAGCAGACAGTTTCTGGATCTGAATGGTCTTAACTAGACACATTAGATTTTGCCCATGGAATGTGAAATACATCGTCTTTTAATGGCTTTCAGTACAGAAAATCTACCATACAGAAACCCTTCCTCCAGCACAAACCTGCAATGTGGAACAAACAGTATTTATTATTATTATTTTGCTCTTCCTCCAAAGAGTCAGGCTGGCATACATTCGATCCTCTGCCATTTTATCCTAATGACCTTACACCAGGGGTGTCCAAAGTTTTTGGCAGGAGGGCCACATCATCTCTCTGATGTTGTGTCAGGGGCCGGGGGGGGAGGGAGGAGGAATTAATTTACATTTAAAATTTGAATAAATTTGCATAGATTTACATAAATGAATATATTAAAGATGAACTTATATGATTGAATGAAGGTTTTGCAATAGCTCAAGGCCTATAAAAGGCCTTGCACAAAGCAAGGCTGGCCTTTCCTTTGCTGCCGCTACTGCATTACTGACATGGAACAGCAAGCAGTGGAGGGAGCCCTCAATCCACAGCTCACAAAAGAGGTCAAACAGTCGCCCTCACGCTGAGAGCAGTTGCATCTGGCCAGTGTGGGTTCCAACAAATCTCCGGACGGCCAGAGGCTCATTGGAGACTTGGGGCTCCCTGAGGGCTGCATTGAGAGGCCTTGAGGGCCGCAAGTGGCCCCAGGGCCGGGGTTTGGGCACCCCTGCCTTCCACAGTAGGTAAGGCTGAGATATTGTGACTGGCTCAAAGTCACCAAGCAAGCTTCAGGACCAAATGCAGATTTAAACCCAAGCCTCCCTGAGTCTCATCCTACACGCTAATCACTATACCTCTCTCTCTTCTCATTGTGGAGCTACACAAATATTGTTGTGGTACTGTTGTGCCCCTCCTTAGGTTGGACCGAGTTGCAGCCCAGCAACCCCACATTTATTTATTTATTGATTTATACAAGTATTTATATACCACCTTTCTTTTGGTCGTCAGATTTCTCCTCAGACTTTAATCCAAGGCGGTTTACGTAGGCAGGCTGTTCTAAACCCCCATAGGGATTTTTACAATTGAATATTTCTAGTCTTTCCTAGAACTCCTCGTTCCAACTGGATTCCTTCCCGGTCTGGTCTCTTTCTGGCCCTTCGCCTCCCATGCTCCACTTGATGGCAACTCCTCTCTGCCACTGAGGGTCAGCTCATCTGTATATCAGCGTGTGGTCAGTTCTCTGGTACTTCCGGTTGTTTCGAACTGGCAGCCTCAGATCTTCAGGCATACAAGGCGGCAACTCTACCAACTGAACCAGACCTCCACATCTAGAACCACATCTAGAAGGCACCTTGGGAGAATCAAAAATCCACTTACCTCATCGGGTTCTGGAGACGCCATGTTTCAAGCACACAAAGGAGGCTCACCCCAACAAACCTTATGAAAAAACTGATGCAACAAACTAGGGCTACAAAAAAAGAAAGAAAGAAAATGGCCTGGAATGCTACAGCCTAACATATGAGCTTCCAGAGCAATAAACAAACACAACAAAGATGGATGTATCCAGTGTATGATGAATGCAGCAAAAAAAAAAAAAAAGAGAAAAACAGTGTATGCAGCAAAACTAAAGCTATTCAGAAATGTTAATGGCCAAGAGCTTCCACAAAAGAAACTCTATGTACATAGATAACCAGTGCCAAAAAGTCTCCTCCTGCCTAGGAGCCCAAAGCCCCAAGCTCATTGGACTTGATAAGTCAACCACCAGCCCTTTGCGACATCAAGAGACTGCAGTGCCTGGCAGCCATGACCTAGGATCATTCAGCTTGGTGAGTGTCATAATGTTTCTCCAGGAGGTGTGAGAAGTTTGTCTTTGGTTCCCCTTCAAAACATCCCTCCCACACTGGCTACCAAAACCTGCCATTTATGTAGTCATAGTCTGCTTTTCCTTGGTCCTTCCTTTCTTCACCTCCATGATTCCACTATGGTGTTTCCTAAAGTGTGTTCCTAGGCACACTGGTTCTCCCTGTGATCCCTTCATGAGCTCCGAAATCACACCATTAAGTGGCTGCCATTTGCCCCCAGCTGGTTTACTCATCTGCCTTCCTGCCTTCCATTGTAGCTCTCCTTCCTCATTCTCCTCCTGTTCTAGCTCTTCACCAATAGTCAGTGTTGGGCTCTGTACTTTGCCACTCTGTGCATATCCCAGAGCTCTGGGGCTCTCAAAGACTCCACGCATGTGCTGGAAGACCATCTTGAGACACCTTTTGGGAACGCAACGGACTCCGGCGTCACCAAAGTTTCAGAACTTCAAGATGTCAGAGGGGGGGTGAGCATAAACAGAATGCTAGACACAGGGAAGTGGCAGCAAGATGCAATCTTGTGGTCTTGTGTGATCCCCGAGGTATCTGGTGGGCCGCTGTGAGATACAAGAAGCTAGATCGGATTGGCCCTGGGCCTGATCCAGCAGGGCTGTTCCTATGTTCTAATGAGAAGTGCTGCCCCAGTGGCGTACCTATGCCATCTGTCACCCAGGGCAACCTAAACGTTTAGTGCCCCCCCCCACTGTGAGTTGGGACCCATTAGGTGTGTTATTGGCCAATATCAGGTGGGTCTCCATTCATTTAAAAGTGTTAAATTTAAAATTTTAATAAAACACCCACCTCCTTGCAGGACAGTTAGCAGTTACCTTGCAAACTGCGGGACCTTCGCTCTTTGCAGGGCAGTTAGCAGCTACCTTGCAAACTGCGGGACCTTCGCTCTTTGCAGGGCAGTTAGCAGCTACCTTGCAAACTGCGGGACCTTCGCTCTTTGCAGAGCAGTTAGCAGCTACCTTGCAAACTGTGGGACCTTCGCTCTTTGCAGGGCAGTTAGCAGCTTCCTTGCAAAGCTGCAGGAGCTCCACTCTTTGCAGGGCAGTTGGCAGCTACCTTGCAAACTGCAAGAGCTCCGTTCTTTGCAGGGCAGTTGGCAGCTACCTTGCAAACTGCTGGAGCTTTGCTCTTTGCAGGGCAATCCCAAACTACTTTAGACAGCAACTGCATTACTATCACAACAACAGCTATGCGACAAGAAGATAAAAAACAGCAAGACATCTGCCAAGTTGAACTCAAGTTTTGAGAACCAGTGTCTCCCAATGGCTTCTATTCTTTTTCCTCCTATCAAAAAATCTTACAGAGAGCTTTTCTGAGTTAATGAACAAAACACGCTGCAAAAGATTTGCAGTGAGCAGAGTTCAGATGGACACCCCAAATTCTTGGCATGAAGAGCAGAGACCCAAGAGCGCAGGAGAATCCAAAGAGTGGCAAGACCAATCTGTATGGGATATGTGAAACAACAATGACATGTATCCATTCCGTTCCACTCAAAGTATGCTTTTTGAAATGTTCTAACTCACTGCTTGAAGAATGCAAAGCAAAGATGGGATTGAGGAGGTTCTTGAAGGACAGCTGCGTTTCTGTTTGGATCCAGTGACACGGAAGATCTGAAAAGGGTTGTGATAGAGCAACAAAAAGATACACACACAGGTGTTACTGCAAGCATAATCACAATCTAAACAAAAGTTAAACACCTGGGGAAATTTAAACGAGTAGTTACCTAGTGCTGCAAGGTCAACAATGTGGATTCCAGGTGACCTTCCCTGGGAGGAACTGCATCACAGCGTAGATGGCTTCCCAATAGTAGCCTAGCAGCCCAATCCTTTCAAACTCCCTGTGCAGCAATGCAGCTGCACCAATGTGGTGCCTCCTGGGGAGTAAGAGAACACAGATTCCCTTGCCCCAGGCAACAAGCCCGTGCCCTGGCAAGGAGTCTACTCAGACCTGCGCCAGCTCCATAGCTGGCATAAGTCTGCATGAACCTGGGTTGGGGGATCGAGGCTGGGAAGGGGGGTAGGATTTGGCTGACACCTCCACTGTCAGACCTGCCCCCCTTCCTGGTCCCAATCCACCCTCCTTCCTGCCTTGTTGCTGCCTCATTCCACCCACCTGCCACCCATCACTTGAACAAGTGCCCGTAGGTGACTGGTGGAGGCAGTGGCGTAGCTGGAGGGGGATGGTGCAGCCAGTCTGGCGGGGGGCAAGTAGTCGATCCCTTCGGAGCCATTCCCGGCAGGGGGAGCAAAACGGAACCATTTGGGAATGGCTCCGAAGGGAGGGGCCACTTGCCCTCCACGCTGAGGCTCCCTGCCAGCTGAGTGCTCTGCCCCCCCTCCAGCTACGCCACTGGGTGCAGGCAGGTGTGCGGAGCCAGCTGCTTGCAGGGACCAGGGCGTGCCACCTTCTGTGACAGCCAGAAAGCACCTAGTGACACCAGAACACTCATTCCGACACTGCTGAATTCCAGGGCCTAAATCTGGTTTCTACTTCCACATCAGCCATGGTCACGATTCTGCAGGTATTTGACTGATTGCGAGTTCAAAGCACATACTGTACTCACCAGTTCTTCCCCGCAGTATTCCGGTGGGTGCTTTCCTGTTGGCGAACACAGCCTGGCACAGTGGGACATAAGTCCCTGGAAGCCTTTTTTGCTGTGCTCGCTGAAGACCCGGTGTAAGAGGGTCTTGGTGGCACCACCAACCAATTTGCCTTCCTCAGTTCTGCCTTCCTCACTGGTTTCATTTTGAAGCCCTGAATGGGTGAGAGAGAAAGCCAATCAATCAGAGATGCCTGCTGGACCTTTTTCTTCTTTTAACTACAAAGTCTGTTTTGTTCTCTTATTTGTTTGTGCCTATCTCCATGCACGGGAAATTTCCTTTTCTTTCCAACTTCCTCAGTCCATCCCAAGCCACCACTGCCCTCTCTGCTTTTTGTCCTTTCTATCTAACTGTGCCTTATGAGTGGGCAGAAAAAGACAGCTTCACGCAATTTTTATTTATTTTTTCAATAGATTTCTATCCTGCCCTTCTCCAGAACAACAGGAAGTCCAGGGTGGGTCACAATCACAAATTAAAATTCCAGAAAAAAACAAATTACAATGAACTTAAAAATATATCAAAATACAATAAATAAAACATGAAGTTTAAACACCCCCCCCCCCAAGGTAGGGGAACATTTGTTCCCCTACCTTGGGGCTGCATTGTGGCTACACCAGTGCTGGAAAGTTGGATAGGATTGGGCCCTTAGGCACTACTGTAAGCCGCATAGATCCCCAATGGGCCATCCAAGGCAGTACAAGCTGAAATCCCCTATAGCTGCTTTGGGTACTTTTTTTATAAATATTAACAGTGAGGGAGAAATGCTTTAAATAAATAGATACCTGAAAGGATTCTGGAGGAGAAAGTTCACCACTTTGACAACGTTCTCACTCGTGAGCACGCCAAAACCTAAGAACGGCATGTTGCTTTCACCCATCCTTTGCGTTTTACTCTTTTCAAAGAAGTGTTACTTCCACATCAGCCATGGTCATGATGCTGTAGGTATTTGACTGATTGCGAGTTCAAAGCACATACTGTACTCACCAGTTCTTCCCTGCAGTATTCCGGTGGGTACTTTCCTGTTGCCAAACATTTTCTGACACAGTGGGACATAAAGCCCTGGATGCCTTTTTTGCTGTGTTCCCTGAAGAACCGGTGTAAGAGGGTCTTGGTGGCAGCACCAACCAATCTGCCTTCCTCAGTTACATCACGGGTTTCATTTTGAAGCCCTGAATGGGTGAGAGAGAAAGCCAGTCAATCAGAGATGCCTGCTGGACCTTTTTCTTCTTTTAACTACAAAGTCTGTTTTGTTCTCTTATTTGTTTGTGCCTATCTCCATGCACGGGAAATTTCCTTTTCTTTCCAACTTCCTCAGTCCATCCCAAGCCACCACTGCCCTCTCTGCTTTTTGTCCTCTCTATCTAACTGTGCCTTATGAGTGGGCAGAA
Organism: Tiliqua scincoides; assembly: GCF_035046505.1. Lineage (NCBI taxonomy): Eukaryota > Metazoa > Chordata > Lepidosauria > Squamata > Scincidae > Tiliqua > Tiliqua scincoides. The sequence continues at coordinate 14,379,083 of NC_089830.1, read as the reverse complement.
AAAGACAGCTTCACGCAATTTTTATTTATTTTTTCAATAGATTTATATCCTGCCCTTCTCCAGAACAACAGGAAGTCCAGGGTGGGTCACAATCACAAATTAAAATTCCAGAAAAAACAAATTACAATGAACTTAAAAATATATCAAAATACAATAAATAAAACATGAAGTTTAAACAACCCCCCCAAGAAGGTTCAACAGAAAGGCAAAACAAAATCAACAGGTACCAAGGTACACAGTAATTGTGCACTGTTTTTGTTCCCCTCCTCCTAAAAAAATGTGTATTTAAATGTAAATTTTGATGAAAGAGAAGAGTTAAAAGGACTCAAAGCCTAGCAGTTAGTGATGGCCTTTGATCTCCCTTGAAACTGGTTATTTCTCAGATACTTCACAACATCCTGTGGTAAGGAGTTACAAAGAACATAAGAACATAAGAACAGCCCCACTGGATCAGGCCATAGGCCCATCTAGTCCAGCTTCCTGTATCTCATAGCGGCCCACCAAATGCCCCAGGGAGCACACCAAATAACAAGAGTCCTCATCCTGGTGCCCTCCCTTGCATCTGGCCTTCTGACATAACCCATTTCTAAAATCAGGAGGTTGCGCATACTCATCATGGCTTGTATCCCATAATGGATTTTTCCTCCAGAAACTTGTCCAATCCCCTTTTAAAGGCGTCTAGGCTAGACGCCAGCACCACATCCTGTGGCAAGGAGTTCCACAGACCGACCACGCACTGAGTAAAGAAATATTTTCTTTTGTCTGTCCTAACCCGCCCAACACTCAATTTTAGTGGATGTCCCCTGGTTCTGGTATTATGTGAGAGCGTAAAGAGCATCTCCCTATCCACTCTGTCCATCCCCTGCATAATTTTGTATGTCTCAATCATGCCCCCCTCAAGCGTCTCTTTTCTAGGCTGAAGAGGCCCAAACGCCGTAGCCTTTCCTCATAAGGAAGGTGCCCCAGCCCCGTAATCATCTTAGTCGCTCTCTTTTGCACCTTTTCCATTTCCACTATGTCTTTTTTGAGATGCGGCGACCAGAACTGGACACAATACTCCAGGTGTGGCCTTACCATAGATTTGTACAACGGCATTATAATACTAGCCGTTTTGTTCTCAATACCCTTCCTAATGATCCCAAGCATAGAATTGGCCTTCTTCACTGCCGCCGCACATTGGGTCGACACTTTCATCGACCTGTCCGCCACCACCCCAAGATCTCTCTCCTGATCTGTCACAGACAGCTCAGAACCCATCAGCCTATATCTAAAGTTTTGATTTTTTGCCCCAATGTGCATGACTTTACACTTACTGACATTGAAGCGCATCTGCCATTTTGCTGCCCATTCTGCCAGTCTGGAGAGATCCCAGTGCACCAGCACAATATTCACAGGTAATGAGAACAGAGTCAGATAACTAGAAGTAGGTAGCAATTCTGCCCCTCGAACATAAGCAAATGCACATATAAAGAGGAACTGAGCTGTCATGGGTGCAGCTTCTCGTATTACAGAGTTCCCACCACCTGATAGGTGCAGAGAGGAGTACACTCATCCCAGCAATCTTCTGTCAAAGTCCCTGTGGGTATGCATTAATGGAATCTGTGCATGTGCCGGTCAACTATCTGAGGAGTTACATTTTTATTATCCCTGTCTTTCGAGGATGACTTACCAAATCAGATTCAAAGATCAGGGAAGAAAGTCCTCTGAGGCTGAGCTACCGAACCCCAAGTTTCCCATGATCCAGCCACTGAAGGAGAGAGTCTTTTGACATGATGTTTCCAAGCTCCTTCACACGGTTCAGGAGCAACTGAAAGCCCAAGAAGGACAACAGAAGCAAATTAATTGGGATGAACACTTTGGTTCACTTTGTTGAGCTCTTTGCAGATGAGTGTTCATGGCTTTATCCACCACATACAGATGCAGAGGGCACAGCTATATCACTGGTTTAAATTTGGTGAAAAGCCATTTCCTCTCCTCAGAGCATCCTGGGAACTTTATTTCTGTGAGCGGAGCCAGAAAACTCTTGCATTGGCAGTGCCATCACAATTCCCAAGATTTGCTGGAAGGAACTGCATCAGTTGAACTGAACAGGCAATGGATAGAAGTTTAGAGCATAGAGTTGCCTGGACACACCCAGAAACATCTATCACAGTCTCTTCTGCAAGCTGAAGCAAAGACTCAAAGAGTGAATTCCAAGTCATTCACATGCCTTGTCTCCCTGACCTTGAGGTCATAGATTCAGGGCAAAGCCAGCCCAGAGGGTATAAAATTCACACACTCCTCTGTAAACACAAGTAGACTCTAACTGATCATTTGATGCCCTGTAATGGTGCCCATAATTTGCCATCCACATGCCAACCAATCTTTAGGACCATTGGTTTCCATAGCAGTTACATGGCCTAATCCAGTGGTTCCCAAACTTTTTCGACTGGTGGCTCTCTTGATCTACTGGGCCATTGGCCGTGGCTCTCCATTAGGGCTACAATCCTATGCAGGCAGGTTTTTCACAAGGATTCTGTGGCTCCCCTAGCTGATTTCCATGGCTCTCTGGGAAGCCACAACTCACAGTTTGGGAACCACTGGCGTAATCCTATCCAGGGAAAGGCTGCGGAGTGCATCGCCACTAATGAAGCCTCTCAACTACTGCAGTACCCCTCACCTTCTGGTAGAACATCACTGCTGTTTCATAGAGCCATGCATGCTCTTCAGCCCCAAAGATATCAGGAAGGAACTCAACTATGCCAACCAAGGAGTGTGAGCTGGAGAGGAGAATCCTGGAATAGGTAACAGGACCATGCAAAAAAAAGAAAGAAAAAGGAAAAGAGGCACTAAAGATGTCAGTGGAAGACAAATGGATGCACATTCACATCCCACAACTTCAGCTATCTGACACTCCTTGAGAAACCCAGCAGTCTTCCTCCTACCTTACTAAGCTGGACAATCCCTCACTAAAACATTGAGGACTGCTCAGCTGATCCCAGCACTCGGTTTCCTCTGTCACAGTTCTCATGATCTTACAGAGAAGCTGGAGTGTTTTCAGGGGCTCTCTGAAAGCAAGATAAAAGAAGTAAGAGCAGGAGGGTCACTGCCACAGATACACCAGGAGTGTGACTAAGGGTCCCACTTCTATAGAATCCAAGAGTTTCATTTAAGTCAGAAATGGAACAAGTTGCTGGCTCAGGAGTAATCTTCTTCTTATTTTGAGAGTGTGAGATTGTAAGGTCAATTTCCCAGATGAGCGCATGTCCAAGGGAACCCCGGCCTGGGTGCCAAATCTGGGATTCCAACAAATCTGTGCGCCCGGTGAGCAGACCTTACCGTTCAGCCTGGGCGCTGCATGTGGTCCTCCACGATCAGGAGACAGAGATGCTCTGGGCAGTCGCATGTGCCTGAATGTCCTGTCACGTGGCCTTCTGGGACGCCAGGCAGCAGATGTGACTGCCCAGAGTGCCCCCCAATCATGGAGGATTACACATGGCGCCTGGGTGGAATGGAAAGATGTAGTCCAAACAGGAACTGCTTTTCCTGTGTGTGCCGGTAGTGAGTTTGGCCACTGTGGTCCAAGAGGAAAAAAGGGCCACATGCTGGGCAAGTGGCCATGGCTGAGTTGTATCCTCCATGCCTTGCAAGCACCGTGTTCCAGATTCAATACCTGGCATGGTCAATCCAAAAGCTAGCACCAAAACCCAAAAGATCTCTTGCAGAGACAACTTACCTCACATTGTTGCCGTCCTTCAAGGAGACCGAGATTTGCCCCAGCAATGTCAGAAGCAACTTCGGAAACTGCTCTCTCACCCTTCTTTTGTTGGCAGCAGCACAGAGAAAGCTCCTCATGGCTTGGGTGGCATGTTGCTAGGAGAAAAGGAAAAAGAGATGCCCGGTGCTTTTACCGCTTCTTCTTTGTCCCGGACCAGAATGCCATGCAGCAGAGGGTGAGATCCTGTGTGTATGCACCTGCTCATCTCTCTCATCGGCAGGGGGAGTCCTCCACTACAATCTGCCTGGTACCTGCCGGGGACTGGGCTCGTCCTCCACCCCCTTCCCCTCACTTCCTCACCAACCCGAACTCCAGCTGAGGCAGGGTTGGCCCAATCCTGACCGAGGGTGAAAAATACAAATGACCCCCTTCCTGTTCATGAACTCAGCTGGGCAGAAGGTTTCCTGCACAATCCCCAGTGATAGGAATGGATCCTGCATCTTTTTCTTTCACAGTCTCCACTCATTTCACTAGGACTTGAAGAAAAGGGCATCCCCATGGGGTCAGATGGGTTTGTCTCTCACTCAGCCACAGTTCAAAAATCTCTCACTTCCAGTGAGCACTTCATATTGTCTCTTGGCAGGTCTCCCATATTGGAGTTTGCAACAAAGTGGTACTCTTGTAACTGTACCAGCGGGGAGGTCATAAGGCTAGGCGGATAATGGTAGTGGGATAAGGTGTTCTCTCTATCTTTTCTGTCCTCCGGTAAAGCATACCTAGAGGACAATCCTCAGGCTTTACTTCCTTCCTGCTCCCTCTTCCCCTGAAAAGAAGCCATGGAGCTAGACAGACTAGCTATGGGATTCACTTCCATCCTCTCAAACTCACATGCATGTTCCTTAAATTAACTGATGTCTGAGTCTTGAACTCAAGTCTCATACAAAGCTGCCGATCTCGGCTTTCCTGCAAAATGCATCTTTTGGGATTTGGTCTCTGCCAACAACCCAGCATTGGATGGAGAGCTACATTGCAAAGATGTCAGCAACAGCAGAGATTTTCAACCCTTTTCATTTCATGGTACACTGACAAGGTGCTCAAATTGTCAAGGCGCACCATCAGTTTTGGACAATTAACAAGGCACATTGCACTACAGGTGCGGGGCTTGCACACCCCAACGGCCCTACTGATAAATGACCCTCTCCCAAACTCCTGCAGCACCCCTGTGAACCACTGGCAGCACACCAATGTGCCATGGCACACTGGTTGAAAATCCCTGTGCTAGAGTATACCACATCAAGAGCAGTCCCTCCAACAGAAATCAATTCTCTCCTTCCTTCCTGACAAAAGGAGAGCACATCATGCATGAGGGACAGTCATTCACACTTGTGGTTCAAACCCTGAAATAATATTCTGGATTGTTGTGGATATTAACATTCATTGATATTGAAGAAGTTGATATTCTCCAGGGTGAATTTTGGTGTGTAGATTTTGCCCTCAGTACCAACTCCCGTGGCTTCTCTCTCCTTGCATGGAGCTGCAGGATATACTCATACGCTACCGGGAGAAGGGAATCGTGACACAGTTCCACAGCACAACTCTTACCACACTTGTCTGCTCTTCTGGCTTTCCCCGCATCTCATACAGCAAGGCTTCAAGGAGCAGGGTTGTATCTGCACAGGCAAACACCACCGGCCAGTGCTCCTGACAAGCGCTGTGAATTGAAAAACAGACAGTTAGGTCCCTTGGGCCAGGCGTGGCAACATCTGCCTACCTTACTGATGGCCCCCTCCAACCTGGAGTCAGCCTTGGTGCCGCCATATGTAGCATGCTCTTTGGCAAACTACAAGCCCCAGGATTCCTTACTTTCTTCTGGCATTCCTACATGTCAGATGTACCCACAGGGAGCAGTAACTCAGCAAGAAGAACTGTAATAATCATGAACACTGGAATCCCAGAGAGTGCCAAACTGCCCGATACCATCTCACTTAGCATTGCCTATTCTGACTGGCGATGGTTCTTCAGCATTTCCGAGACGGGTCAATTGCAGTTTCCAGCCCTACCAGCAGATGCCAGGGATTGAACCCAAGTCATTCTATGTACAAAGCGCGTGCCTTATCACTGAGCTAGGGGCTTTCCCATACATGACGCAGAACATACGGCAGTCAATGAGTTATGCCTGCACAGTGAATCCAACTTTAAAGATTAACAGGGAATCTTTTTGATGGAGTAGCTGGACTGATAGGGCAATTTTTACATCAACTTACTGATCAGGACCAGGAATTTTTCCTGACATCACTTCTGGTGGGTCCCAGACATTGTCATTCTAAAAAGTGGGTCACAGTGTTAAACATGAGAGAACCACTGCCTTAATTCAAAACAGGCCAATGAGACATCTGGGGGGGGGGGGTTGACACCCTAGTGACCAAAATTCTGGAAAGCGTGGCTTTTAGGAATAATGCCATCATGTTACGAATAATACCATCATGAGATCATTTGATGCAGAATTTCATCCATTGATTGCGGGGAAATATTCACTGCATTAATTTTCTGGCCATTATTACTACTCACTTCATGTCATGACTATTACTATCTCTCAGTCTCACCTACCTCACAGGGATGTTGTGAGGACAAAATAAAGGGAGGAACCACACACACCATCCTGAGCTGCTTAGAGGAAGGGTGGTATAAAAATGTGAATGAATTAATATGATTAATTAATAATTAAATAATTATGTTGCATGAGGAGACAAAAAATTATGGGCCCCAGGTGTCAAGTGACCTAGCTACTCCACTGTATATATTTGAGGATATCTGGAGGCCATTACTTGCTATAATAACATAAGCTGCATGAAGTGTTGATATGCAGATACTTTGTATATGTATGTTTGTATAAATATACATTCCCCCCCTTTTTTTTTAAGTATGTAACTCATAAGCATGTATCCATGTAATGCTATCTTTGGGGGGGTTCTGTTTAAGCAATAAAAATAAAATAAAATAAAATGTCTGTACAGGTCTCCAGTGCCCACAGAACTGCCACTAAATCTCAGCCAGGCACTGAAGCATGCACATACATAATGAGCCTATGGGTGCAATCCTAACCCCTTATGTCAGTGCTTTCCAGCACTAAGGGCCATGCAGCTCCAAGGTAAGGGAACAAACATTCCCTTACTTTGAGGAGGCCTCCATGAGTGACACCCAACTGCAGGTTGCAGCACATGTTCCATTGGCACCGCTATGCCAGTGCTGGAAAGTACTGACATAAGAGGTGAGGATTGCGCCCTATGTCCGTGTTTCTCAACCAATGCTATGTGTACCACCAGCGATACTTGAGGTTGTGTCTGATGGTACTTGTGGGACCCCCAGGCATCTGCTTCTGGCAGCAAGACAAATGAACTGATGTGACCAACTTCAGTAGTAGGCTTGGCTCAGTGAACAGCAGGCTTTTCACCTACTCTAAAAAGCCCTCCTGTTCACCCTGAGCCTCTTCCTGATTGGTGTTTGTCATGTGGCATCTGGCCTCTCAACCCAGAAGTAACTGGCAATCACTTCTGCTGGTACTTCCAATAGGTGGGTCATGCAAAGTGGTACAGTGTGGGATGAACATTGAGAAACGCTGGTCTATGCATACAAGGCTACAATTTCTGGCTCCTAATACAAATCAAGTTTGAAATATTAGGAAACTAAACCATGAACTAGATGTGACCGGACACCCGTAGAGATGCTCCAGAAGAGAGTATTCTTCATTCTGGTAGGCAGGCAGAGAGGGTGGTGGGGAACCCTGCTTTAAGTTTGTCCTGGGTGCAGAGACATGATACTTAGGGCCCAATCGTATCCAACTTTCCAGTACTGGTGCAGCCATGCAAACAGGGCATGCGCTGCATGCTGTGGTGGGGAGGCAGTCACAAAGGCCTCCTCAAGGTATGGGAACATTTGTTCCCTTACCTTGGGGCTGCATTGTGGCTACACCAGTGCTGGAAAGTTGGATAGGATTGGGCCCTTAGGCACTACTGTAAGCCCCATAGATCCCCAATGGGCCATCCAAGGCAGTACAAGCTGAAATCCCCTATAGCTGCTTTGGGTGGCTTTTTATAAAAACTAACAGAGAGGGAGAAATGCTTTAAATAAATAGATACCCCAAAGGATTCTGGAGGAGAAAGTTCACCACTTTGACAACGTTCTCACCAGCGAGCATGGCAAAAGCTAATAACGCCATGTTGCTTTCACCCCTCCTTTCCGTTTTACACTTTTCAATGAAGTGTTCCAGCAATGTCTCAACCTGTCAGGAAAGCAAAGGGCCACTGCTAAGGTACCCAGAAGAAAAATGTCTCAAAGGCTGATGCCGTCCTAGGCAGGGCAACATCCTTGAGGCCAGGTGAGATGAATTCCTCAGGTAGCCGACTGGTGGACGGGGGAGGGTGACCAGATGTCATAACAGCAAAAAGAGGATCAGGCACCCCCAAATGTAGGAATTCCAAGAAAAATGTAGGACATGACACAATAAAAGCTATGAACATTCATGTATTGATTTCATGTGGTTAATTTAAACACTTAGGGCACAATCATAAAACAATAGTATTGTATTGGCAACCTTCAGTCTCGAAAGACTATGGTATCGCGCTCTGAAAGGTGGTTCTGGCACAGCGTCTAGTGTGGCTGAAAAGGCCAATCCGGGAGTGACAATCCCTTCCACACCGGGAGCAAGTGCAGTCTGTCCCTGGTCTGTCTCCCTGGCTATGGGCCTTCCTTCTTTGCCTCTTAGCCTCAGACTGTTGGCAAAGTGTCTCTTCAAACTGGGAAAGGCCATGCTGCACAGCCTGCCTCCAAGCGGGCCGCTCAGAGGCCAGGGTTTCCCACTTGTTGAGGTCCATCCCTAAGGCCTTCAGATCCCTCTTGCAGATGTCCTTGTATCGCAGCTGTGGTCTACCTGTAGGGCGCTTTCCTTGCACGAGTTCTCCATAGAGGAGATCCTTTGGGATCCGGCCATCATCCATTCTCACGACATGACCAAGCCAACGCAGGCGTCTCTGTTTCAGCAGTGAATACATGCTAGGGATTCCAGCACGTTCCAGGACTGTGTTGTTTGGAACTTTGTCCTGCCAGGTGATGCCGAGGATGCGTCGGAGGCAGCGCATGTGGAAAGCGCTCAGTTTCCTCTCCTGTTGTGAGCGAAGAGTCCATGACTCGCTGCAGTACAGAAGTGTACTCAGGACGCAAGCTCTGTAGACCTGGATCTTGGTATGTTCCGTCAGCTTCTTGTTGGACCAGACTCTCTTTGTGAGTCTGGAAAACGTGGTAGCTGCTTTACCGATGCGCTTGTTTAGCTCGGTATCGAGAGAATGTGTGTCGGAGATCGTTGAGCCAAGGTACACAAAGTCATGGACAACCTCCAGTTCATGTTCAGAGATTGTAATGCATAAAACAATATTACTTCTTAAATTCAACTCTATTACTTTTAATTTATTACATTTAACATTAATTACAAGACAGTTCTGTGCTGCCTGCAGGGGCCCACTCACAGGGAAAAGGAGGACATTAAAGTTCTTTTCCAGGACACGAGGTTAAAAAGAGGATATGTCCTGGAAAAAGAAGATACCTGGTCACCCTGTGGGGGGGACGGGGACCCAACTCCATTTGTTGGTTTCTGCCCACCGATTTGCTGCCCAAGGCAATTGCTAAAAATCCTTTACTAAACCTTTTTTCTCCTCCCACTGCCTGGATTTGAAAACAAAGAAGGAGACGGAGTGAGAAGAGGAACAAGAAGAGCAGTCCTCTCTCCTTCATGCCAAACTCCCTCTCCATCTCTCTCTTCCCTATGAGAGAAGAGTGTGTGACTGCATTTAGGGAAATAAATAATTTAGGAAAATATTTTGGGAAATGATATAGACAATCCATCAATCCTTCTCTCTCCAGGTGACCCTTTCCTTCCCCCTGAGCACATGAAAGTAAGGTGATCACTTTGCATCGGTGAAGGGAGGGGCTGAGTGAATTGGAGGACTGATTGATGGATTGTCTTCTTAATGATCTTACATCACAAAGGTCAGCAAGGCTGTTTTTAAATCACTTGAACAAAAAGTTTTTTTAATTTTTTTAAAAATTGATTTGCTATAGTGCATTTTTTTGCCATCCACTTAAGTGCTTGGAATGGAACCCACGCGAATAATGAGGCTCTACCTGTAGATCTAGGGCATGTTTTCCAGCTCAAAGCTGACATGAAACAAACCTGTTTCCAGTCCACTCAAAGTACCTGAGAAATAACCAGTTTCCACTGTATTACTCTTTTCTTGCAAGCTAGCTAGCTGAATGCTTGAATATTTTAGTATTCCTATGTACGTACATTTGTACTCCGACCTTCCTCTTAGAATCACACAATGGTAGACGGAGATCTAGACATTTGCCCAGCATGCTTCAGTCCTAAATAGCTCTTTGATTAACCTCGCCAGGCCTTGTGTCTTGCTGGCACATCAGGGAGAAGGCGCCCCAACTAGGGGTGATAGGGTCCTGCTGCAAACATAGGCATAGGGTACCTTACAGCCTGATGCTATGCGGCCGCTGTGCTGATTGCCCAGGGCTGAGTGCGCTTTGTCTGCTGATTCCAACGTGCCATCATGTTGGAGAGGTTAACTGTGGGGGGAGGGGGTGAGATGGTTGGCAACCTTCAGTCTCAAAAGACTATGGTATAAGCTTACAGCAGCCGGAATTCCCAGGCGGTCTCCCATCCAAGTACTAACCAGGCCTGAGCCTGCTTAGCTTCCGAGATCAGACAAGATCGGGCATGTGCAGGGTAACAGACCTCTGAAAGACTTACCCGCATGGCATGACTCCTGTGCAGGGCTATACCAGCTATTCCATGGGACTCCTATGAGCTACACAAGCTACGTTGCCAGCTTTGGAGCCACTGGGGGCATGTACAGCTCAGGAAGGGATTTTGGGATCTGGTGTCTCCTGACTTTATCTATCCCACCTTGCTTCCCTCCCCCCTTTTTCAACCTCTCTGCTGGTGAGGTTGTGGCCAGGGACTTTCTTCAACCTGCTGGTGGTGGGGCATGGCTTTCTGGTGTACTGCTGTGCTTGTGTCAGTGCAGCACCTGTCAGGCTTCTGCACTGGTGGGGCTGCCTGTGTGCTGGTGTGTTTGGCAGTATGCTGGTGTTTCCCCTGGCTAGGATTGTTTCCTGAGGTTTCCATAAGAAGCCTTCCATAGGAGAAAGACGTCTCCAGTGCAAAGGACGCCTTAGGACAGGGGTCTCCAAACTTTTTGGCCAGAAGGCCACATCAAATATCTGGCACGGTATTGAGGGCCGGAAAATTTTTTTTTAAATACATCATTTATATAAATAAATCAGAGATGGAATTTAAATGAGTGAATAAATAATGAATGGGCTCATTCATTCAACCTCTCCGGCCCTTCAGACCAGACGCAACCCTCCAGACGCAACCAGAGCACTGTTCCAGTCATGTTCCGCCAAGTGGGCCAGAGGCTTTCAGGGAACAAGAGGCTGGTCACGTGCTGGATAGAGGCTCGCCATGAGTCGGATATGGCCCCCGGGCCAGGGTTTGGAGACCCCTGCCTTAGGATATGATCTTTTTTGACTCCATGTGCTGCATGATGTAATGGCCTATCTCAGAGTGCTGGTCCCAAGAGTGAGGAGGTACGTGAAGCCCCAAAGCCATGACCTTCACTTGGTGCTCTACCATGTTGCCAAACATTTGGTAAGTCTCTGTTGCTGCCTTCCCAGGGTACCACTTTAAATCCCATCTGTTCATCAAGAATAGTGTAGAACTACTTACAAAGCTTTATTTTAATGAGCTTTATCTCAACAGAACTCATACAGGAATTATGTCATTATCTGAGGATATTTCACCTTCAATTTTATCTCAATGTGATGAGAAAGGTCCTTTAAATTAAAGGAAAAACATCCTTTAACAATAGCCTCACTTACCATTATAATCTCTCTCCAAGGGCTTAGAGAGGCTTCACTCCAAGGCAAGCAACCCCTCCCTTCCCCCTGGAGCACTGAAAAGAATGCAAAGGGAAGTGATTATTACCTCCTTCTTTGCATTCTTTCCCTGTGCTTCAGGTGAATGGAAGTGTCACTGCTTAGGAGTGAGGCCTTTCTAAGCACCTGGAGAGAGAGAGAGAGAGAGAGAGAGAGAGAGAGAGATTGTCTGCTTTCTGCTTCTGCTCTCCCTCACAATGTTAAGTGAAGCTGTTTTTAAACCACTGAGAAAAGGGACATTGTTTTTTAAATGGATTTCATTTAGCATGATTTTTGGCATCTGTAGGGGTTCTCAGAACGGAACCCTCATGGATGCCAAGACTCAACCTGTATAAATTTTCTCATATACCGTGGGGAATTTCCACATCACACTATATAGTAGTATGATGTTCGTTGTCCCATAGTCCTCTAGTGAAATTCATAGATGAGCATGGATTTGAACCCAGGTCTGCTTAGTCTACATCCAACTTCGTGGGTTTCACTAGTTTATTTGTGATAGAAGGGTGGTAGGATCAGTACAGAGTGTTCCCTTTGCACAAATATGCCTGATGCCAGTTCTCATTGTTATTTTCTGCAAGACCAAGACCTACAGCCCAGATCTCATTAGGGGTGCTGCCCTGAGCTGTGTGTTCCATCCTTGTGTGAAGGAGGCAGCAATATTCAAGGTGGCAGATCATCCCAAACTGCAGAGCACCCCTGAAAACCATCCTAATTGTTGGAGACTATTTTTGCTTGTTTGTATTTTGGCAAAAGTGTATTTTGGCTTAAAAAACATTAGGTCAGCATTTGACTGTGTGAGAAGTTGTGATATCTGGGTGACTGAACAGAGAAGTCCCTTTGATTCAACAGGTCTCTTGGTGCAGAAACTAGAACCCAGTGCCAGGAACAGGGGACCACTGGCTTCTCTACAAGAATAGTTTATACAAGTGGTTTCCAAACTGTGGGTCACGACCCACTGCTTGGTTGTGACCTGATGTTTGGTGGGTTTTATGTAGGAACATAAAACGGGTCATTTCCCCTTAAGGGGAGTGACCTAGTAATGGATGCCCCGGCAGTGCCACAGTAAACCAAAAGTCACTCCTATCTGAAGATTGGAGTGAAATGAAGCTTGGGGGAGACCCGCAGAGGGAGCTGCAGGCCTCTCGGACCCTCTCCAAGGCTGGCAGACCCCCTCAGGTACGCAAGCCTCTGGGTGCCTGCGGCGCCACTATTACTGCAGCGCCACTGGAGCACATCCCCTCTCTCAGTCCCTGACACTTACAAGCAGTTCTTGGACTCCCAGCGAGTTTGAGAACTGCTGAGCTATTTCCTCAAGCCCTGAGGCTATTCAAAAATCAGATACTGTAGTTACATATTACCCTACAAAGAGCCCAACTGCTGCAGTTTGCAAGCACGTGTAAATATAGGGAGATAAATGTTTCAGGGTCTTTTTCTGGTTATTATCCCTTATAAATAAATAGATTTTTCTTTCTAGACCTCTTTTTTTAAAGTCAGGTAAACCTAAGTGGGTCCTGATAGAGTATCGTTTAAAAAAGTGGGTCCTGATACTTAAAAGATGCCCCTTGTTTATTGCCTCTCGGTACAGTACATGTGCCACACAGGGAGAACTCTGTTCTCAGCTCACAACCTCCTAAGGCAGTGGCTCTCAAACTACTAGCACCAGGACCTCCTTTTTAGAATGAGAATCTGTCAGGACCCACCGGAAATGATGTTATGAAGTGACATCATCAAGCAGGAAAATCTTTCTTTCTTTCTTTGTTTTAATAAATGCAAATACAAAAAAATTAAAAAGAATAAAGATATTACAAGCTGTGTGGCAAGTGTGGAGATCTCAAACTACATTTCTTTGTTCTACTACTACAAATCATACAAAAAAGTTAGTCATCAAATCTTAAACAATCTACACTTATTTAAAAAGTACATTTTCAACACAAAAAGAAAAATGAGAAAAACATAAAAGTTAAATCCCCTATCTACTCATCAAATCCATAGATTATTTGACCCATTCTCCCTTCAATGCGCAGGAAGTCCATGAATGGCTTCCAATTGTCCATAAAAGTTTTTACTGACTTATCTTTAAGAAGGATTGTAAGTTTATCCATTTCTGTCAAATCCAATACCTTTAGCCAGCGTTCTTCCACTACAGGTATCTCTGGAACTTTCCAGTATTTGGCGTACGATATTCTTGCAGCAGTTGTCATCTATAAAAACATAGTTTCATAGTCTTTCTGAATTGAATCATCCAATATTCCCAACAAAAAAGTTGTTTCATTTGTAAATTTACCTTAAATGTCAACTGCATTTGCTGGTGTATCAAAGTCCAATATTTTTTTGCTTTTGTACAAGTCCACCACATATGGTAGAACATTCCTTCTTGTCATTTACACTTCCAACATCTATTTGGTATATTAATACATTTTTGCCAGTTTACCTGGAGTCAGACACCATCTATATATCATTTTATAAAAGTTCTCTAAGATTTGCATTCAATAAGCAGGAAATGTTTTCACAGTCATAGGCTGCACCCCAAAACTTGGATGAGAGGACCTCCCCCTGCCTCAGGCCATTCACAAAGGTATAGGGAGGAAATTCTTGGCCCAGACATTCACCGTTGAGAGCCCTTCTCATACACCAGTATAAACACCCTTGGGATGACTGGCAGGGCAGTCGTGAAGCAGGTGCTTCCTCCTTTCCCCAATTCTGCCTTTCTGTCCAAGTCCAAATTGGTGGACTCCACAATCACCATGAAGACAAATCCAGGCAGAGAGGGGTCATCTTTGGAAGCCTCCAATTTACAAGAAGAAGAACATTCAATAAGCAGGGCATTCAATAAGCAGGAAACGTTTTCACAGTCATAGGCTGCAATCCTACCCGTGCTTATCCAGGAGTAAGTCCCATTTACTGTGTTACATTCTAGCCTGTAAAAAGTACAAGTTTGTCACATTTCCCCAAATGATAGCATCAAGTCTAATATAGTAAAAATAAAATATTGAAATGATATGGGGAGCCACCTGAAATTGGGTCCTAGTGGGTCCTGACCCGCTGTTTGAGAAACACTGACCTAGGGAGATATTTGGCAGTCCTAGGTGCTGTCTTGACAGTCCAAGAATCAACATTCCGTCCATTGTCGATGGCAACACCATGAAAGAAGTCGCAAAAGGCATCCCCTGAGCACTGAAGCTGTCCTTCAAGATGGGTCTCTCCATCTTGCACTCCAGAGGTGGTACAAATTCAAGGAGACCCATAGTGGCCAGCAGCTGTTACCCAGGGGTAAGAGGAAAAGTTTTCCCTTGCCTCTGGCTAAGCTGCTTCTGGCCAGAATCCTTCGCTGCATGCAGCACAAGCCTCCTGGCTTGCCTGTACCAGCGCAGGATAGGATTGCACCCCAAAACTTGGATGAGAGGACCTCCCCCTGCCTCAGGCCATTCACAAAGGTATAGGGAGGAAATTCTTGGCCCAGACATTCACCGTTGAGAGCCCTTCTCATACACCAGTATAAACACCCTTGGGATGACTGGCAGGGCAGTCGTGAAGCAGGTGCTTCCTCCTTTCCCCAATTCTGCCTTTCTGTCCAAGTCCAAATTGGTGGACTCCACAATCACCATGAAGACAAATCCAGGCAGAGAGGGGTCATCTTTGGAAGCCTCCAATTTACAAGAAGAAGAACCCCCAAAACCTAACCAATTGCAAATAGGCAAGCCTCAAAGAGGTCTGAGGCAAGGCTATGGATAATTCCAGAATAAAACAAGAAAGGAAGCTCAATCATTTCATGTCCCTTCCTCCTGAACTGATTGTATATATGAACTATACAGCAGGGATGTGAAAATCCCCAGCGGTTAGACTCGACTTGGGCCCCAAGTCCCCGTCCTCTTTGATTCGACTCGTGCATAATTGTGTCCTGGAGTATTGTGTCCAGTTCTGGTCGCCGCATCGCAAAAAAGACATAGTGGAAATGGAAAAGGTGCAAAAGAGAGCGACTAAGATGATTACGGGGCTGGGGCACCTTCCTTATGAGGAAAGGCTACAGCGTTTAGGCCTCTTCAGCCTAGAAAAGAGACGCCTCAGGGGGGAAATGAATGAGACATACAAAATTATGCAGGGGATGGACAGAGTGGATAGGGAGATGCTCTTAAGACTCTCACATAACACCAGAACCAGGGGACATCCACTAAAATTGAGTGTTGGGCGGGTTAGGACAGACAAAAGAAAATATTTCTTTACTCAGCGTGTGGTCGGTCTGTGGAACTCCTTGCCACAGGATGTGGTGCTGGCGTCTAGCCTAGACGCCTTTAAAAGGGGATTGGACAAGTTTCTGGAGTCCAAAAATCCATTACGGGGTACAAGCCATGATGTGTATGCGCAACCTCCTGATTTTAGAAATGGGTTATGTCAGAATGCCAGATGCAAGGGAGGGCACCAGGATGAGGTCTCTTGTTATCTGGTGTGCTCCCTGGGGCATTTGGTAGGCCGCTGTGAGATACAGGAAGCTGGACTAGATGGGCCTGTGTCCTGATCCAGTGGGGCTGTTCTTATGTTCTTAACTACAATTCCCAGGAGGCCTTGCAGGTCCCTTGTTATCTGGTGTGCTCCCTGGGGCATTTGGTGGGCTGCTGTGAGATACAGGAAGCTGGACTAGATGGGCCTGTGTCCTGATCCAGTGGGGCTGTTCTTATGTTCTTAACTACAATTCCCAGGAGGCCTTGCAGGTCCCTTGTTATCTGGTGTGCTCCCTGGGGCATTTGGTGGGCTGCTGTGAGATACAGGAAGCTGGACTAGATGGGCCTATGGCCTGAGCCAGTGGGGCTGTTCTTATGTTCTTAACTACAATTCCCAGGAGGCCTTGCAGGTCTCTTGTTATCTGGTGTGCTCCCTGGGGCATTTGGTGGGCAGCTGTTTGATGCAGGAAGCTGGACTAGATGGGCCTGTGGCCTGAGCCAGTGGGGCTGTTCTTATGTTCTTAACTACAATTCCCAGGAATGCTTGCAGGTCTCTTGTTATCTGGTGTGCTCCCTGGGGCATTTGGTGGGCTGCTGTGAGATACAGGAAGCTGGACTAGATGGGACTATGGCCTGAGCCAGTGGGGCTGTTCTTCTGTTCTTATAATGCGTGGCCGTGGGGACTGCAGTGTTGGCATCCTTCAGTCTCAGAAGACTATGGTATCGCGCTCTGAATAGTGGTTCTGGAACAGAGTGCCCTCTCCAGTGCGCAAGGTCTGGGTAAAGGAGGTATGGAGGATAGACTGTTACCCATGCAGCAAATCCCCCCTCTCCATGTCGCTGAAATGGTCCAATGGAAAGGCAGAAGCCAATTCGGTTGGTTCCAGCGGCGTTGCAGGAGTTGCCAGAACGTGACTGTGTTCAGCCATGAACTGCCTCAGGGACTCCGGCTCCGGATTTTGCCTCGAGGTTGACTCCTGAAGCCTTTTCCATAACTGGATGTAGCCACAAGGCAGTGGAGGTTTGGGATCAGAGCTTTCCTTCTCTCAGATGAGCTGCCTTCCCAGGCTAACGAGTCCCATCTACCCGGTGGCTGTTTAGTGGCCTCTTATGACAAGTGCAGCCAAACCGAGGGCCTATTCTTATCGCCAGCCCCCAGGGGAGACCGTGGGGACTAGTCCAAAGCATTTTTGGAACTGAGTTTGACTTGAGTCATGTCTTTCCCATACACGTGTCAGCAAGGCTGAAGGGGGATGGGACGGACTGCGTGAGAGTGGAGACAGAAGGGGCAAGTGGGAGGGGGTCAGGTGCACCAGCTGACCCCAGTAGGATTACCAGTAGGATCCAATCCTTTGCGGCTCTACTCAGTAGTCCCATTGTGGCCAGGAATTTAGTGAGCCTGCTGAAGCCATGAGTTTCTCTTCCATTGCTAAAACCACCTCCCACACACCTCCCCCCCCCGCCCCGGCTTCCCAAGTCACTCCCCAGGCAAGAACCCCACCCCCATCCCTTGGGCTCCTCCTTCTACTCATCCTTTGTCCAATTACACAGGCCTACAAAATTGAGGGTCAGAAAAGTTTTTCCCAAACTTTATGGTGATTTGATATGAATTTGGGGTGCCTATTCCAAAAATGGCATCCGTTTTGCCCTATCATGTCTAGTTTTGGAGACTACACCATGGCTTCCTCATGAGGAAGCTGCTTGAACTATTCACTAATGAAGCATATCTCCCAAACTAGACGTGATAGGGCAAAACAGATGCCGTTTTTGGAATCAGCACCCCAAATATACCCAGGAATTGGTGTAACGTTTAAGGAAGCAAAGTGTGTGTTGGCCTGTGTTATCATTGGTTCCTTCAGAGATGGACAAAAGAGCCTGCTGCTGCCTCCCATCCCCCACCTCTTGTTCAATGCAAAGCCAAAACATTAACCCTTCCCTGCCTCCTGGCTGGAATTGCCCTGCTGCTCACCCGGTCTGAATGATGGCCCCACAAGGTCTTTCACGCCATGAAAAAAGTAAGCAAGCACACCCAGACTTATGCACTTAAGTTGTTTACATTCATGACTCTCAGTCAGGGGTCTCAGACTCCATGAAAAAGGTTGAAAATCACTGCCCTAGAGGCTGCTACCTGATTGATGAGTGCCAAGAGATATGGCTATAATGGTGATTGGACAGCAGTGCTCTCCCTCTCCTCCCCCCACAAGACACAGCTTGTTTAACCCTTGATGCACATCGCCTAATCTGCCCCATCAGCTTTATGAACCACCAAAACTTGGGTCACGACCCCCCACGGAGAACCACTGCATTAAATTGATTTGTAGGGCCTCTTTTCCAACGCAAGCATCTCATCTGTATGGTTCGTGATCAAAATTGCAGAGGTGACTCCTAGAAGGGAGGGGGGTGTCCTTAAACCACAGCCTGTAAGCCACGTTCCAACCAACACATTTTGGCCAGGCCACCGAGTCCAACAGAATTATAGGAACTTATGCTCGCTTCCCAGCTAATTATAAATAATCATTCTAAATGAATACACATACTTGCAAATATTTTTCTTCTACTGTGAAAATGGTTACAGTCATGCCTAGCGTTTATATCTCCTTTCCTACCATGAACCAGCATTGGCCCGGCATAGCAGCAAGGCTGAGCTATACTGTCCTGGTAGTTGACAGTTTGGGGAACCCTGGCCAAACCCCACACTCTCTACCCTACCCTATTTTTATTTGGCCTGCCCATGATCCACACCAGTTGAAGTTTAAATTTACATGGTTAGACTCTTGCCAGACACCTGTTGTCTACATACCACTCCCCCCCCCCAATCCTCATAGGGACTGACCACTCTCAGGACAGGGGGAAGGGAGGGCTATGCCTTGAAAAACTAAGGTTGCCGGATACAAAGAGGGACAGAGTTCCTATACCTTTAACCATTGTATAGAAGAGGGAATTTTGGCAGGTGAAGCTCAACAGGGAAAGGTTCAAAAACCCTCTTCTATATCGGGGTATCAAACTGGTTTCATACAGAGGGCGGAAGGGAGGGGGGTGTCCTTAAATTCGTGGTGCCTGCTGAGGGATGGAAGTGACATCATTAAGCAGAAAGTGACATCGTTAAGCAGATGATGGCCAGAAATGAGCAACTGGTTCTCAGAAACTCATGAGCTGCAAATCACAAAAGAGAAAATGTGCAAATCTGGTCCATATTTTCAAGAGAGCCCAATAATCTCACTGGGAGAACCCAATTATAACGTGGGGCGGATCAATTGCTTCCAGGGGCTACATTTGGCCCTCAATGATTAAGGTATAGGCCAGCCATTTTCAACCACTGTGCCATGGCACACTGGTGTGCCACGAGAGGTTCACAGATGTTCCCCAGGAATTTGGGGGAAGGTCATTTATTAGTAGAGCCAATGGGGGATGTGAGCCCCCCACCGGCAGCATGGTGTGCCTTGTTGATTGTCAAAAACCTGATGGTGCGCCTTGACCATTTTAGTTCCTTGTCAGTGTGCCCTGAGCTGAAAAAGGTTGAAAATAGCTGGTATAGGCACTCTGTCCCCATTAGCATCTGGCAACCCTAGGAAAAACAGAATCAGGTATGATTTGGGGAAAGAAAAGAAAGAAACAAAACTTCATCGTCACGAAGCGGAACCCAACTGGATTTCAGAGGAAACAAGTGCACATCCTCAATGCATCCATTTTGACTGGGAGAGCATAAACTTGCCCAGTTCCAGATTCCCAGCCTCATGAATATTCAGCTTCCCCTTTTTGGAACTGGCTTTATTTCCTGGGCTGTGCTCCTCCATCCAGTGGCGTAGCTAAGGGGGTGCAAAGCACTAAGTTTGGCAGGGAGTCTCACCGCTGGGTGCAAGCGGACCCTCTCCTTCGAAGCCATTCTGGGCGGGAGGGGGGCAACACAGAGGGAGGGGGAGAGCCTGCTTGCTTACTGTGTGGCGAGGCTCCCTGCAAAACTTAGCACTTTGCATCCCCCCGTTATGTCATTACCTCCATCTTAGCAGCCCCACGGTTTGCAAAAGCCTTCTGAGGCTGCCACACTTATCTGGGAGCAAGCCCCACTGACTTTAATGGGACTTACTTCTGAGTAGACATGCAGAGGATTGGGCTGACGGAAGACCAGGAAGAAGTCCAGGGGTGGGACAGGGTAATAACAGCGGTGGGTTCCTCCAACCCAAAATTGGGACATCTCTGTCGATCCCCCCAAATCAAAAGAATCGGGGCCAGATCCACCCAGTGGCGCTTACCCTGTGCTTCCTGGCTGAGACAAGGCCATAGAGGCAGCCAAGATTATTCTAAGAGACCAGAATGTATACCTGCTCAGTGAAGACAATGAAATGTCATGATGTTTTGTTCAAATGTATGTTTGAAAAGCAATCCAAATCTATGCCAACCAAATGTTATGTTATGTTAGGGGAAAAAATATGTCTTTATCATGACCAAAGCAATATGTTTGTGCTTAGGACAGTTCAAAAAGCATTTCACAAACAAGACTTCAGCATATATGTTATGTTTAGCAAGCATTTGCTTAGTAGATATAGGGAAAATGTACTATATTTGAGTTGGAATCCATTTTGCCCAGAAGCCTCAGAGAGAAAGACAGCTGTTGTCTGCAAGCTGGGTGTCATCAAAAGGAAATGCAGAGTCTGTTAGTAGAGACATTCCTTGGAAAGGAATCAAAGATACATCCCCAATTGCTCTTTTATAAGAACAAAATGAAAGGAGAGCACCTAATTTATTTATAAGCAATAAGTTTAATAATGTAAATGCAAAAAGTGAATCAGTATAAAACAAATGTTTAATAATGCGAAGAGTAAATAAGTTTGGAAATAGGGAATAAGGTAAGAATCAGATGAACTCTGTGTCACCCCTCTGAGTCCAAAGCTGGGTGAAGGCAGAGGTCATAAGCTAGGATGGCACGGGAGGCCCCAGTAATAAAACCATTTGACATAAGGATTAGATAAGAGGTTTCAAAGAAACTGTCAAGCTAATTAAGTTGATATCTAGAGTCAAGCAACAGCTTCAAAGAGTTAAGAATGTAAACCCCCCTCCAACCTATGGGCTGCTTTTGGACAGAGAAAATAGGATTTAAACAAAAGGAAAACACAGAGAGAGAGGAAGAACAAATATGTTGAATTTTAAGGGAAGCTTACTTTGAGAATTAGATATGAATGAGTGATCATAGTTAGGTCAGTTATTTTTCTTACGCTTAGCAGAGCTTCAGAACAAAAGGGAGCATTTTAAAGTTTCTGAAGCCGCAATAAAAGGGGATAGGGTTACAAGATCCTGCTACCAGCACTAATAAAACTAATAAAATCTAATGAGAATTACCAAAGGTCATAAAATCATTAGCAAGGAGGTAAACAGAAGCTACATGAAGATGGATTCGAGTAGACTAAAACAGAAGCAAGATCATTCTAATCTAAAGGGACACTTCATACCTGCAACTGAATAGAGAGCCAATGGTTTGCATTCAAATACACAGAAAGTCAAAAGGGATTTTTGACTTTCAAGTTTGCTTGTGATAAGTAGAAATACATAGGATGTTTGCAGATATTCTTAATCAATATAAGTCAAGCGTAAAAGTTTAATTGCTAATGTTATTCGAAGCCAGAATATAAAATCCACAAGAAAGAGAAAAGCTAAGTTTACTTAGCCAGCTAATAAGCAGATCTGTCTCAGCCTAAGTTTCCAGAATTTATGGCATGCCACAGATAAAGAGACTCTGTAGGTACAGACTTATAATTAGATCACAGAAGTTAGCAAGTAAATTGAATTCTTCACTGCTCTAATCAATTAGAAAATACAATGAAAGGGTGAATTCTAGTTTTGTTAATATGAGTTAGATTAATAAGAGAAACTAAATTGAAAGGATTTAAGTTTCAAATGTGACTCAAATCAAACGAGTAGAAGAAATCTGGAATGTGTTAAATGGGTAACCCCTCACAGTTGAAATTCTTATCTAGCAAAAATATTATATCATGCCAGCTAACTAATAAGCAACTCAGTTTAAGGAGTGAAACCCAGGCGCCAGAGAAAGTTTTAAGAATAGTTAATCAAACTGGCAGGACCTGATATCTAAGGAATGTTAGAAGGGGCCCAGTTGAAGAGATTCCAGAGAAAAACACAGCTTGTCTTCTGAAATCATCAGAGCAAAGCTGAGATTTTACAGAGAGAAGAAAACCCTTAAAAACTCAGTTTTTAAGCAAAATATGAAATGTTTGAAATCAGAATCAAAAGAGGAATAAATTGAGAATTATAAAAAGTCTAAACACTAGTTTATCAGAGGCATAATTAAAGAAATAAAGAAAATATAAAAGTTAAGCTCTGAATAGGATAGAAGCACAGTGCCCCCTACAGGCTTTTTAGAACAGTGCTAGCATTACAGGAAGGGGAAGAGCTTTCCAAATATGGCACAAGCGGTAACCTGAGATATTCAAATGCACTCTCCTTAGATGGCACAGCCAATCAATGCTAGAGGCCTGTGGCCAATCAAAGGAAAGTTCCATTTCTGATATCATCAACTCTTAATGAATAGCAGTAAGATTTTTAGAACAAAGAACCTAGGGGTACTTAAAATGAAACATGCATTGGAAAGTTGCTTTTTCTCTGGAGACACTGAGAGAACACAGATCTCTGTGTTTCCCATTTTGAACACCAAGAGAAGCCCATTGCTGGCAATGAATAAGTGCTTGGAAATCACCACGATTTAAGTCTGCTGAGTTTGCTTTTGAACCCTGAAGACACCTTGCAACATGGCTACCATCTTCTCCAGCTTCTTGGCTATTCGGATCAGCTCCTCCCCTGGCCCCATGCTTTCTGCTCTCCCAAGTCTAGGGGGTGGGGGGAGCGTCTCCTTGACTTTCATCCGAGGGGGGCTGTTTGGTTTGCTTGTGCGTGGGGGAGGGGAAAATGTTTGTGTGCTTCCTGCACGTTTGACAAGGAAGGTGGGGGCAGGCAGGAGGGAGAGGGAAAGGAAAGCAAAGGGGAAGGTGGGGAGGGAAAAAAGGAGGTGGAGCCATCCAAGCACTTCAGTGCAGAGCAGTCATAGCAGGGGGTGGCCGGGCTAAATAGAGCAGGCCAGGATTAAGCGCTGGAAAGCTTTCCAAGGTGGAGGCAGGCAGGGCAGTGGTTGTGCAGGTGGCTGATCTGTGGCTACTGTGGGGCTAAGGCAAGGTTTCTTAAACTGTGGATCAGGACCCTCTAGCTCAGTGGTTCCCAAACTGTGGATCCGGACCCGATTTGGGTGGGTCCCCTAAGGGGGAGTGGAAAGATCAGATAGCTAATAGCCTCAAGCGCTGAAGCTGTTCAAAAATCAGATCGCTGCTAACTGCCCTGCAAAGAGTGGAGCTCCTGCAGTTTGCAGCTGCTAACTGCCCTGCAAAGAGTGGAGCTCCTTCAGTTTGTAAAGAAGCTGCTAACTGCCCTGCAAAGAGTGGAGCTCCTGCAGCTTTGCAAAGAACCTGCCAACTGCCCTGCAATGAGCGGAGCTCCTGCAGCTTTGCAAGGTATCTGCCAACTGCCCTGCAAAGAGTGGAGCTCCTGCAGCTTTGCAAAGAAGCTGCCAACTGCCCTGCAAAGAGCGGAGCTCCTGCAGCTTTGCAAAGAAGCTGCCAACTGCCCTGCAAAGAGTGGAGCTCCTGCAGCTTTGCAAAGAAGCTGCCAACTGCCCTGCAAAGAGCGGAGCTCCTGCAGCTTTGCAAGGTATCTGCCAACTGCCCTGCAAAGAGCGGAGCTCCTGCAGCTTTGCAAAGAAGCTGCCAACTGCCCTGCAAAGAGCGGAGCTCCTGCAGCTTTGCAAAGAAGCTGCCAACTGCCCTGCAAAGAACGGAGCTCCTGCAGCTTTGCAAAGAAGCTGCCAACTGCCCTGCAAAGAGTGGAGCTCCTGCAGCTTTGCAAGGTATCTGCCAACTGCCCTGCAAAGAGCGGAGCTCCTGCAGCTTTGCAAAGAAGCTGCCAACTGCCCTGCAAAGAGCGGAGCTCCTGCAGCTTTGCAAAGAAGCTGCCAACTGCCCTGCAAAGAGCGGAGCTCCTGCAGCTTTGCGAAGAAGCTGCCAACTGCCCTGCAAAGAGTGGAGCTCCTGCAGCTTTGCAAAGAAGCTGCCCACTGCCCTGCAAAGAGTGGAGCTCCTGCAGCTTTGCAAAGAAGCTGCCAACTGCCCTGCAAAGAGTGGAGCTCCTGCAGCTTTGCAAGGAAGTTGCTAACTGCCCTGCAAAGAGCAGAGCTCCTGCAGTTTGCAAGGTAGCTGCTAACTGCTTTGCAAAGAATGGAGCTCCTGCAGTTTTGCAAGGTAGCTGCTAACTGTCCTGCAAAGAGGTGGGTGTTTTATTAAAAATTTAAATTTAACACATTTAAATGAATGGGGACCCACCTGATATTGGCCAATAACACACCTAATGGGTCCCAACTCACAGTGGAGGGGGCACTAAAATTTTAGGTTGCCCTGGGTGACAGATGCCATAGGTATGCCACTGGGGCAGCACTTCTCATTAGAACATAAGAACAGCCCTGCTGGATCAGGCCCAGGGCCAATCCGATCTAGCTTCTTGTATCTCACAGCGGCCCACCAGATACCTCGGGGATCACACAAGACCACAAGATTGCATCTTGCTGCCACTTCCCTGTGTCTAGCATTCTGTTTATGCTCACCCCCCCCCCCGACATCTTGAAGTTCTCAAGTCTGTTTCGTTCCCAAAAGGTGTCTCAAGATGGTCTTCCAGCACATGCGCGGAATCTTGGAGAGCCCCAGACCTCTGGCATATGCACAGAGTGGCAAAGCACAGAGCCCAACACTGACTATTGGTGAAGAGCTAGAACTGGAGGAGAATGAGGAAGGAGAGCTACAATGGAAGGCAGGAAGGCAGATGAGTAAACCAGCTGGGGGCAGATGGCAGCCACTTAATGGTGTGATTGCGGAGCTCCTGAAGGGATCACAGGGAGAACCAGTGTGCCTAGGAACACACTTTGGGAAACACCACGGTGGAATCATGAAAGTGAAGAAAGGAAGGACCAAGGAAAAGCAGACTATGACTACATAAATGGCAGGTTTTGGTAGCCAGTGTGGGAGGGATGTTTTGAAGGGGAACCAAAGACAAACTTCTCACACCTCCTGGAGAAACATTATGACACTCACCAAGCTGAATGTTGCTAGGTCATGGCTGCCAGGCACTGCAGTCTCTTGATGTCACAAAGGGCTGGTGGTTGACTTATCAAGTACTATGGGCTTTGGGCTTTTGTCTTTGGCCTCCTAGGCAAGAGAAGACTTTGGGCTTTGGGCTCCTAGGCAAGAGACTTTTTGGCACTGGTTATCTATGTTCATAGAGTTTGATTTGTAGAAGCCCTTGGCTACTAACATTTCTGAATAGCTTTAGTTTTGCTGCAATCTTTATTCGTCATACACTGGATACATCCATCTTTGTTGTGTTTGTTTATTGCTCTGGAAGCTCATAAATTAGGCTGTAGCATTAAAGGGCATTTTCTTTATTTCTTTCTTTCTTTTTTTGTAACCCTAGTTTGTTTCATCAGTTTTTTCATAGGGTTTGTTGCGGTGAGCCTCCTTTGTGTGAGTCAAACATGGCGTCTCAACAACCCGATGAGGTAAGTGGATTTTTGATTCTCCCAAGGTACCTTCCAGATGTGGGGTTGATGGGCTGCAACTCGGCCCATCCTATGGCAGGGCACAACAGTACCACAATATTTGTGTAGCTCCACAATGAGAACAGAGAGAGGCAAAAAAAAAAAAAAAAGGTGCAGGAACTCACAACTTGTTAATCTTTTATTTATTTATTTATTTATTTATTTTTCTTTCTCATTCACAGCTTACTGAGTTCACCAGTGACACCAGCACCTCCCTTAGCCAGGTGGATGATCCCTTAAGGTAAAGCATTGTGCGTTTCCTGTCACCTTTAGTGGCTCAAAGCCAGAAACATGGGGCCCAACCCTATCCCCCCTGCCAGCCCATAGTGCACAGTGCTGCAGACAGAGCACATGCTGCATTCTATGGTGTGTGTATGTGTGTGTGTGTACCAGACAGCCCAGGAGATAAGTCAAATGTTTTCCTACTTACTTCCCCATAGGCCACCTGCCCCCCAATGGGTTTCATCCAACCTATAGTAGCTATTCTGCTTGCATAAGTCCAAGGAGACTTCTGGATTGGTTCGGGGCAGGGAAAGGGGATTAGGATTAGGCGGTGAGGTGGTGCCCCTGCCCAGCCCCCTGCCCAGCCTACTGCCTGCCCCAAACTGCCCATGATTCTCCCCTGAACTGCCCCTGCCACCAACCTGCCTGTTCCAGCAGGAGATCTGGAAAGCACTGTTGTGTGTACTTGGCCTCTGGCTCTTTGCTTCGGCAGCCCCAAAGCTTGTGACTCTGATCTTCGCCACCTAAAGAGGTGTTGTAGATCTGAGCAGCCCGGAGCTGCGCTATGCTGCCCAGGAACGGGGTCAGGATCCGGCACAAGTGACGGATCCTGGCCCCACCCCCCACTCTCTTGCCACCTGCCTGCCTGCAGCCTGCTTTCCCTCTGCCCCAAAACTCCTCCTCCCCACACCCCCCAGACCCACACGCCAGCTGAGTTTGGCTGGCATGAACTTACCCATCGTCGGGGCAACAGAAGCTGGATGCAGCCCCTGCGGGCCGGCGCACATTCTTGCGCCAGCCCAGCTGTCTCCACACATGCTTTATGGCACATTTACAACCCTCCTAGGCTGGCGCAAGGGACTTGTGCCGGCCAAGCGCACCATTTGGATTGCGCTCTAATTTGATTTGATTTTTTTGTATGGGGGTGTTAAAAATTTTCCTGCTTGATGATGTCACTTCCAACCATGTCGTCACTTCAAGGTTAATATCTTCACCCAGTGGGTACTGACAGATTGTCATTCTAAAAGTGGGTCCTGATATGAAAGAGTTTGAGAACTACTGATCGAACCCCATGGAATCCAGGCCAAGGAGAGGAACAGCATTCCTCACTTCAGAGCCTTTTTGCAGATCCAACAACTCTCACTATCCGGCAGTCCATTTTTGCTTAAATCTCTACCATCTCTGGTGACAAGGGAAGGCAATCCTGGGGTGCAAATTTTGAATCTGTGTCACTTGAAGTGCAGACCTGCTACACATGCTCAACATGCTACACTGAGCAGGATTCCTTGAGGGAATCCATGGAGGTGACGCAGATATGGTTAGCCCACATCAGTTTGTTACTAATTGTGTGTGTTTTTTCTTCTCCATCTGTCTCCTTCTCCCAGAAACCTGGGATATTCTGACGGGGAGGAAGTGAGGCTGATGTGGGATCTGGCCACTCTCCAGAATCAGATGATCAGCCCAAACCATCTGATCCGGGCACAGGCTCTGGAGAAGTGTGCAGATCTGCTGGGAGAGATCCAGAGATACGTGAGTCACTGAGGGGAGTAGTTTGGACAAACCTTGTTTTGAACACCAAAGGCTGCCCCTTCCAGGATTGCTGTGCAAGCCGGCTACATGCAATCAATATTCATTTCTTAAGCACTTCAGAGTATTCAATCTGCTTCACAGATTATATTACTCATCCTTTCAACAACCCTGCAGGGTAGGCCAGTCGTAGAACTACAACATCCCTGACAAAGGGCCAACCAGCTTCTGCGTAAAGATCTCCAATGATGAAGAGTCTACTACCGTCTGAGACATAGTGTTCTACTGCACAATTCTTTGGACCATTAGGAAGTTTTTCCTAATGTTTAATTGAAATCCCCTTTGTAGTCCAAGCCCACTTGTCCCGGTACCATCCTCCAGAGAAACTGGGAACAAGGCTGCTCCATCTTCCATGCAACAGCCCCTTAGATATTGACAGATAGTTCCCAAATCACCCGGTAAACATCTCTTCTCTCAACTCCTTCATGCGAATCCCTTTCAACCTGTCCACATAGGATGCAGTCTCTGGACTCCTCACCCATCCTAGACTCCCTCCTCTGGACCTGCTCCAGTCTTCCAGTAAGAACCTTGCCATAGGTTTCATCATTATTTCATGGCCCAGGAGAGATTTGAATGGGGTTTTCCCAACCTACAGGCAAAACGAGGGAAAGTAGCTCCAATTCAACCAAAGAAAAAAGTGACAGACCAAGACTGGGGTTCTATTTCATCACCTGATTGATTGATTTAGCGTAAGGCATATAATACATGGACATATATATCAGTTAGTCTAGATCAAATGTCAGTGTCCAGTTCATGCAGCCATTCAAAGACAGAGTGACCTTCAAAGGAAAAGTCAGACCATGGGCCATTATACGCCCTCAGTTTGCAGCCAGACACAATGTGGTACATGGTTTGGTGGGAGAACCCACAATCACACTGAGGGGTAGAGACTAGCCCCCATTTAAACACCTGACAAACACCATGTAGGGTACTGATCACCTGATGCTATAACCACACACAGTGTTCTTTGTTTTTATATTATTACTATTATTGTATTTATTACAGTATTTATATACAAGCATGCCCCCGTATCTGCGGGGGTTCCATTCCAGAACCTCCTACAGTTACCTGAAACTGTGGATGCTGGCAAACACCTGCCCCCCACCCTCTGGAGGTGAGGGAAGCAGACCTCCCCGTCCGTGGCCTCTGCTGGGCTCAGGCTGAGCTTGGCAGCTCAAATAACATAACTTCCGGTTTCACGGAGAAACCAGAAGTGGCTTTTTAAAGCCTTATAAGGCATGAGGAGGTTTGGGGAAGCCCTCTGGGCGAAGTGGAGCTCCCCTCGCCTCCGGAGGGGGCAAGCGCCCAGGGGGTCCTGCGGACTCAATCCACGGATAACTGAATCTGTGGATATGGGATCCGTGCATACCGGGTTCCCCGGGTTCCTATGCCTTTCTCAAAGACTCCTGTTGTTCTCATGATGCATTTTTGTCATTTGCCGCTTGTAATATTGCACTGTTCTGATTGTTTTATTGAATCTTTGGGAATTTCAGCCAGAAGCCATCATAGGTGTTTGATAAATAGTCAGTGTGCCTGGGTTGTGAGATGTAAAGATGCACAATATCCCTGCAATAGGACGTCTCCTTCCTGCCATCAGGGTGAGCTGCTTAACCCAGCATTGGCTAATCCTCATTTCTCTCCAGCCTTCCGTAGAGTTGCCTTTGCTTCCCCGCCTGGTCACGATCCTCGGTCTCTGCTCGTTGGATACAGATGCCAGGTGCGATGAGAATGCGGTAGAGGTTCTCTGGGAGCTGCTGCCCATCCTGCGCCATCGGGCGGGTAAGTCTGGAAGGAGCTTGAGCTGTTGCCTGCAAAGGTCGCTGAACCTTTTGCCAAGTCGAACAGAATACATCCAGGGACAGATAGAGTGTTTGTGTTTGTTGGGCTGGTCACAAGCACTACCTTAACTCCAGAGCCCAGGTCAGCCAGGGGGATAGACTTGGGCTCCTGTTGTGCTTTGACCTCTGTGGCTGAGGTTTGCTGAGCAGGTAGACCTGGGCTCTCCAACCAGACTTGGAGCCCAGGTTTACCGGCCTCACTGGATGAGGTTAGCTGAGTGGATAGACCTGAGCTTCTGCCTGGACTTGGAACCCAAATCTACTGGCTTACATGGATGAGGTTTGTTGAGCAGGTAGACCTGGGCTCCCACCCAGACTTGGAGCCCAGATCTACCTGCTGGGTAGACCTGTGTTCTTGGCTGTGCTTGGGCTGCTTCCCGTGGACAATTTGAGGCTTGCCATGGATCCTTGTTCCCCCCTTGAATCTGCCCCGGAATGCATCACATTTGAAGACTGCCAGTTGAAAGCCTTTTCGTTGTCTGGCCCCTTGGCAAGGCTAATGAAGGCTGGCAGTTTTCTTTTTCAGGCAGCATCTCTCTCTCTTTTCTAGGTGTAGAATCAGTTGCAAGGGGAGCTGGAAGAAACCCAGGGGCCTCCCTCTTGCCCTCCATGCAGTAGCCCTTGCTGCAGCGTTGGAGCATCCAGTGCTCAGTGTGGGTTGCTCCTACTCTGTTGGCTGCCTTGAGCTGAGGGCACTTGGAGTCTAGACAGCATGAGGGTGTCACCCAAAGAGGATGGGGCGAAACAGAGTGAGGGGAGGGTGGCGACGGGAGCAGGCAGAATGGGGGCAGGGAGGGGGTGAAACAGAGTGGGAGGAGAGTGGTAGCAGCCAGAATAGTCTTTGGAGCCTGGGTCTACCAGGCTTCCCCATGTGGAGAAAATGTAGAAAATCATTGCAGAAAGTTAGCAACATTGTCTTTAGGCTCCCAGGAGCATGGGAAATGTCCTGCCTGCAGAAAATGTACTTCTGCAGTAGCTGTAATCGCACCGCTGTGTCCCTGAGCTCTTATACACTCCTTCCTGGAAAGTGGATCCACAAACTAAAGAGCTACTGCAGCAGGCCGGTTGCCTCCTGGATTTGACACCAGGAGTTAAGTGTTAAGGAGTGTCATGTATGCATTCCCTGGCCCGGTGCATATGGCTTGCAGCAGCCAATGCCGCAGCAACCCCAGCATCCCAAGTCCAGGTGAGAAATTTCTGCGGCCCCTCCTTTGGCTGCTGGGCCCCCTTTTTCACTCTGTGCCTGGGTACAAATTACCCCCTCTCATGGGCACTGTTGCCTTGACAGGCACCCGCTAGTCATTGCCACAGGACTGCCTCCTCCTCCCTGCCACCCTCTTGCAGTGGCTGCAGTGGCTGTCCTAACTCTGTCGCTGTTTCACCATGTTCCTCTGAGCTTCACCAAGATCTTTCCAGACTAGAGGACCACATATTTTGGCAGTCAATAGCAAGCAACCTTCAACTGATCTAATGGAGGGTCAAGCAACTGTTCAATACGGGATTCTCTGATCTCATTCCGATGGAGGCCAGGGAGGAGTTGCAATGAAGGGGCATCCGTTGTATGGTGGAATGAGTCGAAGCTGTTTCTTTCCCTTGCAGACATGCTGATAAATTCCTCCTTGAACCAAGACTCTATCAAGAATGCACTCCGCATCCTGAATGCAACTGATGTAGCACTACCAACCATCTTCAGGAACAACAGCTTCATCCTGGTCAGAGTAAGTTAGCATCACAAGGGACAGAGTACTCCTGACCCCATATGAGAGTGAGTGACAGCACAATCCTATCCTTGGGCTGCTCTGCTGGAACTTGTGTTCCAGCAGCACAACCTGACTTATCACACTGCGAAATATAACACTTGAGCACACTGCTGGGTGGCTGCCAGAAACAGTTAGTGGTGCTGACCAGGCATCAGTGAGTTTCCTATATCCCCCAACAACAGGTCAGCGGGGAAGGCAGGTGTGTGCACGGAAGGGGAGGACTGGGGCATTCCGTGGGAGGGACAGAGGCAGGAGGGGGTGGATCCAGCAGCAATGGTGCATGCTGAATCTAATCCCCCCTTTCAGAAACCTCCCTGCCCCTTTTCCCACCTTGGACATACACCACCAACACAGCTGGTGTATGTCCAAAGAGACCCATCGCTAGCCCCAGGGCTTATGTGGGGTTAGTTAAAAAAATGCTTTTTACTTGCCTCCCATAAGAAGATAAGAACAGCCCCACTGAATCAGGCCATAGGCCCATCTAGCGCAGCTCCCTGCAGTGGTGTAGCTAATGAACGTGTAGCCCAGTGCGGAGCTCAAAATGATGCCCTGGAAGTGATTTCACAGCAGGAAGTGATATCAAGCCCAGGCTTTTTTAAAAGTGCAAATTGGGGGGAAACTTGCCTCCTCCCCCAAGGAGCTCATCACCCACTTGATCTGCCATCTCCCCCCAGCCAGTGGCATAGCTAAGGCATCTGTCTGCTACCTGGAATCAAAGATTTTGTGGCCACCCCCATGACAAAATCAAACTTAATTAAGTAAATACATAAAAAGTTTGCCCCTTATTGGTTCAAGACACTGTGCTGGGGTGATGAGGGACGGTTGTTCTTCCCCTGCTAAATAGAAGAGGAGCACCACGTGAAAAAGTGCCTCTTTACCAGTTAGCAGGAGTAGCTGTATTATGATACATGGAAATGAGAGCTGACTCATATTCACATCTTACTGGTTCTCTGCTGTATCATAAGAACATCTCTTTGGCTCTCAGAAAAATCAGTCTCATAAGTCAGCTTTGAGTTAAAGTCGGTTTTTGTTCTTTAAGGCAGTTGTATTTTCGTTTTCTGGTTAATTGGCCATAACTTTTGATAAAATACAGTTATTGTAATGTGGTTTGTTTCATTGAATTCTGCATTAAATAACCTTTCTAATGATATATAACGTGATGGTATTATTTGTATATACCAAGATTTGCTCAATTTTGGCCACTAGTGTCAAGCTCAGCTTGTTGCCCCCCTAAAGCTTGTTGCCCGGTGTGACTGCTACCCCCTGCACTGCTACCCCACTGGCTTCCTGTATGTCACAGTGGCCCACCAAATGTCTCAGGGAGTACACAAGACAACAAGAGACCTGCATCCCGGTGCCATCCCTTGCATATGGTGTTCTAAGGTAACCCACTTCTAAAATCAGGAGGTTGCACATACACTTCATGGCTTGTAACCCGTGATGGACTTTTCCTCCAGAAATTTGTCCAATCTCCTTTTAAAGGCACCTAGGCCAGATGCCATCACCACATCCCATTTGTCTTCAGGTAGTCCCCACCTACCATAGGATGCAGTGTGAGGAGCACCTGCATTGCTGCTGCTGGTGGGTGAAAGGATTGGGGCCTGAGTGTGTGTGTATATGGGGGACATCTAATTCATTCCTAATTCATTCCTCCCTTTGACTCACCATTCATTTTTTTGGCTTTCTGCCCCTTTGTTTCTTGTGTCTGGCTCTATAGTTTCTGTCTATTAACCTTTCCACCCCTCCCTGGCTATGCAACATTTTACTAGTAATAATTTAGACCCGTCTCTTGGCCCAAAGGAAAACATATGAGAAAAGCAAGGAGGAAAGGGTGTGAAGCCTTCCATGGTCTGAGGCCTCACTGTGTCCTAAACTTCAGGGTTCTTCCAACCTGGAAAGGAAGAGGAATGGGGCTGAAAGACTGGGGGAAAATGTAGGTGCTTGGAGGTTAAGCCAGTAGTTCTCAACCATTTTAGCCCCATGACCCACCTTCAGCATGGAGCTCAGCAACCCAGATGTTTTGGCGGTGGCGTAATGATGCCATCACATCGCTGCCCAAACATCTGGGTTGCTGAGCTTTTGCATTTTTTTAAACACAAAAAGCTCACCTGTGGAACATGTTTTTGTCAGCAACAACACAATGCATCTCAGCCCAGAGGGGGCCAAGCATTCTGCTTTCCGGTCTACAGCCCACTCTGGTCCTTGTCGCGTTGTGTTCTTGTTCATGAAAACATGTTCAATGAGAAAAACACACTCCAGAAGGTGTGCTTTACAAGTAATAAAAAAAAAACCCGCAACAGCTCAGCAAGCTCATGCCATGTTATGCAACCTGCCAAAAATCAGTTTGTGACCCACTTGTAGTTGTGACCCACAGTTTGAGAGCCACTGGTTAAGCCTGGCGCAAACACAAGATGTTCAGTTGTGTTCAATACAAGATGTTCAATACAATAATGTGTATTATTGCTAACATGGCAATAATGAAGTGAAGGCAAATAACCTTAACTAACCATTTCGGTGCTTTTTTTGGTGCACATAAGCACCTTCATTGTTGGCTTAAACCAGTAGTGCGCAATCTTTAGGAGCCTGCAGACCACTGAGGCAAAAATTAGAATTGTCGTGGACAATGTGGAACCCCCCCTCGTTCCCACCTCACCCCCTACACACAAAAAATGCACAGCCTATCAGAGAGAATGGACCACCCACAACCACAGCCAACACTTCAGTGCTGGCTGTGGGCGGTCTGATCTCCACCCTCTATGGTGGTCCATGTGGAAATGCTCACTTGGCAACATGGAAGTGATTAAAGGCATGTTGTTGTTTTTTTCCTGAGACTGTGTGGACCACTTCCCAGGGTCTCACGGACCACCTGTGGACCACAGGTTGGGAACCAGAGGTTTAAACTAAAGGTGGTGGTGTTTTATTTTCATCTTAATCATTGTTAAATATTTACAGTCACATGAAAGCGTAAGACCCAGTAGTTGAGAGACAGGTTGGAAATAAGAATAAGGGCCCAATCCTCTCCAACTTTCCAGTGCTGATGGAGGCACAATGCAGCCCTGAGGTATGGGAACAAATGTTCCCTTACCTTGAGGTGGCTTCCTTGACTGCTTCCCCACTGCAGGATGCGGCACACACCCCTTTGGTATGCTGCATCAGCACTGGAAAGTTGGATAGGATTGGGCCCTAAGGCAAATTCATGGCTCCTGACAAATGTGACTCAAATGGAACCTTCTCAGATGATGAAAAGGCTTTTGAACTGATTAACACAGTGGTCCCCAAAATGTGGTTTGGGACCCACTGGTGGGTCATGCCCTGATTTTTGGTGGGTAGCATAAGGATGATGGAAAGATCAGATAACTAATTGCCTCAAGCCCTGAAGCTATTCAAAAATGAATGAGTGAATGAATAAACCTTGATTGGGCATAGATAGAGAAATCATAAAAGCAAACATAATTAGTCCTAATCCCGTTGATCAAAAACGGAGTTAAGATACTAAATTACTAATAAAACATTTACAGTTCAACATAAAATATCAACATTTTTGACAAATTACATTAAGAATGCTTAGAAATCACCATAAGTAAAAATTTAGAAACTCCCTCTAGCACATCTGGTGAGCAGTCATTAGGAGACACTTCAGTTTTGCCTCATCCGAAAGCCCATTCATTTTGCCAAGAAGTGATATAAGTGTGGCGGGATCTAGTGTGCCGAGGACAATAAAAAAGAACGTGTATGATTGAGTCAACATTTCCCAAATTTCAAGGGCAGAGGCGTTCTTTATAGGGTATTTGCCTATATCTGCCTTCTGTGACCTTGGATGGAAACACATTGAATCTTGCCAAGGAGATTGCACGACGTTCAGAAGGGTTGATCAGAATACTCAGATAAGGAGCCATTTGCCCATACTTTAGCGGGATAGAGAAATTAAGAGGGGAGCAAATTCTAGAAGCAAGTTCAAAGAGGTTTTGTGCCTCAATGTCTAGCATTCTTTGCTTCACGCTTTGATAAACTGCAGGGAATGGATAGAAACTTAAAAAATCCAAAGAAAAACCAATGGATTCGATTTTTGATTTAATTGGGCTCTACTCAGATAGCATTCTGGATAGGAGACTGCCTGGTTTCATGTTATAATGGAATTGGAACCAATAGCGTATGGTTAAAAGCCATGCTCTTGATACTAAGAGCGATTGTCTGGTCTCCAAACATAATGCAGAGTATGGTACAGATTTAGGTAAACCCAGGATAGCCCTCAAAAATTTAGCTTGGATACTCTCAAGGGTGTGATTTATAGCACTAATCCAGATAGGGCACCTGTACAGGAGCTGTGCCGCTACTTTGGCATTAAATACCTTGAGAGCAGCTGGTATATAACGATTGCCCTGACTAAAAAAGAATCGATTGGTGCTCTGCAAAGTGACACGGGCCAAGTTGGTAAGCAATTTTCGATGAGTACCCCAGCAAAGATTGTAGTGGAAGTGAATTCCAAGATATTGAAAGCTTTTGACCTGTTCCAGTTTCTCCCCTCCAATAGACCAAGTGCCTGGGCTCCATGATTTTGAAAAAACCATAACTTTGGTTTTCTGAGAGTTCAATTCGAGTTTGTTGCACTTCAGATAGTCAGAAGTTCTATTTAAAAGTCGCTTAAGTCCACTAGGTGTACAGGAAACTAGCACTGCATCATCTGCCTAAAGCAATGCTGGAATATGCATTGAACCTAGTTTGGAAAAATGTCCATCTATCTGAAGCAAAAAGGGGGTAAAATCGTGTAGAAAAAGATGAAAAAGAGTGGGTGCTAAAATGCACCCCTGTTTCACTCCCCTTTTGACCTGAATTTGGGGAGTCAATTTCCCCAGATGTCAATTTAATTTGGCAGGTGGTGCCTGTATAAAGTTTCTGAATAAGAGATAGAAGTCCAGGGTCTATATTGAGTTTAACTAGTTTGTCCCATAGCAGCGATCTATTAACAGAGTCAACATATAAGTTTTGATTTTTTAAGCCTTGTGTACTTGTCAATCAAATGAGCTAAAACAGCACAGTGATCAATTGGTGAAGATCCTTTTCCAAATCCTATCTGATCCCACCCTGGAAGGCCCAGATCTTCCATCCAGGATAGCAGCTTGTTTAAAAGATGTTTTGCATCAAGTTTTGCCCCCACTGCTAAAAGGCTTATAGGTCTAAAATGGGAGGGATCAGGATGGTCGCCTTTTTTGTAAATAGGCACTATAACAGCATTTGTCCATTCAGCTGGTATTATACCTGTTTGGTCCACCACTGTGAATAATGAGGATAGAATAGGGGCCCACCATTCGGGGTCCACTTTCAGGATCTCTGACAATACCAAATCTGGCCCAGGAGCTTTCCCTTGTTTACTTTGAGAGACTAGCTCTATCATTTCTTCAGGGGATACAGGAGGCCATGGGGTGGTTGCTGAAGGATTTAAAGTCAAAGATGCTCAGCCACTTTCACCCTCTTGGCAATAGAAGGTGGAGAACAAGCGGCACCACTCGTGTGGGGAGATGACCATCTGAGAGCGAGGTGCAGTTTTCTGAGCAGAATTGGTGATTTTACCCCAAAATGGCTTAGAATTTTTATGTTCTATGGCGGCTAGTAGTTTATACCACAAGCGGGAAGCATCATTATGTGGCTTTTCTTGGATCAGTTGTTGCAGCTGCTTCTTTAGAATAAAAGATGTATCGGGAATTTGAATATCCCCTGAATAGCGGTACTGCTGGTAAACGGATCTAATCTGATTTTGGAGATCCATACAATCCCTATCAAACCAAGGGGATATTGTTTGGGATCCCTCCCCTGTAGCACCTTTAGCAGAGGGTATACTAGTGTAGGAGACTAAAGTGGATGAAACCCTAGAGATTAATAACTCATATATCTGAATTAGTTCTATCGGATCTGACTCGTTTAAAAGTGGGATTCTATAGCTCTTGTATGGCTCCGTGTAGAGCAGTTTGCTCATTTTCTGATTAATTGTAGTATTCCACATGATTTTAGGCCTAATTTCATATTCATTTTCAAGCTCTACATCAGGGGTAGAGTACTGGAAAGAACCTCAATCTAGCTTGAGTATGAAAGGAAAATGGTCACTCATTGCTAGATCATCAAGCAAAAAATCAATAACATTGACCTTGAGGTGAAGTGGAACCAAGAAATAATCTATAACACTGGAACCAATGGCTGAAGCAGAAGTGAATTCACTTGAATTGGGGAAATCTACAAGGCCATTTAACCATATTGTATTAAAATTGAGACAGAATCTGGCCAAATAGAGGCCAGCTGCATTCGTTTTATTATCTTTGGAAAATCTCTCTAAAGAAAATAAATCAAGGAGAGATGAATCAGGATCTAAGTTTGCGGCAGTACTGAGCAACGGCTCTGAATTTCCAAGCCTGGCGTTGAAATCCTCACCAATAAGCCAATGGCATGAAGGAAATTCCATGTCTAACTCCTTGACAATTTTAGAGAAGGTGCTCCAATTCTGGGATAATAATTGGCTGTTCAAGCCAGGAGGAAGATAAACCTTTCCAATTATTAATTGGAGATGGTTAAGAATAAGCTTGACTGCATGACATAATTTGCTAGTTGTCTTGGTGACCACCAGTTCTGAATTGAGCTGAGAAGAGACAAAAATTGTCATCCCCGCTTGCAAACGTCCCTTGGAGCTTATTCTATAAACTGGAATGTTGTAGGAATTAAAACCTTGAAGGTGTAAAGGAATTTGAGACCAGGTTTCCTGCAAAAGGATTATGTGAAAATCACATAAATATCTCTGGAAAGTCTCATCGTTAACCTTGCTACGCCATCCCGCAATATTCCAAGAAAGAAGTTTTAAATATGTCCTTGATGTGAGATCATGTATTGCAGATGTAAGTCAATCTCCCATCAGATTGACTTACATCTGCAATACCTATTCAAAAATCAAATAGCTGCTAATTGACCTGCAAAGAGCTCAGCTTCTGCAGTCTGCAAGGTAGCTGCTAACTCTTTTTTTCTGGGCATTATTGCTTGTAAATAAATCAATATTTTTTTCTAGATGGCCTTTCATTAAAGTCTGTTAAAGCTAGGTGGGTCCCAATAGAGTGTTGTATTAAGAAGTGGGTCATGGTGCTGAAATGTTTGAGAATCTTCTGGATTTGATTTTGTTTATCATTGTTGTACATTGGACTGTTTATGTTTTACGTTCGGTTGTATGTTCTGAACTTGTAAGCTGCTTTGGACATTTTCTTTCACTAAAAGCCCAAGACCATTTTCCATGGAAAAGTGGAGTATAAATAGTTGAATAAACCAAGCAAGATTTGACGCTCAGAGATGTTGCATTGTTTCAGGTCTTTGGTGCATTCCTGACTCCTGAAGAACTCTTGGAAGCCGTGGCCTTCCTATCCGGAGCTGCCCAGAACTCCTTTGAGGTGTTTGATATATATTGCTTGCTCCGTCAACTCCTCAAGCAGTTTGGCGGCAAGGTAGTGAAGGTAAGGAACTGCAAAGATATTATTAGTATAGAAATTTATACCCCACCTTTCCCATGCTGAAGCAATTACCCAAGAGGACTTACAAAGCTCCATAATAAAATACAAAGTATCATAACAGGTCAGAAGGAAAAACATCCAACAAAGCATTAAAAACATGTTAACAGTAAGCAGTGAAACACAAAACGAAGAAACAAAGTAAGACCTGACACATATTATTGAGCCGTTGGGAGAACAAATAAATCCAGAGAGACAGTCTGGATAGCAAAGAAGGATCTTGGTTTTGAACTGGATCTCTTGGAGTTGTAAATCAATCCCATGCCATTGGGATCCTTGCGCCAGATCCTTAGCATGTTTTGAAGGATATATTTTTGAGCATATCATGCCAGTACTAACCAAAGGACTTTGAAAGACCATATGTCAGGTAAGTGGCCTTAGAGGTGAAAATATAAACCCCCCTCCCCCCCTCAAGTTTAGCTCGGTGTTCCTGAATTCTAAGTTCTGCAATAACCCCAAGTTTCAGCATGGAACAGATGTCAGGTACCAATCCTAATATATCTGTCATCTCCCAAAAGATACGTATGCAAGAGAGGCAAACC
This sequence comes from Tiliqua scincoides, assembly GCF_035046505.1. Lineage (NCBI taxonomy): Eukaryota > Metazoa > Chordata > Lepidosauria > Squamata > Scincidae > Tiliqua > Tiliqua scincoides. Next base: position 14,339,828 of record NC_089830.1, on the reverse strand, counting down.
ATAAGATGCTAAGGGTTTGTGTGAAATCCATGGCTGAAATCAGTGGTTCTCAGACTTTTTTAGAACTGGGATCTGCTTCTTAGAATGGCAATCTGTCAGGGCTCACCAGAATTGATGTCATTGACCAGGAAGTAATGTCATGGCTGGAAGTGAGATCATCAGACAGGACAATTTAACACCCCTCACATGACAAAGTCAAATCAAATGAATTAAGGGTGCAATCCTAAGCCACTTTCCAGCAGTGACATAAGGGCAATGCAGCTGTGAGGTAAGGGAACAAACATTGCCTTACTTTGAGGAGGCCTCAGTGATTGCCACCCAACTGCAGGATGCAGCACTTGACCTGTTGGCAAAGCTATGCCAGTGCTGGACAGTTGGTTAGGATTTGAGCCTAAGTATATTAAAATGTTACAATAAGTATAAGTTTAAAAAGTTATTTGAACTAAAGAAGAACCCTCCTAACTTTCCCAAGCAATTGATGATCTGTTTCAAGAAAATTCCCCAAATATCCCAAAGGCTGCAATTCTGTCTGCGCTTACCCAGGAGTAAGCCCTAATGACTATCAGTGTGAAAAGCATTTACATAGTATCCTGTTGAAAGTACAGATCCATAACATTTCCCTAAATGTTTCCCTAAATGCAGTCACACACTCTTCTCTCATAGGGAAGAGAGAGATGGAGAGGGAGTTTGGCATGAAGGAGAGAGGACTGCTCTTCTTGTTCCTCTTCTCACTCCATCTCCTTCTTTGTTTTCAAATCCAGGCAGTGGGAGGAGAAAAAAGGTTTAGTAAAGGTTTTTTTAGCAATTGCCTTGGGCAGCAAATCGGTGGGCAGAAACCAACAAATGGAGTTGGGTTCCCCCCCCCCCACAGGGTGACCAGGTATCTTCTTTTTCCAGGACATATCCTCTTTTTAACCTCGTGTCCTGGAAAAGAACTTTAATGTCCTCCTTTTCCCTGTGAGTGGGCACCTACAGGCAGCACAGAACTGTCTTGTAATTAATGTTATATATAATAAATTATAAGTATTATAGTTTTGAATTTAAGAAGTAATATTGTTTTATGATTGTGCCCTAAGTGTTTAAATTAACCACATGAAATCAATACATGAATGTTCATAGCTTTTATTGTGTCATGTCCTACATTTTTCTTGGAATTCCTACATTTGGGGGTGCCTGATCCTCTTTTTGCCGTTATGACATCTGGTCACCCTCCCCCGTCCACCAGTCTGCTACCTGAGGAATTCATCTCACCTGGCCTCATGGATGTTGCCCTGCCTAGGACGGCAACAGCCTCTGAGACATTTTGCTTCTGGGTACCTTAGCAGTGGCCCTTTGCTTTCCTGACAGGTTGAGACATTGCTGGAACACTTCTTTGAAAAGTGTAAAACGGAAAGGAGGGGTGAAAGCAACATGCCCTTCTTAGGTTTTGGCGTGCTTGCAAGTGAGAACGTGGTCCAAGTGGTGAACTTTCTCCTCCAGCATCCTTTCAGGTATCTATTTATTTAAAGCATTTCTCCCTCTCTGTTAGTATTTATAAAAAACCACCCATAGCAGCTATAGGGGATTTCAGCTTGTACTGCCTTGGATGGCCCATTGGGGATCTATGGGGCTTACAGTAGTGCCTAAGGGCCCAATCCTATTCAACTTTCCAGCACTGGTGTAGCCACAATGCAGCCCCAAGGTAAGGGAACAAATGTTCCCATACCTTGAGGAGGCCTTTGTGACTGCGTCCCCACCACAGCATGCAGCGCATGCCCTGTTTGCACGGCTGCACCAGTACTGGAAAGTTGGATAGGATTGGGCCCTAAGTATCATGTCTCTGCACCCAGGACAAACTTAAAGCAGGGTTCCCCACCACCCTCTCTGCCTGCCTACCAGAATGAAGAATACTCTGCTCTGGAGCATCTCTACGGGTGTCCGGTCACATCTAGTTCATGGTTTAGCTTCCTAATATTTCAAACTTGATTTGTATTAGGAGCCAGGAATTGTAGCCTTGTATGCACATAGACCAGCGTTTCTCAATGTTCATCCCACACTGTACCACTTTGCATGATCCACCTATTGGAAGTACCAGCAGAAGTGATTGCCAGTTACTTCTGGGTTGAGAGGCCAGATGCCACATGACAAACACCAATCAGGAAGAGGCTCAGGGTGAACAGGAGGGCTTTTTAGAGTAGGTGAAAAGCCTGCTGCTCACAGAGCCAACCTCCTACTGAAGTTGGTCACATCAGTTCATTTGTCTTGCTGCCAGAAGCAGATGCCTGGGGGTCCCACAAGTACCATCAGACACAACCTCAAGTATCGCTGGTGGTACACATAGCATTGGTTGAGAAACACAGACATAGGGCGCAATCCTCACCTCTTATGTCAGTACTTTCCAGCACTGGCATAGCGGTGCCAATGGAACATGTGCTGCAACCTGCAGTTGGGTGTCACTCATGGAGGCCTCCTCAAAGTAAGGGAATGTTTGTTCCCTTACCTTGGAGCTACATGGCCCTTAGTGCTGGAAAGCACTGACATAAGGGGTTAGGATTGCACCCATAGGCTCATTATGTATGTGCATGCTTCTGTGCCTGGCTGAGATTTAGTGGCAGTTCTGTGGGCACTGGAGACCTGTACAGGCATTTTATTTTATTTTATTTTTATTGCTTAAACAGAACCCCCCAAAAATAGCATTACATGGATACATGCTTATGAGTTACATACTTAAAAAAAGGGGGTGCGGAATTTATATTTATACACACACACATATACAAAGTATCTGCATATCAACACTTCATGCAGCTTAGGTTATTATAGCAAGTAATGGCCTCCAGATCCTCAAATATATACAGTGGCGTAGCTAGGTCACTTGACAACTGGGGCCCATAATTTTTTGTCTCCTCATGCAACATAATTATTTAATTATTAATTAATCATATTAATTCTTTCACATTTTTATACCACCCTTCCTCTAAGCAGCTCAGGATGGTGTTTGTGGTTCCTCCCTTTATTTTGTCCTCACAACAACCCTGTGAGGTAGGTGAGACTGAGAGATAGTAATAGTCATGACATGAAGTGAGTAGTAATAATGGCCAGAAAATTAATGCAGTGAATATTTCCCCACAAGCAACAGATGAAATTCTGCATCAAATGGTCTCATGATGGTATTATTCCTAACATGATGGCATTATTCCTAAAAGCCACGCTTTCCAGAATTTTGGTCACTAGGGTGTCAACCCCCCCCCCAGATGTCTCATTGGCCTGTTTTGAATTAAGGCAGTGGTTCTCTCATGTTTAACACTGGGACCCACTTTTTAGAATGACAATGTCTGGGACCCACCGGAAGTGATGTCAGGAAAAATTCCTGGTCCTGATCAGTAAGTTGATGTAAAAATTGCCCTATCAGTCCAGCTACTCCATCAAAAAGATTCCCTATTGTCCCCAAAATGCCCAGCTCACAATATTGAAATACCCACAAGGCCCAAATGCTCTGACTAAAAGCCCCTCTCTGACCCTTGTCCAAGAATGATACCAGCCAGCATCTAATATCCTTCTCAGAAAACAAGCTGGCTGCAGTATGGCCCCAAGGATGAACAGAAAGCCATAAACAATGGCAAGAAACAAATAAGGATGAAAGGGTTAGGGTAAAAGGGATGTTGATAGAGCACCAGATCCTCTGCAATGGATAGGTCTGTAAACAAAGTGTCTATGCGCGTCAAACTGCCCTTCTCAAATCAACATCCTGAACTGATAAGAAATGCCAAATGTTGTTCTTTTGCCTGTTGGTCTGTTAATTTTCCCATGGATGTTCTCCTCTCTTTGTGTGCTCTTGTACCCCTCCCCTATCTAGAATACCCTATAAAACCTGCATCATTGTAGTTTTTTGGGATCCTCCACCTGTGTGTGTGGGGGTCCCGTTTGCAAACGAGTAAAGGTTTACTTTTGTCAGAAGTCCTCTGAATTCTCCTGTCTGTTGTTTGCCGCTCCAAAAATCCGAACTAACAGTGTGCCCATTTGGCATCACTATTAATCTGTAAAGTTGGATTCACTGTGCAGGCATAACTCATTGACTGCCATATGTTCTGCATCATGTATGGGAAAGCCCCTAGCTCAGTGATAGGGCACGCGCTTTGTACATAGAATGACTTGGGTTCAATCCCTGGCATCTGCTGGTAGGGCTGGAAAGTGGATTTGACCCCTCTCGGAAATGCTGAAGAACCATCGCCAGTCAGAATAGGCAATGCTAAGTGAGATGGTATCAGGCAGTTTTGCACTCTCTCTGGGATTCCAGTGTTCATGATTATTACAGTTCTTCTTGCTGAGTTACTGCTCCCTGTGGGTACATCTGACATGTAGGAATGCCAGAAGAAAGTAAGGAATCCTGGGGCTTGTAGTTTGCCAAAGAGCATGCTACATAGGGCGGCAACAAGGCTGACTCCAGGTTGGAGGGGGCCATCAGTAAGGTAGGCAGATGTTGCCACGCCTGGTCCAAGGGACCTGTCTGTTTTTCAATTCACAGCGCTTGTCAGGAGCACTGGCCGGTGGTGTTTGCCTGTGCCGATACAACCCTGCTCCTTGAAGCCCTGCTGTATGAGATGCGGGGAAAGCCAGAAGAGCAGACAAGTGTGGTAAGAGCTGTGCTGTGGAACTGTGTCACGATTCCCTTCTCCCGGTAGCGTATGAGTATATCCTGCAGCTGCATGCAAGGAGAGAGAAGCCACGGGAGTTGGTACTGAGGGCAAAATCTACACACCAAAATTCACCCTGGAGAATATCAACTTCTTCAATATCAATGAATGTTAATATCCACAACAATCCAGAATATTATTTCAGGGTTTGAACCACAAGTGTGAATGACTGTCCCTCGTGCATGATGTGCTCTCCTTTTGTCAGGAAGGAAAGAGAGAACTGATTTCTGTTGGAGGGACTGCTCTTGATGTGGTATACTCTAGCACAGGGATTTTCAACCAGTGTGCCATGGCACATTGGTGTGCTGCCAGTGGTTCACAGGGGTGCTGCAGGAGTTTGGGAGAGGGTCATTTATCAGTAGGGCCGTTGGGGTGTGCAAGCCCCGCACCTGTAGTGCAATGTGCCTTGTTAATTGTCCAAAAACTGATGGTACGCCTTGACAATTTGAGCACCTTGTCAGTGTACCGTGAAATGAAAAGGGTTGAAAATCTCTGCTGTTGCTGACATCTGCAGCTGAGAGAGATGAGCAGGTGCATACACACAGGATCTCACCCTCTGCTGCATGACATTCTGGTCCAGGACAAAGAAGAAGCTGTAAGAGCACCGGGCATCTCTTTTTCCTTTTCTCCTAGCAACATGCCACCCAAGCCATGAGGAGCTTTCTCTATGCTGCTGCCAACAAAAGAAGGGTGAGAGAGCAGTTTCCCAAGTTGCTTCTGACATTGCTGGGGCAAATCTCGGTCTCCTTGAAGGACGGCAGCAATGTGAGGTAAGTTGTCTCTGCAAGAGATCTTTTGGGTTTTGGTGCTAGCTTTTGGATTGACCATGCCAGGTATTGAATCTGGAACACGGTGCTTGCAAGGCATGGAGGCTACAACTCAGCCATGGCCACTTGCCCAGCATGTTGCCCTTTTTTCCGCTTGGACCACAGTGGCCAAACTCACTACTGGCACACACAGGAAAAGCAGTTCCTGTTTGGACTACATCTTTCCATTCCACCCAGGCGCCATGTGTAATCCTCCATGATTGGGGGATGCTCTGGGCAGTCACATCTGCTGCCTGGCGTCCCAGAAGGCCACGTGACAGGACATTCAGGCACATGCGACTGCCCAGAGCATCTCTGTCTCCTGATCGTGGAGGACCACATGCAGCGCCCAGGCTGAATGGTAAGGTCTGCTCACCGGGCGCACAGATTTGTTGGAATCCCGGATTTGGCACCCAGGCCGGGGTTCCCCTGGACATGCGCTCATCTGGGAAATTGACCTTACAATCTCACACTCTCAAAATAAGAAGAATATTACTCCTGAGCCAGCAACTTGTTCCATTTCTGACTTAAATGAAACTCTTGGATTCTATAGAAGTGGGACCCTTAGTCACACTCCTGGTGTATCTGTGGCAGTGACCCTCCTGGTCTTACTTCTTTTATCTTGCTTGCAGAGAGCCGCTGAAAACACTCCAGCTTCTCTGTAACATCGTGAGAATCGTGACAGAGGAAACCGAGTGCTGGGATCAGCTGAGCAGTCCTCAATCTTTTAGTGAGGGATTGTCCAGCTTAGTAAGGTAGGAGGAAGACTGCTGGGTTTCTCAAAGAGTGTCAGATAGCTGAAGTTGTGGGATGTGAATGTGCATCATTTGTCTTCCACTGACATCTTTAGTGCCTCTTTTCCTTTTTCTTTCTTTTTTTTGCATGGTCCTGTTACCTATTCCAGGATTCTCCTCTCCAGCTCACACTCCTTGGTCCCTGGCATCATTCAGTTCCTTCTGCTTATCTTTGGGGCTGAAGAGCATGCATGGCTCTATGAAACAGCAGTGATGCTCTACCACAAGGTGAGGGGTACTGCAGTAGTTGAGAGGCTTCATTAGTGGCGATGCACTCCGCAGCCTTTCCCTGGATAGGATTACGCCAGTGGTTCCCAAACTGTGAGTTGTGGCTTCCCAGGGAGCCATGAAAACCAGCTAGGGAAGCCACAGAATCTTTGTGAAAAACCTGCCTCTATAGAATTGTAGCCTTAATGGAGAGCCACGGCCAATGGCCCAGTAGATCAAGAGAGCCATCAGTCAAAAAAGTTTGGGAACCACTGGATTAGGCCATGTAACTGCTATGGAAACCAATGGTCCTAAAGATTGGTTGGCATGTGGATGACAAATTATGGGCACCATTACAGGGCATCAAATGATCAGTTAGAGTCTACTTGTGTTTACAGAGGGGTGTGTGAATTTTATACCCTCTGGGCTGGCTTTGCCCTGAATCTCTGACCTCAAGGTCAGGGAAACAAGGCATGTGAATGACTTGGAATTCACTCTTTGAGTCTTTGCTTCAGCTTGCAGAAGAGACTGTGATAGATGTTTCTGGGTGTGTCCAGGCAACTCTATGCTCTAAACTTCTATCCATTTCCTGTTCAGTTCAACTGATGCAGTTCCTTCCAGCAAATCTTGAGAATTGTGATGGCACTGCCAATGCAAGAGTTTTCTGGCTCCGCTCACAGAAATAAAGTTCCCAGGATGCTCTGAGGAGAGGAAATGGCTTTTCACCAAATTTAAACCAGTGATATAGCTGTGCCCTCTGCATCTGTATGTGGTGGATAAAGCCATGATCACTCATCTGCAAAGAGCTCAACAAGGTGAACCAAAGTGTTCACCCCAATTAATTTGCTTCTGTTGTCCTTCTTGGGCTTTCAGTTGCTCCTGAACCGTGTGAAGGAGCTTGGAAACATCGTGACGAAAGACTCTCTCCTTCAGTGGCTGGATCATGGGAAACTTGGCGTTCGGAAGCTGAGCCTCAGAGGACTTTCTTCCCTGATCTTTGAATCTGATTTGGTAAGTCATCCTCGAAAGACAGGGATAATAAAAATGTAACTCCTCAGATAGTTGGCCGGCACATGCACAGATTCCATTACTGCATATCCACAGGGACTTTGACAGAAGATTGCTGGGATGGGTGTACTCCTCTCTGCACCTATCAGGTGGTGGGAGCTTTGTAATAAAAGAAGCTGCACCCATGATAGTTCAGTTCCTCTTTATATGTGCATTTGCTAATGTTCGAGGGGCAGAATTGCTACCTACTTCTAGTTATCTGACTCTGTTCTCATTACCTGTGAATATCGTGCTGGTGCACTGGGATGGGGAGCAGTGCAGCTAAGAGCAGGCAGGCAGGTGGGGGCAAGAGAGGTTGCATGAGAAGGAGGAGAAGAGACAGTGGCCTCCTCGTGAGCAGAAGGCAGTGTTGGTGCTCTTCAGGGGTGAGAGGAAGAGACAGTATACAGTATATGGCCAACAGTATATGGAAGGAATGGGCGTAATTGCATCCAGTCAGTTTTTTAGAAAGTTGTCTACTTTAGGTCAGTTTTGGATACCAAAGGGACTTTGGGATTGGCCCATGGAGAATGGTTGGGCACACTTGTGTCCACTTCCTGACTTGCCCTGCCATCTTGGGCACCATCTTGGGGACTTGCCGCTGAACCTTCAGAATGGCGATGATGAGAGGCCAATGGAAGGGTACCTGAGGGCTGCTCTGGGGCAAGCCTAGGTAAGGAGCCAAGAGTCAGGTTGAGGACGAGGACAGGTGAAGCTACCCCCTTCCCACTGCTGAACTATGAGGCTTGTTGGGTCAGCAACCTTGAACTAGTCAAGGGACAGCCAGCACAGAGGCGGAAGCATCAGATGTTGATGAGCCTTCGCTATCACCTAACCCTATAGACATCAGGTTCATAAAGTGCATAGAGTATATGTTGAAGAGGTTTCCCTGGAACCGAACCCCATGTTTCCCACAGGCTCAATGATTCAGTATCTGCTAACACAGTATCCACTCGATTTTCCAGGAACCTACCCTAGAGGATAACAAGAACTGACTGTATATATTTAAATGAGCCACCTCTTTTGTTTTAGATGAAGAGCCCCTGGTGCATACAGCTGGCTCTCTTCAATCAGCTGGGTGTGAGCGAGCCAGAAGCCCTCCCCAAAATTTTGGATGTGTTAGAGAGCACCTTGTCCTCTATCACAGGGGAGGAAGAAACCAGCTACATCAGAATGTTGTCTGCAACCTACTCTGCTCTTGTTGACCATGTGAGTGTTTTAGATTGTCATGTCAGACACTGTACAGGTGACCCATGGAGTTCCTTGGTACTGGGCACGCTATCAAGAGTGTGTGTGCTAAATTCAGGAGAAGAGACATGGGCTCCTCATCCTTGTAGCCACAGACAATGAAGGGCTAAAACCAGAAACAACATCTCTGTTGCACATTGTCACCAGTAATTTAGTGTTGGGAGAATTAGAACAGATATAAGAAAGTATTTATTTATTTATCTACCCACCCACTCAGTAACTGTAATTATTCTTTGTAACTCCTTACCACAGGATGTGGTGATGGCATCTGGCTTAGATACCTTGAAAAAGGGATTGGACAAATGTAAGGAGGAAGAGTCCATCACAGGTTACAAACCATGATTGGTGTGTGCAACCTCCTGCTTTTAGAAGCAGGCTACCTCAGAATGCCAAGTGCAAGGGAGTGGCACCAGCATGCAGTCTTGTGTGCTTCCTGAGGTATCTGGTGGGCCTGTGAAATACAGGAAATTGGACTAGATGGGCCTTTGGCCTGATCCAGCAGGGCTCTTCTTATGCTCTTATGAGAATAGAAACCTGGCAAGTATCAATCTCTGGTGACTCTTCCTATTTGTTTCCTATTTGCAGGAGGAAGCAAGCGTCCGTGCCCTAGTGATAAAGCACTTGTGGTTGCTTCGGAGCCGGAAGGGGAAACAGTGGCTCCCACATACAACAGAAGCAGCCATTTCTGAAATGGTGAACATTCTTGTTCATCTCCAGGATAAGAGTGAGGTGGTGGAGGTGAGTGGCCACCTGCGTGACTTACATTAGCAGGAGAGAGGAATCACCTCCAAGAGCAGGGACCAAGACTCTTGTTGCCGGGGGTGACCTGCCATTGACTGTTCTGGGAAATTCTCCCATGTTGTAGCTCAACTCTTGCTTGCTGTGCCCGTGGGGGAAGGATGATGCTAAGGATAGGCAGGGCAGGCCCAAGACCTCCTAAGGCAGCATGCCAAATATTGTCCCCCTTTAACTGATGATGTGCCAGTCTCTGTTCCTCCCCTTCCCCATGTTCTTGTTCAACTCTCTCCTGCCCTCCAGCTTTCTCTTCCTCTGCTCTTCTCTATCCCTTCTTCCCTTTCCAATGCAGGGAGTGGGAGGAGGAGGAGGAGGAGCAGTGGAGGTAGGCAGGCAGGCAGAGATGGGCAGCCCCACCAATCTGCGTTAGCTGGCCTCATGAATGGGCTGGCCCTGCTCAAGGGTTTCTTGTACATGTTGGCTTCGCAAGACTGACCACCGTCTTCGGCTTCATTCCCCCTGCAGGTCCTGTCTTGACTAATTTGCTTCCCTCTCTGCAGTGGCGTCACCAGGGTTTGTGTCACCCGGTGCGGGACGCCAGCGCATCACCCCTGTGATGGATCTCCTCCCATGCGACGGGGGGGGGGGCAATGCTTTGAGTGGCATTGTACCATCACCCCACCCCCGCTGTTTTTTTTATAACTTTTGATGGAAAAGAGCTAGTTTAAGGTTTGTTTCATTGAAGTTACATGAACTTCATACATGAAATTATGCTTTGATTGATATATAACATGATTGTATTATTTGGAAATACAAGGATTTTAAAAATTTGGGTGAGTAGTGGTATCACTCCCCGTGCACGTCACGCAGTGTGGCCCGCACCCATCTAGCAATGCCATTGCCATTGTTATATCTTGGCTTTCTGACATCAGAAAATATACAGGTCCAGTCTTGTTATACACGGATTTGACTCAGCATGAATGGCCACTGCAAATGAGAAGGAATGTGCTGATCCCTGGAGAAGGGGGAAAATGCATGCCTTTAAAATCAGTTTAAAAATCTGAACAGTTCTTTAACAATAGCCTCCTTAATGAGAGGGGAGGCAGCTGGCTGACAATCCATCAATCCTTCTCTCTCCAGGTGACCCCTCCCTTCCCCCTGAGCACATGAAAGAAAGGTGATCACTTTGCATTGGTGAAGGGAGTGGCGGAGTGAATTGGAGGACTGATTGATTGATTGTCTTCTTAATGATCTTACATCACAAAGATCAGCAAGGCTGTGTTTAAATCACCTGAGCCAAAAAACTTTTTTTAATTTTTTTTAAAAATTGATTTGCTATAGTACGTTTTTTTGCCATCCACTTAAGTGCTTGGAATGGAACTCACGCGAATAATGAGGCTTCACCTGTAGATCTAGCGCATGTTTTCCAGCTCAAAGCGGACATGAAACAAACCTGTTTCCAGTCCACTCGAAGTACCTGAGAAATAACCAGTTTCCACTGTATTACTCTTTTCTTGCAAGCTAGCTAGCTGAATGCTTGAATAGTTTAGTTTTCCTATGTACGTACATTTGTACTCCGACCTTTCTCTAAGGATCACACAATGGTAGACGGAGATCTAGACATTTGCCCAGCATGCTTCAGTCCTAAATAGCTCTTTGATTAACCTCTCCAGGCCTTGTGTCTTGCTGGCACATCAGGGAGAAGGCGCCCCAACTCGGGGTGATAGGGTCCTGCTGCAAACGTAGACATAGGGTACCTTACAGCCTGATGCTATGCGGCCGCTGTGCTGATTGCCCAGGGCTGAGTGCGCTTTGTCTGCTGATTCCAATGTGCCATCATGTTGGAGAGGTTAACTGTGTGTGTGTGGGGGGGGTGAGATGGTTGGCCACCTTCAGTCTCGAAAGACTATGGTATAAGCTTACAGCAGGCGGTATTCCCAGGCGGTCTCCCATCCAAGTACTAACCAGGCCTGAGCCTGCTTAGCTTCCGAGATCAGACAAGATCGGGCATGTGCAGGGTAACAGACCTCTGAAAGACTTACCCGCATGGCATGACTCCTGTGCAGGGCTATACCAGCTACTTCATGGGACTCCTATGAGCTACACAAGCTACGTTGCCAGCTTTGGAGCCACTGGGGGCATGTACAGCTCAGAAAGGGATTTTGGGATCTAACTTTATCTATCCCACCTTGCTTCCCTCCCCCCTTTTTCAACCTCTCTGCTGGTGAGCTTGTGGCCAGGGACTTTCTTCAACCTGTTGGTGGTGGGGCATGGCTTTCTGGTGTACTGCTGTGCTTGTGTCAGTGCAGCACCTGTCAGGCTTCTGCACTGGTGGGGCTGCCTGTGTGCTGGTGCGTGTGACAGTATGCTGGTGTTTCCCCTGGCTAGGATTGTTTCCTGAGGTTTCCATAAGAAGCCTTCCATAGGAGAAAAATTCTTCTCCAGTGCAAAGGACGCCTTAGGACAGAGTTCTCCAAACTTTTTGGCCAGAGGGCCACATCAAATATCTGGCACGGTATTGAGGGCCGGGAAAAAAAATTAAATATAACATTTATATAAATAAATCAGAGATGGAACTTAGATGAGTGAATAAATAATGAATGGGCTCATTCATTCAACCTCTCCGGCCCTTCAGACCAGAAGCAACCCTCCAGACGCAACCAGAGCACTGCTCCAGTCATGTTCCGCCAAGTGGGCCAGAGGCTTTCAGGGAACAAGAGGCTGGTCGTGTGCCAGATAGAGGCTCTCCATGGGCCACATATGGCACCCGGGCCAGGGTTTGGAGGCCCCTGCCTTAGGATATGAACTTTTTTGACTCCATGTGCTGCAGGAAGCAATGGCCTATCTCAGGGTGCTGGTCCCAAGAGTGAGGAGGTACGTGAAATCCCAAAGCCACGACCTTCACTTCGTGCTCTACCATGTTGCCAAACATTTGGTAAGTCTTTGTTGCTGCCTTCCCAGGGTACCACTTTAAATCCCACCTGTTCGTCAAGAATAGAGTAGAACTACTTACAAAGCTTTATCTTACTGAGCTTTATCTCAACAAAACTCTTACAGGTATAATATCATTAGCTGAGGATTTTTCACCTTCAATTTTATTTCAGTGTGATGAGAATGGTCCTTTAAATTAAAGGAAAAACATCCTTTAACAATAGCCTCACTTACCATTGTAATCTCTCTCCAAGGGCTTAGAGAGGCTTCACTCCCAGGCAAGCAACCCCTGCCTTCCCCCTGGAGCACTGAAAAGAATACAAAGGGAAGTGATTATTGCCTCCCTCTTTGCATTCTTTCCCTGTGCTTCAGGTGAAGGGAAGTGTCACTGCCTAGGAGTGAGGCCTTTCTAAGCACCTGGAGAGAGAGAGAGAGAGAGAGAGAGAGAGAGAGAGAGAGAGAGAGAGAGAGAGAGATTGTCTGCTTTCTGCTTCTGCTCTCCCTCACAATGTTAAGTGAAGCTGTTTTTAAACCACTGAGAAAAGGGACATTGTTTTTTAAATGGATTTCATTTAGCATGATTTTTGGCATCCGCAGGGGTTCTCAGAACGGAACCCTCATGGATGCCAAGACTCAACCTGTATAAATTTTCTCATATACCATGGGGAATTTCCACATCACACTATAAGGTAGTATGATGTTCGTTGTCCCATAGTCCTCTAGTGAAATTCATAGATGAGCATGGATTTGAACCCAGGTCTGCTTAGTCTACATCCAACTTCATGGGTTTCACTACTTTATTTGTGATAGAAGGGTGGTAGGATCAGTACAGAGTGTTCCCTTTGCACAAACATGCCTGATGCCAGTTCTCATTGTTATTTTCTGCAAGACCAAGACCTACAGCCCAGATCTCATTAGGGGTGCTGCCCTGAGCTGTGTGTTCCATCCTTGTGTGAAGGAGGCAGCAATATTCAAGGTGGCAGCTTGCTTTGTGGGTAAGTCAAGGAGCATCCCTCACTTCAATGCTGAACATCAGCCCCCACCCGTTTCTCTAATCCAATAAACAGTGTGACTGTTTCAAAGACACCCCCTCTTTTTTACCTGGCAGATCCTCCCAAACTGCAGAGCACCCCTGAAAATCATCCTAATTGTTGGAGACTATTTTTGCTTGTTTGTATTTTGGCAAAAGTGTATTTTGGCTTAAAAAACATTAGGTCAGCATTTGGCTGTGCGAGAACTTGTGATATCTGGGTGACTGAACAGAGAAGTCCCTTTGATTCAACAGGTCTCTTGGTGCAGAAACTAGAACCCAGTGCCAGGAACAGGGGACCACTGGCTTCTCTACAAGAATAGTTTCTACAAGTGGTTCCCAAACTGTGGGTCAGGACCCACTGCTTGGTTGTGACCTGATGTTTGGTGGGTTTTATGTAGGAACATAAAACGGGTCTTTTCCCCTTAAGGGGAGTGACCTAGTAATGGATGCCCCGGCAGTGCCACAGTAAACCAAAAGTCACTCCAATCTTCAGATTGGAGTGAAATGAAGCTTGGGGGAGACCCGCAGAGGGAGCTGCAGGCCTCTCGGACCCTCTCCAAGGCTGGCAGACCCCCTCAGGTACGCAAGCCTCTGGGTGCCTGCGGCACCACTACCACTGCGGCGCCACTGGGGCACATCCCCTCTCTCAGTCCCTGCCACTTACAAGCAGTTCTTGGACTCCCAGTGAGTTTGAGAACCGCTGAGCTATTTTCTCAAGCCCTGAGGCTATTCAAAAATCAGATACTGTAGTTACATATTACCCTACAAAGAGCCCAACTGCTGCAGTTTGCAAGCACGTGTAAATATAGGGAGATAAATGTTTCAGGGTCTTTTTCTGGTTATTATCCCTTATAAATAAATAGATTTTTCTTTCTAGACCTCTTTTTTTAAAGTCTGGTAAACCTAAGTGGGTCCTGATAGAGTATCGTTTAAAAAAGTGGGTCCTAATGCTTAAAAGATGCCCCTTGTTTATTGCCTCTCGGTACAGTACATGTGCCCCACAGGGAGAACACTGGTCTCAGCTCACAACCTCCTAAGGCAGTGACTCTCAAACTACTAGCACCAGGACCTCCTTTTTAGAATGAGAATCTATCAGGACCCACCGGAAATGATGTTCTGAAGTGACATCATCAAGCAGGAAAATCTTTCTTTCTTTCTTTATTTTAATAAATGCAAATACAAACAAATTAAAAAGAATAAAGATATTACAAGTTGTGTGGCAAGTGTGGAGATCTCAAACTACATATTTTTGTTCTATTACTACAAATCATACAAAAAAGTTAGTCATCACATCTTAAACAATCTACACTTATTTAAAATGTACATTTTCAAAAGAAAAAGAAAAATGAGAAAAACATAAAAGTTAAATCCCCTATCTACTCATCAAAGCCATAGATTATTTGACCCACTCTCCCTTCAATGCGCAGGAAGTCCATGAATGGTTTCCAATTGTCCATAAAAGTTTTTACTGGCTTATCTTTAAGAAGTATTGTAAGTTTATCCATTTCTGTCAAATTCAATACCTTTAGCCAGTGTTCTTCCACTACAGGTATCTCTGGAACTTTCCAGTATTTGGCATACAATATTCTTGCAGCAGTTGTCATCTATAAAAACATAGTTTCATAGTCTTTCTGAATTGAATCATCCAATATTCCCAACAAAATAGTGTCTTGTTTCATCTGTAAATTTACCTTAAATGTCAACTGCATTTGCTGGTCTATCAAAGTCCAATATATTTTTGCTTTTGTACAAGTCCACCACATATGGTAGAACATTCCTTCTTGTCTTGTACACTTCCAACATCTATTTGGTATATTAATACATTTTTGCCAGTTTACCTGGAGTCAGACACCATCTATACATCATTTTATAAAAGTTCTCTAAGATTTGCATTCAATAAGCAGGAAACGTTTTCACAGTCATAGGCTGCAGTCCTACCCGTGCTTATCCAGGAGTAAGTCCCATTTACTGTGTTACATTCTAGCCTGTAAAAAGTACAAGTTTGTCACATTTCCCCAAATGGTAGCATCAAGTCTAATATAGTAAAAATAAAATATTGAAATGATATGGGGAGCCATCTGAAATTGGCTCTCGGTTCACCTAGTGGGTCCTGACCCACAGTTTGAGAAACACTGACCTAGGGAGATCTCTGGCAGTCCTAGGTGCTGTCTTGACAGTCCAAGAATCAACATTCCGTCCATTGTCGATGGCAACACCATGAAGGAAGTCCCAAAAGGCATCCCCTGAGCACTGAAGCTGTCCTTCAAGATGGGTCTCTCCAGAGGTCTCATGGCAATTTACAACCACTTCAGAGCACTCCCTCATAAGCTAATACTGATTCAGGTTGGTTTTCCAAGAGTAACTTCCTATTTATTCCACTGTCTCTCTAGGACACCTGGCTCATATTAATGGGAGCTTCCTAAGAGGAGAAGATTTGCCTGCCTACATCATGTGTAAGTGAGGAGTGCAGCTTTGCCCTTTCATAAACTCCCTATATTTTTTAAGGATTTTGTGGTCTAAGTTCATCCAGGAGGGAGCAGGTTCATCACTGGTCTCTGATAATCTCATTACATGACTGTTTTAACTTCCAGAAGAAAAGGAACCCACTAGATTTTGGGGCTCTCTGTTCACCAAGGAGGGAGGGTCCCCAAGGTAGCCTCCTTCTGACTCAGCTCCCTAGGTGGCAGAGAAAGCTATCATTTTTTCCCAGTTAATCCCAAACGGACCAATAGGAAGAATAGAGTGGACAGCAAGAGATCAAGGGCCGTCACTAACTGCTAGGCTTTGAGTCCTTTTAACCCTTCTCTTTCATCACAATTTACATTCAAATACACATTTTTTAGGGGGAGGGGAACAAAAACAGTGCACAATTATTGTGTACCTTGGTATCTGTTGATTTTGTTTTGCTTTTCTATTGACCTTTTCTTTGGGGGGGGGGGGTTGTTTAAACTTCATGATTTATTTATTGTATTTTGATATATTTTTAAGTTCATTGTAATTTGTTTTTTTCTGGAATTTTAATTTGTGATTGTGACCCACCCTGGACTTCCTGTTGCTCTGGAGAAGGGCAGGATATAAATCTATTGAAAAAATAAATAAAAATTACGTGAAGCTGTCTTTTTCTGCCCACTCATAAGGCACAGTTAGATAGAGAGGTCAAAAAGCAGAGAGGGCAGTGGTGGCTTGGGATGGACTGAGGAAGTTGGAAAGAAAAGGGGATTTCCCGTGCATGGAGATAGGCACAAACAAATAAGAGAACAAAACAGACTTTGTAGTTAAAAGAAGAAAAAGGTCCAGCAGGCATCTCTGATTGATTGGCCTTCTCTCTCACCCATTCAGGTCTTGAAAGCAGGGATGTCAATGAGGAAGGCAAAGTGGTTGGTGCTGCCACCAAGGCCATTTTACAGCGGGTCTTCATCAAGCACAGCAAAAAAGGCATCCAGGGCTTTATGTGCCACTGTGCCAGGCTGTGTTTGCCAACTGGAAAGCACCCACCAGAATACTACAGGGAAGATCTGGTGAGTACAGTATGTGCTTTGAATTCGCAATCAGTCAAATACCTGCAGAATCATGACCATGGCTGATGTGGAAGTATAAACCAGATTTAGGCCCTGGAATTCAGCAGTGTCGGAATGAGTGTTCTGGTGTCACTAGGTGCTTTCTGTCTGTCACAGAAGGGAGCATATCACATATTAGCATAATACTTCATTAGCTCCTAAAGTCTTGACTGGAATTCAGACTCCTGAGACTCTAAATAAAAAATGCCCATCTAAACACCTGGCAGAGTGCGAAAATTGACATATTAATTAATTAAAAAATACAATTTTCAGTTGAGCCCTGAAGCTAAATACTCTCTTAACAAAAGACAGAAGAAAAGAGGGAAGACCCTTTGATTCAGCAGCACAAGGAAGATTTTGACACAAATGATTTCGTGCAAGGAATTGTTGGCCTTGGTCTCCTCTGCTCACCCTTTTCCTTCTTCTCTTTATTTCTTTGCCTCTCTTTTGCACTGTCTCTCTGTCTGCCTCTGCCAAATTCCCTCCTGTTTCCCTTATTCTTTGCAAGATCATCCGCTCCCTAGTCTGATCATGGAAGAGGGTCACCTTGGGCAGTCATTCTCTGAACACCTTGGGTGCCATCTGTGCTGAGGTGGGGTGGGCTACTTCTGCTGAGAGGATCTCTTTGGCTGTGGTGCCCTACCTGTCAAATGCTCTCCCAATGGAAGCTCATCTGGTTTCTACCTTGTCTGATTGGGTACCAGGCAATAACCATTTTTATTTTGCAAGGTGCTTAACTGGGTTAGAATAGATGGTTTTAGTGCTGCCACTTTATCTGCTGTTTTTATCTTTGTGTTGCCTCACTCTTATGAGGTAATTTGTTTTCTTATTAAATTTACTTTTAAACATTTCTATCCTGCCTTCCTTGCCTCTAAAAAGCAAACCAACAAAGAAAAAAATGAATTAAAAAGCAAAACAATATAGACAGTGTCGGTTGCCATTACTGAGTTAGGTGATCAGTGGCCGTGCACTGAGCAGGGGTTTGAAATAAGAGCCCAATCCTAAACCCTCCGAGCAATGGCACTGGGTGTCACCAATGTACTATAAGGCACATCTACATCACCCAGTGAAGAATGTCCATGAGCCCTGGGCCTCAGCGCCAAGTAGAGATGCCAGGGGTGTTGGCAACCTACAGTCTCGAAAGGCTATGGTATCGCGCACTGAATGGTGGTTCTGGAACACCGTCTAGTGTGGCTGAAAAGGACGATTCGGGAGTGACAATCCCTTCCACACTGGGAGCAAGTGCAGTCTGTCCCTGGTCTGTCTCCCTGGCTGTGGGCCTTCCTTCTTTGCCTCTTTGCCTCAGTCTGTTGGCCAAGTGTCTCTTCAAACTGGGAAAGGCCATGCTGCACAGCCTGCCTCCAAGCGGGCTGCTCAGAGGCCAGGGTTTCCCACCTGTTGAGGTCCACTCCTAAGGCCTTCAGATCCCTCTTGCAGATGTCCTTGTATCGCAGCTGTGGTCTACCTGTAGGGCGCTTTCCCTGCAGGAGTTCTCCATAGAGGAGATCCTTTGGGATCCGGCCATCATCCATTCTCACGACATGACCGAGCCAATGCAGGCATCTCTCAGGACTGTGTTGTTTGGAACTTTGTCCTGCCAGGTGATGCCGAGGGTGCGCCGGAGTCAGCGCATGTGGAAAGCGTTCAGCTGCCTCTCCTGTTGTGAGCGAAGAGTGCACCCAAAGGTAAGTCACGACCCCAGGTGGTGGTGCAGGTTTTTGGGGAGGGGGAAGGCATTCCGGGGCGGGGTGCAGGAGTGACAGGCCCAGGGAGGGGTGGGACTGGTGAAGATTCTTTCCTCCATGTCAGGCTGCAAAGTGGCGGTTCAGCCAGCGCAGACTTGAGTAGCCCCATTGCGGGGCCTGTGCCCTGGCTTGCCCCTGCTCTTCAAGTTCCCTTCCAACTCTAACAGCATATGCTTCTTCCATTCTTCAAATGAATAAAATCATTCCTCATCTTTCCAGGAGCTCCCTGCTGGATCTCAATTGGATCCCTGCAAATGACACACGGAAGCTGACACCTGTGCCCAGCGGCAGTCTTCCGTCCCTTCTCTCCCTCCTGTAGTTCACCAGGTGAGCCGGTAGATTTTTCAAAGCACGCTTGGAGCTTGATTGGCTCTTCTTGTTTCACAGACTGCTAAGCAGCACTGCTGCCACCTTTTTCTCTGGCTGTGCTCCTGGGCTTGTCTTAGGAGCACAAAGATCTCCCATTTCCTTTCTGATGGTCAGAGCAGAGCCCTTGACGAAGGCTGGGAAGGTCCGTGGATGTTCAGAAGCAAGAGTTGGCTAAACCCCTAAAAGAGACAAAGGGCACAATCCTAACCGTGCCTTGGGCCACAAGTTTATTGCGCCGGCCCGGGAGGGTCGCTAACGTGCCAGAAGCCACAAGGAGATGTGCCAACACATGGAGGCTGAATCCAGCCTCTGTGGCGGCTTCCCTGCTGAGTCTTGCGATGGCCTGGGTGGGCTGATGCAAGAGTGAAAGGTAGGCGTGGGGGAGGCAGTGGGCGTCAGGGAGGAGGCAGGACAGAGGCATTCCTGGGTGGGGTGTGGGTGAGCAGTGGACAGCCCCGGGGGTGGGTGGGGGTTGGCGGGCAGAGAGAGATAGTTGGGCTGGGATCCGGCAGTTATGCCAGATCCCAACCCCTGTTCCCAGGGAGAACGGAGCAGTTTGAAGCCACTGCGCTCTCCTTGGATTTGTGCCACCTCCAGAGGTGGTACAAATTCAAGGAGACCCATACTGGCCAGCAGCTGTTACCCAGGGGTAAAGCGAGAGACAAGGGCAAGGATGGGAGAGTGGAGGCAAATGTAGGGGTAGGAGCTAATAAATAGGCCAGGCCTGAGTAGATCTGGGATGGGATGGGATGGGCACATTGGTGTGGGTTCTGTCCCCCTTCTTGAGTTTTCAGCCTCTCTGCTCCTCTTTCTTGCAGATCCCCCTGTCGTCATGCTGTCGGTGCGGCCGCAAACGGTCGCCGAGGGTGGCAAAGTGAGCTTTCTCTGCACGGCCACCTCCAACCCGGAGCTGACAGGCGACAGGTAAAAAGGCCAACAGACTCCAACCTCCCAGAGATCACACAGCAATAGTGATGTTGCTGCGATGCCCTCTACTGGCAGCTTTGGGGATTACAATGAGCCGGGCTCGTCTGATGCCAGTGCATGCCTTCGCAGGTGGGCCAAAGGAGGTGTGCCCATTCCGGAGGCCAACGGGGACAGCGATGAGGCGATAGTCAATCAATCGTTTTTCATGGAGCCCGTGTCGTGCGAGGGCTCGAATGCCGTCGGCAGCACACTGGTGGATGTGCATTGTAAGTGAAGGAGGCAGGTTGGGTCTGTGTATCCTGGGATAGGTGGGAACACTTTGGAAGAGGAGGATGGACAAGGAGATGACGAGGGTGACCTTGGTGCCAGATTGGTGCCAGATACTGAGTGTGGGCAGGTCAGATGTGGGGCTCCCCCCGCCAGGATCTTCTCTCCTGTAACCCCACTTGCCATTCCAGCAGGTAGACCTCAAAGGCCTCCCACCTGCGACCATCATCGTGGTAAAAATTAGGCATTTGTGCCATATTTTTGACACATTCACAGCTGAGTTTGCACCCAATTAGAGCGAGGTGACTAATATATCCATTACCTTTGCATCAATTTGCATATGAGTAAAAATAACCATTTCTGAAGCAAGAAAGCATGCTTAATTTGTTTTTTTATATTATGCACACGGATCAAGACCCTTAATTGACTATAAAGCTCCCCCAATTAATTTTATAAGTACTTGTATGAAGCAGCACAGGCAGATGTGTATCTACATACAAATTTTTTGAAAACAAACTATTTAATACATGCATAAACACACGTTCATTCACACTATTGAAGACAACAGTGTATAAAACTGCAGATTTTAAGAAGAATGTTTAATGAACTGCTTGTCAACCAAAAAGCCATTCACAAAGAAGGCAAGCGCTGTCTTTAAAAGAAAAAAAAGAAAATCCACTCCTGGGACCTTCTGCATGGAAAGCAGGTCTCTACTACTGAGCGATGGGCCCCCCTAACCCCTGTTTTCCTCTTTTTTCCTGCAGTTGGAGCCCGCCTTATCTCCCAGCCCAAGCCCCTGACTGTAGGTGTTGGTTCTGATGCCTCTTTCACCTGTACCTGGGCGGGGAGTCCACCTCTCACCCTAGCCTGGACCAAGAAGGAGTTCAGGTTCCCAAGTTGTGTGTAATTTACCAAACACAAATCTGGGAACACCAACCTCTACCCCCTCCTGTTGTCTCGTAGCACAGTGGGCCAGGTGGAAGACCATGGTGGTAGTAAGAGAGATATAGAACCTTTGCTTTATTCTGACTGTCTGCCAAGGTCAACGGGGGGCACCCCTTTCTGCCTTCCTCCCCACCTGAACTGAGCCTGTGAACACACAGGACACAGTTTTGGTTGTGGCACCAGGAGACCCACCCACTTTGAATCCTCAGAAAAATTGTGAAGCCCTTCTGTCCAAACAGGCCTTCAGTTTAGGATGTTCTGTTCCCTGGTTAGATAACTGAGGCCGGGTATCCTTTTTTGGGCTGGAAAAAGAGCACTGATCCCTTCATTTCAGTAAATAAATCTGAATTCACTTGTACCCACAGGTGTCGAGCAATGGAAACGCGCTACACCTCAAGGCTGTGACGCAGGAAGATGCCGGCATGTACGTCTGCAAAGCCATCGTGCCACGCATTGGAGTGGCTGAGAAGGCACTAGCTGTGAATGGTGAGGGGTCTTGGAACCAGGTCATGCACAGCAACCTATTGCAGTGAGCCTGGCGGAAATCTGACCAGACCTGATTGCATCCGTCATTTTTGTCTTTTCCTCAGGGCCGCCCATTATCGGCGCGGAACCAAGCCTGCAGACTGCAGTGGGGGCCAAGGCACGGCTGGAGTGTTTGGTGGGGAGCGTCCCACCCCCTGACAGGATTGTAAGTGCTTGACTCGCCTTTGCCCTCCACCCTCATGCCTTAACCAGGCCTGAATGTACCAGATGGTCCTCCTTATCCATGGAGTTGTGATCCATGGAGTTGACTCAACATGGATTGCAAGCCCACACTGGAGCAGCAACTGTTGCCCTGCACATGCCTGATCTCATCTGATCTCGGAAGCTAAGCAGGGTCAGGCCTGGTTAGTACTTGGACGGGAGACCGCTTGGGAATACCGGGTGCTGTAGGCTTCTACCATAGTCTTTCGAGACTGAAGGTTGCCAACCACTGGAGGAC
Source organism: Tiliqua scincoides (assembly GCF_035046505.1). Lineage (NCBI taxonomy): Eukaryota > Metazoa > Chordata > Lepidosauria > Squamata > Scincidae > Tiliqua > Tiliqua scincoides. The sequence goes on along the minus strand of NC_089830.1, from coordinate 14,317,562 downwards.
CTCAGAGGACCTCCCAGGCATGACTGGAAGTCGTGTCTAGGAGGTCTTCTGAGTTCAGCCAGAGCCTTTGGAGAGGCACTTCCAGGTTTTCACAAAATGTCTTTCTGAAGACTCTGGCTGACCTTCTGAGGTGCGAGGAGGTAGCCTGCAGTGTCCCTGCACCTCATAAAGCCTCCTGGAGACCTTCTGGAGTCCTGAAGGCACCCCTGGTTTTCAACCAAAGCTGGAAGTGCTTTTCAAAGACCTTCTGAGGCCTGGGCAGGCTGTGTACAACCTCCCCTCACCTCAGAAGGCCAGCCCCAGTCTTTGGAAAGGCAGTAGGGTATGTCATATGCCAAAGAAACCAGATATTATTTGTGAAGTTGGATGAAAAGGTGGAATGCATGTGTGCCAAAGTAGTTAGAATGTAGAGTTATTGAACCCATGATTTTAAACCCACACTGCTTAGTTCAGGGTTCTTAACCCTTTTACTATTACAGACCCCCCACCCCCCATAGATTGCCCAGTGTGTCCCCATACCTTCTTCACTAGTCTGTAGGAATCAGCATCATCACCAGTCCTATTAGGTACCACTATTTTGTCAGCAGCGGGGTTCTACTTTACATATGGATAGCAAGGATCAGAATGCCTCAATCTGCATTGACAGTGGTGATACTTAATAATCTGATCCATATAAATAATGGTAATAGTTAATCACCTAATCTAACAACAATTTTTTTAAATTGTTCAGAGATTGAGAGCACAATCCTAACCAGGTCTACTCAGAAGTAAGTCCTATTTTGTTCAATGGGGCTTACTCTCAGGAAAGTGTGGTTAGGATTGCAGCCTGAGTCCCATTCCTCCCTCATTGGGTTCTGGTACCTCCAAAGGGTATGGATAACCCTGGTTAAGAATCCCTAGTTTAGATTTTCCCACAAAACCTTGGAAGGTTCTGAATGGCCAATCGTCCCCGTAGCGTCTTGAGTCGATCCTTGGGCTTGGTACCCATCGGGCACGAGGCTAACCAGGTGTACTCAGAAGTAAGTCCTATTTTGTTCACTGGGGCTTACTCTCAGGAAAGTGTGGTTAGCATTGCAGCCATCATCTTCTACCTGTCCAGGCTTCTGATTTGCCCCCCTGTCTCTTTGCAACAGGCCTGGTCGTGGGGTGAATGGGTGCTGGATGCTGGCTCGCTAGATCGGTTCACGGTGGACACCATGGTGACCGACCAAGGGGTGCTGTCTGCTTTGCTGATCGACCCAACGCATGACAGCGACTTCACCTTGGCCTACAACTGTACCGCATGGAATCGCTTTGGCGCACGTTCCGCTACCGTCAGCTTATGCCGCCAAGGTAAGATTCCCCATCCCCCTCTACTAATTTCACCAGGAACAAGCTTCATGGTGAACTCACTGGGGCCCCGCCAGATCTCCTGTTTTCAAAGCAGAGAGATCCAAGTGCAGAGCCCAGCAGAGCAGTGAAACTCACCTTAGCAAGCCACTGTCTCTCTGTACAGCATACTTTGGCAGGGATTGTTGGGAGAATAAAAGGGGATAATCTCCAGCTTGAGACTGAGGTCCTGGAGGGGGAGGGCAGAATACTGATGTGACACAACATGACCTTGACTTTCATCCCCCCTTGGGCAGTGGTTCCCAAACCTTTCCAACTAGCAGTTCCCTTGACCTACTGGGCCATTGGCCACAGCTCCCCATTAGGGCTACAATCCTATAGTGTATAGGGTGGCAGATTTTCACCAGGATTCTGCATCTCCCCTGGCTGGATTCCATGGCTTCCCAGGGAGCCTCAGTTTGGGAATCACTGCACTTGACGTTCATCACTTTGCTCTTCCAGCTGTGTTCAGCCTGGGCTGATGCAAGCCTCTGGGGTGGGCGGGAAGGAAGGTGGGGAGGGAGGCATTCCTGGGTGGGAGGAGGGCAGGCGGTGGGCAGGTGGGGAGCGGGAGGCGGGGCTGGGATCCAGCGCTTATGCTGGATCCCAACCCCCGTTCCCGGGGAGCTTGGAGCAGCTCCAAGCCACTCCGCTGTCCTTGGACTTGTGCCACCTCAGGAGGTGGCACAAGTCCAAGGAGACCCATAGGGGAAAAGTCACCTTAACCGGAGGTAAGGGGAAAAGTTTCCTCTTGCCTCTGGCTGGGCCGCCTTGGGCCCCTGTCCTGTGCTGGATACAACACAAGCCTCTTGGCTTGCCTGTTCCAGCGCAGGGTAGGATTGCAACCAAAAAAGTTATGTTTTTTTGCTGGCCAAAATAAATTTTCAAGCTAAGTCTGCTTTGACACCCGTCCATTTTTGACTTGCATTCGTGCTCTGGTCCCCAACCAGAAGAAAGCACAAGGTATCATTTAAGATGGCATGAAATCAAATGCCAGTAATTAAAGGCATGAATTCTCCCCGCAGAGGTCTTGTCCGTCCTGATCATGGGGGGCTTAGCTGCCTCCGGGGTTGCTGTTCTCCTGCTCCTGGTGGTTGTCATCTCTTTCTGCTACCGACGGAAGCGCTGTGGGAAAGGTGAGGTGTCATTCTCAGAAGCTAAGCAGGGTCAGGCCTGGCTAATCCTTGGATGGGAGACCGCTTGGGAATACTGGGTGCTGCAGGCTTCTACCATAGTCTTTTGAGACTGAAGGTTGCCAACCAACGGTTCTCAGCCCTCCCAGGAATTACGTGGGGCCTTGTGCCCCTGAGCTGCAGCCCACGTCACCAATCCTTGAGTCACCAATCCTTGGGGAGAAAGTTGGGGTACAAAATCAAATGATCTGTTTGCTGCCAGCCTATAGTTAAGGCTGCATTGTCAGAATGCTGGATAGAGGCAGGGTTATTCCCTCTTCCTCTGAGCTCCTCTGGTCTGTGGACTTGGTTAGGCCCACTGAATATCCCCACCTGGTCTTCAAAGCCTCTCCCCCTCCTTTTCCATTGGCCTGACATCTCCCTGCTACGGACTGCGGCTCCAGACGCAACCATTTGAGCAGTTTTCCTGGGGTCCCGCAGACACTTGCCCCTGCACGGTTTCTTGGGAAAACCAGTGGGTGGAATGGTGGCACCAGTGGAGCTTGCGAACAGCAGATATATGGGCCTGCTCTTCTCCCAGCTAGCTGCCCAAGGGGATATGGATCCACCCATGCCTCCATTGAATAATGCTACCCAATCTACATAGGGATAGATCAGAGAAGGGCTTCAGTGCATCTTGCCACTTCCTGGTGTTTTCTCATGCCCATCCCAGAGCTCTCCAAGATCTGGAATGTGCGCAGATGTCATTGTTTAAATCCCCTGGAGTGAAATCCTGTAGAAGACCAAGTTTTCAGCTCACACCTCTGTCTGTCCATAAATCCTGCAGCCAAGCGGGGCGCGCAGCTCTCCAAAGCAGATATCCTTGTGCAGATCACCACGAGCGATAGCAGCCCAAGCCGGCCGAGTGAGACAGAGGGTGATGGCAAGGAGCCCATGGTGACGGGGAGCCAAGAACTGAAGGTGAGCTCAACTGGGAGTGTGGGAGACTCACAGTAGATCCACCCAAACTGAGGCTCTAAGTCAGTGTGGTCCAGCAAAGATGTGTACAGTAATGTACACTTTGAACCCCCAGAGATGTGTGGCCTTACTGGGTGATGCCAAAAGGTCCTTCTCTTTCCACAAGTGCCAACCAGATGAATCGACATGCTCAAAAGCAGGGTGTGATGGTGACATTTATTCATTGATTTAAGACATGTATACCCTGCCTTCCCAGTGTTTTTAGAACACGAACATCATCCCTGGCATCTTTTCCTCAGCAGGTGGTACCTGCTGGCATCCTGCCTTTGAAACAGAAAAGTTCTGTTCTCCACTAATAGTTAGGATAGCAGATTTGTGGGCAGTGGGTCTAATGCTCTCTTAATGCTGTCTAACCTAGTGCCCACCACACCTGACGGCAAAGAGGCCTACCTGTGAACTTCTCCATAACTGGTCCATTCTTTTCATTCTTTCCTAAAGCAGCTATGGGAGGTGAACCTGGGGTTCCCTTGTTGTAGTCCAATGCTCTAACCATTGCACCACACTGTGAATCGGCCCTCCAAATAATTTGGTGGTACCTTAACCTTGCTTCATTGGCATTTCTGTCTTTGTCCTCCCCAGGATCCCACCAATGGCTACTACAAGGTCCGCGCCCTTGAGGAGCAATGTTTAGGAAGCAGCTTCTCTGAGTACACGCCAACCACCCGACCTTTGTTTGGGGCATCTTCTCTCTACCCTTCCGCTGGGCCGGTCCAGCCCAAGTTGTATGAGTATGCCCACCGGTACACCCTGGGTACACCAGGCTCTCGTGCAGCCTATGACCCACACGAGCGACCTTTCCCTCAGGAAAGCATGTACAGCGGGACGGCCTACCTCACAGCCCCCTACAGCCGGGCTTTCACCAGCTACGTCAAGCCCAGCAGCTACGAGAAGGCCGAGAGCGGGTATGAGCAGTCGGACCAGGCCAGTAAGACCTTGGGCTGCTCCCGCTTCTCTTATACCTCCCTGTCCCAGCAGTCCGACTATGGGCGCCCTGCCCACCAACGCATGCAGACCCACGTATGACTCGTGCCTGACCCCTGCCAACCTCCGGTCGTCTTCAGAAGGGAGAGAACAGGGAGCGGACACTTCATGTGGCTAATGGACTCCAAAACAGCCAGATAGACTCGGTGCCGAAGACCTGGGCTGAGACATGCCATTCTCATCCTCCGGGGAAGATGGCTGCCAGGCTAGCTTAGCAACGCAGAGTTGCTGTCAAGATGGCCAATAGCCTGCTTGTAAGTCATCTTCATCTGTAGCCAGGTCCATCTCTCTTGGGGAGCGTGAGAGGAAACTGTTTTTAGCCACCTCCACGTCAGGACGTGAAAGTGGATTTTGGACAGCCAAAGGCACATCTCTGCTGAAACTGGAAACAAGTTTTCATGGCTTATTAAGAAGTCTTGGTCTAGGTCTGACTTCAAAATGGTGGACGTGGCTGGCTGCCAGGCCAAGAGCGCTAGTGGAAGCAGCCAGCAGCTCAGCACTTTCAAAATGGTGCTAGGACACGGAGTCGGCAATGGGACTACAGGACTCTCTCGCTCTTTGCTCACTGATAGACTTGCCCAGGAAGGAAAGACTCCAGACTCTGCTCCAGACGCATGATCTTGGGAAATCTCTAAGCATGGGTGCTAGGCTTTCCTGATACCCACAAAACCCTCTCTTCCCCCTCCCCCCTCCATCCCATTTGTCTCACCACTGCTCCCTCTCCAATTTCCTGATACCCACAAACCCCTCTCTTCCCCCTCCCCACTGCATCCCGTTTGTCAAAATTTATCAATCAATCAATCAATCAATCAATCAATCAATCAATCAATCAATCAATCAATCAATCAAATCCTTCATTGCTTAACCATAGGTCATTACATTTGGAAAGAAAAATAAAATATATAAAATGTATATATACTTTAGTATAATAGTGCCATACAGTAAAACTCAGTTATTAACAAATTGAATAAAACACGATCTTATCTTTTTAGCCGCAAGGGCAAAATGTGCCACAGCAAAAGTAACATTTGATTGTAAATCCTCAAGTAGATAATAAACTAATTGTTCAGGGGAATAACCACACAGGGATTTTACTATTGGTTCCAAAAAACGGCTTCTCGGATTCCCATATAAGGGGCAAATCAGTAAATAATGTAACACATCTTCAACCTGCCCACATCCATAAACACAAAGGCGCTTTGCTATAGAAATTTTTTTATATCTACCCTCTAAATATGCTGAAGGCATTTGTTGAAATCTCAGTTCAGTAAAAGCTCTTCTTAACTGTGGGTAAGTCAGAGTCTCAAAATAAATGGACATCATATGCTGGATGTTAATATGGGGATACCAGCTCGAATATCGAGATTCCCATAAAGAAACTTTGTCTTGGTAAGTTTCCCAGTCATAAATCCATTCCCTGAGCTCTTTAGGACTCAGGCACAGAAACTTGTCATACTCCAGGTTAAAATACTTTAACTTAAAAAAATCCTGATTGACCCATCCTCCAATAAGCATCTGTTCGTTCTAGCATTCTTTTGCTGGAGCTGACTCTTCCATAGCATTGATCCTTCTCCAAAATCGGAAGTAAGCAAGGTCCATTCTAATGGCTAAAGATGGCAGTCCTAGCTCTGCTCTAATATGAACCGCAGGAGTGCCTGGAGACAGTCCTAATATTTGTCTCAAAAATTTATTTTGTAAGACTTCTAAGTTTCCCTTAAATGAGTCTCCCCACAACTCTGCCCCATATAACATATGAGGTAAGATCTTTGCTTCATGAAATTTAATCAGTGGGGGAATTAACTGTCTGCCTCTAGCATAAAAAATTTTTTTTAACAAACCCATCTGTCTGGCACTGGAGATTAAAATCATCTCACTATGTTGTTTCCAGGTCAGACTCTTTGAAAATTGTATGCCAAGATATTTAAATGAATTTACCTGTTCTATAACATGCCCATCAAGCTTCCATTTATGATTGACAGAGCCCTTCCCAAAAATCATGATCTTAGTTTTACAGTAATTTATTTTTAAATGCTCTTCCTTGCAAAGTTCACCAAATCTATACAACATCCTCTTAAGTCCAATTTGATTCTGAGACATCATAACTAAATCATCTGCATACAGCAGAATAGAAATCTTCCTATCTCCTATAGAAGGAGGAAAAAAAGATAGAGAGGACATTTGTGGGATCAAATTATTTACATAAAAGTTAAATAAAAAAGGAGCTAATATACAGCCCTGTTTAACCCCCCTATTGACCTGGATCTTTTTGGTCAAATAACCTAAATTGCCTAATCGCACTTGAAGTGTATTTTGGCTGTGTAATATCTCAATAAGCCACAATAGGCGTTTATCTATATTGGTCATGGATAATTTGGTCCACAGCCTCTCTCTATCAATTAAATCAAAAGCTGATGTAAAATCCACAAAGGCCAAATAAAGAGATCTTTTAGCATGCTTGGTGTATTTACATATATAATGATGTAATATAAATGCTTGATCAATAGTACTCCTGCCTTTTCTAAATCCAGCCTGTTCATCATGAATAATAGCCTGGCTGTTATCCCACTCTATAAGTTTATTCAATAAAAATCTGGCATATAATTTTGCTGCCACATTGATTAAACTGATAGGCCTATAGTTTGAGGGTTCCTTAGGATCACCCTTTTTATATCTAGGTATCACTATGCTATTTAACCATTCGGAAGGCACTCTACCGGAGTGATTAATCCACGTGAAAAGATTGGCAAAAATAGGGGACCACCAATGCAGGTCCAACTTAAAGATCTCCGCTGGTATCATATCATCACCTGGCGCCTTACCTGTCCTCATAATCTCAATCAATTGTACAGTTTCATTACATGAGACCGGAGGCCATTCAGAGCAGTTAGGTATATCTACTGATGGTAAGGGAAAGTCTATCTCACTCCCAAAGATATAACTAAAGTGAGAAATCCAGGTTACAGGTGAGATAGAATTTACAATTCCTCTGGTTTGATGTAAGAAACCTCTATTAATTAAACTTCAGAATTGAATTTGATTTTTTTCTTTCGTTGCAGCTTCCAGGGCCTTCCAATTTGCTACATAAAAGCCTTTCTTTTTTATTTTGGAGAAGTCGTTTATACGCCTTGCGAGTAGTCAAATAACATTCCATAGCTTCTTTATTGGCAGCGACTTTTGCATATCTCAGTGTTCTAGTTAACTGCTTTTTATGCATAATACATTCTTTATCATACCATGAATCATTGCCCTTCTTCGACTTCTTTTGAAAGGGAGCCGATACTACGGGTCTAAGAGCCATAATAATTTGCTGGTAAGTCCCACCTATATCAGAGTGGGACTGTATCACCTGCCTTCTTTTCTCTAGTAATTGTTCAGAGTACAACAAGGCTCTAGCACTTGTATCAATCTCCAATGACCATTTTAATCTTCTAACTCCTTGTTCCAAACCTTGCAATGTAGTATTCGTCAACACCCTTGTATGAATTGAATTACAGTTAAAGGACATCATAAGTGGAAGATGATCACTGTCCGCTCTATCTCCTATTGCCATACAGTTTATCCATCCAAACAGAACATTTGAACAAAAAATATAGTCTATTACACTTGCCCCTTTATCCCTAAGGAATGTATAGTATCCTCTGGAGCTATCCAGATTGGAACCATTTAAACAAATGAGCTGGAATTGGAATATTAACTTCATTAGAGAGCGACCATAATTATTGATCATTTTATCACAAGACACTCTAAATGGACAATGACTCACTTCTGACTCAATACCAAAAGCCAACTCCATTTTGAGACTGTCACCGATTCTGGCGTTGAAATCCCCACAGATCATAAAGGGGATATTAGGATATTCAACAGTTAATGTGTCAAGTAAACCCCCAAAAGGATCCCAAATGACAATTGCTGAGTTCACAATTCTCGGGGGAATATATACATTTATACAAATCCAAGAACTCCTTCTGCATCCCTTAATCAGTATAACTTGCCAATAATTAGAAGACAAACAGGTGAGTTCTGTGCCTTCCAGGCCTGTGGTAGCTGCAATAAAAAGGGCCAAACCTCCACTCCCTCTTCTTTGAAAAGAAACTTTGACCGCAGACATATGCCATACATTACAACCCTGCAAAAAAGGGCTTTCAGAATCTGTAAGCCATGTTTCTTGGAGACATATAATTTCAAAGGATAACAGATACTGAGTAATATCTGGGTCAATTAACTTATTTTGCCAGCCAGCAATGTTCCAGGATAAAAGATTTATAGACTGAGTATGAGGCCTTCACCATTCTGGTCAATCCCTATCATAAAATGGGGCTCGCTGAACCGTTTGATAGTTATAATAACCCAAGGGTTTAAAATTCTCAGGCAATGGTTCCTCAATTCTGCATGATTTACTTTTGCAGAATAACTTATCTGAGACCTGTTTAAGGGCTATATTATTCGGAAAGGTCACAAAGGAGGGACAAGGCTCCGGTCCCCTAATTCGTCTGATTAAGTCCTTAGCTGTCCCGCTATGTTTTCCAAAGTCATTTCTGGACTTAAACTGGGAAGTTGATTTATTTTTCCCTTGCCATGAGGCATATTTAGCTACAAACCTTCCCTTTTTTTCCCTTCTAGGGGGCTGAAAATTTTTATCAAATTTATCATTCAGACCCCATTTAAAAGATATTTGCATAAACTCAAATTTATAGTCCCCAGAAATGGTGTGCATGTTCCAGATTGCTAAAAATTAACAGAATTCTTCCCCATTTTATATCAGGATTATTTGGATATCGACAAATACCAAAAAAAAAAAAAAAAAAAAAAAGACTCTTTTGCATTCCAATCCTCACCCAGGATCTTCTTTATGGTCTGTTCAACTTCTCTGGCAGACCTCCATGTATTAGTTGGACGACCCAGGGGCCAATTATTTATAGTAATGTAATAACCATTAGAATTTGGATCAGCCTCCAAGGTAGAGGAATATTCCATTGCTCTACAAGGAAGGATCAAACCTTTAGAATAAAGTTGAGAAGACGGTGCAGGAATCCTATCTGTAGCAGAAGCAATGGGACTAATATTATTTTCTTCATCATGCCAATCATCGATAACTATGAGGTCATTATTAAAAAAGGTCAAATTTGATCTTAATTCTTCTATACTTGAGTCCTGATTATACTTGAGTCCAACCTGACAAGGTTGGAAATCAAAGGAAGGTTGCAAATTATCTTGTGCATCATTCAGCTGACAATCGTGACTTCTTGGGATCATAACTTGTTTCTCCATTCGGCTAGATCTTTCATTGACATCTCTAACTCCAATTGTTGTTACATCCACTGTCTGCTGATCTCCAATGGGTTTAAGAGGATCAATAGTTGGAGCTGCTCTTAAAATTCCATCACTTATTAAATTTACATTGAGTTGTAATAAAGCTTTCATTCCCATAATTTCTTGATGCATCATACTTAACTTCTCAAATATTGCCTTAGTCGATATAGCCATATGGAAACATCGATCACGCATCTGAGAGCAGAAAAAGCTAGAGTGTCCATCATTAGCACCAGTAAGATTACGGGAAAAAACTTCGTCCGGAGTATCTTGTATAGTCATTTTGGGGTCTTCTGAAATATTATAAGATCCCACAACAGGCCACGTAAGCTTCTGAAATAAATTAGGATCCAAAGACCAATTTCCAGTATCAAGTGAAATATCAAGTGAAGTATCAAGCCCCTCATTTACTAAGTCCATGTCATAGTTTTCCCTAACACATAGGGTTTGTAAAACAGGCTATTATCTGCAGGGTCACTATGCACATTCCTAATTGGAGAAGCGGCTGTATCGACATTTAGAGTTTCATTTAAAAAAGACTTTTCATGAGTAGAACCTACTTTAGAAGAAACACAAAAATCATCCGTTAGCCTTTGAATACACTTGGACTTATTCCCTTGTGTGGGAGAACGAGCACTCTGTGCCCTAGTAACCACCATCTTGAAAGTTGGAATTAAAGCACTTGTGTAAATAAAACTGAAACTGTAAAAACAGAACCGGCTACTCTTGTTTGGAGAGCTGTTTTCCTTTCACTTCAAGTTAATTTTAAACATACAATTCTGCATTCCAGCAAAATCAGTTTTTATACATAGCAATGTTGTTAAAAGCTACTAGCAACGGCTTTCCCTTCAAGATGGCTGCTGTAGCAAATCTTTATCTTGTTTGACAAATTAGGGCTGATAGTGTCTAATTAAATGCAATTGATGTGCATTCCAAAGAGCCGACTCTCCGCCAAAATATAAAATATCTTTTCTTATCAAATCCTAGGACAGAAGGCACTAAAAACTTGAAAAATAACCTTGTGGAGACGGAGCTCTCCCAAAGGCAGCTACTTCCTCCAGCCACCTGGTCCCCCTACCAACCCGTTTGTCTCACCACTGCTCCCTCTTCAATTTCCTGATAACCACAAACCCCTCTCTTTCTTCTCCACTCTCTTCCCCCTCCACTGGAGAGGATACTCCAACTTCGCCATATGGTGTCAGCACAACACGGGAAGCAGCAGTTACCAGTTATAAGTTTTCCCTTGATTGCCGTAGAGCGTGACGCCAGGGGCTGTTTCCGACGGTGGGAGAGATAATTGCATCTCGCTGGGCAGTCCCCAGCCAGTAAGGTGTTGCCTCGCCACGGTCCGTTAACCTCACGGGGTGCGTGGGGTTTAGGGTGAAAACCGACAAGCGGATCGACAACTCTGCACCATGCAACAGAAAACAGAAAACTCCTGCCCTAAAGCTGGGCACCTGGAATGTAAGGACAATGACACCTGGCTTCTCTGATGACCTGCAAGTAATAGACGATGCATGCAAAACAGCTGTCATCGACATGGAGCTGAGCAGACTGCAGATGGACATCGTCGCCCTTCAAGAGACTAGGCTGCCAGATTCCGAATCTGTCAAGGAGAGAAATTTCTCATTTTTCTGGCAGGGAAAACCACCAAACAAAACCAGGGAACATGGTGTTGGCTTTGCGGTCAGAAATACCCTGCTGAAATCCATCATCCCACCTACTGTGGGAAGTGAAAGAATTTTGTCCCTGCAGCTCCAGTTATCAGCAGGACCTGTCACTCTCACCGACTGTTGTCTCCAGCAGAAGCCAAAGACAAATTCTATGTTGATCTGGCCACCACTATCAAGAAGATCCCCGTAAAAGAGCCATTGTTCATCCTCGGCGATTTCAATGCTAGCGTTGGTGCTGATAACAGTTCGTGGCCCACTTGCTTAGGTCAGTTCGGCACTGGGAAGATGAACAAAAATGGCCAACGCCTGCTAGAGTTTTGCTGTCATCACGGTCTCTGTGTCAGCAACACGTTCTTCAACACGAAGCCCCAACATGGAGTCTCTTGGAGACACCCTAGATCAAAGCACTGGCACCAGCTCGACCTGATTCTCACCAGACGCTCCAGCCTTCCCAGCATCAAGATCACACGCAGCTATCAGGGTGCTGCCTGCGACACCGACCACTCCCTGGTGTGCAGCAGAGTGAAACTGCAAACAAAGTGACTGTACCACACGAAAAAGGAAGGAAGACCTCGCATTGATTCCAGCAAGACCCGGGATCAGAGAAAAGTGGAGGAATTTGTACGAGCGCTTGAGGAATCTCTTCCAGGCCCGGTCGATGCAATCGCATCCAACAGATGGGAACATTTCAAGAATGCCGTTTACAACAATGCCTTGTGCATATTTGGCAAGAAGACCAACAAGACGGCAGACTGGTTTGAAGCCCACTCTGAGGAGTGGACACCAGTCATTGAGGAAAAGAGGAGAGCTCAAGCAGCATACAAGGCCTGTCCCAGTGAGCACAACCTGCAGGTCCTCCGAGTTGCTCGCAGCAAAGACCAGCAGATTGCCAGGAGATGTGCTAACGACTACTGGCTCCAGCTCTGCTCCCAGATACAGATAGCAGCTGACACGGGCAACATCAAGGGGATGTATGACAGTATCAAGAAGGCCCTGGGTCCAACGCAGAAGAAAATTGCCCCTCTGAAGTCTGCTACAGGCGAGGTCATCCAGGATCGGACGCAGCAGATGGAACGCTGGGTGCAGCACTACTCTGAGCTATATTCCAGAGAAAATGTAGTCACCGAAGAAGCACTGAACAACATTGAGTGCCTGCCTGTGCTGGAGGAGCTTGACAGTGAACCAACCCTAGAAGAACTTCACGTGGCCCTGGACTCCCTTGCCTTTGGCAAGGCACCTGGAAAAGACAGCATCCCTGCTGAAGTCCTCAAGTGCTGCAAAGAGATCATCGTCACTGAGCTGCATGAAATCCTCTGTCTCTGCTGGAGAGAAGGTGGAGTACCTCAAGACATGAGGGATGCAAACATCATCACGCTGTACAAGAACAAAGGCGACAGGGGTGACTGCAACAACTACCGTGGCATCTCTCTCCTTAGCATTGTAGGAAAGCTGTTTGCCCGAGTTGCACTAAAGAGGCTCCAGGTACTTGCAGAGAGCGTCTATCCAGAATCACAGTGCGGATTCCGATCCAACAGGTCCATCACTGATATGGTATTCTCCCTTAGACAACTGCTGGAGAAATGCAGGGAACAATGACAGCCACTCTTTATAGCCTTCAGAGATCTCACGAAGGCCTTCGACCTGGTCAGCAGGGATGGCCGCTTCAAGATTCTCCCCAAGATTGGATGTCCACCCAGGCTCCTCAGCATCATCAGATCCTTCCACAAGGAAGTGAAGGGCACTGTTGTCTTCGATGGCTCCTCATCAGACCCCTTTGACATCCGAAGCGGCGTGAAGCAGGGCTGTGTTCTTGCACCAACCTTGTTTGGGATTTTCTTCGCTGTTTTGCTGAAGCATGCCTTTGGAACTGCAACAGAAGGCATCTATCTCTGGATCAGATCAGATGGAAAGCTCTTCAACCTCTCCAGGCTAAGAGCAAAGTCCAAAGTCCAGCTGAAATGTCTGTGTGACTTCCTCTTTGCCAACGATGCAGCTGTCACTACCCACTCTGCCAAAGATCTCCAGCAGCTCATGGATCGTTTTAGCAAGGCCTGCCAAGATTTTGGACTGACAATCAGCCTGAAGAAAACACAGGCCATGGTTCAGGATGTGGACTCACCTCCCTGCATTACAATCTCTGCGCATGAACTGGAGGTTGTCCATGACTTTGTGTACCTTGGCTCAACGATCTCCGACACTCTTACTCTTGATACCGAGCTAAACAAACGCATCGGTAAAGCAGCTACCACGTTTTCCAGACTCACAAAGAGAGTCTGGTCCAACAAGAAGCTGACGGAACATACCAAGATCCAGGTCTACAGAGCTTGCATCCTGAGTACACTTCTGTACTGCAGCAAGTCATGGACTCTTCGCTCACAACAGGAGAGGAAACTGAACGCTTTCCACATGTGCTGCCTCCAACGCTTTCTCGGCATCACCTGGCAGGACAAAGTTGAAACAACACAGTCCTGGAACGTGCTGGAATCCCTAGCATGTATGCACTGCTGAAACAGAGACGCCTGCGTTGGCTCGGTCATGTCGTGAGAATGGATAATGGCCGGATCCCAAAGGATCTCCTCTATGGAGAACTCGTGCAAGGAAAGCACCCTACAGGTAGACCACAGCTGCGATATAAGGACATCTGCAAGAGGGATCTGAAGGCCTTAGGAGTGGACCTCAACAAGTGGGAAACCCTGGCCTCTGAGCGGCCCGCTTGGAGGCAGGCTGTGCAGCATGGCTTTTCCCAGTTTGAAGAGACACTTGGCCAACAGTCTGAGGATAAGAGGCAAAGAAGGAAGGCTCATAGCCAGGGAAACAGACCAGGGACAGACTGCACTTGCTCTCGGTGTGGAAGGGATTGTCACTCCCGAATCGGCCTTTTCAGCCACACTAGACGCTGTTCCAGAACCACCATTCAGAGCACCATACCAGAGTCTTTCAAGACTTAGGTTGCCAACAGTGGAGAGGCACTTGCACTGAGCCAAGTCGACCAGGAGGTGGCGATAGTGTTCAACATTTTTCTGCCATTGAAGCTCTGAAAGATTTGGGGGATTTAATTTTTGTATACGAAAAATAAGTTATTCCTTGTTGTTACTTTTGCCTTACCAGCCGTGGATGTTTTATTTTTTGTTTGTTTGTTTCAGTTTTCCAGAGTCACTAGGGGAAGGGGGTTGTTTTTATTTTTCATTTTTTTTAAATGAATGGGATTCCACATTGGCATTCTATGATCATGCCTGTTTTGAGTCTGCATTTTTATATACAGAGGGGAGATTGCAAATGTATTGTCTACTGCAGAACTCAAAAATATTTATATTTAATTTAAAAAGTGGGAATGGAGTGACGATCCTTTATTATTTCTGGGATGTGTACTGGAAAACCCAAAGTCTGGAATAGAAGGAGAGAGAAAGGGAAGCACACACTAAGTTTCCTGGGTGACCTTGGGCCAGTCGGTCACTCACTCTCAGTCTCACCTACCTCACAGGGTTGGTGTGAGGACCAAAGATGGGGAGGAAACATGTTCATCACCCTGAGTTCCTTGGAGGAAGGGCAGTAGAAAAATATGAAATTTGAAAGTGCACAGGTATGCCCAGAAAAGCTCGATCCTCTGTGCCATCTGAATTTTTTTATTTCTCACCTATGCAAACTAGTTTGACTCCAGTTATTAAAAATTCATGGTTCCTATCTGCAGATATATCTACCCACCACTCCGGCATAGCTTCTCTATAGTTTATTGAAGCCAGCTACCCAAGACGTTCATATGTTGGGTAGTATGAATGCCATATTGTAACATAAGCGTCTGCACTCCTAGCAATTGACATTTTGAACATAAGAACATAAGAACAGCCCCACTGGATCAGGCCATAGGCCCATCTAGTCCAGCTTCCTGTATCTAACAGCGGCCCACCAAATGCCCCAGGGAGCACACCAGATAACAAGATACCTCATCCTGGTGCCCTCCCTTGCATCTGGCATTCTGACATAACCCATTTCTAAAATCAGGAGGTTGCGCATACACATCAAGGCTTGTACCCCGTAATGGATTTTTCCTCCAGAAACTTATCCAATCCCCTTTTAAAGGTGTCTAGGCTAGACCCCAGCACCACATCCTGTGGCAAGGAGTTCCACAGACCGACCACACGCTGAGTAAAGAAATATATTCTTTTGTCTGTCCTAACCCACCCAACACTCAATTTTAGTGGATGTCCCCTGGTTCTGGTGTTATGTGAGAGTGTTAAGAGCATCTCCCTATCCATAATTTTGTATGTCTCAATCATGTCCCCCCTCAGGCGTCTCTTTTCTAGGCTAAAGACGCCCAAACGCCGTAGCCTTTCCTCATAAGGAAGGTGCCCCAGCCCCGTAATCATCTTAGTCGCTCTCTTTTGCACCTTTTTCATTTCCACTATGTCTTTTTTGAGATGCGGTGACCAGAACTGGACACAATACTCCAGGTGTGGCCTTACCATAGATTTGTACAACGGCATTATAATATTAGCCGTTTTGTTCTCAATACCCTTCCTAATGATCCCAAGCATAGAATTGGCCTTCTTCACTGCCGCCGCACATTGGGTCGACACTTTCATCGACCTGTCCACCACCACCCCAAATTATGCAAGTTCTCATTTTTCTCCCAAATTTATTCTGAAATTTCTATTGCAGTAACCAAATTTGCCATTGAGAAACGAGCTCAAGCTGAAGCTCCACCCCACGTACTGGCAATCTTCAGCCACACCTCTGACTTTGACAAGCCACATCCCTAGCTTTGGCAGGGATTTCCCATGTGCTTTTGACTATGGAACTATAAGGGCTAGCACATCACATCACCTTTGAAAACTGACCACTTTACAGACTAAGGCCTTGCTAGGCTAGGAAGTTGCCTTTTTGCTATTCCCATTACTGAAAGCCTTTCATTGCAGCCATAAGGACTAGAACCCTGTTTATTTTTTTTTTTTTAATTGAAAGCTGAGATGCGCAGGAATTTGACTGTGGCTCCTTGCCTTATTATGTATGCCTGTGGCATATAGACATGAACACGGCCCTGGTGGTATAGATCAGAAGACGACAGCTCCCAGTTAAATTCTGGGTTCGCCTCTAATGTTAGAAGCACGTGACCCCTTTCCTCCTTTTGGACCCTCCCTGGCCACAGGATATAGCTGTGTGAAAACCACCAGCCCACCCACATATCCCTGTTGTAGCCTAGGCTCCAGATTCCCCATGAGAAGCATTTCACAGCTTTTTCCCAAAGTGTCTTCTGAAAACAGATGGGTTGGTGTCACGCCGCCTTTGCAAAAAGAGACTTGGAAATCTCAGGATACGCCTGCTTCTCTTTAGTGTGGGCAGCCCCTCCCCCTTGATAACATTGAAGTGATTTCGCTCCCACCCATTCTTTTTTCCCCCACATGCCCAAAATATTCAGTGTCATCACTGTGACAAGTAACATTTCAGGCCTAGTGCCTGAAATGTCTGCATTGGAAGTCAAAAACTGATGCCTGCCACGCTATGACTTTCCTGCAACACAAAATCAAAAGGAGAACGTATATGTGGGTTCGGCTGTGCCCGTCAACCTGGAACATTTATACATAAGAAATGTGTTTTTCCAGCTGTAGGAGTCACTTGAGGTGCCCTGAGTGTGACACCTGGGGCGGCCTGTACTCCCCTTCCCCCCCCCCACACAAACACTTGTACTGTGACACTACTGGTAGTTGCTCTGGAATGTGCGCCTGGGAACGAGTCCTGAGTTCACACAGCCCCTTACTGCAGCGGTGATTGTGCAGGTTGACCAACGGATCAGAAAACAGGGGCTTGGGCTTCTCTTGTGCCTTTTATCATCAGGTTAAGGCAGGGGTGTCCAAAGTTTTTGGCAGCAGGGCCACATCGTCTCTCTGACACTGTATCGGGGGCCAGGGAAAAAAAGAATTAATTTACATTTAGAATTTGAATAAATGTACATAAGTTTACATAAATGAATATATTAAAGATGAACTTCTATGAATGAATGAAGGTCTTGCAATAGCTCAAGACCCATAAAAGGCCTTGCACAAAGCAAGGCTGGCCTTCCCTTTGCTGCTGCTACTGCATCACAGACATGAAACAGCAAGCAGTGGAGGAAGCCCTCATTCCACAGCTCACGCAAGAGGTCAAACAGTTGCTCTCATGCTGAGAGCAGTTGCGTCAGGCCAGTGTGGGCTCCAACAAATCTCCGGAGGGCCAGAGGCTCATTGGAGACTGGGGGCTCCCTGAGGGCCGCACTGGGTGGCCTCCAGGGCCGCAAGAGGCCCCAGGGCCAGGGTTTGGGCACCCCTGGGTTAAGGCACAGAAAACAGCAGATAAAAATGTTCACTGCACTGGTAAGCATTGTCACTTGCGGATTGAACACAGAAAGCTGTCTAATACACACAGGGCCCAATCCAATCTAACATTGCAGCACCACTGCAGCCATGCCAAGGAGATGTGCGCTGCATCCTGGGGTGGGGGGGCAGTCATTGAGGTCTCCTCAAAGGAAGGGAACATTTGTTCAGTGCTTCATTGTGGCTGCATCAGCACCGGAAAGTTGGAGAGCATCAGTGGCGTCACTAGGGTTTGCGTCACCCCATATGGGAGGCCAGCACGTCACCCCATGATGGACCTCCTCCCATTCAGTGGCCCAGGCAATGCCTTGGGCAGGGGGTGTGGTGATGTACCCAGGGCTTCTGAGAGGAATTTTATCAGGGGGTACAAAGTTTCTTTTGGGCCCCTTTGCAAAGGGGGGCGAGTGAAACAGCGCGGTGGAGGGTGGTGATAGGCAAGCAGAATAGGGATAGGGAGGGGAGAAACAGGGTACAAGGAAGGTAGAGACAGCTGGAAAAGTCTTTGACGCCCAGGTCTACCAACCCATGTGGCATCAGTAGTGTCCCCAGCAGACAGCAAGTCTGAGTAAATAGGAAAACGTAAGATCCCAGGCAATTTCACCCCCCTCCTCCCGTGCGTGTCACCCTAGCATGCGGGCTGCACCGAGTGACGCGCACAGGGGGATGACACATTCCTGGCCAAAATTTGGGGCCCTAAGGCTGCAATCCTATAACACTTTCCTAGGAGTAAGCCTCATTGAACTTACAATGGGACTTACTAGTAGACATATATCAGATTGTACAGAAAGGGCCCAATGCTAACCAGCTTTCCAGCACCGATGAGGCCACAATACAGCCCCAAAGAAAGGGAGGACATGTTCCTTTACCTCGAGGAGGCCTCCATGACTGGTCCCCCACCGCAGGATGCAGTGCATGCCCCATTGGCATGACTGCATCAGTGCTGGAATGTTGGATAGGATGGGACTCTAAGTCTGCAAGTTACATGCTGGCTCTGTTCCGGAGGTTCCCTGCTTTTCTACAGAGGTCCCAGGTTCAATCTGTGGTATGTCCATGTATGGTGGGGAAAAAATGCCACCCTGAAACCCTGGGGCAGCTTTCAAAAGACACGGAATTTCTTCTGGGGGAGGAACCAACTGGCACTCTTCAATTTCCTCCCTCTCCGTTCCTCTCTGCTCCATTAATGAGGCCTAGATTGTGTGACACCCTTTGGCACAAACGTAACATGGAGAGTGACATGCAGCATTATCTGGAAAAACCCTCCCCCTCCCCCGAGGGCTTCTTCCACAGCAGCTGGCAGACGGTGACTTCATTCAGCCTACCGAAGCGCATCATGCTACACTGTCAGCACCAGTAGTAGCAGATCAAGCGACTGGTCCCTCCTTGGAAGGCCTTCAGCCACCTCTGAATGAGGGCAGTGGTTCTCATTGGCTCTCGGCAGTCCTATCCCATTTAGGGTGCAATCCTATTCACACTTACCTGGGAATAAGCCCTATTGACTATAATGGGACTTACTTCTGAGTAATACATAGGGTTGGGCTCTCAAAAGTCTTTGTGGAGAGGCAGTGGTGTAATTAAGGTATTTGGCATCTGGAGGCACAAAAATATGAACAGCCCCCCATAGTAGTGGAGCTAAGGGGAGTAAGGGGGTACATTAGTCCAGGTACCACACCTCGACGGGGTGTCTTAGAGCAGTGGTTCTCAATCGTCTTTGCACCCACTTTTTAGAATGATAATCTGTCAGGGTCCACCAGAAGTGATGTCATTAATCTGGAAGTGATGTCATGGCCAAAAGTGACATCATCCAGGAGGAAAATTTATGACACCTCCATATGACAAAATCAAATC
Source organism: Tiliqua scincoides (assembly GCF_035046505.1). NCBI lineage: Eukaryota > Metazoa > Chordata > Lepidosauria > Squamata > Scincidae > Tiliqua > Tiliqua scincoides. Next base: position 14,297,891 of record NC_089830.1, on the reverse strand, counting down.
AATTAAGGAAATTAAAAGCTTACAGTAAGTATAAGCTTAAAAATTTATTTAAAATAAAGAAGAACCCTCCAAACTCTCCCAAGCAGTTGCTGATCTGTTTTTTGTTTTTTTTTTAAAGTCCCCAAACATCCCAAAGGATGCAATTCTATCCACACTTAACCTGGGAGTTAAGCCCCACTGACTACCATTGTTAAAAATATATACATAGCAGCCCATGAAAAGTACAGATCTGTAACATTTCCCCAAATGCAGTCACATACCATGGCAGCAACAAGTCTAATATATTACATTGAAATGAATGGGAACCCACCTGAAATTGACTTGTAACCCACCTAGTGGGTCCCAGTCCACAGTTTGAGAAACACTGTAGAGCACTTCTGGTTTTCACCAAAAAATCATAAGTGGTTTTTGGAGGCCTATAACACACATCCTCGAGGCATGGAACCCAGGGCAATAGACCCACCTGCCCCCTCTTACCTATGCCACTGTGGGGATGGGAGATGTGTGTGATCACCCAGCACAAAACTAGTGTGAGACACCATGTCTCATACGCATTTTATTGTACTGTGATCTCATATGAGGGATACAGTCAGCCAGTCTTGTGGAATCAATGGAAAAAGCACATGGCGATCTCACTCGGTGATCCTCCTCAGTGATCTCACACGCCACCTGGGGCTGCAGGTTTGGGAAGCAGGGAAGCAATTGGTAACTTTGCCAGCAACAAAAAAAAAGTTAGGGGTGCCAAGATTTGGAGCCTGCCTTGTCAGCCACCTGCAGTTTGAGCTGTAGGGAGGACATCGGAGATGACAAGTTGGCAAGACAAGACGGAGTAGGAAAGGATAGGATGGAAGAGTCACCAGCCTAAAACCGCAAATCGAACTCCACAAATACACACTCCCCACTGGCAAGCTGTATAGTATCCTACAATCAGGTGAACACCAAGTCAGAGGCGGGGGGAGGGCAACATTTCAAAGGTACCCACAATGAAGTCCAAAGTGACTGTAGGCATAACCCCAAGCAGAACTGAGAGCCAGGGTGATGTCGTGGTTCGGGCTGAGACTTGGAAGATCCAGGTTCAAATCCCCGTTTGGCCATGAAGCTTCCCGGGTGACCTTGGGCTGATCACGCTCTCTCTCAGCCTCACCTACTCACAGGGTTGCTGTGAGGACAAAAGGAAGAGAGGGACTATATAACTCACCCTGAGCTTCTTGGAGAAGAATAGAATGGGAAAAGTAAATAAATGCCCTTCTGCCGGGGTCAGGAGAGATGACTGCAGGTGTAGGAGGCCATCAGCAAATTGCCCACCATGGCCCCCCTCTCTGAGAGAGTTTGGAGATCACTCACTAGTCTTTGCTGTAGGCCCCCGACTACTGCCCAGTGACGATGCCCTCTTAGCTCCAGCCTCAGTGAGAAGAATAGACCATTCCATCTTCACAGCCATGCTCGGCGGGGAAGCAACCACACTTCTCATCATTGAGGCTCTGTACTTTTCCCACATCCAGGTTGACGGCAGGGCCTGCAGTACGAAATGCTACTCGGGGTCGGTCCAACCCTGAGGTCGACTGAAGAGGTTGCCTCAGGCTGCAGGTGGGGGACACTCCTGTAGCCTGTGTGCCCATTGCTGTTGTCGATCCCCACTCCTTGGATTCATAAAGATGGGTACAGAGCAGAAGAGGAAGTATGGACACTCTAGCCCAACACTCTCTCTCCTCCGCACTTCCTCTTCCTGTCTGAGAGTGAAGGGATAGGCATAAAGGCAGCATCTGGTACACCAGCGCTTCTTGGGCTAGCCTTGATATCAGTCCCCTCCCTGGTACTCTCTTGTACCCAATCTGCACATCTGCCAGCAATGCTCAAATTACAAGGAGGCCAGAGGGGGCCTGACCTCTGAGCTGCAGTTTTTAGAAGGCTTCTGGGATTATTTGGCTAAAATTGACAGGAAGGCACTAAGAAGACTTGTGGATATTGCTGGCACTCGTCTCTCACCCCCCCTTCCAGCCCCGTCCTGGAAACTCAATACCTATTTGCACATTATGCTCTACAGACATGCGCATGGGTTTTCTTGTTATTTTGCGCCATCACCTGTGCATGTGTGATGAGCTCACTTTAAAAGTGAACTAGGATATTGGAGCCCTTGAACATAGGGTACAGACTGCCCGTGAATGGGCATCCTGGATCACTTTGGGTGCCACATTTCCGAGTGGTCCTGCTTTTAAAGATGTGCACCAAGTCGTGGGGGGGGGTGGTACTGGTGGAGCAGACTGGTTCCTCCACCCATCCTGCTCAATGGGAGTGATAAGGGCTTGCTAACGAGGCACCTTTTTAAGCAGGGGAGAGCAACTATACCTCTGCACCCCAGCATGGCATCTTTTCCGGTGGCTTTTCTTGGTGTCTCTTCTGTATTTTTTTTTATTTTTTTTAAGATTGTAAGCCCTTTGCGGCAGGGACCAAAGATTGATTGATTTCACTATGTAAACCGCTTTGAGAACTGTTCCTGTTGAAAAGCGGTATATAAATACCGTACTGACAACAACAAAGAAGAAGAAGAAACTGCTCACTTCATAAAATCCCCACTTCATAAAGTCCCAAGAGGCACCTGAGAGGGAACACGACTGAGATGTACAAAATTACGCAGGGGATGGACAGAATGGATAGAGAGACGCTCCTTTCCCTCACACACAACATCAGAACCAGGGGACATTCACTAAAGCTGAATGTTGGGAGAGTTAGGACAGACAAAAGTAAATACTTCTGTTCCCAGCATGAAATTCGTCTGTGGAACTCCTTGCCACTGGACGCGGTGATGGCATCTGACCTCAATGTCTTCGAGAGGGGATTGGACAGATTTCTGGAGGAAAACTCCATCAGTTTACAAGCCAGGATGGGTATGTGCAACCTCCTGGTTTTATAGGTAGGCCGCCTCAGAATGCCAGGTGCAAGAGAGTGGCACCAGGATGCAAGTCTCTTGTTGTCTGGTGTGCTCCCCGAGGCATATTTTGGGCCTCCATGAGATCCAGGAATACTAGATGGGCCTTTGGCCTGATCCAGCAGGGCTCTTCTTATAAGAGGGTGTGTGAGGAGTGCCTCTGAGCATGGTCAGAAAAGAGGGTGTGTGAAGAGTACCTCTGAGCATGGACAGAAAAGAGGGTGTGTGTGAAGAGTGCCTCTGAACATGGACAGAAAAGGGGGTGTGAAGAGTGCCTCTGAGCATGGACAGAGAGACGGACCCCGAAGCCTTCCCAAGTGGATGGGAAGAGGGGCTGGAGGGGCAGCCGGCGAAGGTGCTGGGGCGCCCCCCACCCGCCGCACCAGCCTCCGCCCTCCCCGCCGCTCCGGCCGGGCTCCTCCCTGTTGTGGCTGCGGGCAGAGCGGAGGGCGGAGCGAGGCGGGCGGAGGAGGGGCCGGCGGGCGGGCGGGCCGGCGGGCTGGTGGCGGCGGGCAGCGGCTCCCGTCAAAGCGCTCGCTCGGAGCCGGTGCCGCAGCCGCGTCCCTCCGACGGTGCGATCGCGCCCGCGGCCCCTTCCTCCCCCACCCCCGCGGCCAGCAGCGGAGCGGAGCGGGCGAGCCGTGGCCATGGCGCGAGGCTGCCTCTCTTGCTCCTCGGGCGCCCGGACCCAGGCGAGCCTTCCCTTCGCGGAGGAGGGGGTCGCCTGCAACAGCCTCTGCGGAGCCCGGCTGGGGAGGGGCTGCCAGGGGGACCTGCTTCTCACCCTCCGCCCACCCCTAGTATGGAGAAGGGGAGGGGGCGTCCTGCAGCCCCGCCAGGCAAGGTGGAGAGAGCGAGCCCACCTCCCCACCCGCCCACCTCCTCGGGCAGCCATCTATTATTATTATTATTATTAACAGTATTTATATACCGCTTTTCAACTAAAAGTTCACAAAGCGGTTTACAGAGAAAAATCAAAGAACTAAATGGCTCCCTGTCCCAAAAGGGCTCACCGTCTAAAAGATGCAAAGGAATCCCAGCAGACAGCCACTAGAACAGGCACTGCTGGGGGGAGGTGGGCCAGTTACTCTCCTCCTGCTAAAAAAGGAGCACCCACTTGAAAAGTGCCTCTTACCCAATTAGCAGGATCTTCAGCATCCTCCCATCCTGCAGCCAAGTCTGGACAGTAGCAGGCATCTTTTTTTTTTTTTGCAGCGCTGTAAGGCTGCCATCCTAGCCACACTTTCCTGGGAGTAAGCCCATTGACTCTAATGGGACTGACTTCTGAGTAGACATGCCTAGGATTGGGCTGTAAGGCTGGCAGAGGCAGGCACGGATCTGCTCTGCTGGGCGGTGGGGCAGCTCCAAGGTGATGCGAGAGGGGGGGTCTCCTCTGGACCCCAGACGTTGCCAGCTGTAGTTCTGCAGGGGCCAAGATGCCCCATGCTCTCTGAGCAGACTGGCCTGTGTCCATGCATCAGCTCACTTCTAGTCCCAAGGGAGTCTGGTACTTATTGCATCTGTAGAGTGGTGAGGGCCTCCAGGGCAGATGTCTTTGGAAAAACAAATTTAGATTGCTTCAGATAGGCCTTTGGATGAGCATTCGTCATGAGAAGCTTGATGGAGCCTCCCTGTTTAGAGGCAGTGTACCTCAGTGGCAGAAGCCAGGCACAAACAACAGAGCATGTCAATTACATCATGCGCTCCGAAGCACAGCTGGCTATGGTCAGAAAGAGAGAGAGAGAGAGAGAATGCTGCACTAGAGGGCCCCTTGGTCTGATCCAGCAAAACCCATGCTCTGTTCTTATTAGAGGGGAAGGAAACCAGATGGGTCTCTTGCCTTTCCCCCCCTATCCTGGGAGAATCAGGGGAGATTAACAGGCAGGATCAGCAGGGGCTTTGCCTAACCCCATAGACATCAGGTTCATAAAGTGCATAGAGTATATGCTGAAGAGGTTCCCCTGGAACCGAACCCCATATTTCCCATAGGCTCAATGATTCAGTATCTGCTAAAACGGTATCCACTCGATTTTCCAGGAACCTACCCTAGAGGATAACAAGAACTGACTGTATATATTTAAATGAGCCACCTCTTTTGTTTTAGATGAGGAGCCCCTGGTGCCTACAGCTGGCTCTCTTCAATCAGCCGGGCATGAGAAAGCCAGAAGCCCTCCCCAAAATTTTGGATGTGTTAGAAAGCAGCTTGTCCTCTATCACAGGGGAGGAAGAAACCGCCTACATCCAAGTGTTGTCTGCAACCTACTCTGCTCTTGTTGACCATGTGAGTGTTTTAGATGGTCATGTCAGACACTGGAGCCTTCTCTGTGGGCACGCGCGTGCGCTGAGCCAGGCAGCCTGGAGGGGGCGCTGAAGCCGCTGCCTCCTCTCCCTTCACTCCATTGCCCCCAGTTTGCTTCCCTCCCTGTCTTTCCCTTCCCTTCCCCAACTCTCCAGCAGGCTCAGCCAATCAGCATCCAGCAGACTCCTGGCTTTTTCGGTTAGAATGGCTCAGGGCCCTTCACTGGCTGCAGACCAGCCAATCCGGAGCTGCTCTCCTCCTCAGCCATTTGAGCCTTTGCAGCCCGCCTTTCCAACTGCCCACTCAGCGCCAGGAGAGGCTTTTCCTCCGCAGCACAGGCGCAGCTGGGGGGAGCAGCGCAGCCAGAGACAAATCCTGCCTGTCTACTCAGAAGGAAGTCCCATTAGAGTCAGTGGGGCTTGCTCCCAGGAAAGCGTGGCTGGGATTGCAGCCTGAGAGCCCACTCCTCTGCAGGTCTACTCAGAAGGAAGTCCATTGCAGTCAGTGGGGCTACTCCCAAGAATGTGAGGGAAGGATTGCAGCCTGAGGGTGCAGCGCGGACATTCCCGTGGTGGGCTTGGAGAGGAGCTGGGCTGGAGGGGAGCAGAGCTCACAGCCTGGCATCGCTGGAGGGGAGCAGAGCGCTTGGGCTTTGTGGCGCCAGCCCTGCACCTGCTGCTGGCCCTGCCTTATCGCCTTATGGCACATGCTGGAGGCTTATCTGTAAGAATGTCACACAAAACTAATTTTTATATGATCTTAAAGGTAAACCACAGAATTGCTTCTCCAAACCTATTGGAAAAGAAGTGCATGCACAATTTCACATAGCTGTGAGCATGAAATACAGCATGATGCAGCCATCCAACCAGCCCCATTAGAGTTGATGAGACTTACTCCCAGGAAAGAGTGGCTGGGATTGCAGCCTTGGAGCCTGCTCCTGTGCATGCCTACTCAGAAGTAAGCCTCATTAGAGTCAATGACGCTTACTCCTAGGAAAGAGTGGCTGGGATTGCAGCCTTAGAGCCCACTTCTGTGGGTGGGGCTTTAATTTTTTTTTTCTTGTTTGAGAAAATGAGCAGCGGTAAGGTCTTGCAGCCACCCCTTCCCTGCCAATATTTCCTTACCCAGCATGTAATTAGTCTGTGGAACTCTTTGCCACAGGAAGCAGTGATGACAACTTGCCTAGATGCCTTTAAGAAGGGATTGGACAAATTTCTAGAGGAAAAGTTCATTACGGGTTACAAGTAATAGTAGGTAAAAGATGTTAATGTATGAGTTGTTTTTTCTAAACGAAAACCTCAGTATTCAGGTTAAATTGCTGTGTTGGCACTTTGCGATCAATAAGTGGGTTTTGGGTTGCAGTTTGGGCACTCGGTCTCTAAAAGGTTCACCATCATTGCCCTAAGTGACTCACGTATTTCTGGATCTCTGTCAGCAGATCTGAACACTTTTCCAGAGCCTGTGCCCGGATCGGATGGTTTAGGCTGATCATCTGATTCAGGATAGTGGCCAGATCACACGTCAGCCTCTCTTTCTCAAATTTGTCTGGGACTTCAGCACAATCGGGAACCCCGTCAGAATATTCCAGGTTTCTGGGAGAGGAGACAGATGGAGAAGAAAAAACACACACAACAAACTGATGTGGACTAACAATATCCGCGTAACCTCCATGGATTCCCTCAAGGAATAGTGTAGCATGTTGAGGAGCTGAGACTGACAGCAGGTCTGCACTTCAAGTGACACAGACTCAAAATTTGCAAAATTTGTCAGCAGATCTGAACACTTTTCCAGAGCCTGTGACCGGATCAGATTGTTTGGGCTTGTCATTTGATTCAGGATAGGTCAGAGTCACAAGCTTTGGGGCTGCTGAAGCAAAGAGCCAGAGGCCAAGTACACACAACAGTGCTTTCCAGATCTCCTGCTGGAACAGGCAGGTTGGTGGCAGGGGCAGTTCAGGGGAGAAACATGGGCAGTTTGGGGCAGGCAGTAGGCTGGGCAGGGGGCTGTTCAGGGGCACTACCTCACCGCCTAATCCTAATCCCCTTTCCCTGCCCTGAACCAATCCAGAAGTCTCCTTGGACTTATGCAAGCAGAATAGCTACTATAGGTTTGATGAAACCCATTGGGGGCCAGGTGGCCTATGGGGAAGTAAGTAGGAAAACATTTTACTTATCTCCTGGGCTGTCTGATACACACACACACACACACACACACCCATAGCATGCAACATGTGCTCTGTCTGCAGCACTGTGCACTGTGGGCTGGCAGGGGGGATAGGGTTGGGCCCCATGTTTCTGGCTTTGAGCCACTAAAGATGACAGGAAATTCACAATGCTTTACCTTAAAGAATCATCCACCTCTTCTCCCAGGCTAAGGGAGGTGCTGGTGTCACTGCTGAACTCACTAACCTGTGAATGAGAAAGCAAGAAGAACCAGGGAGGTGAGATGTGAGAAGCACATCTGCAGTTGGGTCCTTTCTAGTTGTCCTTCGAGGACCCTGGCGGCTGCGGTTTCTGCTACGTTCCTGACCAAATAAGGAGTAAATGGTCCCTCCCAACATCAGTGCTTCCAATCCCTTACTTGCCAGTATCTTGCTGTGGTAGGTGCCCCCACCCTCAGAGAAGCTACCGTTCTAGCTCAATGAATTCTTTGAAAAGGTCAACAGGCATGTGGATGCGGGAGAACCCGTGGACATTATATATCTGGACTTTCAGAAGGCATTTGACATGGTCCCTCACCAAAGGCTACTGAAAAAACTCCACAGTCAGGGAATTAGAGGACAGGTCCTCTCGTGGATTGAGAACTGGTTGGAGGCCAGGAAGCAGAGAGTGGGTGTCAATGGGCAATTTTCACAATGGAGAGAGGTGAAAAGCGGTGTGCCCCAAGGATCTGTCCTGGGACCGGTGCTTTTCAACCTCTTCATAAATGACCTGGAGACAGGGTTGAGCAGTGAAGTGGCTAAGTTTGCAGACGACACCAAACTTTTCCGAGTGGTAAAGACCAGAAGTGATTGTGAGGAGCTCCAGAAGGATCTCTCCAGACTGGCAGAATGGGCAGCAAAATGGCAGATGCGCTTCAATGTCAGTAAGTGTAAAGTCATGCACATTGGGGCAAAAAATCAAAACTTTAGATATAGGCTGATGGGTTCTGAGCTGTCTGTGACAGATCAGGAGAGAGATCTTGGGGTGGTGGTGGACAGGTCGATGAAAGTGTCGACCCAATGTGCGGCGGCAGTGAAGAAGGCCAATTCTATGCTTGGGATCATTAGGAAGGGTATTGAGAACAAAACGGCTAGTATTATAATGCCGTTGTACAAATCTATGGTAAGGCCACACCTGGAGTATTGTGTCCAGTTCTGGTCGCCGCATCTCAAAAAAGACATAGTGGAAATGGAAAAGGTGCAAAAGAGAGCGACTAAGCTGATTACGGGGCTGGGGCACCTTCCTTATGAGGAAAGGCTACGGCGTTTGGGCCTCTTCAGCCTAGAAAAGAGACGCTTGAGGGGGGACATGATTGAGACATACAAAATTATGCAGGGGATGGACAGAGTGGATAGGGAGATGCTCTTTACACTCTCACATAATACCAGAACCAGGGGACATCCACTAAAATTGAGTGTTGGGCGGGTTAGGACAGACAAAAGAAAATATTTCTTTACTCAGCGCGTGGTCAGTCTGTGGAACTCCTTGCCACAGGATGTGGTGCTGGCGTCTAGCCTAGACGCCTTTAAAAGGGGATTGGACGAGTTTCTGGAGGAAAAATCCATTATGGGGTACAAGCCATGATGTGTATGCGCAACCTCCTGATTTTAGGAATGGGTTAAGTCAGAATGCCAGATGTAGGGGAGAGCACCAGGACGAGGTCTCTTGTTATCTGGTGTGCTCCCTGGGGCATTTGGTGGGCCGCTGTGAGATACAGGAAGCTGGACTAGATGGGCCTATGGCCTGATCCAGTGGGGCTGTTCTTATGTTCTTATGTTCTTATGTTAATGGAGCACCTCTTTGCTGCATTTTTCTCTCCAGAAACCAGGACTCCTGCAACCCTGCCCAGATGGTAAAGATGTAGGAATAAGACTGGACTCACTCACAAAAGACCAGGTGCGGTTGTGGGACACTTGGGAATCTCTGCAACACCCTCAAATCATCACTACCCTAAAGTGCTCTCCCTACCTTGGGTTTGGAGCAGACAGTTTCTGGATCTGAATGGTCTTAACTAGACACATTAGATTTTGCCCATGGAATGTGAAATACATCGTCTTTTAATGGCTTTCACTACAGAAAATCTATCATACAGAAACCCTTCCTCCAGCACAAACCTGCAATGTGGAACAAACAGTATTTATTATTATTATTTTGCTCTTCCTCCAAAGAGTCAGGCTGGCATACATTCGATCCTCTGCCATTTTATCCTAATGACCTTACACCAGGGGTGTCCAAAGTTTTTGGCAGGAGGGCCACATCATCTCTCTGATGTTGTGTCAGGGGCCGGGGGGGGGAGGAGGAATTAATTTACATTTAAAATTTGAATAAATTTGCATAGATTTACATAAATGAATATATTAAAGATGAACTTATATGATTGAATGAAGGTCTTGCAATAGCTCAAGGCCTATAAAAGGCCTTGCACAAAGCAAGGCTGGCCTTTCCTTTGCTGCCGCTACTGCATTACTGACATGGAACAGCAAGCAGTGGAGGGAGCCCTCAATCCACAGCTCACAAAAGAGGTCAAACAGTCGCCCTCACGCTGAGAGCAGTTGCATCTGGCCAGTGTGGGTTCCAACAAATCTCCGGACGGCCAGAGGCTCATTGGAGACTTGGGGCTCCCTGAGGGCTGCATTGAGAGGCCTTGAGGGCCGCAAGTGGCCCCAGGGCCGGGGTTTGGGCACCCCTGCCTTACACAGTAGGTAAGGCTGAGATATTGTGACTGGCTCAAAGTCACCAAGCAAGCTTCAGGACCAAATGCAGATTTAAACCCAAGCCTCCCTGAGACTCATCCTACACGCTAATCACTATACCTCTCTCTCTTCTCATTGTGGAGCTACACAAATATTGTTGTGGTACTGTTGTGCCCCTCCTTAGGTTGGACCGAGTTGCAGCCCAGCAACCCCACATTTATTTATTTATTGATTGATACAAGTATTTATATACCGCCTTTCTTTTGGTCGTCAGATTTCTCCTCAGACTTTAATCCAAGGCGGTTTACGTAGGCAGGCTGTTCTAAACCCCCATAGGGATTTTTACAATTGAATATTTCTAGTCTTTCCTAGAACTCCTCGTTCCAACTGGATTCCTTCCCGGTCTGGTCTCTCTCTGGCCCTTCGCCTCCCACGCTCCACTTGATGGCAACTCCTCTCTGCCACTGAGGGTCAGCTCATCTGTATATCAGCGTGTGGTCAGTTCTCTGGTACTTCCGGTTGTTTCGAACTGGCAGCCTCAGATCTTCAGGCATACAAGGCGGCAACTCTACCAACTGAACCAGACCTCCACATCTAGAACCACATCTAGAAGGCACCTTGGGAGAATCAAAAATCCACTTACCTCATCGGGTTCTGGAGACGCCATGTTTCAAGCACACAAAGGAGGCTCACCCCAACAAACCCTATGAAAAAACTGATGCAACAAACTAGGGCTACAAAAAAAGAAAGAAAGAAAATGCCCTGGAATGCTACAGCCTAACACAAGAGCTTCCAGAGCAATAAACAAACACAACAAAGATGGATGTATCCAGTGTATGATGAATGCAGCAAAAAAAAACAAAAAAAAACAAAAACAGTGTATGCAGCAAAACTAAAGCTATTCAGAAATGTTAATGGCCAAGAGCTTCCACAAAAGAAACTCTATGTACATAGATAACCAGTGCCAAAATGTCTCCTCCTGCCTAGGAGCCCAAAGCCCCAAGCTCATAGGACTTGATAAGTCAACCACCAGCCCTTTGCGACATCAAGAGACTGCAGTGCCTGGCAGCCATGACCTAGGACCATTCAGCTTGGTGAGTGTCATAATGTTTCTCCAGGAGGTGTGAGAAGTTTGTCTTTGGTTCCCCTTCAAAACATCCCTCCCACACTGGCTACCAAAACCTGCCATTTATGTAGTCATAGTCTGCTTTTCCTTGGTCCTTCCTTTCTTCACCTCCATGATTCCACTATGGTGTTTCCTAAAGTGTGTTCCTAGGCACACTGGTTCTCCCTGTGATCCCTTCGTGAGCTCCGTAATCACACCATTAAGTGGCTGCCATCTGCCCCCAGCTGGTTTACTCATCTGCCTTCCTGCCTTCCATTGTAGCTCTCCTTCCTCATTCTCCTCCTGTTCTAGCTCTTCACCAATAGTCAGTGTTGGGCTCTGTACTTTGCCACTCTGTGCATATCCCAGAGCTCTGGGGCTCTCAAAGACTCCACGCATGTGCTGGAAGACCATCTTGAGACACCTTTTGGGAACGCAACGGACTCCGGCGTCACCAAAGTTTCAGAACTTCAAGATGTCAGAGGGGGGGTGAGCATAAACAGAATGCTAGACACAGGGAAGTGGCAGCAAGATGCAATCTTGTGGTCTTGTGTGATCCCCGAGGTATCTGGTGGGCCGCTGTGAGATACAAGAAGCTAGATCGGATTGGCCCTGGGCCTGATCCAGCAGCGCTGTTCCTATGTTCTAATGAGAAGTGCTGCCCCAGTGGCGTACCTATGCCATCTGTCACCCAGGGCATCCTAAACGTTTAGTGCCCCCCCCCCACTGTGAGTTGGGACCCATTAGGTTTGTTATTGGCCAATATCAGGTGGGTCTCCATTCATTTAAAAGTGTTAAATTTAAATTTTTAATAAAACACCCACCTCCTTGCAGGACAGTTAGCAGTTACTTTGCAAACTGCGGGACCTTCGCTCTTTGCAGGGCAGTTAGCAGCTACCTTGCAAACTGCGGGACCTTCGCTCTTTGCAGGGCAGTTAGCAGCTACCTTGCAAACTGCGGGACCTTCGCTCTTTGCAGGGCAGTTAGCAGCTTCCTTGCAAAGCTGCAGGAGCTCCACTCTTTGCAGGGCAGTTGGCAGCTACCTTGCAAACTGCAAGAGCTCCGTTCTTTGCAGGGCAGTTGGCAGCTACCTTGCAAACTGCTGGAGCTTTGCTCTTTGCAGGGCAATCCCAAACTGTTTTAGACAGCAACTGCATTACTATCACAACAACAGCTATGCGACAAGAAGATAAAAAACAGCAAGACATCTTTGCCACGTTGAACTCAAGTTTTGAGAACCAGTGTCTCCCAATGGCTTCTATTCTTTTTCCTCCTATCAGAAAAATCTTACAGAGAGCTTTTCTGAGTTAATGAACAAAACACGCTGCAAAAGATTTGCAGTGAGCAGAGTTCAGATGGACACCCCAAATTCTTGGCATGATGAGCAGAGACCCAAGAGCGCAGGAGAATCCAAAGAGTGGCAAGACCAATCTGTATGGGATATGTGAAACAACAATGACATGTATCCATTCCGTTCCACTCAAAGTATGCTTTTTGAAATGTTCTAACTCACTGCTTGAAGAATGCAAAGCAAAGATGGGACTGAGGAGTTTCTTGAAGGACAGCTGCGTTTCTGTTTGGATCCAGTGACAGGGAAGATCTGAAAAGAGTTGTAATAGAGCAACAAAAAGATACACACACAGGTGTTACTGCAAGCATAATCACAATCTAAACAAAAGTTAAACACCTGAGGAAATTTAAACAAGAGTAGTTACCTAGTCACTGCAAGGTCAACAATGTGGATTCCAGGTGACCTTCCCTGGGAGGAACTGCATCACAGCGTAGATGGCTTCCCAATAGTAGCCTAGCAGCCCAATCCTTTCAAACCCCCTGTGCAGCAATGCAGCTGCCCCAATGTGGTGCCTCCTGGGGAGTAAGAGAACACAGATTCCCTTGCCCCAGGCAACAAGCCCGTGCCCTGGCAAGGAGTCTACTCAGACCTGCGCCAGCTCCATAGCTGGCATAAGTCTGCATGAACCTGGGTTGGGGGATCGAGGCTGGGAAGGGGGGTAGGATTCGGCAGAAACCTCCACTGCCAAACCTGCCCACCTTCCTGGTCCCAATCCACCCTCCTTCCTGCCTTGTTGCTGCCTCATTCCACCCACCTGCCACCCACCACTTGAACAAATGCCCGTGGGTGACTGGGGGAGGCAGTGGCGTAGCTGGAGGGGGATGGCGCAGCCAGTCTGGCGGGGGGCAAGTGGTCCCTCCCTTTGGAGCCATTCCCGGTAGGGGGAGCAAAACGGAACCATATGGGAATGGCTCCGAAGGGAGGGGCCACTTGCCCTCCACGCTGAGGCTCCCTGCCAGCTGAGTGCTCTGCCCCCCCTCCAGCTACGCCACTGGGTGCAGGCAGGTGTGCGGAGCCAGCTGCTTGCAGGGACCAGGGCGTGCCACCTTCTGTGACAGACAGAAAGCACCTAGTGACACCAGAACACTCATTCCGACACTGCTGAATTCCAGGGCCTAAATCTGGTTTCTACTTCCACATCAGCCATGGTCATGATTCTGCAGGTATTTGACTGATTGCAAGTTCAAAGCACATACTGTACTCACCAGTTCTTCCCTGCAGTATTCCGGTGGGTGCTTTCCTGTTGGCGAACACAGCCTGGCACAGTGGGACATAAGTCCCTGGAAGCCTTTTTTGCTGTGCTCGCTGAAGACCCGGTGTAAGAGGGTCTTGGTGGCACCACCAACCAATTTGCCTTCCTCAGTTCTGCCTTCCTCACCGGTTTCATTTTGAAGCCCTGAATGGGTGAGAGAGAAAGCCAATCAATCAGAGATGCCTGCTGGACCTTTTTCTTCTTTTAACTACAAAGTCTGTTTTGTTCTCTTATTTGTTTGTGCCTATCTCCATGCACGGGAAATCCCCTTTTCTTTCCAACTTCCTCAGTCCATCCCAAGCCACCACTGCCCTCTCTGCTTTTTGACCTCTTTATCTAACTGTGCCTTATGAGTGGGCAGAAAAAGACAGCTTCACGCAATTTTTATTTATTTTTTCAATAGATTTCTATCCTGCCCTTCTCCAGAACAACAGGAAGTCCAGGGTGGGTCACAATCACAAATTAAAATTCCAGAAAAAAACAAATTACAATGAACTTAAAAATATATCAAAATACAATAAATAAAACATGAAGTTTAAACACACACACCCCCCCCCCCTCCAAGGTAGGGGAACATTTGTTCCCCTACCTTGGGGCTGCATTGTGGCTACACCAGTGCTGGAAAGTTGGATAGGATTGGGCCCTTAGGCACTACTGTAAGCCCCATAGATCCCCAATGGGCCATCCAAGGCAGTACAAGCTGAAATCCCCTATAGCTGCTTTGGGTACTTTTTTTATAAATATTAACAGTGAGGGAGAAATGCTTTAAATAAATAGATACCTGAAAGGATTCTGGAGGAGAAAGTTCACCACTTTGACAACGTTCTCACTCGCGAGCACGCCAAAACCTAAGAACGGCATGTTGCTTTCACCCATCCTTTGCGTTTTACTCTTTTCAAAGAAGTGTTACTTCCACATCAGCCATGGTCATGATGCTGTAGGTATTTGACTGATTGCGAGTTCAAAGCACATACTGTACTCACCAGTTCTTCCCTGCAGTATTCCGGTGGGTACTTTCCTGTTGCCAAACATTTCCTGACACAGTGGGACATAAAGCCCTGGATGCCTTTTTTGCTGTGCTCCCTGAAGACCCGGTGTAAGAGGGTCTTGGTGGCAGCACCAACCAATCTGCCTTCCTCAGTTACATCACGGGTTTCATTTTGAAGCCGTGAATGGGTGAGAGAGAAAGCCAGTCAATCAGAGATGCCTGCTGGACCTTTTTCTTCTTTTAACTACAAAGTCTGTTTTGTTCTCTTATTTGTTTGTGCCTATCTCCATGCACGGGAAATCCGCTTTTCTTTCCAACTTCCTCAGTCCATCCCAAGCTACCACTGCCCTCTCTGCTTTTTGTCCTCTCTATCTAACTGTGCCTTATGAGTGGGCAGAAAAAGACAGCTTCACGCAATTTTTATTTATTTTTTCAATAGATTTATATCCTGCCCTTCTCCAGAACAACAGGAAGTCCAGGGTGGGTCACAATCACAAATTAAAATTCCAGAAAAAACAAATTACAATGAACTTAAAAATATATCAAAATACAATAAATAAAACATGAAGTTTAAACAACCCCCCCAAGAAGGTTCAACAGAAAGGCAAAACAAAATCAACAGGTACCAAGGTACACAGTAATTGTGCACTGTTTTTGTTCCCCTCCTCCTAAAAAAATGTGTATTTAAATGTAAATTTTGATGAAAGAGAAGAGTTAAAAGGACTCAAAGCCTAGCAGTTAGTGATGGCCTTTGATCTCCCTTGAAACTGGTTATTTCTCAGATACTTCACAACATCCTGTGGTAAGGAGTTACAAAGAACATAAGAACAGCCCCACTGGATCAGGCCATAGGCCCATCTAGTCCAGCTTCCTGTATCTCACAGCGGCCCACCAAATGCCCCAGGGAGCACACCAAATAACAAGAGTCCTCATCCTGGTGCCCTCCCTTGCATCTGGCCTTCTGACATAACCCATTTCTAAAATCAGGAGGTTGCGCATACTCATCATGGCTTGTATACCATAATGGATTTTTCCTCCAGAAACTTGTCCAATCCCCTTTTAAAGGCGTCTAGGCTAGATGCCAGCACCACATCCTGTGGCAAGGAGTTCCACAGACCGACCACACACTGAGTAAAGAAATATTTTCTTTTGTCTGTCCTAACCCGCCCAACACTCAATTTTAGTGGATGTCCCCTGGTTCTGGTATTATGTGAGAGCGTAAAGAGCATCTCCCTATCCACTCTGTCCATCCCCTGCATAATTTTGTATGTCTCAATCATGCCCCCCTCAAGCATCTCTTTTCTAGGCTGAAGAGGCCCAAACGCCGTAGCCTTTCCTCATAAGGAAGGTGCCCCAGCCCCGTAATCTTCTTAGTCGCTCTCTTTTGCACCTTTTCCATTTCCACTATGTCTTTTTTGAGATGCGGCGACCAGAACTGGACACAATACTCCAGGTGTGGCCTTACCATAGATTTGTACAACGGCATTATAATACTAGCCGTTTTGTACTCAATACCCTTCCTAATGATCCCAAGCATAGAATTGGCCTTCTTCACTGCCGCCGCACATTGGGTCGACACTTTCATCGACCTGTCCGCCACCACCCCAAGATCTCTCTCCTGATCTGTCACAGACAGCTCAGAACCCATCAGCCTATATCTAAAGTTTTGATTTTTTGCCCCAATGTGCATGACTTTACACTTACTGACATTGAAGCGCATCTGCCATTTTGCTGCCCATTCTGCCAGCATGGAGAGATCTCAGTGCACCAGCACAATATTCACAGGTAATGAGAACAGAGTCAGATAACTAGAAGTAGGTAGCAATTCTGCCCCTCGAACATAAGCAAATGCACATATAAAGAGAAACTGAGCTGTCATGGGTGCAGCTTCTCGTATTACAGAGTTCCCACCACCTCATAGGTGCAGAGAGGAGTACACCCATCGCAGCAATCTTCTGTCAAAGTCCCTGTGGGTATGCATTAATGGAATCTGTGCATGTGCCGGTCAACTATCTGAGGAGTTACATTTTTATTATCCCTGTCATTCGAGGATGACTTACCAAATCAGATTCAAATATCAGGGAAGAAAGTCCTCTGAGGCTGAGCTTCCGAACCCCAAGTTTCCCATGATCCAGCCACTGAAGGAGAGAGTCTTTTGACATGATGTTTCCAAGCTCCTTCACACGGTTCAGGAGCAACTGAAAGCCCAAGAAGGACAACAGAAACAAATTAATTGGGATGAACACTTTGGTTCACTTTGTTGAGCTCTTTGCAGATGAGTGTTCATGACTTTATCTACCACATACAGATGCAGAGGGCACAGCTATATCACTGGTTTAAATTTGGTGAAAAGCCATTTCCTCTCCTCAGAGCATCCTGTGAACTTTATTTCTGTGAGCAGAGCCAGAAAACTCTTGCATTGGCAGTGCCATCACAATTCCCAAGATTTGCTGGAAGGAACTGCATCAGTTGAACTGAACAGGCAATGGATAGAAGTTTAGAGCATAGAGTTGCCTGGACACACCCAGAAACATCTATCACAGTCTCTTCTGCAAGCTGAAGCAAAGACTCAAAGATTGAATTCCAAGTCATTCACATGCCTTGTCTCCCTGACCTTGAGGTCATAGATTCAGGGCAAAGCCAGCCCAGAGGGTATAAAATTCACACACTCCTCTGTAAACACAAGTAGACTCTAACTGATCATTTGATGCCCTGTAATGGTGCCCATAATTTGCCATTCACATGCCAACCAATCTTTAGGACAATTGGTTTCCATAGCAGTTACATGGCCTAATCCAGTGGTTCCCAAACTTTTTCGACTGGTGGCTCTCTTGATCTACTGGTGGCTCTCCATTAGGGCTACAATCCTATGCAGGCAGGTTTTTCACAAGGATTCTGTGGCTCCCCTAGCTGATTTCCATGGCTCTCTGGGAAGCCACAACTCACAGTTTGGGAACCACTGGCGTAATCCTATCCAGGGAAAGGCTGCGGAGTGCATCGCCACTAATGAAGCCTCTCAACTACTGCAGTACCCCTCACCTTCTGGTAGAACATCACTGCTGTTTCATAGAGCCATGCATGCTCTTCAGCCCCAAAGATATCCAGAAGGAACTCAACTATGCCAACCAAGGAGTGTGAGCTGGAGAGGAGAATCCTGGAATAGGTAACAGGACCATGCAAAAAAAAGAAAGAAAAAGGAAAAGAGGCACTAAAGATGTCAGTGGAAGACAAATGATGCACATTCACATCCCACAACTTCAGCTATCTGACACTCCTTGAGAAACCCAGCAGTCTTCCTCCTACCTTACTAAGCTGGACAATCCCTCACTAAAACATTGAGGACTGCTCAGCTGATCCCAGCACTCGGTTTCCTCTGTCACGGTTCTCATGATCTTACAGAGAAGCTGGAGTGTTTTCAGGGGCTCTCTGCAAGCAAGATAAAAGAAGTAAGACCAGGAGGGTCACCGCCACAGATACACCTGGAGTGTGACTAAGGGTCCCACTTCTATAGAATCCAAGAGTTTCATTTAAGTCAGAAATGGAACAAGTTGCTGGCTCAGGAGTAATCTTCTTTTTATTTTGAGAGTGTGAGATTGTAAGGTCAATATCCCAGATGAGCGCATGTCCAAGGGAACCCTGGCCTGGGTGCCAAATCTGGGATTCCAACAAATCAGTGCGCCCGGTGAGCAGATCTTACCGTTCAGCCTGGGCGCTGCATGTGGTCCTCCACGATCAGGAGACAGAGATGCTCTGGGCAGTCGCATGTGCCTGAATGTCCTGTCACGTGGCCTTCTGGGACGCCAGGCAGCAGATGTGACTGCCCAGAGCGTCCCCCAATCATGGAGGATTACACATGGCGCCTGGGTGGAACGGAATGATGTAGTCCAAACAGGAACTGCTTTTCCTGTGTGTGGTGGTAGTGAGTTTGGCCACTGTGGTCCAAGAGGAAAAAAGGGCCACAGCCTGGCCAAGTGGCCATGGCTGAGTTGTATCCTCCATGCCTTGCAAGCACCGTGTTCCAGATTCAGTACCTGGCATGGTCAATCCAAAAGCTAGCACCAAAACCCAAAAAATCTCTTGCAGAGACAACTTACCTCACATTGTTGCCGTCCTTCAAGGAGACCGAGATTTGCCCCAGCAAAGTCATAAGCAACTTCGGAAACTGCTCTCTCACCCTTTTTTTGTTGGCAGCAGCACAGAGAAAGCTCCTCATGGCTTGGGTGGCATGTTGCTAGGAGACAAGGAAAAAGAGATGCCCGGTGCTTTTACCACTTCTTCTTTGTCCCGGACCAGAATGCCATGCAGCAGAGGGTGAGATCCTGTGTGTATGCACCTGCTCATCTCTCTCAGCTGCAGGGGGAGTCCTCCACTGCAATCTGCCTGGTACCTGCCGGGGACTGGGCTCGTCCTCCACCCCCTTCCCCTCACTTCCTCACCAACCCGAACTCCAGCTGAGGCAGGGTTGGCCCAATCCTGACCGAGGGTGAAAAATACAAATGACCCCCTTCCTGTTCATGAACTCAGCTGGGCAGAAGGTTTCCTGCACAATCCCCAGTGATAGGAATGGATCCTGCATCTTTTTCTTTCACAGTCTCCACTCATTTCACTAGGACTTGAAGAAAAGGGCATCCCCATGGGGTCAGATGGGTTTGTCTCTCACTCAGCCACAGTTCAAAAATCTCTCACCTGCAGTGAGCACTTCATATTGTCTCTTGGCAGGTCTCCCATATTGGAGTTTGCAACAAAGTGGTACTCTTGTAACTGTACCAGCGGGGAGGTCATAAGGCTAGGCGGATAATGGTAGTGGGATAAGGTGTTCTCTCTATCTTTTCTATCCTCCGGTAAAGCATACCTAGAGGACAATCCTCAGGCTTTACTTCCTTCCTGCTCCCTCTTCCCCTGAAAAGAAGCCATGGAGCTAGACAGACTAGCTATGGGATTCACTTCCATCCTCTCAAACTCACATGCATGTTCCTTAAATTAACTGATGTCTGAGTCTTGAACTCAAGTCTCATACAAAGCTGCCGATCTCGGCTTTCCTGCAAAATGCATCTTTTGGGGTTTGGTCTCTGCCAACAACCCAGCATTGGATGGAGAGCTACATTGCAAAGATGTCAGCAACAGCAGAGATTTTCAACCCTTTTCATTTCATGGTACACTGACAAGGTGCTCAAATTGTCAAGGCGCACCATCAGTTTTGGACAATTAACAAGGCACATTGCACTACAAGTGCGGGGCTTGCACACCCCAACGGCCCTACTGATAAATGACCCTCTCCCAAACTCCTGCAGCACCCCTGTGAACCACTGGCAGCACACCAATGTGCCATGGCGCACTGGTTGAAAATCCCTGTGCTAGAGTATACCACATCAAGAGCAGTCCCTCCAACAGAAATCAGTTCTCTCCTTCCTTCCTGACAAAAGGAGAGCACATCATGCACGAGGGACAGTCATTCACACTTGTGGTTCAAACCCTGAAATCATATTCTGGATTGTTGTGGATATTAACATTCATTGATATTGAAGAAGTTGATATTCTCCAGGGTAAATTTTGGTGTGTAGATTTTGCCCTCAGTACCAACTCCCGTGGCTTCTCTCTCCTTGCATGCAGCTGCAGGATATACTCATACACTACTGGGAGAAGGGAATCGTGACACAGTTCCACAGCACAACTCTTACCACACTTGTCTGCTCTTCTGGCTTTCCCCGCATCTCATACAGCAAGGCTTCAAGGAGCAGGGTTGTATCTGCACAGGCAAACACCACCGGCCAGTGCTCCTGACAAGCGCTGTGAATTGAAAAACAGACAGTTAGGTCCCTTGGGCCAGGCGTGGCAACATCTGCCTACCTTACTGATGGCCCCCTCCAACCTGGAGTCAGCCTTGGTGCCGCCCTATGTAGCATGCTCTTTGGCAAACTACAAGCCCCAGGATTCCTTACTTTCTTCTGGCATTCCTACATGTCAGATGTACCCACAGGGAGCAGTAACTGAGCAAGAAGAACTGTAAGAATCATGAACACTGGAATCCCAGAGAGAGTGCAAAACTGTCCGATACCATCTCACTTAGCATTGCCTATTCTGACTGGCGATGGTTCTTCAGCATTTCCGAGAGGGGTCAAATCCACTGTTAATTCAAAACAGGCCAATGAGACATCTGGGGGGGGGGGTTGACACCCTAGTGACCAAAATTCTGGAAAGCATGGCTTTTAGGAATAATGCCATCATGTTACGAATAATACCATCATGAGATCATTTGATGCAGAATTTCATCCATTGATTGCGGGGAAATATTCACTGCATTTATTTTCTGGCCATTATTATTATTCACTTCATGTCATGACTATTACTATCTCTCAGTCTCACCTACCTCACAGGGATGTTGTGAGGACAAAATAAAGGGAGGAACCACACACACCATCCTGAGCTGCTTAGAGGAAGGGTGGTATAAAAATGTGAATGAATTAATATGATTAATTAATAATTAAATAATTATGTTGCATGAGGAGACAAAAAATTATGGGCCCCAGTTGTCAAGTGACCTAGCTACGCCACTGTATATATTTCAGGATATCTGGAGGCCATTATTTGCTATAATAACCTAAGCTGCATGAAGTGTTGATTTGCAGATACTTTGTATATGTGTGTCTGTTTAAATATACATTCCCCCCCCCTTTTTTTAAGTATGTAACTCATAAGCATGTATCCATGTAATGCTATTTTTGGGGGGTTTCTGTTTAAGCAATAAAATTAAAATAAAATGTCTGTACAGGTCTCCAGTGCCCACAGAACTGCCACTACATCTCAGCCAGGCACAGAAGCATGCACATACATAATGAGCCTATGGGTGCAATCCTAACCCCTTATGTCAGTGCCTTCCAGCACTAAGGGCCATGCAGCTCCGAGGTAAGGGAACAAACATTCCCTTACTTTGAGGAGGCCTCCATGAGTGACACCCAACTGCAGGTTGCAGCACATGTTCCATTGGCACCGCTATGCCAGTGCTGGAAAGTACTGACATAAGAGGTGAGGATTGCGCCCTATGTCCGTGTTTCTCAACCAATGCTATGTGCACCACCAGCGATACTTGAGGTTGTGTCTGATGGTACTTGTGGGACCCCCAGGCATCTGCTTCTGGCAGCAAGACAAATGAACTGATGTGACCAACTTCAGTAGGAGGCTTGGCTCAGTGAGCAGCAGGCTTTTCACCTACTCTAAAAAGCCCTCCTGTTCACCCTGAGCCTCTTCCTGATTGGTGTTTGTCATGTGGCATCTGGCCTCTCAACCCAGAAGTAACTGGCAATCACTTCTGCTGGTACTTCCAATAGGTGGATCATGCAAAGTGGTACAGTGTGGGATGAACATTGAGGAACGCTGGTCTATGTGCATACAAGGCTACAATTTCTGGCTCCTAATACAAATCAAGTTTGAAATATTAGGAAACTAAACCATGAACTAGATGTGACCGGACACCCGTAGAGATGCTCCAGAACAGAGAGTATTCTTCATTCTGGTAGGCAGGCAGAGAGGGTAGTGGGGAACCCTGCTTTAAGTTTGTCCTGGGTGCAGAGACATGATACTTAGGGTCCAATCCTATCCAACTTTCCAGTACTGGTGCCGCCATGCAAACAGGGCATGCGCTGCATGCTGTGGTGGGGAGGCAGTCACAAAGGCCTCCTCAAGGTATGGGAACATTTGTTCCCTTACCTTGGGGCTGCATTGTGGCTACACCAGTGCTGGAAAGTTGGATAGGATTGGGCCCTTAGGCACTACTGTAAGCCCCATAGATCCCCAATGGGCCATCCAAGGCAGTACAAGCTGAAATCCCCTATAGCTGCTTTGGGTGGTTTTTTATAAATACTAACAGTGAGGGAGAAATGCTTTAAATAAATAGATACCACAAAGGATTCTGGAGGAGAAAGTTTACCACTTTGACAACGTTCTCACCAGCGAGCACAGCAAAAGCTAATAACGCCATGTTGCTTTCACCCTTCCTTTGTGTTTTACTCTTTTCAATGAAGTGTTCCAGCAATGTCTCAACCTGTCAGGAAAGCAAAGGGCCACTGCTAAGGTACCCAGAAGCAAAATGTCTCAGAGGCTGATGCCGTCCTAGGCAGGGCAACATCCATGAGGCCAGGTGAGATGAATTCCTCAGGTAGCAGACTGGTGGACGGGGGAGGGTGACCAGATGTCATAACGGCAAAAAGAGGATCAGGCACCCCCAAATGTAGGAATTCCAAGAAAAATGTAGGACATGACACAATAAAAGCTATGAATCATATATTGATTTCATGTGGTTAATTTAAACACTTAGGGCACAATCATAAAAGAATATTACTTCTTAAATTCAAAACTCTATTACTTATAATTTATTACATTTAACATTAATTACAAGACAGTTCTGTGCTGCCTGCAGGGGCCCACTCACAGGGAAAAGGAGGACATTAAAGTTCTTTTCCAGGACACGAGGTTAAAAAGAGGATATGTCCTGGAAAAAGAAGATACCTGGTCACCCTGTGGGGGGGACGGGGACCCAACTCCATTTGTTGGTTTCTGCCCACCGATTTGCTGCCCAAGGCAATTGCTAAAAAACCTTTACTAAACCTTTTTCTCCTCCCACTGCCTGGATTTGAAAACAAAGAAGGAGATGGAGTGAGAAGAGGAACAAGAAGAGCAGTTCTCTCTCCTTCACGCCAAACTCCCTCTCCATCTCTCCCTTCCCTATGAGAGAAGAGTGTATGACTGCATTTAGGAAAATAAATAATTTAGGAAAATATTTAGGGAAATGATATAGACAATCCATCAATCCTTCTCTCTCCAAGTGACCCCTCCCTTCCCCCTGAGCACATGAAAGAAAGGTGATCACTTTGCATCGGTGAAGGGAGGGGCTGAGTGAATTGGAGGACTGATTGATGGATTGTCTTCTTAATGATCTTACATCACAAAGGTCAACAAGGCTGTTTTTAAATCACCTGAACAAAAAGTTTTTTTAATTTTTTTAAAAATTGATTTGCTATAGTGCGTTTTTTTGCCATCCACTTAAGTGCTTGGAATGGAACCCACACGAATAATGAGGCTCTACCTGTAGATCTAGCGCATGTTTTCCAGCTGAAAGCTGACATGAAACAAACCTGTTTCCAGTCCACTCAAAGTACCTGAGAAATAACTAGTTTCCACTGTATTACTCTTTTCTTGCAAGCTAGCTAGCTGAATGCTTGAATATTTTAGTATTCCTATGTACGTACATTTGTACTCTGACCTTCCTCTAAGGATCACACAATGGTAGACGGAGATCTAGACATTTGCCCAGCATGCTTCAGTCCTAAATATCTCTTTGATTAACCTCACCAGGCCTTGTGTCTTGCTGGCACATCAGGGAGAAGGCGCCCCAACTCGGGGTGATAGGGTCCTGCTGCAAACGTAGACATAGGGTACCTTACAGCCTGATGCTATGCGGCCGCTGTGCTGATTGCCCAGGGCTGAGTGCGCTTTGTCTGCTGATTCCAATGTGCCATCATGTTGGAGAGGTTAACTGTGGGGGGAGGGGGTGAAATGGTTGGCAACCTTCAGTCTCAAAAGACTATGGTATAAGCTTACAGCAGCCGGAATTCCCAGGCGGTCTCCCATCCAAGTACTAACCAGGCCTGAGCCTGCTTAGCTTCCGAGATCAGACAAGATCGGGCATGTGCAGGGTAACAGACCTCTGAAAGACTTACCCGCATGGCATGACTCCTGTGCAGGGCTATACCAGCTATTCCATGGGACTCCTATGAGCTACACAAGCTACGTTGCCAGCTTTGGAGCCACTGGGGGCATGTACAGCTCAGGAAGGGATTTTGGGATCTAACTTTATCTTTCCCACCTTGCTTCCCTCCCCCCTTTTTCAACCTCTCTGCTGGTGAGCTTGTGGCCAGGGACTTTCTTCAACCTGCTGGTGGTGGGGCATGGCTTTCTGGTGTACTGCTGTGCTTGTGTGAGTGCAGCACCTGTCAGGCTTCTGCACTGGTGGGGCTGCCTGTGTGCTGGTGTGTGTGGCAGTATGCTGGTGTTTCCCCTGGCTAGGATTGTTTCCTGAGGTTTCCATAAGAAGCCTTCCATAGGAGAAAAACGTCTCCAGTGCAAAGGACGCCTTAGGACAGGGGTCTCCAAACTTTTTGGCCAGAAGGCTGCATCAAATATCTGGCACGGTATTGAGGGCCGGAAATTTTTTTTTAAAATACATCATTTATATAAATAAATCAGAGATGGAATTTAAATGAGTGAATAAATAATGAATGGGCTCGTTCATTCAACCTCTCCGGCCCTTCAGACCAGACGCAACCCTCCAGACGCAACCAGAGCACTGTTCCAGTCATGTTCCGCCAAGTGGTCCAGAGGCTTTCAGGGAACAAGAGGCTGGTCGCGTGCTGGATAGAGGCTCGCCATGGGCTGGATATGGCCCCCGGGCCAGGGTTTGGAGACCCCTGCCTTAGGATATGATCTTTTTTGACTCCATGTGCTGCAGGAAGCAATGGCCTATCTCAGAGTGCTGGTCCCAAGAGTGAGGAGTTACGTGAAGCCCCACAGCCATGACCTTCACTTGGTGCTCTACCATGTTGCCAAACATTTGGTAAGTCTTTGTTGCTGCCTTCCCAGGGTACCACTTTAAATCGCACCTGTTCGTCAAGAATAGAGTAGAACTACTTACAAAGCTTTATTTTACTGAGCTTTATCTCTACAGAACTCATACAGGAATAATGTCATTATCTGAGGATATTTCACCTTCAATTTTATCTCAATGTGATGAGAAAGGTCCTTTAAATTAAAGGAAAAACATCCTTTAACAATAGCCTCACTTACCATTTTAATCTCTCTCCAAGGGCTTAGAGAGGCTTCACTCCCAGGCAAGCAACCCCTCCCTTCCCCCTGGAGCACTGAAAAGAATGCAAAGGGAAGTGATTATTGCCTCCCTCTTTGCATTCTTTCCCTGTGCTTCAGGTGAAGGGAAGTGTCACTGCCTAGGAGTGAGTCCTTTCTAACCACCTGGAGAGAGAGAGAGAGATTGTCTGCTTTCTGCTTCTGCTCTCCCTCACAATGTTAAGTGAAGCTGTTTTTAAACCACTGAGAAAAGGGACATTGTTTTTTAAATGGATTTCATTTAGCATGATTTTTGGCAACTGCAGGGGTTCTTGGAACGGATCCCTCATGGATGCCAGGACTCAACCTGTATAAATTTTCTCATGGGGAATTTCCACATCACACTATAAGGTAGTATGACGTTAGTTGTCCCATAGTCCTCTAGTGAAATTCATAGATGAGCATGGATTTGAACCCAGGTCTGCTTAGTCTACATCCAACTTCATGGGTTTCACTAGTTTATTTGTGATAGAAGGGTGGTAGGATCAGTACAGAGTGTTCCCTTTGCACAAACATGCCTGATGCCAGTTCTCATTGTTATTTTCTGCAAGACCAAGACCTACAGCCCAGATCTCATTAGGGGTGCTGCCCTGAGCTGTGTGTTCCATCCTTGTGTGAAGGAGGCAGCAATATTCAAGGTGGCAGCTTGCTTTGTGGGTAAGTCAAGGAGCATCCCTCACTTCAGTGATGAACATCAGCCCCCACCCGTTTCTCTAATCCAATAAGCAGTGTGACTGTTTCAAAGACACCCCCTCTTTTTTACCTGGCAGATCCTCCCAAACTGCAGAGCACCCCTGAAAACCATCCTAATTGTTGGAGACGATTTTTGCTTGTTTGTATTTTGGCAAAAGTGTATTTTGGCTTAAAAAACATTAGGTCAGCATTTGGCTGTGCGAGAAGTTGTGATATCTGGGTGACTGAACAGAGAAGTCCCTTTGATTCAACAGGTCTCTTGGTGCAGAAACTAGAACCCAGTGCCAGGAACAGGGGACCACTGGCTTCTCTACAAGAATAGTTTATACAAGTGGTTCCCAAACTGTGGGTCAGGACCCACTGCTTGGTTGTGACCTGATTTTTGGTGGGTTTTATGTAGGAACACTCTCCCTTAAGGGGAGTGACCTAGTAATGGATGCCCCGGCAGTGCCACAGTAAACCAAAAGTCACTCCAGTCTTCAGATCGGAGTGAAATGAAGCTTGGGGGAGACCCGCAGAGGGAGCTGCAGGCCTCTCGGACCCTCTCCAAGGCTGGCAGACCCCCCTCAGGTAGGCAGGACTCTGGGTGCCTGCGGCGCCACTATCACGGTGGTGCCACTGGGGCACATCCCCTCTCTCAGTCCCTGCCACTTACAAGCAGTTCTTGGACTCCCAGCGAGTTTGAGAACTGCTGAGCTATTCCCTCAAGCCCTGAGGCTATTCAAAAATCAGATACTGTAGTTACATATTACCCTACAAAGAGCCCAACTGCTGCAGTTTGCAAGCACGTGTAAATATAGGGAGATAAATGTTTCAGGGTCTTTTTCTGGTTATTATCCCTTATAAATAAATAGATTTTTCTTTCTAGACCTCTTTTTTTAAAGTCAGGTAAACCTAAGTGGGTCCTGATAGAGTATCGTTTAAAAAAGTGGGTCCTGATGCAGCAAATCCCCCCTCTCCATGTTGCTGAAATGGTCCAATGGAAAGGCAGAAGCCAATTCGGTTGGTTCCAGCGGCGTCGCAGGAGTTGCCAGAACGTGACTGTGTTCAACCATGAACTGCCTCAGGGACTCCAGCTCCGGATTTTGCCTCGAGGTTGACTCCTGAAGCCTTTTCCATAACTGGATGTAGCCACAAGGCAGTGGAGGTTTGGGATCAGAGCTTTCCTTCTCTCAGATGAGCTGCCTTCCCAGGCTAACGAGTCCCATCTAGCCGGTGGCTGTTTAGTGGCCTCTTATGACAAGTGCAGCCAAACTGAGGGCCTATTCTTATCGCCAGCCCCCAGGGGAGACCGTGGGGACTAGTCCAAAGCATTTTTGGAACTGAGTTTGACTTGAGTCATGTCTTTCCCATACACGTGTCAGCAAGGCTGGAGGGGGGTGGGACGGACTGCGTGAGAGTGGAGACAGAAGGGGCAAGTGGGAGGGGGGTCAGGTGCACCAGCTGGGCGGCTTACCAGTAGGATCCAATCCTTTGCGGCTCTACTCAGTGGTCCCATTGTGGCCAGGAATTTAGTGAGCCTGCTGAAGCCATGAGTTTCTCTTCCATTGCTAAAACCACCTCCCACACACCTCCCCCCCCGCCCCGGCTTCCCAAGTCACTCCCCAGGCAAGAACCCTCCCCCCATCCCTTGGGCTCCTCCTTCTACTCATCCTTTGTCCAATTACACAGGCCTACAAAATTGAGGGTCAGAAAAGTTTTTCCCAAACTTTATGGTGAGTTGATATGAATTTGGGGTGCCTATTCCAAAAATGGCATCCGTTTTGCCCTATCATGTCTAGTTTTGGAGACTACACCATGGCTTCCTCATGAGGAAGCTGCTTGAACTATTCACTAATGAAGCATATCTCCCAAACTAGAGGTGATAGGACAAAAGAGATGCTGTTTTTGGAGTCAGCACCCCAAATATACCCAGGAATTGGTGTAACGTTTAAGGAAGCAAAGTGTGTGTTGGCCTGTGTTATCATTGGTTCCTTCAAAGATGGACAAAAGAGCCTGCTGCTGCCTCCCATCCCCCACCTCTTGTTCAATGCAAAGCCAAAACATTAACCCTTCCCTGCCTCCTGGCTGGAATTTCCCTGCTGCTCACCCGGTCTGAATGATGGCCCCACAAGGTCTTTCACGCCATGAAAAAAGTAAGCAAGCACACCCAGACTTATGCACTTAAGTTGTTTACATTCATGACTCTCAGTCAGGGGTCTCAGACTCCATGAAAAAGGTTGAAAATCACTGCCCTAGAGGCTGCTACCTGATTGATGAGTGCCAAGAGATATGGCTATAATGGTGATTGGACAGCAGTGCTCTCCCTCTCCTCCCCCCACAAGACACAGCTTGTTTAACCCTTGATGCACATCGCCTAATCTGCCCCATCAGCTTTATGAACCACCAAAACTTGAGTCACGACCCCCCACGGAGAACCACTGCATTAAATTGATTTGTAGGGCCTCTTTTCCAACGCAAGCATCTCATCTGTATGGTTCGTGATCAAAATTGCAGAGGTGACTCCTAGAAGGGAGGGGGGTGTCCTTAAACCACAGCCTGTAAGCCACGTTCCAACCAACACATTTTGGCCAGGCCACTGAGTCCAACAGAATTATAGGAACTTATGCTCCCTTCCCAGCTAATTATAAATAATCATTCTAAATGAATACACATACTTGCAAATATTTTTCTTCTACTGTGAAAATGGTTACAGTCATGCCTAGCGTTTATATCTCCTTTCCTACCATGAACCAGCATTGGCCCGGCATAGCAGCAAGGCTGAGCTATACTGTCCTGGTAGTTGACAGTTTGGGGAACCCTGGCCAAACCCCACACTCTCTACCCTACCCTATTTTTATTTGGCCTCCCCATGATCCACACCAGTTGAAGTTTAAATTTACATGGTTAGACTCTTGCCAGACACCTGTTGTCTACATACCACTCCCCCCCCCCCCAATCCTCATAGGGACTGACCACTCTCAGGACAGGGGGAAGGGAGGGCTATGCTTTGAAAAACTAAGGTTGCCGGATACAAAGAGGGACAGAGTTCCTATACCTTTAACCATTGTATAGAAGAGGGAATTTTGGCAGGTGACGCTCAACAGGGAAAGGTTCAAAAACCCTCTTCTATATCGGGGTATCAAACTGGTTTCATGCAGAGGGCGGAAGGGAGGGGGGTGTCCTTAAATTCGTGGTGCCTGCTGAGGGATGGAAGTGACATCATTAAGCAGAAAGTGACATAGTTAAGCAGATGATGGCCATAAATGAGCAACTGGTTCTCAGAAACTCATGAGCTGCAAATGACAAAAGAGAAAATGTGCAAATCTGGTCCATATTTTCAAGAGAGCCCAATAATCTCGCTGGGAGAACCCAATGATAACGTGGGGCGGATCAATTGCTTCCAGGGGCTACATTTGGCCCTCAATGATTAAGGTATAGGCCAGCCATTTTCAACCACTGTGCCATGGCACACTGGTGTGCCGCGAGAGGTTCACAGATGCTCCCCAGGAATTTGGGGGAAGGTCATTTATTAGTAGAGCCAATGGGGGATGTGAGCCCCCCACCGGCAGCATGGTGTGCCTTGTTGATTGTCAAAAACCTGATGGTGCGCCTTGACCATTTTAGTTCCTTGTCAGTGTGCCGTGAAATGAAAAAGGTTGAAAATAGCTGGTATAGGCACTCTGTCCCCGTTAGCATCTGGCAACCCTAGGAAAAACAGAATCAGGTATGATTTGGGGAAAGAAAAGAAAGAAACCAAACTTCATCGTCACCAAGCGGAACCCAACTGGATTTCAGAGGAAACAAGTGCACATCCTCAATGCATCCATTTTGACTGGGAGAGCATAAACTTGCCCTGTTCCAGATTCCCAGCCTCAGGAATATTCAGCTTCCCCTTTTTGGAACTGGCTTTATTTCCTGGGCTGTGCTCCTCCATCCAGTGGCGTAGCTAGGGGGGTGCAAAGCACTAAGTTTGGCAAGGAGTCTCACCGCTGGGTGCAAGCGGACCCTCTCCTTCGAAGCCATTCTGGGTGGGAGGGGGGCAACACAGAGGGAGGGGGAGAGCCTGCTTGCTTACTGTGTGGCGAGGCTCCCTGCAAAACTTAGCACTTTGCATTCCCCCGTTATGTCATTACCTCCATCTAGCAGCCCCACGGTTTGCAAAAGCCTTCTGAGGCTGCCACACTTACCTGGGAGCAAGCCCCACTGACTTTAATGGGACTTACTTCTGAGTAGACATGCAGAGGATTGGGCTGACGGAAGACCAGGAAGAAGTCCAGGGGTGGGACAGGGTAATAACAGCGGTGGGTTCCTCCAACCCAAAATTGGGACATCTCTGTCGATCCCCCCAAATCAAAAGAATCGGGGCCAGATCCACCCAGTGGCGCTTACCCTGTGCTTCCTGGCTGAGACAAGGCCATAGAGGCAGCCAAGATTATTCTAAGAGACCAGAATGTATACCTGCTCAGTGAAGACAATGAAATGTCATGATGTTTTGTTCAAATGTATGTTTGAAAAGCAATCCAAACCTATGCCAACCAAATGTTATGTTATGTTAGGGGAAAAAATATGTCTTTATCATGACCAAAGCAATATGTTTGTGCTTAGGACAGTTCAAAAAGCATTTCACAAACAAGACTTCAGCATATATGCTATGTTTAGCAAGCATTTGCTTAGTAGATATAGGGAAAATGTACTATATTTGAGTTGGAATCCATTTTGCCCAGAAGCCTCAGAGAGAAAGACAGCTGTTGTCTGCAAGCTGGGTGTCATCAAAAGGAAATGCATAGTCTGTTAGTAGAGACATTCCTTGGAAAGGAATCAAAGATACATCCCCAATTGCTCTTTTATAAGAACAAAATTAAAGGAGAGCACCTAATTTATTTATAAGCAATAAGTTTAATAATGTAAATGCAAAAAGTGAATCAGTATAAAACAAATGTTTAATAATGCAAAGAGTAAATAAGTTTGGAAATAGGGAATAAGGTAAGAACCAGATGAACTCTGTGTCACCCCTCTGAGTCCAAAGCTGGGTGAAGGCAGAGGTCATAAGCTAGGATGGCACGGGAGGCCCCAGTAATAAAACCATTTGACATAACGATTAGATAAGAGGCTTCAAAGAAACTGTCAAGCTAATTAAGTTGATATCTAGAGTCAAGCAACAGCTTCAAAGAGTTAAGAATGTAAACCCCCCTCCAACCTATGGGCTGCTTTTGGACAGAGAAAATAGGATTTAAACAAAAGGAAAACACAGAGAGAGAGGAAGAACAAATATGTTGAATTTTAAGGGAAGGTTACTTTGAGAATTAGATATGAATGAGTGATCATAGTTAGGTCAGTTATTTTTCTTACGCTTAGCAGAGCTTCAGAACAAAAGGGAGCATTTTAAAGTTTCTGAAGCCGCAATAAAAGGGGATAGGGTTACAAGATCCTGCTACCAGCACTAATAAAACTAATAAAATCTAATGAGAATTACCAAAGGTCATAAAATCATTAGCAAGGAGGTAAACAGAAGCTACATGAAGATGGATTCGAGTAGACTAAAACAGAAGCAAGATCATTCTAATCTAAAGGGACACTTCATACCTGCAACTGAATAGAGAGCCAGTGGTTTGCATTCAAATACACAGAAAGTCAAAAGGGATTTTTGACTTTCAAGTTTGCCTGTGATAAGTAGAAATACATAGGATGTTTGCAGATATTCTTAATCAATATAAGTCAAGAGTAAAAGTTTAATTGCTAATGTTATTCGAAGCCAGAATATAAAATCCACAAGAAAGGAGAAAAGCTAAGTTTACTTAGCCAGCTAATAAGCAGATCTGTCTCAGCCTAAGTTTCCAGAATTTATGGCATGCCACAGATAAAGAGACTCTGTAGGTACAGACTTATAATTAGATCATAGAAGTTAGCAAGTAAATTGAATTCTTCACTGCTCGAATCAGTTAGAAAATACAATGAAAGGGTGAATTCTAGTTTTGTTAATATGAGTTAGATTAATAAGAGAAACTAAATTGAAAGGATTTAAGTTTCAAATGTGACTCAAATCAAACAAGTAGAACAAATCTGGAATGTGTTAAATGGGTAACTCCTCACAGTTGAAATTCTTATCTAGCAAAAATATTATATCATGTCAGCTAACTAATAAGCAACTCAGTTTAAGGAGTGAAACCCAGGCGCCAGAGAAAGTTTTAAGTATAAGAATAGTTAATCAAACTGGCAGGACCCGATATCTAAGGAATGTTAGAAGGGGCCCAGTTGAAGAGATTCCAGAGAAAAACACAGCTTGTCTTCTGAAATCATCAGAGCAAAGCTGAGATTTTACAGAGAGAAGAAAACCCTTAAAAACTCAGTTTTTAAGCAAAATATGAAATGTTTGAAATCAGAATCAAAAGAGGAATAAATTGAGAATTATAAAAAGTCTAAACACTAGTTTATCAGAGGCATAATTAAAGAAATAAAGAAAATATAAAAGTTAAGCTCTGAATAGGATAGAAGCACAGTGCCCCCTACAGGCTTTTTAGAACAGTGCTAGCATTACAGGAAGGGGAGGAGCTTTCCAAATATGGCACAAGCGGTAAC
Organism: Tiliqua scincoides; assembly: GCF_035046505.1. Lineage (NCBI taxonomy): Eukaryota > Metazoa > Chordata > Lepidosauria > Squamata > Scincidae > Tiliqua > Tiliqua scincoides. The sequence goes on along the minus strand of NC_089830.1, from coordinate 14,264,932 downwards.
CTGAGAGATTCCAATGCACTCTCCTTAGATGGCACAGCCAATCAATGCTAGAGGCCTGTGGCCAATCAAAGGAAAGTTCCATTTCTGATATCATCAGCTCTTAATGAATAGCAGTAAGATTTTTAGGACAAAGAACCTAGGGGTACTTAAAATGAAGCATGCATTGGAAAGTTGCTTTTTCTCTGGAGACACTGAGAGAACACAGATCTCTGTGTTTCCCATTTTGAACACCAAGAGAAGCCCATTGCTGGCAATGAATAAGTGCTTGGAAATCACCACGATTTAAGTCTGCTGAGTTTGCTTTTGAACCCTGAAGACACCGTCCAACATGGCTACCATCTTCTCCAGCTTCTTGGCTATTCGGATCAGCTCCTCCGCTGGCCCCATGCTTTCTGCTCTCCCAAGTCTAGGGGGTGGGGGGAGCGTCTCCTTGACTGTCATCCGAGGGGGGCTGTTTGGTTTGCTTGTGTGTGGGGGAGGGGAAAAAGTTTGTGCGCTTCCTGCACGTTTGACAAGGAAGGTGGGGGCAGGCAGGAGGGAGAGGGAAAGGAAAGCAAAGGGGAAGGTGGGGAGGGAAAAAAGGAGGTGGAGCCATCCAAGCACTTCAGTGCAGAGCAGTCATAGCAGGGGGTGGCTGGGCTAAATAGAGCAGGCCAGGATTAAGCGCTGGAAAGCTTTCCAAGGTGGAAGCAGGCAGGGCAGTGGTTGTGCAGGTGGCTGATCTGTGGCTACTGTGGGGCTAAGGCGAGGTTTCTTAAACTGTGGATCAGGACCTTCTAGCTCAGTGGTTCCCAAACTGTGGATCCGGACCCGATTTGGGTGGGTCCCCTAAGGGGGAGTGGAAAGATCGGATAGCTAATAGCCTCAAGCGCTGAAGCTGTTCAAAAATCAGATCGCTGCTAACTGCCCTGCAAAGAGTGGAGCTCCTGCAGCTTTGCAAGGTATCTGCCAACTGCCCTGCAAAGAGCGGAGCTCCTGCAGTTTGCAAAGAAGCTGGTAACTGCCCTGCAAAGAGTGGAGCTCCTGCAGCTTTGCAAAGAAGCTGCCAACTGCCCTGAAAAGAGCGGAGCTCCTGCAGCTTTGCAAAGAAGCTGCCAACTGCCCTGCAAAGAGCGGAGCTCCTGCAGCTTTGCAAAGAAGCTGCCAACTGCCCTGCAAAGAGTGGAGCTCCTGCAGCTTTGCAAGGACGTTGCCAACTGCCCTGCAAAGAGTGGAGCTCCTGCAGATTTGCAAAGAGGCTGCCAACTGCCCTGCAAAGAGTGGAGCTCCTGCAGCTTTGCAAGGACGTTGCCAACTGCCCTGCAAAGAGTGGAGCTCCTGCAGCTTTGCAAAGAAGCTGGTAACTGCCCTGCAAAGAGTGGAGCTCCTGCAGCTTTGCAAGGTATCTGCCAACTGCCCTGCAAAGAGCGGAGCTCCTGCAGCTTTGCAAAGAAGCTGCCAACTGCCCTGCAAAGAGCGGAGCTCCTGCAGCTTTGCAAAGAAGCTGCCAACTGCCCTGCAAAGAGCGGAGCTCCTGCAGCTTTGCAAAGAAGCTGTCAACTGCCCTGCAAAGAGCGAAGCTCCTGCAGCTTTGCAAAGAAGCTGCCAACTGCCCTGCAAAGAGCGGAGCTCCTGCAGCTTTGCAAAGAAGCTGCCAACTGCCCTGCAAAGAGCGGAGCTCCTGCAGCTTTGCGAAGAAGCTGCCAACTGCCCTGCAAAGAGCGGAGCTCCTGCAGCTTTGCAAAGAAGCTGCCAACTGCCCTGCAAAGAGCGGAGCTCCTGCAGCTTTGCAAGGTATCTGCCAACTGCCCTGCAAAGAGCGGAGCTCCTGCAGCTTTGCAAGGTATCTGCCAACTGCCCTGCAAAGAACGGAGCTCCTGCAGCTTTGCAAAGAAGCTGCCAACTGCCCTGCAAAGAGCGGAGCTCCTGCAGCTTTGCAAAGAAGCTGCCAACTGCCCTGCAAAGAGCGGAGCTCCTGCAGCTTTGCAAAGAAGCTGCCAACTGCCCTGCAAAGAGCGGAGCTCCTGCAGCTTTGCAAAGAAGCTGCCAACTGCCCTGCAAAGAGCGGAGCTCCTGCAGCTTTGCAAAGAAGCTGTCAACTGCCCTGCAAAGAACGAAGCTCCTGCAGCTTTGCAAAGAAGCTGCCAACTGCCCTGCAAAGAGCGGAGCTCCTGCAGCTTTGCAAAGAAGCTGCCAACTGCCCTGCAAAGAGCGGAGCTCCTGCAGCTTTGCAAAGAAGCTGCCAACTGCCCTGCAAAGAGCGGAGCTCCTGCAGCTTTGCGAAGAAGCTGCCAACTGCCCTGCAAAGAGCGGAGCTCCTGCAGCTTTGCAAAGAAGCTGTCAACTGCCCTGCAAAGAGCGAAGCTCCTGCAGCTTTGCAAACAAGCTGCCAACTGCCCTGCAAAGAGCGGAGCTCCTGCAGCTTTGCAAAGAAGCTGCCAACTGCCCTGCAAAGAGCGGAGCTCCTGCAGCTTTGCAAAGAAGCTGCCAACTGCCCTGCAAAGAGCGGAGCTCCTGCAGCTTTGCAAAGAAGCTGCCAACTGCCCTGCAAAGAGCGGAGCTCCTGCAGCTTTGCAAGGTATCTGCCAACTGCCCTGCAAAGAGCGGAGCTCCTGCAGCTTTGCAAGGTATCTGCCAACTGCCCTGCAAAGAACGGAGCTCCTGCAGCTTTGCAAAGAAGCTGCCAACTGCCCTGCAAAGAGCGGAGCTCCTGCAGCTTTGCAAAGAAGCTGCCAACTGCCCTGCAAAGAGCGGAGCTCCTGCAGCTTTGCAAAGAAGCTGCCAACTGCCCTGCAAAGAGCGGAGCTCCTGCAGCTTTGCAAAGAAGCTGTCAACTGCCCTGCAAAGAGCGAAGCTCCTGCAGCTTTGCAAAGAAGCTGCCAACTGCCCTGCAAAGAGCGGAGCTCCTGCAGCTTTGCAAAGAAACTGCCAACTGCCCTGCAAAGAGCGGAGCTCCTGCAGCTTTGCAAAGAAGCTGCCAACTGCCCTGCAAAGAGCGGAGCTCCTGCAGCTTTGCAAAGAAGCTGCCAACTGCCCTGCAAAGAGCGGAGCTCCTGCAGCTTTGCAAGGTATCTGCCAACTGCTCTGCAAAGAGCGGAGCTCCTGCAGCTTTGCAAGGTATCTGCCAACTGCCCTGCAAAGAACGGAGCTCCTGCAGCTTTGCAAAGAAGCTGCCAACTGCCCTGCAAAGAGCGGAGCTCCTGCAGCTTTGCAAAGAAGCTGCCAACTGCCCTGCAAAGAGCGGAGCTCCTGCAGCTTTGCAAAGAAGCTGCCAACTGCCCTGCAAAGAGTGGAGCTCCTGCAGCTTTGCAAGGAAGTTGCTAACTGCCCTGCAAAGAGCGGAGCTCCTGCAGTTTGCAAGGTCGCTGCGAACTGCCCTGCAAAGAATGGAGCTCCCGCAGTTTGCATGGTAGCTGCTAACTGCTCTGCAAAGTGGTGGGTGTTTTATTAAAAATTTAAATTTAACACATTTAAATGAATGGGGACCCACCTGATATTGGCAATAACACACCTAATGGGTCCCAACCCACAGTGGAGGGGGCACTAAAATTTTAGGTTACCCTGGGTGACAGATGCCATAGGTATGCCACTGGGGCAGCACTTCTCATTAGAACATAAGAACAGCCCTGCTGGATCAGGCCCAGGGCCAATCCAATCTAGCTTCTTGTATCTCACAGCGGCCCACCAGATACCTTGGGGATCACACAAGGCCACAAGATTGCATCTTGCTGCCACTTCCCTGTGTCTAGCATTCTGTTTATGCTCACCCCCCCCCCCCGACATCTTGAAGTTCTCAAGTCTGTTTCGTTCCCAAAAGGTGTCTCAAGATGGTCTTCCAGCACATGCGCGGAATCTTGGAGAGCCCCAGACCTCTGGCATAAGCACAGAGTGGCAAAGCACAGAGCCCAACACTGACTATTGGTGAAGAGCTAGAACTGGAGGAGAATGAGGAAGGAGAGCTACAATGGAAGGCAGGAAGGCAGATGAGTAAACCAGCTGGGGGCAGATGGCAGCCACTTAATGGTGTGATTGCGGAGCTCCTGAAGGGATCACAGGGAGAACCAGTGTGCCTAGGAACACACTTTGGGAAACACCATAGTGGAATCATGAAAGTGAAGAAAGGAAGGACCAAGGAAAAGCAGACTATGACTACATAAATGGCAGGTTTTGGTAGCCAGTGTGGGAGGGATGTTTTGAAGGGGAACCAAAGACAAACTTCTCACACCTCCTGGAGAAACATTATGACACTCACCAAGCTGAATGTTCCTAGGTCATGGCTGCCAGGCACTGCAGTCTCTTGATGTCACAAAGGGCTGGTGGTTGACTTATCAAGTACTGTGGGCTTTGGGCTTTTGTCTTTGGCCTCCTAGGCAAGAGAAGACTTTGGACTTTGGGCTCCTAGGCAAGAGACTTTTTGGCACTGGTTATCTATGTTCATAGAGTTTGATTTGTAGAAGCTCTTGGCCACTAACATTTCTGAATAGCTTTAGTTTTGCTGCAATCTTTATTCGTCATACACTGGATACATCCATCTTTGTTGTGTTTGTTTATTGCTCTGGAAGCTCATAAATTAGGCTGTAGCATTAAAGGGCATTTTCTTTCTTTCTTTCTTTCTTTCTTTCTTTCTTTCTTTCTTTCTTTCTTTCTTTCTTTCTTTCTTTCTTTCTTTCTTTCTTTCTTTCTTTCTTTCTTTCTTTCTTTCTTTCTTTCTTTCTTTCTTTCTTTCTTTCTTTCTTTCTTTCTTTCTTTCTTTCTTTCTTTCTTTCTTTCTTTCTTTCTTTCTTTCTTTCTTTCTTTCTTTGTAACCCTAGTTTGTTTCATCAGTTTTTTCATAGGGTTTGTTGCGGTGAGCCTCCTTTGTGTGAGTCAAACATGGCGTCTCAACAACCCGATGAGGTAAGTGGATTTTTGATTCTCCCAAGGTACCTTCCAGATGTGGGGTTGATGGGCTGCAACTTGGCCCAACCTATGGCAGGGCACAACAGTACCACACTATTTGTGTAGCTCCACAATGAGAACAGAGAGAGGCATAGTCAGTGCTTTTTCTGTAAAAAAAAAAAAAAAAAAAAAAAAAGGTGCAGGAGCTCACAACTTGTTAATCTTTTATTTATTTATTTATTTATTTATTTATTTATTTATTTTTCTTTCTCATTCACAGCTTACTGAGTTCACCAGTGACACCAGCACCTCCCTTAGCCAAGTGGATGATCCCTTAAGGTAAAGCATTGTGCGTTTCCTGTCACCTTTAGTGGCTCAAAGCCAGAAACATGGGGCCCAACCCTATCCCCCCTGCCAGCCCATAGTGCACAGTGCTGCAGACAGAGCACATGCTGCATTCTATGGTGTGTGTATGTGTGTGTGTGTACCAGACAGCCCAGGAGATAAGTCAAATGTTTTCCTACTTACTTCCCCATAGGCCACCTGCCCCCCAATGGGTTTCATCAAACCTATAGTAGCTATTCTGCTTGCATAAGTCCAAGGAGACTTCTGGATTGGTTCAGGGCAGGGAAAGGGGATTAGGATTAGGCGGTGAGGTGGTGCCCCTGCCCAGCCCCCTGCCCAGCCTACTGCCTGCCCCAAACTGCCCATGATTCTCCCCTGAACTGCCCCTGCCACCAACCTGCCTGTTCCAGCAGGAGATCTGGAAAGCACTGTTGTGTGTACTTGGCCTCTGGCTCTTTGCTTCGGCAGCCCCAAAGCTTGTGACTCTGATCTTCGCCACCTAAAGAGGTGTTGTAGATCTGAGCAGCCCGGAGCTGCGCTATGCTGCCCAGGAACGGGGTCAGGATCCGGCACAAGTGACGGATCCTGGCCCCACCCCCCACTCTCTTGCCACCTGCCTGCCTGCAGCCTGCCTTCCCTCTGCCCCAAAACCCCTCCTCCCCACACCCCCCAGACCCACACGCCAGCTGAGTTTGGCTGTCATGAACTTACCCATCGTCAGGGCAACAGAAGCTGGATGCAGCCCCTGCGGGCCAGCGCACATTCTTGCGCCAGCCCAGCTGTCTCCACACATGCTTTATGGCACATTTACAACCCTCCTAGGCTGGCGCAAGGGACTTGTGCCGGCCAAGCGCACCATTTGGATTGCGCTCTAATTTGATTTGATTTTTTTGTATGGGGGTGTTAAAAATTTTCCTGCTTGATGATGTCACTTCCAACCATGTCGTCACTTCCAGGTTAATATCTTCACCCAGTGGGTACTGACAGATTGTCATTCTAAAAGTGGGTCCTGATATGAAAGAGTTTGAGAACTACTGATCGAACCCCATGGAATCCAGGCCAAGGAGAGGAACAGCATTCCTCACTTCAGAGCCTTTTTGCAGGTCCAACAACTCTCACTATCCGGCAGTCCATTTTTGCTGAAATCTCTACCATCTCTGGTGACAAGGGAAGGCAACCCTGGGGTGCAAATTTTGAATCTGTGTCACTTGAAGTGCAGACCTGCTACACATGCTCAACATGCTACACTGAGCAGGATTCCTTGAGGGAATCCATGGAGGTGACGCAGATATGGTTAGCCCACATCAGTTTGTTACTAATTGTGTGTGTTTTTTCTTCTCTATCTGTCTCCTTCTCCCAGAAACCTGGGATATTCTGACGGGGAGGAAGTGAGGCTGATGTGGGATCTGGCCACTCTCCAGAATCAGATGATCAGCCCAAACCATCTGATCCGGGCACAGGCTCTGGAGAAGTGTGCAGATCTGCTGGGAGAGATCCAGAGATACGTGAGTCACTGAGGGGAGTAGTTTGGACAAACCTTATTTTGAACACCAAAGGCTGCCCCTTCCAGGATTGCTGTGCAAGCCGGCTACATGCAATCAATATTCATTTCTGAAGCACTTCAGAGTATTCAATCTGCTTCACAGATTATATTACTCATCCTTTCAACAACCCTGCAGGGTAGGCTAGTCATAGAACTACAACATCCCTGACAAAGGGCCAACCAGCTTCTGCGTAAAGATCTCCAATGATGAAGAGTCTACTACCTTCTGAGACACAGTGTTCTACTGCACAATTCTTTGGACCATTAGGAAGTTCTTCCTAATGTTTAATCGAAATCCCCTTTGTAGTCCAAGCCCACTTGTCCCGGTACCATCCTCCAGAGAAACTGGGAACAAGGCTGCTCCATCTTCCATGCAACAGCCCCTTAGATATTGACAGATAGTTCCCAAATCACCCGGTCAACATCTCTTCTCTCAACTCCTTCATGCGAATCCCTTTCAACCTGTCCACATAGGATGCAGTCTCTGGACTCCTCACCCATCCTAGACTCCCTCCTCTGGACCTGCTCCAGTCTTCCAGTAAGAACCTTGCCATAGGTTTCATCATGATTTCATGGCCCAGGAGAGATTGGAATGGGGTTTTCCCAACCTACAGGCAAAACGAGGGAAAGTAGCTCCAATTCAACCAAAGAAAAAAGTGACAGACCAAGACTGGGGTTCTATTTCATCACCTGATTGATTGATTTAGCGTAAGGCATATAATACATGGACTTCTATATCAGTTAGACTAGATCAAATGTCAGTGTCCAGTTCATGCAGCCATTCAAAGACAGAGTGACCTTCAAAGGAAAAGTCAGACCATGGGCAATTATACGCCCTCAGTTTGCAGCCAGACACAATGTGGTACATGGTTTGGTGGGAGAACCCGCAATCACACTGAGGGGTAGAGACTAGCCCCCATTTAAACACCTGACAAACACCATGTAGGGTACGGATCACCTGATGCTTTAACCACACACAGAGTTCTTTGTTTTTATATTATTACTATTATTGTATTTATTACAGTATTTATATACAAGCATGCCCCTGTATCTGCGGGGGTTCCATTCCAGAACCTCCTACAGTTACCTGAAACTGTGGATGCTGGCAAACAGCTGCCCCCCACCCTCTGGAGGTGAGGGAAGCAGACCTCCCCGTCCTTGGCTTCTGCCGGGCTCAGGCTGAGCTTGGCAGCTCAAATAACATAACTTCCGGTTTCACGGAGAAACCAGAAGTGGCTTTTTAAAGCCTTATAAGGCATGAGGAGGTTTGGGGAAGCCCTCTGGGCGAAGCAGAGCTCCCCTCGCCTCCGGAGGGAGCAAGCGCCCAGGGGGTCCTGCGGACTCAATCCACGGATAACTGAATCTGTGGATATGGGATCCGTGCATACCGGGTTCCCCGGGTTCCTATGCCTTTCTCATAGACTCCTGTTGTTCTCATGATGCATTTTTGTCATTTGCCGCTTGTAATATTGCACTGTTCTGATTGTTTTATTGAATCTTTGGGAATTTCAGCCAGAAGCCATCATAGGTGTTTGGTAAATAGTCAGTGTGCCTGGGTTGTGAGATGTAAAGATGCACAATATCCCTGCAATAGGACGTCTCCTTCCTGCCATCAGGGTGAGCTGCTTAACCCAGTATTGGCTAATCCTCATTTCTCTCCAGCCTTCCGTAGGGTTGCCTTTGCTTCCCCGCCTGGTCACGATCCTCGGTCTCTGCTCGTTGGATACAGATGCCAGGTGCGATGAGAATGCGGTAGAGGTTCTCTGGGAGCTGCTGCCCATCCTGCGCCATCGGGCGGGTAAGTCTGGAAGGAGCTTGAGCTGTTGCCTGCAAAGGTCGCTGAACCTTTTGCCAAGTCGAACAGAATACATCCAGGGACAGATAGAGTGTTTGTGTTTGTTGGGCGGGTCATAAGCACCACCTTAACTCCAGAGCCCAGGTCAGCCAGGGGGATAGACTTGGGCTCCTGTTGTGCTTTGCCCTCTGTGGCTGAGGTTTGCTGAGTAGGTAGACCTGGGCTCCCCACCCAGACTTGGAGCCCAGGTCTACCGGCCTCCCTGGATGAGGTTAGCTGAGTGGATAGACCTGAGCTTCTGCCTGGACTTGGAACCCAAATCTACTGGCCTACATGGATGAGGTTTGCTGAGCAGGTAGACCTGGGCTCCCACCCAGACTTGGAGCCCAGATCTACCTGCTAGGTAGACCTGTGTTCTTGGCTGTGCTTGGGCTGCTTCCCGTGGACAATTTGAGGCTTGCCATGGATCCTTGTTCCCCCCTTGAATCTGCCCCGGAATGCATCACATTTGAAGACTGCCAGTTGAAAGCCTTTTCGTTGTCTGGCCCCTTGGCAAGGCTAATGAAGGCTGGCAGCTTTCTTTTTCAGGCAGCATCTCTCTCTCTTTTCTAGGTGTAGAATCAGTTGCAAGGGGAGCTGGAAGAAACCCAGGGGCCTCCCTCTTGCCCTCCATGCAGTAGCCCTTGCTGCAGCGTTGGAGCATCCAGTGCTCAGTGTGGGTTGCTCCTACTCTGTTGGCTGCCTTGAGCTGAGGGCACTTGGAGTCTAGACAGCATGAGGGTGTTCAAATGGCGCATGGAGGAATTTTCCCAGGGATGACTAAGTTTCTTTTGGGCCCCTTCCCAAAGAGGATGGGCGAAACAGAGTGAGGGGAGGGTGGCGACGGGAGCAGGCAGAATGGGGGCAGGGAGGGGGTGAAACAGGGTGGGAGGAGAGTGGTAGCAGCCAGAATAGTCTTTGGAGCCTGGGTCTACCAGGCTTCCCCATGTGGAGAAAATGTAGAAAATCATTGCAGAAAGTTAGCAACATTGTCTTTAGGCTCCCAGGAGCATGGGAAATGTCCTGCCTGCACAAAATGTACTTCTGCAGTAGCTGTAATCGCACCGCTGTGTCCCTGAGCTCTTACACACTCCTTCCTGGAAAGTGGATCCACAAACTAAAGAGCTACTGCAGCAGGCCGGTTGCCTCCTGGATTTGACACCAGGAGTTAAGTGTTAAGGAGTGTCATGTATGCATTCCCTGGCCCGGTGCATATGGCTTGCAGCAGCCAATGCCGCAGCAACCTCAGCATCCCAAGTCCAGGTGAGAAATTTCTGCGGCCCCTCCTTTGGCTGCTGGGCCCCCTTTTTCACTCTGTGCCTGGGTACCAATTACCCCCTCTCATGGGCACTGTTGCCTTGACAGGCACCCGCTAGTCATCGCCACAGGACTGCCTCCTCCTCCCTGCCACCCTCTTGCAGTGGATGCAGTGGCTGTCCTAACTCTGTCGCTGTTTCACCATGTTGCTCTGAGCTTCACCAAGATCTTTCCAGACTAGAGGACCACATATTTTGGCAGTCAATAGCAAGCAACCTTCAGCTGATCTAATGGAGGGTCAAGCAACTGTTCAATACGGGATTCTCTGATCTCATTCCGATGGAGGCCAGGGAGGAGTTGCAATGAAGGGGCATCCGTTGTATGATGGAATGAGTCAAAGCTGTTTCTTTCCCTTGCAGACATGCTGATAAATTCCTCCTTGAACCAAGACTCTATCAAGAATGCACTCCGCATCCTGAATGCAACTGATGTAGCACTACCAACCATCTTCAGGAACAACAGCTTCATCCTGGTCAGAGTAAGTTAGCATCACAAGGGACAGAGTACTCCTGACCCCATATGAGAGTGAGTGACAGCATAATCCTATCCTTGGGCTGCTCTGCTGGAACTTGTGTTCCAGCAGCACAACCTGACTTATCACACTGCGAAATATAACACTTGAGCACACTGCTGGGTGGCTGCCAGAAACAGTTAGTGGTGCTGACCAGGCAGCAGTGGGTTTCCTATATCCCCCAACAACAGGTCAGCGGGGAGGGCAGGTGTGTGCACGGAAGGGGAGGACTGGGGCATTCCATGGGAGGGACTGGGGCAGGAGGGGGTGGATCCAGCAGCAATGGTGCATGCTGAATCTAATCCCCCCTTTCAGAAACCTCCCTGCCCCTTTTCCCACCTTGGACATACACCACCAACACAGGTGGTGTATGTCCAAAGAGACCCATTGCTAGACCTAGGGCTTATGTGGGGTTAGTTAAAAAAATAAGTAAATGCTTTTTACTTGCCTCCCATAAGAAGATAAGAACAGCCCCACTGAATCAGGCCATAGGCCCATCTAGCGCAGCTTCCTGCAGTGGTGTAGCTAATGAACGTGTAGCCCAGTGCGGAGCTCAAAATGATGCCCTGGAAGTGATTTCACAGCAGGAAGTGATATCAAGCCCAGGCTTTTTTAAAAGTGCAAATTGGGGGGAAACTTGCCTCCTCCCCAAGGAGCTCATCACCCACTTGATCTGCCATCTCCCCCCAGCCAGTGGCATAGCTAAGGCATCTATCTGCTACCTGGAATCAAAGATTTTGTGGCCACCCCCATGACAAAATCAAACTTAATTAAGTAAATACATAAAAAGTTTTCCCCTTATTGGTTCAAGACACTGTGCTGGGGTGATGAGGGACGGTTGTTCTCCCCCTGCTAAATAGAAGAGGAGCACCACGTGAAAAAGTGCCTCTTTACCAGTTAGCAGGAGTAGCTGTATTATGATACATGGAAATGAGAGCTGACTCATATTCACATCTTACTGGTTCTCTGCTGTATCATAAGAACATCTCATTGTCTCTCAGAAAAATCAGTCTCGTAAGTCAGCTTTGAGTTAAAGTCGGTTTTTGTTCTTTAAGGCAGTTGTATTTTCATTTTCTGGTTAATTGGCCATAACTTTTGATAAAATACAGTTATTCTAATGTGGTTTGTTTCATTGAATTCTGCATTAAATAACCTTTCTAATGATATATAACGTGATGGTATTATTTGTATATACCAAGATTTGCTCAATTTTGGCCACTAGTGTCAAGCTCAGCTTGTTGCCCCCCTAAAGCTTGTTGCCCGGTGTGACTGCTACCCCCTGCACTGCTACCCCACTGGCTTCCTGTATGTCACAGTGGCCCACCAAATGTCTCAGGGAGCACACAAGACAACAAGAGACCTGCATCCCGGTGCCATCCCTTGCATATGGTGTTCTAAGGTAACCCACTTCTAAAATCAGGAGGTTGCACATACACTTCATGGCTTGTAACCCGTGATGGACTTTTCCTCCAGAAATTTGTCCAATCTCCTTTTAAAGGCACCTAGGCCAGATGCCATCACCACATCCCATTTGTCTTCAGGTAGTCCCCACCTACCATAGGATGCAGTGTGAGGAGCACCTGCATTGCTGCTGCTGGTGGGTGAAAGGATTGGGGCCTGAGTGTGTGTGTATATGGGGGATATCTAATTCATTCCTAATTCATTCCTCCCTTTGACTCACCATTCATTTTTTTGGCTTTCTGCCCCTTTGTTTCTTGTGTCTGGCTCTATAGTTTCTGTCTATTAACCTTTCCACCCCTCCCTGGCTATGCAACATTTTACTAGTAATAATTTAGACCCGTCTCTTGGTCCAAAGGAAAACATATGAGAAAAGCAAGGAGGAAAGGGTGTGAAGCCTTCCATGGTCTGAGGCCTCACTGCGTCCTAAACTTCAGGGTTCTTCCAACCTGGAAAGGAAGAGGAATGGGGCTGAAAGACTGGGGGAAAATGTAGGTGCTTGGAGGTTAAGCCAGTAGTTCTCAACCATTTTAGCCCCATGACCCACCTTCAGCATGGAGCTCAGCAACCCAGATGTTTTGGCGTTGGCGTAATGATGCCATCACATCGCTGCCCAAACATCTGGGTTGCTGAGCTTTTGCATTTTTTTAAACACAAAAAGCTCACCTGTGGAACATGTTTTTGTCAGCAACAACACAATGCATCTCAGCCCAGAGGGGGCCAAGCATTCTGCTTTCTGGTCTACAGCCCACTCTGGTCCTTGTCGCGTTGTGTTCTTGTTCATGAAAACATGTTCAATGAGAAAAACACACTCCAGAAGGTGTGCTTTACAAGTAATTAAAAAAAAAACCCGCAACAGCTCAGCAAGCTCATGCCATGTTATGCAACCTGCCAAAAATCAGTTTGTGACCCACTTGTAGTTGTGACCCACAGTTTGAGAGCCACTGGTTAAGCCTGGCGCAAACACAAGATGTTCAGTTGTGTTCAATACAAGATGTTCAATACTATAATGTGTATTATTGCTAACATGGCAATAATGAAGTGAAGGCAAATAACCTTAACTAACCATTTCGGTGCTTTTTTTGGTGCACATAAGCACCTTCATTGTTGGCTTAAACCAGTAGTGCGCAATCTTTAGGAGCCTGCAGACCACTGAGGCAAAAATTAGAATTGTCGTGGACAATGTGGAACCCCCCCTCGTTCCCACCTCACCCCCTACACACAAAAAATGCACAGCCTATCAGAGAGAATGGACCAACCACAACCACAGCCAACACTTCAGTGCTGGCTGTGGGCGGTCTGATCTCCACCCTCTATGGTGGTCCATGTGGAAATGCTCACTTGGCAACATGGAAGTGATTAAAGGCATGTTGTTGTTTTTTTCCTGAGACTGTGTGGACCACTTCTCAGGGTCTCACGGACCACCTGTGGACCACAGGTTGGGAACCAGATGTTTAAACTAAAGGTGGTGGTGTTTTATTTTCATCTTAATCATTGTTAAATATTTACAGTCACATGAAAGCGTCAGACCCAGTAGTTGAGAGACAGGTTGGAAATAAGAATAAGGGCCCAATCCTCTCCAACTTTCCAGTGCTGATGGAGGCACAATGCAGCCCTGAGGTATGGGAACAAATGTTCCCTTACCTTGAGGTGGCTTCCTTGACTGCTTCCCCACTGCAGGATGCGGCACACACCCCTTTGGTATGCTGCATCAGCACTGGAAAGTTGGAGAGGATTGCGCCCTAAGGCAAATTCATGGCTCCTGACAAATGTGACTCAAATGGAACCTTCTCAGATGATGAAAAGGCTTTTGAACTGATTAACACAGTGGTCCCCAAAATGTGGTTTGGGACCCACTGGTGGGTCACGCCCTGATTTTTGGTGGGTAGCATAAGGATGATGGAAAGATCAGATAACTAATTGCCTCAAGCCCTGAAGCTATTCAAAAATGAATGAGTGAATGAATAAACCTTGATTGGGCATAGATAGAGAAATCATAAAAGCAAACATAATTAGTCCTAATCCCGTTGATCAAAAACGGAGTTAAGATACTAAATTACTAATAAAACATTTACAGTTCAACATAAAATATCAACATTTTTGACAAATTACATTAAGAAAGCTTAGAAATCACCATAAGTAAAAATTTAGAAACTCCCTCTAGCACATCTGGTGAGCAGTCATTAGGAGACACTTCAGTTTTGCCTCATCCGAAAGCCCATTCATTTTGCCAAGAAGTGATATAAGTGTGGCGGGATCTAGTGTGCCGAGGACAATAAAAAAGAATGTGTATGATTGAGTCAACATTTCCCAAATTTCAAGGGCAGAGGCGTTCTTTATAGGGTATTTGCGTATATCTGCCTTCTGTGACCTTGGATGAAAACACATTGAATCTTGCCAAGGAGATTGCACGACGTTCAGAAGGGTTGATCAGAATACTCAGATAAGGAGCCATTTGCCCATACTTTAGCGGGATAGAGAAATTAAGAGGGGAGTAAATTCTAGAAGCAAGTTCAAAGAGGTTTTGTGCCTCAATGTCTAGCATTCTTTGCTTCACGCTTTGATAAACTTCAGGGAATGGATAGAAACTTAAAAAATCCAAAGAAAAACCAATGGATTCGATTTTTGATTTAATTGGGCTCTACTCAGATAGCATTCTGGATAGGAGACTGCCTGGTTTCATGTTATAATGGAATTGGAACCAATAGCGTATGGTTAAAAGCCATGCTCTTGATACTAAGAGCGATTGTCTGGTCTCCAAACATAATGCAGAGTATGGTACAGATTTAGGTAAACCCAGGATAGCCCTCAAAAATTTAGCTTGGATACTCTCAAGGGTGTGATTTATAGCACTAATCCAGATAGGGCACCTGTACAGGAGCTGTGCCGCTACTTTGGCATTAAATACCTTGAGAGCAGCTGGTATATAACGATTGCCCTGTTTAAAAAAGAATCGATTGGTGCTCTGCAAAGTGACACGGGCCAAGTTGGTAAGCAATTTTCGATGAGTACCCCAGCAAAGATTGTAGTGGAAGTGAATTCCAAGATATTGAAAGCTTTTGACCTGTTCCAGTTTCTCCCCTCCAATAGACCAAGTGCCTGGGCTCCATGATTTTGAAAAAACCATAACTTTGGTTTTCTGAGAGTTCAATTCAAGTTTGTTGCACTTCAGATAGTCAGAAGTTCTATTTAAAAGTCGCTTAAGTCCACTAGGTGTACAGGAAACTAGCACTGCATCATCTGCCTAAAGCAATGCTGGAATATGCATTGAACCTAGTTTGGAAAAATGTCCATCTATCTGAAGCAAAAAGGGGGTAAAATTGTGTAGAAAAAGATGAAAAAGAGTGGGTGCTAAAATGCACCCCTGTTTCACTCCCCTTTTGACCTGAATTTGGGGAGTCAATTTCCCCAGATGTCAATTTAATTTGGCAGGTGGTGCCTGTATAAAGTTTCTGAATAAGAGATAGAAGTCCAGGGTCTATATTGAGTTGAACTAGTTTGTCCCATAGCAGCGATCTATTAACAGAGTCAACATATAAGTTTTGATTTTTTAAGCCTTGTGTACTTGTCAATCAAATGAGCTAAAACAGCACAGTGATCAATTGGTGAAGATCCTTTTCCAAATCCTATCTGATCCCACCCTGGAAGGCCCAGATCTTCCATCCAGGATAGCAGCTTGTTTAAAAGATGTTTTGCATCAAGTTTTGCCCCCACTGCTAAAAGGCTTATAGGTCTAAAATGGGAGGGATCAGGATGGTCGCCTTTTTTGTAAATAGGCACTATAATAGCATTTGTCCATTCAGCTGGTATTATACCTGTTTGGTCCACCACTGTGAATAATGAGGATAGAATAGGGGCCCACCATTCGGGGTCCACTTTCAGGATCTCTGACAATACCAAATCTGGCCCAGGAGCTTTCCCTTGTTTACTTTGAGAGACTAGCTCTCTCATTTCTTCAGGGGATACAGGAGGCCATGGGGTGGTTGCTGAAGGATTTAAAGTCAAAGATGCTAAGCCACTTTCACCCTCTTGGCAATAGAAGGTGGGGAACAAGCGGCACCACTCGTGTGGGGAGATGACCATCTG
Source organism: Tiliqua scincoides (assembly GCF_035046505.1). Taxonomy (NCBI): domain Eukaryota; kingdom Metazoa; phylum Chordata; class Lepidosauria; order Squamata; family Scincidae; genus Tiliqua; species Tiliqua scincoides. The sequence goes on along the minus strand of NC_089830.1, from coordinate 14,248,981 downwards.
AGAGCGAGGTGCAGTTTTCTGAGCAGAATTGGTGATTATACCCCAAAATGGCTTAGAATTTTTATGTTCTATGGCGGCTAGTAGTTTATACCACAAGCGGGAAGCATCATTATGTGGCTTTTCTTGGATCAGTTGTTGCAGCTGCTTCTGTAGAATAAAAGATGTATCGGGAATTTGAATATCCCCTGAATAGCGGTACTGCTGGTAAACGGATCTAATCTGATTTTGGAGATCCATACAATCCCTATCAAACCAAGGGGATATTGTTTGGGTTCCCTCCCCTGTAGCACCTTTAGCAGAGGGTATACTAGTGTAGGAGACTAAAGTGGATGAAACCCTAGAGATTAATAACTCATCTATCTGAATTAGTTCTATCGGATCTGACTCGTTTAAAAGTGGGATTCTATAGCTCTTGTATGGCTCCGTGTAGAGCAGTTTGCTCATTTTCTGATTAATTGTAGTATTCCACATGATTTTAGGCCTAATTTCATATTCATTTTCAAGCTCTACATCAGGGGTAGAGTACTGGAAAGAACCTCAATCTAGCTTGAGTATGAAAGGAAAATGGTCACTCATTGCTAGATCATCAAGCAAAAAATCAATAACATTGACCTTGAGGTGAAGTGGAACCAAGAAATAATCTATAACACTGGAACCAATGGCTGAAGCAGAAGTGAATTCACTTGAATTGGGGAAATCTACAAGGCCATTTAACCATATTGTATTAAAATTGAGACAGAATCTGGCCAAATAGAGGCCAGCTGCATTCGTTTTATTATCTTTGGAAAATCTCTCTAAAGAAAATAAATCAAGGAGAGATGAATCAGGATCGAAGTTTGCGGCAGTACTGAGCAACGGCTCTGAATTTCCAAGCCTGGCGTTGAAATCCCCACCAATAAGCCAATGGCATGAAGGAAATTCCATGTCTAACTCCTTGACAATTTTAGAGAAGGTGCTCCAATTCTGGGATAATAATTGGCTGTTCAAGCCAGGAGGAAGATAAACCTTTCCAATTATTAATTGGAGATGGTTAAGAATAAGCTTGACTGCATGACATAATTTGCTAGTTGTCTTGGTGACCACCAGTTCTGAATTGAGCTGGGAAGAGACAAAAATTGTCATCCCCGCTTGCAAACGTCCCTTGGAGCTTATTCTATAAACTGGAATGTTGTAGGAATTAAAACCTTGAAGGTGTAAAGGAATTTGAGACCAGGTTTCCTGCAAAAGGATTATGTGAAAATCACATAAATATCTCTGGAAAGTCTCATCGTTAACCTTGCTACGCCATCCCGCAATATTCCAAGAAAGAAGTTTTAAATATGTCCTTGATGTGAGATCATGTATTGCAGATGTGAGTCAATCTCCCATCAGATTGACTTACATCTGCAATACCTATTCAAAAATCAAATAGCTGCTAATTGACCTGCAAAGAGCTCAGCTTCTGCAGTCTGCAAGGTAGCTGCTAGCTCTTTTTTTCTGGGCATTATTGCTTGTAAATAAATCAATATTTTTTTCTAGATGGCCTTTCATTTAAAGTCTGTTAAAGCTAGGTGGGTCCCAATAGAGTGTTGTATTAAGAAGTGGGTCATGGTGCTGAAATGTTTGGGAATCTTCTGGATTTGATCATTGTTGTACATTGGACTGTTTATGTTTTACGTTCGGTTGTATGTTCTGAACTTGTAAGCTGCTTTGGACATTTTCTTTCACTAAAAGCCCAAGACCATTTTCCATGGAAAAGTGGAGTATAAATAGTTGAATAAACCAAGCAAGATTTGACGCTCAGAGATGTTGCATTGTTTCAGGTCTTTGGTGCATTCCTGACTCCTGAAGAACTCTTGGAAGCCGTGGCCTTCCTATCCGGAGCTGCCCAGAACTCCTTTGAGGTGTTTGATATATATTGCTTGCTCCGTCAACTCCTCAAGCAGTTTGGCGGCAAGGTAGTGAAGGTAAGGAACTGCAAAGATATTATTATTATAGAAATGTATACCCCACCTTTCCCATGCTGAAGCAATTACCCAAGAGGACTTACAAAGCTCCATAATAAAATACAAAGTATCATAACAGGTCAGAAGGAAAAACATCCAACAAAGCATTAAAAACATGTTAACAGTAAGCAGTGAAACACAAAACGAAGAAACAAAGTAAGACCTGACACATATGATTGAGCCGTTGGGAGAACAAATAAATCCAGAGAGACAGTCTGGATAGCAAAGAAGGATCTTGGTTTTGAACTGGATCTCTTGGAGTTGTAAATCAATCCCATGCCATTGGGATCCTTGCGCCAGATCCTTAGCATGTTTTGAAGGATATATTTTTGAGCATATCATGCCAGTACTAACCAAAGGACTTTGAAAGACCATATGTCAGGTGAGTGGCCTTAGAGGTGAAAATATAAAACCCCCTCCCCCCCTCAAGTTTAGCTCGGTGTTCCTGAATTCTAAGTTCTGCAATAACCCCAAGTTTCAGCATGGAACAGATGTCAGGTACCAATCCTAATATATCTGTCATCTCCCAAAAGATACGTATGCAAGAGAGGCAAACCATAAGATGCTAAGGGTTTGTGTGAAATCCATGGCTGAAATCAGTGGTTCTCAGACTTTTTTAGAACTGGGATCTGCTTTTTAGAATGGCAATCTGTCAGGGCTCATCAGAATTGATGTCATTGACCAGGAAGTAATGTCATGGCTGGAAGTGAGATCATCAGACAGGACAATTTAACACCCCTCACATGACAAAGTCATATCAAATTAATTAAGGGTGCAATCCTAAGCCACTTTCCAGCAGTGACATAAGGGCAATGCAGCTGCGAGGTAAGGGAACAAACATTGCCTTACTTTGAGGAGGCCTCAGTGATTGCCACCCAACTGCAGGATGCAGCACTTGACCTGTTGGCAAAGCTATGCCAGTGCTGGACAGTTGGTTAGGATTTGAGCCTAAGTATATTAAAATGTTACAATAAGTATAAGTTTAAAAAGTTATTTAAACTAAAGAAGAACCCTCCTAACTTTCCCAAGCAATTGATGATCTGTTTCAAGAAAATTCCCCAAATATCCCAAAGGCTGCAATTCTGTCTGCGCTTACCCAGGAGTAAGCCCTATTGACTATCAGTGTGAAAAGCATTTACATAGTATCCTGTTGAAAGTACAGATCCATAACATTTCCCTAAATGTTTCCCTAAATGCAGTCACACACTCTTCTCTCATAGGGAAGAGAGAGATGGAGAGGGAGTTTGGCATGAAGGAGAGAGGACTGTTCTTCTTGTTCCTCTTCTCACTCCATCTCCTTCTTTGTTTTCAAATCCAGGCAGTGGGAGGAGAAAAAAGGTTTAGTAAAGGTTTTTTTAGCAATTGCCTTGGGCAGCAAATCGGTGGGCAGAAACCAACAAATGGAGTTGGGTCCCCGTCCCCCCCACAGGGTGACCAGGTATCTTCTTTTTCCAGGACATATCCTCTTTTTAACCTCGTGTCCTGGAAAAGAACTTTAATGTCCTCCTTTTCCCTGTGAGTGGGCCCCTGCAGGCAGCACAGAACTGTCTTGTAATTAATGTTAAATGTAATAAATTATAAGTAATAGAGTTTTGAATTTAAGAAGTAATATTCTTTTATGATTGTGCCCTAAGTGTTTAAATTAACCACATGAAATCAATATATGATTCATAGCTTTTATTGTGTCATGTCCTACATTTTTCTTGGAATTCCTACATTTGGGGGTGCCTGATCCTCTTTTTGCCGTTATGACATCTGGTCACCCTCCCCCGTCCACCAGTCTGCTACCTGAGGAATTCATCTCACCTGGCCTCATGGATGTTGCCCTGCCTAGGACGGCAACAGCCTCTGAGACATTTTGCTTCTGGGTACCTTAGCAGTGGCCCTTTGCTTTCCTGACAGGTTGAGACATTGCTGGAACACTTCTTTGAAAAGTGTAAAACGGAAAGGAGGGGTGAAAGCAACATGCCCTTCTTAGGTTTTGGCGTGCTTGCAAGTGAGAACGTGGTCCAAGTGGTGAACTTTCTCCTCCAGCATCCTTTCAGGTATCTATTTATTTAAAGCATTTCTCCCTCTCTGTTAGTATTTATAAAAAACCACCCATAGCAGCTATAGGAGATTTCAGCTTGTACTGCCTTGGATGGCCCATTGGGGATCTATGGGGCTTACAGTAGTGCCTAAGGGCCCAATCCTATTCAACTTTCCAGCACTGGTGTAGCCACAATGCAGCCCCAAGGTAAGGGAACAAATGTTCCCATACCTTGAGGAGGCCTTTGTGACTGCCTCCCCACCACAGTATGCAGCGCATGCCCTGGTTGCACGGCTGCACCAGTACTGGAAAGTTGGATAGGATTGGGCCCTAAGTATCATGTCTCTGCACCCAGGACAAACTTAAAGCAGGGTTCCCCACCACCCTCTCTGCCTGCCTACCAGAATGAAGAATACTCTGCTCTGGAGCATCTCTACGGGTGTCCGGTCACATCTAGTTCATGGTTTAGTTTCCTAATATTTCAAACTTGATTTGTATTAGGAGCCAGGAATTGTAGCCTTGTATGCACATAGACCAGCGTTTCTCAATGTTCATCCCACACTGTACCACTTTGCATGATCCACCTATTGGAAGTACCAGCAGAAGTGATTGCCAGTTACTTCTGGGTTGAGAGGCCAGATGCCACATGACAAACACCAATCAGGAAGAGGTGAACAGGAGGGCTTTTTAGAGTAGGTGAAAAGCCTGCTGCTCACTGAGCCAAGCCTCCTACTGAAGTTGGTCACATCAGTTCATTTGTCTTGCTGCCAGAAGCAGATGCCTGGGGGTCCCACAAGTACCATCAGACACAACCTCAAGTATTGCTGGTGGTACACATAGCATTGGTTGAGAAACACGGACATAGGGCGCAATCCTCACCTCTTATGTCAGTACTTTCCAGCACTGGCATAGCGGTGCCAGTGGAACATGTGCTGCAACCTGCAGTTGGGTGTCACTCATGGAGGCCTCCTCAAAGTAAGGGAATGTTTGTTCCCTTACCTTGGAGCTACATGGCCCTTAGTGCTGGAAAGCACTGACATAAGGGGTTAGGATTGCACCCATAGGCTCATTATGTATGTGCATGCTTCTGTGCCTGGCTGAGATGTAGTGGCAGTTCTGTGGGCACTGGAGACCTGTACAGGCATTTCATTTTATTTTATTTTTATTGCTTAAACAGAACCCCCCAAAAATAGCATTACATGGATACATGCTTATGAGTTACATACTTAAAAAAAGGGGGTGCGGAATTTATATTTATACACACACACATATACAAAGTATCTGCATATCAACACTTCATGCAGCTTAGGTTATTATAGCAAGTAATGGCCTCCAGATCCTCAAATATATACAGTGGCGTAGCTAGGTCACTTGACAACTGGGGCCCATAAATTTTTGTCTCCTCATGCAACATAATTATTTAATTATTAATTAATCATATTAATTCTTTCACATTTTTATACCACCCTTCCTCTAAGCAGCTCAGGATGGTGTGTGTGGTTCCTCCCTTTATTTTGTCCTCACAACAACCCTGTGAGGTAGGTGAGACTGAGAGATAGTAATAGTCATGACATGAAGTGAGTAGTAATAATGGCCAGAAAATTAATGCAGTGAATATTTCCCCACAAGCAAGAGATGAAATTCTGCATCAAATGGTCTCATGATGGTATTATTCCTAACATGATGGCATTATTCCTAAAAGCCACGCTTTCCAGAATTTTGGTCACTAGGGTGTCAACCCCCCCCCCCCAGATGTCTCATTGGCCTGTTTTGAATTAAGGCAGTGGTTCTCTCATGTTTACACTGGGACCCACTTTTTAGAATGACAATGTCTGGGACCCACCGGAAGTGATGTCAGGAAAAATTCCTGGTCCTGATCAGTAAGTTGATGTAAAAATTGCCCTATCAGTCCAGCTACTCCATCAAAAAGATTCCCTATTGTCCCCAAAATGCCCAGCTCACAATATTGAAATACCCACAAGGCCCAAATGCTCTGACTAAAAGCCCCTGTCTGACCCTTGTCCAAGAATGATACCAGCCAGCATCTAATATCCTTAGAAAACAAGCTGGCTGCAGTATGGGCCCCAAGGATGAACAGAAAGCCATAAACAATGGCAAGAAACAAATCAGGATGAAAGGGTTAGGGTAAAAGGGATGTTGATAGAGCACCAGATCCTCTGCAATGGATAGGTCTGTAAACAAAGTGTCTATGCGCGTCAAACTGCCCTTCTCAAATCAACATCCTGAACTGATAACAAATGCCAAATGTTGTTCTTTTGCCTGTTGGTCTGTTAATTTTCCCATGGATGTTCTCCTCTCTTTGTGTGCTCTTGTACCCCTCCCCTATCTAGAATACCCTATAAAACCTGCATCATTGTAGTTTTTTGGGATCCTCCACCTGTGTGTGTGGGGGTCCCGTTTGCAAACGAGTAAAGGTTTACTTTTGTCAGAAGTCCTCTGAATTCTCCTGTCTGTTGTTTGCCGCTCCAAAAATCCGAACTAACAGTGTGCCCATTTGGCATCACTATTAATCTGTAAAGTTGGATTCACTGTGCAGGCATAACTCATTGACTGCCATATGTTCTGCATCATGTATGGGAAAGCCCCTAGCTCAGTGATAGGGCACGCGCTTTGTACATAGAATGACTTGGGTTCAATCCCTGGCATCTGCTGGTAGGGCTGGAAAGTGGATTTGACCCCTCTCGGAAATGCTGAAGAACCATCGCCAGTCAGAATAGGCAATGCTAAGTGAGATGGTATCAGGCAGTTTTGCACTCTCTCTGGGATTCCAGTGTTCATGATTATTACAGTTCTTCTTGCTGAGTTACTGCTCCCTGTGGGTACATCTGACATGTAGGAATGCCAGAAGAAAGTAAGGAATCCTGGGGCTTGTAGTTTGCCAAAGAGCATGCTACATAGGGCGGCACCAAGGCTGACTCCAGGTTGGAGGGGGCCATCAGTAAGGTAGGCAGATGTTGCCACGCCTGGTCCAAGGGACCTAACTGTCTGTTTTTCAATTCACAGCGCTTGTCAGGAGCACTGGCCGGTGGTGTTTGCCTGTGCCGATACAACCCTGCTCCTTGAAGCCCTGCTGTATGAGATGCGGGGAAAGCCAGAAGAGCAGACAAGTGTGGTAAGAGTTGTGCTGTGGAACTGTGACACTATTCCCTTCTCCCGGTAGCGTATGAGTATATCCTGCAGCTGCATGCAAGGAGAGAGAAGCCACGGGAGTTGGTACTGAGGGCAAAATCTACACACCAAAATTTACCCTGGAGAATATCAACTTCTTCAATATCAATGAATGTTAATATCCACAACAATCCAGAATATGATTTCAGGGTTTGAACCACAAGTGTGAATGACTGTCCCTCGTGCATGATGTGCTCTCCTTTTGTCAGGAAGGAAAGAGAGAACTGATTTCTGTTGGAGGGACTGCTCTTGATGTGGTATACTCTAGCACAGGGATTTTCAACCAGTGTGCCATGGCACATTGGTGTGCTGCCAGTGGTTCACAGGGGTGCTGCAGGTGTTTGGGAGAGGGTCATTTATCAGTAGGGCCGTTGGGGTGTGCAAGCCCCGCACCTGTAGTGCAATCTGCCTTGTTAATTGTCCAAAAACTGATGGTACGCCTTGACAATTTGAGCACCTTGTCAGTGTACCGTGAAATGAAAAGGGTTGAAAATCTCTGCTGTTGCTGACATCTTTGCAATGTAGCTCTCCATCCAATGCTGGGTTGTTGGCAGAGACAAAACCCTAAAAGATGCATTTTGCAGGAAAGCCGAGATCGGCAGCTTTGTATGAGACTTGAGTTCAAGACTCAGACATCAGTTAATTTAAGAAACATGCATGTGAGTTTGAGAGAATCCCATAGCTAGTCTGTCTAGCTCCATGGCCTTTTGAGGGGAAGGGGGAGAGAGAGCAGGAAGTAAAGCCTGAGGATTGTCCTCTAGGTATGCTTTACCAGAAGATAGAAAAGATAGAGAGAACACCTTATCCCACTACCATTATCTGCCTAGCCTTATGACCTCCCCGCTGGTACAGCTACAAGAGTACCACTTTGTTGTAAACTCCAATATGGGAGACCTGCCAAGAGACAATATGAAGTGCTCACTGCAGGTGAGAGATTTTTGAACTGTGGCTGAGTGAGAGACAAACCCATCTGACCCCATGGGGATGCCCTTTTCTTCAAGTCCTAGTGAAATGAGTGGAGGCTGTGAAAGAAAAAGAGGCAGGATCCATTCCTATCACTGGGGATTGTGCAGGAAACCTTCTGCCCAGCTTTCATGAACAGGAAGGTGTATTTTTCTCCCTCGGTCAGGTTTGGGCCAACCCTGCCTCAGCTGGAGTTTGGGTTGGTGAGGAAGTGAGGGGAAGGGGGTGGAGGACGAGCCCAGTCCCCGGCAGGTACCAGGCAGATTGCAGTGGAGGACTCCCCCTGCAGCTGAGAGAGATGAGCAGGTGCATACACACAGGATCTCACCCTCTGCTGCATGACATTCTGGTCCAGGACAAAGAAGAAGCTGTAAGAGCACCGGGCATCTCTTTTTCCTTTTCTCCTAGCAACATGCCACCCAAGCCATGAGGAGCTTTCTCTGTGCTGCTGCCAACAAAAGAAGGGTGAGAGAGCAGTTTCCCAAGTTGCTTCTGACATTGCTGGGGCAAATCTCGGTCTCCTTGAAGGACGGCAGCAATGTGAGGTAAGTTGTCTCTGCAAGAGATCTTTTGGGTTTTGGTGCTAGCTTTGGGATTGACCATGCCAGGTATTGAATCTGGAACACGGTGCTTGCAAGGCATGGAGGCTACAACTCAGCCATGGCCACTTGCCCAGCATGTGGCCCTTTTTTCCTCTTGGACCGCAGTGGCCAAACTCACTACCGCCACACACAGGAAAAGCAGTTCCTGTTTGGACTACATCTTTCCATTCCACCCAGGCGCCATGTGTAATCCTCCATGATTGGGGGACGCTCTGGGCAGTCACATCTGCTGCCTGGCGTCCCAGAAGGCCACGTGACAGGACATTCAGGCACATGCGACTGCCCAGAGCATCTCTGTCTCCTAATCGTGGAGGACCACATGCAGCGCCCAGGCTGAACGGTAAGGTCTGCTCACCGGGCGCACAGATTTGTTGGAATCCCGGATTTGGCACCCAGGCCGGGGTTCCCTTGGACATTCGCTCATCTGAGAAATTGACCTTACAATCTCACACTCTCAAAATAAGAAGAAGATTACTCCTGAGCCAGCAACTTGTTCCATTTCTGACTTAAATGAAACTCTTGGATTCTATAGAAGTGGGACCCTTAGTCACACTCCTGGTGTATCTGTGGCAGTGACCCTCCTGGTCTTACTTCTTTTATCTTGCTTGCAGAGAGCCGCTGAAAACACTCCAGCTTCTCTGTAACATCGTGAGAATCGTGACAGAGGAAACCGAGTGCTGGGATCAGCTGAGCAGTCCTCAATCTTTTAGTGAGGGATTGTCCAGCTTAGTAAGGTAGGAGGAAGACTGCTGGGTTTCTCAAAGAGTGTCAGATAGCTGAAGTTGTGGGATGTGAATGTGCATCATTTGTCTTCCACTGACATCTTTAGTGCCTCTTTTTCTTTTCCTTTCTTTTTTTTGCATGGTCCTGTTACCTATTCCAGGATTCTCCTCTCCAGCTCACACTCCTTGGTCCCTGGCATCATTCAGTTCCTTCTGCTTATCTTTGGGGCTGAAGAGCATGCATGGCTCTATGAAACAGCAGTGATGCTCTACCACAAGGTGAGGGGTACTGCAGTAGTTGAGAGGCTTCATTAGTGGCGATGCACCCTGCAGCCTTTCCCTGGATAGGATTACGCCAGTGGTTCCCAAACTGTGAGTTGTGGCTTCCCAGGGAGCCATGAAAACCAGCTAGGGAAGCCACAGAATCTTTGTGAAAAACCTGCCTCTATAGAATTGTAGCCTTAATGGAGAGCCACGGCCAATGGCCCAGTAGATCAAGAGAGCCATCAGTCAAAAAAGTTTGGGAACCACTGGATTAGGCCATGTAACTGCTATGGAAACCAATGGTCCTAAAGATTGGTTGGCATGTGGATGGCAAATTATGGGCACCATTACAGGGCATCAAATGATCAGTTAGAGTCTACTTGTGTTTACAGAGTGGTGTGTGAATTTTATACCCTCTGGGCTGGCTTTGCCCTGAATCTCTGACCTCAAGGTCAGGGAGACAAGGCATGTGAATGACTTGGAATTCACTCTTTGAGTCTTTGCTTCAGCTTGCAGAAGAGACTGTGATAGATGTTTCTGGGTGTGTCCAGGCAACTCTATGCTCTAAACTTCTATCCATTTCCTGTTCAGTTCAACTGATGCAGTTCCTTCCAGCAAATCTTGAGAATTGTGATGGCACTGCCAATGCAAGAGTTTTCTGGCTCCGCTCACAGAAATAAAGTTCCCAGGATGCTCTGAGGAGAGGAAATGGCTTTTCACCAAATTTAAACCAGTGATATAGCTGTGCCCTCTGCATCTGTATGTGGTGGATAAAGCCATGAACACTCATCTGCAAATAGCTCAACAAGGTGAACCAAAGTGTTCACCCCAATTAATTTGCTTCTGTTGTCCTTCTTGGGTTTTCAGTTGCTCCTGAACCGTGTGAAGGAGCTTGGAAACATCATGTCAAAAGACTCTCTCCTTCAGTGGCTGGATCATGGGAAACTTGGGGTTCGGAAGCTGAGCCTCAGAGGACTTTCTTCCCTGATCTTTGAATCTGATTTGGTAAGTCATCCTCGAAAGACAGGGATAATAAAAATGTAACTCCTCAGATAGTTGGCCGGCACATGCACAGATTCCATTCTTGCATATCCACAGGGACTTTGACAGAAGATTGCTGGGATGGGTATACTCCTCTCTGCACCTATCAGGTGGTGGGAACTCTGTAATAAAAGAAGCTGCACCCATGATAGTTCAGTTCAGTTCCTCTTTATATGTGCATTTGCTTATGTTCGAGGGGCAGAATTGCTACCTACTTCTAGTTATCTGACTCTGTTCTCATTACCTGTGAATATAGTGCTGGTGCACTGGGATGGGGAGCAGTGCAGCTAAGAGCAGGCAGGCAGGTGGGGGCAAGAGAGGTTGCATGAGGAGGAGGAGAAGAGACAGTGGCCTCCTCGTGAGCAGAAGGCAGTGTTGGTGCTCTGCAGGGCTGAGAGGAAGAGACAGTATACAGTATATGGCCAACAGTATATGGAAGGAATGGGCGTAATTGCATCCAGTCAGTTTTTTAGAAAGTTGTCTACTTTAGGTCAGTTTTGGATACCAAAGGGACTTTGGGATTGGCCCATGGAGAATGGTTGGGCACACTTGTGTCCACTTCCTGACTTGCCCTGCCATCTTGGGCACCATCTTGGGGACTTGCCGCTGAACCTTCAGAATGGCGATGATGAGAGGCCAATGGAAGGGTACCTGAGGGCTGCTCTGGGGCAAGCCTAGGTAAGGAGCCAAGAGTCAGGTTGAGGACGAGGACAGGTGAAGCTACCCCCTTCCCACTGCTGAACTATGAGGCTTGTTGTTGGGTCAGCAACCTTGAACTAGTCAAGGGACAGCCAGCACAGAGGCGGAAGCATCAGATGTTGATGAGCCTTCGCTATCACCTAACCCTATAGACATCAGGTTCATAAAGTGCATAGAGTATATGTTGAAGAGGTTTCCCTGGAACCGAACCCCATGTTTCCCATAGGCTCAATGATTCAGTATCTGCTAGCACGGTATCCACTCGATTTTCCAGGAACCTACCCTAGAGGATAACAAGAACTGACTGTATATATTTAAATGAGCCACCTCTTTTGTTTTAGATGAAGAGCCCCTGGTGCATACAGCTGGCTCTCTTCAATCAGCTGGGTGTGAGCGAGCCAGAAGCCCTCCCCAAAATTTTGGATGTGTTAGAGAGCACCTTGTCCTCTATCACAGGGGAGGAAGAAACCAGCTACATCAGAATGTTGTCTGCAACCTACTCTGCTCTTGTTGACCATGTGAGTGTTTTAGATTGTCATGTCAGACACTGTACAGGTGACCCATGGAGTTCCTTGGTACTGGGCACGCTATCAAGAGTGCGTGTGCTAAATTCAGGAGAAGAGACATGGGCTCCTCATCCTTGTAGCCACAGACAATGAAGGGCTAAAACCAGAAACAACATCTCTGTTGCACATTGTCACCAGTAATTTAGTGTTGGGAGAATTAGAACAGATATAAGAAAGTATTTATTTATTTATCTACCCACCCACTCAGTAACTGTAATTATTCTTTGTAACTCCTTACCACAGGATGTGGTGATGGCATCTGGCTTAGATACCTTGAAAAAGGGATTGGACAAATGTAAGGAGGAAGAGTCCATCACAGGTTACAAACCATGATTGGTGTGTGCAACCTCCTGCTTTTAGAAGCAGGCTACCTCACAATGCCAAGTGCAAGGGAGTGGCACCAGCATGCAGTCTTGTGTGCTTCCTGAGTTATCTGGTGGGCCTGTGAAATACAGGAAATTGGACTAGATGGGCCTTTGGCCTGATCCAGCAGGGCTCTTCTTATGCTCTTATGAGATTAGAAACCTGGCAAGTATCAATCTCTGGTGACTCTTCCTATTTGTTTCCTATTTGCAGGAGGAAGCAAGCGTCCGTGCCCTAGTGATAAAGCACTTGTGGTTGCTTCGGAGCCGGAAGGGGAAACAGTGGCTCCCACATACAACAGAAGCAGCCATTTCTGAAATGGTGAACATTCTTGTTCATCTCCAGGATAAGAGTGAGGTGGTGGAGGTGAGTGGCCACCTGCGTGACTTACATTAGCAGGAGAGAGGAATCACCTCCAAGAGCAGGGACCAAGACTCTTGTTGCCGGGGGTGACCTGCCATTGACTGTTCTGGGAAATTCTCCCATGTTGTAGCTCAACTCTTGCTTGCTGTGCCCGTGGGGGAAGGATGATGCTAAGGATAGGCAGGGCAGGCCCAAGACCTCCTAAGGCAGCATGCCAAATATTGTCCCCCTTTAACTGATGACGTGCCAGTCTCTGTTCCTCCCCTTCCCCATGTTCTTGTTCAGCTCTCTCCTGCCCTCCAGCTTTCTCTTCCTCTGCTCTTCTCTATCCCTTCTTCCCTTTCCAATGCAGGGAGTGGAAGGAGGAGGAGGAGGAGCAGTGGAGGTAGGCAGGCAGGCAGAGATGGGCAGCCCCACCAATCTGCGTTAGCTGGCCTCATGAATGGGCTGGCCCTGCTCAAGGGTTTCTTGTACATGTTGGCTTCGCAAGACTGACCACCGTCTTCGGCTTCATTCCCCCTGCAGGTCCTGTCTTGACTAATTTGCTTCCCTCTCTGCAGTGGCGTCACCAGGGTTTGTGTCACCCGGTGCGGGACGCCAGCGCATCACCCCTGTGATGGATCTCCTCCCATGCGACGGGGGGGGGGGCAATGCATTGAGTGGCATTGTACCATCACCCCACCCCCGCTGTTTTTTTTATAACTTTTGATGGAAAAGAGCTAGTTTAAGGTTTGTTTCATTGAAGTTACATGAACTTCATACATGAAATTATGCTTTGATTGATATATAACATGATTGTATTATTTGGAAATACAAGGATTTTAAAAATTTGGGTGAGTAGTGGTATCACTCCCCGTGCACGTCACGCAGTGTGGCCCGCACCCATCTAGCAATGCCATTGCCATTGTTATATCTTGGCTTTCTGACATCAGAAAATATACAGGTCCAGTCTTGTTATACACGGATTTGACTCAGCATGAATGGCCACTGCAAATGAGAAGGAATGTGCTGATCCCTGGAGAAGGGGGAAAATGCATGCCTTTAAAATCAGTTTAAAAATCTGAACAGTTCTTTAACAATAGCCTCCTTAATGAGAGGGGAGGCAGCTGGCTGACAATCCATCCATCCTTCTCTCTCCAGGTGACCCCTCCCTTCCCCCTGAGCACATGAAAGAAAGGTGATCACTTTGCATTGGTGAAGGGAGTGGCGGAGTGAATTGGAGGACTGATTGATGGATTGTCTTCTTAATGATCTTACATCACAATGATCAGCAAGGCTGTTTTTAAATCACCTGAGCCAAAAAACCTTTTTTAATTTTTTGTAAAAATTGATTTGCTATAGTACGTTTTTTTGCCATCCACTTAAGTGCTTGGAATGGAACTCACGCGAATAATGAGGCTTCACCTGTAGATCTAGCGCATGTTTTCCAGCTCAAAGCTGACATGAAACAAACCTGTTTCCAGTCCACTCAAAGTACCTGAGAAATAACCAGTTTCCACTGTATTACTCTTTTCTTGCAAGCTAGCTAGCTGAATGCTTGAATATTTTAGTATTCCTATGTACGTACATTTGTACTCCGACCTTTCTCTAAGGATCACACAATGGTAGACGGAGATCTAGACATTTGCCCAGCATGCTTCAGTCCTAAATAGCTCTTTGATTAACCTCTCCAGGCCTTGTGTCTTGCTGGCACATCAGGGAGAAGGCGCCCCAACTCGGGGTGATAGGGTCCTGCTGCAAACGTAGACATAGGGTACCTTACAGCCTGATGCTATGCGGCCGCTGTGCTGATTGCTCAGGGCTGAGTGCGCTTTGTCTGCTGATTCCAATGTGCCATCATGTTGGAGAGGTTAACTGTGTGTGTGTGTGGGGGGTGAGATGGTTGGCCACCTTCAGTCTCGAAAGACTATGGTATAAGCTTACAGCAGGCGGTATTCCCAGGCGGTCTCCCATCCAAGTACTAACCAGGCCTGAGCCTGCTTAGCTTCCGAGATCAGACAAGATCGGGCATGTGCAGGGTAACAGACCTCTGAAAGACTTACCCGCATGGCATGACTCCTGTGCAGGGCTATACCAGCTACTTCATGGGACTCCTATGAGCTACACAAGCTACGTTGCCAGCTTTGGAGCCACTGGGGGCATGTACAGCTCAGAAAGGGATTTTGGGATCTAACTTTATCTATCCCACCTTGCTTCCCTCCCCCCTTTTTCAACCTCTCTGCTGGTGAGCTTGTGGCCAGGGACTTTCTTCAACCTGTTGGTGGTGGGGCATGGCTTTCTGGTGTACTGCTGTGCTTGTGTGAGTGCAGCACCTGTCAGGCTTCTGCACTGGTGGGGCTGCCTGTGTGCTGGTGTGTGTGGCAGTATGCTGGTGTTTCCCCTGGCTAGGATTGTTTCCTGAGGTTTCCATAAGAAGCCTTCCATAGGAGAAAAATTCTTCTCCAGTGCAAAGGACGCCTTAGGACAGAGTTCTCCAAACTTTTTGGCCACAGGGCCACATCAAATATCTGGCTCGGTATTGGGGAAAAAATTTAAATATAACATTTATATAAATAAATCAGAGATGGAACTTAGATGAGTGAATAAATAATGAATGGGCTCATTCATTCAACCTCTCCGGCCCTTCAGACCAGAAGCCACCCTCCAGACGCAACCAGAGCACTGTTCCAGTCATGTTCCGCCAAGTGGGCCAGAGGCTTTCAGGGAACAAGAGGCTGGTCGTGTGCCAGATAGAGGCTCTCCATGGGCCACATATGGCCCCCGGGCCAGGGTTTGGAGGCCCCTGCCTTAGGATATGAACTTTTTTGACTCCATGCGCTGCAGGAAGCAATTGCCTATCTCAGAGTGCTGGTCCCAAGAGTGAGGAGGTACGTGAAATCCCAAAGCCACGACCTTCACTTCGTGCTCTACCATGTTGCCAAACATTTGGTAAGTCTCTGTTGCTGCCTTCCCAGGGTATCACTTTAAATCCCACCTGTTCGTCAAGAATAGAGTAGAACTACTTACAAAGCTTTATCTTACTGAGCTTTATCTCAACAAAACTCATACAGGTATAATATCATTAGCTGAGGATTTTTCACCTTCAATTTTATCTCAATGTGATGAGAAAGGTCCTTTAAATTAAAGGAAAAACATCCTTTAACAATAGCCTCACTTACCATTGTAATCTCTCTCCAAGGGCTTAGAGAGGCTTCACTCCCAGGCAAGCAACCCCTGCCTTCCCCCTGGAGCACTGAAAAGAATACAAAGGGAAGTGATTATTGCCTCCCTCTTTGCATTCTTTCCCTGTGCTTCAGGTGAAGGGAAGTGTCACTGCCTAGGAGTGAGGCCTTTCTAAGCACCTGGAGAGAGAGAGAGAGAGAGAGAGAGAGAGAGAGATTGTCTGCTTTCTGCTTCTGCTCTCCCTCACAATGTTAAGTGAAGCTGTTTTTAAACCACTGAGAAAAGGGACATTGTTTTTTAAATGGATTTCATTTAGCATGATTTTTGGCATCCGCAGGGGTTCTCAGAACGGAACCCTCATGGATGCCAAGACTCAACCTGTATAAATTTTCTCATATACCATGGGGAATTTCCACATCACACTATAAGGTAGTATGATGTTCGTTGTCCTATAGTCCTCTAGTGAAATTCATAGATGAGCATGGATTTGAACCCAGGTCTGCTTAGTCTACATCCAACTTCATGGGTTTCACTACTTTATTTGTGATCCAAGGGTGGTAGGATCAGTACAGAGTGTTCCCTTTGCACAAATATGCCTGATGCCAGTTCTCATTGTTATTTTCTGCAAGACCAAGACCTACAGCCCAGATCTCATTAGGGGTGCTGCCCTGAGCTGTGTGTTCCATCCTTGTGTGAAGGAGGCAGCAATATTCAAGGTGGCAGCTTGCTTTGTGGGTAAGTCAAGGAGCATCCCTCACTTCAGTGCTGAACATCAGCCCCCACCCGTTTCTCTAATCCAATAAGCAGTGTGACTGTTTCAAAGACACCCCCTCTTTTTCACCTGGCAGATCCTCCCAAACTGCAGAGCACCCCTGAAAACCATCCTAATTGTTGGAGACTATTTTTGCTTGTTTGTATTTTGGCAAAAGTGTATTTTGGCTTAAAAAACATTAGGTCAGCATTTGGCTGTGCGAGAACTTGTGATATCTGGGTGACTGAACAGAGAAGTCCCTTTGATTCAACAGGTCTCTTGGTGCAGAAACTAGAACCCAGTGCCAGGAACAGGGGACCACTGGCTTCTCTACAAGAATAGTTTCTACAAGTGGTTCCCAAACTGTGGGTCAGGACCCACTGCTTGGTTGTGACCTGATGTTTGGTGGGTTTTATTTAGGAACATAAAACAGGTCATTTCCCCTTAAGGGGAGTGACCTAGTAATGGATGCCCCGGCAGTGCCACAGTAAACCAAAAGTCACTCCAATCTTCAGATCGGAGTGAAATGAAGCTTGGGGGAGACCCGCAGAGCGAGCTGCAGGCCTCTCGGACCCTCTCCAAGGCTGGCAGACCCCCTCAGGTACGCAAGCCTCTGGGTGCCTGCGGCACCACTACCACTGCGGCGCCACTGGGGCACATCCCCTCTCTCAGTCCCTGCCACTTACAAGCAGTTTTTGGACTCCCAGCGAGTTTGAGAACCGCTGAGCTATTTCCTCAAGCCCTGAGGCTATTCAAAAATCAGATACTGTAGTTACATATTACCCTACAAAGAGCCCAACTGCTGCAGTTTGCAAGCACGTGTAAATATAGGGAGATAAATGTTTCAGGGTCTTTTTCTGGTTATTATCCCTTATAAATAAATAGATTTTTCTTTCTAGACCTCTTTTTTTAAAGTCTGGTAAACCTAAGTGGGTCCTGATAGAGTATCGTTTAAAAAAGTGGGTCCTAATGCTTAAAAGATGCCCCTTGTTTATTGCCTCTCGGTACAGTACATGTGCCCCACAGGGAGAATACTGGTCTCAGCTCACAACCTACTAAGGAAGTGACTCTCAAACTACTCGCACCAGGACCTCCTTTTTAGAATGAGAATCTATCAGGACCCACCGGAAATGATGTTCTGAAGTGACATCATCAAGTAGGAAAATCTTTCTTTCTTTCTTTATTTTAATAAATGCAAATACAAACAAATTAAAAAGAATAAAGATATTACAAGTTGTGTGGCAAGTGTGGAGATCTCAAACTACATTTTTTTGTTCTATTACTACAAATCATACAAAAAAGTTAGTCATCACATCTTAAACAATCTACACTTATTTAAAATGTACATTTTCAAAAGAAAAAGAAAAATGAGAAAAACATAAAAGTTAAATCCCCTATCTACTCATCAAAGCCATAGATTATTTGACCCATTCTCCCTTCAATGCGCAGGAAGTCCATGAATGGTTTCCAATTGTCCATAAAAGTTTTTACTGGCTTATCTTTAAGAAGTATTGTAAGTTTATTCATTTCTGTCAAATTCAATACCTTTAGCCAGCGTTCTTCCACTACAGGTATCTCTGGAACTTTCCAGTATTTGGCATACGATATTCTTGCAGCAGTTGTCATCTATAAAAACATAGTTTCATAGTCTTTCTGAATTGAATCATCCAATATTCCCAACAAAATAGTGTCTTGTTTCATCTGTAAATTTACCTTAAATGTCAACTGCATTTGCTGGTGTATCAAAGTCCAATATATTTTTGCTTTTGTACAAGTCCACTACATATGGTAGAACATTCCTTCTTGTCTTGTACACTTCCAACATCTATTTGGTATATTAATACATTTTTGCCAGTTTACCTGGAGTCAGACACCATCTATACATCATTTTATAAAAGTTCTCTAAGATTTGCATTCAATAAGCAGGAAACGTTTTCACAGTCATAGGCTGCAATCCTACCCGTGCTTATCCAGGAGTAAGTCCCATTTACTGTGTTACATTCTAGCCTGTAAAAAGTACAAGTTTGTCACATTTCCCCAAATGGTAGCATCAAGTCTAATATAGTAAAAACAAAATATTGAAATGATATGGGGAGCCACCTGAAATTGGCTCTCGGTTCACCTAGTGGGTCCTGACCCACAGTTTGAGAAACACTGACCTAGGGAGATCTCTGGCAGTCCTAGGTGCTGTCTTGACAGTCCAAGAATCAACATTCCGTCCATTGTCGATGGCAACACCATGAAGGAAGTCCCAAAAGGCATCCCCTGGGCACTGAAGCTGTCCTTCAAGATGGGTCTCTCCAGAGGTCTCATGGCAATTTACAACCACTTCAGAGCACTCCTTCATAAGCTAATACTGATTCAGGTTGGTTTTCCAAGAGTAACTTCCTATTTATTCCACTGTCTCTCTAGGACACCTGGCTCATATTAATGGGAGCTTCCTAAGAGGAGAAGATTTTCCTGCCTACATCATGTGTAAGTGAGGAGTGCAGCTTTGCCCTTTCATAAACTCCCTATATTTTTTAAGGATTTTGTGGTCCAAGTTCATCCAGGAAGGAGCAGGTTCATCACTGGTCTCTGATAATCTCATTACATGACTGTTTTAACTTCCAGAAGAAAAGGAACCCACTAGATTTTGGGGCTCTCTGTTCACCAAGGAGGGAGGGTCCCCAAGGTAGCCTCCTTCTGACTCAGCTCCCTAGGTGGCAGAGAAAGCTATCATTTTTTCCCAGTTAATCCCAAACGGACCAATAGGAAGAATAGAGTGGACAGCAAGAGATCAAGGGCCGTCACTAACTGCTAGGCTTTGAGTCCTTTTAACCCTTCTCTTTCATCACAATTTACATTCAAATACACATTTTTTAGGGGGAGGGGAACAAAAACAGTGCACAATTATTGTGTACCTTGGTATCTGTTGATTTTGTTTTGCTTTTCTATTGACCTTATTGGGGGGGGGGGGTTGTTTAAACTTCATGATTTATTTATTGTATTTTGATATATTTTTAAGTTCATTGTAATTTGTTTTTTTCTGGAATTTTAATTTGTGATTGTGACCCACCCTGGACTTCCTGTTGTTCTGGAGAAGGGCAGGATAGAAATCTATTGAAAAAATAAATAAAAATTACGTGAAGCTGTCTTTTTCTGCCCACTCATAAGGCACAGTTAGATAGAGAGGACAAAAAGCAGAGAGGGCAGTGGTGGCTTGGGATGGACTGAGGAAGTTGGAAAGAAAAGGGGATTTCCCGTGCATGGAGATAGGCACAAACAAATAAGAGAACAAAACAGACTTTGTATTTAAAAGAAGAAAAAGGTCCAGCAGGCATCTCTGATTGATTGGCCTTCTCTCTCACCCATTCAGGTCTTGAAAGCAGGGATGTCAATGAGGAAGGCAAAGTGGTTGGTGCTGCCACCAAGGCCATTTTACAGCGGGTCTTCATCAAGCACAGCAAAAAAGGCATCCAGGGCTTTATGTGCCACTGTGCCAGGCTGTGTTTGCCAACAGGAAAGCACCCACCAGAATACTACAAGGAAGATCTGGTGAGTACAATATGTGCTTTGAATTCGCAATCAGTCAAATACCTGCAGAATCATGACCATGGCTGATGTGGAAGTATAAACCAGATTTAGGCCCTGGAATTCAGCAGTGTCGGAATGAGTGTTCTGGTGTCACTAGGTGCTTTCTGTCTGTCACAGAAGGGAGCATATCACATATTAGCATAATACTTCATTAGCTCCTAAAGTCTTGACTGGAATTCAGACTCCTGAGACTCTAAATAAAAAATGCCCATCTAAACACCTGGCAGAGTGTGAAAATTGACATATTAATTAATTAAAAAATACAATTTTCAGATGAGCCCTGAAGCTAAATACTCTCTTAACAAAAGACAGAAGAAAAGAGGGAAGACCCTTTGATTCAGCAGCACAAGGAAGATTTTGACACAAATGATTTCGTGCAAGGAATTGTTGGCCTTGGTCTCCTCTGCTCACCCTTTTCCTTCTTCTCTTTATTTCTTTGCCTCTCTTTTGCACTGTCTCTCTGTCTGCCTCTGCCAAATTCCCTCCTGTTTCCCTTATTCTTTGCAAGATCATCCGCTCCCTAGTCTGATCATGTAAGAGGGTCACCTTGGGCAGTCATTCTCTGAACACCTTGGGTGCCATCTGTGCTGAGGTGGGGTGAGCTACTTCTGCTGAGAGGATCTCCTTGGCTGTGGTGCCCTACCTGTCAAATGCTCTCCCAATGGAAGCTCATCTGGTTTCTACCTTGTCTGATTGGGTACCAGGCAATAACCATTTTTATTTTCCAAGGTGCTTAACTGGGTTAGAATAGATGGTTTTAGTGCTGCCACTTTATCTGCTGTTTTTATCTTTGTGTTGCCTCACTGTTATGAGGTAATTTGTTTTCTTATTAAATTTACTTTTAAACATTTCTATCCTGCCTTCCTTGCCTCTAAAAAGCAAACCAACAAAGAAAAAAATAAATTAAAAAGCAAAACAATATAGACAGTGTCGGTTGCCATTACTGAGTTAGGTGATCAGTGGCCGTGCACTGAGCAGGGGTTTGAAATAAGAGCCCAATCCTAAACCCTCCGAGCAATGGCACTGGGTGTCACAAACGTACTATAAGGCACATCTACATCACCCAGTGAGGAATGTCCATGAGCCCTGGGCCTCAGCGCCAAGTAGAGATGCCAGGGGTGTTGGCAACCTACAGTCTCGAAAGGCTATGGTATCGCGCTCTGAATGGTGGTTCTGGAACAGCGTCTAGTGTGGCTGAAAAGGCCGATTCGGGAGTGACAATCCCTTCCACACCGGGAGCAAGTGCAGTCTGTCCCTGGTCTGTCTCCCTGGCTGTGGGCCTTCCTTCTTTGCCTCTTTGCCTCAGTCTGTTGGCCAAGTGTCTCTTCAAACTGGGAAAGGCCATGCTGCACAGCCTGCCTCCAAGCGGGCCGCTCAGAGGCCAGGGTTTCCCACCTGTTGAGGTCCACTCCTAAGGCCTTCAGATCCCTCTTGCAGATGTCCTTGTATCGCAGCTGTGGTCTACCTGTAGGGCGCTTTCCCTGCACGAGTTCTCCATAGAGGAGATCCTTTGGGATCCGGCCATCATCCATTCTCACGACATGACCGAGCCAATGCAGGCATCTCTCAGGACTGTGTTGTTTGGAACTTTGTCCTGCCAGGTGATGCCGAGGGTGCGCCGGAGTCAGCGCATGTGGAAAGCGTTCAGCTGCCTCTCCTGTTGTGAGCCAAGAGTGCACCCAAAGGTAAGTCACGACCCCAGGTGGTGGTGCAGGTTTTTGGGGAGGGGGAAGGCATTCCGGGGCGGGGTGCAGGAGTGACAGGCCCAGGGAGGGGTGGGACTGGTGAAGATTCTTTCCTCCATGTCAGGCTGCAAAGTGGCGGTTCAGCCAGCGCAGACTTGAGTAGCCCGATTGCGGGGCCTGTGCCCTGGCTTGCCCTTGCTCTTCAAGTTCCCTTCCAACTCTAACAGCATATGCTTCTTCCATTCTTCAAATGAATAAAATCATTCCTCATCTTTCCAGGAGCTCCCTGCTGGATCTGAATTGGATCCCTGCAAATGACACACGGAAGCTGACACCTGTGCCCAGCGGCAGTCTTCCGTCCCTTCTCTCCCTCCTGTAGTTCACCAGGTGAGCCGGCAGATTTTTCAAAGCACACTTGGAGCTTGATTGGCTCTTCTTGTTTCACAGACTGCTAAGCAGCACTGCTGCCACCTTTTTCTCTGGCTGTGCTCCTGGGCTTGTCTTAGGAGCACAAAGATCTCCCATTTCCTTTCTGATGGTCAGAGCAGAGCCCTTGACGAAGGCTGGGAAGGTCCGTGGATGTTCAGAAGCAAGAGTTGGCTAAACCCCTAAAAGAGACAAAGGGCACAATCCTAACCGTGCCTTGGGCCACAAGTTTATTGCGCCGGCCCGGGAGGGTCGCTAACGTGCCAGAAGCCACAAGGAGATGCGCCAACACATGGAGGCTGAATCCAGCCTCTGTGGCGGCTTCCCTGCTGAGTCTTGCGATGGCCTGGGTGGGCCGATGCAAGAGTGAAAGGTAGGCGTGGGGGAGGCAGTGGGCGTCAGGGAGGAGGCAGGACAGAGGCATTCCTGGGTGGGGTGTGGGTGAGCAGTGGACAGCCCCGGGGGTGGGTGGGGGTGGGCGGGCAGAGAGAGATAGTTGGGCTGGGATCCGGCAGTTATGCCAGATCCCAACCCCTGTTCCCAGGGAGAACGGAGCAGTTTGAAGCCACTGCGCTCTCCTTGGATTTGTGCCACCTCCAGAGGTGGTACAAATTCAAGGAGACCCATACTGGCCAGCAGCTGTTACCCAGGGGTAAAGCGTGAGGCAAGGGCAAGGATGGGAGAGTGGAGGCAAATGTAGGGGTAGGAGCTAATACATAGGCCAGGCCTGAGTAGATCTGGGATGGGATGGGCACATTGGTGTGGGTTCCGTCCCCCTTCTTGAGTTTTCAGCCTCTCTGCTCCTCTTTCTTGCAGATCCCCCTGTCGTCATGCTGTCGGTGCAGCCGCAAACGGTCGCCGAGGGTGGCAAAGTGAGCTTTCTCTGCACGGCCACCTCCAACCCGGAGCTGACAGGCGACAGGTAAAAAGGCCAACAGACTCCAACCTCCCAGAGATCACACAGCAATAGTGATGTTGCTGCGATGCCCTCTACTGGCAGCTTTGGGGATTGCAATGAGCCGGGCTCGTCTGATGCCAGTGCATGCCTTCGCAGGTGGGCCAAAGGAGGTGTGCCCATTCCGGAGGCCAACGGGGACAGCGATGAGGCGATAGTCAATCAATCGTTTTTCATGGAGCCCGTGTCGTGCGAGGGCTCGAATGCCATCGGCAGCACACTGGTGGATGTGCATTGTAAGTGAAGGAGGCAGGTTGGGTCTGTGTATCCTGGGATAGGTGGGAACACTTTGGAAGAGGAGGATGGACAAGGAGATGACGAGGATGACCTTGGTGCCAGATTGGTGCCAGATACTGAGTGTGGGCAGGTCAGATGTGGGGCTCCCCCCACCAGGATCTTCTCTCCTGTAACCCCACTTGCCGTTCCAGCAGGTAGACCTCAAAGGCCTCCCACCTGCGACCATCATCGTGGTAAAACTTAGGCATTTGTGCCATATTTTTGACACATTCACAGCTGGGTTTGCACCCAATTAGAGCGAGGTGACTAATATATCCATTACCTTTGCATCAATTTGCATATGAGTAAAAATAACCATTTCTGATGCAAGAAAGCATGCTTAATTTGTTTTTTTTATATTATGCACACGGATCAAGACCCTTAATTGACTATAAAGCTCCCCCCAATTAATTTTATAAGTACTTGTATGAAGCAGCACAGGCAGATGTGTATCTACATACAAATTTTTTGAAAACAATCTATTTAATACATGCATAAACACACGTTCATTCACACTATTGAAGACAACAGTGTATAAAACTGCAGATTTTAAGAAGAATGTTTAATGAACTGCTTGTCAACCAAAAAGCCATTCACAAAGAAGGCAAGCGCTGTCTTTAAAAGAAAAAAAAGAAAATCCACTCCTGGGACCTTCTGCATGGAAAGCAGGTCTCTACTACTGAGCGATGGGCCCCCCTAACCCCTGTTTTCCTCTTTTTTCCTGCAGTTGGAGCCCGCCTTATCTCCCAGCCCAAGCCCCTGACTGTAGGTGTTGGTTCTGATGCCTCTTTCACCTGTACCTGGGCAGGGAGTCCACCTCTCACCCTAGCCTGGACCAAGAAGGAGTTCAGGTTCCCAAGTTGTGTGTAATTTACCAAACACAAATCTGGGAACACCAACCTCTACCCCCTCCTGTTGTCTTGTAGCACAGTGGCCCAGGTGGAAGACCATGGTGGTAGTAAGAGAGATATAGAACCTTTGCTTTATTCTGACTGTCTGCCAAGGACAACGGGGGGCACCCCTTTCTGCCTTCCTCCCCACCTGAACTGAGCCTGTGAACACACAGGACACAGTTTTGGTTGTGGCACCAGGAGACCCACCCACTTTGAATCCTCAGAAAAATTGTGAAGCCCTTCTGTCCAAACAGGCCTTCATTTTAGGATGTTCTGTTCCCTGGTTAGATAACTGAGGCCGGGTATCCTTTTTTGGGCTGGAAAAAGAGCACTGATCCCTTAATTTCAGTAAATAAATCTGAATTCACTTGTACCCACAGGTGTTGAGCAATGGAAACGCGCTACACCTCAAGGCTGTGACGCAGGAAGATGCCGGCATGTACGTCTGCAAAACCATCGTGCCACGCACTGGAGTGGCTGAGAAGGCAGTAGCTGTGAATGGTGAGGGGTCTTGGAACCAGGTCATGCACAGCAACCTATTGCAGTGAGCCTGGCGGAAATCTGACCAGACCTGATTGCATCCGTCATTTTTGTCTTTTCCTCAGGGCCGCCCATTATCGGCGCGGAACCAAGCCTGCAGACTGCAGTGGGGGCCAAGGCACGGCTGGAGTGTTTGGTGGGGAGCGTCCCACCCCCCGACAGGATTGTAAGTGCTTGACTCGCCTTTGCCCTCCACCCTCATGCCTTAACCAGACCTGAATGTACCAGATGGTCCTCCTTATCCATGGAGTTGTCTCAACATGGACTGCAAGCACACACTGGAGCAGCAACTGTTGCCCTGCACATGCCTGATCTCATCTGGTCTCGGAAGCTAAGCAGGGTCAGGCCTGGTTAGTACTTGGACGGGAGACCGCTTGGGAATACCGGGTGCTGTAGGCTTCTACCATAGTCTTTCGAGACTGAAGGTTGCCAACCACTGGAGGACCTCAGAGGACCTCCCAGGCATGACTGGAAGTCGTGTCTAGGAGGTCTTCTGAGTTCAGCCAGAGCCTTTGGAGAGGCACTTCCAGGTTTTCACAAAATGTCTTTCTGAAGACTCTGGCTGACCTTCTGAGGTGCGAGGAGGTAGCCTGCAGTGTCCCTGCACCTCATAAAGCCTCCTGGAGACCTTCTGGAGTCCTGAAGGCACCCCTGGTTTTCAACCAAAGCTGGAAGTGCTTTTCAAAGACCTTCTGAGGCCTGGGCAGGCTGTGTACAACCTCCCCTCACCTCAGAAGGCCAGCCCCAGTCTTTGGAAAGGCAGTAGGGTATGTCATATGCCAAAGAAACCAGATATTATTTGTGAAGTTGGATGAAAAGGTGGAATGCATGTGTGCCAAAGTAGTTAGAATGTAGAGTTATTGAACCCATGATTTTAAACCCACACTGCTTAGTTCAGGGTTCTTAACCCTTTTACTATTACAGACCCCCCACCCCCCATAGATTGCCCAGTGTGTCCCCATACCTTCTTCACTAGTCTGTAGGAATCAGCATCATCACCAGTCCTATTAGGTACTACTATTTTGTCAGCAGCGGGGTTCTACTTTACATATGGATAGCAAGGATCAGAATGCCTCAATCTGCATTGACAGTGGTGATACTTAATAATCTTATCCATATAAATAATGGTAATAGTTAATCACCTAATCTAACAACAATTTTTTTAAATTGTTCAGAGATTGAGAGCACAATCCTAACCAGGTCTACTCAGAAGTAAGTCCTATTTTGTTCAATGGGGCTTACTCTCAGGAAAGTGTGGTTAGGATTGCAGCCTGAGTCCCATACCTCCCTCATTGTGTTCTGGTAACTCCAAAGGGTATGGATAACCCTGGTTAAGAATCCCTAGTTTAGATTTTCCCACAAAACCTTGGAAGGTTCTGAATGGCCAATCGTCCCCGTAGCGTCTAGAGTCGATCCTTGGGCTTGGTACCCATCGGGCACGAGGCTAACCAGGTGTACTCAGAAGTAAGTCCTATTTTGTTCACTGGGGCTTACTCTCAGGAAAGTGTGGTTAGCATTGCAGCCATCATCTTCTACCTGTCCAGGCTTCTGATTTGCCCTCCTGTCTCTTTGCAACAGGCCTGGTCGTGGGGTGAATGGGTGCTGGATGCTGGCTCGCTAGATCGGTTCACGGTGGACACCATGGTGACCGACCAAGGGGTGCTCTCTGCTTTGCTGATCGACCCAACGCATGACAGCGACTTCACCTTGGCCTACAACTGTACCGCATGGAATCGCTTTGGCGCACGTTCCGCTACCGTCAGCTTGTGCCGCCAAGGTAAGATTCCCCATCCCCCTCTACTAATTTCACCAGGAACAAGCTTCATGGTGAACTCACTGGGGCCCCGCCAGATCTCCTGTTTTCAAAGCAGAGAGATCCAAGTGCAGAGCCCAGCAGAGCAGTGAAACTCACCTTAGCAAGCCAATGTCTCTCTGTACAGCATACTTTGGCAGGGATTGTTGGGAGAAGAAAAGGGGATAATCTCCAGCTTGAGACTGAGGTCCTGGAGGGGGAGGGCAGAATACTGATGTGACACAACATGACCTTGACTTTCATCCCCCCTTGGGCAGCGGTTCCCAAACCTTTCCAACTAGCAGTTCCCTTGTCCTACTGGGCCATTGGCCACAGCTCCCCATTAGGGCTACAATCCTAGAGTGTATAGGGTGGCAGATTTTCACCAGGATTCTGCATCTCCCCTGGCTGGATTCCATGGCTTCCCAGGGAGCCTCAGTTTGGGAATCACTGCACTTGACGTTCATCACTTTGCTCTTTCAGCTGTGTTCAGCCTGGGCTGATGCAAGCCTCTGGGGTGGGCGGGAAGGAAGGTGGGGAGGGAGGCATTCCTGGGTGGGGGGAGGGCGGGCGGTGGGCAGGTGGGGAGCGGGAGGCGGGGCTGGGAAGTTTCCTCTTGCCTCTGGCTGGGCCGCCTTGGGCCCCTGTCCTGTGCTGGATACAACGCAAGCCTCTTGGCTTGCCTGTTCCAGCGCAGGGTAGGATTGCAACCAAAAAAGTTATGTTTTTTTGCTGGCCAAAATAAATTTTCAAGCTAAGTCTGTGCTTTGACACCCGTCCATTTTTGACTTGCATTCGTGCTCTGGTCCCCAATCAGAAGAAAGCACAAGGTATCATTTAAGATGGCATGAAATCAAATGCCAGTAATTAAAGGCATGAATTCTCCCCGCAGAGGTCTTGTCCGTCCTGATCATGGGGGGCTTAGCTGCCTCCGGGGTTGGTGTTCTCCTGCTCCTGGTGGTTGTCATCTCTTTCTGCTACCGACGGAAGCGCTGTGGGAAAGGTGAGGTGTCATTCTCAGAAGCTAAGCAGGGTCAGGCCTGGTTAATCCTTGGATGGGAGACCGCTTGGGAATACTGGGTGCTGCAGGCTTCTACCATAGTCTTTCGAGACTGAAGGTTGCCAACCAACCGTTCTCAGCCCTCCCAGGAATTACGTGGGGCCTTGTGCCCCTGAGCTGCAGCCCCCGTCACCAATCCTTGAGTGACCTTTGGGGAGAAAGTTGGGGTACAAAATCAAATGATCTGTTTGCTGCCAGCCTATAGTTAAGGCTGCATTGTCAGAATGCTGGATAGAGGCAGGGTTATTCCCTCTTCCTCTGAGCTCCTCTGGTCTGTGGACTTGGTTAGGCCCACTGAATATCCCCACCTGGTCTTCAAAGCCTCTCCCCCTACTTTTCCATTGGCCTGACATCTCCCTGCTACTGACGGTGGCTCCAGACGCAACCATTTGAGCTGTTTTCCTGGGGTCCCGCAGACACCTGCCCCTGCACAGTTTCTTGGGAAAACCAGTGGGTGGAATGGTGCCACCAGTGGAGCTTGCGAACAGCAGATATATGGGCCTGCTCTTCTCCCAGCTAGCTGCCCAAGGGGATAGGGATCCACCCATGCCTCCGTTGAATAATGCTACCCAATCTACATAGGGATAGATCAGAGAAGGGCTTCAGTGCATCTTGCCACTTCCTGGTGTTTTCACATGCCCATCCCAGAGCTCTCCAAGATCTGGAATGTGCGCAGATGTCATTGTTTAAATCCCCTGGAGTGAAATCCTGTAGAAGACCAAGTTTTCAGCTCACACCTCTGTCTGTCCATAAATCCTGCAGCCAAGCGGGGGGCGCAGCTCTCCAAAGCAGATATCCTTGTGCAGATCACCACGAGCGAGAGCAGCCCAAGCCGGCCGAGTGAGACAGAGGGTGATGGCAAGGAGCCCATGGTGACAGGGAGCCAAGAACTGAAGGTGAGCTCAACTGGGAGACTCACAGTAGATCCACCCAAACTGAGGCTCTAAGTCAGTGTGGTCCAGCAAAGATGTGTACAGTAATGTACACTTTGAACCCCCAGAGATGTGTGGCCTTACTGGGTGATGCCAAAAGGTCCTTCTCTTTCCACAAGTGCCAACCAGATGAATCGACATGCTCAAAAGCAGGGTGTGATGGTGACATTTATTCATTGATTTAAGACATGTATACCCTGCCTTCCCAGTGTTTTTAGAACACGAACATCATCCCTGGCATCTT
The DNA here is from genome assembly GCF_035046505.1 of Tiliqua scincoides. Lineage (NCBI taxonomy): Eukaryota > Metazoa > Chordata > Lepidosauria > Squamata > Scincidae > Tiliqua > Tiliqua scincoides. The sequence continues at coordinate 14,219,903 of NC_089830.1, read as the reverse complement.
TTCCTCAGCAGGTGGTACCTGCTGGCATCCTGCCTTTGAAACAGAAAAGTTCTGTTCTCCACTAATAGTTAGGATAGCAGATTTGTGGGCAGTGGGTCTAATGCTCTCTTAATGCTGTCTAACCTAGTGCCCACCACACCTGACGGCAAAGAGGCCTACCTGTGAACTTCTCCATAATTGGTCCATTCTTTTCATTCTTTCCTAAAGCAGCTATGGGAGGTGAACCTGGGGTTCCCTTGTTGTAGTCCAATGCTCTAACCATTGCACCACACTGTGAATCGGCCCTCCAAATAATTTGGTGGTACCTTAACCTTGCTTCATTGGCATTTCTGTCTTTGTCCTCCCCAGGATCCCACCAATGGCTACTACAAGGTCCGCGCCCTTGAGGAGCAATGTTTAGGAAGCAGCTTCTCTGAGTACACGCCAACCACCCGACCTTTGTTTGGGGCATCTTCTCTCTACCCTTCCGCTGGGCCGGTCCAGCCCAAGTTGAATGAGTATGCCCACCGGTACACCCTGGGTACACCAGGCTCTCGTGCAGCCTATGACCCACACGAGCGACCTTTCCCTCAGGAAAGCATGTACAGCGGGACGGCCTACCTCACAGCTCCCTACAGCCGGGCTTTCACCAGCTACGTCAAGCCCAGCAGCTACGAGAAGGCCGAGAGCGGGTATGAGCAGTCGGACCAGGCCAGTAAGACCTTGGGCTGCTCCCGCTTCTCTTATACCTCCCTGTCCCAGCAGTCCGACTATGGGCGCCCTGCCCACCAACGCATGCAGACCCACGTATGACTCGTGCCTGACCCCTGCCAACCTCCGGTCGTCTTCAGAAGGGAGAGAACAGGGAGCGGACACTTCATGTAGCTAATGAACTCCAAAACAGCCAGATAGACTCGGTGCCGAAGACCTGGGCTGAGACATGCCATTCTCATCCTCCGGGGAAGATGGCTGCCAGGCTAGCTTAGCAATGCAGAGTTGCTGTCAAGATGGCCAATAGCCTGCTTGTAAGTCATCTTCATCTGTAGCCAGGTCCATCTCTCTTGGGGAGCGTAAGAGGAAACTGTTTTTAGCCACCTCCACGTCAGGACGTGAAAGTGGATTTTGGACAGCCAAAGGCACATCTCTGCTGAAACTGGAAACAAGTTTTCATGGCTTATTAAGAAGTCTTGGTCTAGGTCTGACTTCAAAATGGTGGACGTGGCTGGCTGCCAGACCAAGCGTGCTAGTGGAAGCAGCCAGCAGCTCAGCACTTTCAAAATGGTGCTAGGACACGGAGTCGGCAATGGGACTACAGGACTCTCTAGCTCTTTGCTCACTGATAGACTTGCCCAGGAAGGAAAGACTCCAGACTCTGCTCCAGACGCATGATCTAGGGAAATCTCTAAGCATGGGTGCTAGGCTTTCCTGATACCCACAAAACCCTCTCTTCCCCCTCCCCCCTCCATCCCATTTGTCTCACCACTGCTCCCTCTCCAATTTCCTGATACCCACAAACCCCTCTCTTGCCCCTTCCCCCTGCATCCCGTTTGTCTCTCCACTGCTCCCTCTCCAATTTCCTGATACCCACAAACCCCTCTCTTCCCCCTCCCCACTGCATCCCGTTTGTCAAAATTTATCACTCACTCACTCACTCACTCACTCACTCACTCACTCACTCAATCAATCAATCAATCAATCAATCAAATCCTTTATTGCTTAACCATAGGTCATTACATTTGGAAAGAAAAATAAAATATATAAAATGTATATATACTTTAGTATAATAGTGCCATACAGTAAAACTCAGTTATTAACAAATTGAATAAAACACGATCTTATCTTTTTAGCCGCAAGGGCAAAATGTGCCACAGCAAAAGTAACATTTGATTGTAAATCCTCAAGTAGATAATAAACTAATTGTTCAGGGGAATAACCACACAGGGATTTTACTATTGGTTCCAAAAAACGGCTTCTCGGATTCCCATATAAGGGGCAAATCAGTAAATAATGTAACACATCTTCAACTTGCCCACATCCATAAACACAAAGGCGCTTTGCTATAGGAATTTTTTTATATCTACCCTCTAAATATGCTGAAGGCATTTGTTGAAATCTCAGTTCAGTAAAAGCTCTTCTTAACTGTGGGTAAGTCAGAGTCTCAAAATAAATGGACATCATATGCTGGATGTTAATATGGGGATACCAGCTCGAATATCGAGATTCCCATAAAGAAACTTTGTCTTGGTAAGTTTCCCAGTCATAAATCCATTCCCTGAGCTCTTTAGGACTCAGGCACAGAAACTTGTCATACTCCAGGTTAAAATACTTTAACTTAAAAAAAACCTGATTGGCCCATCCTCCAATAAGCATCTGTTCGTTCCAGCATTCTTTTGCTAGAGCTGACTCTTCTATAGCATTGATCCTTCTCCAAAATCGGAAGTAAGCAAAGTCAATTCTAATGGCTAAAGATGGCAGTCCTAGCTCTGCTCTAATATGAACCGCAAGAGTGCCTGGAGACAGTCCTAATATTTGTCTCAAAAATTTATTTTGTAAGACTTCTAAGTTTCCCTTAAATGAGTCTCCCCACAACTCTGCCCCATATAACATATGAGGTAAGATCTTTGCTTCATGAACTTTAATCAGTGGGGGAATTAACTGTCCGCCTCTAGCATAAAAAATTTTTTTTAACAAACCCATCTGTCTGGCACTGGAGATTAAAATCATCTCACTATGTTGTTTCCAGGTCAGACTCTTTGAAAATTGTATGCCAAGATATTTAAATGAATTTACCTGTTCTATAACATGCCCATCAAGCTTCCATTTATGATTGACACAGCCCTTCCCAAAAATCATGATCTTACTTTTAGAGTAATTTATTTTTAAATGCTCTTCCTTGCAAAGTTGACCAAATCTATACAACATCCTCTTAAGTCCAATTTGATTCTGAGACATCATAACTAAATCATCTGCATACAGCAGAATAGAAATCTTCCTATCTCCTATAGAAGGAGGAAAAAAAGATAGAGAGGACATTTGTGGGATCAAATTATTTACATAAAAGTTAAATAAAAAAGGAGCTAATATACAGCCCTGTTTAACCCCCCTATTGACCTGGATCTTTTTGGTCAAATAACCTAAATTGCCTAATCGCACTTGAAGTGTATTTTGGCTGTGTAATATCTCAATAAGCCACAATAGGCGTTTATCTATATTGGTCATGGATAATTTGGTCCACAGCCTCTCTCTATCAATTAAATCAAAAGCTGATGTAAAATTCACAAAGGCCAAATAAAGAGATCTTTTAGCATGCTTGGTGTATTTACATATAATATGATGTAATATAAATGCTTGATCAATAGTACTCCTGCCTTTTCTAAATCCAGCCTGTTCATGATGAATAATAGCCTGGGTGTTATCCCACTCTATAAATTTATTCAATAAAAATCTGGCATATAATTTCGCTGCCACATTGATTAAACTGATAGGCCTCTAGTTTGAGGGTTCCTTAGGATCACCCTTTTTATATCTAGGTATCACTATGCTATTTAACCATTCGGAAGGCACTCTACCGGAGTGATTAATCCACGTGAAAAGATTGGCAAAAATAGGGGACCACCAATGCAGGTCCATCTTAAAGATCTCCGCTGGTATCATATCATCACCTGGCGCCTTACCTGTCCTCATAATCTCAATCAATTGTACAATTTCATTACATGAGACCGGAGGCCATTCAGAGCAGTTAGGTATATCTACTGATGGTAAGGGAAAGTCTATCTCACTCCCAAAGATATAACTAAAGTGAGAAATCCAGGTTACAGGTGAGATAGAATTTACAATTCCTCTGGTTTGATGTAAGAAACCTCTATTAATTAAACTCCAGAATTGAATTTGATTTTTTTCTTTCGTTGCAGCTTCCAGGGCCTTCCAATTTGCTACATAAAAGCCTTTCTTTTTTATTTTGGAGAAGTCGTTTATACGCCTTGCGAGTAGTCAAATAACATTCCATAGCTTCTTTATTGGCAGCGACTTTTGCATATCTCAGTGTTCTAGTTAACTGCTTTTTATGCATAATACATTCTTTATCATACCATGAATCATTGCCCTTCTTCGAGTTCTTTTGAAAGGGAGCCGATACTACGGGTCTAAGAGCCATAATAATTTGCTGGTAAGTCCCACCTATATCAGAGTGGGACTGTATCACCTGCCTTCTTTTCACTAGTAATTGTTCAGAGTACAACAAGGCTCTAGCACTTGTATCAATCTCCAATGACCATTTTAATCTTCTAACTCCTTGTTCCAAACCTTGCAATGTAGTATTCGTCAATACCCTTGTATGAATTGAATTACAGTTAAAGGACATCATAAGTGGAAGATGATCACTGTCCGCTCTATCTCCTATTGCCATACAGTTTATCCATCCAAACAGAACATTTGAACAAAAAATATAGTCTATTACACTTGCCCCTTTCTCCCTAAGGAATGTATAGTATCCTCTGGAGCTATCCAGATTGGAACCATTTAAACAAATGAGCTGGAATTGGAATATTAACTTCATTAGAGAGCGACCATAATTATTGATCATTTTATCACAAGACACTCTAAATGGACAATGACTCACTTCTGACTCAATACCAAAAGCCAACTCTATTTTGAGACTGTCACCGATTCTGGTGTTGAAATCCCCACAGATCATAAAGGGGATATTAGGATATTCAACAGTTAATGTGTCAAGTAAACCCCCAAAAAGATCCCAAATGACAATTGCTGAGTTCACAATTCTCATTGTGGGGAATATATACATTTATACAAATCCAAGAACTCCTTCTGCATCCCTTAATCAGTATAACTTGCCAATAATTAGAAGACAAACAGGTGAGTTCTGTGCCTTCCAGGCCTGTGGTAGCTGCAATAAAAAGGGCCAAACCTCCACTCCCTCTTCTTTGAAAAGAAACTTTGACCGCAGGCATATGCCATACATTACAACCCTGCAAAAAAGGGCTTTCAGAATCTGTAAGCCATGTTTCTTGGAGACATATAATTTCAAAGGATAACAGATACTGAGTAATATCTGGGTCAATTAACTTATTTTGCCAAGCAGCAATGTTCCAGGATAAAAGATTTATAGACTGAGTATGAGGCCTTCACCATTCTGGTCAATCCCTATCATAAAATGGGGCGCGCTGAACCGTTTGATAGTTATAATAACCCAAGGGTTTAAAATTCTCAGGCAATGGTTCCTCAATTCTGCATGATTTACTTTTGCAGAATAACTTATCCGAGACCTGTTTAAGGGCTATATTATTCGGAAAGGTCACAAAGGAGGGACAAGGCTCCGGTCCCCTAATTCGTCTGATTAAGTCCTTAGCTGTCCCGCTATGTTTTCCAAAGTCATTTCTGGACTTAAACTGGGAAGTTGATTTATTTTTCCCTTGCCATGAGGCATATTTAGCTACAAACCTTCCCTTTTTTTCCCTTCTAGGGGCTGAAAATTTCTATGAAATTTATCATTCAGACCCCATTTAAAAGATATTTGCATAAACTCAAATTTATAGAGTAGTCCCCAGAAATGGTGTGCATGTTCCAGATTGCTAAAAATTAACAGAATTCTTCCCCATTTTATATCAGGATTATTTGGATATCGACAAATACAAAAAAAAAAAAGACTCTTTTGCATTCCAATCCTCACCCAGGATCTTCTTTATGGTCTGTTCAACTTCTCTGGCAGACCTCCATGTATTAGTTGGACGACCCAGGGGCCAATTATTTATAGTAATGTAATAACCATTAGAATTTGGATCAGCCTCCAAGGTAGAGGAATATTCCATTGCTCTACAAGGAAGGATCAAACCTTTAGAATAAAGTTGAGAAGACGGTGCAGGAATCCTATCTGTAGCAGAAGCAATGGGACTAATATTATTTTCTTCATCATGCCAATCATCGATAACTATGAGGTCATTATTAGAAAAGGTCAAATTTGATCTTAATTCTTCTATACTTGAGTCCTGATTATACTTGAGTCCAACCTGACAAGGTTGGAAATCAAAGGAAGGTTGCAAATTATCTTGTGCATCATTCAGCTGACAATCATGACTTCTTGGGATCATAACTTGTTTCTCCATTCGGCTAGATCTTTCATTGACATCTCTAACTCCAATTGTTGTTACATCCACTGTCTGCTGATCTCCAATGGGTTTAAGAGGATCAATAGTTGGAGCTGCTCTTAAAATTCCATCACTTATTAAATTTACATTGAGTTGTAATAAAGCTTTCATTCCCATAATTTCTTGATGCATCATACTTAGCTTCTCAAATATTGCCTTAGTCATTATAGCCATATGGAAACATCGATCACGCATCTGAGAGCAGAAAAAACTAGAGTGTCCATCATTAGCACCAGTAAGATTATGGGAAAAAACTTTGTCCGGAATATCTTGTATAGTCATTTTGGGGTCTTCTGAAATATTATAAGATCCCACAACAGGCCACGTAAGCTTCTGAAATAAATTAGGATCCAAAGACCAATTTCCAATATCAAGTGAAATATCAAGTGAAGTATCAAGCCCCTCATTTACTAAGTCCATGTCATAGTTTTCCCTACCACATAGGGTTTGTACAAACAGGCTATTATCTGCAGGGTCACTATGCACATTCCTAATTGGAGAAGCGGCTGTATCGACATTTAGAGTTTCATTTAAAAAAGACTTTTCATGAGTAGAACTTACTTTAGAAGAAACACAAAAATCATCCATTAGCCTTTGAATACACTTGGACTTATTCCCTTGTGTGGGAGAACGAGCACTCTGTGCCCTAGTAACCACCATCTTGAAAGTTGGAATTAAAGCACTTGTGTAAATAAAACGGAAACTGTAAAAACAGAACCGGCTACTCTTGTTTGGAGAGCTGTTTTCCTTTCACTTCAAGTTAATTTTAAGCATACAATTCTGCATTCCAGCAAAATCAGTTTTTATACGTAGCAATGTTGTTAAAAGCTACTAGCAACGGCTTTCCCTTCAAGATGGCTGCTGTAGCAAATCTTTATCTTGTTTGACAAATTAGGGCTGATAGTGTCTAATTAAATGCAATTGAGGTGCATTCCAAAGAGCCGACTCTCCGCCAAAATATAAAATATCTTTTCTTATCAAATCCTAGGACAGAAGGCACTAAAAACTTGAAAAATAACCTTGTGGAGACGGAGCTCTCCCAAAGGCAGCTACTTCCTCCAGCCACCTGGTCCCCCTACCAACCCGTTTGTCTCACCACTGCTCCCTCTTCAATTTCCTGATAACCACAAACCGCTCTCTTTCCTCTCCACTCTCTTCCCCCTCCACTTCCCCTCTCTTCCCCTCTCTTCCCCCTCCACTGGAGAGGACACTCCAACTTCGCCATATGGTGTCGGCACAACACGGGAAGCAGCAGTTACCAGTTATAAGTCTTCCCATGATTGCCGTAGAGCGTGACGACAGGGGCTGTTTCCGACAGTGGGAGAGATAATTGCATCTCGCTGGGCAGTCCCCAGCCAGTAAGGTGTTGCCTCGCCACGGTCCGTTAACCTCACGGGGTGCGTGGGGTTTAGGGTGAAAACCGACAAGCGGATGGACAACTCTGCACCATGCAACAGAAAACTCCTGCCCTAAAGCTGGGCACCTGGAATGTAAGGACAATGACACCTGGCTTCTCTGATGACCTGCAAGTAATAGACGATGCACGCAAAACAGCTGTCATCGACATGGAGCTGAGCAGACTGCAGATGGACATCGTCGCCCTTCAAGAGACGAGGCTGCCAGATTCCGGATCTGTCAAGGAGAGAAGTTTCTCATTTTTCTGGCAGGGAAAACCACCAAATGAAACCAGGGAACATGGGGTTGGCTTTGCGGTCAGAAATACCCTGCTGAAATCCATCATCCCACCTACTGTGGGAAGTGAAAGAATTTTGTCCCTGCAGCTCCAGTTATCAGCAGGACCTGTCACTCTCACTGACTGTTGTCTCCAGCAGAAGCCAAAGACAAATTCTATGATGATCTGGCCACCACTATCAAGAAGATCCCTGTAAAAGATCCATTGTTCATCCTCGGCGATTTCAATGCTAGCGTTGGTGCTGATAACAGTTCGTGGCCCACTTGCTTAGGTCAGTTCGGCACTGGGAAGATGAACAAAAATGGCCAACGCCTGCTAGAGTTTTGCTGTCATCACGGTCTCTGTGTCAGCAACACGTTCTTCAACACGGAGCCCCAAAATAGAGTCTCTTGGAGACACCCAAGATCAAAGCACTGGCACCAGCTCGACCTGATTCTCACCAGACGCTCCAGCCTTCCCAGCATCATGATCACACGCAGCTCTCAGGGTGCTGCTTGCGACACCGACCACTCCCTGGTGTGCAGCAGAGTGAAACTGCAAACAAAGTGACTGTACCACACGAAAAAGGAAAGAAGACCTCGCATTGATACCAGCAAGACTCGGGATCAGAGAAAAGTGGAGGAATTTGCACGAGCGCTTGAGGAATCTCTTCCAGGCCCGGTCGATGCAAACGCATCCAACAGATGGGAACATTTCAAGAATGCCGTTTACAACAACGCCTTGTCCATATTTGGCAAGAAGACCAACAAGACGGCAGACTGGTTCGAAGCCCACTCTGAGGAGTGGACACCAGTCATTGAGGAAAAGAGGAGAGCTCAAGCAGCATACAAGGCCTGTCCCAGTGAGCACAACCTGCAGGTCCTCCGAGCTGCTCGCAGCAAAGTCCAGCAGATTGCCAGGAGATGTGCTAACGACTACTGGTGCCAGCTCTGCTCCCAGATACAGATAGCAGCTGACACGGGCAACATCAAGGGGATGTATGATGGTATCAAGCAGGCCCTGGGTCCAACGCAGAAGAAAATTGCCCCTCTGAAGTCTGCCACAGGCGAGGTCATCCAGGATCGGACACAGCAGATGGGACGCTGGGTGCAGCACTACTCTGAGCTATATTCCAGAGAAAATGTAGTCACCGAAGAAGCGCTGAACAACATTGAGTGCCTGCCTGTGCTGGAGGAGCTTGACAGTGAACCAACCCTAGAAGAACTTCACGTGGCCCTGGACTCCCTTGCCTTTGGCAAGGCACCTGGAAAAGACAGCATCCCTGCTGAAGTCCTCAAGTGCTGCAAAGAGATCATCGTCACTAAGCTGAATGAAATCCTCTGTCTCTGCTGGAGAGAAGGTGGAGTACCTCAAGACATGAGGGATGCAAACATCATCACGCTGTACAAGAACAAAGGCGACAGGGGTGACTGCAACAACTACCGTGGCATCTCTCTCCTTAGCATTGTAGGAAAGCTGTTTGCCCGAGTTGCACTAAAGAGGCTCCAGGTACTTGCAGAGAGCGTCTATCCAGAATCACAGTGCGGATTCCGAGCCAACAGGTCCACCACTGTTATGGTATTCTCCCTTAGACAACTGCTGGAGAAATGCAGGGAACAATGACAGCCACTCTTTATAGCCTTCTGAGATCTCACGAAGGCCTTCGACTTGGTCAGCAGGGATGGCCTCTTCAAGATTCTCCCCAAGATTGGATGTCCACCCAGGCTCCTCAGCATCATCAGATCCTTCCATATGAAGGGCACTGTTGTCTTTGATGGCTCCACATCAGACCCCTTTGACATCCGAAGCGGCGTGAAGCAGGGCTGTGTTCTTGCACCAACCTTGTTTGGGATTTTCTTCGCTGTTCTGCTGAAGCATGCCTTTGGAACTGCAACAGAAGGCATCTATCTCCGGACCAGATCAGATGGAAAGCTCTTCAACCTCTCCAGACTGAGAGCAAAGTCCAAAGTCCAGCTGAAATGTCTGCGTGACTTCCTCTTTGCCGACGATGCAGCTGTCACTACCCACTCTGCCAAAGATCTCCAGCAGCTCATGGATCGTTTTAGCAAGGCCTGCCAAGATTTTGGACTGACAATCAGCCTGAAGAAAACACAGGCCATGGTTCAGGATGTGGACTCACCTCCCTGCATTACAATCTCTGCGCATGAACTGGAGGTTGTCCATGACTTTGTGTACCTTGGCTCAACGATCTCCGACACTCTTTCTCTCGATACCGAGCTAAACAAAGGCATCGGTAAAGCAGCTACCACGTTTTCCAGACTCAACAAAGAGAGTTTGGTCCAACAAGGAGCTGACGGAACATACCAAGATCCAGGTCTACAGAGCTTGCATCCTGAGTACACTTCTGTACTGCAGCGATTCATGGACTATTCGCTCACAACAGGAGAGGAAACTGAACACTTTCCACATGTGCTGCCTCCAACGCATTCTCAGCATCACCTGGCAGGACAAAGTTCCAAACAACACAGTCCTGGAACGTGCTGGAATCCCTAGCATGTATGCACTGCTGAAACACAGATTCGTGTGTTGGCTTGGTCATGTCGTGAGAATGGATAATGGCCGGATCCCAGAGGATCTCCTCTATGGAGAACTCATGCAAGGAAAGCGCTCTACAGGTAGACCACAGCTGCGATACAAGGACATCTGCAAGAGGGATCTGAATGCCTTAGGAGTGCACCTCAACAAGTGGGAAACCCTGGCCTCTGCGCGGCCCGCTTGGAGGCAGGCTGTGCAGCACGGCCTTTCCCAGTTTGAAGAGACACTTGGCCAACAGTCTGAGGCTAAGAGGCAAAGAAGGAACGCTCATAGCCAGGGAAACAGACCAGGGACAGACTGCACTTGCTCCCGGTGTGGAAGGGATTGTCACTCCCGAATCGGCCTTTTCAGCCACACTAGATGCTGTTCCAGAACCACCATTCAGAGCACGATACCAGAGTCTTTCGAGACTGAAGGTTGCCAACAGTGGAGAGGCACTTGCACTGAGCCAAGTGGACCAGGAGGTGGCGATAGTGTTCAACATTTTTCTGCCATTGAAGCTGTGAAAGATTTGGGGGATTTAATTTTTGTATACGAAAAATAAGTTATTCCTTGTTGTTACTTTTGCCTTACCAGCCGTGGATGTTTTATTTTTTGTTTGTTTGTTTCAGTTTTCCAGAGTCACTAGGGGAAGGGGGTGTTTTTATTTTTCATTTTTTTTTAATGAATGGGATTCCACATTGGCATTCTATGATCATGCCTGTTTTGAGTCTGCATTTTTATATACAGAGGGGAGATTGCAAATGTATTGTCTACTGCAGAACTCAAAAATATTTATATTAAATTTAAAAAGTGGGAATGGAGTGACGATCCTTTATTATTTCTGGGATGTGTACTGGAAAACCCAGAGTCTGGAATAGAAGGAGAGAGAAAGGGAAGCACACACTAAGTTTCCTGGGTGACCTTGGGCCAGTCGGTCACTCACTCTCAGCCTCACCTACCTCACAGGGTTGGTGTGAGGACCAAAGCTGGGGAGGAAACATGTTCATCACCCTGAGTTCCTTGGAGGAAGGGCAGTAGAAAAATGTGAAATTTGAAAGCGCACAGGTATGCCCAGAAAAGCTCGATCCTCTGTACCATCTGAATTTTTTTATTTCTCACCTATGCAAACTAGTTTGACTCCAGTTATTAAAAATGCAGGGTTCCTATCTGCAGATATATCTACCCACCACTCCAGCATAGCTTCTCTATAGCTTATTGAAGGCAGCTACCCAAGACGTTCATATGTTGGGTAGTATGAATGCTATATTGTAACATAAGCGTCTGCACTCCTAGCAATTGACATTTTGAACATAAGAACATAAGAACATAAGAACAGCCCCATTGGATAAGGCCATAGGCCCATCTAGTCCAGCTTCCTGTATCTCAAAGCCACCCACCAAATGCCCCAGGGAGCACACCAGATAACAAGAGACCTCATCCTGGTGCCCTCCCTTGCATCTGGCATTCTGACATAACCCATTTCTAAAATCAGGAGGTTGCACATACACATCATGGCTTGTACCCCGTAATGGATTTTTCCTCCAGAAACTTATCCAATCCCCTTTTAAAGGCGTCTAGGCTAGACGCCAGCACCACATCCTGTGGCCAGGAGTTCCACAGACCGACTACACGCTGAGTAAAGAAATATTTTCTTTTGTCTGTCCTAACCCTCCCAACATTCAATTTTAGTGGATGTCCCCTGGTTCTGGTGTTATGTGAGAGTGTTAAGAGCATCTCCCTATCCACTCTGTCCATCCCCTGCATAATTTTGTATGTCTCAATCATGTCCCCCCTCAGGCATCTCTTTTCTAGGCTGAAGAGGCCCAAACGCTCTAGCCTTTCCTCATAAGGAAGGTGCCCCAGCTCCGTAATCATCTTAGTCACTCTCTTTTGCACCTTTTCCATTTCCACTATGTCTTTTTTGAGATGCGGCGACCAGAACTGGACACAATACTCCAGGTGTGGCCTTATCATAGATTTGTACAACGGCATTATAATATAAGCCGTTTTGTTCTCAATACTCTTCCTAATGATCCCAAGCATAGAATTGGCCTTCTTCACTGCCGCCGCACATTGGGTCGACACTTTCATCGACCTGTCCACCACCACCCCAAATTATGCAAGTTCTCATTTTTCTCCCAAATTTATTCTGAAATTTCTATGGCAGTAACAAAATTTACCATTGAGAAACGAGCTCAAGCTGAAGCTCCACCCCACGTACCGGCAATCTTCAGCCACACCTCTGACTTTGACAAGCCACATCCCTAGCTTTGGCAGGGATTTCCCATGTGCTTTCGACTATGGAACTGTAAGGGCTAGCACATCACATCACCTTTGAAAACTGACCACTTTACAGACTAAGGCCTTGCTAGGCTAGGAAGTTGCCTTTTTGCTATTCCCGTTACTGAAAGCCTTTCATTGCAGCCATAAGGACTAGAACCCTGTTTATTTTCTTTTTTTGAACTGAAAGCTGAGATGCGCAGGAATTTGAATGTGGCTCCATGCCTTATTTTGCCTGCCTGTGGCATATAGGCATGAACACGGCCCTGGTGGTATAGATCAGAAGACAGAGCTCCCAGTGAAATTCTGGGTTCGCCTCTAATGTTAGAAGCACGTGACCCTTTCCTCCTTTTGGACCCTCTCTGGCCACAGGATATAGCTGTGTGCAAACCACCATCCCACCCACATATCCCTGTTGTAGCCTAGGCTCCAGATTCCCCATGAGAAGCATTCCACAGCTTTTTCCCAAAGTGTCTTCTGAAAACAGATGGGTTGGTGTCACGCCGCCTTTGCAAAAAGAGACTTGGAAATCTCAGGATACGCCTGCTTCTCTTTAGTGTGGGCAGCCCCTCCCCCTTGATAACATTGAAATGATTTCGCTCCCACCCATTCTTTTTCTCCCCACATGCCCAAAATATTCAGTGTCATCACTGTGACAAGTAACATTTCAGGCCTAGTGCCTGAAATGTCTGCATTGGAAGTCAAAAACTGATGCCTGCCACGCTATGGCTTTCCTGCAACACAAAATCAAAAGGAGAACGTATATGTGGGTTCGGCTGTGCCCGTCAACCTGGAACATTTATACATAAGAAATGTGTTTTTCCAGCTGTAGGAGTCACTTGAGGTGCCCTGAGTGTGACACCTGGGGCGGCCTGTACTCCCCTTCCCCCCCCACACACAAACACTTGTACTGTGACACTACTGGTGGTTGCTCTGGAATGTGCGCCTGGGAACGAGTCCTGAGTTCACACAGCCCCTTACTGCAGCGGTGATTGTGCAGGTTGACCAACGGATCAGAAAACAGGGGCTTGGGCTTCTCTTGTGCCTTTTATCATCAGGTTAAGGCAGGGGTGTCCAAAGTTTTTGGCAGGAGGCCCACATCATCTCTCTGACACTGTATCGGGGGCCAGGGGAAAAAAGAATTCATTTACATTTAAAATTTGAATAAATTTACATAAGTTTACATAAATGAATATATTAAAGATGAATTTATATGAATGAATGAAGGTCTTGCAATAGCTCAAGACCCATAAAAGGCCTTGCACAAAGCAAGGCTGGCCTTCCCTTTGCTGCTGCTACTGCATCACAGACATGAAACAGCAAGCAGTGGAGGAAGCCCTCATTCCACAGCTCACGCAAGAGGTCAAACAGTTGCTCTCATGCTCAGAGCAGTTGCGTCGGGCCAGTGTGGGCTCCAACAAATCTCCGAGGGCCAGAGGCTCATTGGAGACTGGGGGCTCCCTGAGGGCCGCACTGGGAGGCCTCGAGGGCCACAAGTGGCCCCAGGGCCAGGGTTTGGGCACCCCTGGGTTAAGGCACAGAAAACAGCAGATAAAAATGTTCAGCGCACCGGTAAGCATAGTCACTTGCAGATTGAACACAGAAAGCTGTCTAATACACACAGGGCCCAATCCAATCTAACATTGCAGCACCACTGCAGCCATGCCAAGGAGATGTGAGCTGCATCGTAGTGTGGGGGGGCAGTCATTGAGGTCTCCTCAAGGGAAGGGAACATTTGTGCACTGCTTCATTGTGGCTGCATTGGCACCAGAAAGTTGGAGAGCATCAGTGGCGTCACTAGGGTTTGCGTCACCCCATATGGGAGGCCAGCACGTCACCCCATGATGGACCTCCTCCCATTCAGTGGCCCAGGCAATGCCTTGGGCAGGAGGTGTGGTGATGTACCCAGGGCCTCTGAGGGGAATTTTATCAGGGGGTACAAAGTTTCTTTTGGGCCACTTTGCAAAGGGGGGCGAGTGAAACAGCGTGTCACCCTAGCGTGCAGGCTGCACTGAGTGACGCACAGGGGGATGACACATTACTGGCCAAAATTTGGGGCCCTAAGGCTGCAATCCTATAACACTTTCCTAGGAGTAAGCCTCATTGAACTTACAATGGGACTTACTAGTAGACATACATCAGATGGTACAGAAAGGGCCCAATCCTAACCAGCTTTCCAGCACCGATGAGGCCACAATACAGCCCCAAAGAAAGGGAAGACATGTTCCTTTACCTCGAGGAGGCCTCCGTGACTGCCCCCCCACCGCAGGATGCAGTGCATGCCCCATTGGCATGACTGCATCAGTGCTGGAATGTTGGATAGGATGGGACTCTAAGTCTGCAAGTTACATGCTGGCTCTGTTCTGGAGGTTCCCTGCTTTTCTACAGAGGTCCCAGGTTCAATCTGTGGTATGTCCATGTATGGTGGGGAAAAAATGCCACCCTGAAACCCTGGGGCAGCTTTCAAAAGACACAGAATTTCTTCTGGGGGAGGAACCAACTGGCACTCTTCAATTTCCTCTCTCTCCATTCCTCTCTGCTCCATTAATGAGGCCTAGATTGTGTGACACCCTTTGGCACAAACGTAACACAGAGAGTGAAATACAGCATTTATTATCTGGAAAAACCCTCCCCCTCCCCCGAGGGCTTCTTCCACAGCAGCTGGCAGACGGTGACTTCATTCGGCCTACCGAAGCGCATCATGCTACACCAGGGGTCAGCAACCTTAAACACTCAACCTTAAACACTCATTTTCCGGAGGAAAAAAAACCCCGGGAGCCACAAAACCCTTTTGACATCTAAAATGAAAATATGTAGTTCTTTTTTAACCTTTATGCTCTTATAGGTCCCATTTTTATAATGTAGCCTCCTCTTGTAGCTTTTAGTTAGTTTTTTCACACATTCCTGTCCTGTGTTTTCAGACACCTGGTCCCCTATGGTGTTTTGCCTGATTCCAAGGCCATTCTCTGCCTGGAGAATTAGGCCCACTTTAAGCAAATTAGCTCCCCTTCTTTCCCCCAACAAATGACCCTGGTTCTGCCCTGCAGCCCTGCTGGACCCCACCTCCAGGGTAGCTCGCCTGTTCAACCTGCAGAGGTCCTCTCTCCTGCCAGCAGCCTCCCACCACTACAGCAGACCCTGGGTCCTCAGCAGGTCTTGGGCACAGCAGCCACACTTCAAACTCCAGTGTCTCCAGCAGTCCCTTAGTCACAAAGTCAGTCAGAGCATCCAGGGCAGAGTCCAAAGTCAATAAGCCAAGTCACAGTCCAAGGTCAGATTCCAAAGTGAGTCATTCAAATCAGTCAGAGTATCCAAGTCAGCGTCAATAAGCCAAGTCAGTCAGTTTCCTCTCCAACCTGCACTCCTTCTACAACCCACACTCCCTTCCTGCCGCAGGTGCTCCTTATATCCCTGAGGGCCCTATTGCCTTCAAGTGGCTGCAGCTGTGCAGCACACTCTGCTGGATGCCCAGGGCTTACCCTTAAAGGGGCCACTGCTGACACCACATCTACCTCCTCACCAGATCTTCCTTGATTCCAATACATATGGCGGTTATGACATCTGCTTATCTTACATGGATAATAAAGAACTCCCCCCACCTTCCAGAGGCACGCTGTTGGAAGGAAAAAAGGACACAGACTCCAGAGGTGGGGAATAGAAGAAGCCAGAGCTGGGGGGAAGTTGGGGGGGCAGCCACAGGCCAGCTTCTGCCCTGCCTGCCTGTCCTCCCTCACTCAGGCTGCAACTCTCTCCACACTATCTTTGGAGTAAGCCCCATTGACTACAATGGGACTTCTGAGCAGAGAAGTTGGTTGGAGCTCTCAGGTTGCAGTTCTCAGGTTGCAGGTGGGGGACACTCCTGTAGCCTGTGTGCCCATTGCTGTTGTCGAGCCCCACTCCTTAGATTCATAAAGATGGGTACAGAGCAGAAGAGGAAGTATGGACACTCTAGCCCAACACTCTCTCTCCTCCGCACTTCCTCTTCCTGTCTGAGAGTGAAGGGATAGGCATAAAGGCAGCATCTGGTACACCAGAGCTTCTTGGGCTAGCCTTGATATCAGTCCCCTCCCTGCTACTCTCTTGTACCCAATCTGCACATCTGCCAGCAATGCTCAAATTACAAGGAGGCCAGAGGGGGCCTGACCTCTGAGCTGCAGTTTTTAGAAGGCTTCTGGGATTATTTGGCTAAAATTGACAGGAAGGAACTAAGAGGACTTGTGGATATTGCTGGCACTCGTCTCTCACCCCCCCCTTCCAGCCCCGTCCTGGAAACTCAATACCTATTTGCACATTATGCTCTACAGACATGCGCATGGGTTTTCTTGTTATTTTGCGCCATCACCTGTGCATGTGTGATGAGCTCACTTTAAAAGTGAACTAGGATATCGGAGCCCTTGAACATAGGGTACAGACTGCCCGTGAATGGGCATCCTGGATCACTTTGGGTGCCACATTTCCGAGTGGTCCTGCTTTTAAAGATGTGCACCAAGTCGTGGGGGGGGGGGTGGTACTGGTGGAGCAGACTGGTTCCTCCACCCATCCTGCTCAATGGGAGTGATAAGGGCTTGCTAACGAGGCACCTTTTCAAGCAGGGGAGAGCAACTATACCTCTGCACCCCAGCATGGCATCTTTTCCGGTGGCTTTTCTTGGTGTCTCTTCTGTATTTTTTTTATTTTTTTTAAGATTGTAAGCCCTTTGCGGCAGGGACCAAAGATTGATTGATTTCACTATGTAAACCGCTTTGAGAACTGTTCCTGTTGAAAAGCGGTATATAAATACCGTACTGACAACAACAAAGAAGAAGAAGAAACTGCTCACTTCATAAAATCCCCACTTCATAAAGTCCCAAGAGGCACCTGAGAGGGAACACGATGGAGATGTACAAAATTACGCAGGGGATGGACAGAATGGATAGAGAGACGCTCCTTTCCCTCACACACAGCATCAGAACCAGGGGACATTCACTAAAGCTGAGTGTTGGGAGAGTTAGGACAGACAAAAGAAATACTTCTGTTCCCAGCATGAGAACTCCTTGCCACTGGATGCGGTGATGGCATCTGACCTCAATGTCATCGAAAGGGGATTGGACACATTTCTGGAGGAAAACTCCATCACAGTTTACAAGCCAGGATGGGTATGTGCAACCTCCTGGTTTTATAGGTAGGCCGCCTCAGAATGCCAGGTGCAAGAGAGTGGCACCAGGATGCAGGTCTCTTGTTGTCTTGTGTGCTCCCCGAGGCATCTTTTGGGCCTCCATGAGATCCAGGAGGACTAGATGGGCCTTTGGCCTGATCCAGCAGTGTTCTTCTTATAAGAGGGTGTGTGAAGAGTGTCTGAGCATGGACAGAAAAGAGGGTGTGTGAGGAGTGCCTCTGAGCATGGTCAGAAAAGAGGGTGTGTGAAGTGAGCATGGACAGAAAAGAGGAGGTGTGAAGAGTGCCTCTGAGCATGAACAGAAAAGAAGGTGTGTGTGAAGAGTGCCTCTGAACATGGACAGAAAAGGGGGTGTGAACTGCTCTCAGCATGGACAGAAAGGGGTGTGTGAAGAGTGCCTCTGAAAATGGACAGAAAAGGGGGTGTGAACTGCTCTCAGCATGGACAGAAAGGGGTGTGGGAAGAGTGCCTCTGAGCATGGACAGAAAAGGGTGTGTGAAGAGTGCCTCTGAGCATGGACAGAAAAGAGGGTGTGTGAAGTGAGCATGGGCAGAAAAGAGGGTGTGTGTGAAGAGTGCCTCTGAACATGGACAGAAAAGGGCGTGTGAAGAGTGCCTCTGAGCATGGACAGAAAAGGGTGTGTGAAGAGTGCCTCTGAGCATGGATAGAGAGACGGACCCCCAAGTGGATGGGAAGAGG
Source organism: Tiliqua scincoides (assembly GCF_035046505.1). Lineage (NCBI taxonomy): Eukaryota > Metazoa > Chordata > Lepidosauria > Squamata > Scincidae > Tiliqua > Tiliqua scincoides. The sequence goes on along the minus strand of NC_089830.1, from coordinate 14,201,419 downwards.
GGCTGGAGGGACAGCCGGCGAAGCTGCTGGGGCGCCCCCCAACCGCCGCACCAGCCTCCGCCCGCCCGCCCCCTCCCCGCCGCTCCAGCCGGGCTCCTCCCTGCGGGGCGCCGCGTCGCCGCTGTGGTGGCTGCGGGCAGAGCGGAGGGCGGAGCGAGGCGGGCGGAGGAGGGGCCAGCGGGTGGGCGGGCAGAGCGGAGGGCGGAGCGAGGCGGGCGGAGGAGGGGCCAGCGGGTGGGCGGGCAGAGCGGAGGGCGGAGCGAGGCGGGCGGAGGAGGGGCCGGCGGGCGGGCTGGTGGCGGCGGGCAGCGGCTCCCGTCAAAGCGCTTGCTCGGAGCCGGTGCCGCAGCCGCGTCCCTCCGACGGTGCGATCGCGCCCGCGGCCCCTTCCTCCACCACCCCCGCGGCCAGCAGCGGAGCGGAGCGGGCGAGCCGTGGCCATGGCGCGAGGCTGCCTCTCTTGCTCCTCTGGCGCCCGGACCCAGGCGAGCCTTCCCTTCGCGGAGGAGGGGGTCGCCTGCAACAGCCTCTGCGGAGCCCGGCTGGGGAGGGGCTGCCAGGGGGACCTGCTTCTCACCCTCCGCCCACCCCTAGTGTGGAGAAGGGGAGGGGGCGTCCTGCAGCCCCGCCAGGCAAGGTGGAGAGAGCGAGCCCACCTCCCCACCCGCCCACCTCCTCGGGCAGCCATCTTCAGCATCCTCCCATCCTGCAGCCAAGTCTGGAGAGTAGCAGGCATCATTTTTTTTTTTTTTGCAGCGCTGTAAGGCTGCCATCCTAGCCACACTTTCCTGGAAGTAAGCCCATTGACTCTAATGGGACTGACTTCTGAGTAGACATGCCTAGGATTGGGCTGTAAGGCTGGCAGAGGCAGGCACGGATCTGCTCTGCTGGGCGGTGGGGCAGCCCCAAGGTGATGCGAGAGGGGGGGGGTCTCCTCTGGACCCCAGACGTTGCCAGCTGTAGTTCTGCAGGGGCCAAGATGCCCCATGCTCTCTGAGCAGACTGGCCTGTGTCCATGCATCAGCTCACCTCTAGTCCCAAGGGAGTCTGGTACTTATTGCATCTGTAGAGTGGTGAGGGCCTCCAGGGCAGATGTCTTTGGAAAAACAAATTTAGATTGCTTCAGATAGGCCTTTGGATGAGCATTCGTCATGAGAAGCTTGATGGAGCCTCCCTGTTTAGAGGCAGTGTACCTCAGTGGCAGAAGCCAGGCACAAACAACAGAGCATGTCAATTACATCATGCGCTCCGAAGCACAGCTGGCTATGGTCAGAGAGAGAGAGAGAATGCTGCACTAGAGGGCCCCTTGGAGCATCCAGCAAAACCCATGCTCTGTTCTTATTAGAGGGGAAGGAAACCAGATGGGCCTCTTGCCTTTTTTTCCCTATCCTGGGAGAATCAGGGGAGATTAACAGGCAGGATCAGCAGGGGCTTTGCCTAGAGCAGGGGCTGGCAACCTTAAACACTCAAAGAGCCATTTGGACCCATTTTCCAGAGGAAAAAAACCTCGGGAGCCACAAAACCCTTTTGAGATCTAAAATGAAGATAAAATTGCATATGTAGTTTTTTTTTTTTTACCTTTATGCTCTTATAGGTCCCATTTGTATAATGTAGCCCCCTCTTGTAGCTTTTAGTTAGTTTTGTCATACATTCTTGTCCTGTATCCCCTGGGGGCTGGGGATAAGAATAGGCCCTCAGTTTGGCTGTACTTGTTATAAGAGGCAACTAAACAGCCACCGGGTAGATGGGACTTGTTAGCCTGGGAAGGCAGTTCATCTGAGAGAAGGAAAACTCTGATTCCAAACCTCCACTGCCTTGTGGCTACATCCAGTTAAGGAAAAGGCTTCAGGAGTCAACCTCAAGGCAAAATCCAGAGCCGGAGTCCCTGAGGCAGTTCATGGCTGAACACAGTCACGTTCTGGCAACTCCTGCGACGCCGCTGGAACCAACCGTATTGGCCTTTCCATTGGACCATTTCAGCGACTTGGAGAGGGGGGATAGGCTGCATGGATAACAGCCTATCCTCCATACCTACTTTCCCCAGGCTTCACACACTGGAGAGGACACTCTGTTCCAGAACACTATTCAGAGCGCGATACCATAGTTTTCCGAGACTGAAGGATGCCAACTTGTCCTGTGTTTTCAGACACCTGGTCCTCTATGCTGTTTTGCCTGATTCCAAGGTTGTCCGTGTACCTTGGCTCAACGATCTCCAACACTCTTTCTCTTGATACCGAGCTAAACAAACGCATCGGTAAAGCAGCTACCACGTTTTCCAGACTCACAAAGAGAGTCTGGTCCAACAAGAAGCTGACGGAACATACCAAGATCCAGGTCTACAGAGCTTGCGTCCTGAGTACACTTCTGTACTGCAGCGAGTCATGGACTCTTCGCTCACAACAGGAGAGGAAACTGAATGCTTTCCACATGTGCTGCCTCCAACGCTTTCTCGGCATCACCTGGCAGGACAAAGTTGAAACAACACAGTCCTGGAACGTGCTGGAATCCCTAGCATGTATGCACTGCTGAAACAGAGACGCCTGCGTTGGCTCAGTCATGTCGTGAGAATGGATAATGGCCGGATCCCAAAGGATTTCCTCTATGGAGAACTCGTGCAAGGAAAGCGCCCTACAGGTAGACCACAGCTGCGATATAAGGACATCTGCAAGAGGGATCTGAAGGCCTTAGGAGTGGACCTCAACAAGTGGGAAACCCTGGCCTCTGAGCGGCCCGCTTGGAGGCAGGCTGTGCAGCATGGCCTTTCCCAGTTTGAAGAGACACTTGGCCAACAGTCTGAGGCTAAGAGGCAAAGAAGGAAGGCCCATAGCCAGGGAGACAGACCAGGGACAGGCTGCACTTGCTCCCAGTGTGGAAGGGATTGTCACTCCCAAATTGGCCTTTTCAGCCACACTAGACGCTGTTCCAGAAGCACCTTTCAGAGCGCGATACCATAGTCTTTCAAGACTGAAGGTTGCCAACAACAACTCTCTGCCTGGAGAATTATGCCTACTTTAAACAAATTAGCTCTCCTTCTTTCCCCCAACAAATGACCCTGGTTCTGCCCTGCACTCCTGCTGGACCCCACCTCCAGGGTAGCTCGCCTGTTCAACCTGCAGAGGTCCTCTCTCCTGCCAGCAGCCTCCCACCAATACAGCAGACCCTGGGTCATCAGCAGGTCTTGGGCACAGCAGCCACACTTCAAACTCCAGTGTCTCCAGCAGTCCCTTAGTCACAAAGTCAGTCAAAGTATCCAGGGCAGAGTCCAAAGTCAATAAGCCAAGTCACAGTCCAAGGTCAGATTCCAAAGTGAGTCAGTCAAATCAGTCAGACTATCTAAGTCAAAGTCAATAAACCAAGTCAGTCAGTTTCCTCTCCAACCTGCACTCCTTCTACAACCCACACCCCCTTCCTGCCTCAGGTTCTCCTTATATCCCTGAGGGTATATCCCTGAGGGCCCTATTACCTTCAAGTGGCTGCAGCTGTGCAGCACACTCTGCTGGATGCCCAGGGCTTACCCTTAAAGGGGCCACTGCTGACACCACATCTACCTCCTCACCAGATCTTCCTTGATTCCAATACATATGACGGTTATGACATCTGCTTATCTTACATGGATACTAAAGAACTCCCCCCACCTTCCAGAGGCACGCTGCTGGAAGGAAAAAAGGACACAGACTCCAGTGGTGGGGAATAGAAGAAGCCAGAGCTGGGGGGGAGGTGGGGGGGCAGCCACAGGCCATCTTCTGCCCTGCCTGCCTGTCCTCCCTCACTCAGGCTGCAACCCTCTCCACACTATCCTGGGAGTAAGCCCCATTGACTACAATGGGACTTCTGAGCAGAGAAGTTGGTTGGAGCTCTCAGGTTGCAGTCCTCTCCACACCTTCCTGAGAGGAAGCCTCACTTGACTGCTTGTGAGTAGACCTGCATAGGAGGGGGCTGAGGCTGCAGCCCTCCACACCTTCCTGGGAGGAAGCCGCACTGACTACAGTGGGGCTTACTTGTGAGTAGACCTGCACAGGAGGGGGCTGAGGCTACAGCCCTCCACAACTTCCTGGGAGTAGCCCAGGGACTACAGCGGGGCTTGCTCGCGAACAGACCTGCCGGGTGCAGGCTCCCACTCACCCGTCCTTGGCCTTGAGCAGGCTCCAAGGCTGCCATCCCAGGCACCCTTTCCTGGGAGTAAGCTTCTTCCGCTGTAATGGGGCTTACTACTGAGTAGACACACATAGCAGCAGGCTCCAAGGCTGCCATCCCAGGCACCCTTTCCTGGGAGTAAGCTTCATCCGCTGTAATGGGGCTTACTACTGAGTAGACACACAGGATGTCTCCTCTGCTGTGGAGGAAAAGCCTCTCCTTGCACTGAGTGGGGACCTGCTCAGGGAAAGGTGGTCTGCAAGGGCTCGCAATGACTGAGGAGGAGGGCGTCCTGCTGGAGAGTTGGGGAAGGGAAAAACAGGGAGCTTAAGCCTGCAGAGCGGGCAAAATTGAAAAGGGAAACCAATGCGGGGCAGGTGGGGGTGAAGGGAGAGGAAGGCAGGGGGCGGAGGGAAGCAGCCTGCCCTCCCAACACAGGTGCCTCCTGTCACCCCCTTTGCCACGTTCACCCAGAGGAGCCGCAGCAGACGGCTGAAAGAGCCACATGCGGCTCATGCGGTGCCGCCAGGGTCCGGCCCTTGCTTTCTGTGGTTTGGGGTCTAATCTTGTTTTCAGGGGAGGGGGGCAGGGAATTGTCTGCAGCTTAGACTAAGTGGCTCAGTTAAAAAGAAAACACACATGCCACCACCCTGTCCTTATTATTTTAGACTCAAGTTTGTTACCATTTTTCTTGCATAGTTTGGGGGATTTAGAACACAAGCCATTTTGAATATCCCTCCCCATACACAGAACAAGCTCCACCAGGGCTACAGGATTCATCTGTCTACAGCAGTGGTATTGGAGCTTTTTGTGTGTGTGAGATGACCCCCATCAATAAATAAATAAAGCGTGAGAAGCGGGGCCCACTGCAGCTCCTGCCCCCTCCTGGGGCCCGATCCACCCACCCCAACCCCCGCCTGCCCCACTTCCCCTTCCCTCTTGTGTCTTCACAACGACCCTATGAGGTGGCAACCTAAGCAGGGTCCACCTTAGGAGCTGTGGGGCAAGACAGCGAGAAGAGGCTGTGCAGGATTAGATCTTTGAGAAGGCACTGCCATTATTGGATCGGATCCAAGTCCTCTCAGACAGGCTTTGAAAGGCTGCCATGACCTCCCCAAATGAGGCTTTGCCACCCCATTGGGGTTACGACCCACAAGTTGGTCTGTAGGATTCACCGCTTTCTGGACACTGCTGGGGTTACGGCAATATGATCAGAGAAAGCTGAACTTCTCCCTCCCGCTGAACAGGCCTTGCCGGGGCCGAAGCAAACATGCCATATGGATGCTTCCACACACCCCCCCCCCCCAGGAGGGGCTGTAACTTAGTGGTACAGTCCTTGCTTTGGCATCTTCAGGTAGGGTTCTGAAATCCTGGCTGCCAGGCTGCATGGATCCAAGTCACTCTCTATAGTCTGTTTTAGTGGAAAGCAAAGCATGACCGGTGTGTGATTCTCCAGAAACGTGGGGTGTTTCCCATCATCTCCAATTCCTTCAGCTGCCAGAAGTAAAGGATGGCAATGCTGCCCCCTCCCTGCCCTGCCCCGCCACGCACACTTCTGGGTTTGGCGACAAGCCCAGCCTTCCTCCATCTCAGCACAGCCAGCTGGTGCTGTGATGCACTCAGCAGCCTGAATCATCTGGAGAGGACAGAGGGATGAGATTCAGAGGGGGAAAAAAGAGAGACAAACCTTTTCCCTTGTCTTCCTCTCTGTGCCTCCATCCCAGGGCCTGTGCCATCATTAGGCCAACTAGGCGGCCGCCTAAGGTGCAGACCCCAAAGAGGCGCAGTGGTGACTTTTGAGGGGCACCGTTGAATGCAGATTAGTATTTTTAACCCATGTAAAAACTGTTACCCTGCACATGCCTGATCTCATCTGATCTTGGAAGCTAAGCAGGGTCAGGCCTGGTTAGTACTTGGATGGGAGACCGCCTGGGAATACCGGTTGCTGTCGGCTTATACCATAGTCTTTCGAGACTGAAGGTGGCCAACCAAAAAACCAAAAAAATGCAACTGACAATTTATATTTTTTAAAATTTCATTTTTATTTTTTCCATGAGACGTCTGTTTATGAAAATTGAAATTGGCAATATTTGGGAGGGGAGGGGTGCAAGAAGGTAGCTTTGCCTAGGGGGCAAAATAGCCTGGCACCCGCCCTGCTACACCCCCAGCCCCCCAACATCTCTGCTCCTTTGCTTCTCCAGGGTTACATTCCTCCCTTGCTTTCCTGGCAGTCTCCTTCTGCAAGAGGCTGGCTTGGGGTAGCCACGATCCCCTGTCCACCCTTCCTTCCACCTTGCCTTGTTTTATTCCTGCAGCATTTCCCATTTATGAGATTCTGTGGTGTGTGTGTGTGTGTGTGTGTGTGTGTGGCGGGGGGGGGTCAAACAGGTGGAGGCTTCCTCTCCCCTCCATCTAATCTCGCTAAGTGCTGTGCAGGGGGGAGCAGGAGTGGGGATTAGTTCCGCTGCCAATTAACCACTTCCCTGCCACTCCAGTTTCCATTTCCCAGCTCCCCCTTTGCCATCATTCCTCCCCTCCCCTCCCATGTAGAAGATTCTGGGGCAGGTAGCAGTTGGGGAGGCTGCTCAACCCTCTTTGTTCCCCCCCTTTTATCAGGATGTCTGACCGCGCTCCACCCTGGCCTGGAGGGAGGTCAACCTGCAGCCAAACTCCAACAGCTGTTTAATGGCAGAGCAGCGGCTTAGCCAGAGGCTCCAACTTAATCCGGGCCTGGTTTCTCCATTGTCCTCCCCCCTTACTCTGATGCACCCCCGCCCATGCCATTTTTCCCAGTCCAATGGGAAAGTGCGGCCCCCCCACGGGCATTGCACATGCCCCCCCCTGCTCTTGTTCTCTGTCCCCTCTTCTCCCACCTTGTGTTTTCAGGCTGGATAAGGGATTCCTCATTTCCAGCCATTTTTGCCCCCTGGCACTAGCAGGATTCTGACAGCCTTAGTTCAATCCCAGAAGAACCAAGACTGCAGGGGAAGTGGGAGTGGCATGAACCCTGGCAATTCTGCCAGCCTGATCCACAGCCGTCCTGGGCCTCTCCTGTCTCCCTCCCCGCCTCCCGCCATTGGGTGCCGCTACTGCAGCCACCACCCTCTCAACTCATTCTCCAACCACCTTGTCTCTTCTCAGCCCCTGCTCTGGCTGGCTCTCATCTTTGGCCTTGAGCCACCCCTGGCGCTGCCACTGCTGGTTTCTCAAGCTCTGGACTCCCATCAGTGCCCTTGCCTTCAAATGCTCTGCCTAGCACCAGCGGGAGTTCCTTTCTGCATTCTGGGTGCTTCCTGGTCTGTGGCCCTTGGAGCAGCAGCATCGCCAAAAGGGGCAGGGGGCTGCACTATCCTGGGTACCACGCCTTGAGTCAGAGGCCTCCGAAAGCCACTCCCAGTTTTCAGTAAAAAAAGACACCCCCTCAAGGCGTGGTACCTTCCTGCCCCCGTAGGTGCACCACTGATATAGGGGATGCTAAAATTTGGAAGGGGCATGGGTTGCAATGGGGGCATGGCGGTATGAAGACTTTTTGTGCCCCTGGGTGCCTTAGCTACACCACCGGCATCGAGAGTTCTTTTGGCCAGGCTGGATGAAGTCATGAAAACCATTTTGATTCCAGAGCTGGGCAGTGGCATTGCAGGGGCCACAGACCGGGACCCCTTGGCAGGGTGGGAATCAGGAGTCTGGGACAGTACCTGCTTCTCAGCCCTGATGCTGGCAGGTTGAGCTGCTCACTGCCAGATGTGGAGGCCCCATCTGGACTTGCCCTGAGGGTGACGTCCTGAGAAGAGGCAGAGATGCGCTGAGACACTGGGACTCATTAAGATGGGAGGGACAGATCCAAGATGAGAGGGGTGCTGGGAAAGGAACAGAGGGGAAGGCCGGAGAGGGGAGGGAGAGGAAGTAGAAGGTGAAGCAGGGTGGGGGGGGAGAAAAGGAGGTACCCAGCTAGTGGGAGTGGGCCCAAGCCGAGCAATGGCTAAGGGAGGGGCTGGTGATGCAGTGTTCATTTCCATCTGGGAGCTGGTCTCCATGGCAACAGAGAAGATCTGGCAACTCCGTGGGGAGTGGTTACCACAGCAACAACATCCCTGCCCACCAAGTGATGGCGGTGCAGACAAAGGGAGGGGGAAGGTAGAGGTGGAGATTTGGGTTGGCAGGGGAGCAACAGCAGGAGAGGCCTTTTCATCCTTGCTCTTGCCAGGCATCGGACTCTCCTGGCACTGCAAACACACCCACGTGTGCCAGGGAGCGCAACAGGAGGGATGAGCGGTTTTTGAAAGGTGCTGGTCTCTTTCCCCTCCCTTTGTGTGTTGCAGGGGACGGGAGCGGCACTCAGGCCAGCGCTCGGGGACCCCCAGGTGGCCCTGTTCTGTGGGAAGCTGGTCTTGCATCTCAGTGTCCAGATGGGGCACTGGCAGCCCCACGCCTTTGGGACCCACACTTGTTTCTGCACCAGGGAGGAGATCCGCAGCTGCTGCCAAGAGGTACATCAGCACCGCACACCCAGCTGGACTCCCAGAGCTCACTCAGACCCTCTTCCCCTCGTCCCTTTTCAAATCCTGCTCCCCGAACCTTTGCCTCCACCTGCACACCTGGCCTTGTCTCCTCTTGCTGCTGCTATTAGGATGATGATGACGACGATGATGATGATGAATACTGCTTTTCAACAGTTAGTAGCAAAATAAATCAAGAAATGGTTTCCTGTCACCAAAGGGCTCACCGTCTTAAAAAAATACAGAAGAGGCACCAGCAATAGCCACTGGAGAAGATGCCATGCTGGGGTGAAGAGGGACAGTTGCTCTCCCCCGGCTAAATAGAAGAGGACACCCCTTTGAAAGCTGCCTCTCTGCCCAGTTAGCAGGGGTTAACTGTTCTGACTTGGCCCTAAGGTTCCACCAGCACGGAAGCCCCACTTTGTCCCTCTCGTCCCAACAAGGGCTATTTCTCTCTCTTCTTCCCATGTGTGCCATTGGATCTGTTCAATCTCTGTGGGTTCAAAACAAGGCTCTGATGGTACTGATATAGCTGAATATAGGTGCCCCCCTGAAGCTTAGCAGGTGGGGTAACCTGGGTGAGGGACCAACTGGAAACCCCACATCCACTGGGCTGAGCACCTTGAAGGAAAGACAAGCTGCAACGGACCCAGTTGTAAAATAAAGAAGCACAGTTGATCTGTGGCATGGTTCTTGTTTTGCAAGCCTGTTGGAATGCCACAGTGGTCCACATTATGAGATTGGGACAACTGGGCTATACAAGACTTGCTGGCATACAAAGCTTGGGTCAGGTGTTCCCTCGTTCGGGGTGCGCACTTCCAGTCTCACATGCATTGATATGAACCCCCTCCAAGCATGCAAACATCTCCAGCTGTTGCCACCTGGTTTCACACACACACACACACACAGAGTAGTGATGCTTTGGTGTACTATTCCTGCACAATGGAAAACCACTCCCCCTTTATTCACAACCCACGTGTTACACCCTTCTCACAGCCCGTGCTCATTCCCTTGAGTGTCAGGCCAGCACATAAGCACCGCCCCATATGAGCATTACTGGCAGTGCCACCCCTTCTTGGGGCACATACTCTCTGCAAGGCACATCAGAGCCTGCTCATCAGCTGTTTGTCCTAAGGCAGGGTCCTCTGTCTGGGTGGCCTTGATCCTTTTTCTCCTACTCCTGTTGATCGCACCCATTTAGCTGCACTCTCTGAGGTGTCTCGCTGTCTTTGCACAGTTCAGTGCTCTCCTTGAGCATGCAACTCTCTTACCCCACAAATGCCTATGTATGATATGCGCATGCTGAGTGCTTCCTTTAGGAATCCCGTTCATGGATACCCCTAATATTTCACTTTAATCCCACCCTCCCACCAAGTAGCTCCCTAAATAACTCCAAGTAGCAATACGTAGCTTCACAGCAATCATGTGAAGTGGGGTATGACTTAAAGTAGCCTGAGGTCACCCAGTGAGTTTCATCACTGTGCAGGGATTGGAATCCAGATCTCCCCTGGTCCTGGTTTGACACCACACCAGTAAGTTGCTTCTCATTCTGGAAGTCCAGTCGACCTCATTCGATAGTGCTGAGCCCGATGTGTAGCCTGCAGGAGCCAGAGTTACTTCCGTCTCTGAAACGGAGCAGGTCTGGACTTGTCCAGTTTCTGACTAGTAAACTATTTAGGGCAGTGGTTTTCAACCTTTTTCATCGAATGGCACACAAACATGTGCTAACATTTCAAGGCGCACCATTGATTTTTGGACAATTGACAAGGCACACCATGCTGTTGGATGGAGGCTCACATCACCCTGTGGCCATACCAATAAATGCCCCTTCCCCAAGTATACCTGCAAGAACATTCGTAGCACACCAGTGTTGAAAATCCAGCATGAAAATCACTGATTTAGGTGATCTGGGTATGCGGCTCTGAGTCTCTTTGGAGCAAGGAAGGTCAGCGTACAAATGTAACCTTGTTCCTTGTCACGCGCAGTGGAAAGGGACAAGAGAGGGTTAAGGGACAGGGAGCCATTAGTTATTTGGTTTTTTTTTTCTGTAAACTGCTTTGTGAACTTTTTGTTGAAAAGTGGTATATAAATACTGTTAATAATAATAATAATAATTAAGGGGTACCCATTTGACCCCTCCCCATTCCTCAGTTTCCTGCTGTGATGATTATCCTCTTTTCCATCAGGTGTATGCTGAGTTGCAAATCACTAAAGCCGTGGAGGGGACCCAGCCAGTCACAGTTGACAACTGGGGCAAGAAGGGGAGGCCCAACTGCAAGGGTCATCAGCACATTGTAGTGCCCTGTCGATGCCTGGGTAGGTGCCTCTGATGCAGAATGGACCCCTTGTGTTCCAGGGGACAGTGAAATCTGGATTCTTATTCCCTGCCCACTCTGTGGGATCCTTAGTCTCTCAGTTTGTAAAATGGACATGAAGATGAACTTTGGTGCTATGCAGATAAAGGTAGTTACTTTCAGGGTGCTGCAAGTGTTTGTGCCTTATGGGGCAATTCTACACATCCCTTATGGGGCAATTCTGCATATTTTTGACTCTGAAGGAAGTCCTGCTGAGTTCAGTGAGGTTCACTTCTAAGTATGGAGGCATAGAGTTGCAGCCTGAAAGTGCAAGACTGCCCATATTAACTCAGAAGTGAGCCCTACTTTGCCCAGGGGGGTTTGCTCTGGTTGCATGTGTGTAGGAGTGCAGATTGAGGCTGCAATAGTAACCACACTTTCCTGAGAGTAAGTCCCATTGAACAAAATAGAACTTACTTCTGAGTAGACCCGGTTAGGATTGTGCCCTAAGTCCCTTTAATGTGGACAGCTGTGAAATCACTTCTGGGGAGTATTTCTGATGTCTAGGGCTTCTCTTGCAAAAATGGTTGTATATTACCTGTTGACAAATTGGTACTGATGGATGTGTGCCATCTTACATTATATTCTGGATGGTGCAATTTCTTATGGGGCAATTTTACACGTGCCTTACGGATCAATTCTACACATCTTTCTAAGGCCTGGGCAGAGACACTCTAGTCTACCACTCTCTTATCTTCCACACTTCTGCTCTGTTCCCCATTTCCTTTTTGAATCTCGAGAGCGGACAAAGACGTTGCAGAGTTGGGTTGATGTGCACCTTGCCCCCCCTTACCAATCCACAACCTGAAGCATCCATCTCAGCTGGCCTCGTGGATGAGCCAGCCCTGTCCTCTGTCACAGGGCCTTGAAGGAGACAACAGCTCTATCTCCTGCTTTCTCTCTTCCCCAGTGGGCGAATTTGTGAGCGAAGCCCTCCTTGTGCCCTTCCTGCACCAGGAGAAGACGGACTCCTGCGAGAGCTCCTTGTATTGGCACAGTGTGGCCAAAGAGGTGAGTTGTCTTGATTTTCTTTGTGAAGGATGGTGGGTGTCTACCCATCAAGCAAACTCTGCTGGGGGCGGGGTGTGTGTGTGTGTGAAGAGCCTCCAAGTCTGTTAAAAGATGCTGAGAGCACAACACAGATGGCCCTGCCGGCATGGAAGTGATTTCAGCTGACTGAACTCACAGCTTCCTTTAAGTCGGGTGCCAGAAACAGTGGTTTGCTTCCTGTGAAAAATCCCTGAAAGGTGCCACAATGCTCCATGTGTGCGTGCCTGCCTGACATCAGGAAAGCAACAGAATGTGGTATTAGTGGTGCAATTCCAATTAAGAACATCAGTTTTGATTATTTTTTTTTAAGCAAGTTTAACGAAGGCTAAGATACCATTGGAACAATGCCTGGAACCTCGAGAGGGAGGGCAGCGCATCAGTGGCACTGGTCAGAAGGGTGGAGGGTCTGTATAGCTCCTTGCCCTTCCCCACTAGTGGCAGAATTCTGCCAGCGAGTTAAAATGTCAAATATAACATGCGCAGATGACACTTTGGGGGCTTGAACCTGGGGCTTTTTGTGTGTAGAGCACACACTAAGTGTACGGTCTTTTTTTCTTGTAGTGCTCAAAGAGATCAAGCATGTGTAAACTATGCAGGTGGAACAATTCAGCACAGTTTGTGTTATGTTGATGCACAGTTGCTTTTTAAATGTGATTTGATTTGTCTTTTGAGCATAGAGTGTGCGCCACCCAGGTGGCCAAAAAGTGTTGCTCTGCGAGGGTTCTGATGTTGTCCTCCAGTTCCTAGGCCTGCAGCAGAGAGCAGCTGGAGCTTCACAGCTATGGGATGCCACTGCCCTGCGGGGCTGACCACTTCCGAGGGGTGGAATATGTCTGCTGCCCCGCTCGTCCTTCGCCGGTCAGAGTGGAGCAATCCACCGAGGCCGGCCCCCCGGAGCCTTGCTCACCTGAGGGAAGAGGCCTTGCACAGGTAAGCATCTGTCTCACTGTTGGGACAGCCCCTTGCAGGAGTTGGCCAGGTATAGGCTACTTCCTGATTTGGAGCTGGGGAGAAGCTTTGCACTTGCTAGGAGAAACACAACCACATTTGCTTGTGTGTAAAAATTTTGCGCTTTGCTCCTCCCGCAGGGAATGGCTCCGAAGGGAGGGGCCACTTGCCCGCTGCACTGAGGCTCCCTGCCAGCTGAGTGCTCTGCCCCCCCTCCAGCTACGCCACTGGGTGCAGGCAGGTGTGCGGAGCCAGCTGCTTGCAGGGACCAGGGCGTGCCACCTTCTGTGACAGACAGAAAGCACCTAGTGACACCAGAACACTCATTCCGACACTGCTGAATTCCAGGGCCTAAATCTGGTTTCTACTTCCACATCAGCCATGGTCATGATTCTGCAGGTATTTGACTGATTGCGAGTTCAAAGCACATACTATACTCACCAGTTCTTCCCTGCAGTATTCCGGTGGGTGCTTTCCTGTTGGCGAACACAGCCTGGCACAGTGGGACATAAGTCCCTGGAAGCCTTTTTTGCTGTGCTCCCTGAAGACCCGGTGTAAGATGGTCTTGGTGGCAGCACCAACCAATCAGCCTTCCTCATTTACATCACTGGTTTGAAGCCCTGAATGGGTGAGAGAGAAGGCCAATCAATCAGAGATGCCTGCTGGACCTTTTTCTTCTTTTAACTACAAAGTCTGTTTTGTTTTCTTATTTGTTTGTGCCTATCTCCATGCACTGAAATCCCCTTTTCTGTCCAACTTTCTCAGTCCATCCCAAGCCACCACTACCCTCTTCTGCAGTAGCTGTAATCGCACCGCTGTGTCCCTGAGCACTTATACACTCCTTCCTGGAAAGTGGATCCACAAACTAAAGAGCTACTGCAGCAGGCCGGTTGCCTCCTGGATTTGACACCAGGAGTTAAGTGTTAAGGAGTGTCATGTATGCATTCCCTGGCCCGGTGCATATGGCTTGCAGCAGCCAATGCCGCAGCAACCCCAGCATCCCAAGTCCAGGTGAGAAATTTCTGTGGCCCCTCCTTTGGCTGCTGGGCCCCCTTTTTCACTCTGCCTGGGTACAAATTTCCCCCTCTCATGGGCACTGTTGCCTTGACAGGCACCCGCTAGTCATCGCCACGGGACTGCTTCCTCCTCCCTGCCACCCTCTTGCAGTGGATGCAGTGGCTGTCCTAACTCTGTCGCTGTTTCACCATGTTCCTCCGAGCTTCACCGAGATCTTTCCAGACTAGAGGACCACATATTTTGGCAGTCAATAGCAAGCAACCTTCAACTGATCTAATGGAGGGTCAAGCAACTGTTCAATACGGGATTCTCTGATCTCATTCCAATGGAGGCCAGGGAGGAGTTGCAATGAAGGGGCATCCGTCGTATGGTGGGATGAGTCGAAGCTGTTTCTTTCCCTTGCAGACATGCTGATAAATTCCTCCTTGAACCAAGACTCTATCAAGAATGCACTCCGCATCCTGAATGCAACTGATGTAGCGCTACCAACCATCTTCAGGAACAACAGCTGCATCCTGGTCAGAGTAAGTTAGCCACACAAGGGACAGAGTACTCCTGACCCCATATGAGAGTGAGTGACAGCACAATCCTATCCTTGGGCTGCTCTGGTGGAACTTGTGTTCCAGCAGCACAACCTGACTTATCACATTGCGAAATACAACACTTGAGCACACTGCTGGGTGGCTGCCAGAAACAGTTAGTGGTGCTGACCAGGCAGCAGTGGGTTTCCTATATCCCCCAACAACAGGTCAGCGGGGAGGGCAGGTGTGTGCACGGAAGGGGAGGACTGGGGCATTCCGTGGGAGGGACTGGGGCAGGAGGGGGTGGATCCAGCAGCAATGGTGCATGCTGAATCTAATCCCCCCTTTCAGAAACCTCCCTGCCCCTTTTCCCACCTTGGACATACACCACCAACACAGGTGGTGTATGTCCAAAGAGACCCATCGCTAGCCCCAGGGCTTATGTGGGGTTATTTAAAAAAATAAGTAAATGCTTTTTACTTGCCTCCCATAAGAAGATAAGAACAGCCCCACTGAATCAGGCCATAGGCCCATCTAGCGCAGCTTCCTGCAGTGGCGTAGCTAATGAATGTGTAGCCCAGTGCGGAGCTCAAAATGATGCCCTGGAAGTGATTTCACAGCAGGAAGTGATATCAAGCCCAGGCTTTTTTAAAAGTGCAAATTGGGGGGAAACTTGCCTCCTCCCCAAGGAGCTCATCACCCACTTGATCTGCCATCTCCCCCCAGCCAGTGGCATAGCTAAGGCATCTATCTGCTACCTGGAATCAAAGATTTTGTGGCCACCCCATGACAAAATCAAACTTAATTAAGTAAATACATAAAAGGTTTGCCCCTTATTGGTTCAAGACACTGTGCTGGGGTGATGAGGGACGGTTGTTCTCCCCCTGCTAAATAGAAGAGGAGCACCACGTGAAAAAGTGCCTCTTTACCAGTTAGCAGGAGTAGCTGTATTATGATACATGGAAAAGAGAGCTGACTCATATTCACACCTTACAGGTTCCCTTCTGTATCATAAGAACATCTCTTTGGCTCTCAGAAAAATCAGTCTCATAAGTCAGCTTTGAGTTAAAGTCGGTTTTTGTTCTTTAAGGCAGTTGTATTTTCGTTTTCTGGTTAATTGGCCATAACTTTTGATAAAATACAGTTATTCTAATGTGGTTTGTTTAACTGAATTCTGCATTAAATAACCTTTCTAATGATATATAACATGATGGTATTATTCGTATATACAAGATTTGCACAATTTTGGCCACTAGTGTCAAGCTCAGCTTGTTGCCCCCCTAAAGCTTGTTGCCCGGTGTGACTGCTACCCCCTGCACTGCTACCCCACTGGCTTCCTGTATGTCACAGTGGCCCACCAAATGTCTCAGGGAGCACACAAGACAACAAGAGACCTGCATCCCGGTGCCATCCCTTGCATATGGTGTTCTAAGGTAACCCACTTCTAAAATCAGGAGGTTGCACATACACTTCATGGCTTGTAACCCGTGATGGACTTTTCCTCCAGAAATTTGTCCAATCTCCTTTTAAAGGCACCTAGACCAGATGCCATCACCACATCCCATTTGTCTTCAGGTAGTCCCCACCTACCATAGGATGCAGTGTGCTCCTTTGAGGTGCACCTGCATTGCTGCTGATGGTGGGTGAAAGGATTGGGGCCTGAGTGTGTGTGTATATGGGGGACATCTAATTCATTCCTAATTCATTCCTCCCTTTGACTCACCATTCATTTTTTTGGCTTTCTACCCCTTTGTTTCTTGTGTCTGGCTCTATAGTTTCTGTCTATTAACCTTTCCACCCCTCCCTGGCTATGCAACATTTTACTAGTAATAATTTAGACCCGTCTCTTGGTCCAAAGGAAAACATGAGAAAAGCAAGGAGGTAAGGGTGTGAAGCCTTCCATGGTCTGAGGCCTCACTGCGTCCTAAACTTCAGGGTTCTTCCAACCTGGAAAGGAAGAGGAATGGGGCTGAAAGACTGGGGGAAAATGTAGGTGCTTGGAGGTTAAGCCAGTAGTTCTCAACCATTTTAGCCCCATGATCCACCTTCAGCATGGAGCTCAGCAACCCAGATGTTTTGGCGGTGGCGTAATGATGCCATCACATCGCTGCCCAATCATCTGGGTTGCTGAGCTTTTGCATTTTTTTTAAACACAAAAAGCTCACCTGTGGAACATGTTTTTGTCAGCAAGAACACAATGCATCTCAGCCCAGAGGTGGCTAAGCATTCTGCTTTCCGTTCTACAGCCCACTCTGGTCCTTGTCGCGTTGTGTTCTTGCTCATGAAAACATGTTCAATGAGAAAAACACACTCCAGAAGGTGTGCTTTACAAGTAATAAAAAAAAAAAACCCGCAACAGCTCAGCAAGCTCATGCCATGTTATGCAACCTGCCAAAAATCAGTTTGTGACCCACTTGTTGTTGTGACCCACAGTTTGAGAGCCACTGGTTAAGCCAGGCGCAAACACAAGATGTTCAGTTGTGTTCAATACAAGATGTTCAATACAATAATGTGTATTATTGCTAACATGGCAATAATGAAGTGAAGGCAAATAACCTTAACTAACCATTTCCATGCTTTTTTTGGTGCACATAAGCACCTTCATTGTTGGCTTAAACCAGTAGTGCGCAATCTTTAGGAGCCTGCAGACCACTGAGGCAAAAATTAGAATTGTCGTGGACAATGTGGAACCCCCCCCTCGTTCCCACCTCACCCCTTATACACAAAAAATGCACAATCAGAGAGAATGGACCGCCCACAACCACAGCTAATATTTCAGTGCTGGCTGTGGGCGGTCTGATCTCCACGCTCTATGGTGGTCCATGTGGAAATGCTCACTTGGCAACATGGAAGTGATTAAAGGCATGTTGTTTTTTTTCCTGAGACTGTGTGGACCACTTCTCAGGGTCTCACGGACCACCTGTGGACCACAGCTTGGGAACCAAAGGTTTAAACCAAAGGTGGTGGTGTTTTATTTTCATCTTAATCATTGTTAAATATTTACAGTCACATGAAAGCGTAAGACCCAGTAGTTGAGAGACAGGTTGGAAATAAGAATAAGGCCCAATCCTCTCCAACTTTCCAGTGCTGATGGAGGCACAATGCAGCCCTGAGGTATGGGAACAAATGTTCCCTTACCTTGAGGTGGCTTCCTTGACTGCTTCCCCACTGCAGGATGCGGCACACACCCCTTTGGTATGCTGCATCAGCACTGGAAAGTTGGATAGGATTGGGCCCTAAGGCAAATTCATGGCTCCTGACAAATGTGACTCAAATGGAACCTTCTCAGTTGATGAAAAGGCTTTTGAACTGATTAACACAGTGGTCCCCAAAATGTGGTTTGGGACCCACTGGTGGGTCATGCCCTGATTTGTGGTGGGTAGCATAAGGATGATGGAAAGATCAGATAACTAATTGCCTCAAGCCCTGAAGCTATTCAAAAATGAATGAGTGAATGAATAAACCTTGATTGGGCATAGACAGAGAAATCATAAAAGCAAACATAATTAGTCCTAATCCCGTTGATCAAAAACGGAGTTAAGATACTAAATTACTAATAAAACATTTACAGTTCAACATAAAATATCAACATTTTTGACAAATTATATTAAGAAGGCTTAGAAATCACCAAAAGTAAAAAATTTAGAAATTCCCTCTAGCGCATCTGGTGAGCAGTCATTTAGGAGACACTTCGGTTTTGCCTCATCCGACAGCCCATTCATTTTGCCGATTAGTGGAGTCATGTAAGTGTGGCGGGATCTAGTGTGCCAAGGACAATAAAAAAGAATGTGTATGATTGATTCAACATTTCCCAAATTACAAGGGCAGAGGCGTTCTTTATATGGTATTTGCCTATATCTGCCTTCTGTGACCTTGGATGGAAACACATTGAATCTTGCCCAAGGAGATTGCACGACGTTCAGAAGGGTTGATCAGAATACTTAGATAAGGAGCCATTTGCCCATACTTTAGCGGGATAGAGAAATTAAGAGGGGAGCAAATTCTAGAAGCAAGTTCAAAGAGGTTTTGTGCCTTAATGTCTAGTATTCTTTGCTTTACCCTTTGATAAACTCCAGGGAATGGATAGAAACTTAAAAAATTCAATGAAAAACCAATGGATTCGATTTTTGATTTAATTCGGCTATACCATTTAGAAGAACCAGACTCAGATAGCATTCTGAATAGGAGACTGCCTGGTTTCACGTTATAATGGAATTGGAGCCAATAGCGTATGGTTAAAAGCCATGCTCTTGATACTAAGAGCGATTGTCCGGTCTCCAAACATAATGCAGTGTATGGTACAGATTTAGGTAAACCCAGGATAGCCCTCAAAAATTTAGCTTGGATACTCTCAAGGTTGTGATTTATAGCACTAATCCAGATAGGGCACCCATACAGGAGCTGTGCCGATAACTTGGCATTAAATACTTTGAGAGCAGCTGGTATATAACGATTGCCCTGACTAAAAAGGAATCGATTGGTGCTCTGCAAAGTGACACGGGCCAAGTTGGTAAGCAATTTTTGATGAGTACCCCAGCAAAGATTGTAGTGGAAGTGAATTCCAAGTTATTTAAAGCTTTTGACCTGTTCCAGTTTCTCCCCTCCAATAGACCAAGTGCCTGGGCTCCATGATTTTGAAAAGACCATAACTTTGGTTTTCTGAGAGTTCAATTCGAGTGTGTTGCACTTCAGATAGTCAGAAGTTCTATTTAAAAGTCGCTTAAGTCCACTAGGTGTACAGGAAACTAGCACTGCATCATCTGCATAAAGCAATGCTGGAATATGCATTGAACCTAGTTTGGAAAAATGTCCATCTATCCGAAGCAAAAAGGGGGTAAAATCGTGTAGAAAAAGATGAAAAAGAGTGGGTGCTAAAATGCACCCCTGTTTCACTCCCCTTTTGACCTGAATTGGGGGGGTCAGTTTCCCCAGATGTCAATTTAATTTGGCAGGTGGTGACTGTATAAAGTTTCCGAATAAGAGATAGAAGTCCAGGGTCTAAATTGAGTTTAACTAGATTGTCCCATAGCAGCGATCTATTAACAGAGTCAAAGGCTCCTTTAAGATCCAGTAAAGCAACATATAATTTTTGATTTTTTAGCCTTGTGTACTTGTCAGTCAAATGAGCTAAAACAGCACAGTGATCAATTGGTGAAGATCCTTTTCCAAATCCTATCTGATCCCACCCTGGAAGGCCCAGATCTTCCATCCAGGATAGCAGCTTGTTTAAAAGATGTTTTGTATAAAGTTTTGCCCCCACTGATAAAAGGCTTATAGGTCTAAAATGGGAAGGATCAGGATGGTCGCCTTTTTTTGTAAATAGGCACTATAGTAGCATTTGTCCATTCAGCTGGTATTATATCTGTTTGGTCCACCACTGTGAATAATGAGGATAGAATAGGGGCCCACCATTCGGGATCCACTTTCAGGATCTCTGACAATACCAAATCTGGCCCAGGAGCTTTCCCTTGTTTACTTTGAGAGACTAGCTCTCTCATTTCTTCAGGGGATACAGGAGGCCATGGGGTGGTTGCTGAAGGATTTAAAGTCAAAGATGCTAAGCCACTTTCACCCTCTTGGCAATAGAAGGTGGAGAAAAAGCGGCACCACTCGTGTGGGGAGATGACCATCTGAGAGCGAGGTGCAGTTTTCTGAGCAGAATTGGTGATTATACCCCAAAATGGCTTAGAATTTTTATGTTCTATGGCAGCTAGTAGTTTATACCACAAGCGGGAAGCATCATTATGTGGCTTTTCTTGGATCAGTTGTTGCAGCTGCTTCTTTAGAATAAAAGATGTATCGGGAATTTGAATATCCCCTGAATAGCGGTACTGCTGGTAAACGGATCTAATCTGATTTTGGAGATCCATACAATCCCTATGAAACCAAGGGGATATTGTTTGGGATCCCTCCCCTGTAGCACCTTTAGCAGAGGGTATACTAGTGTAGGAGACTAAAGTGGATGAAACCCTAGAGATTAATAACTCATCTATCTGAATTAGTTCTATCGGATCTGACTCGTTTAAAAGTGGGATTCTATAGCTCTTGTACGGCTCCGTGTAGAGCAGTTTGCTCATTTTCTGATTAATTGTAGTATTCCACATGATTTTAGGCCTAATTTCATATTCATTTTCAAGCTCTACATCAGGGGTAGAGTACTGGAAAGAACCTCAATCTAGCTTGAGTATGAAAGGAAAATGGTCACTCATTCCTAGATCATCAAGCAAAAAATCAATAACATTGACCTTGAGGTGAAGTGTGGAACCAAGAAATAATCTATAACACTTGAACCAATGGCTGAATCAGAAGTGAATTCACTTGAATTGGGGAAATCTACAAGGCCATTTAACCATATTGTATTAAAATTGAGACAGAATCTGGCCAAATAGAGGCCAGCTGCATTTGTTTTATTATCTTTGGAAAATCTCTCTAAAGAAAATAAATCAAGGAGAGATGAATCAGGATCTAAGCTTGTGGCAGTATTGAGCAACGGCTCTGAATTTCCAAGCCTGGCGTTGAAATCCCCACCAATAAGCCAATGGCATGAAGGAAATTCCATGTCTAACTCCTTGACAATTTGAGAGAAGGTGCTCCAATTCTGGGATAATAATTGGCTGTTCAAGCCAGGAGGAAGATAAACCTTTCCAATTATTAATTGGAGATGGTTAAGAATAAGCTTGACTGCATGACATAGTTTGCTAGTTGTCTTGGTGACCACCAGTTCTGAATTGAGCTGGGAAGAGACAAAAATTGTCATCCCCGCTTGCAAACGCCCCTTGGAGCTTATTCTATAAGCTGGAATGTTGTTGGAATTAAAACCTTGAAGGTGTAAAGGAATTTGAGACCAGGTTTCCTGCAAAAGGATTACGTGAAAATCACATAAATATCTCTGGAAAGTCTCATCGTTAACCTTGCTACGCCATCCCGCAATATTCCAAGAGTTTTAAATATGTCCTTGATGTGAGATCATGTATTGCAGATGTAAGTCAATCTCCCATCAGATTGACTTACATCTGCAATACCTATTCAAAAATCAAATAGCTGCTAATTGACCTGCAAAGAGCTCAGCTTCTGCAGTCTGCAAGGTAGCTGCTAACTCTTTTTTTCTGGGCATTATTGCTTGTAAATAAATACATATTTTTTTCTAGATGGCCTTTCATTTAAAGTCTGTTAAAGCTAGGTGGGTCCCAATAGAGTGTTGTATTAAGAAGTGGGTCATGGTGCTGAAATGTTTGGGAATCTTCTGGATTTGATCATTGTTGTACATTGGACTGTTTATGTTTTACGTTTGGTTGTATGTTCTGAACTTGTAAGCTGCTTTGGACATTTTCTTTCACTAAAAGCCCAAGACCATTTTCCATGGAAAAGTGGAGTATAAATAGTTGAATAAACCAAGCAAGATTTGACGCTCAGAGATGTTGCATTGTTTCAGGTCTTTGGTGCATTCCTGATTCCTGAAGAACTCTTGGAAGCCGTGGCCTTCCTATCCGGAGCTGCCCAGAACTCCTTTGAGGTGTTTGATATATATTGCTTGCTCCGTCAACTCCTCAAGCAGTTTGGCGGCAAGGTAGTGAAGGTAAGGAACTGCAAAGATATTATTATTATAGAAATTTATACCCCACCTTTCCCATGCTGAAGCAATTACCCAAGAGGACTTACAAAGCTCCATAATAAAATACAAAGTATCATAACAGGTCAGAAGGAAAAACATCCAACAAAGCATTAAAAACATGTTAACAGTAAGCAGTGAAACACAAAACGAAGAAACAAAGTAAGACCTGACACATATGATTGAGCCGTTGGGAGAACAAATAAATCCAGAGAGACAGTCTGGATAGCAAAGAAGGATCTTGGTTTTGAACTGGATCTCTTGGAGTTGTAAATCAATCCCATGCCATTGGGATCCTTGCGCCAGATCCTTAGCATGTTTTGAAGGATATATTTATATAGTTTAAAAGGAATTTTATATGCTAGCCTTTCTGCTTTATCATCCTTGCACTGGTAGAATGAGGTACTGTAGTATTTTTCTGCAAGTGCATTGTCACTAAGCACTGAACATTAGCATTACCTTTGAGCGCCTGCATTTGCATTACAATTTGCATTTGCATTACCATTGCATTTGCATTACCATTGAGCACAGGCAGGACCCTGGTCAGGGGCAGAAGCACCTGCCAAGGAGGCTCTGCTGCCCTGAGAACGCCTGCAGCTTTGCAGTATTCGCTCCATAAGACACACACACTCCCCCCCACACTTTGGGGGGGGGGAAGTGCGTCTTATGGAGCGAAAAATACGGTAATAAATTATAAGTAATAGAGTTTTGAATTTAAGAAGTAATATTGTTTTATGATTGTGCCCTAAGTGTTTAAATTAACCACATGAAATCAATATATGATTCATAGCTTTTATTGTGTCATGTCCTACATTTTTCTTGGAATTCCTACATTTTGGGGTGCCTGATCCTCTTTTTGCCGTTATGACATCTGGTCACCCTCCCCCGTCCACCAGTCTGCTACCTGAGGAATTCATCTCACCTGGCCTCATGGATGTTGCCCTGCCTAGGACGGCAACAGCCTCTGAGACATTTTGCTTCTGGGTACCTTAGCAGTGGCCCTTTGCTTTCCTGACAGGTTGAGACATTGCTGGAACACTTCTTTGAAAAGTGTAAAACGGAAAGGAGGGGTGAAAGCAACATGCCCTTCTTAGGTTTTGGCGTGCTTGCGAGTGAGTACATTGTGAAAGTGGTGCACTTTCTCCTCCAGAATCCTTTCAGGTATCTATTTATTTAAAGCATTTCTCCCTCACTGTTAGTATTTATAAAAAACAACCCAAAGCAGCTATAGGGGTGTCACCTGGATCCAGCCCAGGTGGCTGGGAACTTCCCAGGAGTGGGGGTCTCCTCTGGGGTAGAGACCTCCTCGCGAGTAAAACCAGAGTGCGCGCAGGACTGGGGTCCAGCACCGAGCACCTACCCAGGAGAGGGAATGAGGGCCCACTGGGAACACCTGGCAGGCACGTGGGCTGGAAGGGTGGGGCCAGCCCAAGAGGGAAAAGGCCTCATAAGGAGCCTGGAAGGGAAGGAGAGAGGTGGCTCCTCTCCAGAGGAGAGCAAGGCCCATGGACAACTAGAGGGCAAACAGCCTCCCAGTCTAGGGGCAAGGCTGGAGACCCCCAGAGGCAGGGGACGGGGGTCCACCCTGACCAGAGGAAGTTGGAGGGAAAGCCTCCCTGGCCCAGGGCCCGCTTGGACCCCGCGAGCGACCTCTGGAGAAACAGGACCGTGGAAAGGGGGGGTTGAAGCGGACCACAATCAGTGGGGAACAGGGGGCTGGGGAACCAGCCCAGAGCCAGCAGGGGCCCTCCCAAGGTCAGACAACCTGACCCAGGCCAGCAGGGGGGTATTCCCCAAGAGCCCAGACCTAGGCCCACAGGAACCAGAACTGAAGGATTGTACGGAGAACCTCCAGGGACGGAAGGGGCCTGTTCCAGGGACCATTCAGCGCCGACGGCACCAGTCGGCATAATGCATGTAAGGCTGTGAAGGAACAGCCCTGATGAATGTAAAGCGACTGACCCTATTAAACCGGCTGTACCAAACATCTGCACCTGCCTCCCGTCTGTTAGCGCGCCGCCGACTGTCGTCCAAGGACCGGGTAAGCCCCTCGCAATCACCTACCTCCCCAGGGAAGGGTCCACCGCCCGCCATGGACGTGACAATGGTGGAGAATGCGGGCAGCGCCCCTGCAGGCCCTGGGGAGCCCGACGGGGCGGGACCACCGGAGTGGATGCGTTGGTGGATGGTGCAACAGCAGAACCTGGCAGAGGGACAGCAGCGGCTGCTGGCCGCTCTAGCTGACCAACAACAGGCCCTGCTGCAAAGACTGGCAACCCTGGCGATGCCGACCGTCTCCGCTGGAGGGCCTGAACGTACCCCTCCCATCCGCCTAATGAAGATGGGGCCTGAGGATGACCCCGAGGCCTATTTAAATACGTTTGAGTGGATCGCGGCAGCGGCATCCTGGCCCCCCTCGCAATGGGCGGCCATCTTGACTCCTTGCCTTACAGGGGTCGCCCAGGAGGCCGTGGATACCCTCACTCCCGAGGAGGCCTCCACCTATGCCACCGTCAAAGCCACTATCCTCGGGACCCTGAACATCTCCGAGGAGACGTATCGACGACGGCTACGCGAAGTCGACCTGCCTCGAGGGGGCAGTGTCCGTTTGGCGGGAAATCGCATCCGGAGCAACGGCTTGCGATGGCTCAAGCCAGCTGTACGGTCGGCACAAGAGGTAGCGGAGCTCGTGATGATCGAGCATTTCCTATCGATCCTACCGCAAGCCGCCCGGAACTGGGTACTTTGCAACCAGCCCGCCACCTTAGAAAAAGCCATCACGTTGATGGAAACTTACGACGCTGCGACCAGTACCAGCTTCTCCAGCGGAGTACAAGGCTTACAGCCCAGAACTAGCCCAAGGCCCTGCAGCGGGAGAGCAACCGTCTCAGCTTCTGTGGTCCGAGGCGGACACCGCGACGAGCAACGGACACGCCATCTCGGGGTGCCGCCACCCCTTCCACCCGCACGAGTTCTGCATGCTGGGCCTCGACCGGAACGAGGGTCCGAAGGCGCAGCGCCCCGTGCACACCCCCAGGCCAGCCCAGTCATCTGTTTTACCTGCGGACAGCCGGGTCACATAAGGCGGGACTGCCCAGTGATGGACTGCTCGCACGCCGACACCTGGGCCGCTGCCCAGGTAAGGGGGACCTGAGAGGACTCACGCCCACTGGTGAAGGCATGGGTGGACGGGCAACCCGTGTGGGCTTTGGTAGACTCGGGTTGCACCCGAACCCTAGTCCAGCAAGCCCAGGGCCCCCCCTTGGGGGACACCCTGATGGTCCGGTGCATACACGGAGATGTCCGACCCTATAGCCTGAGGTGGGCGGAGATCAGGGTCGGGGGAAAGTGCCAGTCCCTGCCAGTCGGGGTCGTGCCTCAGCTCAATTATGGGGCAGTAATAGGATGCGACTGGCCTCGCTACCAGTCGTTGTTACCACAAGGCGAAGACCAGGAAGGGGCACTAGGGGAGGAAGTACGGGACGGCGCGGCCGGGACCATGGAGGACCCTTTGCACCCCAGCAGGGACTTACGGGAACTACAAAGGGAGGACCCCACGCTAGGGCCGGCACTAGCCCAGGCAGCTAACCCTCCCCCGGGAGAGGGGGGCATCAAATTCGTTTTCAAAGGGGATATTCTTTATAGGGTGGGTCGTGACCCCCAGTCCAACCGGGAGGTGGACCAATTGGTAGTGCCACAGTCCCTGCGGGCCTATGCCCTCCGAATAGCGCATAGCATCCCCACCGCAGGTCATCTGGCAGCAGGAAACACTCTGCAACGGTTGACACAGCGGTTCTACTGGCCGGGCATCCACGGTCAGGTACAAAGGTACTGTGCTAGTTGTCCGGAATGTCAGCGCGTACAACCACGTGGACCACCCGGGGGGGGTTTGATCCCCTTGCCCGTGGTAGGGGTCCCCTTTGAGCGGGTAGGGATCGACCTGGTGGGACCACTCCCAGCTGCCAAGGGCGGCTTTACCCACATTCTCGTTATCGTAGACTATGCCACCCGGTATCCGGAAGCCGTTCCATTACGGAAGACGGGGGCTCCAACCGTGGCCCGAGAGCTCTTACGAGTCTTCTCGCGGGTGGGGTTCCCAGAGGAAGTGATAACAGACCAGGGTACCAATTTTATGAGCAGGGTATTCAAGGAACTCTGGGACCTCCTCCGAGTAAGGCCCTTGAGGACCTCAGTGTACCACCCCCAGACGAACGGGCTGGTGGAGCGGTTTAACAGCACCTTAAAGGGGATGCTACGCAGGTTCGTCCATGAGCAGCCTGGCAGTTGGGCACAGTTGTTAGACCCCTTGTTATTCGCGGTCCGGGAGGTACCACAGGCTTCCACCGGGTTCTCCCCGTTCGAATTATTGTTTGGGCGCAAGCCCAAAGGCGTGCTGGACTTAGTCCGAGAGGACTGGGAGCAACCCCGAGGTCAACCCAAGTCCTACATACAGTATGTGGCAGAGCTGAGGGAACGGCTGGCCCGTCTGGCTGACTGGGCAGGGCTGCATATGAGAGAGGCCCAGCTAGTCCAAAAGGGCCAATACGACCGCCGGGTCAGGCCCCGGGTCTTTCATCCTGGGGATCGGGTGCTGCTACTGTTGCCCACCACAGACTCCAAACTGTTGGCTCAGTGGCAAGGACCATATGAAGTGGTACGCCAGGTGGGCCCGGTTGATTACGAACTGCGTCGGCCAGATCACCACCCAGATTTACAGGTCTATCATGTAAACTTATTGAAGGCCTGGCGGGAGCAGGATTGCCTCCTCGGCGAGGGGGAAGAGTTTGGACCCTCTGGAGCAGAGGCCGGAAGCGTCCACCCCGTGAAGCTGGGAGGAGATCTGACCACCAGCCAAATCAACCAGGTAAGGGACATCGAGACCCGATTTCGGGACGTGTTCTCGACCACCCCGGGGCATACCCACCTGGCATCCCATCACATCGCTACTGAGGAAGGGCGGGTGGTCAGGGCACCCTCCCGGCGGTGGCCTAAACATCTGGAGGAGACCCTCCGCCATGAAGTAGAGGCGATGAGGCTCCTGGGGGTGATAGAACCCTCACGGAGCCCCTGGCGCAGCCACCCGGTCATGGTGCCCAAGCCAGACGGTTCGACTCGGGTCTGTATTGACTTCAGGCAGGTTAACGAGGTGTCGAGGTTTGACGCCTACCCCATGCCCGCCGTCCCAGGGATGTTAGAGCGATTAGGGGGTGCCCGGTATCTTTCCACACTAGACCTGACCAAGGGATACTGGCAAATTCCCCTGACTCCGTCCTCTCGGGAAAAGACGGCATTTGCCGCCCCCCAAGGGCTGTTTCAGTTTACACGCATGCCCTTTGGGCTGCATGGGGCAGCGGCCACGTTCCAGCGGCTGATGGACCAGGTGCTGCGGGAACACCATGCCTACGCGGCAGCGTACATTGATGACATCATCATCTTCAGCCCAAGCTGGGAACAGCACCTGCGAGACCTTGAAGCCGTATTGGAAGCGCTAAGACAAGCGGGGCTGACGGCGAACCCCGCTAAATGCGCCATCGGACTGAACCAGACCCAATACTTGGGACATGTGGTAGGGGGGGGCCAAGTACGGCCCGTGATGGACAAAGTGTATGCGCTGCGGGGCCAGGCAAGGCCCCGAAATCGCCGGGAAGTCCAGCGATTCCTCGGGTTATCGGGGTATTACCGGACTTTCATCCCCCATTACGCCTCGAAGGCTGCCCCCCTCACGGACCTGTTGAGAGGGAAGCCCGGAAGGCGGATAGAATGGACTGAGTCCTGCGAAAAGGCCTTCCAGGACATCAAGGCGGCATTATGTTCCGAACCGGTGCTGCAGGCACCTGACTTCGGCCGCCCCTTCATAGTGCAAACGGACGCCTCAGGCGTTGGGCTGGGGGCTGTGCTGGCCCAAGGGGATCCCCCTTACGATCGTCCAGTAATGTACCTAAGCCGAAAACTCACTCCCGCTGAACGCTGCTACTCAGTCATTGAGAGAGAGGCCCTGGCCATCAAGTGGGCCCTCCAGTCCCTCCGGTATTACCTTTTGGGTGCCCCCTTCACCCTGGTCACAGACCATGCCCCGCTGGTCTGGCTGCACAGGATGAAGGACACAAACCCCTGTTTGACACGGTGGTACATGTCCCTGCAACCATACGCCTTCGAAGTGCAGTATCGAAAGGGAAGGGCGCACGCTAACGCTGACTTTCTCTCCCGACAGGACACCCGGAACCCGTGGCCAGTTGACTCTGTGGCCCCGGTCTTGGCGGGGGGGGTGTGTCACCTGGATCCAGCCCAGGTGGCTGGGAACTTCCCAGGAGTGGGGGTCTCCTCTGGGGTAGAGACCTCCTCGCGAGTAAAACCAGAGTGCGCGCAGGACTGGGGTCCAGCACCGAGCACCTACCCAGGAGAGGGAATGAGGGCCCACTGGGAACACCTGGCAGGCACGTGGGCTGGAAGGGTGGGGCCAGCCCAAGAGGGAAAAGGCCTCATAAGGAGCCTGGAAGGGAAGGAGAGAGGTGGCTCCTCTCCAGAGGAGAGCAAGGCCCATGGACAACTAGAGGGCAAACAGCCTCCCAGTCTAGGGGCAAGGCTGGAGACCCCCAGAGGCAGGGGACGGGGGTCCACCCTGACCAGAGGAAGTTGGAGGGAAAGCCTCCCTGGCCCAGGGCCCGCTTGGACCCCGCGAGCGACCTCTGGAGAAACAGGACCGTGGAAAGGGGGGGTTGAAGCGGACCACAATCAGTGGGGAACAGGGGGCTGGGGAACCAGCCCAGAGCCAGCAGGGGCCCTCCCAAGGTCAGACAACCTGACCCAGGCCAGCAGGGGGGTATTCCCCAAGAGCCCAGACCTAGGCCCACAGGAACCAGAACTGAAGGATTGTACGGAGAACCTCCAGGGACGGAAGGGGCCTGTTCCAGGGACCATTCAGCGCCGACGGCACCAGTCGGCATAATGCATGTAAGGCTGTGAAGGAACAGCCCTGATGAATGTAAAGCGACTGACCCTATTAAACCGGCTGTACCAAACATCTGCACCTGCCTCCCGTCTGTTAGCGCGCCGCCGACTGTCGTCCAAGGACCGGGTAAGCCCCTCGCAATCACCTACCTCCCCAGGGAAGGGTCCACCGCCCGCCATGGACGTGACAAGGGGATTTCAGCTTGTACTGCCTTGGATGGCCCATTGGGGATCTATGGGGCTTACAGTAGTGCCTAAGGGCCCAATCCTATCCAACTTTCCAGCACTGGTGTAGCCACAATGCAGCCCGAAGATAAGGGAACAAATGTTCCCATACCTTGAGGAGGCCTTTGTGACTGCCTCCCCACCACAGCATGCAGCGCATGCCCTGTTTGCACAGCTGCACCAGTACTGGAAAATTGGATAGGATTGGGCCTTAAGTATCATGTCTCTGCACCCAGGACAAACGTAAAGCAGGGTTCCCCACCACCCTCTCTGCCTGCCTACCAGAATGAAGAATACTCTCTGTTCTGGAGCATCTCTACGGGTGTCCGTTCACATCTAGTTCATGGTTTAGCTTCCTAATATTTCAAACTTGATTTGTATTAGGAGCCAGAAATTGTAGCCTTGTATGCACATAGACCAGCGTTTCTCAATGTTCATCCCACACTGTACCACTTTGCATGATCCACCTATTGGAAGTACCAGCAGAAGTGATTGCCAGTTACTTCTGGGTTGAGAGGCCAGATGCCACATGACAAAAA
Organism: Tiliqua scincoides; assembly: GCF_035046505.1. NCBI lineage: Eukaryota > Metazoa > Chordata > Lepidosauria > Squamata > Scincidae > Tiliqua > Tiliqua scincoides. The sequence continues at coordinate 14,171,578 of NC_089830.1, read as the reverse complement.
CCAATCCTGAAGAGGCTCAGGGTGAACAGGGGGGCTTTTTAGAGTAGGTGAAAAGCCTGCTGCTCACTGAGCCAAGCCTCCTACTGAAGTTGGTCACATCAGTTCATTTGTCTTGCTGCCAGAAGCAGATGCCTGGGGGTCCCACAAGTACCATCAGACACAACCTCAAGTATCGCTGGTGGTACACATACCATTGGTTGAGAAACACGGACATAGGGCGCAATCCTCACCTATTATGTCAGTACTTTCCAGCACTGGCATAGCGGTGCCAATGGAACATGTGATGCAACCTGCAGTTGGGTGTCACTCATGGAGGCCTCCTCAAAGTAAGGGAATGTTTGTTCCCTTACCTCGGAGCTGCATGACCCTTAGTGCTGGAAAGCACTGACATAAGGGGTTAGGATTGCACCCATAGGCTCATTATGTATGCGCATGCTTCTGTGCCTGGCTGAGATTTAGTGGCAGTTCTGTGGGCACTGGAGACCTGTACAGGCATTTTACTTTATTTTTATTGCTTAAACAGAACCCCCCAAAAATAGCATTACATGGATACATGCTTATGAGTTACATACTTAAAAAAAGGGGGTGCGGAATTTATATTTATACACACACACATATACAAAGTATCTGCATATCAACACTTCATGCAGCTTAGGTTATTATAGCAAGTAATGGCCTCCAGATCCTCAAATATATACAGTGGCGTAGCTAGGTCACTTGACAACTGGGGCCCATAAATTTTTGTCTCCTCATGCAACATAATTATTTAAATATTAATTAATTATATTAATTCTTTCACATTTTTATACCACCCTTCCTCTAAGCAGCTCAGGATGGTGTGTGTGGTTCCTCCCTTTATTTTGTCCTCACAACAACCCTGTGAGGTAGGTGAGACTGAGAGATAGTAATAGTCATGACATGAAGTGAGTAGTAATAATGGCCAGAAAATTAATGCAGTGAATATTTCCCCACAAGCAATAGATGAAATTCTGCATCAAATGGTCTCATGATGGTATTATTCCTAACATGATGGCATTATTCCTAAAAGCCACGCTTTCCAGAATTTTGGTCACTAGGGTGTCAACCCCCCCCCCCCAGATGTCTCATTGGCCTGTTTTGAATTAAGGCAGTGGTTCTCTCATGTTTAACACTGGGACCCACTTTTTAGAATGACAATGTCCGGGACCCACCGGAAGTGATGTCAGGAAAAATTCCTGGTCCTGATCAGTAAGTTGATGTAAAAATTGCCCTATCAGTCCAGCTACTCCATCAAAAAGATACCCTATTGTCCCCAAAATGCCCAGCTCACAATATTGAAATACCCACAAGGCCCAAATGCTCTGACTAAAAGCCCCTCTCTGACCCTTGTCCAAGAATGATACCAGCCAGCATCTAATATCCTTCTCAGAAAACAAGCTGGCTGCAGTATGGGCCCCAAGGATGAACAGAAAGCCATAAACAATGGCAAGAAACAAATCAGGATGAAAGGGTTAGGGTAAAAGGGATGTTGATAGAGCACCAGATCCTCTGCAATGGATAGGTCTGTAAACAAAGTGTCTCTGCGCGTCAAACTGCCCTTCTCAAATCAACATCCTGAACTGATAACAAATGCCAAATGTTGTTCTTTTGCCTGTTGGTCTGTTAATTTTCCCATGGATGTTCTCCTCTCTTTGTGTGCTCTTGTACCCCTCCCCTATCTAGAATACCCTATAAAACCTGCATCATTGTAGTTTTTTGGGATCCTCCACCTGTGTGTGTGGGGGTCCCGTTTGCAAACGAGTAAAGGTTTACTTTTGTCAGAAGTCCTCTGAATTCTCCTGTCTGTTGTTTGCTGCTCCAAAAATCCGAACTAACAGTGTGCCCATTTGGCATCACTATTAATCTGTAAAGTTGGATTCACTGTGCAGGCATAACTCATTGACTGCCATATGTTCTGCATCATGTATGGGAAAGCCCCTAGCTCAGTGATAGGGCACGCGCTTTGTACATAGAATGACTTGGGTTCAATCCCTGGCATCTGCTGGTAGGGCTGGAAAGTGGATTTGACCCCTCTCGGAAATGCTGAAGAACCATCGCCAGTCAGAATAGGCAATGCTAAGTGAGATGTTATCAGGCAGTTTTGCACTCTCTCTGGGATTCCAGTGTTCATGATTATTACAGTTCTTCTTGCTGAGTTACTGCTCCCTGTGGGTACATCTGACATGTAGGAATGCCAGAAGAAAGTAAGGAATCCTGGGGCTTGTAGTTTGCCAAAGAGCATGCTACATAGGGCGGCACCAAGGCTGACTCCAGGTTGGAGGGGGCCATCAGTAAGGTAGGCAGATGTTGCCACGCCTGGTCCAAGGGACCTGTCTGTTTTTCAATTCACAGCGCTTGTCAGGAGCACTGGGCGGTGGTGTTTGCCTGTGCCGATACAACCCTGCTCCTTGAAGCCCTGTTGTATGAGATGCGGGGAAAGCCAGAAGAGCAGACAAGTGTGGTAAGAGTTGTGCTGTGGAACTGTGTCACGATTCCCTTCTCCCGGTAGCGTATGAGTATATCCTGCAGCTGCATGCAAGGAGAGAGAAGCCACGGGAGTTGGTACTGAGGGCAAAATCTACACACCAAAATTTACCCTGGAGAATATCAACTTCTTCAATATCAATGAATGTTAATATCCACAACAATCCAGAATATGATTTCAGGGTTTGAACCACAAGTGTGAATGACTGTCCCTCGTGCATGATGTGCTCTCCTTTTGTCAGGAAGGAAAGAGAGAACTGATTTCTGTTGGAGGGACTGCTCTTGATCTGGTATACTCTAGCACAGGGATTTTCAACCAGTGTGCCATGGCACATTGGTGTGCTGCCAGTGGTTCACAGGGGTGCTGCAGGAGTTTGGGAGAGGGTCATTTATCAGTAGGGCCGTTGGGGTGTGCAAGCCCCGCACCTGTAGTGCAATGTGCCTTGTTAATTGTCCAAAAACTGATGGTACGCCTTGACAATTTGAGCACCTTGTCAGTGTACCGTGGAATGAAAAGGGTTGAAAATCTCTGCTGTTGCTGACATCTTTGCAATGTAGCTCTCCAACCAATGCTGGGTTGTTGGCAGAGACCAAATCCCAAAAGATGCATTTTGCAGGAAAGCCGAGATCGGCAGCTTTGTTTGAGACTTGAGTTCAAGACTCAGACATCAGTTAATTTAAAAAACATGCATGTGATTTTGAGAGAATCCCATAGCTAGTCTGTCTAGCTCCATGGCCTTTTGAGGGGAAGGGGGAGAGAGAGCAGGAAGGAAGTAAAGCCTGAGGATTGTCCTCTAGGTATGCTTTACCAGAAGATAGAAAAGATAGAGAGAACACCTTATCCCACTACCATTATCTGCCTAGCCTTATGACCTCCCCGCTGGTACAGCTACAAGAGTACCACTTTGTTGCAAACTCCAATATGGGAGACCTGCCAAGAGACAATATGAAGTGCTCACTGCAGGTGAGAGATTTTTGAACTGTGGCTGAGTGAGAGACAAACCCATCTGACCCCATGGGGATGCCCTTTTCTTCAAGTCCTAGTGAAATGAGTGGAGACTGTGAAAGAAAAAGAGGCAGGATCCATTCCTATCACTGGGGATTGTGCAGGAAACCTTCTGCCCAGCTGAGTTCATGAACAGGAAGGTGTATTTTTCTCCCTCGGTCAGGATTGGGCCAACCCTGCCTCAGCTGGAGTTTGGGTTGGTGAGGAAGTGAGGGGAAGGGGGTGGAGGACGAGCCCAGTCCCCGGTAGGTACCAGGCAGATTGCAGTGGAGGACTCCCCCTGCAGCTGAGAGAGATGAGCAGGTGCAAACACACAGGATCTCACCCTCTGCTGCATGACATTCTGGTCCAGGACAAAGAAGAAGCTGTAAGAGCACCGGGCATCTCTTTTTCCTTTTCTCCTAGCAACATGCCACCCAAGCCATGAGGAGCTTTCTCTGTGCTGCTGCCAACAAAAGAAGGGTGAGAGAGCAGTTTCCCAAGTTGCTTCTGACATTGCTGGGGCAAATCTCGGTCTCCTTGAAGGACGGCAACAATGTGAGGTAAGTTGTCTCTGCAAGAGATCTTTTGGGTTTTGGTGCTAGCTTTGGGATTGACCATGCCAGGTATTGAATCTGGAACACGGTGCTTGCAAGGCATGGAGGCTACAACTCAGCCATGGCCACTTGCCCAGCATGTGGCCTTTTTTTCCGCTTGGACCACAGTGGCCAAACTCACTACCGCCACACACAGGAAAAGCAGTTCCTGTTTGGACTACATCTTTCCGTTCCACCCAGGCACCATGTGTAATCCTCCATGACTGGGGGACGCTCTGGGCAGTCACATCTGCTGCCTGGCGTCCCAGAAGTCCACGTGACAGGACATTCAGGCACATGTGACTGCCCAGAGCATCTCTGTCTCCTGATCGTGGAGGACCACATGCAGCGCCCAGGCTGAACGGTAAGGTCTGCTCACCGGGCGCACAGATTTGTTGGAATCCTGGATTTGGCACCCATGCCGGGGTTCCCTTGGACATGCGCTCATCTGGGAAATTGACCTTACAATCTCACACACTCAAAATAAGAAGAAGATTACCCCTGAGCCAGCAACTTGTTCCATTTCTGACTTAAATGAAACTCTTGGATTCTATAGAAGTGGGACCCTTAGTCACACTCCTGGTGTATCTGTGGCAGTGACCCTTCTGGTCTTACTTCTTTTATCTTGCTTGCAGAGAGCCGCTGAAAACACTCCAGCTTCTCTGTAACATCATGAGAACTGTGACAGAGGAAACCGAGTGCTGGGATCAGCTGAGCAGTCCTCAATGTTTTAGTGAGGGATTGTCCAGCTTAGTAAGGTAGGAGGAAGACTGCTGGGTTTCTCAAGGAGTGTCAGATAGCTGAAGTTGTGGGATGTAAATGTGCATCATTTGTCTTCCACTGACATCTTTCGTGCCTCTTTTCTTTTTTCTTTTCTTTTTTTTTTGCATGGTCCTGTTACCTATTCCAGGATTCTCCTCTCCAGCTCACACTCCTTGGTCCCTGGCATCATTGAGTTCCTTCTGGACATCTTTGGGGCTGGAGAGCATGCATGGCTCTATGAAACAGCAGTGATGCTCTACCAGAAGGTGAGGGGTACTGCAGTAGTTGAGAGGCTTCATTAGTGGCGATGCACCCTGCAGCCTTTCCCTGGATAGGATTACGCCAGTGGTTCCCAAACTGTGAGTTGTGGCTTCCCAGAGAGCCATGGAAATCAGCTAGGGGAGCCACAGAATCCTTGTGAAAAACCTGCCTGCATAGGATTGTAGCCCTAATGGAGAGCCACGGCCAATGGCAAAGTAGATCAAGAGAGCCACCAGTCGAAAAAGTTTGGGAACCACTGGATTAGGCCATGTAACTGCTATGGAAACCAATGGTCCTAAAGATTGGTTGGCATGTGGATGGCAAATTATGGGCACCATTGCAGGGCATCAAATGATCAGTTAGAGTCTACTTGTGTTTACAGAGTGGTGTGTGAATTTTATACCCTCTGGGCTGGCTTTGCCCTGAATCTATGACCTCAAGGTCAGGGAGACAAGGCATGTGAATGACTTGGAATTCAATCTTTGAGTCTTTGCTTCAGCTTGCAGAAGAGACTGTGATAGATGTTTCTGGGTGTGTCCAGGCAACTCTATGCTCTAAACTTCTATCCATTTCCTGTTCAGTTCAACTGATGCAGTTCCTTCCAGCAAATCTTGGGAATTGTGATGGCACTGCCAATGCAAGAGTTTTCTGGCTCCGCTCACAGAAATAAAGTTCCCAGGATGTTCTGAGGAGAGGAAATGGCTTTTCACCAAATTTAAACCAGTGATATAGCTGTGCCCTCTGCATCTGTATGTGGTAGATAAAGCCATGAACACTCATCTGCAAAGAGCTCAACAAGGTGAACCAAAGTGTTCAACCCAATTAATGTGCTTCTGTTGTCCTTCTTGGGCTTTCAGTTGCTCCTGAACCGTGTGAAGGAGCTTGGAAACATCATGTCAAAAGACTCTCTCCTTCAGTGGCTGGATCATGGGAAACTCGGGGTTCGGAAGCTGAGCATCAGAGGACTTTCTTCCCTGATCTTTGAATCTGATTTGGTAAGTCATCCTCGAAAGACAGGGATAATAAAAATGTAACTCCTCAGATAGTTGGCCGGCACATGCACAGATTCCATTCTTGCATATCCACAGGGACTTTGACAGAAGATTGCTGGGATGGGTGTACTCCTCTCTGCACCTATCAAGTGGTGGGAACTCTGTAATAAAAGAAGCTGCACCCATGATAGTTCAGTTCAGTTCCTCTTTATATGTGCATTTGCTTATGTTCGAGGGGCAGAATTGCTACCTACTTCTAGTTATCTGACTCTGTTCTCATTACCTGTGAATATCGTGCTGGTGCACTGGGATGGGGAGCAGTGCAGCTAAGAGCAGGCAGGCAGGTGGGGGCAAGAGAGGTTGCATGAGGAGGAGGAGAAGAGACAGTGGCCTCCTCGTGAGCAGAAGGCAGTGTTGGTGCTCTGCAGGGCTGAGAGGAAGAGACAGTATACAGTATATGGCCAACAGTATATGGAAGGAATGGGCGTAATTGCATCCAGTCAGTTTTTTAGAAAGTTGTCTACTTTAGGTCAGTTTTGGATACCAAAGGGACTTTGGGATTGGCCCATGGAGAATGGTTGGGCACACTTGTGTCCACTTCCTGACTTGCCCTACCATCTTGGGCACCATCTTGGGGACTTGCCGCTGAACCTTCAGAATGGCGATGATGAGAGGCCAATGGAAGGGTACCTGAGGGCTGCTCTGAGGCAAGCCTAGGTAAGGAGCCAAGAGTCAGGTTGAGGACGAGGACAGGTGAAGCTACCCCCTTCCCACTGCTGAACTATGAGGCTTGTTGTTGGGTCAGCAACCTTGAACTAGTCAAGGGACAGCCAGCACAGAGGCGGAAGCATCAGATGTTGATGAGCCTTCGCTATCACCTAACCCTATAGACATCAGGTTCATAAAGTGCATAGAGTATATGTTGAAGAGGTTTCCCTGGAACCGAACCCCATGTTTCCCATAGGCTCAATGATTCAGTATCTGCTAACACGGTATCCACTCGATTTTCCAGGAACCTACCCTAGAGGATAACAAGAACTGACTGTATATATTTAAATGAGCCACCTCTTTTGTTTTAGATGAAGAGCCCCTGGTGCATACAGCTGGCTCTCTTCAATCAGCTGGGTGTGAGCGAGCCAGAAGCCCTCCCCAAAATTTTGGATGTGTTAGAGAGCACCTTGTCCTCTATCACAGGGGAGGAAGAAACCAGCTACATCAGAATGTTGTCTGCAACCTACTCTGCTCTGGTTGACCATGTGAGTGTTTTAGATTGTCATGTCAGACACTGTACAGGTGACCCATGGAGTTCCTTGGTACTGGGCACGCTATCAAGAGTGCGTGTGCTAAATTCAGGAGAAGAGACATGGGCTCCTCATCCTTGTAGCCACAGACAATGAAGGGCTAAAACCAGAAACAACATCTCTGTTGCACATTGTCACCAGTAATTTAGTGTTGGGAGAATTAGAACAGATATAAGAAAGTATTTATTTATTTATCTACCCACCCACTCAGTAACTGTAATTATTCTTTGCAACTCCTTACCACAGGATGTGGTGATGGCATCTGGCTTAGATACCTTGAAAAAGGGATTGGACAAATGTAAGGAGGAAGAGTCCATCACAGGTTACAAACCATGATTGGTGTGTGCAACCTCCTGCTTTTAGAAGCAGGCTACCTCACAATGCCAAGTGCAAGGGAGTGGCACCAGCATGCAGTCTTGTGTGCTTCCTGAGTTATCTGGTGGGCCTGTGAAATACAGGAAATTGGACTAGATGGGCCTTTGGCCTGATCCAGCAGGGCTCTTCTTATGCTCTTATGAGATTAGAAACCTGGCAAGTATCAATCTCTGGTGACTCTTCCTATTTGTTTCCTATTTGCAGGAGGAAGCAAGCGTCCGTGCCCTAGTGATAAAGCACTTGTGGTTGCTTCGGAGCCGGAAGGGGAAACAGTGGCTCCCACATACAACAGAAGCAGCCATTTCTGAAATGGTGAACATTCTTGTTCATCTCCAGGATAAGAGTGAGGTGGTGGAGGTGAGTGGCCACCTGCGTGACTTACATTAGCAGGAGAGAGGAATCACCTCCAAGAGCAGGGACCAAGACTCTTGTTGCCGGGGGTGACCTGCCATTGACTGTTCTGGGAAATTCTCCCATGTTGTAGCTCAACTCTTGCTTGCTGTGCCCGTGGGGGAAGGATGATGCTAAGGATAGGCAGGGCAGGCCCAAGACCTCCTAAGGCAGCATGCCAAATATTGTCCCCCTTTAACTGATGATGTGCCAGTCTCTGTTCCTCCCCTTCCCCATGTTCTTGTTCAACTCTCTCCTGCCCTCCAGCTTTCTCTTCCTCTGCTCTTCTCTATCCCTTCTTCCCTTTCCAATGCAGGGAGTGGGAGGAGGAGGAGGAGGAGCAGTGGAGGTAGGCAGGCAGGCAGAGATGGGCAGCCCCACCAATCTGCGTTAGCTGGCCTCATGAATGGGCTGGCCCTGCTCAAGGGTTTCTTGTACATGTTGGCTTCGCAAGACTGACCACCGTCTTCGGCTTCATTCCCCCTGCAGGTCCTGTCTTGACTAATTTGCTTCCCTCTCTGCAGTGGCGTCACCAGGGTTTGTGTCACCCGGTGCGGGACGCCAGCGCATCACCCCTGTGATGGATCTCCTCCCATGCGACGGGGGGGGGCAATGCTTTGAGTGGCATTGTACCATCACCCCACCCCCGCTGTTTTTTTTATAACTTTTGATGGAAAAGAGCTAGTTTAAGGTTTGTTTCATTGAAGTTACATGAACTTCATACATGAAATTATGCTTTGATTGATATATAACATGATTGTATTATTTGGAAATACAAAGATTTTAAAAATTTGGGTGAGTAGTGGTATCACTCCCCGTGCACGTCACGCAGTGTGGCCCGCACCCATCTAGCAATGCCATTGCCATTGTTATATCTTGGCTTTCTGACATCAGAAAATATACAGGTCCAGTCTTGTTATACACAGATTTGACTCAACATGAATGGCCACTGCAAATGAGAAGGAATGTGCTGATCCCTGGAGAAGGGGGAAAATGCATGCCTTTAAAATCAGTTTAAAAATCGGAACAGTTCTTTAACAATAGCCTCCTTAATGAGAGGGGAGGCAGCTGGCTGACAATCCATCAATCCTTCTCTCTCCAGGTGACCCCTCCCTTCCCCCTGAGCACATGAAAGAAAGGTGATCACTTTGCATTGGTGAAGGGAGGGGTGGAGTGAATTGGAGGACTGATTGATGGATTGTCTTCTTAATGATCTTACATCACAAAGATCAGCAAGGCTGTTTTTAAATCACCTGAGCCAAAAAACTTTTTTTAATTTTTTTAAAAAATTGATTTGCTATAGTACGTTTTTTTGCCATCCACTTAAGTGCTTGGAATGGAACTCACGCGAATAATGAGGCTTCACCTGTAGATCTAGCGCATGTTTTCCAGCTCAAAGCTGACATGAAACAAACCTGTTTCCAGTCCACTCAAAGTACCTGAGAAATAACCAGTTTCTACTGTATTACTCTTTTCTTGCAAGCTAGTTAGCTGAATGCTTGAATAGTTTAGTTTTCCTATGTGTGTACATTTGTACTCCGACCTTTCTCTAAGGATCACACAATGGTAGACGGAGATCTAGACATTTGCCCAGCATGCTTCAGTCCTAAATAGCTCTTTGATTAACCTCTCCAGGCCTTGTGTCTTGCTGGCACATCAGGGAGAAGGCACCCCAACTCAGGGTGTTAGGGTCCTGCTGCAAACTTAGAAATAGGGTACCTTACAGCCTGATGCTATGCGGCCGCTGTGCTGATTGCTCAGGGCTGAGTGCGCTTTGTCTGCTGATTCCAATGTGCCATCATGTTGGAGAGGTTAACAGTGTGTGTGTGTGGGGGGTGAGATGGTTGGCCACCTTCAGTCTCAAAAGACTATGGTATAAGCTTACAGCAGGCGGTATTCCCAGGCGGTCTCCCATCCAAGTACTAACCAGGCCTGAGCCTGCTTAGCTTCCGAGATCAGACAAGATCGGGCATGTGCAGGGTAACAGACCTCTGAAAGACTTACCCGCATGGCATGACTCCTGTGCAGGGCTATACCAGCTACTTCATGGGACTCCTATGAGCTACACAAGCTACGTTGCCAGCTTTGGAGCCACTGGGGGCATGTACAGCTCAGAAAGGGATTTTGGGATCTAACTTTATCTATCCCACCTTGCTTCCCTCCCCCCTTTTTCAACCTCTCTGCTGGTGAGCTTGTGGCCAGGGACTTTCTTCAACCTGTTGGTGGTGGGGCATGGCTTTCTGGTGTACTGCTGTGCTTGTGTCAGTGCAGCACCTGTCAGGCTTCTGCACTGGTGGGGCTGCCTGTGTGCTGGTGTGTGTGACAGTATGCTGGTGTTTCCCCTGGCTAGGATTGTTTCCTGAGGTTTCCATAAGAAGCCTTCCATAGGAGAAAAATTCTTCTCCAGTGCAAAGGACGCCTTAGGACAGAGTTCTCCAAACTTTTTGGCCAGAGGGCCACATCAAATATCTGGCACGGTATTGAGGGCCGGGAAAAAAATTTAAATGTAACATTTATATAAATAAATCAGAGATGGAACTTAGATGAGTGAATAAATAATGAATGGGCTGATTCATTCAACCTCTCTGGCCCTTCAGACCAGAAGCCACCCTCCAGACGCAACCAGAGCACTGTTCCAGTCATGTTCCGCCAAGTGGGCCAGAGGCTTTCAGGGAACAAGAGGCTGGTCGTGTGCCAGATAGAGGCTCTCCATGGGCCACATATGGCCCCCGGGCCAGGGTTTGGAGGCCCCTGCCTTAGGATATGAACTTTTTTGACTCCATGTGCTGCAGGAAGCAATGGCCTATCTCAGAGTGCTGGTCCCAAGAGTGAGGAGGTACGTGAAATCCCAAAGCCACGACCTTCACTTCGTGCTCTACCATGTTGCCAAACATTTGGTAAGTCTTTGTTGCTGCCTTCCCAGGGTACCACTTTAAATCCCACCTGTTCGTCAAGAATAGAGTAGAACTACTTACAAAGCTTTATCTTACTGAGCTTTATCTCAACAAAACTCATACAGGTATAATATCATTAGCTGAGGATTTTTCACCTTCAATTTTATTTCAGTGTGATGAGAATGGTCCTTTAAATTAAAGGAAAAACATCCTTTAACAATAGCCTCACTTACCATTGTAATCTCTCTCCAAGGGCTTAGAGAGGCTTCACTCCCAGGCAAGCAACCCCTGCCTTCCCCCTGGAGCACTGAAAAGAATACAAAGGGAAGTGATTATTGCCTCCCTCTTTGCATTCTTTCCCTGTGCTTCAGGTGAAGGGAAGTGTCACTGCCTAGGAGTGAGGCCTTTCTAAGCACCTGGGGGGGGGGGGGAGAGAGAGAGAGAGAGAGAGAGAGAGAGAGAGAGAGAGAGAGAGATTGTCTACTTTCTGCTTCTGCTCTCCCTCACAATGTTAAGTGAAGCTGTTTTTAAACCACTGAGAAAAGGGACATTGTTTTTTAAATTGATTTCATTTAGCATGATTTTTGGCATCCGCAGGGATTCTCAGAACGGAACCCTCATGGATGCCAAGACTCAACCTGTATAAATTTTCTCATATACCATGGGGAATTTCCACATCACACTATAAGGTAGTATGATGTTCGTTGTCCCATAGTCCTCTAGTGAAATTCATAGATGAGCATGGATTTGAACCCAGGTCTGCTTAGTCTACATCCAACTTCATGGGTTTCACTAGTTTATTTGTGATAGAAGGGTGGTAGGATCAGTACAGAGTGTTCCCTTTGCACAAATATGCCTGATGCCAGTTCTCATTGTTATTTTCTGCAAGACCAAGACCTACAGCCCAGATCTCATTAGGGGTGCTGCTCTGAGCTGTGTGTTCCATCCTTGTGTGAAGGAGGCAGCAATATTCAAGGTGGCAGCTTGCTTTGTGGGTAAGTCAAGGAGCATCCCTCACTTCAGTGCTGAACATCAGCCCCCACCCGTTTCTCTAATCCAATAAACAGTGTGACTGTTTCAAAGACACCCCCTCTTTTTCACCTGGCAGATCCTCCCAAACTGCAGAGCACCCCTGAAAACCATCCTAATTGTTGGAGACGATTTTTGCTTGTTTGTATTTTGGCAAAAGTGTATTTTGGCTTAAAAAACATTAGGTCAGCATTTGGCTGTGCGAGAACTTGTGATATCTGGGTGACTGAACAGAGAAGTCCCTTTGATTCAACAGGTCTCTTGGTGCAGAAACTAGAACCCAGTGCCAGGAACAGGGGACCACTGGCTTCTCTACAAGAATAGTTTATACAAGTGGTTCCCAAACTGTGGGTCAGGACCCACTGCTTGGTTGTGACCTGATGTTTGGTGGGTTTTATGTAGGAACATAAAACGGGTCATTTCCCCTTAAGGGGAGTGACCTAGTAATGGATGCCCCGGCAGTGCCACAGTAAACCAAAAGTCACTCCAATCTTCAGATCGGAGTGAAATGAAGCTTGGGGGAGACCCGCAGAGCGAGCTGCAGGCCTCTCGGACCCTCTCCAAGGCTGGCAGACCCCCTCAGGTACGCAAGCCTCTGGGTGCCTGCGGCACCACTACCACTGCGGCGCCACTGGGGCACATGCCCTCTCTCAGTCCCTGCCACTTACAAGCAGTTCTTGGACTCCCAGCGAGTTTGAGAACCGCTGAGCTATTTCCTCAAGCCCTGAGTCTATTCAAAAATCAGATACTGTAGTTACATATTACCCTACAAAGAGCCCAACTGCTGCAGTTTGCAAGCACGTGTAAATATAGGGAGATAAATGTTTCAGGGTCTTTTTCTGGTTATTATCCCTTATAAATAAATAGATTTTTCTTTCTAGACCTCTTTTTTTAAAGTCTGGTAAACCTAAGTGGGTCCTGATAGAGTATCGTTTAAAAAAGTGGGTCCTAATGCTTAAAAGATGCCCCTTGTTTATTGCCTCTCGGTACAGTACATGTGCCCCACAGGGAGAACACTGGTCTCAGCTCACAACCTCCTAAGGAAGTGACTCTCAAACTACTCACACCAGGACCTCCTTTTTAGAATGAGAATCTATCAGGACCCACCGGAAATGATGTTCTGAAGTGACATCATCAAGCAGGAAAATCTTTCTTTCTTTCTTTCTTTATTTTAATAAATGCAAATACAAACAAATTAAAAAGAATAAAGATATTACAAGTTGTGTGGCAAGTGTGGAGATCTCAAACTACATTTTTTTGTTCTACTACTACAAATCATACAAAAAAGTTAGTCATCACATCTTAAACAATCTACACTTATTTAAAATGTACATTTTCAAAAGAAAAAGAAAAATGAGAAAACCATAAAAGTTAAATCCCCTATCTACTCATCAAATCCATAGATTATTTGACCCATTCTCCCTTCAATGCGCAGGAAGTCCATGAATGGTTTCCAATTGTCCATAAAAGTTTTTACTGGCTTATCTTTAAGAAGTATTGTAAGTTTATCCATTTCTGTCAAATTCAATACCTTTAGCCAGTGTTCTTCCACTACAGGTATCTCTGGAACTTTCCAGTATTTGGCATACGATATTCTTGCAGCAGTTGTCATCTATAAAAACATAGTTTCATAGTCTTTCTGAATTGAATCATCCAATATTCCCAACAAAATAGTGTCTTGTTTCATCTGTAAATTTACCTTAAATGTCAACTGCATTTGCTGGTGTATCAAAGTCCAATATATTTTTGCTTTTGTACAAGTCCACCACATATGGTAGAACATTCCTTCTTGTCTTGTACACTTCCAACATCTATTTGGTATATTAATACATTTTTGCCAGTTTACCTGGAGTCAGACACCATCTATACATCATTTTATAAAAGTTCTCTAAGATTTGCATTCAATAAGCAGGAAACGTTTTCACAGTCATAGGCTGCAATCCTACCCGTGCTTATCCAGGAGTAAGTCCCATTTACTGTGTTACATTCTAGCCTGTAAAAAGTACAAGTTTGTCACATTTCCCCAAATGGTAGCATCAAGTCTAATATAGTAAAAACAAAATATTGAAATGATATGGGGAGCCACCTGAAATTGGCTCTCGGTTCACCTAGTGGGTCCTGACCCACAGTTTGAGAAACACTGACCTAGGGAGATCTCTGGCAGTCCTAAGTGCTGTCTTGACAGCCCAAGAATCAACATTCCGTCCATTGTCGATGGCAACACCATGAAGGAAGTCCCAAAAGGCATCCCCTGGGCACTGAAGCTGTCCTTCAAGATGGGTCTCTCCAGAGGTCTCATGGCAATTTACAACCACTTCAGAGCACTCCTTCATAAGCTAATACTGATTCAGGTTGGTTTTCCAAGAGTAACTTCCTATTTATTCCACTGTCTCTCTAGGACACCTGGCTCATATTAATGGGAGCTTCCTAAGAGGAGAAGATTTGCCTGCCTACTTCATGTGTAAGTGAGGAGTGCAGCTTTGCCCTTTCATAAACTCCCTATATTTTTTAAGGATTTTGTGGTCTAAGTTCATCCAGGAGGGAGGAGGTTCATCACTGGTCTCTGATAATCTCATTACATGACTGTTTTAACTTCCAGAAGACAAGGAACCCACTAGATTTTGGGGCTCTCTGTTCACCAAGGAGGGAGGGTCCCCAAGGTAGCCTCCTTCTGACTCAGCTCCCTAGGTGGCAGAGAAAGCTATCATTTTTTCCCAGTTAATCCCAAACGGACCAATAGGAAGAATAGAGTGGACAGCAAGAGATCAAGGGCCGTCACTAACTGCTAGGCTTTGAGTCCTTTTAACCCTTCTCTTTCATCACAATTTACATTCAAATACACATTTTTTAGGGGGAGGGGAACAAAAACAGTGCACAATTATTGTGTACCTTGGTATCTGTTGATTTTGTTTTGCTTTTCTATTGACCTTATTGGGGGGGGGGGGTTGTTTAAACTTCATGATTTATTTATTGTATTTTGATATATTTTTAAGTTCATTGTAATTTGTTTTTTTCTGGAATTTTAATTTGTGATTGTGACCCACCCTGGACTTTCTGTTGTTCTGGAGAAGGGCAGGATATAAATCTATTGAAAAAATAAATAAAAATTACGTGAAGCTGTCTTTTTCTGCCCACTCATAAGGCACAGTTAGATAGAGAGGTCAAAAAGCAGAGAGAGCAGTGGTGGCTTGGGATGGACTGTGGAAGTTGGAAAGAAAAGGGGATTTCCCGTGCATGGAGATAGGCACAAACAAATAAGAGAACAAAACAGACTTTGTAGTTAAAAGAAGAAAAAGGTCCAGCAGGCATCTCTGATTGATTGGCCTTCTCTCTCACCCATTCAGGTCTTGAAAGCAGGGATGTCAATGAGGAAGGCAAAGTGGTTGGTGCTGCCACCAAGGCCATTTTACAGCGGGTCTTCATCAAGCACAGCAAAAAAGGCATCCAGGGCTTTATGTGCCACTGTGCAAGGCTGTGTTTGCCAACAGGAAAGCACCCACCAGAATACTACAAGGAAGATCTGGTGAGTACAATATGTGCTTTGAATTCGCAATCAGTCAAATACCTGCAGAATCATGACCATGGCTGATGTGGAAGTATAAACCAGATTTAGGCCCTGGAATTCAGCAGTGTCGGAATGAGTGTTCTGGTGTCACTAGGTGCTTTCTGTCTGTCACAGAAGGGAGCATATCACATATTAGCATAATACTTCATTAGCTCCTTTAGCATTACCCTGGGGGCTGGGGGCTAAGAATAGGCCCTCAGTTTGGCTGTACTTGTCGTAAGAGGCGACTAAATAGCCACCGGGTAGATGGGACTCGTCAGCCTAGGAAGGCAGCTCATCTAAGAGAAGAAAACTCTGACCTCAAACCTCCACTGCCTTGTGGCTACATCCAGTTCTGGAAAAGGCTTCAGGAGTCAACCTCGAGGCAAAATCAGGAGCCGGAGTCCCTTAGGCAGTTCATGGCTGAACACAGTCACGTTCTGGCAACTCCTGCGACGCCGCTGGAACCAACCGTATTGGCTTCTGCCTTTCCATTGGACCATTCCAGCGACGTGGAGAGGGGGGATTTGCTGCATGGGTAACAGCCTATCCCCCATACCTTCTTTACCCAGGCTTCGCGCACTGGAGAGGACCCTCCAACTTCGCCATACGGCGTCGGCACAACACGGGAAGCAGCAGTTTACCGGTTATAAGTCTTTGCTCGATTGGCGTAGAGCATGACGCCAGGGGCTGCTTCCGACGGTGGGAGAGATCATTGCATCTCATTGGGCAGCTACCGCCCGCCTTAAGCTGGGCAGTCCCCAGCCAGTAAGGTGTTGCCTCGCCACGGTCCGTTAACCTCATGGGGTGCGTGGGGTTTAGGGTGAAAACCGACAAGCGGATCGACAACTCTGCACCATGCAACAGAAAACAGAAAACTACTGCCCTAAAGCTGGGCACCTGGAACGTTAGGACAATGACACCTGGCTTCTCTGATGACCTGCAAGAAATAGACGACGCACGCAAAACAGCTGTCATCGACATGGAGCTGAGCAGACTGCAGATGGACATCGTCGCCCTTCAAGAGACTAAGGCCCATAGCCAGGGAGACAGACCAGGGACAGACTGCACTTGCTCCCGGTGTGGAAGGGATTGTCACTCCCGGATTGGCCTTTTCAGCCACACTAGACGCTGTTCCAGAACCACCTTTCAGAGCGCGATACCATAGTCTTTCGAGACTGAAGGTTGCCAGTACAAAGTACTTCATTAGCTCCTAAAGTCTTGACTGGAATTCAGACTCCTGAGACTCTAAATAAAAAATGCCCATCTAAACACCTGGCAGAGTGTGAAAATTGACATATTAATTAATTAAAAAATACAATTTTCAGATGAGCCCTGAAGCTAAATACTCTCTTAACAAAAGACAGAAGAAAAGAGGGAAGACCCTTTGATTCAGCAGCACAAGGAAGATTTTGACACAAATGATTTCGTGCAAGGAATTGTTGGCCTTGGTCTCCTCTGCTCACCCTTTTCCTTCTTCTCTTTATTTCTTTGCCTCTCTTTTGCACTGTCTCTCTGTCTGCCTCTGCCAAATTCCCTCCTGTTTCCCTTATTCTTTGCAAGATCATCCGCTCCCTAGTCTGATCATGGAAGAGGGTCACCTTGGGCAGTCATTCTCTGAACACCTTGGGTGCCATCTGTGCTGAGGTGGGGTGGGCTACTTCTGCTGAGAGGATCTCTTTGGCTGTGGTGCCCTACCTGTCAAATGCTCTCCCAATGGAAGCTCATCTGGTTTCTACCTTGTCTGATTGGGTACCAGGCAATAACCATTTTTATTTTGCAAGGTGCTTAACTGGGTTAGAATAGATGGTTTTAGTGCTGCCACTTTATCTGCTGTTTTTATCTTTGTGTTGCCTCACTGTTAGGAGGTAATTTGTTTTCTTATTAAATTTACTTTTAAACATTTCTATCCTGCCTTCCTTGCCTCTAAAAAGCAAACCAACAAAGAAAAAAATGAATTAAAAAGCAAAACAATATAGACAGTGTCGGTTGCCATTACTGAGTTAGGTGATCAGTGGCCGTGCACTGAGCAGGGGTTTGAAATAAGAGCCCAATCCTAAACCCTCCGAGCAATGGCACTGGGTGTCACCAATGTACTATAAGGCACATCTACATCACCCAGTGAAGAATGTCCATGAGCCCTGGACCTCAGCGCCAAGTAGAGATGCCTGGGGTGTTGGCAACCTACAGTCTCGAAAGGCTGTGGTATCGCGCTCTGAATGGTGGTTCTGGAACAGCGTCTAATGTGGCTGAAAAGGACGATTCGGGAGTGACAATCCCTTCCACACCGGGAGCAAGTGCAGTCTGTCCCTGGTCTGTCTCCCTGGCTGTGGGCCTTCCTTCTTTGCCTCTTTGCCTCAGTCTGTTGGCCAAGCGTCTCTTCAAACTGGGAAAGGCCATGCTGCACAGCCTGCCTCCAAGCGGGCCGCTCAGAGGCCAGGGTTTCCCACCTGTTGAGGTCCACTCCTAAGGCCTTCAGATCCCTCTTGCAGATGTCCTTGTATCACAGCTGTGGTCTACCTGTAGGGCGCTTTCCCTGCAGGAGTTCTCCATAGAGGAGATCCTTTGGGATCCGGCCATCATCCATTCTCACGACATGACCGAGCCAATGCAGGCATCTCTCAGGACTGTGTTGTTTGGAACTTTGTCCTGCCAGGTGATGCCGAGAGTGCGCCGGAGTCAGCGCATGTGGAAAGCGTTCAGCTGCCTCTCCTGTTGTGAGCGAAGAGTGCACCCAAAGGTAAGTCACGACCCCAGGTGGTGGTGCAGGTTTTTGGGGAGGGGGAAGGCATTCCGGGGCGGGGTGCAGGAGTGACAGGCCCAGGGAGGGGTGGGACTGGTGAAGATTCTTTCCTCCATGTCAGGCTGCAAAGTGGCGGTTCAGCCAGCGCAGACTTGAGTAGCCCCATTGCGGGGCCTGTGCCCTGGCTTGCCCCTGCTCTTCAAGTTCCCTTCCAACTCTAACAGCATATGCTTCTTCCATTCTTCAAATGAATAAAATCATTCCTCATCTTTCCAGGAGCTCCCTGCTGGATCTCAATTGGATCCCTGCAAATGACACACGGAAGCTGACACCTGTGCCCAGCGGCAGTCTTCCGTCCCTTCTCTCCCTCCTGTAGTTCACCAGGTGAGCCGGCAGATTTTTCAAAGCACACTTGGAGCTTGATTGGCTCTTCTTGTTTCACAGACTGCTAAGCAGCACTGCTGCCACCTTTTTCTCTGGCTGTGCTCCTGGGCTTGTCTTAGGAGCACAAAGATCTCCCATTTCCTTTCTGATGGTCAGAGCAGAGCCCTTGACGAAGGCTGGGAAGGTCCGTGGATGTTCAGAAGCAAGAGTTGGCTAAACCCCTAAAAGAGACAAAGGGCACAATCCTAACCGTGCCTTGGGCCACAAGTTTATTGCGCCGGCCCGGGAGGGTCGCTAACGTGCCAGAAGCCACAAGGAGATGCGCCAACACATGGAGGCTGAATCCAGCCTCTGTGGCGGCTTCCCTGCTGAGTCTTGCGATGGCCTGGGTGGGCAAGAGTGAAAGGTAGGCGTGGGGGAGGCAGTGGGCGTCAGGGAGGAGGCAGGACAGAGGCATTCCTGGGTGGGGTGTGGGTGAGCAGTGGGCAGCCCCGGGGGTGGGTGGGGGTGGGCGGGCAGAGAGAGATAGTTGGGCTGTTCCCCTGTTCCCTGTTCCCAGGGAGAACGGAGCAGTTTGAAGCCACTGCGCTCTCCTTGGATTTGTGCCACCTCCAGAGGTGGTACAAATTCAAGGAGACCCATAGTGGCCAGCAGCTGTTACCCAGGGGTAAAGCGAGAGACAAGGGCAAGGATGGGAGAGTGGAGGCAAATGTAGGGGTAGGAGCTAATACATAGGCCAGGCCTGAGTAGATCTGGGATGGGATGGGCACATTGGTGTGGGTTCTGTCCCCCTTCTTGAGTTTTCAGCCTCTCTGCTCCTCTTTCTTGCAGATCCCCCTGTCGTCATGCTGTCGGTGCGGCCGCAAACAGTCGCCGAGGGTGGCAAAGTGAGCTTTCTCTGCACGGCCACCTCCAACCCGGAGCTGACAGGCGACAGGTAAAAAGGCCAACAGACTCCAACCTCCCAGAGATCACACAGCAATAGTGATGTTGCTGCGATGCCCTCTACTGGCAGCTTTGGGGATTACAATGAGCCGGGCTCGTCTGATGCCAGTGCATGCCTTCGCAGGTGGGCCAAAGGAGGTGTGCCCATTCCGGAGGCCAACGGGGACAGCGATGAGGCGATAGTCAATCAATCGTTTTTCATGGAGCCCGTGTCGTGCGAGGGCTCGAATGCCGTCGGCAGCACACTGGTAGATGTGCATTGTAAGTGAAGGAGGCAGGTTGGGTCTGTGTATCCTGGGATAGGTGGGAACACTTTGGAAGAGGAGGATGGACAAGGAGATGACGAGGGTGACCTTGGTGCCAGATTGGTGCCAGATACTGAGTGTGGGCAGGTCAGATGTGGGGCTCCCCCCACCAGGATCTTCTCTCCTGTAACCCCACTTGCCGTTCCAGCAGGTAGACCTCAAAGGCCTCCCACCTGCGACCATCATCGTGGTAAAAATTAGGCATTTGTGCCATATTTTTGACACATTCACAGCTGAGTTTGCACCCAATTAGAGCGAGGTGACTAATATATCCATTACCTTTGCATCAATTTACATATGAGTAAAAATAACCATTTCTGAAGCAAGAAAGCATGCTTAATTTGTTTTTTTATATTATGCACATGGATCAAGACCCTTAATTGACTATAAAGCTCCCCCCAATTAATTTTATAAGTACTTGTATGAAGCAGCACAGGCAGATGTGTATCTATATACAAATTTTTTGAAAACAAACTATTTAATACATGCATAAACACACGTTCATTCACACTATTGAAGACAACAGTGTATAAAACTGCAGATTTTAAGAAGAATGTTTAATGAACTGCTTGTCAACCAAAAAGCCATTCACAAAGAAGGCAAGCGCTGTCTTTAAAAGAAAAAAAAGAAAATCCACTCCTGGGACCTTCTGCATGGAAAGCAGGTCTCTACTACTGAGCGGTGGGCCCCCCTAACCCCTGTTTTCCTCTTTTTTCCTGCAGTTGGAGCCCGCCTTATCTCCCAGCCCAAGCCCCTGACTGTAGGTGTTGGTTCTGATGCCTCTTTCACCTGTACCTGGGCGGGGAGTCCACCTCTCACCCTAGCCTGGACCAAGAAGGGATCTAGTGTGGTCAGTGACTTAAACCAGGAGTTCAGGTTCCCAAGTTGTGTGTAATTTACCAAACACAAATCTGGGAACACCAACCTCTACCCCCTCCTGTTGTCTCGTAGCACAGTGGGCCAGGTGGAAGACCATGGTGGTAGTAAGAGAGATATAGAACCTTTGCTTTATTCTGACTGTCTGCCAAGGTCAACGGGGGGCACCCCTTTCTGCCTTCCTCCCCACCTGAACTGAGCCTGTGAACACACAGGACACAGTTTTGGTTGTGGCACCAGGAGACCCACCCACTTTGAATCCTCAGAAAAATTGTGAAGCCCTTCTGTCCAAACAGGCCTTCAGTTTAGGATGTTCTGTTCCCTGGTTAGATAACTGAGGCCGGGTATCCTTTTTTGGGCTGGAAAAAGAGCACTGATCCCTTAATTTCAGTAAATAAATCTGAATTCACTTGTACCCACAGGTGTTGAGCAATGGAAACGCGCTACACCTCAAGGCTGTGACGCAGGAAGATGCCGGCATGTCCGTCTGCAAAACCATCGTGCCACGCATTGGAGTGGCTGAGAAGGCACTAGCCGTGAATGGTGAGGGGTCTTGGAACCAGGTCATGCACAGCAACCTATTGCAGTGAGCCTGGCGGAAATCTGACCAGACCTGATTGCATCCGTCATTTTTGTCTTTTCCTCAGGGCCGCCCATTATCGGCGCGGAACCAAGCCTGCAGACTGCAGTGGGGGCCAAGGCACGGCTGGAGTGTTTGGTGGGGAGCGTCCCACCCCCCGACAGGATTGTAAGTGCTTGACTCGCCTTTGCCCTCCACCCTCATGCCTTAACCAGGCCTGAATGTACCAGATGGTCCTCCTTATCCATGGAGTTGTGATCCATGGAGTTGACTCAACATGGATTGCAAGCCCACACTGGAGCAGCAACTGTTGCCCTGCACATGCCTGATCTCATCTGATCTCGGAAGCTAAGCAGGGTCAGGCCTGGTTAGTACTTGGACGGGAGACCGCTTGGGAATACCGGGTGCTGTAGGCTTCTACCATAGTCTTTCGAGACTGAAGGTTGCCAACCACTGGAGGACCTCAGAGGACCTCCCAGGCATGACTGGAAGTCATGTCTAGAGGTCTTCTGAGTACAGCCAGAGCCTTTGGAGAGGCACTTCCAGGTTTTCACAAAATGTCTTTCTGAAGACTCTTGCTGACCTTCTGAGGTGCGAGGAGGTAGCCTGCAGTGTCCCTGCACCTCATAAAGCCTCCTGGAGACCTTCTGGAGTCCTGAAGGCACCCCTGGTTTTCAACCAAAGCTGGAAGTGCATTTCAAAGACCTTCTGAGGCCTGGGCAGGCTGTGTACAACCTCCCCTCACCTCAGAAGGCCAGCCCCAGTCTTTGGAAAGGCAGTAGGGTATGTCATATGCAAAAGAAACCAGATATTATTTGTGAAGTTGGATGAAAAGGTGGAATGCATGTGTGCCAAAGTAGTTAGAATGTACAGATATTGAACCCATGATTTTAAACCCACACTGCTTAGTTCAGGGTTCTTAACCCTTTTACTATTACAGACCCCCCACCCCCCATAGATTGCCCAGTGTGTCCCCATACCTTCTTCACTAGTCTGTAGGAATCAGCATCATCACCAGTCCTATTAGGTACCACTATTTTGTCAGTAGCGGGGTTCTACTTTACATATGGATAGGAAGGATCAGAATGCCTCAATCTGCATTGACAGTGGTGATACTTAATAATCTTATCCATATAAATAATGGTAATAGTTAATCACCTAATCTAACAACAATTTTTTTAAATTGTTCAGAGATTGAGAGCACAATCCTAACCAGGTCTACTCAGAAGTAAGTCCTATTTTGTTCAATGGGGCTTACTCTCAGGAAAGTGTGGTTAGGATTGCAACCTGAGTCCCATACCTCCCTCATTGGGTTCTGGTACCTCCAAAGGGTATGGATAACCCTGGTTAAGAATCCCTAGTTTAGATTTTCCCACAAAACCTTGGAAGGTTCTGAATGGCCAATCGTCCCCGTAGCGTCTAGAGTCGATCCTTGGGCTTGGTACCCATCGGGCACGAGGCTAACCAGGTGTACTCAGAAGTAAGTCCTATTTTGTTCACTGGGGCTTACTCTCAGGAAAGTGTGGTTAGCATTGCAGCCATCATCTTCTACCTGTCCAGGCTTCTGATTTGCCCTCCTGTCTCTTTGCAACAGGCCTGGTCGTGGGGTGAATGGGTGCTGGATGCTGGCTCGCTAGATCGGTTCACGGTGGACACCATGGTGACCGACCAAGGGGTGCTCTCTGCTTTGCTGATCGACCCAACGCATGACAGCGACTTCACCTTGGCCTACAACTGTACCGCATGGAATCGCTTTGGCGCACATTCCGCTACCGTCAGCTTATGCCGCCAAGGTAAGATTCCCCATCCCCCTCTACTAATTTCACCAGGAACAAGCTTCATGGTGAACTCACTGGGGCCCCGCCAGATCTCCTGTTTTCAAAGCAGAGAGATCCAAGTGCAGAGCCCAGCAGAGCAGTGAAACTCACCTTAGCAAGCCACTGTCTCTCTGTACAGCATACTTTGGCAGGGATTGTTGGGAGAAGAAAAGGGAATAATCTCCAGCTTGAGACTGAGGTCCTGGAGGGGGAGGGCAGAATACTGATGTGACACAACATGACCTTGACTTTCATCCCCCCTTGGGCAGCGGTTCCCAAACCTTTCCAACTAGCAGTTCCCTTGTCCTACTGGGCCATTGGCCACAGCTCCCCATTAGGGCTACAATCCTAGAGTGTATAGGGTGGCAGATTTTCACCAGGATTCTGCATCTCCCCTGGCTGGATTCCATGGCTTCCCAGGGAGCCTCAGTTTGGGAATCACTGCACTTGACGTTCATCACTTTGCTCTTCCAGCTGTGTTCAGCCTGGGCTGATGCAAGCCTCTGGGGTGGGCGGGAAGGAAGGTGGGGAGGGAGGCATTCCTGGGTGGGGGGAGGGCGGGCGGTGGGCAGGTGGGGAGCGGGAGGCGGGGCTGGGAAGTTTCCTCTTGCCTCTGGCTGGGCCGCCTTGGGCCCCTGTCCTGGGCTGGATACAACGCAAGCCTCTTGGCTTGCCTGTTCCAGCGCAGGGTAGGATTGCAACCAAAAAAGTTATGTTTTTTTGCTGGCCAAAATAAATTTTCAAGCTAAGTCTGTGCTTTGACACCCGTCCATTTTTGACTTGCATTCGTGCTCTGGTCCCCAACCAGAAGAAAGCACAAGGTATCATTTAAGATGGCATGAAATCAAATGCCAGTAATTAAAGGCATGAATTCTCCCCGCAGAGGTCTTGTCCGTCCTGATCATGGGGGGCTTAGCTGCCTCCGGGGTTGCTGTTCTCCTGCTCCTGGTGGTTGTCATCTCTTTCTGCTACCGACGGAAGCGCTGTGGGGAAGGTGAGGTGTCATTCTCAGAAGCTAAGCAGGGTCAGGCCTGGTTAATCCTTGGATGGGAGACCGCTTGGGCATACTGGGTGCTGCAGGCTTCTACCATAGTCTTTCGAGACTGAAGGTTGCCAACTAACCGTTCTCAGCCCTCCCAGGAATTACATGGGGCCTTGTGCCCCTGAGCTGCAGCCCACGTCACCAATCCTTGAATGACCTTTGGGGAGAAAGTTGGGGTACAAAATCAAATGATCTGTTTGCTGCCAGCCTATAGTTAAGGCTGCATTGTCAGAATGCTGGATAGAGGCAGGGTTATTCCCTCTTCCTCTGAGCTCCTCTGGTCTGTGGACTTGGTTAGGCCCACTGAATATCCCCACCTGGTCTTCAAAGCCTCTCCCCCTCCTTTTCCATTGGCCTGACATCTCCCTGCTACGGACGGCGGCTCCAGACGCAACCATTTGAGCTGTTTTCCTGGGGCCCGCAGACACTTGCCCCTGCACAGTTTCTTGGGAAAACCAGTGGGTGGAATGGTGGGACCAGTGGACCTCCCGAACAGCAGGTATATGGGCTTGCTCTTCTCCCAGCTAGCTGCCCAAGGGGATATGGATCCACCCATGCCTCCGTTGAATAATGCTACCCAATCTACGTAGGGATGGATCAGAGAAGGGCTTCAGTGCATCTTGCCACTTCCTGGTGTTTTCACATGCCCATCCCAGAGCTCTCCAAGATCTGGAATGTGCGCAGATGTCATTGTTTAAATCCCCTGGAGTGAAATCCTGTAGAAGACCAAGTTTTCAGCTCACACCTCTGTCTGTCCATAAATCCTGCAGCCAAGCGGGGGGCGCAGCTCTCCAAAGCAGATATCCTTGTGCAGATCACCACGAGCAAGAACATCCCAAGCTGGCCGAGTGAGACAGAGGGTGATGGCAAGGAGCCCATGGTGATGGGGAGCCAAGAACTGAAGGTGAGCTCAACTGGGAGACTCACAGTAGATCCAGCCAAACTGAGGCTCTAAGTCAGTGTGGTCCAGCAAAGATGTGTACAGTAATGTACACTTTGAACGCCCAGAGATGTGTGGCCTTACTGGGTGATGCCAAAAGGTCCTTCTCTTTCCACAAGTGCCAACCAGATGAATCGACATGCTCAAAAGCAGGGTGTGATGGTGACATTTATTCATTGATTTAAGACATGTATACCCTGCCTTCCCAGTGTTTTTAGAACACGAACATCATCCCTGGCATCTTTTCCTCAGCAGGTGGTACCTGCTGGCATCCTGCCTTTGAAACAGAAAAGTTCTGTTCTCCACTAATAGTTAGGATAGCAGATTTGTGGGCAGTGGGTCTAATGCTCTCTTAATGCTGTCTAACCTAGTGCCCACCACACCTGACGGCAAAGAGGCCTACCTGTGAATTTCTCCATAATTGGTCCATTCTTTTCATTCTTTCCTAAAGCAGCTATGGGAGGTGAACCTAGGGTTCCCTTGTTGTAGTCCAATGCTCTAACCATTGCACCACACTGTGAATCGGCCCTCCAAATAATTTGGTGGTACCTTAACCTTGCTTCATTGGCATTTCTGTCTTTGGCTGCCAGGCCAAGAGCGCTAGTGGAAGCAGCCAGCAGCTCAGCACTTTCAAAATGGTGCTAGGACACGGAGTCGGCAATGGGACTACAGGACTCTCTCGCTCTTTGCTCACTGATAGACTTGCCCAGGAAGGAAAGACTCCAGACTCTGCTCCAGACGCATGATCTTGGGAAATCTCTAAGCATGGGTGCTAGGCTTTCCTGATACCCACAAAACCCTCTCTTCCCCCTCCCCCCTCCATCCCATTTGTCTCACCACTGCTCCCTCTCCAATTTCCTGATACCCACAAACCCCTCTCTTGCCCCTTCCCCCTGCATCCCGTTTGTCTCTCCACTGCTCCCTCTCCAATTTCCTGATACCCACAAACCCCTCTCTTCTCCCTCTCCACTGCATCCCGTTTGTCAAAATTTATCAATCAATCAATCAATCAATCAAATCCTTTATTGCTTAACCATAGGTCATTACATTTGGAAAGAAAAATAAAATATATAAAATGTATATATACTTTAGTATAATAGTGCCATACAGTAAAACTCAGTTATTAACAAATTGAATAAAACACGATCTTATCTTTTTAGCCGCAAGGGCAAAATGTGCCACAGCAAAAGTAACATTTGATTGTAAATCCTCAAGTAGTTAATAAACTAATTGTTCAGGGGAATAACCACACAGGGATTTTACTATTGGTTCCAAAAAACGGCTTCTCAGATTCCCATATAAGGGGCAAATCAGTAAATAATGTAACACATCTTCAACCTGCCCACATCCATAAACACAAAGGCGCTTTGCTATAGAAATTTTTTTATATCTACCCTATAAATATGCTGAAGGCATTTGTTGAAATCTCAGTTCAGTAAAAGCTCTTCTTAACTGTGGGTAAGTCAGAGTCTCAAAATAAATGGACATCATATGCTGGATGTTAATATGGGGATACCAGCTCGAATATCGAGATTCCCATAAAGAAACTTTGTCTTGGTAAGTTTCCCAGTCATAAATCCATTCCCTGAGCTCTTTAGGACTCAGGCACAGAAACTTGTCATACTCCGGGTTAAAATACTTTAACTTAAAAAAATCCTGATTGACCCATCCTCCAATAAGCATCTGTTCGTTCCAGCATTCTTTTACTAGAGCTGACTCTTTCATAGCATTGATCCTTCTCCAAAATCGGAAGTAAGCAAGGTCCATTCTAATGGCTAAAGATGGCAGTCCTAGCTCTGCTGTAATATGAACCGCAGGAGTGCCTGGAGACAGTCCTAATATTTGTCTCAAAAATTTATTTTGTAAGACTTCTAACTTTCCCTTAACTGAGTCTCCCCACAACTCTGCCCCATATAACATATGAGGTAAGATCTTTGCTTCATGAACTTTAATCAGTGGGGGAATTAACTGTCCGCCTCTAGCATAAAAATTTTTTTTTAACAAACCCATCTGTCTGGCACTGGCGATTAAAATCATCTCACTATGTTGTTTCCAGGTCAGACTCTTTGAAAATTGTATGCCAATATATTTAAATGAATTTACCTGTTCTATAACATGCCCATCAAGCTTCCATTTATGATTGACAGAGCCCTTCCCAAAAATCATGATCATACTTTAAGAGTAATTTATTTTTAAATGCTCTTCCTTGCAAAGTTGACCAAATCTATACAACATCCTCTTAAGTCCAATTTGATTCTGAGATATCATAACTAAATCATCTGCATATAGCAGAATAGAAATCTTCCTATCTCCTATAGAAGGAGGAAAAAAAGATAGAGAGGACATTTTTGGGATCAAATTATTTACATAAAAGTTAAATAAAAAAGGAGCTAATATACAGCCCTGTTTAACCCCCCTATTGACCTGGATCTTTTTGGTCAAATAACCTAAATTGCCTAATCGCACTTGAAGTGTATTTTGGCTGTGTAATATCTCAATAAGCCACAATAGGCGTTTATCTATATTGGTCATGGATAATTTGGTCCACAGCCTCTCTCTATCAATTAAATCAAAAGCTGATGTAAAATCCACAAAGGCCAAATAAAGAGATCTTTTAGCATGCTTGGTGTATTTACATATAATATGATGTAATATAAATGCTTGATCAATAGTACTCCTGCCTTTTCTAAATCCAGCCTGTTCATGATGAATAATAGCCTGGGTGTTATCCTATTCTATAAGTTTATTCAATAAAAATCTGGCATATAATTTCGCTGCCACATTGATTAAACTGATAGGCCTCTAGTGTGAGGGTTCCTTAGGATCACCCTTTTTATATCTAGGTATCACTATGCTATTTAACCATTCGGAAGGCACTCTACCAGAGTGATTAATCCACGTGAAAAGATTGGCAAAAATAGGGGACCACCAATGCAGGTCCATCTTAAAGATCTCCGCTGGTATCATATCATCATCTGGCGCCTTACCTGTCCTCATAATCTCAATCAATTGTACAATTTCATTACATGAGACCGGAGGCCATTCAGAGCAGTTAGGTATATCTACTGATGGTAAGGGAAAGTCTATCTCACTCCCAAAGATATAACTAAAGTGAGAAATCCAGGTTACAGGTGAGATAGAATTTACAATTCCTCTGGTTTGATGTAAGAAACCTCTATTAATTAAACTCCAGAATTGAATTTGATTTTTTTCTTTCGTTGCAGCTTCCAGGGCCTTCCAATTTGCTACATAAAAGCCTTTCTTTTTTATTTTGGAGAAGTCGTTTATACGCCTTGCGAGTAGTCAAATAACATTCCATAGCTTCTTTATTGGCAGCGACTTTTGCATATCTCAGTGTTCTAGTTAACTGCTTTTTATGCATAATACATTCTTGATCATACCATGAATCATTGCCCTTCTTCGACTTCTTTTGAAAGGGAGCCGATACTATGGGTCTAAGAGCCATAATAATTTGCTGGTAAGTCCCACCTATATCAGAGTGGGACTGTATCACCTGCCTTCTTTTCTCTAGTAATTGTGCAGAGTACAACAAGGCTCTAGCACTTGTATCAATCTCCAATGACCATTTTAATCTTCTAACTCCTTGTTCCAAACCTTGCAATGTAGTATTCGTCAATACCCTTGTATGAATTGAATTACAGTTAAAGGACATCATAAGTGGAAGATGATCACTGTCCGCTCTATCTCCTATTGCCATACAGTTTATCCATCCAAACAGAACATTTGAACAAAAAATATAGTCTATTACACTTGCCCCTTTCTCCCTAAGGAATGTATAGTATCCTTTGGAGCTATCCAGATTGGAACCATTTAAACAAATGAGCTGGAATTGGAATATTAACTTCATTAGAGAGCGACCAAAATTATTGATCATTTTATCACAAGACACTCTAAATGGACAATGACTCACTTCTGACTCAATACCAAAAGCCAACTCCATTTTGAGACTGTCACCGATTCTGGCGTTGAAATCCCCACAGATCATAAAGGGGATATTAGGATATTCAACAGTTAATGTGTCAAGTAAACCCCCAAAAGGATCCCAAATGACAATTGCTGAGTTCACAATTCTCGGGGGAATATATACATTTATACAAATCCAAGAACTCCTTCTGCATCCCTTAATCAGTATAACTTGCCAATAATTAGAAGACAAACAGGTGAGTTCTGTGCCTTCCAGGCCTGTGGTAGCTGCAATAAAAAGGGCCAAACCTCCACTCCCTCTTCTTTGAAAAGAAACTTTGACCGCAGGCATATGCCACACATTACAACCCTGCAAAAAAGGGCTTTCAGAATCTGTAAGCCATGTTTC
This sequence comes from Tiliqua scincoides, assembly GCF_035046505.1. NCBI lineage: Eukaryota > Metazoa > Chordata > Lepidosauria > Squamata > Scincidae > Tiliqua > Tiliqua scincoides. The sequence continues at coordinate 14,141,982 of NC_089830.1, read as the reverse complement.
TTGGAGACATATAATTTCAAAGGATAACAGATACTGAGTAATATCTGGGTCAATTAACTTATTTTGCCAACCAGCAATGTTCCAGGATAAAAGATTTATAGACTGAGTATGAGGCCTTCACCATTCTGGTCAATCCCTATCATAAAACGGGGCGCGCTGAACCGTTTGATAGTTATAATAACCCAAGGGTTTAAAATTCTCAGGCAATGGTTCCTCAATTCTGCATGATTTACTTTTGCAGAATAACTTATCCGAGACCTGTTTAAGGGCTATATTATTCGGAAAGGTCACAAAGGAGGGACAAGGCTCCGGTCCCCTAATTCGTCTGATTAAGTCCTTAGCTGTCCCGCTATGTTTTCCAAAGTCATTTCTGGACTTAAACTGGGAAGTTGATTTATTTTTCCCTTGCCATGAGGCATATTTACCTACAAACCTTCCCTTTTTTTCCCTTCTAGGGGGCTGAAAATTTCTATCAAATTTATCATTCAGACCCCATTTAAAAGATATTTGCATAAACTCAAATTTATAGAGTAGTCCCCAGAAATGGTGTGCATGTTCCAGATTGCTAAAAATTAACAGAATTCTTCCCCATTTTATATCAGGATTATTTGGATATCGACAAATACCAAAAAAAAAAAAAAAGACTCTTTTGCATTCCAATCCTCACCCAGGATCTTCTTTATAGTCTGTTCAACTTCTCTGGCAGACATCCATGTATTAGTAGGACGATCCAGGGGCCAATTATTTATAGTAATGTAATAACCATTAGAATTTGGATCAGCCTCCAAGGTAGAGGAATATTCCATTGCTCCACAAGGAAGGATCAAACCTTTATTCTAAAGGTGCAGGAATCCTATCTGTAGCAGAAGCAATGGGACTAATATTATTTTCTTCATCATGCCAATCATCGATAACTATGAGGTCATTATTAGAAAAGGTCAAATTTGATCTTAATTCTTCTATACTTGAGTCCTGATTATCCGGACAAGGTTGGAAACCAAAGGAAGGTTGCAAATTATCTTGTGCATCATTCAGCTGACAATCATGACTTCTTGGGATCATAACTTTTTTCTCCATTTGGCTAGATCTTTCATTGACATCTCTAACTCCAATTGTTGTTACATCCACTGTCTGCTGATCTCCAATGGGTTTAAGAGGATCAATAATTGGAGCTGCTCTTAAAATTCCATCACTTATTAAATTTACATTGAGTTGTAATAAAGCTTTCATTCCCATAATTTCTTGATGCATCATACTTAACTTCTCAAATATTGCCTTAGTCGTCATAGCCGTATGGAAACATCGATCACGCATCTGAGAGCAGAAAAAACTAGAGTGTCCATCATTAGCACCAGTAAGATTATGGGAAAAAACTTCGTCCGGAGTATCTTGTATAGTCATTTTGGGGTCTTCTGAAATATTATAAGATCCCACAACAGGCCACATAAGCTTCTGAAATAAATTAGGATCCAAAGACCAATTTCCAATATCAAGTGAAATATCAAGTGAAGTATCAAGCCCCTCATTTACTAAGTCCATGTCATAGTTTTCCCTACCACATAGGGTTTGTACAAACAGGCTATTATCTGCAGGGTCACTATGCACATTCCTAATTGGAGAAGCGGCTGTATCGACATTTAGAGTTTCATTTAAAAAAGACTTTTCATGAGTAGAACCTACTTTAGAAGAAACACAAAAATCATCCGTTAGCCTTTGAATACACTTGGACTTATTCCCTTGTGTGGGAGAACGAGCACTCTGTGCCCTAGTAACCACCATCTTGAAAGTTGGAATTAAAGCACTTGTGTAAATAAAACGGAAACTGTAAAAACAGAACCGGCTACTCTTGTTTGGAGAGCTGTTTTCCTTTCACTTCAAGTTAATTTTAAACATACAATTCTGCATTCCAACAAAATCAGTTTTTATACGTAGCAATGTTGTTAAAAGCTACTAGCAACGGCTTTTCCTTCAAGATGGCTGCTGTAGCAAATCTTTATCTTGTTTGACAAATTAGGGCTGATAGTGTCTAATTAAATGCAATTGAGGTGCATTCCAAAGAGCCGACTCTCCGCCAAAATATAAAATATCTTTTCTTATCAAATCCTAGGACAGAAGGCACTAAAAACTTGAAAAATAACCTTGTGGAGACGGAGCTCTCCCAAAGGCAGCTACTTCCTCCAGCCACCTGGTCCCCCTACCAACCCGTTTGTCTCACCACTGCTCCCTCTTCAATTTCCTGATACCCACAAACCCCTCTCTTTCTTCTCCACTCTCTTCCCCCTCCACTTCCCCTCTCTTCCCCTCTCTTCCCCCTCCACTGGAGAGGACACTCCAACTTCGCCATATGGTGTCGGCACAACACGGGAAGCAGCAGTTACCAGTTATAAGTCTTCCCTTGATTGCCGTAGAGCGTGACGCCAGGGGCTGTTTCTGACGGTGGGAGAGATAATTGCATCTCGCTGGGCAGTCCCCAGCCAGTAAGGTGTTGCCTCGCCACGGTCCGTTAACCTCACGGGGTGCGTGGGGTTTAGGGTGAAAACCGACAAGCGGGTCGACAACTCTGCACCATGCAACAGAAATCAGAAAACTCCTGCCCTAAAGCTGGGCACCTGGAACGTAAGGACAATGACACCTGGCTTCTCTGATGACCTGCAAGTAATAGATGATGCATGCAAAACAGCTGTCATCGACATGGAGCTGAGCAGACTGCAGATGGACATCGTCGCCCTTCAAGAGACGAGGCTGCCAGATTCCGGACCTGTCAAGGAGAGAAGTTTCTCAATTTTCTGGCAGGGAAAACCACCAAACGAAACCAGGGAACATGGTGTTGGCTTTGCGGTCAGAAATACCCTGCTGAAATCCATCATCCCACCTACTGTGGGAAGTGAAAGAATTTTGTCCCTGCAGCTCCAGTCATCAGCAGGACCTGTCACACTCATCAGTGCTTATGCACCGACTCTGTCGTCTCCAGCAGAAGCCAAAGACAAATTCTATGATGATCTGGCCACCATCAAGAAGACCCTCATGACTGTACTACATGAAAAAGGAAATAAGACCTCGCATTGATTCCAGCAAGACCCGGGATCAGAGAAAAGTGGAGGAATTTGCACGAGCGCTTGAGGAATCTCTTCCAGGCCCGGTCGATGCAAACGCATCCAACAGATGGGAACATTTCAAGAATGCCGTTTACAACAACGCCTTGTCCATATTTGGCAAGAAGACCAACAAGACGGCAGACTGGTTTGAAGTCCACTCTGAGGAGTGGACACCAGTCATTGAGGAAAAGAGGAGAGCTCACGCAGCATACAACGCCTGTCCCAGTGAGCACAACCTGCAGGTCCTCCGAGCTGCTCGCAGCAAAGTCCAGCAGATTGCCAGGAGATGTGCTAACGACTACTGGTGCCAGCTCTGCTCCCAGATACAGATAGCAGCTGACACGGGCAACATCAAGGGGATGTATGACGGTATCAAGCAGGCCCTAGGTCCAACGCAGAAGAAAATTGCCCCTCTGAAGTCTGCCACAGGCGAGGTCATCCAGGATCGGACACAGCAGATGGAACGCTGGGTGCAGCACTACTCTGAGCTATATTCCAGAGAAAATGTAGTCACCGAAGAAGCGCTGAACAACATTGAGTGCCTGCCTGTGCTGGAGGAGCTTGACAGTGAACCAGCCCTAGAAGAACTTCACGTGGCCCTGGACTCCCTTGCCTTTGGCAAGGCACCTGGAAAAGACAGCATCCCTGCTGAAGTCCTCAAGTGCTGCAAAGAGATCATCGTCACTGAGCTGCATGAAATCCTCTGTCTCTGCTGGAGAGAAGGTGGAGTACCTCAAGACATGAGGGATGCAAACATCATCACGCTGTACAAGAACAAAGGCGACAGGGGTGACTGCAACAACTACCGTGGCATCTCTCTCCTTAGCACTGTAGGAAAGCTGTTTGCCCGAGTTGCACTAAAGAGGCTCCAGGTACTTGCAGAGAGCGTCTATCCAGAATCACAGTGCGGATTCTGATCCAACAGGTCCACCACTGATATGGTATTCTCCCTTAGACAACTGCTGGAGAAATGCAGGGAACAATGACAGCCGCTCTTTATAGCCTTCAGAGATCTCACGAAGGCCTTCGACCTGGTCAGCAGGGATGGCCTCTTCAAGATTCTCCCCAAGATTGGATGTCCACCCAGGCTCCTCAGCATCATCAGATCCTTCCACAAGGACGTGAAGGGCACTGTTGTCTTCAATGGCTCCTCATCAGACCCCTTTGACATTCGAAGCGGCGTGAAGCAGGGCTGTGTTCTTGCACCAACCTTGTTTGGGATTTTCTTCGCTGTTTTGCTGAAGCATGCCTTTGGAACTGCAACAGAAGGCATCTATCTCCGGACCAGATCAGACGGAAAGCTCTTCATCCTCTCCAGACTGAGAGCAAAGTCCAAAGTCCAGTTGAAATGTCTGCGTGACTTCCTCTTTGCCGACGATGCAGCTGTCACTACCCACTCTGCCAATGATCTCCAGCAGCTCATGGATCGTATTAGCAAGGCCTGCCAAGATTTTGGACTGACAATCAGCCTGAAGAAAACACAGGCCATGGTTCAGGATGTGGACTCACCTCCCTGCATTACAATCTCTGTGCATGAAATGGAGGTTGTCCATGACTTTGTGTACCTTGGCTCAACAATCTCTAACACTCTTTCTCTACAGAGGTCTACAGAGCTTGCACCCTGAGTACACTTCTGTACTGCAGCGAGTCATGGACTCTTCGCTCACAACAGGAGAGGAGACTGAACACTTTCCACATGCGCTGCCTCCGACGCATTCTCGGCATCACCTGGCAGGACAAAGTTCCAAACAACACAGTCCTGGAACGTGCTGGAATCCCTAGCATGTATGCACTGCTGAAACAGAGACGCCTACGTTGGCTCGGTCATGTCGTGAGAATGGATAATGGCCGGATCCCAAAGGATCTCCTCTATGGAGAACTCGTGCAAGGAAAGCACCCTACAGGTAGACCACAGCTGCGATACAAGGACAGCTGCAAGAGGGATCCGAAGGCCTTAGGAGTGGACCTCAACAAGTGGGAAACCCTGGCCTCTGAGCGGTCCGCTCGGAGGCAGGCTGTGCAGCACGGCCTTTCCCAGTTTGAAGAGACACTTGGCCAACAGTCTGAGGCAAAGAGGCAAAGAAGGAAGGCCCATAGCCAGGGAGACAGACCAGGGACAGACTGCACTTGCTCCCGGTGTGGAAGGGATTGTCACTCTCGAATTGGCCTTTTCAGCCACACTAGACGCTATTCCAGAACCACCATTCAGAGCGCGATACCAGAGTCTTTTGAGACTGAAGGTTGCCAACATGAGGGTGCTTGGCTTGCATTTTTATTTTCCTGGATTGATGCAATGGTTAAAAAAATATTCCCTCCCCCCTCCTCCTTAGCAGGGGTGCCTCTGAACAGACACAAATGCAGCTTGATTCCTCCCCACCGCCACCCTGCCCCTTTCGTAAAACTTCCAGTGGAGAGGCACTTGCACTGAGCCAAGTGGACCAGGAGGTGGCAATAGTGTTCAACATTTTTCTGCCATTGAAGCTCGAAAGGACTCCTTGGGGGACCAGATATTGAAAAAATAGGATGAAGTTAAGAATGAAAAATGCAATATAGCAAGCAAGGGACTGATCATGGGAGAAAGCAGGAAGCAAAAAGCCAATGGGATCTGTTGATTTGGGGATTTAATTTTTGTATACGAAAAATAAGTTATTCCTTGTTGTTACTTTTGCCTTAAGTGTATTTACCAGCCGTGGATGTTTTATTTTTTGTTTGTTTGTTTCAGTTTTCCAGAGTGATTGGGGAAAGGGGGTTGTTTGTTTGTATTTTTCATTTTTTTTTTTAAAGAATGGGATTCCACATTGACATTCTATGATCATGCTTGTTTTGAGTCTGATTTTTATATACAGAGGGGAGATTGCAAATGTATTGTCTACTGCAGAACTCAAAAATATTTATATTTAATTTGAAAAGTGGGAATGGAGTGACGATCCTTTATTATTTCTGGGATGTGTACTGGAAAACCCAGAGTCTGGAATAGAAGGAGAGAGAAAGGGAAGCACACACTAAGTTTGCTGGGTGACCTCGGGCCAGTCGGTCACTCACTCTCAGCCTCACCTACATCACAGGGTTGGTGTGAGGACCAAAGCTGGGGAGGAAACATGTTCATTACCCTGAGTTCCTTGGAGGAAGGGCAGTAGAAAAATGTGAAATTTGAAAGTGCACAGGTATGCCCAGAAAAGCTCGATCCCCTGTGCCATCTGAATTTTCTTATTTCTCACCTATGCAAACTAGTTGGACTCCAGTTATAAAAAATTCAGGGTTCCTATCTGCAGATATATCTACCCACCACTCCGGCATAGCTTCTCTATAGCTTATTGAAGCCAGCTACCCAAGACGTTCATATGTTGGGTAGTATGAATGCCATATTGTAACATAAGCGTCTGCACTCCTAGCAATTGACATTTTGATGATAAGAACATAAGAACAGCCCCACTGGATCAGGCCATAGGCCCATCTAGTCCAGCTTCCTGTATCTCACAGCGGCCCACCAAATGCCCCAGGGAGCACACCAGATAACAAGAGACCTCATCCTGGTGCCTTCCCTTGCATCTGACATTCTGACATAACCCATTTCTAAAATCAGGAGGTTGCACATACACATCATGGCTTGTACCCCGTAATGGATTTTTCCTCCAGAAACTTGTCCAATCCCCTTTTAAAGGCGTCTAGGCTAGACGCCAGCACCACATCCTGTGGCCAGGAGTTCCACAGACCGACCACACGCTGAGTAAAGAAATATTTTCTTTTGTCGTAACCCGCCCAACACTCAATTTTAGTGGATGTCCCCTGGTTCTGGTGTTATGTGAGAGTGTAAAGAGCATCTCCCTATCCACTCTGTCCATCCCCTGCAAAATTTTGTATGTCTCAATCATGTCCCCCCTCAGGCGTCTCTTTTCTAGGCTGAAGAGGCCCAAACGCCGTAGCCTTTCCTCATAAGGAAGGTGCCCCAGCCCCGTAATCAGCTTAGTCGCTCTCTTTTGCACCTTTTCCATTTCCGCTATGTCTTTTTTGAGATGCGGCGACCAGAACTGGACACAATACTCCAGGTGTGGCCTTACCATAGATTTGTACAATAGCATTATAATATTAGCCGTTTTGTTCTCAATACCCTTCCTAATGATCCCAAGCATAGAATTGGCCTTCTTCACTGCCGCCGCACATTGAGTCGACACTTTCATCGACCTGTCCACCACCACCCCAAATTATGCAAGTTCTCATTTTTCTCCCAAATTTATTCTGAAATTTCTAGTGCAGTAACCAAATTTACCATTGAGAAATGAGCTCAAGCTGAAGCTCCACCCCATGTACCGGCAATCTTCAGCCACACCTCTGACTTTGACAAGCCACATCCCTAGCTTTGGCAGGGTTTTTCCATGTGCTTTTGACTATGGAACTGTAAGGGCTAGCACATCACATCACCTTTGAAAACTGACCACTTTACAGACTAAGGCCTTGCTAGGCTAGGACGTTGCCTTTTTGCTATTCCCATTACTGAAAGCCTTTCACTGCAGCCATAAGGACTAGAACCCTGTTTATTTATTTTTTTTTAATTGAAAGCTGAGATGTGCAGGAATTTGAATGTGGCTCCATGCCTTATTTTGCCTGCCTGTGGCATATAGGCATGAACACGGCCCTGGTGGTATAGATCAGAAGACAGAGCTCCCAGTGAAATTCTGGGTTCGCCTCTAATGTTAGAAGCTCGTGACCCCTTTCCTCCTTTTGGACCCTCTCTGGCCACAGGATATAGCTGTGTGCAAACCACCATTCCACCCACATATCCCTGTTGTAGCCTAGGCTCCAGATTCCCCATGAGAAGCATTCCACCGCTTTTTCCCAAAGTGTCTTCTGAAAACAGATGGGTTGGTGTCACGCCGCCTTTGCAAAAAGAGACTTGGAAATCTCAGGATACGCCTGCTTCTCTTTAGTGTGGGCAGTCCCTCCCCATTGATAACATTGAAATGATTTCGCTCCCACCCATTCTTTTTTTCCCCACATGCCCAAAATATTCAGTGTCATCACTGTGACAAGTAACAAGTAAGCCTAGTGCCTGAAATGTCTGCATTGGAAGTCAAAAACTGATGCCTGCCACGCTATGACTTTCCTGCAACACAAAATCAAAAGGAGAACGTATATGTGGGTTCGGTTGTGCCCATCAACCTGGAACATTTATACATAAGAAATGTGTTTTTCCAGCTGTAGGAGTCACTTGAGGTGCCCTGAGTGTGACACCTGGGGCGGCCTGTACTCCTCTTCCCCCCCACACACAAACACTTGTACTGTGACACTACTGGTGGTTGCTCTGGAATGTGCGCCTGGGAACGAGTCCTGAGTTCACACAGCCCCTTACTGCAGCGGTGATTGTGCAGGTTGACCAACGGATCAGAAAACAGGGGCTTGGGCTTCTCTTGTGCCTTTTATCATCAGGTTAAGGCACAGAAAACAGCAGATAAAAATGTTCACTGCACTGGTAAGCATTGTCACTTGCGGATTGAACACAGAAAGCTGTCTAATACACACAGGGCCCAATCCAATCTAACAATGCAGCACCACTGCAGCCATGCCAAGGAGATGTGAGCTGCATCCTGGGGTGGAGGGGGGCAGTCATTGAGGTCTCCTCAAGGGAAGGGAACATTTGTGCAGTGCTTCATTGTGGCTGCATCAGCACCGGAAAGTTGGAGAGCATCAGTGGCGTCACTAGGGTTTGCGTCACCCCATATGGGAGGCCACAAGTAGACCACAGCTGCGATACAAGGACATCTGCAAGAGGGATCTGAAGGCCTTAGGAATGGACCTCAACAAGTGGGAAACCCTGGCCTCTGAGTGGCCCGCTTGGAGGCAGGCTGTGTAGCACTGCCTTTCCCAGTTTGAAGAGACACTTGGCCAACAGACTGAGGCAAAGAGGCAAAGAAGGAAGGCCCACAGCCAGGGAGACAGACCAGGGACAGACTGCACTTGCTCCCGGTGTGGAAGGGATTGTCACTCCCGGATTGGCCTTTTCAGCTACACTAGACGCTGTGCCAGCACCACCTTTCAGAGCGCGATACCAGAGTCTTTCGAGACTGAAGGTTGCCAATATATATATGGGAGGCCTGCACGTCACCCCATGATGGACCTCCTCCCATTCAGTGGCCCAGGCAATGCCTTGGGCAGGGGGTGTGGTGATGTACCCAGGGCCTCTGAGAGGAATTTTATCAGGGGGTACAAAGTTTCTTTTGGGCCCCTTTGCAAAGGGGGGCGAGTGAAACAGCACGGTGGAGGGTGGTGATAGGCAAGCAGAATAGGGATAGGGAGGGGAGAAACAGGGTACAAGGAAGGTAGAGACAGCTGGAAAAGTCTTTGACGCCCAGGTCTACCATCCCATGTGGCATCAGTAGTGTCCCCAGTCATGGTAGTGTCCCCAGCAGACAGCAAGTCTGAGTAGATAGGAAAACGTAAGATCCCAGGAAATTTCACCCCCCTCCCCCCGTGCGTGTCACCCTAGCATGTGGGCTGCACTGAGTGATGCGCACAGGGGGATGACACATTACTGGCCAAAATTTGGGGCGCTAAGGCTGCAATCCTATAACACTTTCCTAGGAGTAAGCCTCATTGAACTTACAATGGGACTTACTAGTAGACATACATCAGATGGTACAGAAAGAGCCCAATCCTAACCAGTTTTCCAGCACCGATGAGGCCACAATACAGCCCCAAAGAAAGGGAAGACATGTTCCTTTACCTCGAGGAGGCCTCCGTGACTGTCCCCCCACCGCAGGATGCAGTGCATGCCCCATTGGCATGACTGCATCAGTGCTGGAATGTTGGATAGGACAGGACTCTAAGTCTGCAAGTTACATGCTGGCTCTGTTCCGGAGGTTCCCTGCTTTTCTATAGAGGTTCCAGGTTCAATCTGTGGTATGTCCATGTATGGTGGGGGAAAAATGCCACCCTGAAACCCTGGGGCAGCTTTCAAAAGACACGGAATTTCTTCTGGGGGAGGAACCAACTGGCACTCTTCAATTTCCTCCCTCTCCGTTCCTCTCTGCTCCATTAATGAGGCCTAGATTGTGTGACACCCTTTGGCACAAACGTAACACGGAGAGTGACATGCAGCATTTATTATCTGGAAAAACCCTCCCCCTCCCCCGAGGGCTTCTTCCACAGCAGCTGGCAGACGGTGACTTCATTTGGCCTACCGAAGCGCATCATGCTACACTGTCAGCACCAGTAGTAGCGGAACAAGCGACTGGTCCCTCCTTGGAAGGTCTTCAGCCACCTCTGAATGAGGGCAGTGGTTCTCATTGGCTCTCGGCAGTCCTATCCCATTTAGGCTGCAATCCTATTCACACTTACCTGGGAATAAGCCCTATTGACTATAATGGGACTTACTTCTGAGTAATACATAGGGTTGGGCTCTCAAAAGTCTTTGTGGAGAGGCAGTGGTGTAGTTAAGGTATTTGGCATCTGGAGGCACAAAAATTTTAACAGCCCCCCATAGTAGTGGAGCTAAGGGGAGTAAGGGGGTACATTAGTCCAGGTACCACACCTTGACGGGGTGTCTTAGAGCAGTGGTTCTCAATCGTTTTTGCACCCACTTTTTAGAATGATAATCTGTCAGGGTCCACCAGAAGTGATGTCATTAATCCGGAAGTGATGTCATGGCCAAAAGTGACATCATCCAGGAGGAAAATTTATGACACCTCCATATGACAAAATCAAATCAATTAAGTAAATTAAAAGCTGACGGGAAGTATAAGCTTAAAAATTTATTTAAAATAAAGAAGAACCCTCCAAACTCTCCCAAGCAGTTGCTGATCTGTTTTTGTTTTTTTTTAAAGTCCCCAAACATCCCAAAGGATGCAATGCTATCCACACTTAACCTGGGAGTTAAGCCTCACTGACTACCATTGTTAAAAATATATACATAGCAGCCCATGAAAAGTACAGATCTGTAACATTTCCCCAAATGCAGTCACATACCATGGCAGCAACAAGTCTAATATATTACATTGAAATGAATGGGAACCCACCTGAAATTGACTTGTAACCCACCTAGTGGGTCCCAGTCCACAGTTTGAGAAACACTGTAGAGCACTTCTGGTTTTCACCAAAAAATCATAAGTGGTTTTCGGAGGCCTATAACACACATCCTCGAGGCATGGAACCCAGGGCAATAGACCCACCTGCCCCCTCTTACCTAGGCCACTGTGGGGATGGGAGATGTGTGTGATCACCCAGCACAAAACTAGCATGAGACACCATGTCTCATACGCATTTTATTGTACTGTGATCTCATATGAGGGATACAGTCAGCCAGTCTTGTGGAATCAATGGAAAAAGCACATGGCGATCTCACTCGGTGATCCCCCTCAGTGATCTCACACGCCACCTGGGGCTGCAGGTTTGGGAAGCAGGGAAGCAATTGGTAACTTTGCCAGCAGCAAAAAAAAGTTAGGGGTGTCAAGATTTGGAGCCTGCCTTGTCAGCCACCTGCAGTTTGAGCTGTAGGGAGGACATTGGAGATGACAAGTTGGCAAGACGAGATGGAGTAGGAAAGGATAGGATGGAAGAGTCACCAGCCTAAAACCGCAAATCGAACTCCACAGATACACACTCCCCACTGGCAAGCTGTATAGTATCCTACAATCAGGTGAACACCAAGTCAGAGGCGGGGGGAGGGCAACATTTCAAAGGTACCCACAATGAAGTCCAAAGTGACTGTAGGCATAACCCCAAGCAGAACTGAGAGCCAGGGTGATGTCGTGGTTCGGGCTGAGACTTGGAAGATCCAGGTTCAAATCCCCGTTTGGCCATGAAGCTTCCCGGGTGACCTTGGGCTGATCACGCTCTCTCTCAGCCTCACCTACTCACAGGGTTGCTGTGAGGACAAAAGGAAGAGAGGGACTATATAACTCACCCTGAGCTTCTTGGAGAAGAATAGAATGGGAAAAGTAAATAAATGCCCTTCTGCCGGGGTCAGGAGAGATGACTGCAGGTGTAGGAGGCCATCAGCAAATTGCCCACCATGGCCCCCCTCTCTGAGAGAGTTTGGAGATCACTCACTAGTCTTTGCTGTAGGCCCCTGACTACTGCCCAGTGACGATGCCCTCTTAGCTCCAGCCTCAGTGAGAAGAATAGACCATTCCGTCTTCACAGCCATGCTCGGCGGGGAAGCAACCACACTTCTCATCGTTGAGGCTCTGTACTTTTCCCACATCCAGGTTGACGGCAGGGCCTGCAGTACGAAATGCTACTCGGGGTCGGTCCATCCCTGAGGTCGACTGAAGAGGTTGCCTCAGGCTGCAGGTGGGGGACACTCCTGTAGCCTGTGTGCCCATTGCTGTTGTCGAGCCCCACTCCTTGGATTCATAAAGATGGGTACAGAGCAGAAGAGGAAGTATGGACACTCTAGCCCAACACTCTCTCTCCTCCGCACTTCCTCTTCCTGTCTGAGAGTGAAGGGATAGGCATAAAGGCAGCATCTGGTACACCAGAGGTTCTTGGGCTAGCCTTGATATCAGTCCCCTCCCTGGTACTCTCTTGTACCCAATCTGCACATCTGCCAGCAATGCTCAAATTACAAGGAGGCCAGAGGGGGCCTGACCTCTGAGCTGCAGTTTTTAGAAGGCTTCTGGGATTATTTGGCTAAAATTGACAGGAAGGAACTAAGAAGACTTGTGGATATTGCTGGCACTCGTCTCTCACCCCCCCCTTCCAGCCCCGTCCTGGAAACTCAATACCTATTTGCACATTATGCTCTACAGACAGGCGCATGGGTTTTCTTGTTATTTTGCGCCATCACCTGTGCATGTGTGATGAGCTCACTTTAAAAGTGAACTAGGATATTGGAGCCCTTGAACATAGGGTACAGACTGCCCGTGAATGGGCATCCTGGATCACTTTGGGTGCCACATTTCCGAGTGGTCCTGCTTTTAAAGATGTGCACCAAGTCGTGGGGGGGGGTGGTACTGGTGGAGCAGACTGGTTCCTCCACCCATCCTGCTCAATGGGAGTGATAAGGGCTTGCTAAGGAGGCACCTTTTTAAGCAGGGGAGAGCAACTATACCTCTGCACCCCAGCATGGCATCTTTTCTGGTGGCTTTTCTTGGTGTCTCTTCTGTATTTTTTTTTGTATTTTTTTTTAAGATTGTAAGCCCTTTGCGGCAGGGACCAAAGATTGATTGATTTCACTATGTAAACCGCTTTGAGAACTGTTCCTGTTGAAAAGCGGTATATAAATACCGTACTGACAACAACAAAGAAGAAGAAGAAACTGCTCACTTCATAAAATCCCCACTTCATAAAGTCCCAAGAGGCACCTGAGAGGGAACACGACGGAGATGTACAAAATTACGCAGGGGATGGACAGAATGGATAGAGAGACGCTCCTTTCCCTCACACACAACATCAGAACCAGGGGACATTCACTAAAGCTGAGTGTTAGGAGAGTTAGGACAGACAAAAGTAAATACTTCTGTTCCCAGCATGAAATTCGTCTGTGGAACTCCTTGCCACTGGACGCGGTGATGGCATCTGACCTCAATGTCTTCGAGAGGGGATTGGACAGATTTCTGGAGGAAAACTCCATCACAGTTTACAAGCCAGGATGGGTATGTGCAACCTCCTGGTTTTATAGGTAGGCCGCCTCAGAATGCCAGGTGCAAGAGAGTGGCACCAGGATGCAGGTCTCTTGTTGTCTTGTGTGCTCCCCGAGGCATCTTTTGGGCCTCCATGAGATCCAGGAGGACTAGATGGGCCTTTGGCCTGATCCAGCAGTGCTCTTCTTATAAGAGGGTGTGTGAAGAGTGTCTGAGCATGGACAGAAAAGAGGGTATGTGAGGAGTGCCTCTGAGCATGGTCAGAAAAGAGGGTGTGTGAAGTGAGCATGGACAGAAAAGAGGAGGTGTGAAGAGCGCCTCTGAGCATGGACAGAAAAGAAGGTGTGTGTGAAGAGTGCCTCTGAGCATGGATAGAGAGACGGACCCCCGAAGCCTTCCCAAGTGGATGGGAAGAGGGGCTGGAGGGACAGCCGGCGAAGGTGCTGGGGCCTAGGATTGGGCTGTAAGGCTGGCAGAGGCAGGCACGGATCTGCTCTGCTGGGCGGTGGGGCAGCTCCAAGGTGATGCGAGAGGGGGGGTCTCCTCTGGACGTTGTCAGCTGTAGTTCTGCAGGGGCCAAGATGCCCCATGCTCTCTGAGCAGACTGGCCTGTGTCCATGCATCAGCTCACTTCTAGTCCCAAGGGAGTCTGGTACTTATTGCATCTGTAGAGTGGTGAGGGCCTCCAGGGCAGATGTCTTTGGAAAAACAAATTTAGATATTGCTTCAGATAGGCCTTTGGATGAGCATTCGTCATGAGAAGCTTGATGGAGCCTCCCTGTTTAGAGGCAGTGTACCTCAGTGGCAGAAGCCAGGCACAAACAACAGAGCATGTCAATTACATCATGCGCTCCGAAGCACAGCTGGCCATGGTCAGAGAGAGAGAATGCTGCACTAGAGGGCCCCTTGGAGCATCCAGCAAAACCCATGCTCTGTTCTTCTTAGAGGGGAAGGACACCAGATGGGCCTCTTGCCTTTTTTTCCCTATCCCGGGAGAATCGGGAGATTAACAAGCAGGGGCTTTGCCTAACCCCATAGACATCAGGTTCATAAAGTGCATAGAGTATATGTTGAAGAGGTTTCCCTGGAACCGAACCCCATGTGTCCCATAGGCTCAATGATTCAGTATCTGCTAACACGGTATCCACTCGATTTTCCAGGAACCTACCCTAGAGGATAACAAGAACTGACTGTATATATTTAAATGAGCCACCTTTTTTGTTTTAGATGAGGAGACCCTGGTGCCAACAGCTGGCTCTCTTCAATCAGCCGGGCATGAGAAAGCCAGAAGCCCTCCCCAAAATTTTGGATGTGTTAGAAAGCACCTTGTCCTTTATCACAGGGGAGGAAGAAACTGCCTACATCCAAATGTTGTCTGCAACCTACTCTGCTCTTGTTGACCATGTGAGTGTTTTAGATGGTCATGTCAGACACTGTACAGGTGACCCATGGAGTTCCTTGGTACTGGGCACGCTATCAAGAGTGTGTGTGCTAAATTCAGGAGAAGAGACATGGGCTCCTCATCCTTGTAGCCACAGACAATGAAGGGCTAAAACCAGAAACAACATCTCTGTTGCACATTGTCACCAGTGATTTAGTGTTGGGAGAATTAGAACAGATATAAGAAAGTATTTATTTCTTTATTTATCCACCCACCCACCCAGTAACTGTAATTATTCTTTGTAACTCCTTACCACAGGATGTGGTGATGGCATCTGGCTTAGATACCTTGAAAAAGGGATTGGACAGATGTATGGAGGAAGAGTCCATCACAGGTTACAAACCATGATTGGTGTGTGCAACCTCCTGCTTTTAGAAGCAGGCTACCTCAGAATGCCAAGTGCAAGGGAGTGGCACCAGGGTGCAGTCTTGTGCGCTCCCTGAGGTATCTGGTGGGCCTGTGAAATACAGGAAATTGGACGAGCTGGGCCTTTGGCCTGATCCAGCAGGGCTCTTCTTAAAAAAATTTAAATCTAACATTTATATAAATAAATCAGAGATGGAACTTAGATGAGAAAATAAATCATGAATGGGCTCATTCTCAGAATGGAACCCTCATGGATGCCAACCTGTATAAATTTTCTCATATACCATGGGGAATTTCCACATCACACTATAAGGTAGTATGATGTTCGTTGTCCCATAGTCCTCTAGTGAAATTCATAGATGAGCATGGATTTGAACCCACGTCTGCTTAGTCTACATCCAACTTCATGGGTTTCACTACTTGATTTGTGATAGAAGGGTGGTAGGATCAGTACAGAGTGTTCCCTTTGCACAAATATGCCTGATGCCAATTCTCATTATTTTCTGCAAGACCAAGACCTACAGCCCAGATCTCATTAGGGGTGCTGCCCTGAGCTGTGTGTTCCATCCTTGTGTGAAGGAGGCAGCAATATTCAAGGTGGCAGCTTGCTTTGTGGGTAAGTCAAGGAGCATCCCTCACTTCAGTGCTGAACATCAGCCCCCACCCGTTTCTCTAATCCAATAAGCAGTGTGACTGTTTCAAAGACACCCCCTCTTTTTCACCTGGCAGATCCTCCCAAACTGCAGAGTACCCCTGAAAACCATCCTAATTGTTGGAGACTATTTTTGCTTATTTGTATTTTGGCAAAAGTGTATTTTGGCTTAAAAAACATTAGGTCAGCATTTGGCTGTGCGAGAAGTTGTGATATCTGGGTGACTGAACAGAGAAGTCCCTTTGATTCAACAGGTCTCTTGGTGCAGAAACTAGAACCCAGTGCCAGGAACAGGACACCACTGGCTTCTCTACAAGAATAGTTTATACAAGTGGTTCCCAAACTGTGGGTCAGGACCCACTGGTTGGTTGTGACCTGAATTTTGGTGGGTTTTATGTAGGAACATAAAACGGGTCATTTCCCCTTAAGGGGAGTGACCTAGTAATGGATGCCCTGGCAGTGCCACAGTAGACCAAAAGTCACTCCAATCTTCAGATCGGAGTGAAATGAAGCTTGGGGGAGACCCGCAGAGGGAGCTGCAGGCCTCTCAGACCCTCTCCAAGGCTGGCAGACCCCCTCAGGTAGGCAAGTCTCTGGGTGCCTGCGGCGCCACTATCACTGCGGCGCCACTGGGGCACATCCCCTCTCTCAGTCCTTGCCACTTACAAGCAGTTCTTGGACTCCCAGCGATTTTGAGAACCGCTGAGCTATTTCCTCAAGCCCTGAGGCTATTCAAAAATCAGATACTGTAGTTACATATTACCCTACAAAGAGCCCGACTGCTGCAGTTTGCAAGCACGTGTAAATATAGGGAGATAAATGTTTCAGGGTCTTTTTCTGGTTATTAGCCCTTATAAATAAATATTTTCTTTTTAGACCTCTTTTTTTAAAGTCTGGTAAACCTAAGTGGGTCCTGATAGAGTATCATTTAAAAAAGTGGGTCCTGATGCTTAAAAGATGCCCGTTGTCTATTGCCTCTCGGTACAGTACATGTGCCACATAGGGAGAACTCTGGTCTCAGCTCACAACCTCCTAAGGCAGTGGCTCTCAAACTACTAGCACTAGGACCTCCTTTTTAGAATGAGAATCTGTCAGGACCCACTGGAAATGATGTTCTGAAGTGACATCATCAAGCAGGAAAATCTTTCTTTCTTTCTTTGTTTTAATAAATGCAAATACAAAAAAATTAAAAAGAATAAAGATATTACAAGTTGTGTGGCAAGTGTGGAGATCTCAAACTACATTTCTTTGTTCTACTACTACAAAATCATACAAAAAAGTTAGTCATCACATCTTAAACAATCTACACTTATTTAAAATGTACATTTTCAACACAAAAAGCAAAATGAGAAAAACATAAAAGTTAAATCCCCTATCAAATCCATAGATTATTTGACCCATTCTCCCTTCAATGCACAGGAAGTCCATGAATGGTTTCCAATTGTCCATAAAGGTTTTACTGACTTATCTTTAAGAAGTATTGTAAGTTTATCCATTTCTGTCAAATCCAATACCTTTAGCCAGCGGTCTTCCACTACAGGTATCTCTGGAACTTTTCAGTATTTGGTATACGATATTCTTGCAGCAGTTGTCATCTATAAAAACATAGTTTCATAATCTTTCTGAATTGAATTATCCAAAATTCCCAACAAAAAAGTGTCTTGTTTCATTTGTAAATTTACCTTAAATGTCAACTGCATTTGCTGGTGTATCAAAGTCCAATATATTTTTGTTTTTGTACAAGTCCACTACATATGGTGGAACGTTCCTTCTTGTCTTTTACACTTCCAACATCTATTCGGTATATTAATATATTTTTGCCGGTTTACCTGGAGTCAGACACCATCTATACATCAATTTATAAAAATTCTCTAAGATTTGCATTCAATAAGCAGGAAACGTTTTTTTCACAGTCATAGGCTGCAATCCTACCCGTACTTATCCAGGAGTAAGTCCCATTTACTATGTTACATTCTAGCCTGTTAAAAGTACAAGTTTGTCACATTTCTCCAAATGGTAGCATCAAGTCTAATATAGTAAAAATAAAATATTGAAATGATATGGGGAGCCACCTGAAATTGGCTCTCGGTTCACCTAGTGGGTCCTGACCCACAGTTTGAGAAACACTGACCTAGGGAGATCTCTGGCAGTCCTAGGTGCTGTCTTGACAGTCCAAGAATCAACATTCCGTCCATTGTCGATGGCAACACCATGAAGGAAGTCCCAAAAGGCATCCGCTGAGCACTGAAGCTGTCCTTCAAGATGGGTCTCTCCAGAGGTCTCATGGCACTTTATTATTATTATTATTATTAACAGTATTTATCTTTATCTGTAATTTATCTGTAATTATTATTAATTATTATTAATAATAATATTATTATTAATTATCTGTAATTATTATTAACAGTATTAACAGTATTAACTTAGTATTATTAACAGTATTATTAACAGTATTATTATTTATTAACAGTATTTAAACAGTATTTATTTAACACGCAGTTATCATGGTGCTGCCTGCGACACTGACCACTCCCTGGTGTGCAGCAGAGTGAAACTGCAAACAAAGCGACTGTATCACACGAAAAAGGAAGGAAGACCTCGCATTGATACCAGCAAGACCCGGGATCAGAGAAAAGTGGAGGAATTTGCACAAGCGCTTGAGGAATCTCTTCCAGGCCCGGCCGACGCAAACGCATCCAACAGATGGGAACATTTCAAGAATACCGTTTACAACACCGCCTTGTCCATATTCGGCAAGAAGACCAACAAGGCGGCAGACTGGTTTGAAGCCCACTCTGAGGAGTTGACACCAGTCATTGAGGAAAAGAGGAGAGCTCAAGCAGCATACAAGGCCTGTCCCAGTGAGCGCAACCTGCAGGTCCTCCGGACTGCTCGCAGCAAAGTCCAACAGACTGCCAGGAGATGTGCTAACGACTACTGGCTCCAGCTCTGTTCCGAGATACAGATAGCAGCTGACACGGGCAACATCAAGGGGATGTATGATGGTATCAAGCAGGCCCTAGGTCCAACACAGAGGAAAATTGCCCCTCTGAAGTCTGCCACAGGCGAGGTCATCCAGGATCGGGCGCAGCAGATGGAACGCTGGGTGCAGCACTACTCTGAGCTATATTCCAGAGAAAATGTAGTCACCGAAGAAGCACTGAACAACATTGAGTGCCTGCCTGTGCTGGAAGAGCTTGACAGTGAACCAACCCTAGAAGAACTTCACGTGGCCCTGGACTCCCTTGCCTTTGGCAAGGCACCTGGAAAAGACAGCATCCCTGCTGAAGTCCTAAAATGCTGCAAAGAGATCATCGTCACTGAGCTGCATGAAATCCTCTGTCTCTGCTGGAGAGAAGGTGGAGTACCTCAAGACATGAGGGATGCAAACATCATCACGCTGTACAAGAACAAAGGTGACAGGGGTGACTGCAACAACTACCGCGGCATCTCTCTCCTTAGCGTTGTAGGAAAGCTGTTTGCCCGAGTTGTACTAAAGAGGCTCCAGGTACTTGCAGAGAGCGTCTATCCAGAATCGCAGTGTGGATTCCGAGCCAACAGGTCCACCACTGATATGGTATTCTCCCTTAGACAACTGCAGGAGAAATGCAGGGAACAACGACAGCCACTCTTTATAGCCTTCATAGATCTCACAAAGGCTTTCGACCTGGTCAGTAGAGACGGCCTCTTCAAGATTCTCCCCAAGATCGGATGTCCACCCAGGCTCCTCAGCATCATCAGATCTTTCCACAAGGATATGAAGGGCACTGTTGTCTTCGATGGCTCCACATCAGACCCTTTTGACATCCGAAGCGGAGTGAAGCAGGGCTGTGTTCTCGCACCAACCTTGTTTGGGATTTTCTTCGCTGTCCTGCTGAAGCAGGCCTTTGGAACTGCAACAGAAGGCATCTATCTCCGGACCAGATCAGACGGAAAGCTCTTCAACCTCTCCAGACTGAGAGCAAAGTCCAAAGTCCAGCTGAAATGTCTGCGTGACTTCCTCTTTGCCGACGATGCAGCTGTCACTACCCACTCTGCCAAAGATCTCCAGCAGCTCATGGATCGTTTTAGCAAGGCCTGCCAAGATTTTGGACTGACAATCAGCCTGAAGAAAACACAGGTCATGGTTCAGGATGTGGACTCACCTCCCTGCATTACAATCTCTGAGCATGAACTGGAGGTTGTCCATGACTTTGTGTACCTTGGCTCAACGATCTCCAACACTCATTCTCTCGATACCGAGCTAAACAAGCGCATTGGTAAAGCAGCTACCACGTTTTCCAGACTCACAAAGAGAGTCTGGTCCAACAAGAAGCTGACGGAACATACCAAGATCCAGGTCTACAGAGCTTGCGTCCTGAGTACACTTCTGTACTGCAGCGAGTCATGGACTCTTCGCTCACAACAGGAGAGGAAACTGAGCGCTTTCCACATGCGCTGCCTCCGACGCATCCTCGGCATCACCTGGCAGGACAAAGTTCCAAACAACACAGTCCTGGAACGTGCTGGAATCCCTAGCATGTATTCACTGCTGAAACAGAGACGCCTGCGTTGGCTTGGTCATGTCGTGAGAATGGATGATGGCCGGATCCCAAAGGATCTCCTCTATGGAGAACTCGTGCAAGGAAAGCGCCCTACAGGTAGACCACAGCTGCGATACAAGGACATCTGCAAGAGGGATCTGAAGGCCTTAGGGATGTACCTCAACAAGTGGGAAACCCTGGCCTCTGAGCGGCCCGCTTGGAGGCAGGCTGTGCAGCATGGCCTTTCCCAGTTTGAAGAGACACTTTGCCAACAGTCTGAGGCTAAGAGGCAAAGAAGGAAGGCCCATAGCCAGGGAGACAGACCAGGGACAGACTGCACTTGCTCCCAGTGTGGAAGGGATTGTCACTCCCGGATTGGCCTTTTCAGCCACACTAGACGCTGTGCCAGAACCACCTTTCAGAGCGCGATACCATAGTCTTTCGAGACTGAAGGTTGCCAATACAAACAGTATTTATATACTGCTTTTCAACTAAAAGTTCACAAAGCGGTTTACAGAGAAAAATCAAATAACTAAATGGCTCCCTGTCCCAAAAGGGCTCACAATCTAAAAAGATGCAAATGAATACCAGCAGACAGCCACTAGAACAGACAGTGCTGGGGTGAGGTGGGCCAGTTACTCTCCCCCTGCTAAAAAAAGGAGCACCCACTTGAAAAAGTGCCTCTTACCCAATTAGCAGGGGTAATCTTTACAACCACTTCAGAGCACTCCCTCATAAGCTAACACTGATTCAGGTTGGTTTTCCAAGAGTAACTTCCTATTTATTCCACTGTCTCTCTAGGACACCTGGCTCATATTAATGGGAGCTTCCTAAGAAGAGAAGATTTTCCTGCCTACTTCACGTGTAAGTGAGGAGTGCAGCTTTGCCCTTTCATAAACTCCCCATATTTTTTAAGGATTTTGTGGTCCAAGTTCATCCAGAAGGGAGCAGGTTCATCACTGGTCTCTGATAATCTCATTACATGACTGTTTTAACTTCCAGAAGAAAAGGAACCCACTAGATTTTGGGGCTCTCTGTTCACCAAGGAGGGAGGGTCCCCAAGGTAGCTCCTTCTGACTCAGCTCCCTAGGTGGCAGAGAAAGCTATCATTTTTTCCCAGTTAATCCCAAATGGACCTATAGGAAGAATAGAGTGGACAGCAAGAGATCAAGGGCCGTCACTAACTGCTAGGCCTTCTCCTTCATCAAAATTTACATTCAAATCCACATTTTTTAGGGGGAGGGGAACAAAAACAGTGCACAATTATTGTGTACCTTGGTACCTGTTGATTTTGTTTTGCTTTTCTGTTGACCTTCTTGGAGTGGGGGGCTGTTTAAACTTCATGTTTTATTTATTGTATTTTGATATATTTTTATGTTCATTGTAATTTGTTTTTTTCTGGAATTTTAATTTGTGATTGTGACCCACCCTGGACTTCCTGTTGTTTTGGGGAAGGGCAGGATATAAATCTATTGAAAAAAATAAATAAAAATTACGTGAAGCTGTCTTTTTCTGCCCACTCATAAGGCACAGTTAGATAGAGAGGACAAAAAGCAGGGAGGGTAGTGATGGACTGAGAAAGTTGGAAAGAAAAGGGGATTTCCCGTTCATGGAGATAGGCACAAACAAATAAGAGAACAAAACAGACTTTGTAGTTAAAAGAAGAAAAAGGCCCAGCAGGCATTTCTGATTGATTGGCCTTCTCTCTCACCCATTCAGGTCTTGAAAGCAGGGATTTCAATGAGGAAGGCAAAGTGGTTGGTGCTGCCACCAAGGCCAGGATAGGATAGGATAACAACTGGATAACTGCAAAAAGCCACACTCCTGGGGGCATATCACATATTAGAATAATACCTCATTAGCTCCTAAAGACTTGACTGGAATTCAAACTCATGAGATTCTAAATAAAAAATGCCCATCTGAACACCTGGCAGACTGTGAAACTTGACATATTAATTAATTAAAAAATGCACTTTTCAGATGAGCCCTGAAGCTGTGTCTGATGCAAGTGCTGAGGCCGGTACCTCTGGGCAGGGGATGTCTTCTGTCCCTTAAGGAAAAAAAAGAAAAGAGTGAAGACCCTTTGATTCAGCAGCACAAGGAAGATTTTGACACTAATGATTTCGTGCAAGGAATTGTTGGCCTTGGTCTCCTCTGCTCACCCTTTTCCTTCTTCTCTTTATTTCTTTGCCTCTCTTTTGCACTGTCTCTCTGTCTGCCTCTGCCAAATTCCCTCCTGTTTCCCTTACTCTTTGCAAGATCATCTGCTCCCTAGTCTGATCATGGGTCACCTTGGGTGCCATCTGTGCTGAGGTGGGGTGGGCTACTTCTGCTGAGAGGATCTCCTTGGTTGTGGTGCCCTACCTGTCAAATGCCCTCCCAATGGAAGCTCATCTGGTTTCTACCTTGTCTGTTTGGGTACCAGGCAATAACCATTTTTATTTTCCAAGGTGCTTAACTGGGTTAGAATAGATGGTTTTAGTGCTGCCACTTTATCTGCTGTTTTTATCTTTGTGTTGCCTCACTGTTAGGAGGTAATTTATTTTCTTATTAAATTTACTTTTAAACATTTCTATCCTGCCTTCCTTGCCTCTAAAAGCAAACCAACAAAGAAAAAAATGAATTAAAAAGCAAAACAATATAGACAGTGTCGGTTGCCATTACTGAGTTAGGTGATCAGTGGCCGTGCACTGAGCAGGGGTTTGAAATAGGAGCCCAATCCTAAACCCTCCGAGCAATGGCGCTGGGTGTCACCAAAGTACTATAAGGCACATCTACAGCACCCAGTGAGGAATGTCCATGAGCACTGGGCCTCAGCACCAAGTGGAGATGCCAGGGGTGTTGGCAACCTTCCGTCTCGAAAGGCTGTGGTATCGCGCTCTGACTGGTGGTTCTGGAACAGCGTCTAGTGTGGCTGAAAAGGCCGATTCGGGAGTGACAATCCCTTCCACACTGGGAGCAAGTGTAGTGTGTCCCTGGTCTGTCTCCCTGGCTATGGGCCTTCCTTCTTTGCCTCTTAGCCTCAGTCTGTTGGCCAAGAGTCTCTTCAAACTGGGAAAGGCCATGCTGCACAGCCTGCCTCCAATCAGGCCACTCAGAGGATTTTTCTAGAGAAAAAATCCATTACGGGGTACAAGCCAGGATGTGTATGCGCAACCTCCTGATTTTAGAAATGGGTTATGTCAGAATGCCAGATGCAAGGGAGGGCACCGGATGAGGTCTCTTGTTATCTGGTGTGCTCCCTGGGGCATTTGGTGGGCAGCTGTGAGATACAGGAAGCTGGACTAGATGGGCCTGTGGCCTGATCCAGTGGGGCTGTTCTTATGTTCTTAACTACAATTCCCAGGAAGCCTTGCAGGTCTCTTGTGATCTGGTGTGCTCCCTGGGGCATTTGGCGGGCTGCTGTAAGATACAGGAAGCTGGACTAGATGGGCCTGTGGCCTGATCCAGTGGGGCTGTTCTTATGTTCTTAACTACAATTCCCAGGAAGTCTTGCATGTCTCTTGTTATCTGGTGTGCTCCCTGGGGCATTTGGTGGGCTGCTGTGAGATACAGGAAGCTCAACTAGATGGGCCTATGGCCTAATCCAGTGGGGCTGTTCTTATGTTCTTAACTACAATTCCCAGGAAGCCTTGCATGTCTCTTGTTATCTGGTGTGCTCCCTGGGGCATTTGGTGGACAGCTGTTTGATACAGGAAGCTGGACTAGATGGGCCTGTGGCCTGAGCCAGTGGGGCTGTTCTTATGTTCTTAACTACAATTCCCAGGAGGCCTTGCAGGTCTCTTGTTATCTGGTGTGCTCCCTGGGGCATTTGGTGGGCCGCTGTGAGATACAGGAAGCTGGACTAGATGGGCCTATGGCCTGAGCCAGTGGGGCTGTTCTTATGTTCTTAACTACAATTCCCAGGAGGCCTTGCAGGTCTCTTGTTATCTGGTGTGCTCCCTGGGGCATTTGGTGGGCAGCTGTTTGATACAGGAAGTTGGACTAGATGGGCCTATGGCCTGAGCCAGTGGGGCTGTTCTTATGTTCTTTTGTTCTTATAATGCGTGGCCATGGGGACTGCAGTGTTGGCATCCTTCAGTCTCAGAAGACTATGGTATCGCGCTCTGAATAGTGGTTCTGGAACAGAGTGCCCTCTCCAGTGCGCAAGGTCTGGGTAAAGGAAGTATGGAGGATTGACTGTTACCCATGCAGCAAATCCCCCCTCTCCATGTCGCTGAAATGGTCCAATGGAAAGGCAGAAGCCAATTCGGTTGGTTCCAGCGGTGTCGCAGGAGTTGCCAGAACGTGACTGTGTTCAGCCATGAACTGCCTCGGGGACTCCGGCTCCGGATTTTGCCTTGAGGTTGACTCCTGAAGCCTTTTCCTTAACTGGATGTAGCCACAAGGCAGTGGAGGTTTGGGATCAGAGCTTTCCTTCTCTCAGATGAGCTGCCTTCCCAGGCTAACGAGTCCCATCTACCCGGTGGCTGGTTATTGGCCTCCTATAACAAGTGCAGCCAAACTGAGGGCCTATTCTTATCGCCAGCCCCCAGGGGAGACCGTGGGGACTAGTCCAAAGCATTTTTGGAACTGAGTTTGACTTGAGTCATGTCTTTCCCATACACGTGTCAGCAAGGCTGGAGGGGGGTGGGACGGACTGCGTGAGAGTGGAGACAGAAGGGGCAAGTGGGAGGGGGGTCAGGTGCACCAGCTGGGCGGCTTACCAGTAGGATCCAATCCTTTGCGCTCTACTCAGTAGTCCCATTGTGGCCAGGAATTTAGTGAGCCTGCTGAAGCCATGAGTTTCTCTTCCATTGCTAAAACCACCTCCCACACACCTCCCCCCCCGCCCCCGGCTTCCCAAGTCACTCCCCAGGCAAGAACCCTACCCCCATCCCTTGGGCTCCTCCTTCTACTCATCCTTTGTCCAATTACACAGGCCTACAAAATTGAGGGTCAGAAAAGTTTTTCCCAAACTTTATGTAGATTTGATATGAATATGGGGTGCCTATTCCAAAACTGGCATCCGTTTTGCCCTATCAAGTCTAGTTTTGGAGACTACACCATGGCTTCCTCATGAGGAAGCTGCTTGAACTATTCACTAATGAAGCTATACTATATCTCCCAAACTAGACGTGATAGGGCAAAACAGATGCCGTTTTTGGAATCAGCACCCCAAATATACCCAGGAATTGGTGTAACGTTTAAGGAAGCAAAGTGTGTGTTGGCCTGTGTTATCATTGGTTCCTTCAGAGATGGACAAAAGAGCCTGCTGCTGCCTCCCATCCCCCACCTCTTGTTCAATGCAAAGCCAAAACATTAACCCTTCCCTGCCTCCTGGCTGGAATTTCCCTGCTGCTCACCCGGTCTGAATGATGGCCCCACAAGGTCTTTCACGCCATGAAAAAAGTAAGCAAGCACACCCAGACTTATGCACTTAAGTTGTTTACATTAATGACTCTCATTCAGGGGTCTCAGACTCCATGAAAAAGGTTGAAAATCACTGCCCTAGAGGCTGCTACCTGATTGATGAGTGCCAAGAGATATGGCTATAATGGTGATTGGACAGCAGTGCTCTCCCTCTCCTCCCCCCACAAGACACAGCTTGTTTAACCCTTGATGCACATCGCCTAATCTGCCCCATCAGCTTTATGAACCACCAAAACTTGGGTCACGACCCCCCACGGAGAACCACTGCATTAAATTGATTTGTAGGGCCTCTTTTCCAACGCAAGCATCTCATCTGTATGGTTCGTGATCAAAATTGCAGAGGTGACTCCTAGAAGGGAGGGGGGTGTCCTTAAACCACAGCCTGTAAGCCACGTTCCAACCAACACATTTTGGCCAGGCCGCTGAGTCCAACAGAATTATAGGAACTTATGCTCCCTTCCCAGCTAATTATAAATAATCATTCTAAATGAATACACATACTTGCAAATATTTTTCTTCTACTGTGAAAATGGTTACAGTCATGCCTAGCGTTTATATCTCCTTTCCTACCATGAACCAGCATTGGCCCGGCATAGCAGCAAGGCTGAGCTATACTGTCCTGGTAGTTGACAGTTTGGGGAACCCTGGCCAAACCCCACACTCTCTACCCTACCCTATTTTTATTTGGCCTCCCCATGATCCACACCAGTTGAAGTTTAAATTTACATGGTTAGACTCTTGCCAGACACCTATTGTCTACATACCACTCCCCCCCCCCAATCCTCATAGGGACTGACCACTCTCAGGACAGGGGGAAGGGAGGGCTATGCCTTGAAAAACTAAGGTTGCCGGATACAAAGAGGGACAGAGTTCCTATACCTTTAACCATTGTATAGAAGAGGGAATTTTGGCAGGTGAAGCTCAACAGGGAAAGGTTCAAAAACCCTCTTCTATATCGGGGTATCAAACTGGTTTCATACAGAGGGCGGAAGGGAGGGGGGTGTCCTTAAATTCGTGGTGCCTGCTGAGGGATGGAAGTGACATCATTAAGCAGAAAGTGACATCGTTAAGCAGATGATGGCCAGAAATGAGCAACTGGTTCTCAGAAACTCATGAGCTGCAAATGACAAAAGAGAAAATGTGCAAATCTGGTCCATATTTTCAAGAGAGCCCAATAATCTCGCTGGGAGAACCGAATTATAACGTGGGGCGGATCAATTGCTTCCAGGGGCTACATTTGGCCCTCAATGATTAAGGTATAGGCCAGCCATTTTCAACCACTGTGCCATGGCACACTGGTGTGCCACGAGAAGTTCACAGATGTTCCCCAGGAATTTGGGGGAAGGTCATTTATTAGTAGAGCCAATGGGGGATGTGAGCCCCCCACCGGCAGCATGGTGTGCCTTGTTGATTGTCAAAAACCTGATGGTGCGCCTTGACCATTTTAGTTCCTTGTCAGTGTGCCGTGAGCTGAAAAAGGTTGAAAATAGCTGGTATAGGCACTCTGTCCCCGTTAGCATCTGGCAACCCTAGGAAAAACAGAATCAGGTATGATTTGGGGAAAGAAAAGAAAGAAACAAAACTTCATCGTCACCAAGCGGAACCCAACTGGATTTCAGAGGAAACAAGTGCACATCCTCAATGCATCCATTTTGACAGGGAGAGCATAAACTTGCCCTGTTCCAGATTCCCAGCCTCATGAATATTCAGCTTCCCCTTTTTGGAACTGGCTTTATTTCCTGGGCTGTGCTGCTCCATCCAGTGGCGTAGCTAAGGGGGTGCAAAGCACTAAGTGTGGCAGGGAGTCTCACCGCTGGGTGCAAGCGGACCCTCTCCTTCGAAGCCATTCTGGGCGGGAGGGGGGCAACACAGAGGGAGGGGGGAGAGCCTGCTTGCTTACTGTGTGGCGAGGCTCCCTGCAAAACTTAGCACTTTGCATCCCCCTGTTATGTCATTACCTCCATCTAGCAGCCCCACGGTTTGCAAAAGCCTTCTGAGGCTGCCACACTTACCTGGGAGCAAGCCCCACTGACTTTAATGGGACTTACTTCTGAGTTGACATGCAGAGGATTGGGCTGACAGAAGACCAGGAAGAAGTCCAGGGGTGGGACAGGGTAATAACAGCGGTGGGTTCCTCCAACTCAAACTTGGGGCATCTCTGTCTTGATTCCCCCCCCCCCCAAGCAAAAGGATTGGGGCCAGATCCACCCAGTGGCGCTTACCCTGTGCTTCCTGGCTGAGACAAGGCCATAGAGGCAGCCAAGATTATTCTAAGAGACCAGAATGTATACCTGCTCAGTGAAGACAATGAAATGTCATGATGTTTTGTTCAAATGTATGTTTGAAAAGCAATCCAAACCTATGCCAACCAAATGTTATGTTATGTTAGGGGAAAAAATATGTCTTTATCATGACCAAAGCAATATGTTTGTGCTTAGGACAGTTCAAAAAGCATTTCACAAACAAGACTTCAGCATATATGTTATGTTTAGCAAGCATTTGCTTAGTAGATATAGGGAAAATGTACTATATTTGAGTTTGAATCCATTTTGCCCAGAAGCCTCAGAGAGAAAGACAGCTGTTGTCTGCAAGCTGGGTCTCATCAAAAGGAAATGCATAGTCTGTTAGTAGAGACATTCCTTGGAAAGGAATCAAAGATACATCCCCAATTGCTCTTTTATAAGAACAAAATGAAAGGAGAGCACCTAATTTATTTATAAGCAATAAGTTTAATAATGTAAATGCAAAAAGTGAATCAGTATAAAACAAATGTTTAATAATGCAAAGAGTAAATAAGTTTGGAAATAGGGAATAAGGTAAGAATCAGATGAACTCTGTGTCACCCCTCTGAGTCCAAAGCTGGGTGAAGGCAGAGGTCATAAGCTAGGATGGCACGGGAGGCCCCAGTAATAAAACCATTTGACATAAGGATTAGATAAGAGGTTTCAAAGAAACTGTCAAGCTAATTAAGTTGATATCTAGAGTCAAGCAACAGCTTCAAAGAGTTAAGAATGTAAACCCCCCTCCAACCTATGGGCTGCTTTTGGACAGAGAAAATAGGATTTAAACAAAAGGAAAACACAGAGAGAGAGGAAGAACAAATATGTTGAATTTTAAGGGAAGCTTACTTTGAGAATTAGATATTAATGAATGATCATAGTTAGGTCAGTTATTTTTCTTACACTTAGCAGAGCTTCAGAACAAAAGGGAGCATTCTAAAGTTTCTGAAGCCGCAATAAAAGGGGATAGGGTTACAAGATCCTGCTACCAGCACTAATAAAACTAATAAAATCTAATGAGAATTACCAAAGGTCATAAAATCATTAGCCAGGAGGTAAACAGAAGCTACATGAAGATGGATTCGAGTAGACTAAAACAGAAGCAAGATCATTCTAATCTAAAGGGACACTTCATACCTGCAACTGAATAGAGAGCCAGTGGTTTGCATTCAAATACACAGAAAGTCAAAAGGGATTTTTGACTTTCAAGTTTGCTTGTGATAAGTAGAAATACATAGGATGTTTGCAGATATTCTTAATCAATATAAGTCAAGCGTAAAAGTTTAATTGCTAATGTTATTCGAAGCCAGAATATAAAATCCACAAGAAAGGAGAAAAGCTAAGTTTACTTAGCCAGCTAATAAGCAGATCTGTCTCAGCCTAAGTTTCCAGAATTTATGGCATGCCACAGATAAAGAGACTCTGTAGGTACAGACTTATAATTAGATCATAGAAGTTAGCAAGTAAATTGAATTCTTCACTGCTCTAATCAGTTAGAAAATACAATGAAAGGGTGAATTCTAGTTTTGATAATATGAGTTAGATTAATAAGAGAAACTAAATTGAAAGGATTTAAGTTTCAAATGTGACTCAAATCAGACGAGTAGAACAAATCTGGAATGTGTTAAATGGGTAACCCCTCACTGTTGAAATTCTTATCTAGCAAAAATATTATATCATGTCAGCTAACTAATAAGCAACTCAGTTTAAGGAGTGAAACCCAGGCGCCAGAGAAAGTTTTAAGTATAAGAATAGTTAATCAAACTGGCAGGACCCGATATCTAAGGAATGTTAGAAGGGGCCCAGTTGAAGAGATTCCAGAGAAAAACACAGCTTGTCTTCTGAAATCATCAGAGCAAAGCTGAGATTTTACAGAGAGAAGAAAACCTTTAAAAACTCAGTTTTTAAGCAAAATATGAAATGTTTGAAATCAGAATCAAAAGAGGAATAAATTGAGAATTATAAAAAGTCTAAACACTAGTTTATCAGAGGCATAATTAAAGAAATAAAGAAAATATAAAAGTTAAGCTCTGAATAGGATAGAAGCACAGTGCCCCCTACAGGCTTTTTAGAACAGTGCTAGCATTACAGGAAGGGGAGGAGCTTTCCAAATATGGCACAAGCGGTAACCTGAGAGATTCAAATGCACTCTCCTTAGATGGCACAGCCAATCAATGCTAGAGGCCTGTGGCCAATCAAAGGAAAGTTCCATTTCTGATATCATCAGCTCTTAATGAATAGCAGTAAGATTTTTAGAACAAAGAACCTAGGGGTACTTAAAATGAAACATGCATTGGAAAGTTGCTTTTTCTCTGGAGACACTGAGAGAACACAGATCTCTGTGTTTCCCATTTTGAACACCAAGAGAAGCCCATTGCTGGCAATGAATAAGTGCTTGGAAATCACCACGATTTAAGTCTGCTGAGTTTGCTTTTGAACCCTGAAGACACCGTGCAACATGGCTACCATCTTCTCCAGCTTCTTGGCTATTCGGATCAGCTCCTCCGCTGGCCCCATGCTTTCTGCTCTCCCAAGTCTAGGGGGTGGGGGGAGCGTCTCCTTGACTTTCATCCGAGGGGGGCTGTTTGGTTTGCTTGTGTGTGGGGGAGGGGAAAAAGTTTGTGCGCTTCCTGCAAGTTTGACAAGGAAGGTGGGGGCAGGCAGGAGGGAGAGGGAAAGGAAAGCAAAGGGGAAGGTGGGGAGGGAAAAAAGGAGGGGGAGCCATCCAAGCACTTCAGTGCAGAGCAGTCATAGCAGGGGATGGCTGGGCTAAATAGAGCAGGCCAGGATTAAGCGCTGGAAAGCTTTCCAAGGTGGAGGCAGGCAGGGCAGTGGTTGTGCAGGTGGCTGATCTGTGGCTACTGTGGGGCTAAGGCAAGGTTTCTTAAACTGTGGATCAGGACCCTCTAGCTCAGTGGTTCCCAAACTGTGGATCCGGACCCGATTTGGGTGGGTCCCCTAAGGGGAAGTGGAAAGATCGGATAGCTAATAGCCTCAAGCGCTGAAGCTGTTCAAAAATCAGATCGCTGCTAACTGCCCTGCAAAGAGTGGAGCTCCTTCAGTTTGTAAAGAAGCTGCCAACTGCCCTGCAAAGAGCGGAGCTCCTGCAGCTTTGCAAGGTATCTGCCAACTGCCCTGCAAAGAGTGGAGCTTCTGCAGCTTTGCAAAGAAGCTGCCAACTGCCCTGCAAAGAGTGGAGCTCCTGCAGCTTTGCAAAGAAGCTGCCAACTGCCCTGCAAAGAGCGGAGCTCCTGCAGCTTTGCAAAGAAGCTGCCAACTGCCCTGCAAAGAGTGGAGCTCCTGCAGCTTTGCAAAGAAGCTGCCAACTGCCCTGCAAAGAGCGGAGCTCCTGCAGCTTTGCAAGGTATCTGCCAACTGCCCTGCAAAGAGCGGAGCTCCTGCAGCTTTGCAAAGAAGCTGCCCACTGCCCTGCAAAGAGTGGAGCTCCTGCAGCTTTGCAAGGATGTTGCTAACTGCCCTGCAAAGAGCGGAGCTCCTGCAGTTTGCAAGGTAGCTGCTAACTGCTTTGCAAAGAATGGAGCTCCTGCAGTTTTGCAAGGTAGCTGCTAACTGTCCTGCAAAGAGGTGGGTGTTTTATTAAAAATTTAAATTTAACACATTTAAATGAATGGGGACCCACCTGATATTGGCCAATAACACACCTAATGGGTCCCAACTCACAGTGGAGGGGGCACTAAAATTTTAGGTTGCCCTGGGTGACAGATGCCATAGGTATGCCACTGGGGCAGCACTTCTCATTAGAACATAAGAACAGCCCTGCTGGATCAGGCCCAGGGCCAATCCGATCTAGCTTCTTGTATCTCACAGTGGCCCCCAAGATACCTTGGGGATCACACAAGACCACAAGATTGCATCTTGCTGCCACTTCCCTGTGTCTAGCATTCTGTTTATGCTCACACTTCCCCCCCCCCCCGACATCTTGAAGTTCTCAAGTCTGTTTCGTTCCCAAAAGGTGTCTCAAGATGGTCTTCCAGCACATGCGCGGAATCTTGGAGAGCCCCAGATCTCTGGGATATGCACAGAGTGGCAAAGCACAGAGCCCAACACTGACTATTGGTGAAGAGCTAGAACTGGAGGAGAATGAGGAAGGAGAGCTACAATGGAAGGCAGGAAGGCAGATGAGTAAACCAGCTGGGGGCAGATGGCAGCCACTTAATGGTGTGATTGCGGAGCTCCTGAAGGGATCACAGGGAGAACCAGTGTGCCTAGGAACACACTTTGGGAAACACCACGGTGGAATCATGGAAGTGAAGAAAGGAAGGACCAAGGAAAAGCAGACTATGACTACATAAACGGCAGGTTTTGGTAGCCAGTGTGGGAGGGATGTTTTGAAGGGGAACCAAAGACAAACTTCTCACACCTCCTGGAGAAACATTATGACACTCACCAAGCTGAATGTTGCTAGGTCATGGCTGCCAGGCACTGCAGTCTCTTGATGTCACAAAGGGCTGGTGGTTGACTTATCAAGTACTATGGGCTTTGGGCTTTTGTCTTTGGCCTCCTAGGCAAGAGAAGACTTTGGGCTTTGGGCTCCTAGGCAAGAGACTTTTTGGCACTGGTTATCTATGTTCATAGAGTTTGATTTGTAGAAGCTCTTGGCCACTAACATTTCTGAATAGCTTTAGTTTTGCTGCAATCTTTATTTGTCATACACTGGATACATCCATCTTTGTTGTGTTTGTTTATTGCTCTGGAAGCTCATAAATTAGGCTGTAGCATTGAAGGGCATTTTCTTTCTTTCTTTCTTTCTTTCTTTCTTTCTTTCTTTCTTTCTTTCTTTCTTTCTTTCTTTCTTTCTTTCTTTCTTTCTTTCTTTCTTTCTTTCTTTCTTTTTTTGTAACCCTAGTTTGTTTCATCAGTTTTTTCATAGGGTTTGTTGCGGTGAGCCTCCTTTGTGTGAGTCAAACATGGCGTCTCAACAACCCGATGAGGTAAGTGGATTTTTGATTCTCCCAAGGTACCTTCCAGATGTGGGGTTGATGGGCTGCAACCCGGCCCAACCTATGGCAGGGCACAACAGTACCACAATATTTGTGTAGCTCCACAATGAGAACAGAGAGAGGCATAGTCAGTGCTTTTTGTGTAAAAAAAAAAAAAAAAAGGTGCAGGAACTCACAACTTGTTAATCTTTTATTTATTTATTTATTTTTCTTTCTCATTCACAGCTTACTGAGTTCACCAGTGACACCAGCACCTCCCTTAGCCAGGTGGATGATCCCTTAAGGTAAAGCATTGTGCGTTTCCTGTCACCTTTAGTGGCTCAAAGCCAGAAACATGGGGCCCAACCCTATCCCCCCTGCCAGCCCATAGTGCACAGTGCTGCAGACAGAGCACATGCTGCATTCTATGGTGTGTGTATGTGTGTGTGTGTACCAGACAGCCCAGGAGATAAGTCAAATGTTTTCCTACTTACTTCCCCATAGGCCACCTGCCCCCCAATGGGTTTCATCAAACCTATAGTAGCTATTCTGCTTGCATAAGTCCAAGGAGACTTCTGGATTGGTTCAGGGCAGGGAAAGGGGATTAGGATTAGGCGGTGAGGTGGTGTCCCTGCCCAGCCCCCTGCCCAGCCTACTGCCTGCCCCAAACTGCCCATGATTCTCCCCTGGACTGCCCCTGCCACCAACCTGCCTGTTCCAGCAGGAGATCTGGAAAGCACTGTTGTGTGTACTTGGCCTCTGGCTCTTTGCTTCGGCAGCCCCAAAGCTTGTGACTCTGATCTTCGCCACCTAAAGAGGTGTTGTAGATCTGAGCAGCCTGGAGCTGCGCTATGCTGCCCAGGAACGGGGTCAGGATCCGGCACAAGTGATGGATCCTGGCCCCACCCCCCACTCTCTCGCCACCTGCCTGCCTGCAGCCTGCCTTCCCTCTGCCCCAAAACTCCTCCTCCCCACACCCCCCAGACCCACACGCCAGCTGAGTTTGGCTGGCATGAACTTACCCATCGTCGGGGCAACAGAAGCTGGATGCAGCCCCTGCGGGCCGGCGCACATTCTTGCGCCAGCCCAGCTGTCTCCACACATGCTTTATGGCACATTTACAACCCTCCTAGGCTGGCACAAGGGACTTGTGCCGGCCAAGCGCACCATTTGGATTGCGCTCTAATTTGATTTGATGTTTTTGTCTGGGGGTGTTAAAAATTTTCCTGCTTGATGATGTCACTTCCAACCATGTCGTCACTTCCAGGTTAATATCTTCACCCAGTGGGTACTGACAGATTGTCATTCTAAAAGTGGGTCCTGATATGAAAGAGTTTGAGAACTACTGATCGAACCCCATGGCATCCAGGCCAAGGAGAGGAACAGCATTCCTCACTTCAGAGCCTTTTTGCAGGTCCAACAACTCTCACTATCCTGCAGTCCATTTTTGTTGAAATCTCTACCATCTCTGGTGACAAGGGAAGGCAATCCTGGGGTGCAAATTTTGAATCTGTGTCACTTGAAGTGCAGACCTGCTACACATGCTCAACATGCTACACTGAGCAGGATTCCTTGAGGGAATCCATGGAGGTGACGCAGATATGGTTAGCCCACATCAGTTTGTTACTAATTGTGTGTGTTTTTTCTTCTCCATCTGTCTCCTTCTCCCAGAAACCTGGGATATTCTGACGGGGAGGAAGTGAGGCTGATGTGGGATCTGGCCACTCTCCAGAATCAGATGATCAGCCCAAACCATCTGATCCGGGCACAGGCTCTGGAGAAGTGTGCAGATCTGCTGGGAGAGATCCAGAGATACGTGAGTCACTGAGGGGAGTAGTTTGGACAAACCTTGTTTTGAACACCAAAGGCTGCCCCTTCCAGGATTGCTGTGCAAGCCGGCTACATGCAATCAATATTCATTTCTGAAGCACTTCAGAGTATTCAATCTGCTTCACAGATTATATTACTCATCCTTTCAACAACCCTGCAGGGTAGGCCAGTCGTAGAACTACAACATCCCTGACAAAGGGCCAACCAGCTTCTGCGTAAAGATCTCCAATGATGAAGAGTCTACTACCTTCTGAGACATAGTGTTCTACTGCACAATGCTTTGGACCATTAGGAAGTTCTTCCTAATGTTTAATCGAAATCCCCTTTGTAGTCCAAGCCCACTTGTCCCGGTACCATCCTCCAGAGAAACTGGGAACAAGGCTGCTCCATCTTCCATGCAACAGCCCCTTAGATATTGACAGATAGTTCCCAAATCACCCGGTAAACATCTCTTCTCTCAACTCCTTCATGCGAATCCCTTTCAACCTGTCCACATAGGATGCAGTCTCTGGACTCCTCACCCATCCTAGACTCCCTCCTCTGGACCTGCTCCAGTCTTCCAGTAAGAACCTTGCCATAGGTTTCATCATGATTTCATGGCCCAGGAGAAATTTGAATGGGGTTTTCCCAACCTACAGGCAAAACGAGGGAAAGTAGCTCCAATTCAACCAAAGAAAAAAGTGACAGACCAAGACTGGGGTTCTATTTCATCACCTGATTGATTGATTTAGCGTAAGGCATATAATACATGGACATATATATCAGTTAGTCTAGATCAAATGTCAGTGTCCAGTTCATGCAGCCATTCAAAGACAGAGTGACCTTCAAAGAAAAAGTCAGACCATGGGCCATTATACGCCCTCAGTTTGCAGCCAGACACAATGTGGTACATGGTTTGGTGGGAGAACCCACAATCACACTGAGGGGTAGAGACTAGCCCCCATTTAAACACCTGACAAACACCATGTAGGGTACTGATCACCTGATGCTTTAACCACACACAGTGTTCTTTGTTTTTATATTATTACTATTATTGTATTTATTACAGTATTTATATACAAGCATGCCCCTGTATCTGCGGGGGTTCCATTCCAGAACCTCCTACAGTTACCTGAAACTGTGGATGCTGGCAAACACCTGCCCCCCACCCTCTGGAGGTGAGGGAAGCAGACCTCCCTGTCCGTGGCCTCTGCTGGGCTCAGGCTGAGCTTGGCAGCTCAAATAACATAACTTCCGGTTTCACAGAGAAACCAGAAGTGGCTTTTTAAAGCCTTATAAGGCATGAGGAGGTTTGGGGAAGCCCTCTGGGCGAAGCGGAGCTCCCCTCGCCTCCGGAGGGGGCAAGCGCCCAGGGGGTCCTGCGGACTCAATCCACGGATAACTGAATCTGTGGATATGGGATCCGTGCATACCGGGTTCCCCGGGTTCCTATGCCTTTCTCAAAGACTCCTGTTGTTCTCATGATGCATTTTTGTCATTTGCCGTTTGTAATATTGCACTGTTCTGATTGTTTTATTGAATCTTTGGGAATTTCAGCCAGAAGCCATCATGGGTGTTTGATAAATAGTCAGTGTGCCTGGGTTGTGAGATGTAAAGATGCACAATATCCCTGCAATAGGACGTCTCCTTCCTGCCATCAGGGTGAGCTGCTTAACCCAGCATTGGCTAATCCTCATTTCTCTCCAGCCTTCCGTAGAGTTGCCTTTGCTTCCCCGCCTGGTCACGATCCTCGGTCTCTGCTCGTTGGATACAGATGCCAGGTGCGATGAGAATGCGGTAGAGGTTCTCTGGGAGCTGCTGCCCATCCTGCGCCATCGGGCGGGTAAGTCTGGAAGGAGCTTGAGCTGTTGCCTGCAAAGGTCGCTGAACCTTTTGCCAAGTCGAACAGAATACATCTAGGGACAGATAGAGTGTTTGTGTTTGTTGGGCTGGTCACAAGCACTACCTTAACTCCAGAGCCCAGGTCAGCCAGGGGGATAGACTTGGGCTCCTGTTGTGCTTTGACCTCTGTGGCTGAGGTTTGCTGAGTAGGTAGACCTGGGCTCTCCAACCAGACTTGGAGCCCAGGTTTACCGGCCTCCCTGGATGAGGTTAGCTGAGTGGATAGACCTGAGCTTCTGCCTGGACTTGGAACCCAAATCTACTGGCTTACATGGATGAGGTTTGTTGAGCAGGTAGTCCTGGGCTCCCACCCAGACTTGGAGCCCAGATCTACCTGCTGGGTAGACCTGTGTTCTTGGCTGTGCTTGGGCTGCTTCCCGTGGACAATTTGAGGCTTGCCATGGATCCTTGTTCCCCCCTTGAATCTGCCCCGGAATGCATCACATTTGAAGACTGCCAGTTGAAAGCCTTTTCGTTGTCTGGCCCCTTGGCAAGGCTAATGAAGGCTGGCAGTTTTCTTTTTCAGGCAGCATCTCTCTCTCTTTTCTAGGTGTAGAATCAGTTGCAAGGGGAGCTGGAAGAAACCCAGGGGCCTCCCTCTTGCCCTCCATGCAGTAGCCCTTGCTGCAGCGTTGGAGCATCCAGTGCTCAGTGTGGTTTGCTCCTACTCTGTTGGCTGCCTTGAGCTGAGGGCACTTGGAGTCTAGACAGCATGAGGGTGTTCAAATGGCGCATGGAGGAATTTTCCCAGAGATGACTAAGTTTCTTTTGGGCCCCTTCCCAAAGAGGATGGGGCGAAACAGAGTGAGGGGAGGGTGGCGACGGGAGCAGGCAGAATGGGGGCAGGGAGGGGGTGAAACAGGGTGGGAGGAGAGTGGTAGCAGCCAGAATAGTCTTTGGAGCCTGGGTCTACCAGGCTTCCCCATGTGGAGAAAATGTAGAAAATCATTGCAGAAAGTTAGCAACATTGTCTTTGGGCTCCCAGGAGCATGGGAAATGTCCTGCCTGCAGAAAATGTACTTCTGCAGTAGCTGTAATCCCACCGCTGTGTCCCTGAGCTCTTATACACTCCTTCCTGGAAAGTGGATCCACAAACTAAAGAGCTACTGCAGCAGGCCGGTTGCCTCCTGGATTTGACACCAGGAGTTAAGTGTTAAGGAGTGTCATGTATGCATTCCCTGGCCCGGTGCATATGGCTTGCAGCAGCCAATGCCGCAGCAACCTCAGCACCCCAAGTCCAGGTGAGAAATTTCTGCGGCCCCTCCTTTGGCTGCTGGGCCCCCTTTTTCACTCTGTGCCTGGGTACAAATTACCCCCTCTCATGGGCACTGTTGCCTTGACAGGCACCCGCTAGTCATTGCCACAGGACTGCCTCCTCCTCCCTGCCACCCTCTTGCAGTGGCTGCAGTGGCTGTCCTAACTCTGTTGCCGTTTCACCATGTTCCTCTGAGCTTCACCAAGATCTTTCCAGACTAGAGGACCACATATTTTGGCAGTCAATAGTAAGCAACCTTCAGCTGATCTAATGGAGGGTCAAGCAACTGTTCAATACGGGATTCTCTGATCTCATTCCAATGGAGGCCAGGGAGGAGTTGCAATGAAGGGGCATCCGTTGTATGGTGGAATGAGTCGAAGCTGTTTCTTTCCCTTGCAGACATGCTGATAAATTCCTCCTTGAACCAAGTCTCTATCAAGAATGCACTCCGCATCCTGAATGCAACTGATGTAGCACTACCAACCATCTTCAGGAACAACAGCTTCATCCTGGTCAGAGTAAGTTAGCATCACAAGGGACAGAGTACTCCTGACCCCATATGAGAGTGAGTGACAGCACAATCCTATCCTTGGGCTGCTCTGCTGGAACTTGTGTTCCAGCAGCACAACCTGACTTATCACACTGCGAAATATAACACTTGAGCACACTGCTGGGTGGCTGCCAGAAACAGTTAGTGGTGCTGACCAGGCAGCAGTGGGTTTCCTATATCCCCCAACAACAGGTCAGCGGGGAAGGCAGGTGTGTGCACGGAAGGGGAGGACTGGGGCATTCCGTGGGAGGGACAGAGGCAGGAGGGGATGGATCCAGCAGCAATGGTGCATGCTGAATCTAATCCCCCCTTTCAGAAACCTCCCTGCCCCTTTTCCCACCTTGGACATACACCACCAACACAGGTGGTGTATGTCCAAAGAGACCCATCGCTAGCCCCAGGGCTTATGTGGGGTTAGTTAAAAAAATGCTTTTTACTTGCCTCCCATAAGAAGATAAGAACAGCCCCACTGAATCAGGCCATAGGCCCATCTAGCGCAGCTTCCTGCAGTGGTGTAGCTAATGAACGTGTAGCCCAGTGCAGAGCTCAGAATGATGCCCTGGAAGTGATTTCACAGCAGGAAGTGATATCAAGCCCAGGCTTTTTTAAAAGTGCAAATTGGGGGGAAACTTGCCTCCTCCCCCAAGGAGCTCATCACCCACTTGATCTGCCATCTCCCCCCAGCCAGTGGCATAGCTAAGGCATCTGTCTGCTACCTGGAATCAAAGATTTTGTGGCCACCCCCATGACAAAATCAAACTTAATTAAGTAAATACATAAAAAGTTTGCCCCTTATTGGTTCAAGACACTGTGCTGGGGTGATGAGGGACGGTTGTTCTCCCCCTGCTAAATAGAAGAGGAGCACCACGTGAAAAAGTGCCTCTTTACCAGTTAGCAGGAGTAGCTGTATTATGATACAGGGAAATGAGAGCTGACTCATATTCACATCTTACTGGTTCTCTGCTGTATCATAAGAACATCTCTTTGGCTCTCAGAAAAATCAGTCTCATAAGTCAGCTTTGAGTTAAAGTCGGTTTTTGTTCTTTAAGGCAGTTGTATTTTTGTTTTCTGGTTAATTGGCCATAACTTTTGATAAAATACAGTTATTCTAATGTGGTTTGTTTCATTGAATTCTGCATTAAATAACCTTTCTAATGATATATAACGTGATGGTATTATTTGTATATACCAAGATTTGCTCAATTTTGGCCACTAGTGTCAAGCTCAGCTTGTTGCCCCCCTAAAGCTTGTTGCCCGGTGTGACTGCTACCCCCTGCACTGCTACCCCACTGGCTTCCTGTATGTCACAGTGGCCCACCAAATGTCTCAGGGAGTACACAAGACAACAAGAGACCTGCATCCCGGTGCCATCCCTTGCATATGGTGTTCTAAGGTAACCCACTTCTAAAATCAGGAGGTTGCACATACACTTCACGGCTTGTAACCCGTGATGGACTTTTCCTCCAGAAATTTGTCCAATTGTACTTGTCAATCAAATGAGCTAAAACGGCACAGTGATCAATTGGTGAAGATCCTTTTCCAAATCCTATCTGATCCCACCCTGGAAGGCCCAGATCTTCCATCCAGGATAGCAGCTTGTTTAAAAGATGTTTTGCATCAAGTTTTGCCCCCACTGCTAAAAGGCTTATAGGTCTAAAATGGGAGGGATCAGGATGGTCGCCGTTTTTGTAAATAGGCACTATAATAGCATTTGTCCATTCAGCTGGTATTATACCTGTTTGGTCCACCACTGTGAATAATGAGGATAGAATAGGGGCCCACCATTCGGGGTCCACTTTCAGGATCTCTGACAATACCAAATCTGGCCCAGGAGCTTTCCCTTGTTTACTTTGAGAGACTAGCTCTCTCATTTCTTCAGGGGATACAGGAGGCCATGGGGTGGTTGCTGAAGGATTTAAAGTCAAAGATGCTCAGCCACTTTCACCCTCTTGGCAATAGAAGGTGGAGAACAAGCGGCACCACTCGTGTGGGGAGATGACCATCTGAGAGCGAGGTGCAGTTTTCTGAGCAGAATTGGTGATTATACCCCAAAATGGCTTAGAATTTTTATGTTCTATGGCGGCTAGTAGTTTATACCACAAGCGGGAAGTATCATTATGTGGCTTTTCTTGGATCAGTTGTTGCAGCTGCTTCTTTAGAATAAAAGATGTATCGGGAATTTGAATATCCCCTGAATAGCGGTACTGCTGGTAAACGGA
Organism: Tiliqua scincoides; assembly: GCF_035046505.1. NCBI lineage: Eukaryota > Metazoa > Chordata > Lepidosauria > Squamata > Scincidae > Tiliqua > Tiliqua scincoides. The sequence continues at coordinate 14,100,962 of NC_089830.1, read as the reverse complement.
TCTAATCTGATTTTGGAGATCCATACAATCCCTATGAAACCAAGGGGATATTGTTTGGGATCCCTCCCCTGTAGCACCTTTAGCAGAGGGTATACTAGTGTAGGAGACTAAAGTGGATGAAACCCTAGAGATTAATAACTCATATATCTGAATTAGTTCTATCGGATCTGACTCGTTTAAAAGTGGGATTCTATAGCTCTTGTATGGCTCCGTGTAGAGCAGTTTGCTCATTTTCTGATTAATTGTAGTATTCCACATGATTTTAGGCCTAATTTCATATTCATTTTCAAGCTCTACATCAGGGGTAGAGTACTGGAAAGAACCTCAATCTAGCTTGAGTATGAAAGGAAAATGGTCACTCATTGCTAGATCATCAAGCAAAAAATCAATAACATTGACCTTGAGGTGAAGTGGAACCAAGAAATAATCTATAACACTGGAACCAATGGCTGAAGCAGAAGTGAATTCACTTGAATTGGGGAAATCTACAAGGCCATTTAACCATATTGTATTAAAATTGAGACAGAATCTGGCCAAATAGAGGCCAGCTGCATTCGTTTTATTATCTTTGGAAAATCTCTCTAAAGAAAATAAATCAAGGAGAGATGAATCAGGATCGAAGTTTGCGGCAGTACTGAGCAACGGCTCTGAATTTCCAAGCCTGGCGTTGAAATCCCCACCAATAAGCCAATGGCATGAAGGAAATTCCATGTCTAACTCCTTGACAATTTTAGAGAAGGTGCTCCAATTCTGGGATAATAATTGGCTGTTCAAGCCAGGAGGAAGATAAACCTTTCCAATTATTAATTGGAGATGGTTAAGAATAAGCTTGACTGCATGACATAATTTGCTAGTTGTCTTGGTGACCACCAGTTCTGAATTGAGCTGGGAAGAGACAAAAATTGTCATCCCCGCTTGCAAACGTCCCTTGGAGCTTATTCTATAAACTGGAATGTTGTAGGAATTAAAACCTTGAAGGTGTAAAGGAATTTGAGACCAGGTTTCCTGCAAAAGGATTATGTGAAAATCACATAAATATCTCTGGAAAGTCTCATCGTTAACCTTGCTACGCCATCCCGCAATATTCCAAGAAAGAAGTTTTAAATATGTCCTTGATGTGAGATCATGTATTGCAGATGTAAGTCAATCTCCCATCAGATTGACTTACATCTGCAATACCTATTCAAAAATCAAATAGCTGCTAATTGACCTGCAAAGAGCTCAGCTTCTGCAGTCTGCAAGGTAGCTGCTAGCTCTTTTTTTCTGGACATTATTGCTTGTAAATAAATCAATATTTTTTTCTAGATGGCCTTTCATTTAAAGTCTGTTAAAGCTAGGTGGGTCCCAATAGAGTGTTGTATTAAGAAGTGGGTCATGGTGCTGAAATGTTTGGGAATCTTCTGGATTTGATTTTGTTTATCATTGTTGTACATTGGACTGTTTATGTTTTACGTTCGGTTGTATGTTCTGAACTTGTAAGCTGCTTTGGACATTTTCTTTCACTAAAAGCCCAAGACCATTTTCCATGGAAAAGTGGAGTATAAATAGTTGAATAAACCAAGCAAGATTTGACGCTCAGAGATGTTGCATTGTTTCAGGTCTTTGGTGCATTCCTGACTCCTGAAGAACTCTTGGAAGCCGTGGCCTTCCTATCCGGAGCTGCCCAGAACTCCTTTGAGGTGTTTGATATATATTGCTTGCTCCGTCAACTCCTCAAGCAGTTTGGCGGCAAGGTAGTGAAGGTAAGGAACTGCAAAGATATTATTAGTATAGAAATTTATACCCCACCTTTCCCATGCTGAAGGAATTACCCAAGAGGACTTACAAAGCTCCATAATAAAATACAAAGTATCATAACAGGTCAGAAGGAAAAACATCCAACAAAGTATTAAAAACATGTTAACAGTAAGCAGTGAAACACAAAACGAAGAAACAAAGTAAGACCTGACACATATTATTGAGCCGTTGGGAGAACAAATAAATCCAGAGAGACAGTCTGGATAGCAAAGAAGGATCTTGGTTTTGAACTGGATCTCTTGGAGTTGTAAATCAATCCCATGCCATTGGGATCCTTGCGCCAGATCCTTAGCATGTTTTGAAGGATATATTTTTGAGCATATCATGCCAGTACTAACCAAAGGACTTTGAAAGACCATATGTCAGGTGAGTGGCCTTAGAGGTGAAAATATAAACCCCCCTCCCCCCCTCAAGTTTAGCTCGGTGTTCCTGAATTCTAAGTTCTGCAATAACCCCAAGTTTCAACATGGAACAGATGTCAGGTACCAATCCTAATATATCTGTCATCTCCCAAAAGATACGTATGCAAGAGAGGCAAACCATAAGATGCTAAGGGTTTGTGTGAAATCCATGGCTGAAATCAGTGGTTCTCAGACTTTTTTAGAACTGGGATCTGCTTTTTAGAATGGCAATCTGTCAGGGCTCATCAGAATTGATGTCATTGACCAGGAAGTAATGTCATGGCTGGAAGTGAGATCATCAGACAGGACAATTTAACACCCCTCACATGACAAAGTCAAATCAAATGAATTAAGGGTGCAATCCTAAGCCACTTTCCAGCAGTGACATAAGGGCAATGCAGCTGTGAGGTAAGGGAACAAACATTGCCTTACTTTGAGGAGGCCTCAGTGATTGCCACCCAACTGCAGGATGCAGCACTTGACCTGTTGGCAAAGCTATGCCAGTGCTGGACAGTTGGTTAGGATTTGAGCCTAAGTATATTAAAATGTTACAATAAGTATAAGTTTAAAAAGTTATTTAAACTAAAGAAGAACCCTCCTAACTTTCCCAAGCAATTGATGATCTGTTTCAAGAAAATTCCCCAAATATCCCAAAGGCTGCAATTCTGTCTGCGCTTACCCAGGAGTAAGCCCTATTGACTATCAGTGTGAAAAGCATTTACATAGTATCCTGTTGAAAGTACAGATCCATAACATTTCCCTGAATGTTTCCCTAAATGCAGTCACACACTCTTCTCTCATAGGGAAGAGAGAGATGGAGAGGGAGTTTGGCATGAAGGAGAGAGGACTGTTCTTCTTGTTCCTCTTCTCACTCCATCTCCTTTGTTTTCAAATCCAGGCATTGGGAGGAGAAAAAAGGTTTAGTAAAGGTTTTTTTAGCAATTGCCTTGGGCAGCAAATCGGTGGGCAGAAACCAACAAATGGAGTTGGGTCCCCCCCCCCACAGGGTGACCAGGTATCTTCTTTTTCCAGGACATATACTCTTTTTAACCTCGTGTCCTGGAAAAGAACTTTAATGTCCTCCTTTTCCCTGTGAGTGGGCCCCTACAGGCAGCACAGAACTGTCTTGTAATTAATGTTATATATAATAAATTATAAGTATTATAGTTTTGAATTTAAGAAGTAATATTGTTTTATGATTGTGCCCTAAGTGTTTAAATTAACCACATGAAATCAATACATGAATGTTCATAGCTTTTATTGTGTCATGTCCTACATTTTTCTTGGAATTCCTACATTTGGGGGTGCCTGATCCTCTTTTTGCCGTTATGACATCTGGTCACCCTCCCCCGTCCACCAGTCTGCTACCTGAGGAATTCATCTCACCTGGCCTCATGGATGTTGCCCTGCCTAGGACGGCAACAGCCTCTGAGACATTTTGCTTCTGGGTACCTTAGCAGTGGCCCTTTGCTTTCCTGACAGGTTGAGACATTGCTGGAACACTTCTTTGAAAAGTGTAAAACGGAAAGGAGGGGTGAAAGCAACATGCCCTTCTTAGGTTTTGGCGTGCTTGCAAGTGAGAACGTGGTCCAAGTGGTGAACTTTCTCCTCCAGCATCCTTTCAGGTATCTATTTATTTAAAGCATTTCTCCCTCTCTGTTAGTATTTATAAAAAACCACCCATAGCAGCTATAGGAGATTTCAGCTTGTACTGCCTTGGATGGCCCATTGGGGATCTATGGGGCTTACAGTAGTGCCTAAGGGCCCAATCCTATTCAACTTTCCAGCACTGGTGTAGCCACAATGCAGCCCCAAGGTAAGGGAACAAATGTTCCCATACCTTGAGGAGGCCTTTGTGACTGCCTCCCCACCACAGTATGCAGCACATGCCCTGGTTGCACGGCTGCACCAGTACTGGAAAGTTGGATAGGATTGGGCCCTAAGTATCATGTCTCTGCACCCAGGACAAACTTAAAGCAGGGTTCCCCACCACCCTCTCTGCCTGCCTACCAGAATGAAGAATACTCTGCTCTGGAGCATCTCTACGGGTGTCCGGTCACATCTAGTTCATGGTTTAGTTTCCTAATATTTCAAACTTGATTTGTATTAGGAGCCAGGAATTGTAGCCTTGTATGCACATAGACCAGCGTTTCTCAATGTTCATCCCACACTGTACCACTTTGCATGATCCACCTATTGGAAGTACCAGCAGAAGTGATTGCCAGTTACTTCTGGGTTGAGAGGCCAGATGCCACATGACAAACACCAATCAGGAAGAGGCTCAGGGTGAACAGGAGGGCTTTTTAGAGTAGGTGAAAAGCCTGCTGCTCACTGAGCCAAGCCTCCTACTGAAGTTGGTCACATCAGTTCATTTGTCTTGCTGCCAGAAGCAGATGCTTGGGGGTCCCACAAGTACCATCAGACACAACCTCAAGTATCGCTGGTGGTACACATAGCATTGGTTGAGAAACACAGACATAGGGCGCAATCCTCACCTCTTATGTCAGTACTTTCCAGCACTGGCATAGCGGTGCCAATGGAACATGTGCTGCAACCTGCAGTTGGGTGTCACTCATGGAGGCCTCCTCAAAGTAAGGGAATGTTTGTTCCCTTACCTTGGAGCTACATGGCCCTTAGTGCTGGAAAGCACTGACATAAGGGGTTAGGATTGCACCCATAGGCTCATTATGTATGCGCATGCTTCTGTGCCTGGCTGAGATTTAGTGGCAGTTCTGTGGGCACTGGAGACCTGTACAGGCATTTTATTTTATTTTATTTTTATTGCTTAAACAGAACCCCCCAAAAATAGCATTACATGGATACATGCTTATGAGTTACATACTTAAAAAAAGGGGGTGCGGAATGTATATTTATACACACACATATACAAAGTATCTGCATATCAACACTTCATGCAGCTTAGGTTATTATAGCAAGTAATGGCCTCCAGATCCTCAAATATATACAGTGGCGTAGCTAGGTCACTTGACAATTGGGGCCCATAAATTTTTGTCTCCTCATGCAACATAATTATTTAATTATTAATTAATCATATTAATTCTTTCACATTTTTATACCACCCTTCCTCTAAGCAGCTCAGGATGGTGTGTGTGGTTCCTCCTTTTATTTTGTCCTCACAACAACCCTGTGAGGTAGGTGAGACTGAGAGATAGTAATAGTCATGACATGAAGTGAGTAGTAATAATGGCCAGAAAATTAATGCAGTGAATATTTCCCCACAAGCAATAGATGAAATTCTGCATCAAATGGTCTCATGATGGTATTATTCCTAACATGATGGCATTATTCCTAAAAGCCACGCTTTCCAGAATTTTGGTCACTAGGGTGTCAACCCCCCCCCAGATGTCTCATTGGCCTGTTTTGAATTAAGGCAGTGGTTCTCTCATGTTTACACTGGGACCCACTTTTTAGAATGACAATGTCTGGGACCCACCGGAAGTGATGTCAGGAAAAATTCCTGGTCCTGATCAGTAAGTTGATGTAAAAATTGCCCTATCAGTCCAGCTACTCCATCAAAAAGATTCCCTATTGTCCCCAAAATGCCCAGCTCACAATATTGAAATACCCACAAGGCCCAAATGCTCTGACTAAAAGCCCCTCTCTGACCCTTGTCCAAGAATGATACCAGCCAGCATCTAATATCCTTCTCAGAAAACAAGCTGGCTGCAGTATGGCCCCAAGGATGAACAGAAAGCCATAAACAATGGCAAGAAACAAATCAGGATGAAAGGGTTAGGGTAAAAGGGATGTTGATAGAGCACCAGATCCTCTGCAATGGATAGGTCTGTAAACAAAGTGTCTATGCGCGTCAAACTGCCCTTCTCAAATCAACATCCTGAACTGATAACAAATGCCAAATGTTGTTCTTTTGCCTGTTGGTCTGTTAATTTTCCCATGGATGTTCTCCTCTCTTTGTGTGCTCTTGTACCCCTCCCCTATCTAGAATACCCTATAAAACCTGCATCATTGTAGTTTTTTGGGATCCTCCACCTGTGTGTGTGGGGGTCCCGTTTGCAAACGAGTAAAGGTTTACTTTTGTCAGAAGTCCTCTGAATTCTCCTGTCTGTTGTTTGCCGCTCCAAAAATCCGAACTAACAGTGTGCCCATTTGGCATCACTATTAATCTGTAAAGTTGGATTCACTGTGCAGGCATAACTCATTGACTGCCATATGTTCTGCATCATGTATGGGAAAGCCCCTAGCTCAGTGATAGGGCACGCGCTTTGTACATAGAATGACTTGGGTTCAATCCCTGGCATCTGCTGGTAGGGCTGGAAAGTGGATTTGACCCCTCTCGGAAATGCTGAAGAACCATCGCCAGTCAGAATAGGCAATGCTAAGTGAGATGGTATCGGGCAGTTTTGCACTCTCTCTGGGATTCCAGTGTTCATGATTATTACAGTTCTTCTTGCTGAGTTACTGCTCCCTGTGGGTACATCTGACATGTAGGAATGCCAGAAGAAAGTAAGGAATCCTGGGGCTTGTAGTTTGCCAAAGAGCATGCTACATAGGGCGGCACCAAGGCTGACTCCAGGTTGGAGGGGGCCATCAGTAAGGTAGGCAGATGTTGCCACGCCTGGTCCAAGGGACCTAACTGTCTGTTTTTCAATTCACAGCGCTTGTCAGGAGCACTGGCCGGTGGTGTTTGCCTGTGCCGATACAACCCTGCTCCTTGAAGCCCTGCTGTATGAGATGCGGGGAAAGCCAGAAGAGCAGGCAAGTGTGGTAAGAGCTGTGCTGTGGAACTGTGTCACGATTCCCTTCTCCCGGTAGCGTATGAGTATATCCTGCAGCTCCATGCAAGGAGAGAGAAGCCACGGGAGTTGGTACTGAGGGCAAAATCTACACACCAAAATTCACCCTGGAGAATATCAACTTCTTCAATATCAATGAATGTTAATATCCACAACAATCCAGAATATGATTTCAGGGTTTGAACCACAAGTGTGAATTACTGTCCCTCGTGCATGATGTGCTCTCCTTTTGTCAGGAAGGAAAGAGAGAACTGATTTCTGTTGGAGGGACTGCTCTTGATGTGGTATACTCTAGCACAGGGATTTTCAACCAGTGTGCCATGGCACATTGGTGTGCTGCCAGTGGTTCACAGGGGTGCTGCAGGAGTTTGGGAGAGGGTCATTTATCAGTAGGGCCGTTGGGGTGTGCAAGCCCCGCACCTGTAGTGCAATGTGCCTTGTTAATTGTCCAAAAACTGATGGTACGCCTTGACAATTTGAGCACCTTGTCAGTGTACCGTGAAATGAAAAGGGTTGAAAATCTCTGCTGTTGCTGACATCTTTGCAATGTAGCTCTCCATCCAATGCTGGGTTGTTGGCAGAGACCAAACCCCAAAAGATGCATTTTGCAGGAAAGCCGAGATCGGCAGCTTTGTATGAGACTTGAGTTCAAGACTCAGACATCAGTTAATTTAAGAAACATGCATGTGAGTTTGAGAGAATCCCATAGCTAGTCTGTCTAGCTCCATGGCCTTTTGAGGGGAAGGGGGAGAGAGAGCAGGAAGGAAGTAAAGCCTGAGGATTGTCCTCTAGGTATGCTTTACCAGAAGATAGAAAAGATAGAGAGAACACCTTATCCCACTACCATTATCTGCCTAGCCTTATGACCTCCCCGCTGGTACAGCTACAAGAGTACCACTTTGTTGCAAACTCCAATATGGGAGACCTGCCAAGAGACAATATGAAGTGCTCACTGCAGGTGAGAGATTTTTGAACTGTGGCTGAGTGAGAGACAAACCCATCTGACCCCATGGGGATGCCCTTTTCTTCAAGTCCTAGTGAAATGAGTGGAGGCTGTGAAAGAAAAAGAGGCAGGATCCATTCCTATCACTGGGGATTGTGCAGGAAACCTTCTGCCCAGCTGAGTTCATGAACAGGAAGGTGTATTTTTCTCCCTCGGTCAGGATTGGGCCAACCCTGCCTCAGCTGGAGTTTGGGTTGGTGAGGAAGTGAGGGGAAGGGGGTGGAGGACGAGCCCAGTCCCCGGTAGGTACCAGGAAGATTGCAGTGGAGGACTCCCCCTGCAGCTGAGAGAGATGAGCAGGTGCATACACACAGGATCTCACCCTCTGCTGCATGACATTCTGGTCCGGGAGAAAGAAGAAGCGGTAAAAGCACCGGGCATCTCTTTTTCCTTGTCTCCTAGCAACATGCCACCCAAGCCATGAGGAGCTTTCTCCGTGCTGCTGCCAACAAAAGAAGGGTGAGAGAGCAGTTTCCGAAGTTGCTTCTGACATTGCTGGGGCAAATCTCGGTCTCCTTGAAGGACGGCAACGATGTGAGGTAAGTTTTCTCTGCAAGAGATCTTTTGGGTTTTGGTGCTAGCTTTTGGATTGACCATGCCAGGTATTGAATCTGGAACACGGTGCTTGCAAGGCATGGAGGATACAACTCAGCCACGGCCACTTGCCCAGCATGTGGCCCTTTTTTCCTCTTGGACCACAGTGGCCAAACTCACTACCGGCACACACAGGAAAAGCAGTTCCTGTTTGGACTACATCTTTCCATTCCACCCAGGCGCCATGTGTAATCCTCCATGATTGGGGGATGCTCTGGGCAGTCACATCTGCTGCCAGGCATCCCAGAAGGCCACGTGACAGGACATTCAGGCACATGCGACTGCCCAGAGCATCTCTGTCTCCTGATCGTGGAGGACCACATGCAGCGCCCAGGCTGAACGGTAAGGTCTGCTCACCGGGCGCACAGATTTGTTGGAATCCCGGATTTGGCACCCAGGCCGGGGTTCCCTTGGACATGCGCTCATCTGGGAAATTGACCTTACAATCTCACACTCTCAAAATAAGAAGAATATTACTCCTGAGCCAGCAACTTGTTCCATTTCTGACTTAAATGAAACTCTTGGATTCTATAGAAGTGGGACCCTTAGTCACACTCCTGGTGTATCTGTGGCAGTGACCCTCCTGGTCTTACTTCTTTTATCTTGCTTGCAGAGAGCCGCTGAAAACACTCCAGCTTCTCTGTAACATCGTGAGAATCGTGACAGAGGAAACCGAGTGCTGGGATCAGCTGAGCAGTCCTCAATCTTTTAGTGAGGGATTGTCCAGCTTAGTAAGGTAGGAGGAAGACTGCTGGGTTTCTCAAAGAGTGTCAGATAGCTGAAGTTGTGGGATGTGAATGTGCATCATTTGTCTTCCACTGACATCTTTAGTGCCTCTTTTCCTTTTTCTTTCTTTTTTTTGCATGGTCCTGTTACCTATTCCAGGATTCTCCTCTCCAGCTCACACTCCTTGGTCCCTAGCATCATTCAGTTCCTTCTGCTTATCTTTGGGGCTGAAGAGCATGCATGGCTCTATGAAACAGCAGTGATGCTCTACCACAAGGTGAGGGGTACTGCAGTAGTTGAGAGGCTTCATTAGTGGCGATGCACCCTGCAGCCTTTCCCTGGATAGGATTACGCCAGTGGTTCCCAAACTGTGAGTTGTGGCTTCCCAGGGAGCCATGAAAACCAGCTAGGGAAGCCACAGAATCTTTGTGAAAAACCTGCCTCTATAGAATTGTAGCCTTAATGGAGAGCCACGGCCAATGGCCCAGTAGATCAAGAGAGCCATCAGTCAAAAAAGTTTGGGAACCACTGGATTAGGCCATGTAACTGCTATGGAAACCAATGGTCCTAAAGATTGGTTGGCATGTGGATGGCAAATTATGGGCACCATTACAGGGCATCAAATGATCAGTTAGAGTCTACTTGTGTTTACAGAGGGGTGTGTGAATTTTATACCCTCTGGGCTGGCTTTGCCCTGAATCTCTGACCTCAAGGTCAGGGAGACAAGGCATGTGAATGACTTGGAATTCACTCTTTGAGTCTTTGCTTCAGCTTGCAGAAGAGACTGTGATAGATGTTTCTGGGTGTGTCCAGGCAACTCTATGCTCTAAACTTCTATCCATTTCCTGTTCAGTTCAACTGATGCAGTTCCTTCCAGCAAATCTTGAGAATTGTGATGGCACTGCCAATGCAAGAGTTTTCTGGCTCCGCTCACAGAAATAAAGTTCCCAGGATGCTCTGAGGAGAGGAAATGGCTTTTCACCAAATTTAAACCAGTGATATAGCTGTGCCCTCTGCATCTGTATGTGGTGGATAAAGCCATGATCACTCATCTGCAAAGAGCTCAACAAGGTGAACCAAAGTGTTCATCCCAATTAATTTGCTTCTGTTGTCCTTCTTGGGCTTTCAGTTGCTCCTGAACCGTGTGAAGGAGCTTGGAAACATCATGTCAAAAGACTCTCTCCTTCAGTGGCTGGATCATGGGAAACTCGGGGTTCGGAAGCTGAGCCTCAGAGGACTTTCTTCCCTGATCTTTGAATCTGATTTGGTAAGTCATCCTCGAAAGACAGGGATAATAAAAATGTAACTCCTCAGATAGTTGGCCGGCACATGCACAGATTCCATTCTTGCATATCCACAGGGACTTTGACAGAAGATTGCTGGGATGGGTGTACTCCTCTCTGCACCTATCAGGTGGTGGGAACTCTGTAATAAGAGAAGCTGCACCCATGATAGCTCAGTTCCTCTTTATATGTGCATTTGCTTATGTTCGAGGGGCAGAATTGCTACCTACTTCTAGTTATCTGACTCTGTTCTCATTACCTGTGAATATTGTGCTGGTGCACTGGGATGGGGAGCAGTGCAGCTAAGAGCAGGCAGGCAGGTGGGGGCAAGAGAGGTTGCATGAGGAGGAGGAGAAGAGACAGTGGCCTCCTCGTGAGCAGAAGGCAGTGTTGGTGCTCTGCAGGGCTGAGAGGAAGAGACAGTATACAGTATATGGCCAACAGTATATGGAAGGAATGGGCGTAATTGCATCCAGTCAGTTTTTTAGAAAGTTGTCTACTTTAGGTCAGTTTTGGATACCAAAGGGACTTTGGGATTGGCCCATGGAGAATGGTTGGGCACACTTGTGTCCACTTCCTGACTTGCCCTACCATCTTGGGCACCATCTTGGGGACTTGCCGCTGAACCTTCAGAATGGCGATGATGAGAGGCCAATGGAAGGGTACCTGAGGGCTGCTCTGGGGCAAGCCTAGGTAAGGAGCCAAGAGTCAGGTTGAGGACGAGGACAGGTGAAGCTACCCCCTTCCCACTGCTGAACTAGGAGGCTTGTTGTTGGGTCAGCAACCTTGAACTAGTCAAGGGACAGCCAGCACAGAGGCGGAAGCATCAGATGTTGATGAGCCTTCGCTATCACCTAACCCTATAGACATCAGGTTCATAAAGTGCATAGAGTATATGTTGAAGAGGTTTCCCTGGAACCGAACCCCATGTTTCCCATAGGCTCAATGATTCAGTATCTGCTAACACGGTATCCACTCGATTTTCCAGGAACCTACCCTAGAGGATAACAAGAACTGACTGTATATATTTAAATGAGCCACCTCTTTTGTTTTAGATGAAGAGCCCCTGGTGCATACAGCTGGCTCTCTTCAATCAGCTGGGTGTGAGCGAGCCAGAAGCCCTCCCCAAAATTTTGGATGTGTTAGAGAGCACCTTGTCCTCTATCACAGGGGAGGAAGAAACCAGCTACATCAGAATGTTGTCTGCAACCTACTCTGCTCTTGTTGACCATGTGAGTGTTTTAGATTGTCATGTCAGACACTGTACAGGTGACCCATGGAGTTCCTTGGTACTGGGCACGCTATCAAGAGTGTGTGTGCTAAATTCAGGAGAAGAGACATGGGCTCCTCATCCTTGTAGCCACAGACAATGAAGGGCTAAAACCAGAAACAACATCTCTGTTGCACATTGTCACCAGTAATTTAGTGTTGGGAGAATTAGAACAGATATAAGAAAGTATTTATTTATTTATCTACCCACCCACTCAGTAACTGTAATTATTCTTTGTAACTCCTTACCACAGGATGTGGTGATGGCATCTGGCTTAGATACCTTGAAAAAGGGATTGGACAAATGTAAGGAGGAAGAGTCCATCACAGGTTACAAACCATGATTGGTGTGTGCAACCTCCTGCTTTTAGAAGCAGGCTACCTCAGAATGCCAAGTGCAAGGGAGTGGCACCAGCATGCAGTCTTGTGTGCTTCCTGAGGTATCTGGTGGGCCTGTGAAATACAGGAAATTGGACTAGATGGGCCTTTGGCCTGATCCAGCAGGGCTCTTCTTATGCTCTTATGAGAATAGAAACCTGGCAAGTATCAATCTCTGGTGACTCTTCCTATTTGTTTCCTATTTGCAGGAGGAAGCAAGCGTCCGTGCCCTAGTGATAAAGCACTTGTGGTTGCTTCGGAGCCGGAAGGGGAAACAGTGGCTCCCACATACAACAGAAGCAGCCATTTCTGAAATGGTGAACATTCTTGTTCATCTCCAGGATAAGAGTGAGGTGGTGGAGGTGAGTGGCCACCTGCGTGACTTACATTAGCAGGAGAGAGGAATCACCTCCAAGAGCAGGGACCAAGACTCTTGTTGCCGGGGGTGACCTGCCATTGACTGTTCTGGGAAATTCTCCCATGTTGTAGCTCAACTCTTGCTTGCTGTGCCCGTGGGGGAAGGATGATGCTAAGGATAGGCAGGGCAGGCCCAAGACCTCCTAAGGCAGCATGCCAAATATTGTCCCCCTTTAACTGATGATGTGCCAGTCTCTGTTCCTCCCCTTCCCCATGTTCTTGTTCAACTCTCTCCTGCCCTCCAGCTTTCTCTTCCTCTGCTCTTCTCTATCCCTTCTTCCCTTTCCAATGCAGGGAGTGGAAGGAGGAGGAGGAGGAGCAGTGGAGGTAGGCAGGCAGGCAGAGATGGGCAGCCCCACCAATCTGCGTTAGCTGGCCTCATGAATGGGCTGGCCCTGCTCAATGGTTTCTTGTACATGTTGGCTTCGCAACACTGACCACCGTCTTCGGCTTCATTCCCCCTGCAGGTCCTGTCTTGACTAATTTGCTTCCCTCTCTGCAGTGGCGTCACCAGGGTTTGTGTCACCCGGTGCGGGACGCCAGCGCATCACCCCTGTGATGGATCTCCTCCCATGCGACGGGGGGGGGGGCAATGCTTTGAGTGGCATTGTACCATCACCCCACCCCCGCTGTTTTTTTTATAACTTTTGATGGAAAAGAGCTAGTTTAAGGTTTGTTTCATTGAAGTTACATGAACTTCATACATGAAATTATGCTTTGATTGATATATAACATGATTGTATTATTTGGAAATACAAAGATTTTAAAAATTTGGGTGAGTAGTGGTATCACTCTCCGTGCACGTCACGCAGTGTGGCCCGCACCCATCTAGCAATGCCATTGCCATTGTTATATCTTGGCTTTCTGACATCAGAAAATATACAGGTCCAGTCTTGTTATACACGGATTTGACTCAGCATGAATGGCCACTGCAAATGAGAAGGAACGTGCTGATCCCTGGAGAAGGGGGAAAATGCATGCCTTTAAAATCAGTTTAAAAATCGGAACAGTTCTTTAACAATAGCCTCCTTAATGAGAGGGGAGGCAGCTGGCTGACAATCCATCAATCCTTCTCTCTCCGGGTGACCCCTCCCTTCCCCCTGAGCACATGAAAGAAAGGTGATCACTTTGCATTGGTGAAGGGAGGGGCGGAGTGAATTGGAGGACTGATTGATGGATTGTCTTCTTAATGATCTTACATCACAAAGATCAGCAAGGCTGTTTTTAAATCACCTGAGCCAAAAAACTTTTTTTAATTTTTTTTAAAAATTGATTTGCTATAGTATGTTTTTTTGCCATCCACTTAAGTGCTTGGAATGGAACTCACGCGAATAATGAGGCTTCACCTGTAGATCTAGCGCATGTTTTCCAGCTCAAAGCTGACATGAAACAAACCTGTTTCCAGTCCACTCAAAGTATCTGAGAAATAACCAGTTTCCACTGTATTACTCTTTTCTTGCAAGCTAGCTAGCTGAATGCTTGAATATTTTAGTTTTCCTATGTACGTACATTTGTACTCCGACCTTTCTCTAAGGATCACACAATGGTAGACGGAGATCTAGACATTTGCCCAGCATGCTTCAGTCCTAAATAGCTCTTTGATTAACCTCTCCAGGCCTTGTGTCTTGCTGGCACATCAGGGAGAAGGCGCCCCAACTCGGGGTGATAGGGTCCTGCTGCAAACGTAGACATAGGGTACCTTACAGCCTGATGCTATGCGGCCGCTGTGCTGATTGCTCAGGGCTGAGTGCGCTTTGTCTGCTGATTCCAATGTGCCATCATGTTAGAGAGGTTAACTGTGTGTGTGTGTGGGGGGGGTGAGATGGTTGGCCACCTTCAGTCTCGAAAGACTATGGTATAAGCTTACAGCAGGCGGTATTCCCAGGCGGTCTCCCATCCAAGTACTAACCAGGCCTGAGCCTGCTTAGCTTCCGAGATCAGACAAGATCGGGCATGTGCAGGGTAACAGACCTCTGAAAGACTTACCCGCATGGCATGACTCCTGTGCAGGGCTATACCAGCTACTTCATGGGACTCCTATGAGCTACACAAGCTACGTTGCCAGCTTTGGAGCCACTGGGGGCATGTACAGCTCAGAAAGGGATTTTGGGATCTAACTTTATCTATCCCACCTTGCTTCCCTCCCCCCTTTTTCAACCTCTCTGCTGGTGAGCTTGTGGCCAGGGACTTTCTTCAACCTGTTGGTGGTGGGGCATGGCTTTCTGGTGTACTGCTGTGCTTGTGTCAGTGCAGCACCTGTCAGGCTTCTGCACTGGTGGGGCTGCCTGTGTGCTGGTGTGTGTGACAGTATGCTGGTGTTTCCCCTGGCTAGGATTGTTTCCTGAGGTTTCCATAAGAAGCCTTCCATAGGAGAAAAATTCTTCTCCAGTGCAAAGGACGCCTTAGGACAGAGTTCTCCAAACTTTTTGGCCAGAGGGCCACATCAAATATCTGGCCCGGTATTGAGGGCCGGGAAAAAAATTTAAATGTAACATTTATATAAATAAATCAGAGATGGAACTTAGATGAGCGAATAAATAATGAATGGGCTCATTCATTCAACCTCTCCGGCCCTTCAGACCAGAAGCCACCCTCCAGACGCAACCAGAGCACTGTTCCAGTCATGTTCCGCCAAGTGGGCCAGAGGCTTTCAGGGAACAAGAGGCTGGTCGTGTGCCAGATAGAGGCTCTCCATGGGCCACATATGGCCCCCGGGCCAGGGTTTGGAGGCCCCTGCCTTAGGATATGAACTTTTTTGACTCCATGTGCTGCAGGAAGCAATGGCCTATCTCAGAGTGCTGGTCCCAAGAGTGAGGAGGTACGTGAAATCCCAAAGCCACGACCTTCACTTCGTGCTCTACCATGTTGCCAAACATTTGGTAAGTCTTTGTTGCTGCCTTCCCAGGGTACCACTTTAAATCCCACCTGTTCGTCAAGAATAGAGTAGAACTACTTACAAAGCTTTATCTTACTGAGCTTTAGCTCAACAAAACTCATACAGGTATAATATCATTAGCTGAGGATATTTCACCTTCAATTTTATTTCAGTGTGATGAGAATGGTCCTTTAAATTAAAGGAAAAACATCCTTTAACAATAGCCTCACTTACCATTGTAATCTCTCTCCAAGGGCTTAGAGAGGCTTCACTCCCAGGCAAGCAACCCCTGCCTTCCCCCTGGAGCACTGAAAAGAATACAAAGGGAAGTGATTATTGCCTCCCTCTTTGCATTCTTTCCCTGTGCTTCAGGTGAAGGGAAGTGTCACTGCCTAGGAGTGAGGCCTTTCTAAGCACCTGGAGAGAGAGAGAGAGAGAGAGAGAGAGAGAGAGAGAGAGAGAGAGAGAGAGAGAGAGATTGTCTGCTTTCTGCTTCTGCTCTCCCTCACAATGTTAAGTGAAGCTGTTTTTAAACCACTGAGAAAAGGGACATTGTTTTTTAAATGGATTTCATTTAGCATGATTTTTGGCATCCGCAGGGATTCTCAGAACGGAACCCTCATGGATGCCAAGACTCAACCTGTATAAATTTTCTCATATACCATGGGGAATTTCCACATCACACTATAAGGTAGTATGATGTTCGTTGTCCCATAGTCCTCTAGTGAAATTCATAGATGAGCATGGATTTGAACCCAGGTCTGCTTAGTCTACATCCAACTTCATGGGTTTCACTACTTGATTTGTGATAGAAGGGTGGTAGGATCAGTACAGAGTGTTCCCTTTGCACAAACATGCCTGATGCCAGTTCTCATTGTTATTTTCTGCAAGACCAAGACCTACAGCCCAGATCTCATTAGGGGTGCTGCTCTGAGCTGTGTGTTCCATCCTTGTGTGAAGGAGGCAGCAATATTCAAGGTGGCAGCTTGCTTTGTGGGTAAGTCAAGGAGCATCCCTCACTTCAGTGCTGAACATCAGCCCCCACCCGTTTCTCTAATCCAATAAGCAGTGTGACTGTTTCAAAGACACCCCCTCTTTTTCACCTGGCAGATCCTCCCAAACTGCAGAGCACCCCTGAAAACCATCCTAATTGTTGGAGACGATTTTTGCTTGTTTGTATTTTGGCAAAAGTGTATTTTGGCTTAAAAAACATTAGGTCAGCATTTGGCTGTGCGAGAACTTGTGATATCTGGGTGACTGAACAGAGAAGTCCCTTTGATTCAACAGGTCTCTTGGTGCAGAAACTAGAACCCAGTGCCAGGAACAGGGGACCACTGGCTTCTCTACAAGAATAGTTTATACAAGTGGTTCCCAAACTGTGGGTCAGGACCCACTGGTTGGTTGTGACCTGATGTTTGGTGGGTTTTATGTAGGAACATAAAACGGGTCATTTCCCCTTAAGGGGAGTGACCTAGTAATGGATGCCCCGGCAGTGCCACAGTAAACCAAAAGTCACTCCAATCTTCAGATCGGAGTGAAATGAAGCTTGGGGGAGACCCGCAGAGAGAGCTGCAGGCCTCTCGGACCCTCTCCAAGGCTGGCAGACCCCCTCAGGTACGCAAGCCTCTGGGTGCCTGCGGCACCACTACCACTGCGGCGCCACTGGGGCACATCCCCTCTCTCAGTCCCTGCCACTTACAAGCAGTTCTTGGACTCCCAGCGAGTTTGAGAACCGCTGAGCTATTTCCTCAAGCCCTGAGGCTATTCAAAAATCAGATACTGTAGTTACATATTACCCTACAAAGAGCCCAACTGCTGCAGTTTGCAAGCACGTGTAAATATAGGGAGATAAATGTTTCAGGGTCTTTTTCTGGTTATTATCCCTTATAAATAAATAGATTTTTCTTTCTAGACCTCTTTTTTTAAAGTCTGGTAAACCTAAGTGGGTCCTGATAGAGTATCGTTTAAAAAAGTGGGTCCTAATGCTTAAAAGATGCCCCTTGTTTATTGCCTCTCGGTACAGTACATGTGCCCCACAGGGAGAACACTGGTCTCAGCTCACAACCTCCTAAGGCAGTGACTCTCAAACTACTAGCACCAGGACCTCCTTTTTAGAATGAGAATCTATCAGGACCCACCGGAAATGATGTTCTGAAGTGACATCATCAAGCAGGAAAATCTTTCTTTCTTTCTTTATTTTAATAAATGCAAATACAAACAAATTAAAAAGAATAAAGATATTACAAGTTGTGTGGCAAGTGTGGAGATCTCAAACTACATTTTTTTGTTCTATTACTACAAATCATACAAAAAAGTTAGTCATCACATCTTAAACAATCTACACTTATTTAAAATGTACATTTTCAAAAGAAAAAGAAAAATGAGAAAAACATAAAAGTTAAATCCCCTATCTACTCATCAAAGCCATCGATTATTTGACCCACTCTCCCTTCAATGCGCAGGAAGTCCATGAATGGTTTCCAATTGTCCATAAAAGTTTTTACTGGCTTATCTTTAAGAAGTATTGTAAGTTTATCCATTTCTGTCAAATTCAATACCTTTAGCCAGTGTTCTTCCACTACAGGTATCTCTGGAACTTTCCAGTATTTGGCATACAATATTCTTGCAGCAGTTGTCATCTATAAAAACATAGTTTCATAGTCTTTCTGAATTGAATCATCCAATATTCCCAACAAAATAGTGTCTTGTTTCATCTGTAAATTTACCTTAAATGTCAACTGCATTTGCTGGTCTATCAAAGTCCAATATATTTTTGCTTTTGTACAAGTCCACCACATATGGTAGAACATTCCTTCTTGTCTTGTACACTTCCAACATCTATTTGGTATATTAATACATTTTTGCCAGTTTACCTGGAGTCAGACACCATCTATACATCATTTTATAAAAGTTCTCTAAGATTTGCATTCAATAAGCAGGAAACGTTTTCACAGTCATAGGCTGCAATCCTACCCGTGCTTATCCAGGAGTAAGTCCCATTTACTGTGTTACATTCTAGCCTGTAAAAAGTACAAGTTTGTCACATTTCCCCAAATGGTAGCATCAAGTCTAATATAATAAAAACAAAATATTGAAATGATATGGGGAGCCACCTGAAATTGGCTCTCGGTTCACCTAGTGGGTCCTGACCCACAGTTTGAGAAACACTGACCTAGGGAGATCTCTGGCAGTCCTAGGTGCTGTCTTGACAGTCCAAGAATCAACATTCCGTCCATTGTCGATGGCAACACCATGAAGGAAGTCCCAAAAGGCATCCCCTGAGCACTGAAGCTGTCCTTCAAGATGGGTCTCTCCAGAGGTCTCATGGCACTTTACAACCACTTCAGAGCACTCCCTCATAAGCTAATACTGATTCAGGTTGGTTTTCCAAGAGTAACTTCCTATTTATTCCACTGTCTCTCTAGGACACCTGGCTCATATTAATGGGAGCTTCCTAAGAGAAGAAGATTTTCCTGCCTACTTCATGTGTAAGTGAGGAGTGCAGCTTTGCCCTTTAATAAACTCCCTATATTTTTTAAGGATTTTGTGGTCCAAGTTCATCCAGGAGGGAGCAGGTTCATCACTGGTCTCTGATAATCTCATTACATGACTGTTTTAACTTCCAGAAGAAAAGGAACCCACTAGATTTTGGGGCTCTCTGTTCACCAAGGAGGGAGGGTCCCCAAGGTAGCCTCCTTCTGACTCAGCTCCCTAGGTGGCAGAGAAAGCTATCATTTTTTCCCAGTTAATCCCAAACGGACCAATAGGAAGAATAGAGTGGACAGCAAGAGATCAAGGGCCGTCACTAACTGCTAGGCTTTGAGTCCTTTTAACCCTTCTCTTTCATCACAATTTACATTCAAATACACATTTTTTAGGGGGAGGGGAACAAAAACAGTGCACAATTATTGTGTACCTTGGTATCTGTTGATTTTGTTTTGCTTTTCTATTGACCTTATTGGGGGGGGGGGTTGTTTAAACTTCATGATTTATTTATTGTATTTTGATATATTTTTAAGTTCATTGTAATTTGTTTTTTTCTGGAATTTTAATTTGTGATTGTGACCCACCCTGGACTTCCTGTTGTTCTGGAGAAGGGCAGGATAGAAATCTATTGAAAAAATAAATAAAAATTACGTGAAGCTGTCTTTTTCTGCCCACTCATAAGGCACAGTTAGATAGAGAGGTCAAAAAGCAGAGAGGGCAGTGGTGGCTTGGGATGGACTGAGGAAGTTGGAAAGAAAAGGGGATTTCCCGTGCATGGAGATAGGCACAAACAAATAAGAGAACAAAACAGACTTTGTAGTTAAAAGAAGAAAAAGGTCCAGCAGGCATCTCTGATTGATTGGCCTTCTCTCTCACCCATTCAGGTCTTGAAAGCAGGGATGTCAATGAGGAAGGCAAAGTGGTTGGTGCTGCCACCAAGGCCATTTTACAGCGGGTCTTCATCAAGCACAGCAAAAAAGGCATCCAGGGCTTTATGTGCCACTGTGCCAGGCTGTGTTTGCCAACTGGAAAGCACCCACCAGAATACTACAAGGAAGATCTGGTGAGTACAGTATGTGCTTTGAATTCGCAATCAGTCAAATACCTGCAGAATCATGACCATGGCTGATGTGGAAGTATAAACCAGATTTAGGCCCTGGAATTCAGCAGTGTCGGAATGAGTGTTCTGGTGTCACTAGGTGCTTTCTGTCTGTCACAGAAGGGAGCATATCACATATTAGCATAATACTTCATTAGCTCCTAAAGTCTTGACTGGAATTCAGACTCCTGAGAGTCTAAATAAAAAATGCCCATCTAAACACCTGGCAGAGTGTGAAAATTGACATATTAATTAATTAAAAAATACAATTTTCAGTTGAGCCCTGAAGCTAAATACTCTCTTAACAAAAGACAGAAGAAAAGAGGGAAGACCCTTTGATTCAGCAGCACAAGGAAGATTTTGACACAAATGATTTCGTGCAAGGAATTGTTGGCCTTGGTCTCCTCTGCTCACCCTTTTCCTTCTTCTCTTTATTTCTTTGCCTCTCTTTTGCACTGTCTCTCTGTCTGCCTCTGCCAAATTCCCTCCTGTTTCCCTTACTCTTTGCAAGATCATCCGCTCCCTAGTCTGATCATGGAAGAGGGTCACCTTGGGCAGTCATTCTCTGAACACCTTGGGTGCCATCTGTGCTGAGGTGGGGTGGGCTACTTCTGCTGAGAGGATCTCCTTGGCTGTGGTGCCCTACCTGTCAAATGCTCTCCCAATGGAAGCTCATCTGGTTTCTACCTTGTCTGATTGGGTACCAGGCAATAACCATTTTTATTTTGCAAGGTGCTTAACTGGGTTAGAATAGATGGTTTTAGTGCTGCCACTTTATCTGCTGTTTTTATCTTTGTGTTGCCTCACTCTTATGAGGTAATTTGTTTTCTTATTAAATTTACTTTTAAACATTTCTATCCTGCCTTCCTTGCCTCTAAAAAGCAAACCAACAAAGAAAAAAATGAATTAAAAAGCAAAACAATATAGACAGTGTTGGTTGCCATTACTGAGTTAGGTGATCAGTGGCCGTGCACTGAGCAGGGGTTTGAAATAAGAGCCCAATCCTAAACCCTCCGAGCAATGGCACTGGGTGTCACAAACGTACTATAAGGCACATCTACATCACCCAGTGAGGAATGTCCATGAGCCCTGGGCCTCAGCGCCAAGTTGAGATGCCAGGGCTGTTGGCAACCTACAGTCTCGAAAGACTCTGGTATCGCGCTCTGAATGGTGGTTCTGGAACAGCATCTAGTGTGGCTGAAAAGGCCGATTCGGGAGTGACAATTCCTTCCACACCGGGAGCAAGTGCAGTCTGTCCCTGGTCTGTCTCCCTGGCTGTGGGCCTTCCTTCTTTGCCTCTTTGCCTCAGTCTGTTGGCCAAGTGTCTCTTCAAACTGGGAAAGGCCATGCTGCACAGCCTGCCTCCAAGCGGGCCGCTCAGAGGCCAGGGTTTCCCACCTGTTGAGGTCCACTCCTAAGGCCTTCAGATCCCTCTTGCAGATGTCCTTGTATCGCAGCTGTGGTCTACCTGTAGGGCGCTTTCCCTGCAGGAGTTCTCCATAGAGGAGATCCTTTGGGATCCGGCCATCATCCATTCTCACGACATGACCGAGCCAATGCAGGCATCTCTCAGGACTGTGTTGTTTGGAACTTTGTCCTGCCAGGTGATGCCGAGGGTGCGCCGGAGTCAGCACATGTGGAAAGCGTTCAGCTGCCTCTCCTGTTGTGAGCGAAGAGTGCACCCAAAGGTAAGTCACGACCCCAGGTGGTGGTGCAGGTTTTTGGGGAGGGGGAAGGCATTCCGGGGCGGGGTGCAGGAGTGACAGGCCCAGGGAGGGGTGGGACTGGTGAAGATTCTTTCCTCCATGTCAGGCTGCAAAGTGGCGGTTCAGCCAGCGCAGACTTGAGTAGCCCCATTGCGGGGCCTGTGCCCTGGCTTGCCCCTGCTCTTCAAGTTCCCTTCCAACTCTAACAGCATATGCTTCTTCCATTCTTCAAATGAATAAAATCATTCCTCATCTTTCCAGGAGCTCCCTGCTGGATCTCAATTGGATCCCTGCAAATGACACACGGAAGCTGACACCTGTGCCCAGCGGCAGTCTTCCGTCCCTTCTCTCCCTCCTGTAGTTCACCAGGTGAGCCGGCAGATTTTTCAAAGCACGCTTGGAGCTTGATTGGCTCTTCTTGTTTCACAGACTGCTAAGCAGCACTGCTGCCACCTTTTTCTCTGGCTGTGCTCCTGGGCTTGTCTTAGGAGCACAAAGATCTCCCATTTCCTTTCTGATGGTCAGAGCAGAGCCCTTGACGAAGGCTGGGAAGGTCCGTGGATGTTCAGAAGCAAGAGTTGGCTAAACCCCTAAAAGAGACAAAGGGCACAATCCTAACCGTGCCTTGGGCCACAAGTTTATTGCGCCGGCCCGGGAGGGTCGCTAACGTGCCAGAAGCCACAAGGAGATGCGCCAACACATGGAGGCTGAATCCAGCCTCTGTGGCGGCTTCCCTGCTGAGTCTTGCGATGGCCTGGGTGGGCCGATGCAAGAGTGAAAGGTAGGCGTGGGGGAGGCAGTGGGCGTCAGGGAGGAGGCAGGACAGAGGCATTCCTGGGTGGGGTGTGGGTGAGCAGTGGACAGCCCCGGGGGTGGGTGGGGGTGGGCGGGCAGAGAGAGATAGTTGGGCTGGGATCCGGCAGTTATGCCAGATCCCAACCCCTGTTCCCAGGGAGAACGGAGCAGTTTGAAGCCACTGTGCTCTCCTCCAGAGGTGGCACAAATTCAAGGAGACCCATACTGGCCAGCAGCTGTTACCCAGGGGTAAAGCGAGAGACAAGGGCAAGGATGGGAGAGTGGAGGCAAATGTAGGGGTAGGAGCTAATAAATAGGCCAGGCCTGAGTAGATCTGGGATGGGATGGGCACATTGGTGTGGGTTCCGTCCCCCTTCTTGAGTTTTCAGCCTCTCTGCTCCTCTTTCTTGCAGATCCCCCTGTCGTCATGCTGTTGGTGCAGCCGCAAACGGTCGCCGAGGGTGGCAAAGTGAGCTTTCTCTGCACGGCCACCTCCAACCCGGAGCTGACAGGCGACAGGTAAAAAGGCCAACAGACTCCAACCTCCCAGAGATCACACAGCAATAGTGATGTTGCTACGATGCCCTCTACTGGCAGCTTTGGGGATTACAATGAGCCGGGCTCGTCTGATGCCAGTGCATGCCTTCGCAGGTGGGCCAAAGGAGGTGTGCCCATTCCGGAGGCCAACGGGGACAGCAATGAGGCGATAGTCAATCAATCGTTTTTCATGGAGCCCGTGTCGTGCGAGGGCTCGAATGCCGTCGGCAGCACACTGGTGGATGTGCATTGTAAGTGAAGGAGGCAGGTTGGGTCTGTGTATCCTGGGATAGGTGGGAACACTTTGGAAGAGGAGGATGGACAAGGAGATGACGAGGGTGACCTTGGTGCCAGATTGGTGCCAGATACTGAGTGTGGGCAGGTCAGATGTGGGGCTCCCCCCACCAGGATCTTCTCTCCTGTAACCCCACTTGCCATTCCAGCAGGTAGACCTCAAAGGCCTCCCACCTGCGACCATCATTGTGGTAAAAATTAGGCATTTGTGCCATATTTTTGACACATTCACAGCTGAGTTTGCACCCAATTAGAGCGAGGTGACTAATATATCCATTACCTTTGCATCAATTTGCATATGAGTAAAAATAACCATTTCTGAAGCAAGAAAGCATGCTTAATTTGTTTTTTTATATTATGCACACGGATCAAGACCCTTAATTGACTATAAAGCTCCCCCCAATTAATTTTATAAGTACTTGTATGAAGCAGCACAGGCAGATGTGTATCTACATACAAATTTTTTGAAAACAAACTATTTAATACATGCATAAACACACGTTCATTCACACTATTGAAGACAACAGTGTATAAAACTGCAGATTTTAAGAAGAATGTTTAATGAACTGCTTGTCAACCAAAAAGCCATTCACAAAGAAGGCAAGCGCTGTCTTTAAAAGAAAAAAAAGAAAATCCACTCCTGGGACCTTCTGCATGGAAAGCAGGTCTCTACTACTGAGCGATGGGCCCCCCTAACCCCTGTTTTCCTCTTTTTTCCTGCAGTTGGAGCCCGCCTTATCTCCCAGCCCAAGCCCCTGACTGTAGGTGTTGGTTCTGATGCCTCTTTCAACTGTACCTGGGCGGGGAGTCCACCTCTCACCCTAGCCTGGACCAAGAAGGAGTTCAGGTTCCCAAGTTGTGTGTAATTTACCAAACACAAATCTGGGAACACCAACCTCTACCCCCTCCTGTTGTCTCGTAGCACAGTGGGCCAGGTGGAAGACCATGGTGGTAGTAAGAGAGATATAGAACCTTTGCTTTATTCTGACTGTCTGCCAAGGTCAACGGGGGGCACCCCTTTCTGCCTTCCTCCCCACCTGAACTGAGCCTGTGAACACACAGGACACAGTTTTGGTTGTGGCACCAGGAGACCCACCCACTTTGAATCCTCAGAAAAATTGTGAAGCCCTTCTGTCCAAACAGGCCTTCAGTTTAGGATGTTCTGTTCCCTGGTTAGATAACTGAGGCCGGGTATCCTTTTTTGGGCTGGAAAAAGAGCACTGATCCCTTCATTTCAGTAAATAAATCTGAATTCACTTGTACCCACAGGTGTCGAGCAATGGAAACGCGCTACACCTCAAGGCTGTGACGCAGGAAGATGCCGGCACGTACGTCTGCAAAACCATCGTGCCACGCATTGGAGTGGCTGAGAAGGCACTAGCTGTGAATGGTGAGGGGTCTTGGAACCAGGTCATGCACAGCAACCTATTGCAGTGAGCCTGGCGGAAATCTGACCAGACCTGATTGCATCCGTCATTTTTGTCTTTTCCTCAGGGCCGCCCATTATCAGCGCGGAACCAAGCCTGCAGACTGCAGAGGGGGCCAAGGCACAGCTGGAGTGTTTGGTGGGGAGCGTCCCACCCCCCGACAGGATTGTAAGTGCTTGACTCGCCTTTGCCCTCCACCCTCATGCCTTAACCAGGCCTGAATGTACCAGATGGTCCTCCTTATCCATGGAGTTGTGATCCATGGAGTTGACTCAACATGGATTGCAAGCCCACACTGGAGCAGCAACTGTTGCCCTGCACATGCCTGATCTCATCTGATCTCGGAAGCTAAGCAGGGTCAGGCCTGGTTAGTACTTGGACGGGAGACCGCTTGGGAATACCGGGTGCTGTAGGCTTCTACCATAGTCTTTCGAGACTGAAGGTTGCCAACCACTGGAGGACCTCAGAGGACCTCCCAGGCATGACTGGAAGTCGTGTCTAGGAGGTCTTCTGAGTTCAGCCAGAGCCTTTGGAGAGGCACTTCCAGGTTTTCACAAAATGTCTTTCTGAAGACTCTGGCTGACCTTCTGAGGTGCGAGGAGGTAGCCCGCAGTGTCCCTGCACCTCATAAAGCCTCCTGGAGACCTTCTGGAGTCCTGAAGGCACCCCTGGTTTTCAACCAAAGCTGGAAGTGCTTTTCAAAGACCTTCTGAGGCTTGGGCAGGCTGTGTACAACCTCCCCTCACCTCAGAAGGCCAGCCCCAGTCTTTGGAAAGGCAGTAGGGTATGTCATATGCCAAAGAAACCAGATATTATTTGTGAAGTTGGATGAAAAGGTGGAATGCATGTGTGCCAAAGTAGTTAGAATGTAGAGTTATTGAACCCATGATTTTAAACCCACACTGCTTAGTTCAGGGTTCTTAACCCTTTTACTATTACAGACCCCCCACCCCCCATAGATTGCCCAGTGTGTCCCCATACCTTCTTCACTAGTCTGTAGGAATCAGCATCATCACCAGTCCTATTAGGTACCACTATTTTGTCAGCAGCGGGGTTTTACTTTACATATGGATAGCAAGGATCAGAATGCCTCAATCTGCATTGACAGTGGTGATACTTAATAATCTTATCCATATAAATAATGGTAATAGTTAATCACCTAATCTAACAACAATTTTTTTTAATTGTTCAGAGATTGAGAGCACAATCCTAACCAGGTCTACTCAGAAGTAAGTCCTATTTTGTTCAATGGGGCTTACTCTCAGGAAAGTGTGGTTAGGATTGCAGCCTGAGTCCCATACCTCCCTCATTGGGTTCTGGTACCTCCAAAGGGTATGGATAACCCTGGTTAAGAATCCCTAGTTTAGATTTTCCCACAAAACCTTGGAAGGTTCTGAATGGCCAATCGTCCCCGTAGCGTCTAGAGTCGATCCTTGGGCTTGGTACCCATCGGGCACGAGGCTAACCAGGTGTACTCAGAAGTAAGTCCTATTTTGTTCACTGGGGCTTACTCTCAGGAAAGTGTGGTTAGCATTGCAGCCATCATCTTCTACCTGTCCAGGCTTCTGATTTGCCCCCCTGTCTCTTTGCAACAGGCCTGGTCGTGGGGTGAATGGGTGCTGGATGCTGGCTCGCTAGATCGGTTCACGGTGGACACCATAGTGACCGACCAAGGGGTGCTCTCTGCTTTGCTGATCAACCCAACGCATGACAGCGACTTCACCTTGGCCTACAACTGTACCGCATGGAATCGCTTTGGCGCACGTTCCGCTACCGTCAGCTTATGCCGCCAAGGTAAGATTCCCCATCCCCCTCTACTAATTTCACCAGGAACAAGCTTCATGGTGAACTCACTGGGGCCCTGCCAGATCTCCTGTTTTCAAAGCAGAGAGATCCAAGTGCAGAGCCCAGCAGAGCAGTGAAACTCACCTTAGCAAGCCACTGTCTCTCTGTACAGCATACTTTGGCAGGGATTGTTGGGAGAATAAAAGGGGATAATCTCCAGCTTGAGACTGAGGTCCTGGAGGGGGAGGGCAGAATACTGATGTGACACAACATGACCTTGACTTTCATCCCCCCTTGGGCAGTGGTTCCCAAACCTTTCCAACTAGCAGTTCCCTTGACCTACTGGGCCATTGGCCACAGCTCCCCATTAGGGCTACAATCCTATAGTGTATAGGGTGGCAGATTTTCACCAGGATTCTGCATCTCCTCTGGCTGGATTCCATGGCTTCCCAGGGAGCCTCAGTTTGGGAATCACTGCACTTGACGTTCATCAGTTTGCTCTTTCAGCTGTGTTCAGCCTGGGCTGATGCAAGCCTCTGGGGTGGGCGGGAAGGAAGGTGGGGAGGGAGGCATTCCTGGGTGGGGGGAGGGCGGGCGGTGGGGAGCGGGAGGTGGGGCTGGGATCCAGCGCTTATGCTGGATCCCAACCCCCGTTCCCGGGGAGCTTGGAGCAGCTCCAAGCCACTCCGCTGTCCTTGGACTTGTGCCACCTCAGGAGGTGGCACAAGTCCAAGGAGACCCATAGGGGAAAAGTCACCTTACCCGGAGGTAAGGGGAAAAGTTTCCTCTTGCCTCTGGCTGGGCCGCCTTGGGCCCCTGTCCTGTGCTGGATACAACGCAAGCCTCTTGGCTTGCCTGTTCCAGCGCAGGGTAGGATTGCAACCAAAAAAGTTATGTTTTTTTGCTGGCCAAAATAAATTTTCAAGCTAAGTCTGTGCTTTGACACCCATCCATTTTTGACTTGCATTCGTGCTCTGGTCCCCAATCAGAAGAAAGCACAAGGTATCATTTAAGATGGCATGAAATCAAATGCGAGTAATTAAGGGCATGAATTCTCCCCGCAAAGGTCTCGTCCGTCCTGATCATGGGGGGCTTAGCTGCCTCCGGGGTTGCTGTTCTCCTGCTCCTGGTGGTTGTCATCTCTTTCTGCTACCGACGGAAGCGCTGTGGGAAAGGTGAGGTGTCATTCTCAGAAGCTAAGCAGGGTCAGGCCTGGTGAATCCTTGGATGGGAGACCGCTTGGGAATACTGGGTGCTGCAGGCTTCTACCATAGTCTTTCGAGACTGAAGGTTGCCAACCAACCATTCTCAGCCCTCCCAGGAATTACGTGGGGCCTTGTGCCCCTGAGCTGCAGCCCACGTCACCAATCCTTGAGTCACTTTGGGGAGAAAGTTGGGGTACAAAATCAAATGATCTGTTTGCTGCCAGCCTATAGTTAAGGCTGCATTGTCAGAATGCTGGATAGAGGCAGGGTTATTCCCTCTTCCTCTGAGCTCCTCTGTTCTGTGGACTTGGTTAGGCCCACTGAATATCCCCACCTGGTCTTCAAAGCCTCTCCCCCTCCTTTTCCATTGGCCTGACATCTCCCTGCTACGGACGGCGGCTCCAGACGCAAGCATTTGAGCAGTTTTCCTGGGGTCCCGCAGACACTTGCCCCTGCACGGTTTCTTGGGAAAACCAGTGGGTGGAATGGTGGCACCAGTGGAGCTTGCGAACAGCAGATATATGGGCCTGCTCTTCTCCCAGCTAGCTGCCCAAGGGGATATGGATCCACCCATGCCTCCGTTGAATAATGCTACCCAATCTACATAGGGATAGATCAGAGAAGGGCTTCAGTGCATCTTGCCACTTCCTGGTGTTTTCTCATGCCCATCCCAGAGCTCTCCAAGATCTGGAATGTGCGCAGATGTCATTGTTTAAATCCCCTGGAGTGAAATCCTGTAGAAGACCAAGTTTTCAGCTCACACCTCTGTCTGTCCATAAATCCTGCAGCCAAGCGGGGGGCGCAGCTCTCCAAAGCAGATATCCTTGTGCAGATCACCACGAGCGATAGCAGCCCAAGCCGGCCGAGTGAGACAGAGGGTGATGGCAAGGAGCCCATGGTGACGGGGAGCCAAGAACTGAAGGTGAGCTCAACTGGGAGTGTGGGAGACTCACAGTAGATCCACCCAAACTGAGGCTCTAAGTCAGTGTGGTTCAGCAAAGATGTGTACAGTAATGTACACTTTGAACCCCCAGAGATGTGTGGCCTTACTGGGTGATGCCAAAAGGTCCTTCTCTTTCCACAAGTGCCAACCAGATGAATCGACATGCTCAAAAGCAGGGTGTGATGGTGACATTTATTCATTGATTTAAGACATGTATACCCTGCCTTCCCAGTGTTTTTAGAACACGAACATCATCCCTGGCATCTTTTCCTCAGCAGGTGGTACCTGCTGGCATCCTGCCTTTGAAACAGAAAAGTTCTGTTCTCCACTAATAGTTAGGATAGCAGATTTGTGGGCAGTGGGTCTAATGCTCTCTTAATGCTGTCTAACCTAGTGCCCACCACACCTGACGGCAAAGAGGCCTACCTGTGAACTTCTCCATAACTGGTCCATTCTTTTCATTCTTTCCTAAAGCAGCTATGGGAGGTGAACCTGGGGTTCCCTTGTTGTAGTCCAATGCTCTAACCATTGCACCACACTGTGAATCGGCCCTCCAAATAATTTGGTGGTACCTTAACCTTGCTTCATTGGCATTTCTGTCTTTGTCCTCCCCAGGATCCCACCAATGGCTACTACAAGGTCCGCGCCCATGAGGAGCAATGTTTAGGAAGCAGCTTCTCTGAGTACACGCCAACCACCCGACCTTTGTTTGGGGCATCTTCTCTCTACCCTTCCGCTGGGCCGGTCCAGCCCAAGTTGTATGAGTATGCCCACCGGTACACCCTGGGTACACCAGGCTCTCGTACAGCCTATGACCCACACGAGCGACCTTTCCCTCAGGAAAGCATGTACAGCGGGACGGCCTACCTCACAGCCCCCTACAGCCGGGCTTTCACCAGCTACGTCAAGCCCAGCAGCTACGAGAAGGCCGAGAGCGGGTATGAGCAGTCGGACCAGGCCAGTAAGACCTCAGGCTGCTCCCGCTTCTCTTATACCTCCCTGTCCCAGCAGTCCGACTATGGGCGCCCTGCCCACCAACGCATGCAGACCCACGTATGACTCGTGCCTGACCCCTGCCAACCTCCGGTCGTCTTCAGAAGGGAGAGAACAGGGAGCGGACACTTCATGTAGATAATGAACTCCAAAACAGCCAGATAGACTCGGTGCCGAAGACCTGGGCTGGGACATGCCATTCTCATCCTCCGGGGAAGATGGCTGCCAGGCTAGCTTAGCAACGCAGAGTTGCTGTCAAGATGGCCAATAGCCTGCTTGTAAGTCATCTTCATCTGTAGCCAGGTCCATCTCTCTTGGGGAGCATGAGAGGAAACTGTTTTTAGCTACCTCCACGTCAGGACGTGAAAGTGGATTTTGGACAGCCAAAGGCACATCTCTGCTGAAACTGGAAACAAGTTTTCATGGCTTATTAAGAAGTCTTGGTCTAGGTCTGACTTCAAAATGGTGGACGTGGCTGGCTGCCAGGCCAAGAGTGCTAGTAGAAGCAGCCAGCAGCTCAGCACTTTCAAAATGGTGCTAGGACACGGAGTCGGCAATGGGACTACAGGACTCTCTCGCTCTTTGCTCACTGATAGACTTGCCCAGGAAAGAAAGACTCCAGACTCTGCTCCAGACGCATGATCTTGGGAAATCTCTAAGCATGGGTGCTAGGCTTTCCTGATACCCACAAAACCCTCTCTTCCCCTCCCCCCTGCATCCCGTTTGTCTCACCACTGCTCCCTCTCCAATTTCCTGATACCCACAAACCCCTCTCTTGCCCCTTCCCCCTGCATCCCGTTTGTCTCTCCACTGCTCCCTCTCCAATTTCCTGATACCCACAAACCCCTCTCTTCCCCCTCCCCACTGCATCCCGTTTGTCAAAATTTATCAATCAATCAATCAATCAATCAATCAATCAATCAATCAAATCCTTTATTGCTTAACCATAGGTCATTACATTTGGAAAGAAAAATAAAATATATAAAATGTATATATACTTTAGTATAATAGTGCCATACAGTAAAACTCAGTTATTAACAAATGGAATAAAACACAATCTTATCTTTATAGCCGCAAGGGCAAAATGTGCCACAGCAAAAGTAACATTTGATTGTAAATCCTCAAGTAGATAATAAACTAATTGTTCAGGGGAATAACCACACAGGGATTTTACTATTGGTTCCAAAAAACGGCTTCTCGGATTCCCATATAAGGGGCAAATCAGTAAATAATGTAACACATCTTCAACCTGCCCACATCCATAAACACAAAGGCGCTTTGCTATAGGAATTTTTTTATATCTACCCTCTAAATATGCTGAAGGCATTTGTTGAAATCTCAGTTCAGTAAAAGCTCTTCTTAACTGTGGGTAAGTCAGAGTCTCAAAATAAATGGACATCATATGCTGGATGTTAATATGGGGATACCAGCTCGAATATCGAGATTCCCATAAAGAAACTTTGTCTTGGTAAGTTTCCCAGTCATAAATCCATTCCCTGAGCTCTTTAGGACTCAGGCACAGAAACTTGTCATACTCCAGGTTAAAATACTTTAACTTAAAAAAATCCTGATTGACCCATCCTCCAATAAGCATCTGTTCGTTCCAGCATTTTTTTGCTAGAGCTGACTCTTCCATAGCATTGATCCTTCTCCAAAATCGGAAGTAAGCAAGGTCCATTCTAATGGCTAAAGATGGCAGTCCTAGCTCTGCTCTAATATGAACCGCAGGAGTGCCTGGAGACAGTCCTAATATTTGTCTCAAAAATTTATTTTATAAGACTTCTAAGTTTCCCTTAAATGAGTCTCCCCACAACTCTGCCCCATATAACATATGAGGTAAGATCTTTGCTTCATGAACTTTAATCAGTGGGGGAATTAACTGTCCGCCTCTAGCATAAAAATTTTTTTTTAACAAACCCATCTGTCTGGCACTGGAGATTAAAATCATCTCACTATGTTGTTTTCAGGTCAGACTCTTTGAAAATTGTATGCCAAGATATTTAAATGAATTTACCTGTTCTATAACATGCCCATCAAGCTTCCATTTATGATTGACACAGCCCTTCCCAAAAATCATGATCTTACTTTTAGAGTAATTTATTTTTAAATGCTCTTCCTTGCAAAGTTGACCAAATCTATACAACATCCTCTTAAGTCCAATTTGATTCTGAGATATCATAACTAAATCATCTGCATACAGCAGAATAGAAATCTTCCTATCTCCTATAGAAGGAGGAAAAAAAGATAGAGAGGACATTTGTGGGATCAAATTATTTACATAAAAGTTAAATAAAAAAGGAGCTAATATGCAGCCCTGTTTAACCCCCCTATTGACCTGGATCTTTTTGGTCAAATAACCTAAATTGCCTAATCGCACTTGAAGTGTATTTTGGCTGTGTAATATCTCAATAAGCCACAATAGGCGTTTATCTATATTGGTCATGGATAATTTGGTCCACAGCCTCTCTCTATCAATTAAATCAAAAGCTGATGTAAAATCCACAAAGGCCAAATAAAGAGATCTTTTAGCATGCTTGGTGTATTTACATATAATATGATGTAATATAAATGCTTGATCAATAGTACTCCTGCCTTTTCTAAATCCAGCCTGTTCATGATGAATAATAGCCTGGGTGTTATCCTATTCTATAAGTTTATTCAATAAAAATCTGGCATATAATTTCGCTGCCACATTGATTAAACTGATAGGCCTCTAGTGTGAGGGTTCCTTAGGATCACCCTTTTTATATCTAGGTATCACTATGCTATTTAACCATTCGGAAGGCACTCTACCAGAGTGATTAATCCACGTGAAAAGATTGGCAAAAATAGGGGACCACCAATGCAGGTCCATCTTAAAGATCTCCGCTGGTATCATATCATCATCTGGCGCCTTACCTGTCCTCATAATCTCAATCAATTGTACAATTTCATTACATGAGACCGGAGGCCATTCAGAGCAGTTAGGTATATCTACTGATGGTAAGGGAAAGTCTATCTCACTCCCAAAGATATAACTAAAGTGAGAAATCCAGGTTACAGGTGAGATAGAATTTACAATTCCTCTGGTTTGATGTAAGAAACCTCTATTAATTAAACTCCAGAATTGAATTTGATTTTTTTCTTTCGTTGCAGCTTCCAGGGCCTTCCAATTTGCTACATAAAAGCCTTTCTTTTTTATTTTGGAGAAGTCGTTTATACGCCTTGCGAGTAGTCAAATAACATTCCATAGCTTCTTTATTGGCAGCGACTTTTGCATATCTCAGTGTTCTAGTTAACTGCTTTTTATGCATAATACATTCTTGATCATACCATGAATCATTGCCCTTCTTCGACTTCTTTTGAAAGGGAGCCGATACTATGGGTCTAAGAGCCATAATAATTTGCTGGTAAGTCCCACCTATATCAGAGTGGGACTGTATCACCTGCCTTCTTTTCTCTAGTAATTGTGCAGAGTACAACAAGGCTCTAGCACTTGTATCAATCTCCAATGACCATTTTAATCTTCTAACTCCTTGTTCCAAACCTTGCAATGTAGTATTCGTCAATACCCTTGTATGAATTGAATTACAGTTAAAGGACATCATAAGTGGAAGATGATCACTGTCCGCTCTATCTCCTATTGCCATACAGTTTATCCATCCAAACAGAACATTTGAACAAAAAATATAGTCTATTACACTTGCCCCTTTCTCCCTAAGGAATGTATAGTATCCTCTGGAGCTATCCAGATTGGAACCATTTAAACAAATGAGCTGGAATTGGAATATTAACTTCATTAGAGAGCGACCATAATTATTGATCATTTTATCACAAGACACTCTAAATGGACAATGACTCACTTCTGACTCAATACCAAAAGCCAACTCCATTTTGAGACTGTCACCGATTCTGGCGTTGAAATCCCCACAGATCATAAAGGGGATATTAGGATATTCAACAGTTAATGTGTCAAGTAAACCCCCAAAAAGATCCCAAATGACAATTGCTGAGTTCACAATTCTCGGGGGAATATATACATTTATACAAATCCAAGAACTCCTTCTGCATCCCTTAATCAGTATAACTTGCCAATAATTAGAAGACAAACAGGTGAGTTCTGTGCCTTCCAGGCCTGTGGTAGCTGCAATAAAAAGGGCCAAACCTCCACTCCCTCTTCTTTGAAAAGAAACTTTGACCGCAGACATATGCCATACATTACAACCCTGCAAAAAAGGGCTTTCAGAATCTGTAAGCCATGTTTCTTGGAGACATATAATTTCAAAGGATAACAGATACTGAGTAATATCTGGGTCAATTAACTTATTTTGCCAACCAGCAATGTTCCAGGATAAAAGATTTATAGACTGAGTATGAGGCCTTCACCATTCTGGTCAATCCCTATCATAAAATGGGGCGCGCTGAACCGTTTGATAGTTATAATAACCCAAAGGTTTAAAATTCTCAGGCAATGGTTCCTCAATTCTGCATGATTTACTTTTGCAGAATAACTTATCCAAGACCTGTTTAAGGGCTATATTATTCGGAAAGGTCACAAAGGAGGGACAAGGCTCCGGTCCCCTAATTCGTCTGATTAAGTCCTTAGCTGTTCCGCTATGTTTTCCAAAGTCATTTCTGGACTTAAACTGGGAAGTTGATTTATTTTTCCCTTGCCATGAGGCATATTTAGCTACAAACCTTCCCTTTTTTTCCCTTCTAGGGGGCTGAAAATTTCTATCAAATTTATCATTCAGACCCCATTTAAAAGATATTTGCATAAACTCAGATTTATAGAGTAGTCCCCAGAAATGGTGTGCATGTTCCAGATTGCTAAAAATTAACAGAATTCTTCCCCATTTTATATCAGGATTATTTGGATATCGACAAATACAAAAAAAAAAAAAAAAAGACTCTTTTGCATTCCAATCCTCACCCAGGATCTTCTTTATGGTCTGTTCAACTTCTCTGGCAGACCTGCATGTATTAGTTGGACGACCCAGGGGCCAATTATTTATAGTAATGTAATAACCATTAGAATTTGGATCAGCCTCCAAGGTAGAGGAATATTCCATTGCTCTACAAGGAAGGATCAAACCTTTAGAATAAAGTTGAGAAGACGGTGCAGGAATGCTATCTGTAGCAGAAGCAATGGGACTAATATTATTTTCTTCATCATGCCAATCATCGATAACTATGAGGTCATTATTAGAAAAGGTCAAATTTGATCTTAATTCTTCTATACTTGAGTCCTGATTATACTTGAGTCCAACCTGACAAGGTTGGAAATCAAAGGAAGGTTGCAAATTATCTTGTGCATCATTCAGCTGACAATCATGACTTCTTGGGATCATAACTTGTTTCTCCATTCGGCTAGATCTTTCATTGACATCTCTAACTCCAATTGTTGTTACATCCACTGTCTGCTGATCTCCAATGGGTTTAAGAGGATCAATAGTTGGAGCTGCTCTTAAAATTCCATCACTTATTAAATTTACATTGAGTTGTAATAAAGCTTTCATTCCCATAATTTCTTGATGCATCATACTTAACTTCTCAAATATTGCCTTAGTCGTTATAGCCATATGGAAACATCGATCACGCATCTGAGAGCAGAAAAAACTAGAGTGTCCATCATTAGCACCAGTAAGATTATGGGAAAAAACTTCGTCCGGAGTATCTTGTATAGTCATTTTGGGGTCTTCTGAAATATTATAAGATCCCACAACAGGCCACGTAAGCTTCTGAAATAAATTAGGATCCAAAGACCAGTTTCCAATATCAAGTGAAATATCAAGTGAATATCAAGCCCCTCATTTACTAAGTCCATGTCATAGTTTTCCCTACCACATAGGGTTTGTACAAACAGGCTATTATCTGCAGGGTCACTATGCACATTCCTAATTGGAGAAGCGGCTGTATCGACATTTAGAGTTTCATTTAAAAAAGACTTTTTCATGAGTAGAACCTACTTTAGAAGAAACACAAAAATCATCCATTAGCCTTTGAATACACTTGGACTTATTCCCTTGTGTGGGAGAACGAGCACTCTGTGCCCTAGTAACCACCATCTTGAAAGTTGGAATTAAAGCACTTGTGTAAATAAAACGGAAACTGTAAAAACAGAACCGGCTACTCTTGTTTGGAGAACTGTTTTCCTTTCACTTCAAGTTAATTTTAAACATACAATTCTGCATTCCAGCAAAATCAATTTTTATACGTAGCAATGTTGTTAAAAGCTACTAGCAACGGCTTTCCCTTCAAGATGGCTGCTGTAGCAAATCTTTATCTTGTTTGACAAATTAGGGCTGATAGTGTCTAATTAAATGCAATTGAGGTGCATTCCAAAGAGCCGACTCTCCGCCAAAATATAAAATATCTTTTCTTGTCAAATCCTAGGACAGAAGGCACTAAAAACTTGAAAAATAACCTTGTGGAGACGGAGCTCTCCCAAAGGCAGCTACTTCCTCCAGCCACCTGGTCCCCCTACCAACCCGTTTGTCTCACCACTGCTCCCTCTTCAATTTCCTGATACCCACAAACCCCTCTCTTTCTTCTCCACTCTCTTCCCCCTCCACTTCCCCTCTCTTCCCCTCTCTTCCCCCTCCACTGGAGAGGACACTCCAACTTCGCCATATGGTGTCGGCACAACACGGGAAGCAGCAGTTACCAGTTATAAGTCTTCCCTTGATTGCCGTAGAGCGTGATGCCAGGGGCTGTTTCCGACAGTGGGAGAGATAATTGCATCTCACTGGGCAGTCCCCAGCCAGTAAGGTGTTGCCTCGCCACGGTCTGTTAACCTCACAGGGTGCGTGGGGTTTAGGGTGAAAACCGACAAGCGGATCGACAACTCTGCACCATGCAACAGAAAACAGAAAACTCCTGCCCTAAAGCTGGGCACCTGGAATGTAAGGACAATGAAACCTGGCTTCTCTGATGACCTGCAAGTAATAGACGATGCACGCAAAACAGCTGTCATCGATAAGGAGCTGAGCAGACTGCAGATGGACATCGTCGCCCTTCAAGAGACTAGGCTGCCAGATTCCAGATCTGTCAAGGAGAGAAATTTCTCATTTTTCTGGCAGGGAAAACCACCAAACGAAACCAGGGAACATGGTGTTGGCTTTGCGGTCAGAAATACCCTGCTGAAATCCATCATCCCACCTACTGTGGGAAGTGAAAGAATTTTGTCCCTGCAGCTCCAGTTATCAGCAGGACCTGTCACTCTCACCGACTGTTGTCTCCAGCAGAAGCCAAAGACAAATTCTATGATGATCTGGCCACCACTATCAAGAAGATCCCCGTAAAAGATCCATTGTTCATCCTCGGCGATTTCAATGCTAGCGTTGGTGCTGATAACAGTTCGTGGCCCACTTGCTTAGGTCAGTTCAGCACTGGGAAGATGAACAAAAATGGCCAACGCCTGCTAGAGTTTTGCTGTCATCACGGTCTCTGTGTCAGCAACACGTTCTTCAACACGGAGCCCCAAAATAGAGTCTCTTGGAGACACCCAAGATCAAAGCACTGGCACCAGCTCGACCTGATTCTCACCAGACGCTCCAGCCTTCCCAGCATCAAGATCACACGCAGCTATCAGGGTGCTGCTTGTGACACCGACCACTCCCTGGTGTGCAGCAGAGTGAAACTGCAAACAAAGTGACTGTACCACACGAAAAAGGAAAGAAGACCTCGCATTGATACCAGCAAGACCCGGGATCAGAGAAAAGTGGAGGAATTTGCACGAGCGCTTGAGGAATCTCTTCCAGGCCCGGTCGATGCAAACGCATCCAACAGATGGGAACATTTCAAGAATGCCGTTTACAACAACGCCTTGTCCATATTTGGCAAGAAGACCAACAAGACGGCAGACTGGTTTGAAGCCCACTCTGAGAGTGGACACCAGTCATTGAGTAAAAGAGGAGAGCTCAAGCAGCATACAAGGCCTGTCCCAGTGAGCACAACCTGCAGGTCCTCCGAGCTGCTCGCAGCAAAGTCCAGCAGATTGCCAGGAGATGTGCTAACGACTACTGGTGCCAGCTCTGCTCCCAGATACAGATAGCAGCTGACACGGGCAACATCAAGGGGATGTATGATGGTATCAAGCAGGCCCTGGGTCCAACGCAGAAGAAAATTGCCCCTCTGAAGTCTGCCACAGGCGAGGTCATCCAGGATCGGACACAGCAGATGGGACGCTGGGTGCAGCACTACTCTGAGCTATATTCCAGAGAAAATGTAGTCACCGAAGAAGCGCTGAACAACATTGAGTGCCTGCCTGTGCTGGAGGAGCTTGACAGTGAACCAACCCTAGAAGAACTTCACGTGGCCCTGGACTCCCTTGCCTTTGGCAAGGCACCTGGAAAAGACAGCATCCCTGCTGAAGTCCTCAAGTGCTGCAAAGAGATCATCGTCACTAAGCTGAATGAAATCCTCTGTCTCTGCTGGAGAGAAGGTGGAGTACCTCAAGACATGAGGGATGCAAACATCATCACGCTGTACAAGAACAAAGGCGACAGGGGTGACTGCAACAACTACCGTGGCATCTCTCTCCTTAGCATTGTAGGAAAGCTGTTTGCCCGAGTTGCACTAAAAAGGCTCCAGGTACTTGCAGAGAGCGTCTATCCAGAATCACAGTGCGGATTCCGAGCCAACAGGTCCACCACTGTTATGGTATTCTCCCTTAGACAACTGCTGGAGAAATGCAGAGAACAATGACAGCCACTCTTTATAGCCTTCTGAGATCTCACGAAGGCCTTCGACTTGGTCAGCAGGGATGGCCTCTTCAAGATTCTCCCCAAGATTGGATGTCCACCCAGGCTCCTCAGCATCATCAGATCCTTCCACATGAAGGGCACTGTTGTCTTTGACGGCTCCACATCAGACCCCTTTGACATCCGAAGCGGCGTGAAGCAGGGCTGTGTTCTTGCACCAACCTTGTTTGGGATTTTCTTCGCTGTTCTGCTGAAGCATGCCTTTGGAACTGCAACAGAAGGCATCTATCTCCGGACCAGATCAGATGGAAAGCTCTTCAACCTCTCCAGACTGAGAGCAAAGTCCAAAGTCCAGCTGAAATGTCTGCGTGACTTCCTCTTTGCCGACGATGCAGCTGTCACTACCCACTCTGCCAAAGATCTCCAGCAGCTCATGGATCGTTTTAGCAAGGCCTGCCAAGATTTTGGACTGACAATCAGCCTGAAGAAAACACAGGCCATGGTTCAGGATGTGGACTCACCTCCCTGCATTACAATCTCTGCGCATGAACTGGAGGTTGTCCATGACTTTGTGTACCTTGGCTCAACGATCTCCGACACTCTTTCTCTCGATACCGAGCTAAACAAAGGCATCGGTAAAGCAGCTACCACGTTTTCCAGACTCAACAAAGAGAGTTTGGTCCAACAAGGAGCTGACGGAACATACCAAGATCCAGGTCTACAGAGCTTGCATCCTGAGTACACT
This sequence comes from Tiliqua scincoides, assembly GCF_035046505.1. Taxonomy (NCBI): domain Eukaryota; kingdom Metazoa; phylum Chordata; class Lepidosauria; order Squamata; family Scincidae; genus Tiliqua; species Tiliqua scincoides. The sequence continues at coordinate 14,061,745 of NC_089830.1, read as the reverse complement.
TCTGTACTGCAGCGATTCATGGACTATTCGCTCACAACAGGAGAGGAAACTGAACACTTTCCACATGTGCTGCCTCCAACGCATTCTCGGCATCACCTGGCAGGACAAAGTTCCAAACAACACAGTCCTGGAACGTGCTGGAATCCCTAGCATGTATGCACTGCTGAAACAGAGATTCCTGCGTTGGCTTGGTCATGTCGTGAGAATCGATAATGGCCGGATCCCAGAGGCTCTCCTCTATGGAGAACTCATGCAAGGAAAGCGCTCTACAGGTAGACCACAGCTGCGATACAAGGACATCTGCAAGAGGGATCTGAATGCCTTAGGAGTGCACCTCAACAAGTGGGAAACCCTGGCCTCTGCGCGGCCCGCTTGGAGGCAGGCTGTGCAGCACGGCCTTTCCCAGTTTGAAGAGACACTTGGCCAACAGTCTGAGGCTAAGAGGCAAAGAAGGAACGCTCATAGCCAGGGAAACAGACCAGGGACAGACTGCACTTGCTCCCGGTGTGGAAGGGATTGTCACTCCCGAATCGGCCTTTTCAGCCACACTAGACGCTGTTCCAGAACCACCTTTCAGAGCACGATACCAGAGTCTTTCGAGACTGAAGGTTGCCAACAGTGGAGAGGCACTTGCACTGAGCCAAGTGGACCAGGAGGTGGCGATAGTGTTCAACATTTTTCTGTCATTGAAGCTGTGAAAGATTTGGGGGATTTAATTTTTGTATACGAAAAATAAGTTATTCCTTGTTGTTACTTTTGCCTTACCAGCCGTGGATGTTTTATTTTTTGTTTGTTTGTTTCAGTTTTCCAGAGTCACTAGGGGAAGGGGGTTGTTTTTATTTTTCATTTTTTTTTTAATGAATGGGATTCCACATTGGCATTCTATGATCATGCCTGTTTTGAGTCTGCATTTTTATATACAGAGGGGAGATTGCAAATGTATTGTCTACTGCAGAACTCAAAAATATTTATATTAAATTTAAAAAGTGGGAATGGAGTGACGATCCTTTATTATTTCTGGGATGTGTACTGGAAAACCCAGAGTCTGGAATAGAAGGAGAGAGAAAGGGAAGCACACACTAAGTTTCCTGGGTGACCTTGGGCCAGTCGGTCACTCACTCTCAGCCTCACCTACCTCACAGGGTTGGTGTGAGGACCAAAGCTGGGGAGGAAACATGTTCATCACCCTGAGTTCCTTGGAGGAAGGGCAGTAGAAAAATGTGAAATTTGAAAGCGCACAGGTATGCCCAGAAAAGCTCGATCCTCTGTACCATCTGAATTTTTTTATTTCTCACCTATGCAAACTAGTTTGACTCCAGTTATTAAAAATGCAGGGTTCCTATCTGCAGATATATCTACCCACCACTCCAGCATAGCTTCTCTATAGCTTATTGAAGGCAGCTACCCAAGACGTTCATATGTTGGGTAGTATGAATGCCATATTGTAACATAAGCGTCTGCACTCCTAGCAATTGACATTTTGAACATAAGAACATAAGAACATAAGAACAGCCCCACTGGATCAGGCCATAGGCCCATCTAGTCCAGCTTCCTGTATCTCAAAGCCACCCACCAAATGCCCCAGGGAGCACACCAGATAACAAGAGACCTCATCCTGGTGCCCTCCCTTGCATCTGGCATTCTGACATAACCCATTTCTAAAATCAGGAGGTTGCACATACACATCATGGCTTGTACCCCGTAATGAATTTTTCCTCCAGAAACTTATCCAATCCCCTTTTAAAGGCGTCTAGGCTAGACGCCAGCACCACATCCTGTGGCCAGGAGTTCCACAGACCGACTACACGCTGAGTAAAGAAATATTTTCTTTTGTCTGTCCTAACCCTCCCAACATTCAATTTTAGTGGATGTCCCCTGGTTCTGGTGTTATGTGAGAGTGTTAAGAGCATCTCCCTATCCACTCTGTCCATCCCCTGTATAATTTTGTATGTCTCAATCATGTCCCCCCTCAGGCATCTCTTTTCTAGGCTGAAGAGGCCCAAACGCCCTAGCCTTTCCTCATAAGGAAGGTGCCCCAGCTCCGTAATCATCTTAGTCGCTCTCTTTTGCACCTTTTCCATTTCCACTATGTCTTTTTTGAGATGCGGCGACCAGAACTGGACACAATACTCCAGGTGTGGCCTTATCATAGATTTGTACAACGGCATTATAATATAAGCCGTTTTGTTCTCAATACTCTTCCTAATGATCCCAAGCATAGAATTGGCCTTCTTCACTGCCGCCGCACATTGGGTCGACACTTTCATCGACCTGTCCACCACCACCCCAAATTATGCAAGTTCTCATTTTTCTCCCAAATTTATTCTGAAATTTCTATGGCAGTAACCAAATTTACCATTGAGAAACAAGCTCAAGCTGAAGCTCCACCCCACGTACCGGCAATCTTCAGCCACACCTCTGACTTTGACAAGCCACATCCCTAGCTTTGGCAGGGATTTCCCATGTGCTTTTGACTATGGAACTGTAAGGGCTAGCACATCACATCACCTTTGAAAACTGACCACTTTACAGACTAAGGCCTTGCTAGGCTAGGAAGTTGCCTTTTTGCTATTCCCGTTACTGAAAGCCTTTCATTGCAGCCATAAGGACTAGAACCCTGTTTATTTTTTTTTTTTGAACTGAAAGCTGAGATGCGCAGGAATTTGAATGTGGCTCCATGCCTTATTTTGCCTGCCTGTGGCATATAGGCATGAACACGGCCCTGGTGGTATAGATCAGAAGACAGAGCTCCCAGTGAAATTCTGGGTTCGCCTCTAATGTTAGAAGCACGTGACCCCTTTCCTCCTTTTGGACCCTCCCTGGCCACAGGATATAGCTGTGTGCAAACCACCAGCCCACCCACATATCCCTGTTGTAGCCTAGGCTCCAGATTCCCCATGAGAAGCATTCCACCGCTTTTTCCCAAAGTGTCTTCTGAAAACAGATGGGTTGGTGTCACGCCGCCTTTGCAAAAAGAGACTTGGAAATCCCAGGATACGCCTGCTTCTCTTTAGTGTGGGCAGCCCCTCCCCCTTGATAACATTGAAATGATTTCGCTCCCACCCATTCTTTTTCTCCCCACATGCCCAAAATATTCAGTGTCATCACTGTGACAAGTAACATTTCAGGCCTAGTGCCTGAAATGTCTGCATTGGAAGTCAAAAACTGATGCCTGCCATGATATGACTTTCCTGCAACACAAAATCAAAAGGAGAACGTATATGTGGGTTCGGTTGTGCCCATCAACCTGGAACATTTATACATAAGAAATGTGTTTTTCCAGCTGTAGGAGTCACTTGAGGTGCCCTGAGTGTGACACCTGGGGCGGCCTGTACTCCCCTTCCCCCCCACACACAAACATTTGTACTGTGACACTACTGGTGGTTGCTCTGGGAACGAGTCCTGAGTTCACACAGCCTCTTACTGCAGCGGTGATTGTGCAGGTTGACCAACGGATCAGAAAACGGGCTTGGGCTTCTCTTGTGCCTTTTATCATCAGGTTAAGGCAGGGGTGTCCAAAGTTTTTGGCAGGAGGGCCACATCGTCTCTCTGACACTGTATCGGGGGCCAGGGGAAGAAAGAATACATTTACATTTAAAATTTGAATAAATTTACATAAGTTTACATAAATGAATATATTAAAGATGAACTTCTATGAATGAATGAAGGTCTTGCAATAGCTCAAGACCCATAAAAGGCCTTGCACAAAGCAAGGCTGGCCTTCCCTTTGCTGCTGCTACTGCATCACAGACATGAAACAGCAAGCAGTGGAGAAAGCCCTCATTCCACAGCTCACGCAAGAGGTCAAACAGTTGCTCTCATGCTGAGAGCAGTTGCGTCAGGCCAGTGTGGGCTCCAACAAATCTCCGGTGGGCCAGAGGCTCATTGGAGACTGGGGGCTCCCTGAGGGCTGCACTGGGAGGCCTTGAGGGACGCAAGTGGCCCCAGGGCCAGGGTTTGGGCACCCCTGGGTTAAGGCACAGAAAACAGCAGACAAAAATGTTCACTGCACTGGTAAGCATTGTCACTTGCAGATTGAACACAGAAAGCTGTCTAATACACACAGGGCCCAATCCCATCTAACATTGCAGCGCCACTGCAGCCATGCCAAGGAGATGTGTGCTGCATCCTGGGGTGGGGGGGCAGTCATTGAGGTCTCCTCAAGGGAAGGGAACATTTGTGCAGTGCTTCATTGTGGCTGCATTGGCACCGGAAAGTTGGAGAGCATCAGTGGCGTCACTAGGGTTTGCGTCACCCCATATGGGAGGCCAGCACGTCAACCCATGATGGACCTCCTCCCATTCAGTGGCCCAGGCAATGCCTTGGGCAGGGGGTGTGGTGATGTACCCAGGGCCTCTGAGAGGAATTTTATCAGGGGGTACAAAGTTTCTTTTGGGCCCCTTTGCAAAGGGGGGCGAGTGAAACAGCACGGTGGAGGGTGGTGATAGGCAAGCAGAATAGGGATAGGGAGGGGAGAAACAGGGTACAAGGAAGGTAGAGACAGCTGGAAAAGTCTTTGACGCCCAGGTCTACCATCCCATGTGGCATCAGTAGTGTCCCCAGTCATGGTAGTGTCCCCAGCAGACAGCAAGTCTGAGTAGATAGGAAAACGTAAGATCCCAGGAAATTTCACCCCCCTCCCCCCGTGCGTGTCACCCTAGCATGTGGGCTGCACTGAGTGATGCGCACAGGGGGATGACACATTACTGGCCAAAATTTGGGGCGCTAAGGCTGCAATCCTATAACACTTTCCTAGGAGTAAGCTTCATTGAACTTACAATGGGACTTACTAGTAGACATATATCAGATTGTACAGAAAGGGCCCAATCCTAACCAGCTTTCAAGCACCGATGAGGCCACAATACAGCCCCAAAGAAAGGGAGGACATGTTCCTTTACCTCAAGGAGGCCTCTGTGACTGCTCCCCCACCACAGGATGCAGTGCATGCCCCATTGGCATGACTGCATCAGTGCTGGAATGTTGGATAGGATGGGACTCTAAGTCTGCAAGTTACATGCTGGCTCTGTTCCGGAGGTTCCCTGCTTTTCTACAGAGGTCCCAGGTTCAATCTGTGGTATGTCCATGTATGGTGGGGGAAAAATGCCACCCTGAAACCCTGGGGCAGCTTTCAAAAGACACGGAATTTCTTCTGGGGGAGGAACCAACTGGCACTCTTCAATTTCCTCTCTCTCCATTCCTCTCTGCTCCATTAATGAGGCCTAGATTGTGCGACACCCTTTGGCACAAACGTAACACAGAGAGTGACATGCAGCATTTATTATCTGGAAAAACCCTCCCCCTCCCCCGAGGGCTTCTTCCACAGGAGCTGGCAGACGGTGACTTCATTCGGCCTACCGAAGCGCATCATGCTACACCAGGGGTCGGCAACCTTAAACACTCAAAGAGCCATTTGGACCCATTTTCCGGAGGAAAAAAAACCTCAGGAGGCACAAAACCCTTTTGACATCTAAAATGAAAATATGTAGTTCTTTTTTAACCTCTATGCTCTTATAGGTCCCATTTTTATAATGTAGCCCCCTCTTGTAGCTTTTAGTTAGTTTTGTCACACATTCCTGTCCTGTGTTTTCAGACACCTGGTCCTCTATGGTGTTTTGCCTGATTCCATTCTCTGCCTGGAGAATTAGGCCCACTTTAAGCAAATTAGCTCCCCTTCTTTCCCCCAACAAATGACCCTGGTTCTGCCCTGCAGCCTTGCTGGACCCCACCTCCAGGGTAGCTCGCCTGTTCAACCTGCAGAGGTCCTCTCTCCTGCCAGCAGCCTCCCACCACTACAGCAGACCCTGGGTCCTCAGCAGGTCTTGGGCACAGCAGCCACACTTCAAACTCCAGTGTCTCCAGCAGTCCCTTAGTCACAAAGTCAGTCAGAGCATCCAGGGCAGAGTCCAAAGTCAATAAGCCAAGTCACAGTCCAAGGTCAGATTCCAAAGTGAGTCATTCAAATCAGTCAGAGTATCCAAGTCAGCGTCAATAAGCCAAGTCAGTCAGTTTCCTCTCCAACCCACACCCCCTTCCTGCCGCAGGTGCTCCTTATATCCCTGAGGGCCCTATTGTCTTCAAGTGGCTGCAGCTGTGCAGCATACGCTGCTGGATGCCCAGGGCTTACCCTTAAAGGGGCCACTGCTGACACCACATCTACCTCTTCACCAGATCTTCCAGGATTCCAATACATATGGTGGTTATGACATCTGCTTATCTTACATGGATAATAAAGAACTCCCCCCACCTTCCAGAGGCACGCTGCTGGAAGGAAAAAAGGACACAGACTCCAGAGGTGGGGAAGAGAAGAAGCCAGAGCTGGGGGGGAGGTGGGGGGGGCAGCCACAGGCCAGCTTCTGCCCTGCCTGCCTGTCCTCCCTCACTCAGGCTGCAACCCTCTCCACACTATCCTGGGAGTAAGCCCCATTGACTACAATGGGACTTCTGAGCAGTTGATTGGAGCTCTCAGGTAGCAGTCCTTTCCACACCTTCCTGGGAGGAAGCCCCACTGACTACAGTGGGGCTTACTTGGGAGTAGACCTGCACAGGAAGAGGCTGAGGCTACAGCCCTCCACACCTTCTTGGGAGTAGCCCAGGGACTACAGCAGCTCGAGAACAGACCTCCACTTGATGGCAACTCCTCTCTGCCACTGAGGGTCAGCTCATCTGTATATCAGCATGTGGTCAGTTCTCTGGTACTTCCAGTTGTTTCGAACTGGCAGCCTCAGATCTTCAGGCATACAAGGCGGCAGCTCTACCAACTGAACCAGACCTCCACATCTAGAACCACATCTAGAAGGCACCTTGGGAGAATCAAAAATCCACTTACCTCATCGGGTTCTGGAGACGCCATGTTTCAAGCACACAAAGGAGGCTCACCCCAACAAACCCTATGAAGAAACTGATGCAACAAACTAGGGCTACAAAAAGAGAAAGAAAGAAAATGCCCTGGAATGCTACAGCCTAACATATGAGCTTCCAGAGCAATAAACAAACACAACAAAGATGGATGTATCCAGTGTATGACGAATAAAGATTGCAGCAAAACTAGCTATTCAGAAATGTTAATGGCCAAGAGCTTCCACAAAACAAACTCTATGTACATAGATAACCAGTGCCAAAAAGTCTCCTCCTGCCTAGGAGCCCAAAGCCCCAAGCTCATAGGACTTGATAAGTCAACCACCAGCCCTTTGCGACATCAAGAGACTGCAGTGCCTGGCAGCCATGACCTAGGAACATTCAGCTTGGTGAGTGTCATAATGTTTCTCCAGGAGGTGTGAGAAGTTTGTCTTTGGTTCCCCTTCAAAACATCCCTCCCACACTGGCTACCAAAACCTGCCATTTATGTAGTCATAGTCCGCTTTTCCTTGGTCCTTCCTTTCTTCACCTCCATGATTCCACTATGGTGTTTCCTAAAGTGTGTTCCTTGGAACACTGGGTCTCCCTGTGATCCCTTTGGGAGCTCCACAATCACACCATTAAATAGCTGCCATCTGCCCCCAGCTGGTTTACTCATCTGCCTTCCTGCCTTCCATTGTAGCTCTCCTTCCTCATTGTCCTCCTGTTCGAGCTCTTCACCAATAGTCAGTGTTGGGCTCTGTGCTTTGCCACTCTGTGCATATGCCAGAGGTCTGGGCCTCTCCAAGACTCCACGCATGTGCTGGAAGACCATCTTGAGACACCTTTTGGGAACGAAACGGACTCTGGCGTCACCAAAGTTTCAGAACTTCAAGATGTCAGAGGGGGGGTGAGCATAAACAGAATGCTAGACACAGGGAAGTGGCAGCAAGTTGCAATCTTGTGGTCTTGTGTGATCCCCGAGGTATCTGGTGGGTCGCTGTGAGATACAAGAAGCTAGATCGGATTGGCCCTGGGCCTGATCCAGCAGGGCTGTTCCTATGTTCTAATGAGAAGTGCTGCCCCAGTGGCATACCTATGCCATCTGTCACCCAGGGCATCCTAAACGTTTAGTGCCCCCCCCCCACTGTGAGTTGGGACCCATTAGGTGTGTTATTGGCCAATATCAGGTGGGTCTCCATTCATTTAAAAGTGTTAGATTTAAATTTTTAATAAAACACCCACCTCCTTGCAGGACAGTTAGCAGCTACCTTGCAAACTGTGGGACCTTCGCTCTTTGCAGGGCAGTTAGCAGCTTCCTTGCAAAGCTGCAGGAGCTCCACTCTTTGCAGGGCAGTTGGCAGCAACCTTGCAAACTGCAAGAGCTCCGTTCTTTGCAGGGCAGTTGGCAGCTACCTTGCAAACTGCTGGAGCTTTGCTCTTTGCAGGGCAATCCCAAACTGCTTTAGACAGCAACTGCATTACTATCACAACAACAGCTGAGCGACAAGAAGATAAAAAACAGCAAGACATCTTGGCCACGTTGAACTCAAGTTTTGAGAACCAGTGTCTCCCAATGGCTTCTATTCTTTTTCCTCCTATCAGAAAAATCTTACAGAGAGCTTTTCTGAGTTAATGAACAAAACACGCTGCAAAAGATTTGCAGTGAGCAGAGTTCAGATGGACACCCCAAATTCTTGGCATGAAGAGCAGAGACCCAAGAGCACAGGAGAATCCAAAGAGTGGCAAGACCAATCTGTATGGGATATGTGAAACAACAATGACATGTATCCATTCCGTTCCACTCAAAGTATGCTTTTTGAAATGTTCTAACTCACTGCTTGAAGAATGCAAAGCAAAGATGGGACTGAGGAAGTTCTTGAAGGACAGCTGCGTTTCTGTTTGGATCCAGTGACAGGGAAGATCTGAAAAGGGTTGTAATACGGTGGGTGACTGGTGGAGGCAGTGGCGTAGCTGGAGGGGGATGGTGCAGCCAGTCTGGCGGGGGGCAAGTAGTCGATCCCTTCAGAGCCATTCCCGGCAGGGGGAGCAAAACGGAGCCGTACGGGAATGGCTCCGAAGGGAGGGGCCACTTGCCCTCCACGCTGAGGCTCCCTGCCAGCTGAGTGCTCTGCCCCCCTCCAGCTACGCCACTGGGTGCAGGCAGGTGTGCGGAGCCAGCTGCTTGCAGGGACCAGGGCGTGCCACCTTCCGTGACAGACAGAAAGCGCCTAGTGACACCAGAACACTCATTCCGACACTGCTGAATTCCAGGGCCTAAATCTGGTTTCTACTTCCACAACAGCCATGGTCATGATTCTGCAGGTATTAGACTGATTGCGAATTCAAAGCACATACTGTACTCACCAGTTCTTCCCTGCAGTATTCCGGTGGGTGCTTTCCTGTTGGCGAACACAGCCTGGCACAGTGGGACATAAGTCCCTGGAAGCCTTTTTTGCTGTGCTCCCTGAAGACCCGGTGTAAGAGGGTCTTGGTGGCAGCACCAACCAATTTGCCTTCCTCAGTTCTGCCTTCCTCACTGGTTTCATTTTGAAGCCCTGAATGGGTGAGAGAGAAAGCCAATCAATCAGAGATGCCTGCTGGACCTACAAAGTCTGTTTTGTTCTCTTATTTGTTTGTGCCTATCTCCATGCACGGGAAATCCCCTTTTCCTTCCAACTTCCTCAGTCCATCCCAAGCCACCACTGCCCTCTCTGCTTTTTGACCTCTCTATCTAACTGTGCCTTATGAGTGGGCAGAAAAAGACAGCTTCACACAATTTTTATTTATTTTTTCAATAGATTTATATCCTGCCCTTCTCCAGAACAACAGGAAGTCCAGGGTGGGTCACAATCACAAATTAAAATTCCAGAAAAAACAAATTACACTGAACTTAAAAATATATCAAAACACAATAAATAAAACATGAAGTTAAAACAACCCCCACCCCAAGAAGGTCAACAGAAAAGCAAAACAAAATCAACAGGTACCAAGATACACAATAATTGTGCACTGTTTTTGTTCCCCTACTCCTAAAAAATGTGTATTTGAATGTAAATTGTGATGAAAGAGAAGGGTTAAAAGGACTCAAAGCCTAGCAGTTAGCGATGGCCTTTGATCTCCCTTGAAACTGGTTATTTCTCAGATATTTCACCACATCCTGTGGTAAGGAGTTACAAGGAATAATTACAGTTACTGAGTGGGTGGCTAGATAAATAAATAAATACTTTCTTATATCTGTTCTAATTCTCCCAACACTAAATTACTGGTGACAATGTGCAACAGAGATGTTGTTTCTGGTTTTAACCCTTCATTTTCTGTGGCTACAAGGATGAGGAGCCCATGTCTCTTCTCCTGAATTTAGCACACGCACTCTTGATAGCGTGCCCAGTACCAAAGAACTCCATGGGTCACGTGTACAGTGTCACGTGTTCGTGACAATCTAAAAAACTCACATGGTCAACAAGAGAAGAGTAGGTTGCAGACAAAATTTTGATGTAGGCAGTTTCTTCCTCCCCTGTGATAGAGGACAAGGTGCTCTCTAACACATCCAAAATTTTGGGGAGGGCTTCTGGCTCGCTCACACCCAGCTGATTGAAGAGAGCCAGCTGTATGCACCAGGGGCTCTTCATCTAAAACAAAAGAGGTGGCTCATTTAAATATATACAGTCAGTTCTTGTTATCCTCTAGGATAGGTTCCTGGAAAATCGAGTGGATACCGTGTTAGCAGATACTGAATCATTGAGCCTATGGGAAACATGGGGTTCGGTTCCAGGGGAACCTCTTCAACATATACTCTATGAACTTTATGAACCTGATGTCTATGGGGTTAGGTGATAGCGAAGGCTCATCAACATCTGATGCTTCCGCCTCTGTGCTGGCTGTCCCTTGACTAGTTCAAGGTTGCTGACCCAACAACAAGCCTCCTAGTTCAGCAGTGGGAAGGGGGTAGCTTCACCTGTCCTCGTCCTCAACCTGACTCTTGGCTCCTTACCTAGGCTTGCCCCAGAGCAGCCCTCAGGTAAACTTCCATTGGCCTCTCATCATCGCCATTCTGAAGGTTCAGCAGCAAGTCCCCAAGATGGTGCCCAAGATGGCAGGGCAAGTCAGGAAGTGGACACAAGTGTGCCCAACCATTCTCCATGGGCCAATCCCAAAGTCCCTTTGGTATCCAAAACTGACCTAAAGTAGACAACTTTCTAAAAAACTGACTGGATGCAATTACGCCCATTCCTTCCATATACTGTTGGCCTTATACTGTCTCTTCCTCTCACCCCTGCAGAGCACCAACACTGCCTTCTGCTCACGAGGAGGCCACTGTCTCTTCTCCTCCTCCTCATGCAACCTCTCTTGCCCCCACCTGCCTGCCTGCTCTTAGCTGCACTAAGCCCCATCCCAGTGCACTAGCACAATATTCACAGGTAATGAGAACAGAGTCAGATAACTAGAAGTAGGTAGCAATTCTGCCCCTCGAACATAAGCAAATGCACATATAAAGAGGAACTGAGCTATCATGGGTGCAGCTTCTCTTATTACAGAGTTCCCACCACCTGATAGGTGCAGAGAGGAGTACACCCATCCCAGCAATCTTCTGTCAAAGTCCCTGTGGGTATGCATTAATGGAATCTGTGCATGTGCCGGTCAACTATCTGAGGAGTTACATTTTTATTATCCCTGTCTTTCGAGGATGACTTACCAAATCAGATTCAAATATCAGGGAAGAAAATGCTCTGAGGCTGAGCTTCCGAACCCCGAGTTTATCATGATCCAACCACTGAAGGAGAGAGTCTTTCGTCACGATGTTTCCAAGCTCCTTCACACGGTTCAGGAAAGCTGGAAACTGAAAGCCCAAGAAGGACAACAGAAGCAAATTAATTGGGATGAACACTTTGGTTCACTTTGTTGAGCTCTTTGCAGATGAGTGTTCATGGCTTTATCCACCACATACAGATGCAGAGGGCTGGAAGATTTGCTGGAAGGAACTGCATGTAAATGGATAGAAGTTTATAGCATAGAGTTGCCTGGAGACACCCAGAAACATCTATCACAGTCTCTTCTGCAAGCTGAAGCAAAGACTCAAAGATTGAATTCCAAGTCATTCACATGCCTTGTTTCCCTGACCTTGAGGTCATAGATTCAGGACAAAGCCAGCCCAGAGGGTTTAAAATTCGCACACTCCTCTGTAAACACAAGTAGACTCTAACTGATCATTTGATGCCCTGTAATGGTGCCCATAATTTGCCATTCACATGCCAACCAATCTTTAGGACCATTGGTTTCCATATCAGTTACATGGCCTAATCCAGTGGTTCCCAAACTTTTTCGACTGGTGGCTCTCTTGATCTACTGGGCCATTGGCCGTGGCTCTCCATTAGGGCTACAATCCTATGCAGGCAGGTTTTTCACAAGGATTCTGTTTCCATCCGCTGTTCTTTGGGGTAGATTTCAAGGTATTCCTCTTCAGGAAAGAATCTGTCCTTGCCCCCTGCGAGTTGCAGAAACGTTAGATCACCTCCTTTTTCATTGCCCGCTCCATTGTGTGGCTAGGGGAAAATGCTTAGTTCTCCAATCCTATCTTAACTCCTCTTTTGAGATCTCTGTTATATTGCAATCTTTATTAGCCTCCACTGACCCTAACACCATTTTCCAGATAGCTACATTTATTTCACAAATAGTGGCGTCCAACTTGAAGCGTGTCCCTACTCCCTGAAGTCCGTGTTTTATAATTGTCAATTTTAGTTTGGTATGCTATGGTTCTCTAGTTAGCTTTTTCAAGTTTTGTTTGTTTTTTTTCTTGTATATGTAAGTGTGTATGTATTGTAACAGTAAAGGTACTGAAACTGAAACACAAGGATTCTGTGGCTCCCCTAGCTGATTTCCATGGCTCCCTGGGAAGCCACAACTCACAGTTTGGGAACCACTGGCGTAATCCTATCCAGGGAAAGGCTGCAGGGTGCATCTCCACTAATGAAGCCTCTCAACTACTGCAGTACCCTCACCTTCAGGTAGAACATCACTGCTGTTTCATAGAGCCATGCATGCTCTTCAGCCCCAAAGATATCCAGAAGGAACTCAACTATGCCAGAGACCAAGGAGTGTGAGCTGGAGAGGAGAATCCTGGAATAGGTAACAGGACCATGCAAAAAAAAGAACGAAAAAGGAAAAGAGGCAATAAAGATGTCAGTGGAAGACAAATGGATGCACATTCACATCCAACAACTTCAGCTATCTGACACTCCTTGAGAAACCCAGCAGTCTTCCTCCTACCTTACTAAGCTGGACAATCCCTCACTAAAACATTGAGGATTGCTCAGCTGATCCCAGCACTCGGTTTCCTCTGTCACAGTTCTCATGATCTTACAGAGAAGCTGGAGTGTTTTCAGGGGCTCTCTGCAAGCAAGATAAAAGAAGTAAGACCAGGAGGGTCACTGCCACAGATACACCAGGAGTGTGACTAAGGGTTCCACTTCTATAGAATCCAAGAGTTTCATTTAAGTCAGAAATGGAACAAGTTGCTGTCTCAGGAGTAATATTCTTCTTATTTTGAGACTGTGAGATTGTAAGGTCAATTTCCCAGATGAGCGCATGTCCAAGGGAACCCCGACCTGGGTGCCAAATCCGGGATTCCAACAAATCTGTGCGCCCGGTGAGCAGACCTTACCGTTCAGCCTGGGCGCTGCAAGTGGTCCTCCACGATCAGGAGACAGAGATGCTCTGGGCAGTCGCATGTGCCTGAATGTCCTGTCACGTGGCCTTCTGGGACGCCAGGCAGCAGATGTGACTGCCCAGAGCGTCCCCCAATCATGGAGGATTACACATGGCGCCTGGGTGGAACGGAAAGATGTAGTCCAAACAGGAACTGCTTTTCCTGTGTGTGGCGGTAGTGAGTTTGGCCACTGTGGTCCAAGAGGAAAAAAGGGCCACATGCTGGGCAAGTGGCCATGGCTGAGTTGTATCCTCCATGCCTTGCAAGCATCGTGTTCCAGATTCAATACCTGGCATGGTCAATCCCAAAGCTAGCACCAAAACCCAAAAGATCTCTTGCAGAGACAAATTACCTCACATTGTTGTTGTCCTTCAAGGAGAACGAGATTTGCCCCAGCAATGTCAGAAGCAACTTTGGAAACTGCTCTCTCACCCTTCTTTTGTTTGCAGCAGCACAGAGAAAACTCCTCATGGCTTGGGTGGCATGTTGCTAGGAGACAAGGAAAAAGAGATGTCCGGAACACTTCTTTGAAAAGTGTAAAACGGAAAGGAGGGGTGAAAGCAACATTCCATTCGTAGGTTTTGGCGTGCTTGCGAGTGAGAACGTGGTCCAAGTGGTGAACTTTCTCCTCCAGCATCCTTTCAGGTATCTATTTTAGCAATTGCTAAAAAAAACGTTTACTAAACCTTTTTTCTCCTCCCACTGCCTGGATTTGAAAACAAAGAAGGAGATGGAGTGAGAAGAAGAACAAGAAGAGCAGTCCTCTGTCCTTCATGCCAAACTCCCTCTCCATCTCTCTCCATCTCGCTCTTCCCTATGAGAGAAGAGTGTGTGACTGCATTTAGGGAAATAAATAATTTAGGAAAATATTTAGGGAAATGATATAGACAATCCATCAATCCTTCTCTCTCCAGGTGACCCCTTCCTTCCCCCTGAGCACATGAAAAAAGGTGATCACTTTGCATCGGTGAAGGGGCGGAGTGAATTGGAGGACTGATTGATGGATTGTCTTCTTAATGATCTTACATCACAAAGGTCAGCAAGGCTGTTTTTAAATCACCTGAACAAAAAGTTTTTTTAATTTTTTTAAAAATTGATTTGCTATAGTGCGTTTTTTTGCCATCCACTTAAGTGCTTGGAATGGAACCCACACGAATAATGAGGCTCTACCTGTAGATCTAGGGCATGTTTTCCAGCTCAAAGCTTACATGAAACAAACCTGTTTCCAGTCCACTCAAAGTACCTGAGAAATAACCAGTTTCCTCTGTATTACTCTTTTCTTGCAAGCTAGCTAGCTGAATGCTTGAATATTTTAGTATTCCTATGTACGTACATTTGTACTCGTGCATAATTGTGTCCTGGAGTATTGTGTCCAGTTCTGGTTGCCACATCTCAAAAAAGACATAGTGGAAATGGAAAAGGTGCAAAAGAGAGCGACTAAGATGATTACGGGTCTGGGGCACCTTCCTTATGAGGAAAGGCTACAGCGTTTAGGCCTCTTCAGCCTAGAAAAGAGACGCCACAGGGGGGAAATGAATGAGACATACAAAATTATGCAGGGGATGGACAGAGTGGATAGGGAGATGCTCTTAACACTCTCACATAACACAGAACCAGGGGACCTCCACTAAAATTGAGTGTTGGGCGGGTTAGGACAGACAAAAGAAAATATTTCTTTACTCAGCGTGTGGTCGGTCTGTGGAACTCCTTGCCACAGGATGTGGTGCTGGCGTCTAGCCTAGACGCCTTTAAAAGGGGATTGGACAAGTTTCTGGAGTCCAAAAATCCATTACGGGGTACAAGCCATGATGTGTATGCGCAACCTCCTGATTTTAGAAATGGGTTATGTCAGAATGCCAGATGCAAGGGAGGGCACCAGGATGAGGTCTCTTGTTATCTGGTGTGCTCCCTGGGGCATTTGGTGGGCAGCTGTTTGATACAGGAAGCTGGACTAGATGGGCCTATGGCCTGAGCCAGTGGGGCTGTTCTTATGTTCTTAACTACAATTCCCAGGAGGCCTTGCAGGTCCCTTGTTATCTGGTGTGCTCCCTGGGGCATTTGGTGGGCAGCTGTTTGATACAGGAAGCTGGACTAGATGGGCCTATGGCCTGAGCCAGTGGGGCTGTTCTTATGTTCTTAACTACAATTCCCAGGAGGCCTTGCAGGTCCCTTGTTATCTGGTGTGCTCCCTGGGGCATTTGGTGGGCAGCTGTTTGATACAGGAAGCTGGACTAGATGGGCCTATGGCCTGAGCCAGTGGGGCTGTTCTTATGTTCTTATAATGCGTGGCCGTGGGGACTGCAGTGTTGGCATCCTTCAGTCTCAGAAGACTATGGTATCGCGCTCTGAATAGTGGTTCTGGAACAGAGTGCCCTCTCCAGTGCGCAAGGTCTGGGTAAAGGAGGTATGGAGGATAGACTGTTACCTATGCAGCAAATCCCCCCTCTCCATGTCGCTGAAATGGTCCAATGGAAAGGCAGAAGCCAATTCGGTTGGTTCCAGCGGCATTGCAGGAGTTGCCAGAACGTGACTGTGTTCAGCCATGAACTGCCTCAGGGACTCCAGCTCCGGATTTTGCCTCGAGGTTGACTCCTGAAGCCTTTTCCATAACTGGATGTAGCCACAAGGCAGTGGAGGTTTGGGATCAGAGCTTTCCTTCTCTCAGATGAGCTGCCTTCCCAGGCTAACGAGTCCCATCTACCCGGTGGCTGGTTATTGGCCTCTTATGACAAGTACAGCCAAACGGAGGGCCTATTCTTATCGCCAGCCCCAGGGGAGACCGTGGGGACTAGTCCAAAGCATTTTTGGAACTGAGTTTGACTTGAGTCATGTCTTTCCCATACACGTGTCAGCAAGGCTGGAGGGGGTGGGACGGACTGCGTGAGAGTGGAGACAGAAGGGGCAAGTGGGAGGGGGGTCAGCTGCACCAGCTGGGCGGCTTACCAGTAGGATCCAATCCTTTGCGGCTCTACTCAGTAGTCCCATTGTGGCCAGGAATTTAGTGAGCCTGCTGAAGCCATGAGTTTCTCCTCCATTGCTAAAACCACCTCCCACACACCTCCCCCCCCCCGGCTTCCCAAGTCACTCCCCAGGCAAGAACCCTACCCCCATCCCGTGGGCTCCTCCTTCTACTCATCCTTTGTCCAATTACACAGGCCTACAAAACTGAGGGTCAGAAAAGTTTTTCCCAAACTTTATGGTGATTTGATATGAATTTGGGGTGCCTATTCCAAAAATGGCATCCGTTTTGCCCTATCATGTCTAGTTTTGGAGACTACACCATGGCTTCCTCATGAGGAAGCTGCTTGAACTATTCACTAATGAAGCATATCTCCCAAACTAGACGTGATAGGGCAAAACAGATGCCGTTTTTGGAATCAGCACCCCAAATATACCCAGGAATTGGTGTAACGTTTAAGGAAGCAAAGTGTGTGTTGGCCTGTGTTATCACTGGTTCCTTCAAAGATGGACAAAAGAGCCTGCTGCTGCCTCCCATCCCCCACCTCTTGTTCAATGCAAAGCCAAAACATTAACCCTTCCCTGCCTCCTGGCTGGAACTTCCCTGCTGCTCACCCGGTCTGAATGATGGCCCCACAAGGTCTTTCACGCCATGAAAAAAGTAAGCAAGCACACCCAGACTTATGCACTTAAGTTGTTTACATTCATGACTCTCAGTCAGGGGTCTCAGACTCCATGAAAAAGGTTGAAAATCACTGCCCTAGAGGCTGCTACCTGATTGATGAGTGCCAAGAGATATGGCTATAATGGTGATTGGACAGCAGTGCTCTCCCTCTTCTCCCCCCACAAGACACAGCTTGTTTAACCCTTGATGCACATCGCCTAATCTGCCCCATCAGCTTTATGAACCACCAAAACTTGGGTCACGACCCCCCACGGAGAACCACTGCATTAAATTGATTTGTAGGGCCTCTTTTCCAACGCAAGCATCTCATCTGTATGGTTCGTGATCAAAATTGCAGAGGTGACTCCTAGAAGGGAGGGGGGTGTCCTTAAACCACAGCCTGTAAGCCACGTTCCAACCAACACATTTTGGCCAGGCCGCTGAGTCCAACAGAATTATAGGAACCTATGCTCCCTTCCCAGCTAATTATAAATAATCATTCTAAATGAATACACATACTTGCAAATATTTTTCTTCTACTGTGAAAATGGTTACAGTCATGCCTAGCGTTTATATCTCCTTTCCTACCATGAACCAGCATTGGCCCGGCATAGCAGCAAGGCTGAGCTATACTGTCCTGGTAGTTGACAGTTTGGGGAACCCTGGCCAAACCCCACACTCTCTACCCTACCCTATTTTTATTTGGCCTCCCCATGATCCACACCAGTTGAAGTTTAAATTTACATGGTTAGACTCTTGCCAGACACCTATTGTCTACATACCACTCCCCCCCCCCCAATCCTCATAGGGACTGACCACTCTCAGGACAGGGGGAAGGGAGGGCTATGCCTTGAAAAACTAAGGTTGCCGGATACAAAGAGGGACAGAGTTCCTATACCTTTAACCATTGTATAGAAGAGGGAATTTTGGCAGGTGAAGCTCAACAGGGAAAGGTTCAAAAACCCTCTTCTATATCGGGGTATCAAACTGGTTTCATACAGAGGGCGGAAGGGAGGGGGGTGTCCTTAAATTCGTGGTGCCTGCTGAGGGATGGAAGTGACATCATTAAGCAGAAAGTGACATCGTTAAGCAGATGATGGCCAGAAATGAGCAACTGGTTCTCAGAAACTCATGAGCTGCAAATGACAAAAGAGAAAATGTGCAAATCTGGTCCATATTTTCAAGAGAGCCCAATAATCTCGCTGGGAGAACCCAATTATAACGTGGGGCGGATCAATTGCTTCCAGGGGCTACATTTGGCCCTCAATGATTAAGGTATAGGCCAGCCATTTTCAACCACTGTGCCATGGCACACTGGTGTGCCGCGAGAGGTTCACAGATGTTCCCCAGGAATTTGGGGGAAGGTCATTTATTAGTAGAGCCAGTGGGGGATGTGAGCCCCCCACCGGCAGCATGGTGTGCCTTGTTGATTGTCAAAAACCTGATGGTGCGCCTTGACCATTTTAGTTCCTTGTCAGTGTGCCATGAAATGAAAAAGGCTGAAAATAGCTGGTATAGGCACTCTGTCCCCGTTAGCATCTGGCAACCCTAGGAAAAACAGAATCAGGTATGATTTGGGGAAAGAAAAGAAAGAAACAAAACTTCATCGTCACCAAGCGGAACCCAACTGGATTTCAGAGGAAACAAGTGCACATCCTCAATGCATCCATTTTGACTGGGAGAGCATAAACTTGCCCTGTTCCAGATTCCCAGCCTCAGGAATATTCAGCTTCCCCTTTTTGGAACTGGCTTTATTTCCTGGGCTGTGCTCCTCCATCCAGTGGCGTAGCTAAGGGGGTGCAAAGCATTAAGTTTGGCAGGGAGTCTCACCGCTGGGTGCAAGCGGACCCTCTCCTTCGAAGCCATTATGGGCGGGAGGGGGGCAACACAGAGGGAGGGGGAGAGCCTGCTTCCTTACCGTGTGGCGAGGCTCCCTGCAAAACTTAGCACTTTGCATCCCCCCCGTTATGTCATTACCTCCATCTAGCAGCCCCACGGTTTGCAAAAGCCTGCTGAGGCTGCCACACTTACCTGGGAGCAAGCCCCACTGACTTTAATGCGACTTACTTCTGAGTAGACATGCAGAGGATTGGGCTGACGGAAGACCAGGAAGAAGTTCAGGGATGGGACAGGGTAATAACAGCGGTGGGTTCCTCCAACCCAAACTTGGGGCATCTCTGTCTTGATTCCCCCCCCCAAGCAAAAGGATTGGGGCCAGATCCACCCAGTGGCGCTTACCCTGTGCTTCCTGGCTGAGACAAGGCCATAGAGGCAGCCAAGATTATTCTAAGAGACCAGAATGTATACCTGCTCAGTGAAGACAATGAAATGTCATGATGTTTTGTTCAAATGTATGTTTGAAAAGCAATCCAAACCTATGCCAACCAAATGTTATGTTATGTTAGGGGAAAAAATATGTCTTTATCATGACCAAAGCAATATGTTTGTGCTTAGGACAGTTCAAAAAGCATTTCACAAACAAGACTTCAGCATATATGTTATGTTTAGCAAGCATTTGCTTAGTAGATATAGGGAAAATGTACTATATTTGAGTTGGAATCCATTTTGCCCAGAAGCCTCAGAGAGAAAGACAGCTGTTGTCTGCAAGCTGGGTGTCATCAAAAGGAAATGCAGAGTCTGTTAGTAGAGACATTCCTTGGAAAGGAATCAAAGATACATCCCCAATTGCTCTTTTATAAGAACAAAATGAAAGGAGAGCACCTAATTTATTTATAAGCAATCAGTTTAATAATGTAAATGCAAAAAGTGAATCAGTATAAAACAAATGTTTAATAATGCGAAGAGTAAATAAGTTTGGAAATAGGGAATAAGGTAAGAATCAGATGAACTCTGTGTCACCCCTCTGAGTCCAAAGCTGGGTGAAGGCAGAGGTCATAAGCTAGGATGGCACGGGAGGCCCCAGTAATAAAACCATTTGTCATAAGGATTAGATAAGAGGTTTCAAAGAAACTGTCAAGCTAATTAAGTTGATATCTAGAGTCAAGCAACAGCTTCAAAGAGTTAAGAATGTAAACCCCCCTCCAACCTATGGGCTGCTTTTGGACAGAGAAAATAGGATTTAAACAAAAGGAAAACACAGAGAGAGAGGAAGAACAAATATGTTGAATTTTAAGGGAAGCTTACTTTGAGAATTAGATATGAATGAGTGATCATAGTTAGGTCAGTTATTTTTCTTACGCTTAGCAGAGCTTCAGAACAAAAGGGAGCATTTTAAAGTTTCTGAAGCCGCAATAAAAGGGGATAGGGTTACAAGATCCTGCTACCAGCACTAATAAAACTAATAAAATCTAATGAGAATTACCAAAGGTCATAAAATCATTAGCAAGGAGGTAAACAGAAGCTACATGAAGATGGATTCGAGTAGACTAAAACAGAAGCAAGATCATTCTAATCTAAAGGGACACTTCATACCTGCAACTGAATAGAGAGCCAGTGGTTTGCATTCAAATACACAGAAAGTCAAAAGGGATTTTTGACTTTCAAGTTTGCTTGTGATAAGTAGAAATACATAGGATGTTTGCAGATATTCTTAATCAATATAAGTCAAGCGTAAAAGTTTAATTGCTAATGTTATTCGAAGCCAGAATATAAAATCCACAAGAAAGAGAAAAGCTAAGTTTACTTAGCCAGCTAATAAGCAGATCTGTCTCAGCCTAAGTTTCCAGAATTTATGGCATGCCACAGATAAAGAGACTCTGTAGGTACAGACTTATAATTAGATCATAGAAGTTAGCAAGTAAATTGAATTCTTCACTGCTCTAATCAGTTAGAAAATACAATGAAAGGGTGAATTCTAGTTTTGTTAATATGAGTTAGATTAATAAGAGAAACTAAATGGAAAGGATTTAAGTTTCAAATGTGACTCAAATCAAACGAGTAGAACAAATACAGGTCGATGAAAGTGTCGAACAGGTCGATGAAAGTGTCGACCCAATGTGCGACAGCAGTGAAGAAGGCCAATTCTATGCTTGGGATCATTAGGAAGGGTATTGAGAACAAAACGGTTAGAATTATAATGCCGTTGTACAAATCTATGGTAAGGCCACACCTGGAGTATTGTGTCCAGTTCTGGTCGCCGCATCTCAAAAAAGACATAGTGGAAATGGAAAAGGTGCAAAAGAGAGCGACTAAGATGATTACGGGGCTGGGGCACCTTCCTTATGAGGAAAGGCTACGGCGTTTGGGCCTCTTCAGCCTAGAAAAGAGACGCTTGAGGGGGGACATGATTGAGACATACAAAATTATGCAGGGGATGGACAGAGTGGATAGGGAGATGCTCTTTACACTCTCACATAATACCAGAACCAGGGGACATCCACTAAAATTGAGTGTTGGGCGGGTTAGGACAGACAAAAGAAAATATTTCTTTACTCAGCGCGTGGTCGGTCTGTGGAACTCCTTGCCACAGGATGTGGTGCTGGCGTCTAGCCTAGACGCCTTTAAAAGGGGATTGGATGAGTTTCTGGAGGAAAAATCCATTATGGGGTACAAGCCATGATGTGTATGCGCAACCTCCTGATTTTAGGAATGGGTTAAGTCAGAATGCCAGATGTAGGGGAGAGCACCAGGATGAGGTCTCTTGTTATCTGGTGTGCTCCCTGGGGCATTTGGTGGGCCGCTGTGAGATACAGGAAGCTGGACTAGATGGGCCTATGGCCTGATCCAGTGGGGCTGTTCTTATGTTCTTTTCTGGAATGTGTTAAATGGGTAACTCCTCACAGTTGAAATTCTTATCTAGCAAAAATATTATATCATGTCAGCTAACTAATAAGCAACTCAGTTTAAGGAGTGAAACCCAGGTGCCAGAGAAAGTTTTAAGTATAAGAATAGTTAATCAAACTGGCAGGACCCGATATCTAAGGAATGTTAGAAGGGGCCCAGTTGAAGAGATTCCAGAGAAAAACACAGCTTGTCTTCTGAAATCATCAGAGCAAAGCTGAGATTTTACAGAGAGAAGAAAACCCTTAAAAACTCAGTTTTTAAGCAAAATATGAAATGTTTGAAATCAGAATCAAAAGAGGAATAAATTGAGAATTATAAAAAGTCTAAACACTAGTTTATCAGAGGCATAATTAAAGAAATAAAGAAAATATAAAAGTTAAGCTCTGAATAGGATAGAAGCACAGTGCCCCCTACAGGCTTTTTAGAACAGTGCTAGCATTACAGGAAGGGCTTTCCAAATATGGCACAAGCGGTAACCTGAGAGATTCAAATGCACTCTCCTTAGATGGCACAGCCAATCAATGCTAGAGGCCTGTGGCCAATCAAAGGAAAGTTCCATTTCTGATATCATCAGCTCTTAATGAATAGCAGTAAGATTTTTAGAACAAAGAACCTAGGGGTACTTAAAATGAAACATGCATTGGAAAGTTGCTTTTTCTCTGGAGACACTGAGAGAACACAGATCTCTGTGTTTCCCATTTTGAACACCAAGAGAAGCCCATTGCTGGCAATGAATAAGTGCTTGGAAATCACCACGATTTAAGTCTGCTGAGTTTGCTTTTGAACCCTGAAGACACCGTGCAACATGGCTACCATCTTCTCCAGCTTCTTGGCTATTCGGATCAGCTCCTCCGCTGGCCCCATGCTTTCTGCTCTCCCAAGTCTAGGGGGTGGGGGGAGCGTCTCCTTGACTTTCATCCGAGGGGGGCTGTTTGGTTTGCTTGTGCGTGGGGGAGGGGAAAAAGTTTGTGCGCTTCCTGCACGTTTGACAAGGAAGGTGGGGGCAGGCAGGAGGGAGAGGGAAAGGCAAGCAAAGGGGAAGGTGGGGAGGGAAAAAAGGAGGTGGAGCCATCCAAGCACTTCAGTGCAGAGCAGTCATAGCAGGGGGTGGCTGGGCTAAATAGAGCAGGCCAGGATTAAGCGCTGGAAAGCTTTCCAAGGTGGAGGCAGGCAGGGCAGTGGTTGTGCAGGTGGCTGATCTGTGGCTACTGTGGGGCTAAGGCAAGGTTTCTTAAACTGTGGATCAGGACCCTCTAGCTCAGTGGTTCCCAAACTGTGGATCCGGACCCGATTTGGGTGGGTCCCCTAAGGGGGAGTGGAAAGATCGGATAGCTAATAGCCTCAAGCACTGAAGCTGTTCAAAAATCAGATCGCTGCTAACTGCCCTGCAAAGAGTGGAGCTCCTGCAGTTTGCAAAGAAGCTGCCAACTGCCCTGCAAAGAGTGGAGCTCCTGCAGCTTTGCAAGGTATCTGCCAACTGCCCTGCAAAGAGCGGAGCTCCTGCAGCTTTGCAAAGAAGCTGCCAACTGCCCTGCAAAGAGTGGAGCTCCTGCAGCTTTGCAAAGAAGCTGCCAACTGCCCTGCAAAGAGTGGAGCTCCTGCAGCTTTGCAAGGACGTTGCCAACTGCCCTGCAAAGAATGGAGCTCCTGCAGCTTTGCAAAGAAGCTGCCAACTGCCCTGCAAAGAGTGGAGCTCCTGCAGCTTTGCAAGGACGTTGCCAACTGCCCTGCAAAGAGTGGAGCTCCTGCAGCTTTGCAAAGAAGCTGCCAACTGCCCTGCAAAGAGTGGAGCTCCTGCAGCTTTGCAAAGAAGCTGCCAACTGTCCTGCAAAGAGTGGAGCTCCTGCAGCTTTGCAAAGAAGCTGCTAACTGCTCTGCAAAGAGGTGGGTGTTTTATTAAAAATTTAAATTTAACACATTTAAATGAATGGGGACCCACCTGATATTGGCCAATAACACACCTAATGGGTCCCAACCCACAGTGGAGGGGGCACTAAAATTTTAGGTTGCCCTGGGTGACAGATGCCATAGGTATGCCACTTGGGCAGCACTTCTCATTAGAACATAAGAACAGCCCTGCTGGGTCAGGCCCAGGGCCAATCCGATCTAGCTTCTTGTATCTCACAGCGGCCCACCAGATACCTTGGGGATCACACAAGACCACAAGATTGCATCTTGCTGCCACTTCCCTGTGTCTAGCATTCTGTTTATGCTCACCCCCCCCCGACATCTTGAAGTTCTCAAGTCTGTTGCGTTCCCAAAAGGTGTCTCAAGATGGTCTTCCAGCACATGCGCGGAGTCTTGGAGAGCCCCAGACCTCTGGCATATGCACAGAGTGGCAAAGCACAGAGCCCAACACTGACTATTGGTGAAGAGCTCGAACAGGAGGACAATGAGGAAGGAGAGCTACAATGGAAGGCAGGAAGGCAGATGAGTAAACCAACTGGGGGCAGATGGCAGCCACTTAATGGTGTGATTGCGGAGCTCCTGAAGGGATCACAGGGAGAACCAGTGTGCCTAGGAACACACTTTGGGAAACACCATAGTGGAATCATGGAGGTGAAGAAAGGAAGGACCAAGGAAAAGCAGACTATGACTACATAAATGGCAGGTTTTGGTAGCCAGTGTGGGAGGGATGTTTTGAAGGGGAACCAAAGACAAACTTCTCACACCTCCTGGAGAAACATTATGACACTCACCAAGCTGAATGTTCCTAGGTCATGGCTGCCAGGCACTGCAGTCTCTTGATGTCACAAAGGGCTGGTGGTTGACTTATCAAGTACTATGGGCTTTGGGCTTTTGTCTTTGGCCTCCTAGGCAAGAGAAGACTTTGGGCTTTGGGCTCCTAGGCAAGAGACTTTTTGGCACTGGTTATCTATGTTCATAGAGTTTGATTTGTAGAAGCTCTTGGCCACTAACATTTCTGAATAGCTTTAGTTTTGCTGCAATCTTTATTCGTCATACACTGGATACATCCATCTTTGTTGTGTTTGTTTATTGCTCTGGAAGCTCATAAATTAGGCTGTAGCATTAAAGGGCATTTTCTTTCTTTCTTTTTTTGTAACCCTAGTTTGTTTCATCAGTTTTTTCATAGGGTTTGTTGCGGTGAGCCTCCTTTGTGTGAGTCAAACATGGCGTCTCAACAACCCGATGAGGTAAGTGGATTTTTGATTCTCCCAAGGTACCTTCCAGATGTGGGGTTGATGGGCTGCAACTCGGCCCAACCTATGGCAGGGCACAACAGTACCACAATATTTGTGTAGCTCCACAATGAGAACAGAGAGAGGCATAGTCAGTGCTTTTAGTGTAAAAAAAAAAAATGGTGCAGGATCTCACAACTTGTTAATCTTTTATTTATTTATTTATTTATTTATTTATTTATTTATTTATTTATTTATTTATTTATTATTCTTTCTCGTTCACAGCTTACTGAGTTCACCAGTGACACCAGCACCTCCCTTAGCCAGGTGGATGATCCCTTAAGGTAAAGCATTGTGCGTTTCCTGTCACCTTTAGTGGCTCAAAGCCAGAAACATGGGGCCCAACCCTATCCCCCCTGCCAGCCCATAGTGCACAGTGCTGCAGACAGAGCACATGCTGCATTCTATGGTGTGTGTATGTGTGTGTGTGTACCAGACAGCCCAGGAGATAAGTAAAATGTTTTCCTACTTACTTCCCCATAGGCCACCTGCCCCCCAATGGGTTTCATCAAACCTATAGTAGCTATTCTGCTTGCATAAGTCCAAGGAGACTTCTGGATTGGTTCAGGGCAGGGAAAGGGGATTAGGATTAGGCGGTGAGGTGGTGCCCCTGCCCAGCCCCCTGCCCAGCCTACTGCCTGCCCCAAACTGCCCATGATTCTCCCCTGAACTGCCCCTGCCACCAACCTGCCTGTTCCAGCAGGAGATCTGGAAAGCACTGTTGTGTGTACTTGGCCTCTGGCTCTTTGCTTCGGCAGCCCCAAAGCTTGTGACTCTGATCTTCGCCACCTAAAGAGGTGTTGTAGATCTGAGCAGCCCGGAGCTGGGCTATGCTGCCCAGGAACGGGGTCAGGATCCGGCACAAGTGACGGATCCTGGCCCCACCCCCCACTCTCTTGCCACCTGCCTGCCTGCAGCCTGCCTTCCCTCTGCCCCAAAACTCCTCCTCCCCACACCCCCCAGACCCACACGCCAGCTGAGTTTGGCTGGCATGAACTTACCCATCGTCGGGGCAACAGAAGCTGGATGCAGCCCCTGCGGGCCGGCGCACATTCTTGCGCCAGCCCAGCTGTCTCCACACATGCTTTATGGCACATTTACAACCCTCCTAGGCTGGTGCAAGGGACTTGTGCCGGCCAAGCACACCATTTGGATTGCGCTCTAATTTGATTTGATTTTTTTGTCTGGGGGTGTTAAAAATTTTCCTGCTTGATGATGTCACTTCCAACCATGTCGTCACTTCAAGGTTAATATCTTCATCCAGTGGGTACTGACAGATTGTCATTCTAAAAGTGGGTCCTGATATGAAAGAGTTTGAGAACTACTGATCGAACCCCATGGAATCCAGGCCAAGGAGAGGAACAGCATTCCTCACTTCAGAGCCTTTTTGCAGGTCCAACAACTCTCACTATCCGGCAGTCCATTTTTGCTGAAATCTCTACCATCTCTGGTGACAAGGGAAGGCAATCCTGGGGTGCAAATTTTGAATCTGTGTCACTTGAAGTGCAGACCTGCTACACATGCTCAACATGCTACACTGAGCAGGATTCCTTGAGGGAATCCATGGAGGTGACGCAGATATGGTTAGCCCACATCAGTTTGTTACTAATTGTGTGTGTTTTTTCTTCTCCATCTGTCTCCTTCTCCCAGAAACCTGGGATATTCTGACGGGGAGGAAGTGAGGCTGATGTGGGATCTGGCCACTCTCCAGAATCAGATGATCAGCCCAAACCATCTGATCCGGGCACAGGCTCTGGAGAAGTGTGCAGATCTGCTGGGAGAGATCCAGAGATACGTGAGTCACTGAGGGGAGTAGTTTGGACAAACCTTGTTTTGAACACCAAAGGCTGCCCCTTCCAGGATTGCTGTGCAAGCCGGCTACATGCAATCAATATTCATTTCTGAAGCACTTCAGAGTATTCAATCTGCTTCACAGATTATATTACTCATCCTTTCAACAACCCTGCAGGGTAGGCCAGTCGTAGAACTACAACATCCCTGACAAAGGGCCAACCAGCTTCTGCGTAAAGATCTCCAATGATGAAGAGTCTACTACCTTCTGAGACATAGTGTTCTACTGCACAATTCTTTGGACCATTAGGAAGTTTTTCCTAATGTTTAATTGAAATCCCCTTTGTAGTCCAAGCCCACTTGTCCCGGTACCATCCTCCAGAGAAACTGGGAACAAGGCTGCTCCATCTTCCATGCAACAGCCCCTTAGATATTGACAGATAGTTCCCAAATCACCCGGTAAACATGTCTTCTCTCAACTCCTTCATGCGAATCCCTTTCAACCTGTCCACATAGGATGCAGTCTCTGGACTCCTCACCCATCCTAGACTCCCTCCTCTGGACCTGCTCCAGTCTTCCAGTAAGAACCTTGCCATAGGTTTCATCATGATTTCATGGCCCAGGAGAGATTTGAATGGGGTTTTCCCAACCTACAGGCAAAACGAGGGAAAGTAGCTCCAATTCAACCAAAGAAAAAAGTGACAGACCAAGACTGGGGTTCTATTTCATCACCTGATTGATTGATTTAGCGTAAGGCATATAATACATGGACATATATATCAGTTAGTCTAGATCAAATGTCAGTGTCCAGTTCATGCAGCCATTCAAAGACAGAGTGACCTTCAAAGAAAAAGTCAGACCATGGGCCATTATACGCCCTCAGTTTGCAGCCAGACACAATGTGGTACATGGTTTGGTGGGAGAACCCACAATCACACTGAGGGGTAGAGACTAGCCCCCATTTAAACACCTGACAAACACCATGTAGGGTACTGATCACCTGATGCTTCAACCACACACAGTGTTCTTTGTTTTTATATTATTACTATTATTGTATTTATTACAGTATTTATATACAAGCATGCCCCCGTATCTGCGGGGGTTCCATTCCAGAACCTCCTACAGTTACCTGAAACTGTGGATGCTGGCAAACACCTGCCCCCCACCCTCTGAAGGTGAGGGAAGCAGACCTCCCCGTCCGTGGCCTCTGCCGGGCTCAGGCTGAGCTTGGCAGCTCAAATAACATAACTTCCGGTTTCACGGAGAAACCAGAAGTGGCTTTTTAAAGCCTTATAAGGCATTAGGAGGTTTGGGGAAGCCCTCTGGGCGAAGCGGAGCTCCCCTCGCCTCCGTAGGGGGCAAGCGCCCAGGGGGTCCTGCGGACTCAATCCACGGATAACTGAATCTGTGGATATGGGATCCGTGCATACCGGGTTCCCCGGGTTCCCATGCCTTTCTCAAAGACTCCTGTTGTTCTCATGATGCATTTTTGTCATTTGCCGCTTGTAATATTGCACTGTTCTGATTGTTTTATTGAATCTTTGGGAATTTCAGCCAGAAGCCATCATAGGTGTTTGATAAATAGTCAGTGTGCCTGGGTTGTGTGATGTAAAGATGCACAATATCCCTGCAATAGGACGTCTCCTTCCTGCCATCAGGGTGAGCTGCTTAACCCAGCATTGGCTAATCCTCATTTCTCTCCAGCCTTCCGTAGAGTTGCCTTTGCTTCCCCGCCTGGTCACGATCCTCGGTCTCTGCTCGTTGGATACAGATGCCAGGTGCGATGAGAATGCGGTAGAGGTTCTCTGGGAGCTGCTGCCCATCCTGCGCCATCGGGCGGGTAAGTCTGGAAGGAGCTTGAGCTGTTGCCTGCAAAGGTCACTGAACCTTTTGCCAAGTCGAACAGAATACATCCAGGGACAGATAGAGTGTTTGTGTTTGTTGGGCTGGTCACAAGCACTACCTTAACTCCAGAGCCCAGGTCAGCCAGGGGGATAGACTTGGGCTCCAGTTGTGCTTTGACCTCTGTGGCTGAGGTTTGCTGAGTAGGTAGACCTGGGCTCTCCAACCAGACTTGGAGCCCAGGTTTACCGGCCTCCCTGGATGAGGTTAGCTGAGTGGATAGACCTGAGCTTCTGCCTGGACTTGGAACCCAAATCTACTGGCTTACATGGATGAGGTTTGTTGAGCAGGTAGACCTGGGCTCCCACCCAGACTTGGAGCCCAGATCTACCTGCTGGGTAGACCTGTGTTCTTGGCTGTGCTTGGGCTCCTTCCCGTGGACAATTTGAGGCTTGCCATGGATCCTTGTTCCCCCCTTGAATCTGCCCCGGAATGCATCACATTTGAAGACTGCCAGTTGAAAGCCTTCTCGTTGTCTGGCCCCTTGGCAAGGCTAATGAAGGCTGGCAGTTTTCTTTTTCAGGCAGCATCTCTCTCTCTTTTCTAGGTGTAGAATCAGTTGCAAGGGGAGCTGGAAGAAACCCAGGGGCCTCCCTCTTGCCCTCCATGCAGTAGCCCTTGCTGCAGCGTTGGAGCATCCAGTGCTCAGTGTGGGTTGCTCCTACTCTGTTGGCTGCCTTGAGCTGAGGGCACTTGGAGTCTAGACAGCATGAGGGTGTTCAAATGGCGCATGGAGGAATTTTCCCAGAGATGACTAAGTTTCTTTTGGGCCCCTTCCCAAAGAGGATGGGGCGAAACAGAGTGAGGGGAGGGTGGCAACGGGAGCAGGCAGAATGGGGGCAGGGAGTGGGGTGAAACAGAGTGGGAGGAGAGTGGTAGCAGCCAGAATAGTCTTCAGAGCCTGGGTCTACCAGGCTTCCCCATGTGGAGAAAATGTAGAAAATCATTGCAGAAAGTTAGCAACATTGTCTTTAGGCTCCCAGGAGCATGGGAAATGTCCTGCCTGCACAAAATGTACTTCTGCAGTAGCTGTAATCGCACCGCTGTGTCCCTGAGCTCTTATACACTCCTTCCTGGAAAGTGGATCCACAAACTAAAGAGCTACTGCAGCAGGCCGGTTGCCTCCTGGATTTGACACCAGGAGTTAAGTGTTAAGGAGTGTCATGTATGCATTCCCTGGCCCGGTGCATATGGCTTGCAGCAGCCAATGCCGCAGCAACCTCAGCATCCCAAGTCCAGGTGAGAAATTTCTGCGGCCCCTCCTTTGGCTGCTGGGCCCCCTTTTTCACTCTGTGCCTGGGTACAAATTACCCCCTCTCATGGGCACTGTTGCCTTGACAGGCACCCGCTAGTCATTGCCACAGGACTGCCTCCTCCTCCCTGCCACCCTCTTGCAGTGGCTGCAGTGACTGTCCTAACTCTGTCGCTGTTTCACCATGTTCCTCTGAGCTTCACCAAGATCTTTCCAGACTAGAGGACCACATATTTTGGCAGTCAATAGTAAGCAACCTTCAGCTGATCTAATGGAGGGTCAAGCAACTGTTCAATACGGGATTCTCTGATCTCATTCCGATGGAGGCCAGGGAGGAGTTGCAATGAAGGGGCATCTGTTGTATGGTGGAATGAGTCGAAGCTGTTTCTTTCCCTTGCAGACGTGCTGATAAATTCCTCCTTGAACCAAGTCTCTATCAAGAATGCACTCCGCATCCTGAATGCAACTGATGTAGCACTACCAACCATCTTCAGGAACAACAGCTTCATCCTGGTCAGAGTAAGTTAGCATCACAAGGGACAGAGTACTCCTGACCCCATATGAGAGTGAGTGACAGCACAATCCTATCCTTGGGCTGCTCTGGTGGAACTTGTGTTCCAGCAGCACAACCTGACTTATCACATTGCGAAATACAACAGCTGCATCCTGGTCAGAGTAAGTTAGCATCACAAGGGACAGAGTACTCCTGACCCCATATGAGAGTGAGTGACAGCACAATCCTATCCTTGGGCTGCTCTGCTGGAACTTGTGTTCCAGCAGCACAACCTGACTTATCACACTGCGAAATATAACACTTGAGCACACTGCTGGGTGGCTGCCAGAAACAGTTAGTGGTGCTGACCAGGCAGCAGTGGGTTTCCTATATCCCCCAACAACAGGTCAGCGGGGAAGGCAGGTGTGTGCACGGAAGGGGAGGACTGGGGCATTCCGTGGGAGGGACAGAGGCAGGAGGGGATGGATCCAGCAGCAATGGTGCATGCTGAATCTAATCCCCCCTTTCAGAAACCTCCCTGCCCCTTTTCCCACCTTGGACATACACCACCAACACAGGTGGTGTATGTCCAAAGAGACCCATCGCTAGCCCCAGGGCTTATGTGGGGTTAGTTAAAAAAATGCTTTTTACTTGCCTCCCATAAGAAGATAAGAACAGCCCCACTGAATCAGGCCATAGGCCCATCTAGCGCAGCTTCCTGCAGTGGTGTAGCTAATGAACGTGTAGCCCAGTGCGGAGCTCAAAATGATGCCCTGGAAGTGATTTCACAGCAGGAAGTGATATCAAGCCCAGGCTTTTTTAAAAGTGCAAATTGGGGGGAAACTTGCCTCCTCCCCCAAGGAGCTCATCACCCACTTGATCTGCCATCTCCCCCCAGCCAGTGGCATAGCTAAGGCATCTGTCTGCTACCTGGAATCAAAGATTTTGTGGCCACCCCCATGACAAAATCAAACTTAATTAAGTAAATACATAAAAAGTTTGCCCCTTATTGGTTCAAGACACTGTGCTGGGGTGATGAGGGACGGTTGTTCTCCCCCTGCTAAATAGAAGAGGAGCACCACGTGAAAAAGTGCCTCTTTACCAGTTAGCAGGAGTAGCTGTATTATGATACATGGAAATGAGAGCTGACTCATATTCACATCTTACTGGTTCTCTGCTGTATCATAAGAACATCTCATTGGCTCTCAGAAAAATCAGTCTCATAAGTCAGCTTTGAGTTAAAGTCGGTTTTTGTTCTTTAAGGCAGTTGTATTTTCGTTTTCTGGTTAATTGGCCATAACTTTTGATAAAATACAGTTATTCTAATGTGGTTTGTTTCATTGAATTCTGCATTAAATAACCTTTCTAATGATATATAACGTGATGGTATTATTTGTATATACCAAGATTTGCTCAATTTTGGCCACTAGTGTCAAGCTCAGCTTGTTGCCCCCCTAAAGCTTGTTGCCCGGTGTGACTGCTACCCCCTGCACTGCTACCCCACTGGCTTCCTGTATGTCACAGTGGCCCACCAAATGTCTCAGGGAGTACACAAGACAACAAGAGACCTGCATCCCGGTGCCATCCCTTGCATACGGTGTTCTAAGGTAACCCACTTCTAAAATCAGGAGGTTGCACATACACTTCATGGCTTGTAACCCGTGATGGACTTTTCCTCCAGAAATTTGTCCAATCTCCTTTTAAAGGCACCTAGGCCAGATGCCATCACCACATCCCATTTGTCTTCAGGTAGTTCCCACCTACCATAGGATGCAGTGTGAGGAGCACCTGCATTGCTGCTGTTGGTGGGTGAAAGGATTGGGGCCTGAGTGTGTGTGTATATGGGGGACATCTAATTCATTCCTAATTCATTCCTCCCTTTGACTCACCATTCATTTTTTTGGCTTTCTGCCCCTTTGTTTCTTGTGTCTGGCTCTATAGTTTCTGTCTATTAACCTTTCCACCCCTCCCTGGCTATGCAACATTTTACTAGTAATAATTTAGACCCGTCTCTTGGTCCAAAGGAAAACATATGAGAAAAGCAAGGAGGAAAGGGTGTGAAGCCTTCCATGGTCTGAGGCCTCACTGCGTCCTAAACTTCAGGGTTCTTCCAACCTGGAAAGGAAGAGGAATGGGGCTGAAAGACTGGGGGAAAATGTAGGTGCTTGGAGGTTAAGCCAGTAGTTCTCAACCATTTTAGCCCCATGACCCACCTTCAGCATGGAGCTCAGCAACCCAGATGTTTTGGCGTTGGCGTAATGATGCCATCACATCGCTGCCCAAACATCTGGGTTGCTGAGCTTTTGCATTTTTTTAAACACAAAAAGCTCACCTGTGGAACATGTCTTTGTCAGCAACAACACAATGCATCTCAGCCCAGAGGGGGCCAAGCATTCTGCTTTCCGGTCTACAGCCCACTCTGGTCCTTGTCGCGTTGTGTTCTTGTTCATGAAAACATGTTCAATGAGAAAAACACACTCCAGAAGGTGTGCTTTACAAGTAATAAAAAAAAAACCCGCAACAGCTCAGCAAGCTCATGCCATGTTATGCAACCTGCCAAAAATCAGTTTGTGACCCACTTGTAGTTGTGACCCACAGTTTGAGAGCCACTGGTTAAGCCTGGCGCAAACACAAGATGTTCAGTTGTGTTCAATACAAGATGTTCAATACAATAATGTGTATTATTGCTAACATGGCAATAATGAAGTGAAGGCAAATAACCTTAACTAACCATTTCGGTGCTTTTTTTGGTGCACATAAGCACCTTCATTGTTGGCTTAAACCAGTAGTGCGCAATCTTTAGGAGCCTGCAGACCACTGAGGCAAAAATTAGAATTGTCGTGGACAATGTGGAACCCCCCCCTCGTTCCCACCTCACCCCCTACACACAAAAAATGCACAGCCTATCAGAGAGAATGGACCACCCACAACCACAGCCAACACTTCAGTGCTGGCTGTGGGCGGTCTGATCTCCACCCTCTATGGTGGTCCATGTGGAAATGCTCACTTGGCAACATGGAAGTGATTAAAGGCATGTTGTTGTTTTTTTCCTGAGACTGTGTGGACCACTTCTCAGGGTCTCACGGACCACCTGTGGACCACAGGTTGGGAACCAGAGGTTTAAACTAAAGGTGGTGGTGTTTTATTTTCATCTTCATCATTGTTAAATATTTACAGTCACATGAAAGCGTAAGACCCAGTAGTTGAGAGACAGGTTGGAAATAAGAATAAGGGCCCAATCCTCTCCAACTTTCCAGTGCTGATGGAGGCACAATGCAGCCCTGAGGTATGGGAACAAATGTTCCCTTACCTTGAGGTGGCTTCCTTGACTGCTTCCCCACTGCAGGATGCGGCACACACCCCTTTGGTATGCTGCATCAGCACTGGAAAGTTGGATAGGATTGGGCCCTAAGGCAAATTCATGGCTCCTGACAAATGTGACTCAAATGGAACCTTCTCAGATGATGAAAAGGCTTTTGAACTGATTAACACAGTGGTCCCCAAAATGTGGTTTGGGACCCACTGGTGGGTCACGCCCTGATTTTTGGTGGGTAGCATAAGGATGATGGAAAGATCAGATAACTAATTGCCTCAAGCCCTGAAGCTATTCAAAAATGAATGAGTGAATGAATAAACCTTGATTGGGCATAGATAGAGAAATCATAAAAGCAAACATAATTAGTCCTAATCCCGTTGATCAAAAACGGAGTTAAGATACTAAATTACTAATAAAACATTTACAGTTCAACATAAAATATCAACATTTTTGACAAATTACATTAAGAAAGCTTAGAAATCACCATAAGTAAAAATTTAGAAACTCCCTCTAGCACATCTGGTGAGCAGTCATTAGGAGACACTTCAGTTTTGCCTCATCCGAAAGCCCGTTCATTTTGCCAAGAAGTGATATAAGTGTGGCGGGATCTAGTGTGCCGAGGACAATAAAAAAGAATGTGTATGATTGAGTCAACATTTCCCAAACTTCAAGGGCAGAGGCGTTCTTTATAGGGTATTTGCGTATATCTGCCTTCTGTGACCTTGGATGAAAACACATTGAATCTTGCCAAGGAGATTGCACGACGTTCAGAAGGATTGATCAGAATACTCAGATAAGGAGCCATTTGCCCATACTTTAGCGGGATAGAGAAATTAAGAGGGGAGCAAATTCTAGAAGCAAGTTCAAAGAGGTTTTGTGCCTCAATGTCTAGCATTCTTTGCTTCACGCTTTGATAAACTGCAGGGAATGGATAGAAACTTAAAAAATCCAAAGAAAAACCAATGGATTCGATTTTTGATTTAATTGGGCTCTACTCAGATAGCATTCTGGATAGGAGACTGCCTGGTTTCATGTTATAATGGAATTGGAACCAATAGCGTATGGTTAAAAGCCATGCTCTTGATACTAAGAGCGATTGTCTTGTCTCCAAACATAATGCAGAGTATGGTATAGATTTAGGTAAACCCAGGATAGCCCTCAAAAATTTAGCTTGGATACTCTCAAGGGTGTGATTTATAGCACTAATCCAGATAGGGCACCCGTACAGGAGCTGTGCCGATACCGTGGCATTAAATACCTTGAGAGCAGCTGGTATATAACAATTGCCCTGACTAAAAAAGAATCGATTGGTGCTCTGCACAGTGACACGGGCCAAGTTGGTAAGCAATTTTTGATGAGTACCCCAGCAAAGATTGTAGTGGAAGTGAATTCTAAGATATTGAAAGCTTTTGACCTGTTCCAGTTTCTCCCCTCCAACAGACCAAGTGCCTGGGCTCCATGATTTTGAAAAGACCATAACTTTGGTTTTCTGAGAGTTCAATTCGAGTTTGTTGCACTTCAGATAGTCAGAAGTTGTATTTAAAAGTCGCTTAAGTCCACTAGGTGTACAGGAAACTAGCACTGCATCATCTGCATAAAGCAATGCTGGAATATGCATTGAACCTAGTTTGGAAAAATGTCCATCTATCTGAAGCAAAATGGGGGTAAAATCATGTAGAAAAAGATGAAAAAGAGTGGGTGCTAAAATGCACCCCTGTTTCACTCCCCTTTTGACCTGAATTTGGGGAGTCAATTTCCCCAGATGTCAATTTAATTTGGCAGGTGGTGCCTGTATAAAGTTTCTGAATATGAGATAGAAGTCCAGGGTCTATATTGAGTTTAACTAGTTTGTCCCATAGCAGCGATCTATTAACAGAGTCAAAGGCTCCTTTAAGATCCAGAAAAGCAACATATAAGTTTTGATTTTTTAAGCCTTGTGTACTTGTCAATCAAATGAGCTAAAACAGCACAGTGATCAATTGGTGAAGATCCTTTTCCAAATCCTATCTGATCCCACCCTGGAAGGCCCAGATCTTCCATCCAGGATAGCAGCTTGTTTAAAAGATGTTTTGCATCAAGTTTTGCCCCCACTGCTAAAAGGCTTATAGGTCTAAAATGGGAGGGATCAGGATGGTCGCCTTTTTTGTAAATAGGCACTATAGTAGCATTTGTCCATTCAGCTGGTATTATACCTGTTTGGTCCACCACTGTGAATAATGAGGATAGAATAGGGGCCCACCATTCGGGGTCCACTTTCAGGATCTCTGACAATACCAAATCTGGCCCAGGAGCTTTCCCTTGTTTACTTTGAGAGACTAGCTCTCTCATTTCTTCAGGGGATACAGGAGGCCATGGGGTGGTTGCTGAAGGATTTAAAGTCAAAGATGCTCAGCCACTTTCACCCTCTTGGCAATAGAAGGTGGAGAACAAGCGGCACCACTCGTGTGGGGAGATGACCATCTGAGAGCGAGGTGCAGTTTTCTGAGCAGAATTGGTGATTATACCCCAAAATGGCTTAGAATTTTTATGTTCTATGGCGGCTAGTAGTTTATACCACAAGCGGGAAGCATCATTATGTGGCTTTTCTTGCAGCTGCTTCTTTAGAATAAAATATGTATCGGGAATTTGAATATCCCCTGAATAGCGGTACTGCTGATAAATGGATCTAATCTGATTTTGGAGATCCATACAATCCCTATGAAACCAAGGGGATATTGTTTGGGATCCCTCCCCTGTAGCACCTTTAGCAGAGGGTATACTAGTGTAGGAGACTAAAGTGGATGAAACCCTAGAGATTAATAACTCATATATCTGAATTAGTTCTATCGGATCTGACTCATTTAAAAGTTGGATTCTTTAGCTCTTGTATGGCTCCGTGTAGAGCGGTTTGCTCATTTTCTGATTAATTGTA
This sequence comes from Tiliqua scincoides, assembly GCF_035046505.1. Lineage (NCBI taxonomy): Eukaryota > Metazoa > Chordata > Lepidosauria > Squamata > Scincidae > Tiliqua > Tiliqua scincoides. The sequence continues at coordinate 14,024,975 of NC_089830.1, read as the reverse complement.
GTATTCCACATGATTTTAGGCCTAATTTCATATTCATTTTCAAGCTCTATATCAGGGGTAGAGTACTGGAAAGAACCTAAATCTAGCTTGAGTATTAAAGGAAAATGCACTCATTCTTAAATAATCAACCAAAAAATCAATAACATTGACCTTGAGGTGGAACCAAGAAATAATCTATAACACTGGAACCAATGGCTGAAGCAGAAGTGAATTCACCTGAATTGGGGAAATCTACAAGGCCATTTAAACATATTGTATTAAAATTGAGACAGAATCTGGCCAAATAGAGGCCAGCTGCATTCGTTTTATTATCTTTGGAAAATCTCTCTAAAGAAAATAAATCAAGGAGAGATGAATCAGGATCTAAGTTTGCGGCAGTACTGAGCAACGGCTCTGAATTTCCAAGCCTGGCGTTGAAATCCCCACCAATAAGCCAATGGCATGAAGGAAATTCCATGTCTAACTCCTTGACAATTTTAGAGAAGGTGCTCCAATTCTGGGATAATAATTGGCTGTTCAAGCCAGGAGGAAGATAAACCTTTCCAATTATTATTAAGCTTGACTGCATGACATAATTTGCTAGTTGTCTTGGTGACCACCAGTTCTGAATTGAGCTGGGAAGAGACAAAAATTGTCATCCCCGCTTGCAAACGCCCCTTGGAGCTTATTCTATAAGCTGGAATGTTGTAGGAATTAAAACCTTGAAGGTGTAAAGGAATTTGAGACCAGGTTTCCTGCAAAAGGATTATGTGAAAATCACATAAATATCTCTGGAAAGTCTCATCGTTAACCTTGCTACGCCATCCCGCAATATTCCAAGAAAGAAGTTTTAAATATGTCCTTGATGTGAGATCATGTTTTGCAGATGTAAGTCAATCTCCCATCAGATTGACTTACATCTGCAATACCTATTCAAAAATCAAATAGCTGCTAATTGATCTGCAAAGAGCTCAGCTTCTGCAGTCTGCAAGGTAGCTGCTAACTCTTTTTTTCTGGGCATTATTGCTTGTAAATAAATAAATATTTTTTTCTAGATTGCCTTTCATTTAAAGTCTGTTAAAGCTAGGTGGGTCCCAATAGAGTGTTGTATTAAGAAGTGGGTCATGGTGCTGAAATGTTTGGGAATCTTCTGGATTTGATTTTGTTTATCATTGTTGTACATTGGACTGTTTATGTTTTACGTTCGGTTGTATGTTCTGAACTTGTAAGCTGCTTTGGACATTTTCTTTCACTAAAAGCCCAAGACCATTTTCCATGGAAAAGTGGAGTATAAATAGTTGAATAAACCAAGCAAGATTTGACGCTCAGAGATGTTGCATTGTTTCAGGTCTTTGGTGCATTCCTGACTCCTGAAGAACTCTTGGAAGCCGTGGCCTTCCTATCCGGAGCTGCCCAGAACTCCTTTGAGGTGTTTGATATATATTGCTTGCTCCGTCAACTCCTCAAGCAGTTTGGCGGCAAGGTAGTGAAGGTAAGGAACTGCAAAGATATTATTATTATAGAAATTTATACCCCACCTTTCCCATGCTGAAGCAATTACCCAAGAGGACTTACAAAGCTCCATAATAAAATACAAAGTATCATAACAGGTCAGAAGGAAAAACATCCAACAAAGCATTAAAAACATGTTAACAGTAAGCAGTGAAACACAAAACGAAGAAACAAAGTAAGACCTGACACATATTATTGAGCCGTTGGGAGAACAAATAAATCCAGAGAGACAGTCTGGATAGCAAAGAAGGATCTTGGTTTTGAACTGGATCTCTTGGAGTTGTAAATCAATCCCATGCCATTGGGATCCTTGCGCCAGATCCTTAGCATGTTTTGAAGGATATATTTTTGAGCATATCATGCCAGTACTAACCAAAGGACTTTGAAAGACTGTATGTCAGGTGAGTGGGCTTAGAGGTGAAAATATAAACCCCCCTCCCCCCCCCAAGTTTAGGTCAGTGTTCCTGAATTCTAAGTACTGCAATAACCCCAAATTTCAGCATGGAACAGATGTCAGGTACCAATCCTAATATATCTGTCATCTCCAAAAGATACGTCTGCAAGAGAGGCAAACCATAAGATGCTAAGGGTTTGTGTGAAATCCATGGCTGAAATCAGTGGTTCTCAGACTTTTTTAGAACTGGGATCTGTTTTTTAGAATGACAATCTGTCAGGGCTCACCAGAATTGATGTCATTGACCAGGAAGTAATGTCATGGCTGGAAGTGAGATCATCAGACAGGACAATTTAACACCCCTCGCATGACAAAGTCAAATCAAATTAATTAAGGGTGCAATCCTAACCCACTTTCCAGCAGTGACATAAGGGCAATGCAGCTGCGAGGTAAGGGAACAAACATTGCCTTACTTTGAGGAGGCCTCAGTGATTGCGACCCAACTGCAGGATGCAGCACATGCCCCGTTGGCAAAGCTATGCCAGTGCTGGACAGTTGGTTAGGATTTGAGCCTAAGTATATTAAAATGTTGCAATAAGTATAAGTTTAAAAAGTTATTTAAACTAAAGAAGAACCCTCCTAACTCCCCCAAGCAATTGATGATCTGTTTCAAAAAAATTCCCCAAATATCCCAAAGGCTGCAATTCTGTCTGCGCTTACCCAGGAGTAAGCCCTATTGACTATCAATGTGAAAAGCATTTACATAGTATCCTGTTGAAAGTACAGATCCATAACATTTCCCTAAATGTTTCCCTAAATGCAGTCACACACTCTTCTCTCATAGGGAAGAGAGAGATGGAGAGGGAGTTTGGCGTGAAGGAGAGAGGACTGCTCTTCTTGTTCCTCTTCTCACTCCATCTCCTTCTTTGTTTTCAAATCCAGGCATTGGGAGGAGAAAAAGGTTTAGTAAAGGTTTTTTAGCAATTGCCTTGGGCAGCAAATCGGTGGGCAGAAACCAACAAATGGAGTTGGGTTCCCCCCCCCCCACAGGGTGACCAGGTATCTTCTTTTTCCAGGACAGATCCTCTTTTTAACCTTGTGTCCTGGAAAAGAACTTTAATGTCCTCCTTTTCCCTGTGAGTGGGCCCCTGCAGGCAGCGCAGAACTGTCTTGTAATTAATATAATAAATTATAAGTAATAGAGTTTTGAATTTAAGAAGTAATATTGTTTTATGATTTTGCCCTAAGTGTTTAAATTAACCACATGAAATCAATACATGAATGTTCATAGCTTTTAATGTGTCATGTCCTACATTTTTCTTGGAATTCCTACATTTGGGGTGCCTAATCCTCTTTTTGCCGTTATGACATCTGGTCACCCTCCCCCATCCACCAGTCTGCTACCTGAGGAATTCATCTCACCTGGCCTCATGGATGTTGCCCTGCCTAGGACGGCAACAGCCTCTGAGACATTTTGCTTCTGGGTACCTTAGCAGTGGCCCTTTGCTTTCCTGACAGGTTGAGACATTGCTGGAACACTTCTTTGAAAAGTGTAAAACAGAAAGGAGGGGTGAAAGCAACATTCCATTCGTAGGTTTTGGCGTGCTTGCGAGTGAGAACGTGGTCCAAGTGGTGAACTTTCTCCTCCAGCATCCTTTCAGGTATCTATTTATTTAAAGCATTTCTCCCTCACTGTTAGTATTTATAAAAAGCTACCCAAAGCAGCTATAGGGGATTTCAGCTTGTACTGCCTTGGATGGCCCATTGGGGATCTATGGGGCTTACAGTAGTGCCTAAGGGCCCAATCCTATCCAACTTTCCAGCACTGGTGTAGCCACAATGCAGCCCCAAGGTAAGGGAACAAATGTTCCCATACCTTGAGGAGGCCTTTGTGACTGCGTCCCCACCACAGCATGCAGCGCATGCCCTGTTTGCACGGCTGCACCAGTACTGGAAATTTGGATAGGATTGGGCCCTAAGTATCATGTCTCTGCACCCAGGACAAACTTAAAGCAGGGTTCCCCACCACCCTCTCTGCCTGCCTACCAGAATGAAGAATACTCTCTGTTCTGGAGCATCTCTACAGGTGTCCGGTCACATCTAGTTCATGGTTTAGTTTCCTAATATTTCAAACTTGATTTGTATTAGGAGCCAGAAATTGTAGCCTTGTATGCACATAGACCAGCGTTTCTCAATGTTCATCCCACACTGTACCACTTTGCATGATCCACCTATTGGAAGTACCAGCAGAAGTGATTGCCAGTTACTTCTGGGTTGAGAGGCCAGATGCCACATGACAAACACCAATCAGGAAGAGGCTCAGGGTGAACAGGAGGGCTTTTTAGAGTAGGTGAAAAGCCTGCTGCTCACTGAGCCAAGCCTCCTACTGAAGTTGGTCACATCAGTTCATTTGTCTTGCTGCCAGAAGCAGATGCCTGGGGGTCCCACAAGTACCATCAGACACAACCTCAAGTATCGCTGGTGGTACACATAGCATTGGTTGAGAAACACAGACATAGGGCGCAATCCTCACCTCTTATGTCAGTACTTTCCAGCACTGGCATAGCGGTGCCAATGGAACATGTGCTGCAACCTGCAGTTGGGTGTCACTCATGGAGGCCTCCTCAAAGTAAGGGAATGTTTGTTCCCTTACCTCAGAGCTGCATGGCCCTTAGTGCTGGAAAGCACTGACATAAGGGGTTAGGATTGCACCCATAGGCTCATTATGTATGCGCATGCTTCTGTGCCTGGCTAAGATTTAGTGGCGGTTCTGTGGGCACTGGAGACCTGTACAGGCATTTTATTTTATTTTATTTTTATTGCTTAAACAGAACCCCCAAAAAATAGCATTACATGGATACATGCTTATGAGTTCCATACTTAAAAAAAAGGGGGGGGGAGGAAATGTATATTTATACACACATACATATACAAAGTATCTGCATATCAACACTTCATGCAGCTTATGTTATTATAGCAAGTAATGGCCTCCAGATATCCTCAAATTTATACAGTGGCGTAGCTAGGTCACTTGACACCTGGGGCCCATAAATTTTTGTCTCCTCATGCAACATAATTATTTAATTATTAATTAATCATATTAATTCATTCACATTTTTATACCACCCTTCCTCTAAGCAGCTCAGGATGGTGTGTGTGGTTCCTCCCTTTATTTTGTCCTCACAACATCCCTGTGAGGTAGGTGAGACTGAGAGATAGTAATAGTCATGACATGAAGTGAGTAGTAATAATGGCCAGAAAATTAATGCAGTGAATATTTCCCCACAAGCAATAGATGAAATTCTGCATCAAATGGTCTCATGATGGTATTATTCCTAACATGATGGCATTATTCCTAAAAGCCACGCTTTCCAGAATTTTGGTCACTAGGGTGTCAACCCCCCCCCCCAGATGTCTCATTGGCCTGTTTTGAATTAAGGCAGTGGTTCTCTCATGTTTAACACTGGGACCCACTTTTTAGAATGACAATGTCTGGGACCCACCGGAAGTGATGTCAGGAAAAATTCCTGGTCCTGATCAGTAAGTTGATGTAAAAATTGCCCTATCAGTCCAGCTACTCCATCAAAAAGATTCCCTATTGTCCCCAAAATGCCCAGCTCACAATATTGAAATACCCACAAGGCCCAAATGCTCTGACTAAAAGCCCCTCTCTGACCCTTGTCCAAGAATGATACCAGCCAGCATCTAATATCCCTCTCAGAAAACAAGCTGGCTGCAGTATGGGCCCCAAGGATGAACAGAAAGCCATAAACAATGGCAAGAAACAAATCAGGATGAAAGGGTTAGGGTAAAAGGGATGTTGATAGTGTACCAGATCCTCTGTAATGGATAGGTCTGTAAACAAAGTGTTGTTGCGCGTCGAATTGCCCTTCTCAAATCAATATCCTGAACTGATAACAAATGCCAAATGTTGTTCTTTTGCCTGTTGGTCTGTTAATTTTCCCATGGATGTCCTCCTCTTTTTGTGTGCTCTTGTACCCCTCCCCTATCTAGAATACCCTATAAAACCTGCATCAATGTAGTTTTTTGGGGTCCTCCACCTGTGTGTGTGGGGGTCCCGTTTGCAAACGAGTAAAGGTTTACTTTTGTCAGAAGTCCTCTGAATTCTCCTGTCTGTTGTTTGCCGCTCCAAAAATCCGAACTAACAGTGTGCCCATTTGGCATCACTATTAATCTTTAAAGTTGGATTCACTGTGCAGGCATAACTCATTGACTGCCATATGTTCTGCATCATGTATGGGAAAGCCCCTAGCTCAGTGATAAGGCACGCGCTTTATACATAGAATGACTTGGGTTCAATCCCTGGCATCTGCTGGTAGGGCTGGAAAGCGGGTTTGACCCCTCTCTGAAACTCTGAAGAGCCATCGCCAGTCAGAATAGGCAATGCTAAGTGAGATGGTATCGGGCAGTTTTGCACTCTCTCTGGGATTCCAGTGTTCATGATTATTACAGTTCTTCTTGCTGAGTTACTGCTCCCTGTGGGTACATCTGACATGTAGGAATGCCAGAAGAAAGTAAGGAATCCTGGGGCTTGTAGTTTGCCAAAGAGCATGCTACATAGGGCGGCACCAAGGCTGACTCCAGGTTGGAGGGGGCCATCAGTAAGGTAGGCAGATGTTGCCACGCCTGGTCCAAGGGACCTAACTGTCTGTTTTTCAATTCACAGCGCTTGTCAGGAGCACTGGCCGGAGGTGTTTGCCTGTGCAGATACAACCCTGCTGCTTGAAGCCCTGCTGTATGAGATGCGGGGAAAGCCAGAAGAGCAGACAAGTGTGGTAAGAGCTGTGCTGCGGAACTGTGTCACGATTCCCTTCTCCCGGTAGCGTATGAGTATATCCTGCAGTTCCACGCAAGGAGAGAGAAGCCACGGGAGTTGGTACTGAGGGCAAAATCTACACACCAAAATTCACCCTGAAGAATATCAACTTCTTCAATATCAATGAATGTTAATATCCACAACAATCCAGAATATGATTTCAGGGTTTGAACCACAAGTGTGAATGACTGTCCCTTGTGCATGATGTGCTCTCCTTTTGTCAGGAAGGAAGGAGAGAATTGATTTCTGTTGGAGGGACTGAGAGGCTTAGTCAGCTCCTTGTGCTCTTGAACTGGTATACTCTAGCACAGGGATTTTCAACCAGTGCGCCATGGCACATTGGTGTGCTGCTAGTGGTTCACAGGGGTGCTGCAGGAGTTTGGGAGAGGGTCATTTATCAGTAGGGTCATTGGGGTGTGCAAACCCCCCACCTGTAGTGCAATGTGCCTTGTTAATTGTCCAAAAACTGATGGTGCGCCTTGACAATTTGAGCACCTTGTCAGTGTACCGTGAAATGAAAAGGGTTGAAAATCTCTGCTGTTGCTGACATCTTTGCAATGTAGCTCTCCATCCAATGCTGGGTTGTTGGCAGAGACAAAACCCCAAAAGATGCATTTTGCAGGAAAGCCGAGATCGGCAGTAAGTATGAGACTTGAGTTCAAGACTCAGACATCAGTTACTTTAAGGAACATGCATGTGAGTTTGAGAGGGTGGAAGTGAATCCCATAGCTAGTCTGTCTAGCTCCATGGCCTTTTGAGGGGAAGGGGGAGAGAGAGCAGGAAGGAAGTAAAGCCTGAGGATTGTCCTCTAGGTATGCTTTACCAGAAGATAGAAAAGATAGAGAGAACACCTTATCCCACTACCATTATCCGCCTAGCCTTATGACCTCCCTGCTGGTACAGCTACAAGAGTACCACTTTGTTGCAAACTCCAATATGGGAGACCTGCCAAGAGACAATATGTAGTGCTCACTGGAAGTGATAGATTTTTGAACTGTGGCTGAGTGAGAGACAAACCCATCTGACCCCATGGGGATGCCCTTTTCTTCAAGTCCTAGTGAAATGAGTGGAGGCTGTGAAAGAAAAAGATGCAGGATCCATTCCTATCACTGGGGATTGTGCAGGAAACCTTCTGCCCAGCTGAGTTTATGAACAGGAAGGGGGTCATTTGTATTTTTCACCCTCGGTCAGGATTGGGCCAACCCTGCCTCAGCTGGAGTTTGGGTTGGTGAGGAAGTGAGGGGAAGGGGGTGGAGGACGAGCCCAGTCCCCTGTAGGTACCAGGCAGATTGCAGTGGAGGACTCCCCCTGCAGCTGAGAGAGATGAGCAGGTGCATACACACAGGATCTCACCCTCTGCTGCATGACATTCTGGTCCAGGACAAAGAAGAAGCGGTAAAAGCACCGGACATCTCTTTTTCCTTTTCTCCTAGCAACATGCCACCCAAGCCATGAGGAGCTTTCTCTGTGCTGCTGCAAGCAAAGAAAGGGTGCAAGAGCAGTTTCCCAAGCTGCTTGTGACATTGCTGGGGCAAATCTCGGTCTCCTTGAAGGACGGCAACAATGTGAGGTAAGTTGTCTCTGCAAGAGATCTTTTGGGTTTTGGTGCTAGCTTTTGGATTGACCATGCCAGGTATTGAATCTGGAACATGGTGCTTGCAAGGCATGGAGGATACAACTCAGCCATGGCCACTTGCCCAGCATGTGACCCTTTTTTCCTCTTGGACCGCAGTGGCCAAACTCACTACTGCCACACACAGGAAAAGCAGTTCCTGTTTGGACTACATCTTTCCGTTCCACCCAGGCGCCATGTGTAATCCTCCATGATTGGGGGACGCTCTGGGCAGTCACATCTGCTGCCTGGCGTCCCAGAAGGCCACGTGACAGGACATTCAGGCACATGCGACTACCCAGAGCATCTCTGTCTCCTGATCGTGGAGGACCACATGCAGCGCCCAGGCTGAACAGTAAGGTCTGCTCACCGGGCGGACAGATTCGTTGGAATCCCGGATTTGGCACCCAGGCCGGGGTTCCCTTGGACATGCGCTCATCTGGGAAATTGACCTGACAATCTCACACTCTCAAAATAAGAAGAATATTACTCCTGAGCCAGCAACTTGTTCCATTTCTGACTTAAATGAAACTCTTGGATTCTATAGAAGTGGGACCCTTAGTCACACTCCTGGTGTATCTGTGGCAGTGACCCTCCTGGTCTTACTTCTTTTATCTTGCTTGCAGAGAGCCCCTGGAAACACTCCAGCTTCTCTCTAACATTGTGAGAACCGTGACAGAGGAAACCGAGTGCTGGGATCAGCTGAGCAGTCCTCAATGTTTTAGTGAGGGTTTGTCCAGCTTAGTAAGGTAGGAGGAAGACTGCTAGGTTTCTCAAAGAGTGTCAGATAGCTGAAGTTGTGGGATGTGAATGTGCATCCATTTGTCTTCCACTGACATCTTTAGTGCCTCTTTTCTTTTTTCTTTTCTTTTTTTTTGCATGGTCCTGTTACCTATTCCAGGATTCTCCTCTCCAGCTCACACTCCTTGGTCCCTGGCATCATTGAGTTCCTTCTGGACATCTTTGGGGCTGAAGAGCATGCATGGCTCTATGAAACAGCAGTGATGCTCTACCACAAGGTGAGGGGTACTGCAGTAGTTGAGAGGCTTCATTATTGGCGATGCACTCCGCAGCCTTTCCCTGGATAGGATTACGCCAGTGGTTCCCAAACTGTGAGTTGTGGCTTCCCAGAGAGCCATGAAAACCAGCTAGGGAAGCCACAGAATCTTTGTGAAAAACCTGCCTCTCTAGAATTGTAGCCTTAATGGAGAGCCACGGCCAATGGCCCAGTAGATCAAGAGAGCCATCAGTCAAAAAAGTTTGGGAACCACTGGATTAGGCCATGTAACTGCTATGGAAACCAATGGTCCTAAAGATTGGTTGGCATGTGGATGGCAAATTATGGGCACCATTACAGGGCATCAAATGATCAGTTAGAGTCTACTTGTGTTTACAGAGGGGTGTGTGAATTTTATACCCTCAGGGCTGGCTTTGCCCTGAATCTCTGACCTCAAGGTCAGGGAGACAAGGCATGTGAATGACTTGGAATTCACTCTTTGAGTCTTTGCTTCAGCTTGCAGAAGAGAGTGTGATAGATGTTTCTGGGTGTGTCCAGGCAACTCTATGCTCTAAACTTCTATCCATTTCCTGTTGAGTTCAACTGATGCAGTTCCTTCCAGCAAATCTTGGGAATTGTGATGGCACTGCCAATGCAAGAGTTTTCTGGCTCCGCTCACAGAAATAAAGTTCCCAGGATGCTCTGAGGAGAGGAAATGGCTTTTCACCAAATTTAAACCAGTGATATAGCTGTGCCCTCTGCATCTGTATGTGGTGGATAAAGCCATGAACACTCATCTGCAAAAAGCTCAACAAGGTGAACCAAAGTGTTCATCCCAATTAATTTGCTTCTGTTGTCCTTCTTGGGCTTTCAGTTGCTCCTGAACCGTGTGAAAGAACTTGGAAACATCTTGACGAAGGACTCTCTCCTTCAGTGGCTGGATCATGGGAAACTTGGGGTTCGGAAGCTCAGCCTCAGAGGACTTTCTTCCCTGATCTTTGAATCTGATTTGGTAAGTCATCCTCGAAAGACAGGGATAATAAAAATGTAACTCCTCAGATAGTTGGCCGGCACATGCACAGATTCCATTCTTGCATATCCACAGGGACTTTGACAGAAGATTGCTGGGATGGGTGTACTCCTCTCTGCACCTATCAGGTGGTGGGAACTTTGTAATAAAAGAAGCTGCACCCATGATAGTTCAGTTCCTCTTTATATGTGCATTTGGTGATGTTCGAGGGGCAGAATTGCTACTTACTTCTAGATATCTGACTCTGTTCTCATTACCTGTGAATATTGTGCTGGTGCACTGGGATGGGGGCAGTGCAGCTAAGAGCAGGCAGGCAGGTGGGGGCAAGAGAGGTTGCATGAGGAGGAGGAGAAGAGACAGTGGCCTCCTCGTGAGCAGAAGGCAGTGTTGGTGCTCTGCAGGGCTGAGAGGAAGAGACAGTATACAGTATATGGCCAACAGTATATGGAAGGAATGGGCGTAATTGCATCCAGTCAGTTTTTTAGAAAGTTGTCTACTTTAGGTCAGTTTTGGATACCAAAGGGACTTTGGGATTGGCCCATGGAGAATGGTTGGGCACACTTGTGTCCACTTCCTGACTTGCCCTGCCATCTTGGGCACTGTCTTGGGGACTTGCCGCTGAACCTTCAGAATGGCGATGATGAGAGGCCAATAGAAGTCTACCTGAGGACTGCTCTGGGGCTGGGGCAAGCTTAGGTAAGGAGCCAAGAGTCAGGTTGAGGACGAGGACAGGTGAAGCTACCCCCTTCCCACTGCTGAACTAGGAGGCTTGTTGTTGGGTCAGCAACCATGAACTAGTCAAGGGACAGCCAGCACAGAGGCGGAAGCATCAGATGTTGATGAGCCTTCGCTATCACCTAACCCCATAGACATCAGGTTCATAAAGTGCATAGAGTATATGTTGAAGAGGTTTCCCTGGAACCAAACCCCATGTTTCCCATAGGCTCAATGATTCAGTATCTGCTAAAACGGTATCCACTCGATTTTCGAGGAACCTACCCTAGAGGATAACAAGAACTGACTGTATATATTTAAATGAGCCACCTCTTTTGTTTTAGATGAAGAGCCCCTGGTGCATACAGCTGGCTCTCTTCAATCAGCTGGGCATGAAAAAGCCAGAAGCCCTCCCCAAAATTTTGGATGTGTTAGAGAGCACCTTGTCCTCTATCACAGGGGAGGAAGAAACCAGCTACATCAGAATGTTGTCTGCAACCTACTCTGCTCTTGTTGACCATGTGAGTGTTTTAGATTGTCATGTCAGACACTGTACACGTGACCCATGGAGTTCCTTGGTACTGGGCACGCTATCAAGAGTGTGTGTGCTAAATTCAGGAGAAGAGACATGGGCTCCTCATCCTTGTAGCCACAGACAATGAAGGGCTAAAACCAGAAACAACATTTCTGTTGCACATTGTCACCAGTGATTTAGTGTTGGGAGAATTAGAACAGATATAAGAAAATATTTATTTCTTTATTTGTCCACCCACCCACCCACCCACCCAGTAACTATAATTATTCTTTGTAACTCCTTACCACAGGATGTGGTGATGGCATCTGGCTTAGATACCTTGAAAAAGGGATTGGACAGATGTATGGAGGAAGAGTCCATCACAGGTTACAAACCATGATTGGTGTGTGCAACCTCCTGCTTTTAGAAGCAGGCTACCTCAGAATGCCAAGTGCAAGGGAGTGGCACCAGCATGCAGTCATGTGTGCTCCCTGAGGTATCTGGTGGGCCTGTGAAATACAGGAAATTGGACGAGATGGGCCTTTGGCCTGATCCAGCAGGGCTCTTCTTATGCTCTTATGAGATTAGAAACCTGGCAAGTATCAATCTCTGGTGACTCTTCCTACTTGTTTCCTATTTGCAGGAGGAAGCAAGCGTCCGTGCCATAGTGATAAAGCACTTGTGGTTGCTTCGGAGCCGGAAGGGGAAACAGTGGCTCCCACATACAACAGAAGCAGCCATTTCTGAAATGGTGAACATTCTTGTTCATCTCCAGGATAAGAGTGAGGTGGTGGAGGTGAGTGGCCACCTGCGTGACTTACATTAGCAGGAGAGAGGAATCACCTCCAAGAGCAGGGACCAAGACTCTTGTTGCCAGGGGTGACCTGCCATTGACTGTTCTGGGAAATTCTCCCATGTTGTAGCTCAACTCTTGCTTGCTGTGCCCGTGGGGGAAGGATGATGCTAAGGATAGGCAGGGCAGGCCCAAGACCTCCTAAGGCAGCATGCCAAATATTGTCCCCCTTTAACTGATGATGTGCCAGTCTCTGTTCCTCCCCTTCCCCATGTTCTTGTTCAACTCTCTCCTCCCCTCCAGCTTTCTCTTCCTCTGCTCTTCTCTATCCCTTCTTCCCTTTCCAATGCAGGGAGTGGAAGGAGGAGGAGGAGGAGCAGTGGAGGTAGGCAGGCAGGTAGAGATGGGCAGCCCCACCAATCTGCGTTAGCTGGCCTCATGAATGGGCTGGCCCTGCTCAAGGGTTTCATGTACATGTTGGCTTCGCAAGACTGTAGCTAAGTGAATTGGAGGACTGATTGATGGATTGTCTTCTTAATGATCTTAGATCACAAAGATCAGCAAGGCTGTTTTTAAATCACCTGAGCCAAAAAACTTCTTTTAATTTTTTTTAAAAATTGATTTGCTATAGTACATTTTTTTGCCATCCACTTAAGTGCTTGGAATGGAACCCACGCGAATAATGAGGCTCCACCTGTAGATCTAGCGCATGTTTTCCAGCTCAAAGCTGACATGAAACAAACCTGTTTCCAGTCCACTCAAAATATCTGAGAAATAACCAGTTTCCAATGTATTACTCTTTTCTTGCTAGCTAGCTAGCTGAATGCTTGAATATTTTAGTTTTCCTATGTACGTACATTTGTACTCTGACCTTCCTCTAAGGATCACACAATGGTAGCCGGAGATCTAGACATTTGCCCAGCATGCTTCAGTCCTAAATAGCTCTTTGATTAACCTCTCAAGGCCTTGTGTCTTGCTGGCACATCAGGGAGAAGGCGCCCCAACTAGGGGTGATAGGGTCCTGCTGCAGACGTAGACATAGGGTAGCTTACAGCCTGATGCTATGCGGCCGCTATGCTGATTGCTCAGGGCTGCCTGCGCTTTGTCTGCTGATTCCAATGTGCCATCATGTTGGAGAGGTTAAATGTGGCGTGTGTGTGTGTGAGAGAGATGGTTGGCAACCTTCAGTCTCAAAAGACTATGGTATAAGCTTACAGCAGCTGGTATTCCCAGGCGGTCTCCCATCCAAGTACTAACCAGGCCTGAGCCTGCTTAGCTTCCGAGATCAGACGAATTTGGGCGTGTGCAGGGTAACAGACCTCTGAAAGACTTACCTGCATGGTTCAGCTGCTGCATAAGACTCCTGTGCAGGGCTATACCAGCTACTCCATGGACTCCTATGAGCTACACAAGCTACGTTGCCAGGTTTGGAGCCACTGGGGGCATGTACAGCTCAGGAAGGGATTTTGGGATTGGTGTCTCCTGACTTTATCTATCCCACCTTGCTTCCCTCCCCCCTTTTTCAACCTCTCTGCTGGTGAGGTTGTGGCCAGGGACTTTCTTCAGCCTGTTGGTGGTGGGGCATGGCTTTCTGGTGTACTGCTGTGCTTGTGTGAGTGCAGCACCTGTCAGGCTTCTGCACTGGTGGGGCTGCCTGTGTGCTGGTGTGTGTGGCAGTATGCTGGTGTTTCCCCTGGCTAGGATTGTTTCCTGAGGTTTCCATAAGAAGCCTTCCATAAGAAAGACTTCTCCAGTGCAAAGGACACCTTAGGACAGGGGTCTCCAAACTTTTTGGCCAGAGGGCCACATCAAATATCTGGCACAGTATTGAGGGTCGGAACAAAAATGTAAATATAACATTTATATAAATAAATCAGAGATGGAACTTAGATGAGCGAATAAATAATGAATGGGCTCATTCATTCAACCTCTCCGGCCCTTCAGACCAGACGCAACCCTCCAGACGCAACCAGAGCACTGTTCCAGTCATGTTCCACCAAGTGGGCCAGAGGCTTTCAGGGAACAAGAGGCTGGTCATGTGCCAGATAGAGGTTTTCCATGGGCCATATACGGCTCCCGGGCCAGGGTTTGGAGACCCCTGCCTTAGGATATGAACTTTTTTGACTCCATGTGCTGCAGGAAGCAATGGCCTATCTCAGAGTGCTGGTCCCAAGAGTGAGGAGGTACGTGAAATCCCAAAGCCACGACCTTCACTTCGTGCTCTACCATGTTGCCAAACATTTGGTAAGTCTCTGTTGCTGCCTTCCCAGGGTACCACTTTAAATCCCACCTGTTCGTTAAGAATAGAGTAGAACTACTTACAAAGCTTTATCTTACTGAGCTTTATCTCAACAAAACTCATACAGGTATAATATCATTAGCTGAAGATTTTTCACCTTCAATTTTATTTCAATGTGATGAGAATGGTCCTTTAAATTAAAGGAAAAACATCCTTTAACAATAGCCTCACTTACCATTGTAATCCCTCTCCAAGGGCTTAGAGAGGCTTCACTCCCAGGCAAGCAACCCCTCCCTTCCCCCTGGAGCACTGAAAAGAATGCAAAGGGAAGTGATTATTGTCTCCCTCTTTGCATTCTTTCCCTGTGCTTCAGGTGAAGGGAAGTGTCACTGCCTAGGAGTGAGGCCTTTCTAAGCACCTGGAGAGAGAGAGAGAGAGAGAGAGAGAGAGAGAGAGAGAGAGAGAGAGAGATTGTCTGCTTTCTGCTACTGCTCTCCCTCACAATGTTAAGTGAAGCTGTTTTTAAACCACTGAGAAAAGGGACATTGTTTTTTAAATGGATTTCATTTAGCATGATTTTTGGCATCCGCAGGGGTTCTCAGAACGGAACCCTCATGGATGCCAAGACTCAACCTGTATAAATTTTCTCATATACCGTGGGGAATTTCCACATCACACTATATAGTAGTATGATGTTCGTTGTCCCATAGTCCTCTAGTGAAATTCATAGATGAGCATGGATTTGAACCCAGGTCTGCTTAGTCTACATCCAACTTCGTGGGTTTCACTAGTTTATTTGTGATAGAAGGGTGGTAGGATCAGTACAGAGTGTTCCCTTTGCACAAACATGCCTGATGCCAGTTCTCATTGTTATTTTCTGCAAGACCAAGACCTACAGCCCAGATCTCATTAGGGGTGCTGCCCTGAGCTGTGTGTTCCATCCTTGTGTGAAGGAGGCAGCAATATTCAAGGTGGCAGCTTGCTTTGTGGGTAAGTCAAGGAGCATCCCTCACTTCAGTGCTGAACATCAGCCTCCACCCGTTTCTCTAATCCAATAAGCAGTGTGACTGTTTCAAAGACACCCCCTCTTTTTCACCTGGCAGATCCTCCCAAACTGCAGAGCACCCCTGAAAACCATCCTAATTGTTGGAGACTATTTTTGCTTGTTTGTATTTTGGCAAAAGTGTATTTCGGCTTAAAAAACATTAGGTCAGCATTTGGCTGTGCGAGAAGTTGTGATATCTGGGTGACTGAACAGAGAAGTCCCTTTGATTCAACAGGTCTCTTGGTGCAGAAACTAGAACCCAGTGCCAGGAACAGGGGACCACTGGCTTCTCTACAAGAATAGTTTATACAAGTGGTTCCCAAACTGTGGGTCAGGTCCCACTGGTTGGTTGTGACCTGAATTTTGGTGGGTTTTATGTAGGAACATAAATCGGGTCATTTCCCCTTAAGGGGAGTGACCTAGTAATGGATGCCCCGGCAGTGCCACAGTAAACCAAAAGTCACTCCAATCTGAAGATTGGAGTGAAATGAAGCTTGGGGGAGACCCGCAGAGGGAGCTGCAGGCCTCTCGGACCCTCTCCAAGACTGGCAGACCCCCTCAGGTAGGCAAGTCTCTGGGTGCCTGCGGTGCCACTATCACTGCGGCGCCACTGGGGCACATCCCCTCTCTCAGTCCCTGCCACTTACAAGCAGTTCTTGGACTCCCAGCGAGTTTGAGAACCGCTGAGCTATTTCCTCAAGCCCTGAGGCTATTCAAAAATCAGATACTGTAGTTACATATTACCCTACAAAGAGCCCAACTGCTGCAGTTTGCAAGCACGTGTAAATATAGGGAGATAAATGTTTCAGGGTCTTTTTCTGGTTATTATCCCTTATAAATAAATAGATTTTTCTTTCTAGACCTCTTTTTTTAAAGTCTGGTAAACCTAAGTGGGTCCTGATAGAGTATCGTTTAAAAAGTGGGTCCTGATGCTTAGAAGATGCCCCTTGTTTATTACCTCTCGGTACAGTATATGTGCCCCACAGGGAGAACACTGGTCTCAGTTCACAACCTCCTAAGGCAGTGGCTCTCAAACTACTAGCACCAGGACCTCCTTTTTAGAATGAGAATCTGTCAGGACCCACGGGAAATGATGTTCTGAAGTGACATCATCAAGCAGGAAAATCTTTCTTTCTTTCTTTATTTTAATAAATGCAAATACAATAAAATTAAAAAGAATAAAGATATTACAAGTTGTATGGCAAGTGTGGAGATCTCAAACTACATTTCTTTGTTCTACTACTACAAAATCATGCAAAAAAGTTAGTCATCACATCTTACACAATCTACACTTATTTAAAATGTACATTTTCAAAAGAAAAAGAAAAATGAGAAAAACATAAAAGTTAAATCCCCTATCTACTCATCAAATCCATAGATTATTTGACCCATTCTCCCTTCAATGCGCAGGAAGTCCATGAATGGTTTCCAATTGTCCATAAACGTTTTACTGACTTATCTTTAAGAAGTATTGTAAGTTTCTCCATTTCTGTCAAATCCAATACCTTTAGCCAGCGTTCTTCCACTACAGGTATCTCTGGAACTTTCCAGTATTTGGCATATGATATTCTTGCAGCAGTTGTCATCTATAAAAACATAGTTTCATAGTCTTTCTGAATTGAATCATCCAATATTCCCAACAAAAAAGTGTCTTGTTTCATCTGTAAATTTACCTTAAATGTCAACTGCATTTGCTGGTCTATCAAAGTCCAATATATTTTTGCTTTTGTACAAGTCCACCACATATGGTAGAACGTTCCTTCTTGTCTTTTACACTTCCAACATCTATTTGGTATATTAATACATTTTTGCCAGTTTACCTGGAGTCAGACACCATCTATACATCATTTTATAAAAGTTCTCTAAGATTTGCATTCAATAAGCAGGAAACCTTTTCACAATCGTAGGCTACAATCCTACCCGTGCTTATCCAGAACTCCCATTTACTGTGTTACATTCTAGCCTGTTAAAAGTACAAGTTTGTCGCATTTCCCCAAATGGAAGCAACAAGTCTAATACAGTAAAAAGAAAATATTGAAATGATATGGGGAGCCACCTGAAATTGGCTCGCGGGTCACCTTGTGGGTCCTGACCCACAGTTTGAGAAACACTGAACTAGGGAGGTATCTGGCAGTCCTAGGTGCTGTCTTGACAGTCCAAGAATCAACATTCCATCCATTGTCGATGGCAACACCATGAAGGAAGTCCCAAAAGGCATCCCCTGAGCACTGAAGCTGTCCTTCAAGATGGGTCTCTCCAGAGGTCTCATGGCACTTTACAACCACTTCAGAGCACTCCCTCATAAGCTAATACTGATTCAGGTTGGTTTTCCAAGAGTAACTTCCTATTTATTCCACTGTCTCTCTAGGACACCTGGCTCATATTAATGGGAGCTTCCTAAGAAGAGAAGATTTTCCTGCCTACTTCACGTGTAAGTGAGGAGTGCAGCTTTGCCCTTTCATAAACTCCCCATATTTTTTAAGGATTTTGTGGTCCAAGTTCATCCAGGAGGGAGCAGGTTCATCACTGGTCTCTGATAATCTCATTACATGACTGTTTTAACTTCCAGAAGAAAAGGAACCCACTAGATTTTGGGGCTCTCTGTTCACCAAGGAGGGAGGGTCCCCAAGGTAGCTCCTTCTGACTCAGCTCCCTAGGTGGCAGAGAAAGCTATCATTTTTTCCCAGTTAATCCCAAACGGACCAATAGGATGAATAGAGTGGACAGCAAGAGATCAAGGGCCGTCACTAACTGCTAGGCTATTAACCCTTCTCTTTCATCACAATTTACATTCAAATCCACATTTTTTAGGGGGAGGGGAACAAAAACAGTGCACAATTATTGTGTACCTTGGTACCTGTTGATTTTGTTTTGCTTTTCTGTTGACCTTCTTTGGGGGGGGGGGTTGTTTAAACCATGTTTTATTTATTGTATTTTGATATATTTTTATGTTCATTGTAATTTGTTTTTTTCTGGAATTTTAATTTGTGATTGTGACCCACCCTGGACTTTCTGTTGTTCTGGAGAAGGGCAGGATATAAATCTATTGAAAAAATAAATAAAAATTACGTGAAGTTGTCTTTTTCTGCCCACTCATAAGGCACAGTTAGATAGAGAGGTCAAAAAGCAGAGAGGGCAGTGGTGGCTTGGGATGGACTGAGGAAGTTGGAAAGAAAAGGGGATTTCCCGTGCATGGAGATAGGCACAAACAAATAAGAGAACAAAACAGACTTTGTAGTTAAAAGAAGAAAAAGGTCCAGCAGGCATCTCTGATTGATTGGCCTTCTCTCTCACCCATTCAGGTCTTGAAAGCAGGGATGTCAATGAGGAAGGCAAAGTGGTTGGTGCTGCCACCAAGGCCATTTTACAGCGGGTCTTCATCAAGCACAGCAAAAAAGGCATCCAGGGCTTTATGTGCCACTGTGCCAGGCTGTGTTTGCCAACTGGAAAGCACCCACCAGAATACTACAGGGAAGATCTGGTGAGTACAGTATGTGCTTTGAATTCGCAATCAGTCAAATACCTGCAGAATCATGACCATGGCTGATGTGGAAGTAGAAACCAGATTTAGGCCCTGGGATTCAGCAGTGTCGGAATGAGTGTTCTGGTGTCACTAGGTGCTTTCTGGCTGTCACAGAAGGTGGCACGCCCTGGTCCCTGCAAGCAGCTGGCTCCGCACACCTGCCTGCACCCAGTGGCGTAGCTGGAGGGGGGGCAGAGCACTCAGCTGGCAGGGAGCCTCAGCGTGGAGGGCAAGTGGCCCCTCCCTTCGGAGCCATTCCCATATGGTTCCGTTTTGCTCCCCCTACCGGGAATGGCTCCAAAGGGAGGGACCACTTGCCCCCCGCCAGACTGGCTGCGCCATCCCCCTCCAGCTACGCCACTGCCTCCCCCAGTCACCCACGGGCATTTGTTCAAGTGGTGGGTGGCAGGTGGGTGGAATGAGGCAGCAACAAGGCAGGAAGGAGGGTGGATTGGGACCAGGAAGGTGGGCAGGTTTGGCAGTGGAGGTTTCTGCCGAATCCTACCCCCCTTCCCAGCCTCGATCCCCCAACCCAGGTTCATGCAGACTTATGCCAGCTATGGAGCTGGCGCAGGTCTGAGTAGACTCCTTGCCAGGGCACGGGCTTGTTGCCTGGGGCAAGGGAATCTGTGTTCTCTTACTCCCCAGGAGGCACCACATTGGTGCAGCTGCATTGCTGCACAGGGGGTTTGAAAGGATTGGGCTGCTAGGCTACTATTGGGAAGCCATCTACGCTGTGATGCAGTTCCTCCCAGGGAAGGTCACCTGGAATCCACATTGTTGACCTTGCAGCACTAGGTAACTACTCTTGTTTAAATTTCCTCAGGTGTTTAACTTTTGTTTAGATTGTGATTATGCTTGCAGTAACACCTGTGTGGGTATCTTTTTGTTGCTCTATTATTGTGATTGCAAGTGCAGGCCGCTCTGTAGATCTGTCTGTTGAAAAGCAGCAGATATGTTTTTAAAGCAAAATAAACACAATCATAAATACCCTTTTCAGATATTCCCTGTCACTGGATCCCAGCTGAAACCCAGCACATCAAGAACCTCCTCAGTCCCATCTTTGCTTTGCATTCTTCAAACAGTGAGTTAGAACATTTTGAAAAGCATACTTTGAGTGGAACGGAATGGATACATGTCATTGTTGTTTCACCTATCCCATACAGATTTGTCTTGCCACTCTTTGGATTCTCCTGTGCTCTTGGGTCTGTGCTCTTCATGCCAAGAATTTGGGGTGTCCATCTGAACTCCGCTCACTGCAAATCTTTTGCAGTGTGTTTTGTTCATTAACTCAGTAAAGCTCTCTGTAAGGTTTTTCTGATAGGAGGAAAAAGAATAGAACTGAAAGCCATTGGGAGACACTGGTTCTGAAAACTTGAGTTCAACGTGGCAAAGATGTCTTGCTGTTTTTTATCTTCTTGTCACTCAGCTATTGTTGTGATAGCAATACAGTTGCTGTCTAAAGCAGTGTTTCTCAAACTGTGGGTCGGGACTCATTAGGTGGGTCGCTAGCCAATTTTAGGTGGGTCCCTTCATTTCAATGTGTATTTTATTTTTAATATATTGTTAATATATTCTATTTTAATATAGTAATGTATTAATATATAATACAATGTGTATTTTGTTATTTATTTATATATATATATTAATATATATAAAATATATAAAAATATTTTAATATAATTAATATAATTATTTTAAATATATTTAAAATAATATATTTTAATACCATTGATGCTGCCATGGTATGTGACCGCATTTGGGGAAAATGTTACAGGTCTTTTAACAGGCTAATATGTATATGCTTTTAACAATGGTAGTAAATGGAACTTACTCGTGGATACGTGTGGAAAAGATTGCAGCCTTTGGGATATTTGGGAATTTTTTTTTAACTGATCAGTAACTGGTTAGGAGGATCCTTCATTTTAAATTAATTTTTAACCTTGTAAACTTTGAGTTGATTTGATTTAATTTTGTCACATGGGAGGGTGTTAAAAATTTTGCTACTTGATGAGGTCACTTCTGGCCATGACATCACTTCCAGGTTAGTGACATCACTTCCGGTGGATCCCGACAGATTGCTATTCTAGAAAGTGGGTCCCAGTATGAATAGGTTTGAGAAGTGTACGCCCAATTGGAAATATTTATAATCAAAGCCAGCTCATCTATCTTTAAAATAAAATAAATTTAATAATTAACCAATTGTTGCCCAGCCCACAAGTGCACACATTTTATCCCTGTTGAGTATATGCAACGTTGGGCAAAAATGACCTAATTCTTTTTTTTATTTTTTTCCAGGCAGGCCCTGAAGATGCATCTGCAATAAAAAACTGCAAATCAAATGTGGAAGCCAACGTCTGTGGACAGACAGTGACTCTTCCGCTTCCCCCGTCTCCAAAAGTGAGTTAGCAGGTTTTAAAAAGCAAACTACAAACTGACTTATGGGCAGTGGAATTCTAAACAAATCCCCTGCCCACTGATGCAGCCATGCCACTGGAACACCTGCTGAATTCTGCAGGGGGTGGGGAGGGCAGTCATGGAGGCCTCCTTCAGGTAAGGGAACATCAAGGTCCTTGGAAAAGAATCCAAGGACTGCACCATTTCCAGCAGTGGAGTGGTAAATCGTAAAGTGCAGGAGCTCACCTTGACATCCCATATAGATAAAACCCATAAGAACATAAGAACAGCCCCACTGGATCAGGGCATAGGCCCATCTAGTCCAACTTCCTGTATTTCACAGCAGCCCACCAAATGCCCCAGGGAGCACGCCAGATAACAAGAGACCTACATCCTGGTGCCCTCCCTTGGGCACCCACTAAGACAAGACTAAGACAAAATCTACCCACTAAGACTGAGGTATTCAATCTGTGCGTCCTGCCTGCTTAGGGAGGCATGGTTAGCTGCCAGGGGCATCATGGGGCATCTCCAGGAGAGTGGTGGCCCTTGCTGTAGGACCAAGTAGAGTAGAGTAGAGTAGATTTGATGCACTGCTCTGCTCTGCTCTGCTGCGCCTGTACCTGCCGCCTCCCTAAGTCCTATTTTGTTCAATGGGGCTTACTCTCAGGTAAGTGTGGTTAGGATTGCAGCCTCAGAGTGCTGGCAGCTATTTTTATTGTTTCTAGTGTATAACTATAACACCTTCATCCCCATTTTGGGGGTAACTGAGGTGAGGTGATGTCATGGGAAGCCGTGGCCAATGGCCACAAGGATCAGGGGAGACGCAGGCTGAAAAAGTTTGAGAACCACTGCACTAAAAGACAGGACTAAGTCTAAATCAACTTTACAAGTAGTCGTTAGAATGTTTTCTACCCCTACCACCTGATGTCAAAACCCATTTTACTTTAAAGCTCTTCCAGCTCTTTTCATCTCAGACTCCTGGAGAGGGTTGCACTGGTTTAAATTAAATGTGTGAAAACTGAAACATGGATCGTAAAAATGTGCTGGAAAAATGCAAAAGGTCAATTAGGGTTCTAACCTCTGCATGTTTAATCAGAAATAAGTCCCACTGTGCTTAGTAAGACTTATTCCCAGATAGTAAGACAGACTATTCCCAGGTAGGGCCCAATCCTACAGGAGCAGGACTGTAGGGCCCAATCCTAAAGGAGCAGCAATCCTTAGGAGCAGCTACTTCAAAGGACTGCTGATGTATCCCATGATGGATGCAAGCAAGCTGAGGTCTTCTGCTCCAAAGAAGGGGACATTCATCTTCTTCTCTGGCACAGACTTGAGAAGCCCTGTGTCAGTCTTTCGAGCTTGACGGGGGAGGGGGGAGGATACAGCAGAAGAGGCATCTGCCGGTCCCACCCCTTCCTGGGCCCATCCCACCCCTGTTCTGCTTTGGCTGGTACAAGTCCAAATAGACCAAGGGAAGGGAAGGGAGAGAGGATATTGGAGGGGGCACTTCCGCTGTTAACTTCACTCTCCCGTCCTCAACACACACACCCCTCTTGGTCCCCACGCCATTCTGACCTTGCTCCCTGGAAATATTGGTAATGAAGGGCAACAGATAAATCCTTAAGCTGATGATGATGGTATAGCTTTGAGGGCACTGAAGAAACATCTGGGCAGTGCTGGCATAGATAGGAGAACAACTGGACAACTGCAAAAAGCCACACTCCTGGGAGCATATCACATATTAGCATAATACCTCATTAGCTCCTGAAGTCTTGACTGGAATTCAAACTCCTGAGAGTCTAAATAAAAAATGGCCATCTAAACACCTGGCAGACTGTGAAAATTGACTTATTAATTAATTAAGAAATGCACTTTTCAGATGAGCCCTGAAGCTGTGCCTGACGCAAGCGCTGAGGCAGGTACCTCTGGGCAGGGGATGTCTTCTGTCCCTTCTTTGCCTCCTGTGGTTCAAAAGGTGAGTTGGCAGGTTTGAAATAGCATGTTTGGAATCAAGCCGGTTCCCTGTTCTAACTGTTCCACAGATCTAGAATGTTGCCAGTCTTTTAACTCGCCCTCACGAAGGATTATCTGAATGCCAGGGGAAAATTTGCTGCTTCGTTTCTGCATGTTGGCTGATGTTAAAGGCACAGCAGCAGTCCCATTTAAAACAGGCAGGTCCCTCCAAACCCCGTGGGCTGGATCTGGGGCTTAGGAGAATCCTCCCCCCCAAGCAGTACTTACCGTTCTGGTGTGCTGCGGCTCTTCTTCATCCCAGATTGGGATGACACAACACTCCTGGCAGTTGCTTCTGCCCAGTACCTGCTGGGGCATAGATGCGACTGCCCAGAGTGTCGTGCCGCCCCAGTCTGGGGCAAAGAAGAGCTGTGCTCAGCTGGAATGGTAAATACTCTCTTAACAAAAGACAGAAGAAAAGAGGGAAGACCCTTTGATTAAGCAGCACAAGGAAGATTTTGTCACGAATGATTTTGTGCAAGGAATTGTTGGCCTTGGTCTCCTCTGCTCACCCTTTTCCTTCTTCTCTTTATTTCTTTGCCTCTCTTTGGCACTGTCTCTCTGTCTGCCTCTGCCAAATTCCCTCCTGTTTCCCTTACTCTTTGCAAGATCATCCGCTCCCTAGTCTGATCATGGGTCACCTTGGGTGCCATCTGTGCTGAGGTGGGGGGTGGGCTACTTCTGCTGAGAGGATCTCCTTGGCTGTGGTGCCCTACCTGTCAAATGCCCTCCCAATGGAAGCTCATCTGGTTTCTACCTTGTCTGATTGGGTACCAGGCAATAACCATTTTTATTTTGCAAGGTGCTTAACTGGGTTAGAATAGTTGGTTTTAGTGCTGCCACTTTATCTGCTGTTTTTATCTTTGTGTTGCCTCACTGTTAGGAGGTAATTTGTTTTCTTATTAAATTTACTTTCAAACATTTCTATCCTGTCTTCCTTGCCTCTAAATAGCAAACCAACAAAGAAAAAAATGAATTAAAAAGCAAAACAATATAGACAGTGTCGGTTGCCATTACTGAGTTAGGTGATCAGTGGCCGTGCACTGAGCAGGGGTTTGAAATAAGAGCCCAATCCTAAACCCTCCGAGCAATGGCGCTGGGTGTCACCAACGTACTATAAGGCACATCTACAGCACCCAGTGAGGAATGTCCATGAGCACTGGGCCTCAGCGCCAAGTGGAGATGCCACGGCTGTTGGCAACCTTCAGTCTCGAAAGGCTATGGTATCGCGCTCTGACTGGTGGTTCTGGAACAGCGTCTAGTGTGGCTGAAAAGGCCGATTCGGGAGTGACAATCCCTTCCACACCGGGAGCAGGTGCAGTCTGTCCCTGGTCTGTCTCCCTGGCTATGGGCCTTCCTTTTTTGCCTCTTAGCCTCAGACTGTTGGCCAAGTGTCTCTTCAAACTGGGAAAGGCCTTGCTGCACAGCCTGCCTCCAAGCGGGCCGCTCAGAGGCCAGGGTTTCCCACCTGTTGAGGTCCACCTGTTGAGGTTTGGAACTTTGTCCTGCCAGGTGATGCCGAGAATGCGCCGGAGGCAGCGCATATGGAAAGCATTGAGCTTACTCTCCTGCTGTGAGCGAAGAGTGCACCCAAAGGTAAGTCACGACCCCAGGTGGTGGTGCAGGTTTTTGGGGAGGGGGAAGGCATTCCGGGGCGGGGTGCAGGAGTGACAGGCCCAGGGAGGGGTGGGACTGGTGAAGATTCTTTCCTCCATGTCAGGCTGCAAAGTGGCGGTTCAGCCAGCGCAGACTTGAGTAGCCCCATTGCGGGGCCTGTGCCCTGGCTTGCCCCTGCTCTTCAAGTTCCCTTCCAACTCTAACAGCATATGCTTCTTCCATTCTTCAAATGAATAAAATCATTCCTCATCTTTCCAGGAGCTCCCTGCTGGATCTCAATTGGATCCCTGCAAATGACACACGGAAGCTGACACCTGTGCCCAGCGGCAGTCTTCCGTCCCTTCTCTCCCTCCTGTAGTTCACCAGGTGAGCCGGCAGATTTTTCAAAGCACGCTTGGAGCTTGATTGGCTCTTCTTGTTTCACAGACTGCTAAGCAGCACTGCTGCCACCTTTTTCTCTGGCTGTGCTCCTGGGCTTGTCTTAGGAGCACAAAGATCTCCCATTTCCTTTCTGATGGTCAGAGCAGAGCCCTTGACGAAGGCTGGGAAGGTCCGTGGATGTTCAGAAGCAAGAGTTGGCTAAACCCCTAAAAGAGACAAAGGGCACAATCCTAACCGTGCCTTGGGCCACAAGTTTATTGCGCCGGCCCGGGAGGGTCGCTAACGTGCCAGAAGCCACAAGGAGATGCGCCAACACATGGAGGCTGAATCCAGCCTCTGTGGCGGCTTCCCTGCTGAGTCTTGCGATGGCCTGGGTGGGCCGATGCAAGAGTGAAAGGTAGGTGTGGGGGAGGCAGTGGGCGTCAGGGAGGAGGCAGGACAGAGGCATTCCTGGGTGGGGTGTGGGTGAGCAGTGGGCAGCCCCGGGGGTGGGTGGGGGTGGGCGGGCAGAGAGAGATAGTCGGGCTGGGATCCGGCAGTTATGCCAGATCCCAACCCCTGTTCCCAGGGAGAACGGAGCATTTTGAAGCCACTGCGCTCTCCTTGGATTTGTGCACCTCCAGAGGTGGTACAAATTCAAGGAGACCCATAGTGGCCAGCAGCTGTTACCCAGGGGTAAAGGGAAAAATTTTCCCTTGCCTCTGGCTAAGCTGCTTCTGGCCAGAATCCTGCGTGGATGCAGCACAAGCCTCCTGGCTTGCCTGTACCAGCGCAGGATAGGATTGCACCCCAAAACTTGGATGAGAGGACCTCCCCCTGCCTCAGGCCATTCACAAAGGTATAGGGAGGAAAGTCTTGGCCCAGACATTCACCGTTGAGAGTCCTTCTCATACACCAGTATAAACACCCCTGGGATGACTGGCAGGGCAGTCGTGAAGCAGGTGCTTCCTCCTTTCCCCAATTCTGCCTTTCTGTCCAAGTCCAAATTGGTGGACTCCACAATCACAAGAAGTGGGTTGCAATCAACCTGGGCTCCGCTCCTGCCTCTCCTACAAGAACGTACCTTGGGAATTTTACTCCTGAGAAGTTTGAGAACCCCTGCCATAGAGTGTCGTGCAAAGAAAAGCATTGAAAATTGCTGCACTACAGAGGAGACTCTCTTCCGTGATTGTGCATATGATTCAATTTTTACTTCTGGGGACAGATACATAATACGACATTTCTTGCCATCGTTCCTCCAAGGAGCTCAGCGAAGTGTACAATGGTCTTGTCTCCCCAGGTGCGGGCACATGTGCTTATATGCCTCTTGGTAGCAAGAAAGCAAATCCATGCGCATAGAAAAGTGGCTTGGTTCTAGCTATGCTAGACCCCTTTGCCCTGACATGCTTATTCTGTATGTGAAATTTATCCTGTCTGGAAGAATTCACGCAAGCCCCTTCCTGCATGTAGCCTGCCTCAGTGCAAATAATTGGGGGAGGATCAATTGGGAATTTCAGGGGTCTGGAGGTGACGCTTCAATGCCCTTGTCTCTCCCCGAGGTGATCAGCAGCAGCCGCCAGATAAATCTTGCCCAAGTCAGCAAATATATTTGCATAAATGAGACCGTGTTTGTGTTTGTTCTTGGTGCGGAATGTGGGTTACCTTCCATTATTATTCATACCTCAACATCTGATCCCCTGGCACCTTGCTGAGTTGCGTCTTAGACAAGTCCTCTGCCCCAAAGAGCTTACAGTGCAAGATGATAGGGAAGGCAAAAAAGAGGGAGAGACAAGGGCAAGAATGGGTGAGTGGAGGCAAATGTAGGGGTAGGAGCTAATACATAGGCCAGGCCTGAGTAGATCTGGGATGGGATGGGCACATTGGTGTGGGTTCCGTCCCCCTTCTTGAGTTTTCAGCCTCTCTGCTCCTCTTTCTTGCAGATCCCCCTGTCGTCATGCTGTCGGTGCAGCCGCAAACGGTCACCGAGGGTGGCAAAGTGAGCTTTCTCTGCACGGCCACCTCCAACCCGGAGCTGACAGGCGACAGGTAAAAAGGCCAACAGACTCCAACCTCCCAGAGATCACACAGCAATAGTGATGTTGCTGCGATGCCCTCTACTGGCAGCTTTGGGGATTGCAATGAGCCGGGCTCGTCTGATGCCAGTGCATGCCTTTGCAGGTGGGCCAAAGGAGGTGTGCCCATTCCGGAGGCCAACGGGGACAGCTATGAGGCGTTAGTCGATCAATCGTTTTTCATGGAGCCCGTGTCGTGCGAGGGCTCGAATGCCGTCGGCAGCACACTGGTGGATGTGCATTGTAAGTGAAGGAGGCAGGTTGGGTCTGTGTATCCTGGGATAGGTGGGAACACTTTGGAAGAGGAGGATGGACAAGGAGATGACGAGGGTGACCTTGGTGCCAGATTGGTGCCAGATACTGAGTGTGGGCAGGTCAGATGTGGGGCTCCCCCCGCCAGGATCTTCTCTCCTGTAACCCCACTTGCCGTTCCAGCAGGTAGACCTCAAAGGCCTCCCACCTGCGACCATCATCGTGGTAAAATTAGGCATTTGTGCCATATTTTTGACACATTCACAGCTGATTTTGCACCCAATTAGAGCGAGGTGACTAATATATCCATTACCTTTGCATCAATTTGCATATGAGTAAAAATAACCATTTCTGAAGCAAGAAAGCATGCTTAATTTGTTTTTTTATATTATGCACACGGATCAAGACCCTTAATTGACTATAAAGCTACCCCCAATTAATTTTATAAGTACTTGTATGAAGCAGCACAGGCAGATGTGTATCTACATACAAATTTTTTGAAAACAAACTATTTAATACATGCATAAACACACGTTCATTCACACTATTGAAGACAACAGTGTATAAAACTGCAGATTTTAAGAAGAATGTTTAATGAACTGCTTGTCAACCAAAAAGCCATTCACAAAGAAGGCAAGCGCTGTCTTTAAAAGAAAAAAAAGAAAATCCACTCCTGGGACCTTCTGCATGGAAAGCAGGTCTCTACTACTGAGCGATGGGCCCCCCTAACCCCTGTTTTCCTCTTTTTTCCTGCAGTTGGAGCCCACCTTATCTCCCAGCCCAAGCCCCTGACTGTAGGTGTTGGTTCTGATGCCTCTTTCACCTGTACCTGGGCGGGGAGTCCACCTCTCACCCTAGCCTGGACCAAGAAGGGATCTAGTGTGGTCAGTGACTTAAACCAGGAGTTCAGGTTCCCAAGTTGTGTGTAATTTACCAAACACAAATCTGGGAACACCAACCTCTACCCCCTCCTGTTGTCTCGTAGCACAGTGGGCCAGGTGGAAGACCATGGTGGTAGTAAGAGAGATATAGAACCTTTGCTTTATTCTGACTGTCTGCCAAGGTCAACGGGGGGCACCCCTTTCTGCCTTCCTCCCCACTTGAACTGAGCCTGTGAACACACAGGACACAGTTTTGGTTGTGGCACCAGGAGACCCACCCACTTTGAATCCTCAGAAAAATTGTGAAGCCCTTCTGTCCAAACAGGCCTTCAGTTTAGGATGTTCTGTTCCCTGGTTAGATAACTGAGGCCGGGTATCCTTTTTTGGGCTGGAAAAAGAGCACTGATTCCTTCATTTCAGTAAATAAATCTGAATTCACTTGTACCCACAGGTGTCGAGCAATGGAAACGCGCTACACCTCAAGGCTGTGACGCAGGAAGATGCCGGCATGTACGTCTGCAAAGCCATCGTGCCACGCATTGGAGTGGCTGAGAAGGCAGTAGCTGTGAATGGTGAGGGGTCTTGGAACCAGGTCATGCACAGCAACCTATTGCAGTGAGCCTGGCGGAAATTTGACCAGACCTGATTGCATCCGTCATTTTTGTCTTTTCCTCAGGGCCGCCCATTATTGGCGCGGAACCAAGCCTGCAGACTGCAGTGGGGGCCAAGGCACGGCTGGAGTGTTTGGTGGGGAGCGTCCCACCCCCCGACAGGATTGTAAGTGCTTGACTCGCCTTTGCCCTCCACCCTCATGCCTTAACCAGACCTGAATGTACCAGATGGTCCTCCTTATCCATGGAGTTGTCTCAACATGGATTGCAAGCCCACACTGCAGCAGCAACTGTTGCTCTGCACATGCCTGATCTCATCTGATCTCGGAAGCTAAGCAGGGTCAGGCCTGGTTAGTACTTGGACGGGAGACCGCTTGGGAATACCGGGTGCTGTAGGCTTCTACCATAGTCTTTCGAGACTGAAGGTTGCCAACCACTGGAGGACCTCAGAGGACCTCCCAGGCATGACTGGAAGTCGTGTCTAGGAGGTCTTCTGAGTTCAGCCGGAGCCTTTGGAGAGGCACTTCCAGGTTTTCACGAAATGCCTTTCTGAAGACTCTGGCTGACCTTCTGAGGTGCGAGGAGGTAGCCTGCAGTGTCCCTGCACCTCATAAAGCCTCCTGGAGACCTTCTGGAGTCCTGAAGGCACCCCTGGTTTTCAACCAAAGCTGGAAGTGCTTTTCAAAGACCTTCTGAGGCCTGGGCAGGCTGTGTACAACCTTCCCTCACATCAGAAGGCCAGCCCCAGTCTTTGGAAAGGCAGTAGGGTATGTCATATGCAAAAGAAACCAGATATTATTTGTGAAGTTGGATGAAAAGGTGGAATGCATGTGTGCCAAAGTAGTTAGAATGTACAGATATTGAACCCATGATTTTAAACCCACACTGCTTAGTTCAGGGTTCTTAACCCTTTTACTATTACAGACCCCCCACCCCCCATAGATTGCCCAGTGTGTCCCCATACCTTCTTCACTAGTCTGTAGGAATCAGCATCATCACCAGTCCTATTAGGTACCACTATTTTGTCAGCAGCGGGGTTCTACTTTACATATGGATAGCAAGGATCAGAATGCCTCAATCTGCATTGACAGTGGTGATACTTAATAATCTGATCCATATAAATAATGGTAATAGTTAATCACCTAATCTAACAACAATTTTTTTTAATTGTTCAGAGATTGAGAGCACAATCCTAACCAGGTCTACTCAGAAGTAAGTCCTGTTTTGTTCAATGGGGCTTACTCTCAGGAAAGTGTGGTTAGGATTGCAGCCTGAGTCCCATACCTCCCTCATTGTGTTCTGGTACCTCCAAAGGGTATGGATAACCCTGGTTAAGAATCCCTAGTTTAGATTTTCCCACAAAACCTTGGAAGGTTCTGAATGGCCATTCGTCCCCGTAGCGTCTAGAGTCGATCCTTGGGCTTGGTACCCATCGGGCACGAGGCTAACCAGGTCTACTCAGAAGTAAGTCCTATTTTGTTCAATAGGGCTTACTCTCAGGAAAGTGTGGTTAGCATTGCAGCCATCATCTTCTACCTGTCCAGGCTTTTGATTTGCCCTCCTGTCTCTTTGCAACAGGCCTGGTCGTGGGGTGAATGGGTGCTGGATGCTGGCTCGCTAGATCGGTTCACGGTGGACACCATGGTGACCGACCAAGGGGTGCTCTCTGCTTTGCTGATCGACCCAACGCATGACAGCGACTTCACCTTGGCCTACAACTGTACCGCATGGAATCGCTTTGGCGCACGTTCCGCTACCGTCAGCTTGTGCCGCCAAGGTAAGATTCCCCATCCCCCTCTACTAATTTTACCAGGAACAAGCTTCATGGTGAACTCACTGGGGCCCCGCCAGATCTCCTGTTTTCAAAGCAGAGAGATCCAAGTGCAGAGCCCAGCAGAGCAGTGAAACTCACCTTAGCAAGCCACTGTCTCTCTGTACAGCATACTTTGGCAGGGATTGTTGGGAGAATAAAAGGGGATAATCTCCAGCTTGAGACTGAGGTCCTGGAGGGGGAGGGCAGAATACTGATGTGACACAACATGACCTTGACTTTCATCCCCCCTTGGGCAGTGGTTCCCAAACCTTTCCAACTAGCAGTTCCCTTGACCTACTGGGCCATTGGCCACAGCTCCCCATTAGGGCTACAATCCTATAGTGTATAGGGTGGCAGATTTGCACCAGGATTCTGCATCTCCCCTGGCTGGATTCCATGGCTTCCCAGGGAGCCTCAGTTTGGGAATCACTGCACTTGACGTTCATCACTTTGCTCTTTCAGCTGTGTTCAGCCTGGGCTGATGCAAGCCTCTGGGGTGGGCGGGAAGGAAGGTGGGGAGGGAGGCATTCCTGGGTGGGGGGAGGGCGGGCGGTGGGCAGGTGGGGAGCGGGAGGCGGGGCTGGGAAGTTTCCTCTTGCCTCTGGCTGGGCCGCCTTGGGCCCCTGTCCTGTGCTGGATACAACGCAAGCCTCTTGGCTTGCCTGTTCCAGCACAGGGTAGGATTGCAACCAAAAAAGTTATGTTTTTTTGCTGGCCAAAATAAATTTTCAAGCTAAGTCTGTGCTTTGACACCCGTCCATTTTTGACTTGCATTCGTGCTCTGGTCCCCAACCAGAAGAAAGCACAAGGTATCATTTAAGATGGCATGAAATCAAATGCCAGTAATTAAAGGCATGAATTCTCCCCGCAGAGGTCTTGTCCGTCCTGATCATGGGGGGCTTAGCTGCCTCCGGGGTTGCTGCTCTCCTGCTCCTGGTGGTTGTCATCTCTTTCTGCTACCGACGGAAGCGCTGTGGGAAAGGTGAGGTGTCATTCTCAGAAGCTAAGCAGGGTCAGGCCTGGCTAATCCTTGGATGGGAGACCGCTTGGGAATACTGGGTGCTGCAGGCTTCTACCATAGTCTTTCGAGACTGAAGGTTGCCAACCAACCGTTCTCAGCCCTCCCAGGAATTACGTGGGGCCTTGTGCCCCTGAGCTGCAGCCCACGTCACCAATCCTTAAGTGACCTTTGGGGAGAAAGTTGGGGTACAAAATCAAATGATCTGTTTGCTGCCAGCCTATAGTTAAGGCTGCATTGTCAGAATGCTGGATAGAGGCAGGGTTATTCCCTCTTCCTCTGAGCTCCTCTGGTCTGTGGACTTGGTTAGGCCCACTGAATATCCCCACCTGGTCTTCAAAACCTCTCCCCCTCCTTTTCCATTGGCCTGACATCTCCCTGCTACGGACGGCGGCTCCAGACGCAACCATTTGAGCAGTTTTCCTGGGGTCCCGCAGACACTTGCCCCTGCACAGTTTCTTGGGAAAACCAGTGGGTGGAATGGTGCCACCAGTGGAGCTTGCGAACAGCAGATATATGGGCCTGCTCTTCTCCCAGCTAGCTGCCCAAGGGGATAGGGATCTACCCATGCCTCCATTGAATAATGCTACCCAATCTACATAGGGATAGATCAGAGAAGGGCTTCAGTGCATCTTGCCACTTCCTGGTGTTTTCTCATGCCCATCCCAGAGCTCTCCAAGATCTGGAATGTGCGCAGATGTCATTGTTTAAATCCCCTGGAGTGAAATCCTGTAGAAGACCAAGTTTTCAGCTCACACCTCTGTCTGTCCATAAATCCTGCAGCCAAGGGGAGGGCGCAGCTCTCCAAAGCAGATATCCTTGTGCAGATCACCATGAGCGAGAGCAGCCCAAGCCGGCCGAGTGAGACAGAGGGTGATGGCAAGGAGCCCATGGTGACGGGGAGCCAAGAACTGAAGGTGAGCTCAACTGGGAGTGTGGGAGACTCACAGTAGATCCACCCAAACTGAGGCTCTAAGTCAGTGTGGTCCAGCAAAGATGTGTACAGTAATGTACACTTTGAACCCCCAGAGATGTGTGGCCTTACTGGGTGATGCCAAAAGGTCCTTCTCTTTCCACAAGTGCCAACCAGATGAATCGACATGCTCAAAAGCAGGGTGTGATGGTGACATTTATTCATTGATTTAAGACATGTATACCCTGCCTTCCCAGTGTTTTTAGAACACGAACATCATCCCTGGCATCTTTTCCTCAGCAGGTGGTACCTGCTGGCATCCTGCCTTTGAAACAGAAAAGTTCTCTTCTCCACTAATAGTTAGGATAGCAGATTTGTGGGCAGTGGGTCTAATGCTCTCTTAATGCTGTCTAACATAGTGCCCACCACACCTGACGGCAAAGAGGCCTACCTGTGAACTTCTCCATAATTGGTCCATTCTTTTCATTCTTTCCTAAAGCAGCTATGGGAGGTGAACCTAGGGTTCCCTTGTTGTAGTCCAATGCTCTAACCATTGCACCACACTGTGAATCGGCCCTCCAAATAATTTGGTGGTACCTTAACCTTGCTTCATTGGCATTTCTGTCTTTGTCCTCCCCAGGATCCCACCAATGGCTCCTACAAGGTCCGCGCCCATGAGGAGCAATGTTTAGGAAGCAGCTTCTCTGAGTACACGCCAACCACCCGACCTTTGTTTGGGGCATCTTCTCTCTACCCTTCTGCTGGGCCGGTCCAGCCCAAGTTGTATGAGTATGCCCACCGGTACACCCTGGGTACACCAGGCTCTCGTGCAGCCTATGACCCACACGAGCGACTTTGCCCTCAGGAAAGCATGTACAGTGGGACGGCCTACCTCACAGCCCCCTACAGCCGGGCTTTCACCAGCTACGTCAAGCCCAGCAGCTACGAGAAGGCCGAGAGCGGGTATGAGCAGTCGGACCAGGCCAGTAAGACCTCGGGCTGCTCCCGCTTCTCTTATACCTCCCTGTCTCAGCAGTCCGACTATGGGCGCCCTGCCCACCAACGCATGCAGACCCACGTATGACTCATGCCTGACCCCTGCCAACCTCCGGTCGTCTTCAGAAGGGAGAGAACAGGGAGCGGACACTTCATGTGGCTAATGGACTCCAAAACAGCCAGATAGACTCGGTGCCGAAGACCTGGGCTGAGACATGCCATTCTCATCCTCCGGGGAAGATGGCTGCCAGGCTAGCTTAGCAACGCAGAGTTGCTGTCAAGATGGCCAACAGCCTGCTTGTAAGTCATCTTCATCTGTAGCCAGGTCCATCTCTCTTGGGGAGCGTGAGAGGAAACTGTTTTTAGCCACCTCCACGTCAGGACGTGAAAGTGGATTTTGGACAGCCAAAGGCACATCTCTGCTGAAACTGGAAACAAGTTTTCATGGCTTATTAAGAAGTCTTGGTCTAGGTCTGACTTCAAAATGGTGGACGTGGCTGCCAGGCCAAGAGCGCTAGTGGAAGCAGCCAGCAGCTCAGCACTTTCAAAACAGTGCTAGGACACGGAGTCGGCAATGGGACTACAAGACTCTCTCGCTCTTTGCTCACTGATAGACTTGCCCAGAAAGGAAAGACTCCAGACTCTGCTCCAGACGCATGATCTTGGGAAATCTCTAAGCATGGGTGCTAGGCTTTCCTGATACCCACAAACCCCTCTATTGCCCCTTCCCCCTGCATCCCGTTTGTCTCTCCACTGCTCCCTCTCCAATTTCCTGATACCCACAAAACCCTCTCTTCCCCCTCCCCACTGCATCCCATTTGTCTCTCCACTGCTCCCTCTCCAGTTTCCTGATACCCACAAACCCCTCTCTTGCCCCTTCCCCCTGCATCCCGTTTGTCTCTCCACTGCTCCCTCTCCAATTTCCTGATACCCACAATCCCCTCTCTTCCCCCTCCCCACTGCATCCCGTTTGTCAAAATGTATCAATCAATCAATCAAATCCTTTATTGCTTAACCATAGGTCATTACATTTGGAAAGAAAAATAAAATATATAAAATGTATATATACTTTAGTATAATAGTGCCATACAGTAAAACTCAGTTATTAACAAATGGAATAAAACACGATCTTATCTTTTTAGCCTCAAGGGCAAAATGTGCCACAGCAAAAGTAACTGCAAAAGTAAATAATTAGGGGAGGGCACCAGGATGAGGTCTCTTGTTATCTGGTGTGCTCCCTGGGGCATTTGGTGGGCCGCTGTGAGATACAGGAAGCTGGACTAGATGGGCCTATGGCCTGATCCAGTGAGGCTGTTCTTATGTTCTAACATTTGATTGTAAATCCTCAAGTAGATAATAAACTAATTGTTCAGGGGAATAACCACACAGGGATTTTATTATTGCTTCCAAAAAATGGCTTCTCGGATTCCCATATAAGGGGTAAAACATTAAATAATGTAACACATCTTCAACCTGCCCACATCCATAAACACAAAGGCGCTTTGCTATCGGAATTTTTTTATATCTACCCTCTAAATATGCTGAAGGCATTTGTTGAAATCTCAGTTCAGTAAAAGCTCTTCTTAACTGTGGGTAAGTCAGGGTCTCAAAATAAATGGACATCATATGCTGGATGTTAATATGGGGATACCAGCTCGAATATCGAGATTCCCATAAAGAAACTTTGTCTTGGTAAGTTTCCCAGTCATAAATCCATTCCCTGAGCTCTTTAGGACTCAGGCACAGAAACTTGTCATACTCCAGGTTAAAATACTTTAACTTAAAAAAAACCTGATTGGCCCATCCTCCAATAAGCATCTGTTCGTTCCAGCATTCTTTTGCTAGAGCTGACTCTTCCATAGCATTGATCCTTCTCCAAATCGGAAGTAAGCAAGGTCCATTCTAATGGCTAAAGATGGCAGTCCTAGCTCTGCTCTAATATGAACCGCAGGAGTGCCTGGAGACAGTCCTAATATTTGTCTCAAAAATTTATTTTGTAAGACTTCTAACTTTCCCTTAACTGAGTCTCCCCACAACTCTGCCCCATATAACATATGAGGTAAGATCTTTGCTTCATGAACTTTAATCAGTGGGGGAATTAACTGTCCGCCTCTAGCATAAAAATTTTTTTTTAACAAACCCATCTGTCTGGCACTGGAGATTAAAATCATCTCACTATGTTGTTTCCAGGTCAGACTCTTTGAAAATTGTATGCCAAGATATTTAAATGAATTTACCTGTTCTATAACATGCCCATCAAGCTTCCATTTATGATTGACAGAGCCCTTCCCAAAAATCATGATCTTACTTTTAGAGTAATTTATTTTTAAATGCTCTTCCTTGCAAAGTTGACCAAATCTATACAACATCCTCTTAAGTCCAATTTGATTCTGAGACATCATAACTAAATCATCTGCATACAGCAGAATAGAAATCTTCCTATCTCCTATAGAAGGAGGAAAAAAAGATAGAGAGGACATTTGTGGGATCAAATTATTTACATAAAAGTTAAATTAAAAAAGAGCTAATATACAGCCCTGTTTAACCCCCCTATTGACATGGATCTTTTTGGTCAAATAACCTAAATTGCCTAATCGCACTTGAAGTGTATTTTGGCTGTGTAATATCTCAATAAGCCACAATAGGCGTTTATCTATATTGGTCATGGATAATTTGGTCCACAGCCTCTCTCTATCAATTAAATCAAAAGCTGATGTAAAATCCACAAAGGCCAAATAAAGAGATCTTTTAGCATGCTTGGTGTATTTACATATAATATGATGTAATAGAAATGCTTGATCAATAGTACTCCTGCCTTTTCTAAATCCAGCCTGTTCATGATGAATAATAGCCTGGGTGTTATCCCACTCTATAAGTTTATTCAATAAAAATCTGGCATATAATTTCGCTGCCACATTGATTAAACTGATAGGCCTATAGTTTGAGGGTTCCTTAGGATCACCCTTTTTATATCTAGGTATCACTATGCTATTTAACCATTTGGAAGGCACTCTACCGGAGTGATTAATCCACGTGAAAAGATTGGCAAAAATAGGGGACCACCAATGCAGGTCCATCTTAAAGATCTCCGCTGGTATCATATCATCACCTGGCGCCTTACCTGTCCTCATAATCTCAATCAATTGTACAGTTTCATTACATGAGACCGGAGGCCATTCAGAGCAGTTAGGTATATCTACTGATGGTAAGGGAAAGTCTATCTCACTCCCAAAGATATAACTAAAGTGAGAAATCCAAGTTACAGCTGAGATAGAATTTACAATTCCTCTGGTTTGATGTAAGAAACCTCTATTAATTAAACTCCAGAATTGAATTTGATCTTTTTCTTTCTTTGCAGCTTCCAGGGCCTTCCAATTTGCTACATAAAAGCCTTTCTTTTTTATTTTGGAGAAGTCGTTTATACGCCTTGCGAGTAGTCAAATAACATTCCATAGCTTCTTTATTGGCAGCGACTTTTGCATATCTCAGTGTTCTAGTTAACTGCTTTTTATGCATAATACATTCTTTATCATACCATGAATCATTGCCCTTCTTCGACTTCTTTTGAAAGGGAGCTGATACTACGGGTCTAAGAGCCATAATAATTTGCTGGTAAGTCCCACCTATATCAGAGTGGGACTGTATCACCTGCCTTCTTTTCTCTAGTAATTGTGCAGAGTACAACAAGGCTCTAGCACTTGTATCAATCTCCAATGACCATTTTAATCTTCTAACTCCTTGTTCCAAACCTTGCAATGTAGTATTCGTCAATACCCTTGTATGAATTGAATTACAGTTAAAGGACATCATAAGTGGAAGATGATCACTGTCCGCTCTATCTCCTATTGCCATACAGTTTATCCATCCAAACAGAACATTTGAACAAAAAATATAGTCTATTACACTTGCCCCTTTCTCCCTAAGGAATGTATAGTATCCTCTGGAGCTATCCAGATTGGAACCATTTAAACAAATGAGCTGGAATTGGAATATTAACTTCATTAGAGAGCGACCATAATTATTGATCATTTTATCACAAGACACTCTAAATGGACAATGACTCACTTCTGACTCAATACCAAAAGCCAACTCCATTTTGAGACTGTCACCGATTCTGGCGTTGAAATCCCCACAGATCATAAAGGGGATATTAGGATATTCAACAGTTAATGTGTCAAGTAAACCCCCAAAAGGATCCCAAATGACAATTGCTGAGTTCACAATTCTCGGGGGAATATATACATTTATACAAATCCAAGAACTCCTTCTGCATCCCTTAATCAGTATAACTTGCCAATAATTAGAAGACAAACAGGTGAGTTCTGTGCCTTCCAGGCCTGTGGTAGCTGCAATAAAAAGGGCCAAACCTCCACTCCCTCTTCCTTGCAAAGAAACTTTGACCACAGGCATATGCCATACATTACAACCCTGCAAAAATGGCTTTCAGAACCTGTAAGCCATGTTTCTTGGAGACATATAATTTCAAAGGATAACAGATACTGAGTAAAATCTGGGTCAATTAACTTAATTTGCCAACCAGCAATGTTCCAGGATAAAAGATTTATAGACTGAGTATGAGGCCTTCACCATTCTGGTCAATCCCTATCATAAAATGGGGCGCGCTGAACCGTTTGATAGTTTACCACATAGGGTTTGTACAAACAGGCTATTATCTGCAGGGCCACTGTGCACATTCCTAATTGGAGAAGCGGATGTATCGACATTTAGAGTTTCATTTAAAAAAGACTTTTCATGAGTAGAACCTACTTTAGAAGAAACACAAAAACCATCCATTAGCCTTTGAATACACTTGGACTTATTCCCTTGTGTGGGAGAACGAGCACTCTGTGCCCTAGTAACCACCATCTTGAAAGTTGGAATTAAAGCACTTGAGTAAATAAAACGGAAACTGTAAAAACAGAACCGGCTACTCTTGTTTGGAGAGCTGTTTTCCTTTCACTTCAAATTAATTTTAAACATACAATTCTGCATTCCAGCAAAATCAGTTTTTATACGTAGCAATGTTGTTAAAAGCTACTAGCAACGGCTTTCCCTTCAAGATGGCTGCTGTAGCAAATCTTTATCTTGTTTGACAAATTAGGGCTGATAGTGTCTAATTAAATGCAATTGAGGTGCATTCCAAAGAGCCGACTCTCCGCCAAAATATAAAATATCTTTTCTTATCAAATCCTAGGACAGAAGGCACTAAAAACTTGAAAAATAACCTTGTGGAGACGGAGCTCTCCCAAAGGCAGCTACTTCCTCCAGCCACCTGGTCCCCCTACCAACCCGTTTGTCTCACCTCTTCAATTTCCTGGTACCCACAAACCCCTCTCTTTCCCCTCCACTCTCTTCCCCCTACACTTCCCCTCTCTTTCCCTCTTCCCCTCTCTTCCCCCTCCACTGGAGAGGACACTCCAACTTCGCCATATGGTGTCGGCACAACACGGGAAGCAGCAGTTACCAGTTATAAGTCTTCCCTTGATTGCTGTAGAGCGTGACGCCAGGGGCTGTTTCCGACGGTGGGAGAGATAATTGCATCTCGCTGGGCAGTCCCCAGCCAGTAAGGTGTTGCCTCGCCTCGGTCCGTTAACCTCACGGGGTGCGTGGGGTTTAGGGTGAAAACCGACAAGCGGATCGACAACTCTGCACCATGCAACAGAAAACAGAAAACTCCTGTCCTAAAGCTGGGCACCTGGAACCTAAGGACAATGACACCTGGCTTCTCTGATGACCTGCAAGTAATAGACCATGCATGCAAAACAGCTGTCATCGACATGGAGCTGAGCAGACTGCAGATGGACATCGACGCCCTTCAAGAGACTAGGCTGCCAGATTCCGGATCTGTCAAGGAGATAAATTTCTCATTTTTCTGGCAGGGAAAACCACCAAACGAAACCAGGGAACATGGTGTTGGCTTTGCGGTCAGAAATACCCTGCTGAAATCCATCATCCCACCTACTGTGGGAAGTGAAAGAATTTTGTCCCTGCAGCTCCAGTCATCAGCAGGACCTGTCACTCTTATCAGTGCTTATGCACCGACTGTTGTCTCCAGCAGAAGCCAAAGACAAATTCTATGATGATCTGGCCACCACTATCAAGAAGATCCCCGTAAAAGAGCCATTGTTCATCCTCGGCAATTTCAATGCTAGAGTTGGTGCTGATAACAGTTCGTGGCCCAATTGCTTAGGTCAGTTTGGCACAGGGAAGATGAACGAAAATGTCCAACGCCTGCTAGAGTATCACTGTCATCACGGTCTCTGTGTCAGCAACACGTTCTTCAACACGAAGCCCCAACATAGAGTCTCTTGGAGACACCCAAGATCAAAGCACTGGCACCAGCTCGACCTGATTCTCACCAGACGCTCCAGCCTTCCCAGCATCAAGATCACACACAGCTATCAGGGTGCTGCCTGCGACACCGACCACTCCCTGGTGTGCAGCAGAGTGAAACTGCAAACAAAGCGACTGTACCACACGAAAAAAGGAAGGAAGACCTCACATTGATACCAGCAAGACCCGGGATCAGAGAAAAGTGGAGGAATTTGCACGAGCGCTTGAGGAATCTCTTCCAGGCCCGGTCGATGCAAACGCATCCAACAGATGGGAACATTTCAAGAATGCCGTTTACAACAACGCCTTGTCCATATTTGGCAAGAAGACCAACAAGACGGCAGACTGGTTTGAAGCCCACTCTGAGGAGTAGACACCAGCCATTGAGGAAAAGAGGAGAGCTCAAGCAGCATACAAGGCCTGTCCCAGTGAGCACAACCTGCAGGTCCTCCGAGCTGCTCGCAGCAAAGTCCAGCAGATTGCCAGGAGATGTGCTAACAACTTCTGGCTCCAGCTCTGCTTTCAGATACAGATAGCAGCTGACACGGGCAACATCAAGGGGATGTATGACGGTATCAAGCAGGCCCTAGGTCCAACGCAGAAGAAAATTGCCCCTCTGAAGTCTGCCACAGGCGAGGTCATCCAGGATCAGACGCAGCAGATGGAACGCTGGGTGCAGCACTACTCTGAGCTATATTCCAGAGAAAATGTAGTCACCGAAGAAGCACTGAACAACATTGAGTGCCTGCCTTTGCTGGAGGAGCTTGACAGTGAACCAACCCTAGAAGAACTTCACGTGGCCCTGGACTCCCTTGCCTTTGGCAAGGCACCTGGAAAAGACAGCATCCCTGCTGAAGTCCTCAAGTGCTGCACAGAGATCATCGTCACTGAGCTGCATGAAATCCTCTGTCTCTGCTGGAGAGAAGGTGGAGTACCTCAAGACATGAGGGATGCAAACATCATCACGCTGTACAAGAACAAAGGCGACAGGGGTGACTGCAACAACTACCGTGGCATCTCTCTCCTTAGCATTGTA
Organism: Tiliqua scincoides; assembly: GCF_035046505.1. NCBI lineage: Eukaryota > Metazoa > Chordata > Lepidosauria > Squamata > Scincidae > Tiliqua > Tiliqua scincoides. The sequence continues at coordinate 13,983,477 of NC_089830.1, read as the reverse complement.
GGAAAGCTGTTTGCCCGAGTTGCACTAAAGAGGCTCCACGTACTTGCAGAGAGCGTCTATCCAGAATCACAGTGCGGATTCCGAGCCAACAGGTCCACCACTGATATGGTATTCTCCCTTAGACAACTGCTGGAGAAATGCAGGGAACAATGACAGCCACTCTTTATAGCCTTCAGAGATCTCACGAAGGCCTTCGACCTGGTCAGCAGGGATGGCCGCTTCAAGATTCTCCCCAAGATTGGATGTCCACCCAGGCTCCTCAGCATCATCAGATCCTTCCACAAGGACGTGAAGGGCACTGTTGTCTTCGATGGCTCCTCATCAGACCCCTTTGACATCTGAAGCGGCGTGAAGCAGGGCTGTGTTCTTACAACAACCTTGTTTGGGATTTTCTTCGTTTTTTTGCTGAAGCATGCCTTTGGAACTGCAACAGAAGGCATCTATCTCTGGATCAGATCAGATGGGAAGCTCTTCAACCTCTCCAGACTGAGAGCAAAGTCCAAAGTCCAGCTGAAATGTCTGCGTGACTTCCTCTTTGCCGACGATGCAGCTGTCACTACCCACTCTGCCAAAGATCTCCAGCAGCTCATGGATCGTTTTAGCAAGGCCTGCCAAGATTTTGGACTGACAATCAGCCTGAAGAAAACACAGGTCATGGTTCAGGACGTAGACTCACCTCCCTGCATTACAATCTCTGTGCATGAACTGGAGGTTGTCCATGACTTTGTGTACCTTAGCTCAACGATTTCCGATACTCTTTCTCTTGATACCGAGCTAAACAAAGGCATCGGTAAAGCAGCTACCACGTTTTCCAGACTCAAAAAGAGAGTCTGGTCCAACAAGGAGCTGATGGAACATACCAAGATCCAGGTCTACAGAGCTTGCATCCTGAGTACACTTCTGTACTGCAGCGAGTCATGGACTCTTCGCTCACAACAGGAGAGTAAACTGAACGCTTTCCACATGTGCTGCCTCCGACGCTTTCTCGGCATCACCTGGCAGGACAAAGTTGAAACAACACAGTCCTGGAACATGCTGGAATCCCTAGCATGCATGCACTGCTGAAACAGAGACGCCTGCGTTGGCTCGGTCATGTTGTGAGAATGGATAATGGCCGGATCCGAAAGGATCTCCTCTATGGAGAACTCATGCAAGGAAAGCGCCCTTCAGGTAGACCACAGCTGCGATACAAGGACATCTGAAAGAGGGATCTGAAGGCCTTAGGAGTGGACCTCAACAAGTGGGAAACCCTGGCCTCTGAGCGGCCCGCTTGGAGGCAGGCTGTGCAGCACAGCCTTTCCCAGTTTGAAGAGACACTTGGCCAACAGTCTGAGCCTAAGAGGCAAAGAAGGAAGGCTCATAGCCAGGGAGACAGACCAGGGACAGACTGCACTTGCTCCCGGTGTGGAAGGGATTGTCACTCCCGAATCGGCCTTTTCAGCCACACTAGACGCTGTTCCAGAACCACCATTCAGAGTGCGATACCATAGTCTTTCGAGACTGAAGTTTGCCAGCAGTGGAGAGGAACTTGCACTGAGCCAAGTGGACCAGGAGGTGGCGATAGTGTTCAACATTTTTCTGCCATTGAAGCTCTGAAAGGACTCCTGGGGGGACCAGATATTGAAAAAATAGGATGAAGTTAAGAATGAAAAATCCAATATAGCAAGCAAGGGACTGATCATGGGAGAAAGCAGGAAGCAAAAAGCCAATGGGATCTGTTGATTTGGGGGATTTAATTTTTGTATACGAAAAATAAGTTATTCCTTGTTACTTTTGCCTTAAGTGTATTTACCAGCCGTGGATGTTTTATTTTTTGTTTGCTTGTTTCAGTTTTCCAGAGTGACTGGGGAAAGGGGGTTGTTTGTTTGTATTTTTCATTTTTTTTTTTTTAAAGAATGGGATTCCACATTGGCATTCTATGATCATGCCTGTTTTCAGTCTGCATTTTTATATACAGAGGGGAGATTGCAAATGTATTGTCTACTGCAGAACTCAAAAATATTTATATTTAATTTAAAAAGTGGGAATGGAGTGACGACCCTTTATTATTTCTGGGATGTGTACTGGAAAACCCAGAGTCTGGAATAGAAGGAGAGAGAAAGGGAAGCACACACTAAGTTTCCTGGGTGACCTTGGGCCAATCGGTCACTCACTCTCAGCCTCACCTACCTCACAGGGTTGGTGTGAGGACCAAAGCTGGGGAGGAAACATGTTCATCACCCTGAGTTCCTTGGAGGAAGGGCAGTAGAAAAATGTGAAATTTGAAAGTGCACAGGTATGCCCAGAAAAGCTCGATCCCCTGTGCCATCTGAATTTTTTTATTTCTCACCTATGCAAACTAGTTGGACTCCAGTTATTAAAAATGCAGGGTTCCTATCTGCAGATATATCTACCCACCACTCCGGCATAGCTTCTCTATAGCTTATTGAAGCCAGCTACCCAAGACGTTCATATGTTGGGTAGTATGAATGCCATATTGTAACATAAGCGTCTGCACTCCTAGCAATTGACATTTTGAACATAAGAACCTAAGAACAGCCCCACTGGATCAGGCCATAGGCCCATCTAGTCCAGCTTCCTGTATCTCACAGCGGCCCACCAAATGCCCCAGGGAGCACACCAAATAACAAGAGACCTCATCCAGGTGCCCTCCCTTGCATCTGGCATTCTGACATAACCCATTTCTAAAATCAGGAGGTTGCGCATACACATCATGGCTTGTACCCCATAATGGATTTTTCCTCCAGAAACTTGTCCAATGGGGGGGCAGTCATTGATGTCTCCTCAAGGGAAGGGAACATTTGTTCAGTGCTTCATTGTGGCTGCATTGGCACCGGAAAGTTGGAGAGCATCAGTGGCGTCACTAGGGTTTGCGTCACCCCATATGGGAGGCCAGCACGTCACCCCATGATGGACCTCCTCCCATTCAGTGGCCCAGGCAATGCCTTGGGCAGGGGGTGTGGTGATGTACCCAGGGCCTCTGAGAGGAATTTTATCAGGGGGTACAAAGTTTCTTTTGGGCCCCTTTGCAAAGGGGGGCGAGTGAAACAGCGCGGTGGAGGGTGGTGATAGGCAAGCAGAATAGGGATAGGGAGGGGAGAAACAGGGTACAAGGAAGGTAGAGACAGCTGGAAAAGTCTTTGACGCCCAGGTCTACCAACCCATGTGGCATCAGTAGTGTCCCCAGCAGACAGCAAGTCTGAGTAAATAGGAAAACGTAAGATCCCAGGCAATTTCACCCCCCTCCTCCTGTGCGTGTCACCCTAGCGTGCGGGCTGCACCGAGTGACACGCACAGGGGGATGACACATTACGGGCCAAAATTTGGGGCCCTAAGGCTGCAATCCTATAACACTTTCCTAGGAGTAAGCTTCATTGAACTTACAATGGGACTTACTAGTAGACATACATCAGATGGTACAGAAAGGGCCCAATCCTAACCAGCTTTCCAGCACCGATGTAGCCACAATACAGCCCCAAAGAAGCGGAGGACATGTTCCTTTACCTCGAGGAGGCCTCCGTGACCGCCCCCCCACCGCAGGATGCAGTGCATGCCCCATTGGCATGACTGCATCAGTGCTGGAATGTTGGATAGGACGGGACTCTAAGTCTGCAAGTTACATGCTGGCTCTGTTCCGGAGGTTCCCTGCTTTTCTACAGAGGTCCCAGGTTCAATCTGTGGTACGTCCATGTATGGTGGGGGAAAAATGCCACCCTGAAACCCTGGGGCAGCTTTCAAAAGACACAGAATTTCTTCTGGGGGAGGAACCAACTGGCACTCTTCAAATTCCTCTCTCTCCATTCCTCTCTGCTCCACTAATGAGGCCTAGATTGTGTGACACCCTTTGGCACAAACATAAGAACATAAGAACAGCCCCACTGGATCAGGTCATAGGCCCATCTAGTCCAGCTTCCTGTATTTCACAGCGGCCCACCAAATGCCCCAGGGAGCACACCAGATAACAAGAGACCTCATCCTGGTGCCCTCCCTTGCATCTGGCATTCTGACATAACCCATTTCTAAAATCAGGAGGTTGCGCATACACATCATGGCTTGTACCCCATAATGGATTTTTCCTCCAGAAACTTGTCCAATCCCCTTTTAAAGGCGTCTAGGCTAGACACCAGCACCACATCCTGTGGCAAGGAGTTCCACAGACCAACCACACACTGAGTAAAGAAATATTTTCTTTTGTCTGTCCTAACCTGCCCAACACTCAATTTTCGTGGATGTCCCCTGGTTCTGGTATTATGTGAGAGTGTGAAGAGCATCTCCCTATCCACTCTGTTCATTCCCTGCATAATTTTGTATGTCTCAATCACGTCCCCCCTCAAGCTTCTCTTTTCTAGGCTGAAGAGGCCCAAACGCCGTAGCCTTTCCTCATAAGGAAGGTGCCCCAGCCCCGTAATCATCTTAGTCGCTCTCTTTTGCACCTTTTCCATTTCCACTATGTCTTTTTTGAGATGCGGCGACCAGAACTGGACACAATACTCCAGGTGTGGCCTTACCATAGATTTGTACAACGGCATTATAATACTAGCCATTTTGTTCTCAATACCCTTCCTAATGATCCCAAGCATAGAATTGGCCTTCTTCACTGCCGCCGCACATTGGGTCGACACTTTCATCGACCTGTCCACCACCACCCCAAGATCTCTCTCCTGATCTGTCACAGACAGCTCAGAACCCATCAGCCTATATCTAAAGTTTTGATTTTTTGCCCCAATGTGCATGACTTTACACTTACTGACATTGAAGCGCATCTGCCATTTTGCTGCCCATTCTGCCAGTCTGGAGAGATCCTTCTGGAGCTCCTCACAATCACTTCTCGTCTTTACCAGAAACGTAACACAGAGAGTGAAATGCAGCATTTATTATCTGGAAAAACCCTCCCCCTCCCCTGAGGGCTTCTTCCACAGCAGCTGGCAGACGTTGACTTCATTCGGCCTACCGAAGCGCATCATGCTACACCAGGGGTCGGCAACCTTAAACACGCAAAGAGCCATTTGGACCCATTTTCCGGAGGAAAAAAAACCTCGGGAGCCACAAAACCCTTTTGACGTCTAAAATGAAGATAATACTGCATATATAGTTTTTTTTCCACCTTTATGCTCTTATAGGTCCCATTTTTAGAATGTAGCCCCCTCTTGTAGCTTTTAGTTAGTTTTGTCACACATTCCTGTCCTGTGTTTTCAGACACCTGGTCCTCTATGGTGTTTTGCCTGATTCCAAGGCCATTCTCTGCCTGGAGAATTAGGCCCACTTTAAGCAAATTAGCTCCCCTTCTTTCCCCCAACAAATGACCCTGGTTCTGCCCTGCAGCCCTGCTGGACCCCACCTCCAGGGTAGCTCGCCTGTTCAACCTGCAGAGGTGCTCTCTCCTGCCAGCAGCCTCCCACCACTACAGCAGACCCTGGGTCCTCTGCAGGTCTTGGGCACAGCAGCCACACTTCAAACTCCAGTGTCTCCAGCAGTCCTTTAGTCACAAAGTCAGTCAGAGCATCCAGGGCAGAGTCCAAAGTCAATAAGCCAAGTCACAGTCCAAGGTCAGATTCCAAAGTGAGTCATTCAAATCAGTCAGAGTATCCAAGTCAGCGTCAATCAGCCAAGTCAGTCAGTTTCCTCTCCAACCTGCACTCCTTCTCCAACCCACACCCCCTTCCTGCCTCAGGTGCTCCTTATATCCCTGAGGGCCCTATTGCCTTCAAGTGGCTGCAGCTGTGCAGCACACGCTGCTGGATGCCCAGGGCTTACCCTTAAAGGGGCCACTGCTGACACCACATCTACCTCCTCACCAGATCTACCTTGATTCCAATACATATGGCGGTTATGACATCTGCTTATCTTACATGGATAATAAAGAACTCCCCCCACCTTCCAGAGGCACGCTGCTGGAAGGAAAAAAGGACACATACTCCAGAGGTGGGGAAGAGAAGAAGCCAGAGCTGGGGGGGAGGTGGGGGGGCAGCCACAGGCCAGCTTCTGCCCTGCCTGCCTGTCCTCCCTCACTCAGGCTGCAACCCTCTCCACACTATCCTGGGAGTAAGCCCCATTGACTACCATGGGACTTCTGAGCAGTTGGTTGGAGCTCTCAGTTTGCAGTCCTCTCCACACCTTCCTGGGAGGAAGCCCCACTGACTATAGTGGGGATTACTTGGGAGTAGACCTGCACAGGAGGAGGCTGAGGCTACAGCCCTCCACACCTTCCTGGGAGTAACCGCGGGGCTTGCTCGAGAACAGACCTGGCGGGCGCAGGCTCCCACTCACCCGTCCTTGTGCTTGGCCTTGAGCAAGCTCCAAGGCTGCCATCCCAGGCACCCTTTCCTGGGAGTAAGCTTCATCTGCTGTAATGGGGCTTACTACTGAGTAGGCACACATGATGTCTCCTCTGCTGTGGAGGAAAAGCCTCTCTTTGCACTGAGTGGGGACCTGCTCAGGGAAAGGCGGTCTGCAAGGGCTCGCAATGGCTGAGGAGGAGGGCATCCTGCTGGAGAGTTGGGGAAGGGAAAAACAGGGAGCTTAAGCCTGCAGAGCGGGCAAAATTGAAAAGGGAAACCAATGTGGGGCAGGTGGGGGTGAAGGGAGAGGAAGGCAGGGGGCGGAGGGAAGCAGCCTGCCCTCCCAACACAGGTGCCTCCTGTCACCCCCTTTGCCACTTTCACCCAGAGGAGCCGCAGCAGACGGCTGAAAGAGCCGCATGGGGCTCCAGAGCCGCGGGTTGCTGACCCCTGACCTAACCCCATAGACATCAGGTTCAAAAACTGCATAGAGTATATGTTGAAGAGGTTCCCCTGGAACCGAACCCCATGTTTCCCATAGGCTCAATGATTCAGTATCTGCTAACACGGTATCCACTCAATTTTCCAGGAATCTACCCTAGAGGATAAAAATAACTGACTGTATATATTTAAATGAGACACCTCTTCTGGTTTTAGCCCTTCATTGTCTGTGGCTCCAAGGATGAGGAGCCCATGTCTCTTCTCCTGAATTTAGCACACGCACTCTTGATAGCATGCCCAGTACCAAGGAACTCCATGGGTCACGTGTACAGTGTCTGACATGACAATCTAAAACACTCACATGGTCAACAAGAGCAGAGTAGGTTGCAGACAACATTTGGATGTAGGCAGTTTCTTCCTCCCCTGTGATAGAGGACAAGGTGCTTTCTAACACATCCAAAATTTGATACGGAAACACAAGATCTGCCATCATGAGACCAGAATAGGATTGGGCTGTCTGTTTCATTACAATTATTAGGAGAACTGATAGTTGACTTGGTTCAGAGCATCTTCTTGTGTTCAGCCTCTTTCTTAATGGCGTTGCTAGGCAGGTGTGAGGGGTGCAGGCCGCACCAGGTGATGCGCCAGGGGGACGCGCCCTGGGGGGTGATGTGCTAAAATTGCACCATTAGCAGCTACCCCATCGTGCCATACATTGTTGGATGCAGAATTCTCAGCGGAATGCAATGCAAAAAACAAAATTGAAATAGCTCCTTTCTTTCAAAAGTTATGGCCATAAAACTGGAAAGAAAAAATGAATGGATCCCTATGGAAAGTGAAAGTGAGCTGTATCACACGTTTACTCATTGGTAGGCATACTTGCTATAGTCCATTGGAAAGGGCAGGCGGAGAGGAATCCAATGACACCAGAATGGTCCTGATCCAATGAATGCAGCCAAAAAAAAATACCCGAGAAGGAGGTCCCATCCCTCCCATCTGCGAGTCTCTTGAGCCCAAAACGAAGCCACATGGCTGCGTTTACTCATGAGTAAGTGAACTTGCCTTAGTCTATCGGAAAGGGCAGACTGAGAGGACTCCAAGACATCAGAATGGTCCTGATCCAATGAATGCAGCCCCCAAAAACACTCCCTCCCAGTTGCGAGTCTATTGAGCCCTATGGAAAGCAAAGCAGCCTCACGGTTGCGTTTACTCATGAGTAGGCAGACGTGCCTTGGCTGGTGGTCAGGCCAGGCAAAGGGGAATCTGAGGACACCAGGATGATGCCGATCCCATGGAGCTGGAGTGCAACAAATGCTCCAGAAGGCAGCCTCCCCCCCCCCCCACTAAAAAGGACAAAAGAGAGGCTTGAACTGGTAAGGGGAAAGTTTTCTGTTTTCCACTTGCAAAGCCAGGTGGGTCTTTATCTTGGTCTGCTTGAAATAGAAGAACTTTAAACTGGGCACTGGGGAGGGCTGGAAATCTCACTGATTCATTTTGGGGGGGCGTGTTATTGCAGGCAGACTACAGAGAAAATTCACTAGCTGGAACAGGACTGGCTCCCCCTTATTTAATTATTTATAATTATTTATTTTAATTTGCTTGATGATGTCACTTCTGGCCACAACATCGCTTCCAATGGGTCCTGGACAGATTGTCATTCTAAAAAGTGGGTCCCAGTGCTAAAAGTTTGAGAATGCTGCAATAAGGTGTTAGTAAGTTGACCAGGGGTGTGTGTGTGAGAGACTCTACAAGTTTTCAAAATCACTAAAATCAGAGTTTGGAGGAATAACACCATCTCACCAGCTCACAATAACACCAGCTCACAATATTGAATACCCACAAGGCCCAAATGCTCTGACTAAAAGCCCCTCTCCGACCCTTGTCCAAGAATGATACCAGCCAGCATCTAATATCCTTCTCAGAAAACAAGCTGGATGCAGTAAGGATGAACAGAAAGCCATAAACAATGGCAAGAAACAAATAAGGATGAAAGGGTTAGGGTAAAAGGGATGTTGATAGAGCACCAGATCCTCTGCAATGGATAGGTCTGTAAACAAAGTGTCGATGCGCTTCTCAAATCAACATCCTGAACTGATAACAAATGCCAAATGTTGTTCTTTTGCCTGTTGCTCTGTTAATTTTCCGCAGGAAGTACTTCCGCGGGAAGTACAGTGCACTTAGGTGAGAATTCTCTGTGGGAACCTAGTGTGGGAACCTTGGATTGAATGGAGGTCCTAGTGTGGGGCCCCAGTGGGGAGGGTTATTGTGTTTATATTACTGCACATATTGCTGATTGTGTTGAGATTACTGTACATATTGCTGATTGTGTTCATATCATTGTACATCTTGCTGTGTTGTGTGTGAGTGTGCCCATCTCTGTGGTTTCAGAGTAAGGCCAAGTGGGTCTCTGCCTGACTGAGTGTTTTGTGACTGAGACAGGAATGAGAACGTGTGTGTGTGTGTGTGTGTGTGTGTGTGTGTGTGTGTGTGTGTGTGTGTGTGTCAAGGCAGCAAACTCAGAGGTTTTGAAGGACTGGCCATGAGTGAGTCACTGTTTTGGGCAGCCAATCCTGCTGAGACCAGACTCCCAGGCAGGAGGCCAGCTTGTGTGACCATTAAGATGGGGCAATCAGAGGCTGAGCCTGATGAAAGAAACCCTTTGAAATGTATTTTGGATAACTTTGAGTCCCTGGGAAGGGGAAACCCCACCATTCTGAATGGGTGAATTACCAGCCAGCTCAGAATTTCAATGGTACTCTTAATTTCCATATGTTGTTAACCCTGTCTCAGTCCTTTCAGGAAGTGGGGAAGGCATTGGACATTGAATCTTTGCAATTGTTTATTCCCCCAAGAAATAGACCTGAGCTCTTAAAAAAAAATGTAGGATTGAATGTTTAAGATGTAGAACCTGTAAGCCCTGTGCAGACTTTAGTGGCTGAGGCTCCAACCACACCGCCTCCTACCGATCCTGCACCCCCTTCCTTTCAACGAGGCACCCTCCCTTCCCTCCTCCAATGTACTCAGTGTTCTGCTTGCCCACCCCTTCCCCTCAGTGTTCCTGCCATCCTTCCCTTCTATTTGCTTGGCAATTTTATATCATGTGTTCTGCCTTCCCTTGTCTGGGAGACAAGATACAATTTGCTGTCTTGTTCCTGGGTGCTCAGGATCAGGCTCATTTGAACTTTGTTTTTTTAATGCACTTACTTAAGAGCAAACTACACTGCCTGTTTGCTTAGAAACACAGCCTGCAAGACAATATATGTGCCCATTACCTAGATCAGCAAAACTGAGTCAATGAGACCCTAGGGGCCAGAATACAAGCTAAAAATGCTTAGGGTGATTTAGGGAGACCCTAAAGTATAGAGTCTCCAGCTACAATAATAACCATGATTTGCCTCCTACCTATTTAGGTAACTAAAAAAGACTAATTGCAGCTGCAACCAACCTAGACAGTTGTCAAAAGTGTGTTTCTCTTTAAATACAACCTTTAATCGTTCTTAATAACTTTTGGATTTCACAGGTATGCAATGCAGGAAGTCTGTGTGTCCCGTCCCCCCCAAGAGACAGGAAAGCCAGAGAAACCCTCCTAACCTTTGTGCCTCAAGGCATGCACAGAGTGCAGAACAGTCTCCACAAACAGTACCCTTCTGAGTAGACGTGGAAACCCTGAGCCTTCAGTTTCTATTTTAGCAGATTTGTTTAGGAGGTTAGGATTCCCTTTTCCTTCAACTCCAAATCCGGAAAATTGCCCTAGGGTGTTTCATGCCTCCCACATGGCCTTGTGCACACTGAAAAGTTTTCGTGTAGGTGGGGAAGTTACCATTTGAGAAAAGCCATAACTGTTGGAAGTGAAATATCAAGGATCACACTTGTTCCCCCTTCTCTCTGCTCATCATGAAAGGTGCGGTGACCCCAGTCAAAGATCAGGCTGTGTGTGGTTCCTGCTGGAGTTGTGCTATGACAGGCACACTGGAGGGTGCTCTGTTCCTCAAGGTGAGAGCTCAGTGACCTGTCAGTTCCTTACCAGTGGCGTAACTAGGGCTTGTGTCACCCAGTGTGGGCCTGCTCCTGTGCTGTGGGCGGGGCAATGTCCCAGGCAGCGGGTGTGATGATGCACTATCACTCAGCCCAAACTAGTTTTTTTGGCTATAACTTTTGTTAGAATATAACATGTACTCAAAAATACCAAGATTTTAAAAATTTTGACCAGTAGTGGTGTCACCCCCGTGTGGGTGTCACCTGGTGCAGCCCACATCTCCCACCCCCCCTAACAACACTGGTGTTCCTTACAGCTGGCTTGTTACCTTAGAGCCCTGGGAGAAGAACTTTGCTGCTAGCAGAACTATGGATCCAGCAAAGGTTGTTTAATCAAACAAGTCATAGATTATTGTAGGGGGAAAGTGTGAGGTTAAGAGATGAAAGCAGATTTTATAGGCACACAAACATTGTCAAGCCTTCCACAGCCAGCAGATGAGGGAGTAAATCTGCAACTGGATTGTACCAATTAGGCTGTGAAGAGAGGGGGAGGGGGATTACACAGCTGGTACCAGGGTCTCTGCATCCTGGACAATTGTGTCTTGGTCTAGTGAGTCCTGGATACTGGTGTCCCTGGACATTCAAGCCTATTCTTGTTTTGATTTTTTTTCTTTGGTGTCCCAGTTATTAGCGCCCCACTATAACTGGGCAACAAACCCCACATTATATATTGGGGTGGCCAAACTTGCTTAATGTAAGAGCCACAGATAAGAAACTTCAGTTGTTTGAAAGCCTCAAGAGAGATGTTTGAGAGCCACAATATTTAGGAAGCACTCAGGTTCTTCAATATACTTATTCACCATGAACATTAAACTTACGTGTTAATCCAGTGAACTCTCAGTTTATACCCAGTAAATAAGCATAAAACTTCAACATTTATTTACCTTTTATATTGTGATGCAAATTAAGAACCACACATATGTCAAAGAACTGCATGTGAATGTCCGTGGAGGTCTGGGAATGGGTATGCTACCAACCTGTATATGCTAAGACTCTTAACCCAGCCCTAACCCTACCTTCGCATTTTAAAAATAAAAAAGTACATATAATTTAAATATACACCTATTGGGACACAAATATCTAGGACACAAAAAGAACGTGGAGACGAATGTCCAATATCAGAATGCGTTTGACTGGGACACAGTTGTCCAGGATGCAAAGGTCCTGTCACTTGTACAGCTGAATGGTTACCCATAGTCAAGAAATAGAGCTGTTTACTGCTACCTCCACTGACCTTCCTCTTTTGTCTCCCATATGGCAGTAATTAAATTGTAAGTTCCTTGGGGCAGGGACCTGCTGCCTCGTGTTCCCAGGTGGGTGCTCTCCCCCCCTCTTTCTTCTTACATACACAGAGAGAGGGAGAAAGAGAGGGAGAGATGATGTATGGCATGCTAAATCTAAACATCCTTTCTTGAGCAGGAAAAGGACATTTGAGGAGGGGAAGCTGTTAGAAGAGCTGGTGTCAGTGCCTTGATGTAGAGACCAATGAGTCACCATATTTATCCCTTTCCCTGCAGACTGGAGTCCTAACTCCACTATCTCAGCAGATCTTGATTGATTGCTCTTGGGGCTTTGGAAACCATGCTTGCGATGGAAAGGTGCCTTCGATTCTGTGGATAGGGAGCTTCTTTGGTCAAAGTTGGAAAACATGGGGATTGATAAAAGATTGTTGCTGCTGATTAGGTCCCTCCATCTAAATACTTCATGCAGGGTTAGACGCTCCTGGAGTGGGAATCTAACTCATTCCATCGCTACCAACAAAGGGGTCAAACAGGGCTGTGTCTTGGCCCCCATGCTTTTCAATCTGTTTCTAAACGACCTGGCCCATCCCTGAAGGAAGTAGATAGCCATTGCCCGAAGCTTGGCGCAAGTCAAGTGCCACTACTTCTGTATGCGGATGATGCAGTACTGATATCCTGTACTAGGATTGGCCTAAAATGTCTGCTGAATCGCACTGAAGAGTATCTTCTGTCCAACAAACTGCAAATCAATTATGCTAAATCTAAGATAATGATATTTGCCAATAGATGGAAGGCTTTTAAGTGGTCTTGTAATGGCAATTAAATGGAGCAGGTTAAGCATTTCAAGTACCTGGGAATCAACTTCCATTACAGGCTCACTTGGGCTTTTCATTGTAAGGCAGTGCAGAACGCATCCAAACTGGCGTCCTCAGCTATTTCCCGTTTCTTTTTTACCTGCGGCAATGGTTATGTTCCAGCCGCTCTGGAGGCGTTTAAGGGAAAGATTCTTTCCCTGGTCCTTTATGGCTCTCCCGTCTGGTATAAGGCTACTAGCCAACCATTAGAACGCATTCAAGCCTCCTTTCTGCGGAAGATTTTGGGTTTACCCAGGTGCGTTCCCTACTCGGTTCTGTGTCTCGAGGTGGGGTTAATTTGGCTAAAGACGACTGCTTGGCTAAGATTACTGACATTTTGGTTTAGGATTTTATTTAACCCTACCTCCTCTGGTCTAATGCTCCAATTATTGTCGGATTCAGTCCTGCCATTAGAGATCACTGATCTTCTAACCAAGCTCAGGTCAATAGGGCTGGACACTGCAGAGCTAGGCACGATTGGTTGTGATGCTGCTTACAGAATCGTCAAAGAAAGAATTCTTGACATTGAACAACAAGAGCTGTTTAGTGCCACCAGAACCACATGCTCTCCACTCTATCTCCATGTTCCAATCAGTTTCGGGAAACCAGCCTCCTTCTTTTATCACCTGGAGTGCCCACAGGCTCGGAGAGCATTCACACTTGCAAGATGTAATGCTCTTCCATCAGCCGTGTTATCGGGTAGGTTCAGTGGTATTCCCTACTCGGAGAGGAAATGCAAGTGTGGTAGAGATTGTATTGAGACCATAACACATACCCTTTTCTACTGCCCACTTCATGACATCTCACGCAAGAAATATCTAGGCCCTTTGCTAACTAGGATGCAGGGCTGGGAGGACTCAATCATGCTTCAGTCTCTCCTTTGCACACCTGACTCTGAGACCCTTGATAGGGTCGCTGCCTTTTTATCTGGGGTAATTGCCAGGTACAGCTCTGGAACTCTGGGCAGTATGTGAGGAAAAGACTGATGTCTATGTTGTGTTGTCTTCGTATATTTTTGTTTTGTTTTGTTCTTTCTCTGTATTTTATGCCAATAAAGGTCTTACTGACTGACTGACTGACTGACATGCTTGCGATGGTGGTCAAGAATGGCATGCATACGAGTGGATCATGAAGCATGGTGGAATTGCCAGCACAGAGTCCTATGGGCCTTACATGGGTCAAGTGAGTCCAGATTGTCTGTCTGTGTGGGAAGCAAAACTTATAATAGTCAATAGTAATAGTCATGACATGAAGTGAATAATAATAATGGCGAGAAAATAAATGCAGTGAATATTTCCCCACAAGCAATGGATGCAATTCTGCATCAAATGGTATATAACATGACATAAAGCCATGATTTCCAGGATTTTGGTCACTAGGGTATCTCCCCCCCCCCCACCCTGGATGTCTCATTGGCCCGTTTTGAGTTAAGGCAGTGGTTCTCAAACTTTTAACACTGGAACCCACTTTTTAGAATGACAGTCTGTCCGGGACCCGCTGGAACTGATGTCATGGCTGGAAGTGACATCAAGCAAAACAAAATGAATAATTATAAATAATTAAGTTAAAGATAAACAAATAATTAAGGGGAAGCCAGCCCTGTTTCACCAAGTGAATTTTCTCTGTAGCCTGCCTACAATAACACCCTCCACAAAAATATCAGTGAGATTTTCAGCCCTCCCCAGTGCCCAGTTCAGTGTAAACTCTATTTCAAGCATAGCACTATCAGGACCCTCCGGGCTTTACCAGTCTTTAAAAAGTAAAAATGCACCTTACCAGCTGAAGCCTCTGTTTTGATCCTTCTTATTGGGGGGGGGGGGGTGCTGACTTCTGGAGCTCCACTTCCATCAGATTGGGACCATGCAGATAGCCTTGTATTCCCCTTTGCCTGACTTGACCAGCAGCCAAGGCATGCTACTCAGGAGTAAACATGACCATGTGGCTTATTTTCACTTTCCTTAGGGCTCAATTAATACAGTCAACTGCTTGGAGGGAGGGACTTCCTTCTTGGGTGTTTTTTGGGGGCTGCTTTCATTGGATAGGAACCATTCTGGTGTCATTGGATTCCTCTCTGCCTACCCTTTCCAACAGACTAAGGCAGGCTCTTCTACTCATGAGTAAACACACAATATGGCTGTTTCACTTTCCATAGGGCTCCATGCATTTTTTGGTTTCTGGTTTTTTGGCCATATGTTTTGATGGAAAGGAGATATTTCGCTCTGGTTACTTTCATTACATTTTGCTGGAAATTCCGCATCCAATGGTATATAGCATGATGGGGTTATTCATAACCTCTGCGAAGTCAGCAATGTTGGGTCACTTGTGGTATCACCCCCCAAGACTGGTACCTGGGGTGGACCGTTCCCCCCACCCCTCGCTAGCTACGCCACTGGGGTGGAAGGAGATGGAGGCCCTCACCAATTCTCTGCCCACCCCTTAGTATCAATATATCAGTGGCTACTAAATGTTGTCAGTGGCTGTTAGTCATGATGACTATAGGTTCAGGACAGCACGTCTTTGAATAGTCTTTGATGCGGCCACACACCCCTAGCGATGTCACGGCTTATAGAAATCTCATCAGCAACTGTTCTTTGAGATTCAGCAGGCATTACTCATGTGCTTCCAGGCGAGGCTTTGCAGCTGTGAGAGCTACAAAACATGCAAGCTGAGAAATTCCGTAAGTGGAATGCTGCAATCAGTAGTGCATTACATGGTTGCTGTATGATCTCACAAAATGGCAGGCCATGCACACAGCCTTGCACAAGCCGCAGCCAGAACCCATGAGCTCTAAGACAGAGACGTGTATGTGAAGCAGTAACAGTTTTCTAATCGAGGAGCTGTCTGGTTTCCCTCTTCCAGAATGGCTATTGCCACTACAACAAATCCGAGCTGATGGCCAAGGTCTCTGGCTACGCAACGTGCCCTCTGCAAACGCCACCGCCTTGAAGTCTGCTCTGTTCAAGCATGGCCCTGTGGCAGTGAATGTCGATGCCTCCCACAAGTCCTTTGCCTTTTACGCCAACGGTGTCTACCATGAGCCAAGCTGTGGTGAGTCTGACTGGTGGGGGAGGAGTTTAGATGCCAGGGGCTGGAGCAGTGGCATTGCTAGGGGGTGCAGGGGTTGCAGGCTGCACCTGGTGACATGCACGGGGGGGTGTCACATCACTACTGGCCAAATTTTTTTAAAACTTGGTATTTTCAAATAATACAATCATGTGCAGCAACTGCTACCCTGCATGTTCCCGATCTCGTCTGATCTCGGAAGCTAAGCAGGGACAGGCCTGGTTAGTACTTGGATGGGAGACTGCTTGGGAATACCGGCTGCTGTAGGCTTATACCATAGTCTTTTGAGACTGAATCATATTATGTACCATTTGATGTATGCTTTCATGCAGATGCAATGAAACAAACTGCACTGAAATATTTCTATTCTATTAAACGTTATAGCTAAAAAACCAGCAGGTGAGTGGGGCAATGATGCATTGCCACACCCACCACCTGGGGGGCATTGCCATGCCCACTGCATGATTGGTGGTCTATCATGGGGGTAAAGTGCTGGTGATGGAAACTCCAGGTGATGGAAACTCTCGTGACACCACTGGGCTGGAGCCCTCCATGCTCAAAAAAAAATTCTTCACCCATCAAGGGAGAAACCATTTTCAGGCAGGGCTGCACCTCAAGTATTGGTTTCATGTTTCTTCTCAATAAGAGCACTCTTCACCTCCCAGAACATACACGCTCTGAATTCAGAATTGCATTTGGAGCTGGTACGATATTGACTATTCACAGTGCCTCTTGGTAGCGTCTGAGTCATCAGTGCACACACACACTCTCCAGTATGAAGCTGTCCTCTGTTGAGTCAGGCTATTGGTTTAATTACAGAATCCTAGAATGTTAGAGTTGGGAGGAACTTTGGAGGTCATGTAGTCAAACCTCCTTGTCAGTGCAGGCTACAGCATCCTTGACATGTGACTGTCCAGCCTCTGCTTGAAAATCCCCAACAAGAGAGAGTCCACTAGGCAGATGGTTCCAAGGCCAGACAGCACTTACACTTAAGAAATTCTTCATCATGTCTGGCCCAAGTCTACCTCCCTGTAGTTTTAACCCATTAATTCTAGTCCTGTTTCAGGAGTGACCTAAAGCAAGTCCTGTCCTTTTTCTGTGTGACATTCCTTCAGATACTTGAAGACAGCTATCATATCACCCCTCGTCTTCTCTCCTGCATGCTAAATATACCAAGCTCTTTGAACTATTAGACAGTTTCCAGACCCCTTGCCACCTTAGCTGCTCTCCTCCAAAACCACTCCAGCTTACCAGCGTCGTCCTTGTAAGGGGGTATCTGGAATTCTATCTGCGCCATATTCCGAGTCAGGCCTGGCTACTGCAAAACAGAGTAGAACCATTACTGCTTGTAATCTGGACTCTATGCCTAAAAAAAAAAAAAAAAAAAAAAGCAACCTACCATTACGCTTGCTTTATTTGAAGCTGCATCACATTGCTGGCTCTTCTTCAGCATGTGAACCCAAACCTATTGTGCAGTCCTGCGACTTATGATACGGAAACACAAGATCTGTCATCATGAGATCAGGATAGGATTGGGCTGTCTGTTTCATTACAATTATTAGGAGAACTGATAGTTGACTTGGTTCAGAGCATCTTCTTGTGTTCAGCCTCTTTCTTAATGGCGTTGCTAGGCAGGTGCGAGGGGTGCAGGCCGCACCAGGTGATGCGCCAGGGGGATGTGCCCTGGGGGGTGATGTGCTAAAATTGCACCATTAGCAGCTACCCCATCGTGCCATACACTGTTGGATGTGGAATTGTCAGCAGAATGGAATGCAAGAAACAGAATTGAAATAGCTCCTTTCTTTCAAAAGTTATGGCCATAAAACTGGAAAGAAAAAATGAATGGATCCCTATGGAAAGTGAAAGTGAGCTGTATCACACGTATACTCGTTGGTAGGCATACTTGCTATAGTCCGTTGGAAAGTGCAGGCTGAGAGGAATCCAATGACACCAGAATGGTACTGATCCAATGAATGCAGCCAAAAAAAAATACCCGAGAAGGAGTTCCCATCCCTCCCAGCTGCGAGTCTCTTGAGCCCAAAATGAAGCCACATGGCTGTGTTTACTCATGAGTAAGTGAACTTGCCTTAGTCCATCAGAAAGGGCAGGCTGAGAGGACTCCAAGACGTCAGAATGGTCCTGATCCAATGAATGCAGCCCCCAAAAACACCCAAGAAGGAGGTCCCTCCCTCCCAGTTGCGAGTCTATTGAGCCCTATGGAATGCAAAGCAGCCTCATGGTTGCGTTTACTCATGAGTAGGCAGACGTGCCTTGGCTGGTGGTCAGGCCAGGCAAAGGGGAATCTGAGGACACCAGGATGGTGCCGATCCGATGGAGCTGGAGTGGAACAAATGCTCCAGAAGGCAGCCTCCCCCCCCCACACACTAAAAAGGACAAAAGAGAGGCTTGAACTGGTAAGGGGAAAGTTTTCTGTTTTCCACTTGCAAAGCCAGGTGGGTCTTTATCTTGGTCTGCTTGAAATAGAAGAACTTTAAACTGGGCACTGGGGAGGGCTGGAAATCTCACTGATTCATTTTTGGTGGGGGGCGTGTTATTGCAGGCAGACTACAGAGAAAATTCACTAGCTGGAACAGGACTGGCTCCCCCTTATTTAATTATTTCTTTAATTTTAATTTAATTATTTATAATTATTTATTTTAATCTGCTTGATGATGTCACTTCTGGCCACAACATCGCTTCCAATGGGTCCTGGACAGATTGTCATTCTAAAAAGTGAGTCCCAGTGCTAAAAGTTTGAGAATGCTGCAATAAGGTGTTAGTAAGTTGACAAGGGGTGTGTGTGTGAGAGACTCTACAAGTTTTCAAAATCACTAAAATCAGAGTTTGGAGGAATAACACCATCATGTGAGATATCAATCAATGTGTAATTTCATGCAGAAGGCAATGAAACAAACCACATTGAAATATATGTGTTCTAACAAAAGGTACAGCCCAAAAAACAGTGGGGGCGGGGCAATGGTGCATCACCACGCCCACCACCTGGGGCGTTGCCCCGCCCACTGCATGGGGTGATGTACAGGCCTCCCACACTGAGTGACGCGAATCCTAGTGATGCCACTGAATAGAAATGACCAGTGGAGAAGCACAGTCGATTGATTCTCCCCCTTTTCTTCTTCTTCTAGGAAACAAGACTGCAGAGTTAGACCATGCAGTCCTAGCAGTGGGATATGGGATCCTCCAAGGGGAAAGCTATTGGCTCATCAAGAACTCTTGGTCCACCTATTGGGGCAATGATGGCTACATCCTCATGTCCATGAAAGACAACAACTGTGGCGTGGCAACCGCTGCCACTTCCCCCATCCTGGCCTAATGGTGAAGATGGTCCAGGCTAGTTGACCTTCTGGGAGGCCTCTGCCATGTGGCATTTAGAATTGGGTTGACCTGAATGAGGCTGGAATTCAGGACCATCTGCATAGCAATGTCTCATTGCATCTCTGTAGAAGAAATTCCTAAAGCAACAAAACTCATGTCATGCAATGAAAGGACTTCAGTCTTGTTACTGCATTTTTTCAGCTCAGTATCTCTGTTTAACACGGACGCAGACTGCTCTGTCCAGTACCATGCCATGTGGCTGCACTGCGCAAGGACCTGATCCCCTACTTCACTTTCTGCCCAAGAGTTAGGGAAATGTTCCAGACCACATAACATTCACATTTGGGTGACCAGAATAAATTATGTGTGGCAAACAAACATGCCTAGACAGCTCAAGTCATTTAAACTGTTGCAACTTCCTGTGTAAGATGACAGATTTATCCTCCATGTCTATGGCAGTGATTTCTTCACCCTAACAGCACCTTCAGGAAGGTGACCCCATCTAGAGCTTTGCATGTCCTTAAGGTGCTACAAGACTGTTTTTGTTCTAATTCATGCCTGAAATCATCTGTAGCTTGGGACATTTTCAACTACAGCCAAGGGCAGCAGGGATACAGGGAAAGGGGAGAACCACCCCGCAAATGACCAGACCCACCAACTAAAACTTCTCTACAGCAGAAATGCTGTTCTTCTGATCCAAGATGCCCCAAAGTGATTGTAAATAGCCTTGGGCATCTTAGGCTGCAATCCTAACCCCTTATGTCAGTACTTTCCAGCACTGGCCTAGCAGTGCCAATGGGACATGTGCTGCATCCTGCAGTTGGGTGTCACTCATGGAGGCCTCCTCAAACTCAGGAGCTGTTTGTTCCTTTACCTCAGAGCTGCATTGCCCTTAAGTCAGTGCTGGAAAGCACTGGCATAAGGGGTTGGGATTGGGTCCTTAGTTTTTAAGAGGAAAGGCAGGAAATCTTTTAAGTGAAAAGCCACACAACATCCAAAGCCAGTAGCACAGAGTTTCAAAACTCTTTAATTGAAGCTCTACAGCAATGAGAACCATCCTGCAGATCATGAGAGCCACATTTTTGAACAGCCACCATCTGTAACAGCCTCCTCTGGAGCCTGGTTAGATTGAATTTCTGGTTTAAAAAAACCCTGGAAGAAAAAAGAAACAGTTAAGTTTGTAAAAGAAATGGAAAAAATGAGGGTTCTGATGGATTCCCAGTAGACTAGTATAAATTGTAGTTGGACCGAGCAATCTGTAAACGACATTCTCGAACACTATACAGTCCAATTCTCTCCCCCCCCCTTTGTTCTACTGTGCACAGATGTCTTGAATGGCCCGAAACTAGGAACAGACCACACCCAGTTTGAGATTTAGGGCCCAGTCCTATCCAACCTTCCAGGCTGACGCATGGCTGCCCCCACACCACCAGATGCAGCACATGCTCTGTTGGCATGTCTGCATCTGCACTGAGAGGTTGGATAGGATTGGGCCCTTAATCCCATCACTGGGCAAAAGTTCTCTTCTTTGCAAGTCTATATAGCAGGGATGGGAACTCAAATCAGGTGGCCTGAGTCCAAACCATGAAAACACGTTTTTTGCTGACTCATGTACACTCGAGTCATCTATGTTGATGATTCCGGCACTGACTCGAGTCTGAGACCCCTGACTGAGAGTCATGAATGTAAACAACTTAAGTGCATAAGTCTGGGTGTGCTTGCTTACTTTTTTCATGGTGTGAAAGACCTTGTGGGGCCATCATTCAGACCGGGTGAGCAGCAGGGAAATTCCAGCCAGGAGGCAGGGAAGGGTTAATGTTTTGGCTTTGCATTGAACAAGAGGTGGGGGATGGGAGGCAGCAGCAGGCTCTTTTGTCCATCTTTGAAGGAACCAATGATAACACAGGCCAACACACACTTTGCTTCCTTAAACGTTACACCAATTCCTGGGTATATTTGGGGTGCTGATTCCAAAAATGGCATCTGTTTTGCCCTATCACGTCTAGTTTTGGAGATATAGTATAGCTTCGTTAGTGAATAGTTCAAGCAGCTTCCTCATGAGGAAGCCATGGTGTAGTCTCCAAAACTAGACATGATAGGGCAAAACGGATGCCATTTTTGGAATAGGCACCCCAAATTCATATCAAATCACCATAAAGTTTGGGAAAAACTTTTCTGACCCTCAATTTTGTGGGCCTGTGTAATTGGACAAAGGATGAGTAGAAGGAGGAGCCCAAGGGATGGGGGTGGGGTTCTTGCCTGGGGAGTGACTTGGGAAGCCGGGGGGGGGAGGTGTGTGGGAGGTGGTTTTAGCAATTGAAGAGAAACTCATGGCTTCAGCAGGCTCACTAAATTCCTGGCCACAATGGGACTACTGAGTAGAGCCGCAAAGGATTGGATCCTACTGGTAAGCCGCCCAGCTGGTGCACCTGACCCCCCTCCCACTTGCCCCTTCTGTCTCCACTCTCACGCAGTCCGTCCCACCCCCCTCCAGCCTTGCTGACATGTGTATGGGAAGGACATGACTCAAGTCAAACTCAGTTCCAAAAATGCTTTGGACTAGTCCCCACGGTCTCCCCTGGGGGCTGGCGATAAGAATAGGCCCTCAGTTTGGCTGCACTTGTCATAAGAGGCCACTAAACAGCCACCGGGTAGATGGGACTCGTTAGCCTGGGAAGGCAGCTCATCTGAGAGAAGGAAAGCTCTGATCCCAAACCTCCACTGCCTTGTGGCTACATCCAGTTATGGAAAAGGCTTCAGGAGTCAACCTCGAGGCAAAATCCGGAGCCGGAGTCCCTGACGCAGTTCATGGTTGAACACAGTCACATTCTGGCAACTCCTGCAACGCCGCTGGAACCAACCGTATTGGCTTCTGCCTTTCCATTGGACCATTTCAGCGACATGGAGAGGGGGGGATTTGCTGCATGGGTAACAGTCTATCCTCCATACCTACTTTACCCAGACTTCGCGCACTGGAGAGGGCACTCTGTTCCAGAACCACTATTCAGAGCGTGATACCATAGTCTTCTGAGACTGAAGGATGCCAACACTGCAGTCCCCACGGCCACGCATTATGCACGAGTCGAATCAAAGAGGGTGGGGACTTGGGACCCAACTCGAGTCTAGCCGCTGGGGAATTTCACATCCCTGCTATATAGTTCATATATACAATCAGTTCAGGAGGAAGGGACATGTAATGATTGAGCTTCCTTTCTTGTTTTATTCTGGGATTATCCATAGCCTTGCCTCAGACATCTTTGAGGCTTGCCTATTTGCTATTGCTTAGGTTTTGGGGTTCTTCTTTTTGTAAATTTGAGACTTCCAAAGATGACCCCTCTCTGCCTGGATTTGTCTTCATGGTGATTGTGGAGTCCACCAGTTTGGACTTGGACAGAAAGGCAGAATTGGGGAAAGGAGGAAGCACCTGCTTCACGACTGTCCTGCCAGTCATCCCGGGGGTGTTTATACTGGTGTATGAGAAGGGCTCTCAAAGGTGAATGTCTGGGCCAAAAATTTCCTCCCTATACCTTTGTGAATAGCCTGAGGGAGGGGGAGGTCCTCTCATCCAAGTTTTGGGGTGCAATCCTATCCTGTGCTGGTACAGGCAAGCCAGGAGGCTTGCGCTGCACCCAGCGCAGGATTATGGCCAGAAGCAGCTTAGCCATAGGCAAGGGATAACTTTTTCCCTTACCCCTTGGTAACAGCTGCTGGCCACTATGGGTCTCTTTGAATTTGTACCACCTCTAGAGGTGGCACAAATCCAAGGAGAGCGGAGTGGCTTCAAACTGCTCCGTTCTCCCTGGGAAGAGGGGTTGTGATCTGGCATAACTGCCGGATCCCAGCCCAACTCCCTCTCTCTGCCCACCCACCCCCGGGGCTGCCCACTGCTCACCCACACCCCACCCAGGAATGCCTCCCTCCTGCCTACCTTTTACTCTTGGATCAGCCCACCGAGGCCAACACAAGACTCAGCAGGGAAGCCGCCACAGAGGCTGGATTCAGCCTCCATGTGTTGGTCCATCTCCTTGCGCTGATGCAGCTTCCTTATAAGGAGGCGCAAACGTGCCTTCTGGCATGTTAGTGACCCTCCCGGGCCGGCGCAATAAACTTGTGGCCCAAGGCACGGTTAGGATTGTGCCCTTTGTCTCTTTTAGGGGTTTAGCCCACTCTTGCTTCTGAACATCCACTGACCTTCCCAGCCTTTGTCAAGGGCTCTGTTCTGACCATCAGAAATGAAAACCATCTATTCTAACCCAGTTAAGCACCTTGCAAAATAAAAATGGTTATTGCCTGGTACCCAAAAAGACAACAAGGTAGAAACCAGATGAGCTTCCATTGGGAGAGCATTTGACAGGTAGGGCACCACAACCAAGGAGATCCTCTCAGCAGAAGTAGCCCACCCCACCTCAGCACAGATGGCACCCAAGGTGTTCAGAGAATGACTGCCCAAGGTGACCCTCTTCCATGATCAGACTAGGGAGCGGATGATCTTGCAAAGAGTAAGGGAAACAGGAGGGAATTTGGCAGAGGCAGACAGAGAGACAGTGCAAAAGAGAGGCAAAGAAATAAAGAGAAGAAGGAAAAGGGTGAGCAGAGGAGACCAAGGTCAACCATTCCTTGCACGAAATCATTAGTGTCAAAATCTTCCTTGTGCTGCTGAATCAAAGGGTTTTCACTCCTTTCTTTTCTTTTCTTAAGGGACAGAAGACATCCCTTGTCCAGAGGTACCTGCCTCAGCGCTTGCATCAGACACAGCTTCAGGGCTCATCTGAAAAGTGCATTTTTTATTTAATTAATATGTCAATTTTCACACTCTGCCAGGTGTTTAGATGGGTATTTTTTTATTTAGACTCTCAGGAGTTTGAATCCAGTCAAGACTTTAGGAGCTAATGAAGTATTATGCTAATATGTGATATGCTCCCTTCTGTGACAGAGAGAAAGCACCTAGTGACACCAGAACACTCATTCCGACACTGCTGAATTCCAGGGCCTAAATCTGGTTTCTACTTCCACATCAGCCATGGTCATGATACTGCAGGTATTTGACTGATTGCGAATTCAAAGCACATACTGTCCTCACCAGATCTTCCCTGTAGTATTCTGGTGGGTGCTTTCCTGTTGGCAAACACAGCCTGGCACAGTGGCACATAAAGCCCTGGATGCCTTTTTTGCTCGCTGAAGACCCGCTGTAAAATGGTCTTGGTGGCAGCACCAACCACTCTGCCTTCCTCATTTACATCCCTGCTTTCAAGACCTGAATGGGTGAGAGAGAAGGCCAATCAATCAGAGATGCCTGCTGGACCTTTTTCTTCTTTTAACTACAAAGTCTGTTTTGTTCTCTTATTTGTTTGTGCCTATCTCCATGCACGGGAAATCCCCTTTTCTTTCCAACTTCCTCAGTCCATCCCAAGCCACCACTGCCCTCTCTGCTTTTTGACCTCTCTATCTAACTGTGCCTTATGAGTGGGCAGAAAAAGACAGCTTCACGTAATTTTTATTTATTTTTTCAATAGATTTCTATCCTGCCCTTCTCCAGAACAACAGGAAGTCCAGGGTGGGTCACAATCACAAATTAAAATTCCAGAAAAAAACGATTTACAATGAACTTAAAAATATATCAAAATACAATAAATAAAACATGAAGTTTAAACAACCCCCCCCCCCAAGAAGGTCAACAGAAAAGCAAAACAAAATCAACAGGTACCAAGGTACACAATAATTGTGCACTGGGGACCCTCCCTCCTTGGTGAACAGAGAGCCCAAAATCTAGTGGGTTCCTTTTCTTCTGGAAGTTAAAACAGTCATGTAATGAGATTATCAGAGACCAGTGATGAACCTGCTCCCTCCTGGATGAACTTGGACCACAAAATCCTTAAAAAATATAGGGAGTTTATGAAAGGGCAAAGCTGCACTCCTCACTTACACATGAAGTAGGCAGGAAAATCTTCTCCTCTTAGGAAGCTCCCATTAATATGAGCCAGGTGTCCTAGAGAGACAGTGGAATAAATAGGAAGTTACTCTTGGAAAACCAACCTGAATCAGTATTAGCTTATGAGGGAGTGCTCTGAAGTGGTTGTAAAGTGCCATGAGACCTCTGGAGAGACCCATCTTGAAGGACAGCTTCAGTGCTCAGGGGATGCCTTTTGGGACTTCCTTCATGGTGTTGCCATCGACAATGGACGGAATGTTGATTCTTGGACTGTCAAGACAGCACCTAGGACTGCCAGAGATCTCCCTAGGTCAGTGTTTCTCAAACTGTGGGTCAGGACCCACTAGGTGAACCGAGAGCCAATTTCAGGTGGCTCCCCATATCATTTCAATATTTTGTTTTTACTATATTAGACTTGATGCTACCATTTGGGGAAATGTGACAAACTTGTACTTTTTACAGGCTAGAATGTAACACAGTAAATGGGACTTACTCCTGGATAAGCACGGGTAGGATTGCAGCCTATGACTGTGAAAACGTTTCCTGCTTATTGAATGCAAATCTTAGAGAACTTTTATAAAATGATGTATAGATGGTGTCTGACTCCAGGTAAACTGGCAAAAATGTATTAATATACCAAATAGATGTTGGAAGTGTACAAGACAAGAAGGAATGTTCTACCATATGTGGTGGACTTGTACAAAAGCAAAAATATATTGGACTTTGATAGACCAGCAAATGCAGTTGACATTTAAGGTAAATTTACAGATGAAACAAGACACTATTTTGTTGGGAATATTGGATGATTCAATTCAGAAAGACTATGAAACTATGTTTTTATAGATGACAACTGCTGCAAGAATATTGTATGCCAAATACTGGAAAGTTCCAGAGATACCTGTAGTGGAAGAACACTGGCTAAAGGTATTGAATTTGACAGAAATGGATAAACTTACAATACTTCTTAAAGATAAGCCAGTAAAAACTTTTATGGACAATTGGAAACCATTCATGGACTTCCTGCGCATTGAAGGGAGAGTGGGTCAAATAATCTATGGCTTTGATGAGTAGATAGGGGATTTAACTTTTATGTTTTTCTCATTTTTCTTTTTCTTTTGAAAATGTACATTTTAAATAAGTGTAGATTGTTTAAGATGTGATGACTAACTTTTTTGTATGATTTGTAGTAATAGAACAAAAAAATGTAGTTTGAGATCTCCACACTTGCCACACAACTTGTAATATCTTTATTCTTTTTAATTTTATTGTATTTGCATTTATTAAAAGAAAGAAAGAAAGAAAGATTTTCCTGCTTGATGATGTCACTTCAGAACATCATTTCCGGTGGGTCCTGATAGATTCTCATTCTAAAAAGGAGGTCCTGGTGCTAGTAGTTTGAGAGTCACTGCCTTAGGAGGTTGTGAGCTGAGACCAGTGTTCTCCCTGTGGGGCACATGTACTGTACCGAGAGGCAATAAACAAGGGGCATCTTTTAAGCATTAGGACCCACTTTTTTAAACGATACTCTATCAGGACCCACTTAGGTTTACCAGACTTTAAAAAAAGAGGTCTAGAAAGAAAAATCTATTTATTTATAAGGGATAATAACCAGAAAAAGACCCTGAAACATTTATCTCCCTATATTTACACGTGCTTGCAAACTGCAGCAGTTGGGCTCTTTGTAGGGTAATATGTAACTACAGTATCTGATTTTTGAATAGCCTCAGGGCTTGAGAAAATAGCTCAGCGGTTCTCAAACTCACTGGGAGTCCAAGAACTGCTTGTAAGTGGCAGGGACTGAGAGAGGGGATGTGCCCCAGTGGCGCCGCAGTGGTAGTGGTGCCGCAGGCACCCAGAGGCTTGCGTACCTGAGGGGGTCTGCCAGCCTTGGAGAGGGTCCGAGAGGCCTGCAGCTCTCTCTGCGGGTCTCCCCCAAGCTTCATTTCACTCCGATCTGAAGATTGGAGTGACTTTTGGTTTACTGTGGCACTGCTGGGGCATCCATTACTAGGTCACTCCCCTTAAGGGGAAATGACCCGTTTTATGTTCCTACATAAAACCCACCAAACATCAGGTCACAACCAACCAGTGGGTCCTGACCCACAGTTTGGGAACCACTTGTATAAACTATTCTTGTAGAGAAGCCAGTGGTCCCCTGTTCCTGGCACTGGGTTCTAGTTTCTGCACCAAGAGACCTGTTGAATCAAAGGGACTTCTCTGTTCAGTCACCCAGATATCACAAGTTCTCGCACAGCCAAATGCTGACCTAATGTTTTTTAAGCCAAAATACACTTTTGCCAAAATACAAACAAGCAAAAATCGTCTCCAACAATTAGGATGGTTTTCAGGGGTGCTCTGCAGTTTGGGAGGATCTGCCAGGTGAAAAAGAGGGGGTGTCTTTGAAACAGTCACACTGCTTATTGGATTAGAGAAACGGGTGGGGGCTGATGTTCAGCACTGAAGTGAGGGATGCTCCTTGACTTACCCACAAAGCAAGCTGCCACCTTGAATATTGCTGCCTCCTTCACACAAGGATGGAACACACAGCTCAGAGCAGCACCCCTAATGAGATCTGGGCTGTAGGTCTTGGTCTTGCAGAAAATAACAATGAGAACTGGCATCAGGCATATTTGTGCAAAGGGAACACTCTGTACTGATCCTACCACCCTTCTATCACAAATAAACTAGTGAAACCCATGAAGTTGGATGTAGACTAAGCAGACCTGGGTTCAAATCCATGCTCATCTATGAATTTCACTAGAGGACTATGGGACAACGAACATCATACTACCTTATAGTGTGATGTGGAAATTCCCCATGGTATATGAGAAAATTTATACAGGTTGAGTCTTGGCATCCATGAGGGTTCCGTTCTGAGAATCCCTGCGGATGCCAAAAATCATGCTAAATGAAATCCATTTAAAAAACAATGTCCCTTTTCTCAGTGGTTTAAAAACAGCTTCACTTAACATTGTGAGGGAGAGCAGAAGCAGAAAGCAGACAATCTCTCTCTCTCTCTCTCTCTCTCTCTCTCTCTCTCTCTCTCCAGGTGCTTAGAAAGGCCTCACTCCTAGGCAGTGACACTTCCCTTCACCTGAAGCACAGGGAAAGAATGCAAAGAGGGAGGCAATAATCACTTCCCTTTGTATTCTTTTCAGTGCTCCAGGGGGAAGGCAGGGGTTGCTTGCCTGGGAGTGAAGCCTCTCTAAGCCCTTGGAGAGAGATTACAATGGTAAGTGAGGCTATTGTTAAAGGATGTTTTTCCTTTAATTTAAAGGACCATTCTCATCACACTGAAATAAAATTGAAGGTGAAATATCCTCAGCTAATGATATTATACCTGTATGAGTTTTGTTGAGATAAAGCTCAGTAAGATAAAGCTTTGTAAGTAGTTCTACTCTATTCTTGACGAACAGGTGGGATTTAAAGTGGTACCCTGGGAAGGCAGCAACAAAGACTTACCAAATGTTTGGCAACATGGTAGAGCACGAAGTGAAGGTCGTGGCTTTGGGATTTCACGTACCTCCTCACTCTTGGGACCAGCACTCTGAGATAGGCCATTGCTTCCTGCAGCACATGGAGTCAAAAAAGTTCATATCCTAAGGCAGGGGCCTCCAAACCCTGGCCCGGGGGCCATATGTGGCCCATGGAGAGCCTCTATCTGGCACACGACCAGCCTCTTGTTCCCTGAAAGCCTCTGGCCCACTTGGCGGAACATGACTGGAACAGTGCTCTGGTTGCGTCTGGAGGGTGGCTTCTGGTCTGAAGGGCCGGAGAGGTTGAATGAATGAGCCCATTCATTATTTATTCACTCATCTAAGTTCCATCTCTGATTTATTTATATAAATGTTACATTTAAATTTTTTTCCCGGCCCTCAATACCGTGCCAGATATTTGATGTGGCCCTCTGGCCAAAAAGTTTGGAGAACTCTGTCCTAAGGCGTCCTTTGCACTGGAGAAGAATTTTTCTCCTATGGAAGGCTTCTTATGGAAACCTCAGGAAACAATCCTAGCCAGGGGAAACACCAGCATACTGTCACACACACCAGCACACAGGCAGCCCCACCAGTGCAGAAGCCTGACAGGTGCTGCACTGACACAAGCACAGCAGTGCACCAGAAAGCCATGCCCCACCACCAACAGGTTGAAGAAAGTCCCTGGCCACAACCTCACCATCAGAGAGGTTGAAAAAGGGGGGAGGGAAGCAAGGTGGGATAGATAAAGTTAGATCCCAAAATCCCTTCCTGAGCTGTACATGCCCCCAGTGGCTCCAAAGCTGGCAACGTAGCTTGTGTAGCTCATAGGAGTCCCATGAAGTAGCTGGTATAGCCCTGCACAGGAGTCATGCCATGCGGGTACGTCTTTCAGAGTTCTGTTACCCTGCACATGCCCGATCTTGTCTGATCTCGGAAGCTAAGCAGGCTCAGGCCTGGTTAGTACTTGGATGGGAGACCGCCTGGGAATACCGCCTGCTGTAAGCTTATACCATAGTCTTTTGAGACTGAAGGTGGCCAACCATCTCACCCCCCCCCCACACACACACACACAGTTAACCTCTCCAACATGATAGCACATTGGAATCAGCAGACAAAGCGCACTCAGCCCTGAGCAATCAGCACAGCGGCCGCATAGCATCAGGCTGTAAGGTACCCTATGTCTGCGTTTGCAGCAGGACCCTATCACCCCGAGTTGGGGCGCCTTCTCCCTGATGTGCCAGCAAGACACAAGGCCTGGAGAGGTTAATCAAAGAGCTATTTAGGACTGAAGCATGCTGGGCAAATGTCTAGATCTCCGTCTACCATTGTGTGATCCTTAGAGAAAGGTCGGAGTACAAATGTACGTACATAGGAAAACTAAAATATTCAAGCATTCAGCTAGCTAGCTAGCAAGAAAAGAGTAATACAGTGGAAACTGGTTATTTCTCAGATACTTTGAGTGGACTGGAAACAGGTTTGTTTCATGTCAGCTTTGAGCTGGAAAACATGCGCTAGATCTACAGGTGAAGCCTCATTATTCGCGTGAGTTCCATTCCAAGCACTTAAGTGGATGGCAAAAAAACGTACTATAGCAAATCAATTTTTAAAAAAAATTAAAAAAGTTTTTTGGCTCAGGTGATTTAAAAACAGCCTTGCTGATCTTTGTGATGTAAGATCATTAAGAAGACAATCCATCAATCAGTCCTCCAATTCACTCCGCCCCTCCCTTCACCAATGCAAAGTGATCACCTTTCTTTCATGTGCTCAGGGGGAAGGGAGGGGTCACCTGGAGAGAGAAGGATTGATGGATTGTCAGCCAGCTGCCTCCCCTCTCATTAAGGAGGCTATTGTTAAAGAACTGTTCAGATTTTTAAACTGATTTTAAAGGCATGCATTTTCCCCCTTCTCCAGGGATCAGCACATTCCTTCTCATTTGCAGTGGCCATTCATGCTGAGTCAAATCCGTGTATAACAAGACTGGACCTGTATATTTTCTGATGTCAGAAAGCCAAGATATAACAATGGCAATGGCATTGCTAGATGGGTGCGGGCCACACTGTGTGACGTGCACGGGGAGTGATACCACTACTCACCCAAATTTTTAAAATCTTTGTATTTCCAAATAATACAATCATGTTATATATCAATCAAAGCATAATTTCATGTATGAAGTTCATGTAACTTCAATGAAACAAACCTTAAACTAGCTCTTTTCCATCAAAAGTTATAAAAAAAACAGCGGGGGTGGGGTGATGGTACAATGCCACTCAAAGCATTGCCCCCCCCCCCCGTCGCATGGGAGGAGATCCATCACAGGGGTGATGCGCTGGCGTCCCGCACCGGGTGACACAAACCCTGGTGACGCCACTGCAGAGAGGGAAGCAAATTAGTCAAGACAGGACCTGCAGGGGGAATGAAGCCGAAGACGGTGGTCAGTCTTGCGAAGCCAACATGTACAAGAAACCCTTGAGCAGGGCCAGCCCATTCATGAGGCCAGCTAACGCAGATTGGTGGGGCTGCCCATCTCTGCCTGCCTGCCTACCTCCACTGCTCCTCCTCCTCCTCCTCCCACTCCCTGCATTGGAAAGGGAAGAAGGGATAGAGAAGAGCAGAGGAAGAGAAAGCTGGAGGGCAGGAGAGAGTTGAACAAGAACATGGGGAAGGGGAGGAACAGAGACTGGCACATCATCAGTTAAAGGGGGACAATATTTGGCATGCTGCCTTAGGAGGTCTTGGGCCTGCCCTGCCTATCCTTAGCATCATCCTTCCCCCACGGGCACAGCAAGCAAGAGTTGAGCTACAACATGGGAGAATTTCCCAGAACAGTCAATGGCAGGTCACCCCCGGCAACAAGAGTCTTGGTCCCTGCTCTTGGAGGTGATTCCTCTCTCCTGCTAATGTAAGTCACGCAGGTGGCCACTCACCTCCACCACCTCACTCTTATCCTGGAGATGAACAAGAATGTTCACCATTTCAGAAATGGCTGCTTCTGTTGTATGTGGGAGCCACTGTTTCCCCTTCCGGCTCCGAAGCAACCACAAGTGCTTTATCACTAGGGCACGGACGCTTGCTTCCTCCTGCAAATAGGAAACAAATAGGAAGAGTCACCAGAGATTGATACTTGCCAGGTTTCTAATCTCATAAGAGCATAAGAAGAGCCCTGCTGGATCAGGCCAAAGGCCCATCTAGTCCAATTTCCTGTATTTCACAGGCCCACCAGATAACTCAGGAAGCACACAAGACTGCATGCTGGTGCCACTCCCTTGCACTTGGCATTCTGAGGTAGCCTGCTTCTAAAAGCAGGAGGTTGCACACACCAATCATGGTTTGTAACCTGTGATGGACTCTTCCTCCTTACATTTGTCCAATCCCTTTTTCAAGGTATCTAAGCCAGATGCCATCACCACATCCTGTGGTAAGGAGTTACAAAGAATAATTACAGTTACTGAGTGGGTGGGTAGATAAATAAATAAATACTTTCTTATATCTGTTCTAATTCTTCCAACACTAAATTACTGGTGACAATGTGCAACGGAGATGTTGTTTCTGGTTTTAGCCCTTCATTGTCTGTGGCTACAAGGATGAGGAGCCCATGTCTCTTCTCCTGAATTTAGCACACACACTCTTGATAGCGTGCCCAGTACCAAGGAACTCCATGGGTCACCTGTACAGTGTCTGACATGACAATCTAAAACACTCACATGGTCAACCAGAGCAGAGTAGGTTGCAGACAACATTCTGATGTAGCTGGTTTCTTCCTCCCCTGTGATAGAGGACAAGGTGCTCTCTAACACATCCAAAATTTTGGGGAGGGCTTCTGGCTCGCTCACACCCAGCTGATTGAAGAGAGCCAGCTGTATGCACCAGGGGCTCTTCATCTAAAACAAAAGAGGTGGCTCATTTAAATATATACAGTCAGTTCTTGTTATCCTCTAGGGTAGGTTCCTGGAAAATCGAGTGGATACCGTGCTAGCAGATACTGAATCATTGAGCCTATGGGAAACATGGGGTTCGGTTCCAGGGAAACCTCTTCAACATATACTCTATGCACTTTATGAACCTGATGTCTATAGGGTTAGGTGATAGCGAAGGCTCATCAACATCTGATGCTTCCGCCTCTGTGCTGGCTGTCCCTTGACTAGTTCAAGGTTGCTGACCCAACAACAAGCCTCATAGTTCAGCAGTGGGAAGGGGGTAGCTTCACCTGTCCTCATCCTCAACCTGACTCTTGGCTCCTTACCTAGGCTTGCCCCAGAGCAGCCCTCAGGTACCCTTCCATTGGCCTCTCATCATCGCCATTCTGAAGGTTCAGCGGCAAGTCCCCAAGATGGTGCCCAAGATGGCAGGGCAAGTCAGGAAGTGGACACAAGTGTGCCCAACCATTCTCCATGGGCCAATCCCAAAGTCCCTTTGGTATCCAAAACTGACCTAAAGTAGACAACTTTCTAAAAAACTGACTGGATGCAATTACGCCCATTCCTTCCATATACTGATGGCCATATACTGTATACTGTCTCTTCCTCTCAGCCCTGCAGAGCACCAACACTGCCTTCTGCTCACGAGGAGGCCACTGTCTCTTCTCCTCCTCCTCATGCAACCTCTCTTGCCCCCACCTGCCTGCCTGCTCTTAGCTGCACTGCCCCCCATCCCAGTGCACCAGCACTATATTCACAGGTAATGAGAATAGAGTCAGATAACTAGAAGTAGGTAGCAATTCTGCCCCTCGAACATCAGCAAATGCACATATAAAGAGGAACTGAACTGAACTATCATGGGTGCAGCTTCTTTTATTACAGAGTTCCCACCACCTGATAGGTGCAGAGAGGAGTATACCCATCCCAGCAATCTTCTGTCAAAGTCCCTGTGGATATGCAAGAATGGAATCTGTGCATGTGCCGGCCAACTATCTGAGGAGTTACATTTTTATTATCCCTGTCTTTCGAGGATGACTTACCAAATCAGATTCAAAGATCAGGGAAGAAAGTCCTCTGAGGCTCAGCTTCCGAACCCCGAGTTTCCCATGATCCAGCCACTGAAGGAGAGAGTCTTTTGACATGATGTTTCCAAGCTCCTTCACACGGTTCAGGAGCAACTGAAAGCCCAAGAAGGACAACAGAAGCAAATTAATTGGGGTGAACACTTTGGTTCACCTTGTTGAGCACTTTGCAGATGAGTGTTCATGGCTTTATCCACCACATACAGATGCAGAGGGCACAGCTATATCACTGGTTTAAATTTGGTGAAAAGCCATTTCCTCTCCTCAGAGCATCCTGGGAACTTTATTTCTGTGAGCGGAGCCAGAAAACTCTTGCATTGGCAGTGCCATCACAATTCTCAAGATTTGCTGGAAGGAACTGCATCAGTTGAACTGAACAGGAAATGGATAGAAGTTTAGAGCATAGAGTTGCCTGGACACACCCAGAAACATCTATCACAGTCTCTTCTGCAAGCTGAAGCAAAGACTCAAAGAGTGAATTCCAAGTCATTCACATGCCTTGTCTCCCTGACCTTGAGGTCAGAGATTCAGGGCAAAGCCAGCCCAGAGGGTATAAAATTCACACACCACTCTGTAAACACAAGTAGACTCTAACTGATCATTTGATGCCCTGTAATGGTGCCCATAATTTGCCATCCACATGCCAACCAATCTTTAGGACCATTGGTTTCCATAGCAGTTACATGGCCTAATCCAGTGGTTCCCAAACTTTTTTGACTGATGGCTCTCTTGATCTACTGGGCCATTGGCCGTGGCTCTCCATTAAGGCTACAATTCTATAGAGGCAGGTTTTTCACAAAGATTCTGTGGCTTCCCTAGCTGGTTTTCATGGCTCCCTGGGAAGCCACAACTCACAGTTTGGGAACCACTGGTGTAATCCTATCCAGGGAAAGGCTGCAGGGTGCATCGCCACTAATGAAGCCTCTCAACTACTGCAGTACCCCTCACCTTGTGGTAGAGCATCACTGCTGTTTCATAGAGCCATGCATGCTCTTCAGCCCCAAAGATAAGCAGAAGGAACTGAATGATGCCAGGGACCAAGGAGTGTGAGCTGGAGAGGAGAATCCTGGAATAGGTAACAGGACCATGCAAAAAAAAGAAAGGAAAAGAAAAAGAGGCACTAAAGATGTCAGTGGAAGACAAATGATGCACATTCACATCCCACAACTTCAGCTATCTGACACTCTTTGAGAAACCCAGCAGTCTTCCTCCTACCTTACTAAGCTGGACAATCCCTCACTAAAAGATTGAGGACTGCTCAGCTGATCCCAGCACTCGGTTTCCTCTGTCACGATTCTCACGATGTTACAGAGAAGCTGGAGTGTTTTCAGCGGCTCTCTGCAAGCAAGATAAAAGAAGTAAGACCAGGAGGGTCACTGCCACAGATACACCAGGAGTGTGACTAAGGGTCCCACTTCTATAGAATCCAAGAGTTTCATTTAAGTCAGAAATGGAACAAGTTGCTGGCTCAGGAGTAATCTTCTTCTTATTTTGAGAGTGTGAGATTGTAAGGTCAATTTCCCAGATGAGCGCATGTCCAAGGGAACCCCGGCCTGGGTGCCAAATCCGGGATTCCAACAAATCTGTGCGCCCGGTGAGCAGACCTTACCGTTCAGCCTGGGCGCTGCATGTGGTCCTCCACGATCAGGAGACAGAGATGCTCTGGGCAGTCGCATGTGCCTGAATGTCCTGTCACGTGGCCTTCTGGGACGCCAGGCAGCAGATGTGACTGCCCAGAGCGTCCCCCAATCATGGAGGATTACACATGGCGCCTGGGTGGAATGGAAAGATGTAGTCCAAACAGGAACTGCTTTTCCTGTGTGTGGCGGTAGTGAGTTTGGCCACTGCGGTCCAAGAGGAAAAAAGGGCCACATGCTGGGCAAGTGGCCATGGCTGAGTTGTAGCCTCCATGCCTTGCAAGCACCGTGTTCCAGATTCAATACCTGGCATGGTCAATCCCAAAGCTAGCACCAAAACCCAAAAGATCTCTTGCAGAGACAACTTACCTCACATTGCTGCCGTCCTTCAAGGAGACCGAGATTTGCCCCAGCAATGTCAGAAGCAACTTGGGAAACTGCTCTCTCACCCTTCTTTTGTTGGCAGCAGCACAGAGAAAGCTCCTCATGGCTTGGGTGGCATGTTGCTAGGAGAAAAGGAAAAAGAGATGCCCGGTGCTCTTACAGCTTCTTCTTTGTCCTGGACCAGAATGTCATGCAGCAGAGGGTGAGATCCTGTGTGTATGCACCTGCTCATCTCTCTCAGCTGCAGGGGGAGTCCTCCACTGCAATCTGCCTGGTACCTGCCGGGGACTGGGCTCGTCCTCCACCCCCTTCCCCTCACTTCCTCACCAACCCAAACTCCAGCTGAGGCAGGGTTGGCCCAAACCTGACCGAGGGAGAAAAATACACCTTCCTGTTCATGAAAGCTGGGCAGAAGGTTTCCTGCACAATCCCCAGTGATAGGAATGGATCCTGCCTCTTTTTCTTTCACAGCCTCCACTCATTTCACTAGGACTTGAAGAAAAGGGCATCCCCATGGGGTCAGATGGGTTTGTCTCTCACTCAGCCACAGTTCAAAAATCTCTCACCTGCAGTGAGCACTTCATATTGTCTCTTGGCAGGTCTCCCATATTGGAGTTTGCAACAAAGTGGTACTCTTGTAGCTGTACCAGCGGGGAGGTCATAAGGCTAGGCAGATAATGGTAGTGGGATAAGGTGTTCTCTCTATCTTTTCTATCTTCTGGTAAAGCATACCTAGAGGACAATCCTCAGGCTTTACTTCCTTCCTGCTCTCTCTCCCCCTTCCCCTCAAAAGGCCATGGAGCTAGACAGACTAGCTATGGGATTCTCTCAAACTCACATGCATGTTTCTTAAATTAACTGATGTCTGAGTCTTGAACTCAAGTCTCATACAAAGCTGCCGATCTCGGCTTTCCTGCAAAATGCATCTTTTGGGGTTTGGTCTCTGCCAACAACCCAGCATTGGATGGAGAGCTACATTGCAAAGATGTCAGCAACAGCAGAGATTTTCAACCCTTTTCATTTCACGGTACACTGACAAGGTGCTCAAACTGTCAAGGCGCACCATCAGTTTTTGGACAATTAACAAGGCACATTGCACTACAGGTGGGGGGTTTGCACACCCCAACGACCCTACTGATAAATGACCCTCTCCCAAACTCCTGCAGCACCCCTGTGAACCACTGGCAGCACACCAATGTGCCATGGCACACTGGTTGAAAATCCCTGTGCTAGAGTATACCAGATCAAGAGCAGTCCCTCCAACAGAAATCAGTTCTCTCTTTCCTTCCTGACAAAAGGAGAGCACATCATGCACGAGGGACAGTCATTCACACTTGTGGTTCAAACCCTGAAATCATATTCTGGATTGTTGTGGATATTAACATTCATTGATATTGAAGAAGTTGATATTCTCCAGGGTGAATTTTGGTGTGTAGATTTTGCCCTCAGTACCAACTCCCGTGGCTTCTCTCTCCTTGCATGCAGCTGCAGGATATACTCATACGCTACCGGGAGAAGGGAATCGTGACACAGTTCCACAGCACAGCTCTTACCACACTTGTCTGCTCTTCTGGCTTTCCCCGCATCTCATACAGCAGGGCTTCAAGGAGCAGGGTTGTATCGGCACAGGCAAACACCACCGGCCAGTGCTCCTGACAAGCGCTGTGAATTGAAAAACAGACAGTTAGGTCCCTTGGACCAGGCGTGGCAACATCTGCCTACCTTACTGATGGCCCCCTCCAACCTGGAGTCAGCCTTGGTGCCGCCCTATGTAGCATGCTCTTTGGCAAACTACAAGCCCCAGGATTCCTTACTTTCTTCTGGCATTCCTACATGTCAGATGTACCCACAGGGAGCAGTAACTCAGCAAGAAGAACTGTAATAATCATGAACACTGGAATCCCAGAGAGAGTGCAAAGCTGCCTGATACCATCTCACTTAGCATTGCCTATTCTGACTGGCGATGGTTCTTCAGCATTTCCGAGAGGGGTCAAATCCACTTTCCAGCCCTACCAGCAGATGCCTGGGATTGAACCCAAGTCATTCTATGTACAAAGCGCGTGCCCTATCACTGAGCTAGGGGCTTTCCCATACATGATGCAGAACATATGGCAGTCAATGAGTTATGCCTGCACAGTGAATCCAACTTTACAGATTAATAGTGATGCCAAATGGGCACACTGTTAGTTCGGATTTTTGGAGCGGCAAACAACAGACAGGAGAATTCAGAGGACTTCTGACAAAAGTAAACCTTTACTCGTTTGCAAACAGGACCCCCACACACACAGGTGGAGGATCCCAAAAAACTACATTGATGCAGGTTTTATAGGGTATTCTAGATAGGGGAGGGGTACAAGAGCACACAAAGAGAGGAGAACATCCATGGGAAAATTAACAGACCAACAGGCAAAAGAACAACATTTGGCATTTGTTATCAGTTCAGGATGTTGATTTGAGAAGGGCAGTTTGACGCGCATAGACACTTTGTTTACAGACCTATCCATTGCAGAGGATCTGGTGCTCTATCAACATCCCTTTTACCCTAACCCTTTCATCCTGATTTGTTTCTTGCCATTGTTTATGGCTTTCTGTTCATCCTTGGGGCCCATACTGCAGCCAGCTTGTTTTCTGAGAAGGATATTAGATGCTGGCTGGTATCATTCTTGGACAAGGGTCAGACAGGGGCTTTTAGTCAGAGCATTTGGGCCTTGTGAGTATTTCAATATTGTGAGCTGGGCATTTTGGGGACAATAGGGAATCTTTTTGATGGAGTAGCTGGACTGATAGGGCAATTTTTATATCAACTTACTGATCAGGACCAGGAATTTTTCCTGACATCACTTCCGGTGGGTCCCAGACATTGTCATTCTAAAAAGTGGGTCCCAGTGTAAACATGAGAGAACCACTGCCTTAATTCAAAACAGGCCAATGAGACATCTGGGGGGGGGGGTTTGACACCCTAGTGACCAAAATTCTGGAAAGCGTGGCTTTTAGGAATAATGCCATCATGTTAGGAATAATACCATCATGAGACCATTTGATGCAGAATTTCATCTATTGCTTGTGGGGAAATATTCACTGCATTAATTTTCTGGCCATTATTACTACTCACTTCATGTCATGACTATTACTATCTCTCAGTCTCACCTACCTCACAGGGTTGTTGTGAGGACAAAATAAAGGGAGGAACCACACACACCATCCTGAGCTGCTTAGAGGAAGGGTGGTATAAAAATGTGAAAGAATTAATATGATTAATTAATAATTAAATAATTATGTTGCATGAGGAGACAAAAATTTATGGGCCCCAGTTGTCAAGTGACCTAGCTACGCCACTGTATATATTTGAGGATCTGGAGGCCATTACTTGCTATAATAACCTAAGCTGCATGAAGTGTTGATATGCAGATACTTTGTATATGTGTGTGTGTATAAATATACATTCCGCACCCCCTTTTTTTAAGTATGTAACTCATAAGCATGTATCCATGTAATGCTATTTTTGGGGGGTTCTGTTTAAGCAATAAAAATAAAATAAAATAAAATGCCTGTACAGGTCTCCAGTGCCCACAGAACTGCCACTAAATCTCAGCCAGGCACAGAAGCATGCGCATACATAATGAGCCTATGGGTGCAATCCTAACCCCTTATGTCAGTGCTTTCCAGCACTAAGGGCCATGTAGCTCCAAGGTAAGGGAACAAACATTCCCTTACTTTGAGGAGGCCTCCATGAGTGACACCCAACTGCAGGTTGCAGCACATGTTCCATTGGCACCGCTATGCCAGTGCTGGAAAGTACTGACATAAGAGGTGAGGATTGCGCCCTATGTCTGTGTTTCTCAACCAATGCTATGTGTACCACCAGCGATACTTGAGGTTGTGTCTGATGGTACTTGTGGGACCCCCAGGCATCTGCTTCTGGCAGCAAGACAAATGAACTGATGTGACCAACTTCAGTAGGAGGCTTGGCTCAGTGAGCAGCAGGCTTTTCACCTACTCTAAAAAGCCCTCCTGTTCACCCTGAGCCTCTTCCTGATTGGTGTTTGTCATGTGGCATCTGGCCTCTCAACCCAGAAGTAACTGGCAATCACTTCTGCTGGTACTTCCAATAGGTGGATCATGCAAAGTGGTACAGTGTGGGATGAACATTGAGAAACGCTGGTCTATGTGCATACAAGGCTACAATTCCTGGCTCCTAATACAAATCAAGTTTGAAATATTAGGAAACTAAACCATGAACTAGATGTGACCGGACACCCGTAGAGATGCTCCAGAGCAGAGTATTCTTCATTCTGGTAGGCAGGCAGAGAGGGTGGTGGGGAACCCTGCTTTAAGTTTGTCCTGGGTGCAGAGACATGATACTTAGGGCCCAATCCTATCCAACTTTCCAGTATTGGTGCAGCCGTGCAACCAGGGCATGTGCTGCATACTGTGGTGGGGAGGCAGTCACAAAGGCCTCCTCAAGGTATGGGAACATTTGTTCCCTTAACTTGGGGCTGCATTGTGGCTACACCAGTGCTGGAAAGTTGAACAGGATTGGGCCCTTAGGCACTACTGTAAGCCCCATAGATCCCCAATGGGCCATCCAAGGCAGTACAAGCTGAAATCTCCTATAGCTGCTATGGGTGGTTTTTTATAAATACTAACAGAGAGGGAGAAATGCTTTAAATAAATAGATACCTGAAAGGATGCTGGAGGAGAAAGTTCACCACTTGGACCACGTTCTCACTTGCAAGCACGCCAAAACCTAAGAAGGGCATGTTGCTTTCACCCCTCCTTTCCGTTTTACACTTTTCAAAGAAGTGTTCCAGCAATGTCTCAACCTGTCAGGAAAGCAAAGGGCCACTGCTAAGGTACCCAGAAGCAAAATGTCTCAGAGGCTGTTGCCGTCCTAGGCAGGGCAACATCCATGAGGCCAGGTGAGATGAATTCCTCAGGTAGCAGACTGGTGGACGGGGGAGGGTGACCAGATGTCATAACGGCAAAAAGAGGATCAGGCACCCCCAAATGTAGGAATTCCAAGAAAAATGTAGGACATGACACAATAAAAGCTATGAACATTCATGTATTGATTTCATGTGGTTAATTTAAACACTTAGGGCACAATCATAAAACAATATTACTTCTTAAATTCAAAACTATAATACTTATAATTTATTATATATAACATTAATTACAAGACAGTTCTGTGCTGCCTGTAGGGGCCCACTCACAGGGAAAAGGAGGACATTAAAGTTCTTTTCCAGGACACGAGGTTAAAAAGAGTATATGTCCTGGAAAAAGAAGATACCTGGTCACCCTGTGGGGGGGGGACCCAACTCCATTTGTTGGTTTCTGCCCACCGATTTGCTGCCCAAGGCAATTGCTAAAAAAACCTTTACTAAACCTTTTTTCTCCTCCCACTGCCTGGATTTGAAAACAAAGAAGGAGATGGAGTGAGAAGAGGAACAAGAAGAGCAGTCCTCTCTCCTTCATGCCAAACTCCCTCTCCATCTCTCTCTTCCCTATGAGAGAAGAGTGTGTGACTGCATTTAGGGAAACATTCAGGGAAATGTTATGGATCTGTACTTTCAACAGGATACTATGTAAATGCTTTTCACACTGATAGTCAATAGGGCTTACTCCTGGGTAAGCGCAGACAGAATTGCAGCCTTTGGGATATTTGGGGAATTTTCTTGAAACAGATCATCAATTGCTTGGGAAAGTTGGGAGGGTTCTTCTTTAGTTTAAATAACTTTTTAAACTTATACTTATTGTAACATTTTAATATACTTAGGCTCAAATCCTAACCAACTGTCCAGCACTGGCATAGCTTTGCCAACAGGTCAAGTGCTGCATCCTGCAGTTGGGTGGCAATCACTGAGGCCTCCTCAAAGTAAGGCAATGTTTGTTCCCTTACCTCACAGCTGCATTGCCCTTATGTCACTGCTGGAAAGTGGCTTAGGATTGCACCCTTAATTCATTTGATTTGACTTTGTCATGTGAGGGGTGTTAAATTGTCCTGTCTGATGATCTCACTTCCAGCCATGACATTACTTCCTGGTCAATGACATCAATTCTGATGAGCCCTGACAGATTGCCATTCTAAAAAGCAGATCCCAGTTCTAAAAAAGTCTGAGAACCACTGATTTCAGCCATGGATTTCACACAAACCCTTAGCATCTTATGGTTTGCCTCTCTTGCATACGTATCTTTTGGGAGATGACAGATATATTAGGATTGGTACCTGACATCTGTTCCATGCTGAAACTTGGGGTTATTGCAGAACTTAGAATTCAGGAACACCGAGCTAAACTTGAGGGGGGGGAGGGGGGTTTATATTTTCACCTCTAAGGCCACTCACCTGACATATGGTCTTTCAAAGTCCTTTGGTTAGTACTGGCATGATATGCTCAAAAATATATCCTTCAAAACATGCTAAGGATCTGGCGCAAGGATCCCAATGGCATGGGATTGATTTACAACTCCAAGAGATCCAGTTCAAAACCAAGATCCTTCTTTGCTATCCAGACTGTCTCTCTGGATTTATTTGTTCTCCCAACGGCTCAATAATATGTGTCAGGTCTAACTTTGTTTCTTCGTTTTGTGTTTCACTGCTTACTGTTAACATGTTTTTAATGCTTTGTTGGATGTTTTTCCTTCTGACCTGTTATGATACTTTGTATTTTATTATGGAGCTTTGTAAGTCCTCTTGGGTAATTGCTTCAGCATGGGAAAGGTGGGGTATAAATTTCTATAATAATAATATCTTTGCAGTTCCTTACCTTCACTACCTTGCCGCCAAACTGCTTGAGGAGTTGACGGAGCAAGCAATATATATCAAACACCTCAAAGGAGTTCTGGGCAGCTCCGGATAGGAAGGCCACGGCTTCCAAGAGTTCTTCAGGAGTCAGGAATGCACCAAAGACCTGAAACAATGCAACATCTCTGAGCGTCAAATCTTGCTTGGTTTATTCAACTATTTATACTCCACTTTTCCATGGAAAATGGTCTTGGGCTTTTAGTGAAAGAAAATGTCCAAAGCAGCTTACAAGTTCAGAACATACAACCGAACGTAAAACATAAACAGTCCAATGTACAACAATGATAAACAAAATCAAATCCAGAAGATTCCCAAACATTTCAGCACCATGACCCACTTCTTAATACAACACTCTATTGGGACCCACCTAGCTTTAACAGACTTTAAATGAAAGGCCATCTAGAAAAAAATATTGATTTATTTACAAGCAATAATGCCCAGAAAAAAAGAGCTAGCAGCTACCTTGCAGACTGCAGAAGCTGAGCTCTTTGCAGGTCAATTAGCAGCTATTTGATTTTTGAATAGGTATTGCAGATGTAAGTCAATCTGATGGGAGATTGACTTACATCTGCAATACATGATCTCACATCAAGGACATATTTAAAACTTCTTTCTTGGAATATTGCGGGATGGCGTAGCAAGGTTAACCATGAGACTTTCCAGAGATATTTATGTGATTTTCACATAATCCTTTTGCAGGAAACCTGGTCTCAAATTCCTTTACACCTTCAAGGTTTTAATTCCTACAACATTCCAGTTTATAGAATAAGCTCCAAGGGACGTTTGCAAGCGGGGATGACAATTTTTGTCTCTTCCCAGCTCAATTCAGAACTGGTGGTCACCAAGACAACTAGCAAATTATGTCATGCAGTCAAGCTTATTCTTAACCATCTCCAATTAATAATTGGAAAGGTTTATCTTCCTCCTGGCTTGAACAGCCAATTATTATCCCAGAATTGGAGCACCTTCTCTAAAATTGTCAAGGAGTTAGACATGGAATTTCCTTCATGCCATTGGCTTATTGGTGGGGATTTCAACGCCAGGCTTGGAAATTCAGAGCCGTTGCTCAGTACTGCCGCAAACTTAGATCCTGATTCATCTCTCCTTGATTTATTTTCTTTAGAGAGATTTTCCAAAGATAATAAAACGAATGCAGCTGGCCTCTATTTGGCCAGATTCTGTCTCAATTTTAATACAATATGGTTAAATGGCCTTGTAGATTTCCCCAATTCAAGTGAATTCACTTCTGCTTCAGCCATTGGTTCCAGTGTTATAGATTATTTCTTGGTTCCACTTCACCTCAAGGTCAATGTTATTGATTTTTTGCTTGATGATCTAGCAATGAGTGACCATTTTCCTTTCATACTCAAGCTAGATTGAGGTTCTTTCCAGTACTCTACCCCTGATGTAGAGCTTGAAAATGAATATGAAATTAGGCCTAAAATCATGTGGAATACTACAATTAATCAGAAAATGAGCAAACTGCTCTACACGGAGCCATACAAGAGCTATAGAATCCAACTTTTAAACGAGTCAGATCCGATAGAACTAATTCAGATATATGAGTTATTAATCTCTAGGGTTTCATCCACTTTAGTCTCCTACACTAGTATACCCTCTGCTAAAGGTGCTACAGGGGAGGGATCCCAAACAATATCCCCTTGGTTTGATAGGGATTGTATGGATCTCCAAAATCAGATTAGATCCGTTTACCAGCAGTACCGCTATTCAGGGGATATTCAAATTCCCGATACATCTTTTATTCTAAAGAAGCAGCTGCAACAACTGATCCAAGAAAAGCCACATAATGATGCTTCCCGCTTGTGGTATAAACTACTAGCCGCCATAGAACATAAAAATTCTAAGCCATTTTGGGGTATAATCACCAATTCTGCTCAGAAAACTGCACCTCGCTCTCAGATGGTCATCTCCCCACACGAGTGGTGCCGCTTGTTCCCCACCTTCTATTGCCAAGAGGGTGAAAGTGGCTGAGCATCTTTGACTTTAAATCCTTCAGCAACCACCCCATGGCCTCCTGTATCCCCTGAAGAAATGAGAGAGCTAGTCTCTCAAAGTAAACAAGGGAAAGCTCCTGGGCCAGATTTGGTATTGTCAGAGATCCTGAAAGTGGACCCCGAATGGTGGGCCCCTATTCTATCCTCATTATTCACAGTGGTGGACCAAACAGGTATAATACCAGCTGAATGGACAAATGCTATTATAGTGCCTATTTACAAAAAAGGCGACCATCCTGATCCCTCCCATTTTAGACCTATAAGCCTTTTAGCAGTGGGGACAAAACTTGATGCAAAACATCTTTTAAACAAGCTGCTATCCTGGATGGAAGATCTGGGCCTTCCAGGGTGGGATCAGATAGGATTTGGAAAAGGATCTTCACCAATTGATCACTGTGCTGTTTTAGCTCATTTGATTGACAAGTACACAAGGCTTAAAAAATCAAAACTTATATGTTGACTCTGTTAATAG
This sequence comes from Tiliqua scincoides, assembly GCF_035046505.1. NCBI lineage: Eukaryota > Metazoa > Chordata > Lepidosauria > Squamata > Scincidae > Tiliqua > Tiliqua scincoides. The sequence goes on along the minus strand of NC_089830.1, from coordinate 13,938,521 downwards.
ATCGCTGCTATGGGACAAACTAGTTCAACTCAATATAGACCCTGGACTTCTATCTCTTATTCAGAAACTTTATACAGGCACCACCTGCCAAATTAAATTGACATCTGGGGAAATTGACTCCCCAAATTCAGGTCAAAAGGGGAGTGAAACAGGGGTGCATTTTAGCACCCACTCTTTTTCATCTTTTTCTACACGATTTTACCCCCTTTTTGCTTCGGATAGATGGACATTTTTCCAAACTAGGTTCAATGCATATTCCAGCATTGCTTTAGGCAGATGATGCAGTGCTAGTTTCCTGTACACCTAGTGGACTTAAGCGACTTTTAAATAGAACTTCTGACTATCTGAAGTGCAACAAACTCGAATTGAACTCTCAGAAAACCAAAGTTATGGTTTTTTCAAAATCATGGAGCCCAGGCACTTGGTCTATTGGAGGGGAGAAACTGGAACAGGTCAAAAGCTTTCAATATCTTGGAATTCACTTCCACTACAATCTTTGCTGGGGTACTCATCGAAAATTGCTTACCAACTTGGCCCGTGTCACTTTGCAGAGCACCAATCGATTCTTTTTTAGTCAGGGCAATCGTTATATACCAGCTGCTCTCAAGGTATTTAATGCCAAAGTAGCAGCACAGCTCCTGTACAGGTGCCCTATCTGGATTAGTGCTATAAATCACACCCTTGAGAGTATCCAAGCTAAATTTTTGAAGGCTATCCTGGGTTTACCTAAATCTGTACCATACTCTGCATTATGTTTGGAGACCAGACAATCGCTCTTAGTATCAAGAGCATGGCTTTTAACCATACGCTATTGGTTCCAATTCCATTATAACATGAAACCAGGCAGTCTCCTATCCAGAATGCTATCTGAGTAGAGCCCAATTAAATCAAAAATCGAATCCATTGGTTTTTCTTTGGATTTTTTAAGTTTCTATCCATTCCCTGCAGTTTATCAAAGCGTGAAGCAAAGAATGCTAGACATTGAGGCACAAAACCTCTTTGAACTTGCTTCTAGAATTTGCTCCCCTCTTAATTTCTCTATCCCGCTAAAGTATGGGCAAATGGCTCCTTATCTGAGTATTCTGATCAACCCTTCTGAACGTCGTGCAATCTCCTTGGCAAGATTCAATGTGTTTCCATCCAAGGTCACAGAAGGCAGATATACGCAAATACCCTATAAAGAACGCCTCTGCCCTTGAAATTTGGGAAATGTTGACTCAATCATACACGTTCTTTTTTATTGTCCTCGGCACACTAGATCCCGCCACACTTATATCACTTCTTGGCAAAATGAATGGGCTTTCGGATGAGGCAAAACTGAAGTGTCTCCTAATGACTGCTCACCAGATGTGCTAGAGGGAGTTTCTAAATTTTTACTTATGGTGATTTCTAAGCTTTCTTAATGTAATTTGTCAAAAATGTTGATATTTTATGTTGAACTGTAAATGTTTTATTAGTAATTTAGTATCTTAACTCCGTTTTTGATCAACGGGATTAGGACTAATTATGTTTGCTTTTATGATTTCTCTATCTATGCCCAATCAAGGTTTATTCATTCACTCATTCAGTTTTGAATAGCTTCAGGGCTTGAGGCAATTAGTTATCTGATCTTTCCATCATCCTTATGCTACCCACCAAAAATCAGGGCGTGACCCACCAGTGGGTCCAAAACCACATTTTGGGGACCACTGTGTTAATCAGTTCAAAAGCCTTTTCATCATCTGAGAAGGTTCCATTTGAGTCACATTTGTCAGGAGCCATGAATTTGCCTTAGGGCCCAATCCCATCCAATTTTCCAGTGCTGATGCAGCATACCAAAGGGGTGTGTGCCGCATCCTGCAGTGGGGAAGCAGTCAAGGAAGCCACCTCAAGGTAAGGGAACATTTGTTCCCATACCTCAGGGCTGCATTGTGCCTCCATCGGCACTGGAAAGTTGGAGAGGATTGGGCCCTTATTCTTATTTCCAACCTGTCTCTCAACTACTGGGTCTTACGCTTTCATGTGACTGTAAATATTTAACAATGATTAAGATGAAAATAAAACACCACCACCTTTAGTTTAAACCTCTGGTTCCCAACCTGTGGTCCACAGGTGGTCCGTGAGACCCTGAGAAGTGGTCCACACAGTCTCAGGAAAAAAACAACAACATGCCTTTAATCACTTCCATGTTGCCAAGTGAGCATTTCCACATGGACCACCATAGAGGGTGGAGATCAGACCGCCCACAGCCAGCACTGAAGTGTTGGCTGTGGTTGTGGGTGGTCCATTCTCTCTGATAGGCTGTGCATTTTTTGTGTGTAGGGGTGAGGTGGGAACAAGGGGGGGTTCCACATTGTCCACGACAATTCTAATTTTTGCCTCAGTGGTCTGCAGGCTCCTAAAGATTGCGCACTACTGGTTTAAGCCAACAATGAAGGTGCTTTTGTGCACCAAAAAAAGCACCGAAATGGTTAGTTAAGGTTATTTGCCTTCACTTCATTATTGCCATGTTAGCAATAATACACATTATTGTATTGAACATCTTGTATTGAACACAACTGAACATCTTGTGTTTGCGCCAGGCTTAACCAGTGGCTCTCAAACTGTGGGTCACAACTACAAGTGGGTCACAAACTGATTTTTGGCAGGTTGCATAACATGGCATGAGCTTGCTGAGCTGTTGCGGGTTTTTTTTTTTATTACTTGTAAAGCACACCTTCTGGAGTGTGTTTTTCTCATTGAACATGTTTTCATGAACAAGAACACAACGCGACAAGGACCAGAGTGGGCTGTAGACCGGAAAGCAGAATGCTTGGCCCCCTCTGGGCTGAGATGCATTGTGTTGTTGCTGACAAAGACATGTTCCACAGGTGAGCTTTTTGTGTTTAAAAAAATGCAAAAGCTCAGCAACCCAGATGTTTGGGCAGCGATGTGATGGCATCATTACGCCAACGCCAAAACATCTGGGTTGCTGAGCTCCATGCTGAAGGTGGGTCATGGGGCTAAAATGGTTGAGAACTACTGGCTTAACCTCCAAGCACCTACATTTTCCCCCAGTCTTTCAGCCCCATTCCTCTTCCTTTCCAGGTTGGAAGAACCCTGAAGTTTAGGACGCAGTGAGGCCTCAGACCATGGAAGGCTTCACACCCTTTCCTCCTTGCTTTTCTCATATGTTTTCCTTTGGACCAAGAGACGGGTCTAAATTATTACTAGTAAAATGTTGCATAGCCAGGGAGGGGTGGAAAGGTTAATAGACAGAAACTATAGAGCCAGACACAAGAAACAAAGGGGCAGAAAGCCAAAAAAATGAATGGTGAGTCAAAGGGAGGAATGAATTAGGAATGAATTAGATGTCCCCCATATACACACACACTCAGGCCCCAATCCTTTCACCCACCAGCAGCAGCAATGCAGGTGCTCCTCACACTGCATCCAATGGTAGGTGGGAACTACCTGAAGACAAATGGGATGTGGTGATGGCATCTGGCCTAGGTGCCTTTAAAAGGAGATTGGACAAATTTCTGGAGGAAAAGTCCATCACGGGTTACAAGCCATGAAGTGTATGTGCAACCTCCTGATTTTAGAAGTGGGTTACCTTAGAACACCATATGCAAGGGATGGCACCGGGATGCAGGTCTCTTGTTGTCTTGTGTGCTCCCTGAGACATTTGGTGGGCCACTGTGACATACAGGAAGCCAGTGGGGTAGCAGTGCAGGGGGTAGCAGTCACACCGGGCAACAAGCTTTAGGGGGGCAACAAGCTGAGCTTGACATTAGTGGCCAAAATTGAGCAAATCTTGGTATATACAAATAATACCATCACGTTATATATCATTAGAAAGGTTATTTAATGCAGAATTCAATGAAACAAACCACATTAGAATAACTGTATTTTATCAAAAGTTATGGCCAATTAACCAGAAAACGAAAATACAACTGCCTTAAAGAACAAAAACCGACTTTAACTCAAAGCTGACTTATGAGACTGATTTTTCTGAGAGCCAAAGAGATGTTCTTATGATACAGCAGAGAACCAGTAAGATGTGAATATGAGTCAGCTCTCATTTCCATGTATCATAATACAGCTACTCCTGCTAACTGGTAAAGAGGCACTTTTTCACGTGGTGCTCCTCTTCTATTTAGCAGGGGGAGAACAACCGTCCCTCATCACCCCAGCACAGTGTCTTGAACCAATAAGGGGCAAACTTTTTATGTATTTACTTAATTAAGTTTGATTTTGTCATGGGGGTGGCCACAAAATCTTTGATTCCAGGTAGCAGACAGATGCCTTAGCTATGCCACTGGCTGGGGGGAGATGGCAGATCAAGTGGGTGATGAGCTCCTTGGGGGAGGAGGCAAGTTTCCCCCCAATTTGCACTTTTAAAAAAGCCTGGGCTTGATATCACTTCCTGCTGTGAAATCACTTCCAGGGCATCATTTTGAGCTCCGCACTGGGCTACACGTTCATTAGCTACACCACTGCAGGAAGCTGCGCTAGATGGGCCTATGGCCTGATTCAGTGGGGCTGTTCTTATCTTCTTATGGGAGGCAAGTAAAAAGCATTTTTTTAACTAACCCCACATAAGCCCTGGGGCTAGCGATGGGTCTCTTTGGACATACACCACCTGTGTTGGTGGTGTATGTCCAAGGTGGGAAAAGGGGCAGGGAGGTTTCTGAAAGGGGGGATTAGATTCAGCATGCACCATTGCTGCTGGATCCACCCCCTCCTGCCTCTGTCCCTCCCACGGAATGCCCCAGTCCTCCCCTTCCGTGCACACACCTGCCTTCCCCGCTGACCTGTTGTTGGGGGATATAGGAAACCCACTGCTGCCTGGTCAGCACCACTAACTGTTTCTGGCAGCCACCCAGCAGTGTGCTCAAGTGTTATATTTCGCAGTGTGATAAGTCAGGTTGTGCTGCTGGAACACAAGTTCCAGCAGAGCAGCCCAAGGATAGGATTGTGCTGTCACTCACTCTCATATGGGGTCAGGAGTACTCTGTCCCTTGTGATGCTAACTTACTCTGACCAGGATGAAGCTGTTGTTCCTGAAGATGGTTGGTAGTGCTACATCAGTTGCATTCAGGATGCGGAGTGCATTCTTGATAGAGTCTTGGTTCAAGGAGGAATTTATCAGCATGTCTGCAAGGGAAAGAAACAGCTTCGACTCATTCCACCATACAACGGATGCCCCTTCATTGCAACTCCTCCCTGGCCTCCATCGGAATGAGATCAGAGAATCCCGTATTGAACAGTTGCTTGACCCTCCATTAGATCAGCTGAAGGTTGCTTGCTATTGACTGCCAAAATATGTGGTCCTCTAGTCTGGAAAGATCTTGGTGAAGCTCAGAGGAACATGGTGAAACAGCGACAGAGTTAGGACAGTCACTGCAGCCACTGCAAGAGGGTGGCAGGGAGGAGGAGGCAGTCCTGTGGCGATGACTAGCGGGTGCCTGTCAAGGCTACAGTGCCCATGAGAGGGGGTAATTTGTACCCAGGCACAGAGTGAAAAAGGGGGCCCAGCAGCCAAAGGAGGGGGCCGCAGAAATTTCTCACCTGGACTTGGGATGCTGAGGTTGCTGCGGCATTGGCTGCTGCAAGCCATATGCACCGGGCCAGGGAATGCATACATGACACTCCTTAACACTTAACTCCTGGGGTCAAATCCAGGAGGCAACCGGCCTGCTGCAGTAGCTCTTTGGTTTGTGGATCCACTTTCCAGGAAGGAGTGTATAAGAGCTCAGGGACACAGCGGTGCGATTACAGCTACTGCAGAAGTACATTTTCTGCAGGCAGGACATTTCCCATGCTCCTGGGAGCCTAAAGACAATGTTGCTAACTTTCTGCAATGATTTTCTACATTTTCTCCACATGGGGAAGCCTGGTAGACCCAGGCTCCAAAGACTATTCTGGCTGCTACCACTCTCCTCCCACCCTGTTTCACCCCCTCCCTGCCCCCATTCTGCCTGCTCCCGTCGCCACCCTCCCCTCACTCTGTTTCGCCCCATCCTCTTTGGGAAGGGGCCCAAAAGAAACTTAGTCATCTCTGGGAAAATTCCTCCATGCGCCATTTGAACACCCTCATGCTGTCTAGACTCCAAGTGCCCTCAGCTCAAGGCAGCCAACAGAAGTAGGAGCAACCCACACTGAGCACTGGATGCTCCAACGCTGCAGCAAGGGCAAGAGGGAGCATGGAGGGCAAGAGGGAGGCCCCTGGGTTTCTTCCAGCTCCCCTTGCAACTGATTCTACACCTAGAAAAGAGAGAGAGATGCTGCCTGAAAAAGAAAACTGCCAGCCTTCATTAGCCTTGCCAAGGGGCCAGACAACGAAAAGGCTTTCAACTGGCAGTCTTCAAATGTGATGCATTCCGGGGCAGATTCAAGGGGGGAACAAGGATCCATGGCAAGCCTCAAATTGTCCACGGGAAGCAGCCCAAGCACAGCCAAGAACACAGGTCTACACAGCAGGTAGATCTGGGCTCCAAGTCTGGGTGGGAGCCCAGGTCTACCTGCTCAACAAACCTCATCCATGTAAGCCAGTAGATTTGGGTTCCAAGTCCAGGCAGAAGCTCAGGTCTATCCACTCAGCTAACCTCATCCAGAGAGGCCGGTAAACCTGGGCTCCAAGTCTGGTTGGAGAGCCCAGGTCTACCTACTCAGCAAACCTCAGCCACAGAGGTCAAAGCACAACAGGAGCCCAAGTCTATCCCCCTGGCTGACCTGGGCTCTGGAGTTAAGGTAGTGCTTGTGACCAGCCCAACAAACACAAACACTCTATCTGTCCCTGGATGTATTCTGTTCGACTTGGCAAAAGGTTCAGCGACCTTTGCAGGCAACAGCTCAAGCTCCTTCCAGACTTACCCGCCCGATGGCGCAGGATGGGCAGCAGCTCCCAGAGAACCTCTACCGCATTCTCATCGCACCTGGCATCTGTATCCAATGAGCAGAGACCGAGGATCGTGACCAGGCGGGGAAGCAAAGGCAACTCTACGGAAGGCTGGAGAGAAATGAGGATTAGCCAATGCTGGGTTAAGCAGCTCACCCTGATGGCAGGAAGGAGACGTCCTATTGCAGGGATATTGTGCATCTTTACATCTCACAACCCAGGCACACTGACTATTTATCAAACACCTATGATGGCTTCTGGCTGAAATTCCCAAAGATTCAATAAAACAATCAGAACAGTGCAATATTACAAGCGGCAAATGACAAAAATGCATCATGAGAACAACAGGAGTCTTTGAGAAAGGCATAGGAACCCGGGGAACCTGGTATGCACGGATCCCATATCCACAGATTCAGTTATCCGTGGATTGAGTCCGCAGGACCCCCTGGGCGCTTGCCCCCTCCGGAGGCGAGGGGAGCTCCGCTTCGCCCAGAGGGCTTCCCCAAACCTCCTCATGCCTTATAAGGCTTTAAAAAGCCACTTCTGGTTTCTCCGTGAAACCGGAAGTTATGTTATTTGAGCTGCCAAGCTCAGCCTGAGCCCAGCAGAGGCCACGGACGGGGAGGTCTGCTTCCCTCACCTCCAGAGGGTGGGGGGCAGGTGTTTGCCAGCATCCACAGTTTCAGGTAACTGTAGGAGGTTCTGGAATGGAACCCCCGCAGATACGGGGGCATGCTTGTATATAAATACTGTAATAAATACAATAATAGTAATAATATAAAAACAAAGAACACTGTGTGTGGTTAAAGCATCAGGTGATCAGTACCCTACATGGTGTTTGTCAGGTGTTTAAATGGGGGCTAGTCTCTACCCCTCAGTGTGATTGTGGGTTCTCCCACCAAACCATGTACCACATTGTGTCTGGCTGCAAACTGAGGGCGTATAATGGCCCATGGTCTGACTTTTTCTTTGAAGGTCACTCTGTCTTTGAATGGCTGCATGAACTGGACACTGACATTTGATCTAGACTAACTGATATATATGTCCATGTATTATATGCCTTACGCTAAATCAATCAATCAGGTGATGAAATAGAACCCCAGTCTTGGTCTGTCACTTTTTTCTTTGGTTGAATTGGAGCTACTTTCCCTCGTTTTGCCTGTAGGTTGGGAAAACCCCATTCCAATCTCTCCTGGGCCATGAAATCATGATGAAACCTATGGCAAGGTTCTTACTGGAAGACTGGAGCAGGTCCAGAGGAGGGAGTCTAGGATGGGTGAGGAGTCCAGAGACTGCATCCTATGTGGACAGGTTGAAAGGGATTCGCATGAAGGAGTTGAGAGAAGAGATGTTGACCGGGTGATTTGGGAACTATCTGTCAATATCTAAGGGGCTGTTGCATGGAAGATGGAGCAGCCTTGTTCCCAGTTTCTCTGGAGGATGGTACCGGGACAAGTGGGCTTGGACTACAAAGGGGATTTCAATTAAACATTAGGAAAAACTTCCTAATGGTCCAAAGAATTGTGCAGTAGAACACTATGTCTCAGAAGGTAATAGACTCTTCATCATTGGAGATCTTTACGCAGAAGCTGGTTCGCCCTTTGTCAGGGATGTTGTAGTTCTACGACTGGCCTACCCTGCAGGGTTGTTGAAAGGATGAGTAATATAATCTGTGAAGCAGATTGAATACTCTGAAGTGCTTAACAAATGAATATTGATTGCATGTAGCAGGCTTGCACAGCAATCCTGGAAGGGGCAGCCTTTGGTGTTCAAAACAAGGTTTGTCCAAACTACTCCCCTCAGTGACTCACGTATCTCTGGATCTCTCCCAGCAGATCTGCACACTTCTCCAGAGCCTGTGCCCGGATCAGATGGTTTGGGCTGATCATCTGATTCTGGAGAGTGGCCAGATCCCACATCAGCCTCACTTCTTCCCCGTCAGAATATCCCAGGTTTCTGGGAGAAGGAGACAGATGGAGAAGAAAAAACACACACAATTAGTAACAAACTGATGTGGGCTAACCATATCTGTGTCACCTCCATGGATTCCCTCAAGGAATCCTGCTCAGTGTAGCATGTTGAGCATGTGTAGCAGGTCTGCACTTCAAGTGACACAGATTCAAAATTTGCACCCCAGGATTGCCTTCCCTTGTCACCAGAGATGGTAGAGATTTCAGCAAAAATGGACTGCCGGATAGTGAGAGTTGTTGGACCTGCAAAAAGGCTCTGAAGTGAGGAATGCTGTTCCTCTCCTTGGCCTGGATTCCATGGGGTTCGATCAGTAGTTCTCAAACTCTTTCATATCAGGACCCACTTTTAGAATGACAATCTGTCAGTACCCACTGGGTGAAGATATTAACCTTGAAGTGACGACATGGTTGGAAGTGACATCATCAAGCAGGAAAATTTTTAACACCCCCAGACAAAAAAATCAAATCAAATTAGAGCGCAATCCAAATGGTGCGCTTGGCCGGCACAAGTCCCTTGCGCCAGCCTAGGAGGGTTGTAAATGTGCCATAAAGCATGTGTGGAGACAGCTGGGCTGGCGCAAGAATGTGCGCCGGCCCGCAGGGGCTGCATCCAGCTTCTGTTGCCCCGACGATGGGTAAGTTCATGCCAGCCAAACTCAGCTGGCGTGTGGGTCTGGGGGGTGTGGGGAGGAGGAGTTTTGGGGCAGAGGGAAGGCAGGCTGCAGGCAGGCCCGTGGGCAGGTGGCAAGAGAGTAGGGGGTGGGGCCAGGATCCGTCACTTGTGCCGGATCCTGACCCCGTTCCTGGGCAGCATAGCCCAGCTCCGGGCTGCTCAGATCTACAACACCTCTTTAGGTGGCGAAGATCAGAGTCACAAGCTTTGGGGCTGCCGAAGCAAAGAGCCAGAGGCCAAGTACACACAACAGTGCTTTCCAGATCTCCTGCTGGAACAGGCAGGTTGGTGGCAGGGGCAGTTCAGGGGAGAATCATGGGCAGTTTGGGGCAGGCAGTAGGCTGGGCAGGGGGCTGGGCAGGGGCACCACCTCACCGCCTAATCCTAATCCCCTTTCCCTGCCCTGAACCAATCCAGAAATCTCCTTGGACTTATGCAAGCAGAATAGCTACTATAGGTTTGATGAAACCCATTGGGGGGCAGGTGGCCTATGGGGAAGTAAGTAGGAAAACATTTGACTTATCTCCTGGGCTGTCTGGTACACACACACACATACACACACCATAGAATGCAGCATGTGCTCTGTCTGCAGCACTGTGCACTATGGGCTGGCAGGGGGGATAGGGTTGGGCCCCATGTTTCTGGCTTTGAGCCACTAAAGGTGACAGGAAACGCACAATGCTTTACCTTAAGGGATCATCCACCTGGCTAAGGGAGGTGCTGGTGTCACTGGTGAACTCAGTAAGCTGTGAATGAGAAAGAAAAATAAATAAATAAATAAATAAATAAATAAATAAATAAAAGATTAACAAGTTGTGAGTTCCTGCACCTTTTTTTTTTTTTTTTTACACAAAAAGCACTGACTATGCCTCTCTCTGTTCTCATTGTGGAGCTACACAAATATTGTGGTACTGTTGTGCCCTGCCATAGGTTGGGCCGAGTTGCAGCCCATCAACCCCACATCTGGAAGGTACCTTGGGAGAATCAAAAATCCACTTACCTCATCGGGTTGTTGAGACGCCATGTTTGACTCACACAAAGGAGGCTCACCGCAACAAACCCTATGAAAAAACTGATGAAACAAACTAGGGTTAGAAAGAAAGAAAGAAAGAAAGAAAGAAAGAAAGAAAGAAAGAAAGAAAGAAAGAAAGAAAGAAAATGCCCTTTAATGCTACAGCCTAATTTATGAGCTTCCAGAGCAATAAACAAACACAACAAAGATGGATGTATCCAGTGTATGACGAATAAAGATTGCAGCAAAACTAAAGCTATTCAGAAATGTTAGTGGCCAAGAGCTTCTACAAATCAAACTCTATGAACATAGATAACCAGTGCCAAAAAGTCTCTTGCCTAGGAGCCCAAAGCCCAAAGTCTTCTCTTGCCTAGGAGGCCAAAGACAAAAGCCCAAAGCCCACAGTACTTGATAAGTCAACCACCAGCCCTTTGCGACATCAGGAGACTGCAGTGCCTGGCAGCCATGACCTAGGAACATTCAGCTTGGTGAGTGTCATAATGTTTCTCCAGGAGGTGTGAGAAGTTTGTCTTTGGTTCCCCTTCAAAACATCCCTCCCACACTGGCTACCAAAACCTGCCATTTATGTAGTCATAGTCTGCTTTTCCTTGGTCCTTCCTTTCTTCACTTTCATGATTCCACCGTGGTGTTTCCCAAAGTGTGTTCCTAGGCACACTGGTTCTCCCTGTGATCCCTTCAGGAGCTCCGCAATCACACCATTAAGTGGCTGCCATCTGCCCCCAGCTGGTTTACTCATCTGCCTTCCTGCCTTCCATTGTAGCTCTCCTTCCTCATTCTCCTCCAGTTCTAGCTCTTCACCAATAGTCAGTGTTCGGCTCTGTGCATATGCCAGAGGTCTGGGGCTCTCCAAGACTCCGCGCATGTGCTGGAAGACCATCTTGAGACACCTTTTGGGAACTTCAAGATGTCAGAACTTCAAGATGTCGGGGGGGGGAAGTGTGAGCATAAACAGAATGCTAGACACAGGGAAGTGGCAGCAAGATGCAATCTTGTGGTCTTGTGTGATCCCCGAGGTATCTGGTGGGCTGCTGTGAGATACAAGAAGCTAGATCGGATTGGCCCTGGGCCTGATCCAGCAGGGCTGTTCTTATGTTCTAATGAGAAGTGCTGCCCCAGTGGCATACCTATGGCATCTGTCACCCAGGGCAACCTAAAATTTTAGTGCCCCCTCCACTGTGGGTTGGGACCCATTAGGTGTATTATTGGCCAATATCAGGTAGGTCCCCATTCATTTAAATGTGTTAAATTTAAATTTTTAATAAAACACCCACCTCTTTGCAGGACAGTTAGCAGCTACCTTGCAAAAGTGCAGGAGCTCCATTCTTTGCAAAGCAGTTAGCAGCTACCTTGCAAACTGCAGGAGCTCCGCTCTTTGCAGGGCAGTTAGCAACTTCCTTGCAAAGCTGCAGGAGCTCCACTCTTTGCAGGGCAGTTGGCAGCTTCTTTGCAAAGCTGCAGGAGCTCCACTCTTTGCAGGGCAGTTGGCAGCTTCTTTGCAAAGCTGCAGGAGCTCCACTCTTTGCAGGGCAGTTGGCAGCTTCTTTGCAAAGCTGCAGGAACTCCACTCTTTGCAGGGCAGTTGGCAACGTCCTTGCAAAGCTGCAGGAGCTCCACTCTTTGCAGGGCAGTTGGCAGCTTCTTTGCAAAGTTGCAGGAGCTCCACTCTTTGCAGGGCAGTTGGCAGCTTCTTTGCAAAGCTGCAGGAGCTCCGCTCTTTGCAGGGCAGTTGGCAGATAACTTGCAAAGCTGAAGGAGCTCCGCTCTTTGCAGGGCAGTTAGCAGCGATCTGATTTTTGAACAGCTTCAGTGCTTAAGGCTATTAGCTATCCGATCTTTCCACTCCCCCTTAGGGGACCCACCCAAATCGGGTCCGGATCCACAGTTTGGGAACCACTGAGCTAGAGGGTCCTGATCCACAGTTTAAGAAACCTTGCCTTAGCCCCACAGTAGCCACAGATCAGCCACCTGCACAACCACTGCCCTGCCTGCCTCCACCTTGGAAAGCTTTCCAGAGCTTAATCCTGGCCTGCTCTATTTAGCCCGGCCACGCCCTGCTATGACTGCTCTGCACTGAAGTGCTTGGATGGCTCCACCTCCTTTTTTCCCTCCCCACCTTCCCCTTTGCTTTCCTTTCCCTCTCCCTCCTGCCTGCCCCCACCTTCCTTGTCAAACGTGCAGGAAGCGCACAGATGTTTTCCCCTCCCCCACACACAAGCAAACCAAACAGCCCCCCTCGGATGAAAGTCAAGGAGACGCTCCCCCCACCCCCTAGACTTGGGAGAGCAGAAAGCATGGGGCCAGCGGAGGAGCTGATCCGAATAGCCAAGAAGCTGGAGAAGATGGTAGCCATGTTGCACGGTGTCTTCAGGGTTCAAAAGCAAACTCAGCAGACTTAAATCGTGGTGATTTCCAAGCACTTATTCATTGCCAGCAATGGGCTTCTCTTGGTGTTCAAAATGGGAAACACAGAGATCTGTGTTCTCTCAGTGTCTCCAGAGAAAAAGCCACTTTCCAATGCATGTTTCATTTTAAGTACCCCTAGGTTCTTTGTTCTAAAAATCTTACTGCTATTCATTAAGAGCTGATGATATCAGAAATGGAACTTTCCTTTGATTGGCCACAGGCCTCTAGCATTGATTGGCTGTGCCATCTAAGGAGAGTGCATTTGAATCTCTCAGGTTACCGCTTGTGCCATATTTGGAAAGCCCTTCCTGTAATGCTAGCACTGTTCTAAAAAGCCTGTAGGGGGCACTGTGCTTCTATCCTATTCAGAGCTTAACTTTTATATTTTCTTTATTTCTTTAATTATGCCTCTGATAAACTAGTGTTTAGACTTTTTATAATTCTCAATTTATTCCTCTTTTGATTCTGATTTCAAACATTTCATATTTTGCTTAAAAACTGAGTTTTTAAGGGTTTTCTTCTCTCTGTAAAATCTCAGCTTTGCTCTGATGATTTCAGAAGACAAGCTGTGTTTTTCTCTGGAATCTCTTCAACTGGGCCCCTTCTAACATTCCTTAGATATCGGGTCCTGCCAGTTTGATTAACTATTCTTATACTTAAAACTTTCTCTGGCGCCTGGGTTTCACTCCTTAAACTGAGTTGCTTATTAGTTAGCTGACATGATATAATATTTTTGCTAGATAAGAATTTCAACTGTGAGGGGTTACCCATTTAACACATTCCAGATAAGAACATAAGAACATAAGAACAGCCCCACTGGATCAGGCCATGGGCTCATCTAGTCCAGCTTCCTGTATCTCACAGCGGCCCACCAAATGCCCCAGGGAGCACACCAGATAACAAGAGACCTCATCCTGGTGCTCTCCCCTACATCTGGCATTCTGACTTAACCCATTCCTAAAATCAGGAGGTTGCGCATACACATCATGGCTTGTACCCCATAATGGATTTTTCCTCCAGAAACTCGTCCAATCCCCTTTTAAAGGCGTCTAGGCTAGACGCCAGCACCACATCTGTGGCAAGGAGTTCCACAGACCAACCACGCGCTGAGTAAAGAAATATTTTCTTTTGTCTGTCCTAACCCGCCCAACACTCAATTTTAGTGGATGTCCCCTGGTTCTGGTATTATGTGAGAGTGTAAAGAGCATCTCCCTATCCACTCTGTCCATCCCCTGCATAATTTTGTATGTCTCAATCATGTCCCCCCTCAAGCGCCTCTTTTCTAGGCTGAAGAGGCCCAAACGCCGTAGCCTTTCCTCATAAGGAAGGTGCCCCAGCCCCGTAATCATCTTAGTCGCTCTCTTTTGCACCTTTTCCATTTCCACTATGTCTTTTTTGAGATGCGGCGACCAGAACTGGACACAATACTCCAGGTGTGGCCTTACCACAGATTTGTACAACGGCATTATAATACTAACCGTTTTGTTCTCAATACCCTTCCTAATGATCCCAAGCATAGAATTGGCCTTCTTCACTGCTGTCGCACATTGGGTCGACACTTTCATCGACCTGTTCGACACTTTCATCGACCTGTTTTTGTTCTACTCGTTTGATTTGAGTCACATTTGAAACTTAAATCCTTTCCATTTAGTTTCTCTTATTAATCTAACTCATATTAACAAAACTAGAATTCACCCTTTCATTGTATTTTCTAACTGATTAGAGCAGTGAAGAATTCAATTTACTTGCTAAGTTCTATGATCTAATTATAAGTCTGTACCTACAGAGTCTCTTTATCTGTAGCATGCCATAAATTCTGGAAACTTAGGCTGAGACAGATCTGCTTATTAGCTGGCTAAGTAAACTTAGCTTTTCTCTTTCTTGTGGATTTTATATTCTGGCTTCGAATAACATTAGCAATTAAACTTTTACACTTGACTTATATTGATTAAGAATATCTGCAAACATCCTATGTATTTCTGCTTATCACAAGCAAACTTGAAAGTCAAAAATCCCTTTTGACTTTCTGTGTATTTGAATGCAAACCACTGGCTCTCTATTCAGTTGCAGGTATGAAGTGTCCCTTTAGATTAGAAAGATCTTGCTTCTGTTTTAGTCTACTCGAATCCATCTTCATGTAGCTTCTGTTTACCTCCTTGCTAATGGTTTTATGACCTTTGGTAATTCTCATTAGATTTTATTAGTTTTATTAGTGCTGGTAGCAGGATCTTGTAACCCTATCCCCTTTTATTGCGGCTTCAGAAACTTTAAAATGCTCCCTTTTGTTCTGAAGCTTTGCTAAGCGTAAGAAAAATAACTGACCTAACTATGATCACTCATTCATATCTAATTCTCAAAGTAAGCTTCCCTTAAAATTCAACATATTTGTTCTTCCTCTCTCTCTGTGTTTTCCTTTTGTTTAAATTCTATTTTCTCTGTCCAAAAGCAGCCCATAGGTTGGAGGGGGGTTTACATTCTTAACTCTTTGAAGCTGTTGCTTGACTCTAGATATCAACTTAATTAGCTTGACAGTTTCTTTGAAACCTCTTATCTAATCCTTATGTCAAATGGTTTTATTACTGGGGCCTCCCGTGCCATCCTAGCTTATGACCTCTGCCTTCACCCAGCTTTGGACTCAGAGGGGTGACACAGAGTTCATCTGATTCTTACCTTATTCCCTATTTCCAAACTTATTTACTCTTCGCATTATTAAACATTTGTTTTATACTGATTCACTTTTTGCATTTACATTATTAAACTGATTGCTTATAAATAAATTAGGTGCTCTCCTTTCATTTTGTTCTTATAAAAGAGCAATTGGGGATGTATCTTTGATTCCTTTCCAAGGAATGTCTCTACTAACAGACTCTGCATTTCCTTTTGATGACACCCAGCTTGCAGACAACAGCTGTCTTTCTCTCTGAGGCTTCTGGGCAAAATGGATTCAAACTCAAATATAGTACATTTTCCCTATATCTACTAAGCAAATGCTTGCTAAACATAACATATATGCTGAAGTCTTGTTTGTGAAATGCTTTTTGAACTGTCCTAAGCACAAACATATTGCTTTGGTCATGATAAAGACATATTTTTTCCCCTAACATAACATAACATTTGGTTGGCATAGGTTTGGATTGCTTTTCAAACATACATTTGAACAAAACATCATGACATTTCATTGTCTTCACTGAGCAGGTATACATTCTGGTCTCTTAGAATAATCTTGGCTGCCTCTATGGCCTTGTCTCAGCCAGGAAGCACAGGGTAAGCGCCACTGGGTGGATCTGGCCCCAATCCTTTTGCTTGGGGGGGGGGGGAATCAAGACAGAGATGCCCCAAGTTTGGGTTGGAGGAACCCACCGCTGTTATTACCCTGTCCCACCCCTGGACTTCTTCCTGGTCTTCCGTCAGCCCAATCCTCTGCATGTCTACTCAGAAGTAAGTCCCATTAAAGTCAGTGGGGCTTGCTCCCAGGTAAGTGTGGCAGCCTCAGAAGGCTTTTGCAAACCATGGGGCTGCTAGATGGAGGTAATGACATAACGGGGGAATGCAAAGTGCTAAGTTTTGCAGGGAGCCTCGCCACACAGTAAGCAAGCAGGCTCTCCCCCTCCCTCTGTGTTGCCCCCCTCCCGCCCAGAATGGCTTCGAAGGAGAGGGTCCGCTTGCACCCAGTGGTGAGACTCCTTGCCAAACTTAGTGCTTTGCACCCCTTAGCTACGCCACTGGATGGAGGAGCACAGCCCAGGAAATAAAGCCAGTTCCAAAAAGGGGAAGCTGAATATTCCTGAGGCTGGGAATCTGGAACAGGGCAAGTTTATGCTCTCCCACTCAAAATGGATGCATTGAGGATGTGCACTTGTTTCCTCTGAAATCCAGTTGGGTTCCGCTTGGTGACGATGAAGTTTTGTTTCTTTCTTTTCTTTCCCCAAATCATACCTGATTCTGTTTTTCCTAGGGTTGCCAGATGCTAACGGGGACAGAGTGCCTATACCAGCTATTTTCAACCTTTTTCAGCTCACGGCACACTGACAAGGAACTAAAATGGTCAAGGCGCACCATCAGGTTTTTGACAATCAACAAGGCACACCATGCTGCCGGTGGGGGGCTCACATCCCCCATTGGCTCTACTAATAAATGACCTTCCCCCAAATTCCTGGGGAACATCTGTGAACCTCTCGTGGCACACCAGTGTGCCATGGCACAGTGGTTGAAAATGGCTGGCCTATACCTTAATCATTGAGGGCCAAATGTAGCCCCTGGAAGCAATTGATCCGCCCCACGTTATAATTGGGTTCTCCCAGCGAGATTATTGGGCTCTCTTGAAAATATGGACCAGATTTGCACATTTTCTCTTTTGTCATTTGCAGCTCATGAGTTTCTGAGAACCAGTTGCTCATTTCTGGCCATCATCTGCTTAACGATGTCACTTTCTGCTTAATGATGTCACTTCCATCCCTCAGCAGGCACCACGAATTTAAGGACACCCCCCCTCCCTTCCGCCCTCTGTATGAAACCAGTTTGATACCCCGATATAGAAGAGGGTTTTTGAACCTTTCCCTGTTGAGCTTCACCTGCCAAAATTCCCTCTTCTATACAATGGTTAAAGGTATAGGAACTCTGTCCCTCTTTGTATCCGGCAACCTTAGTTCTTCAAGGCATAGCCCTCCCTTCCCCCTGTCCTGAGAGTGGTCAGTCCCTATGAGGATTGGGGGGGGGGGAGTGGTATGTAGACAACAGGTGTCTGGCAAGAGTCTAACCATGTAAATTTAAACTTCAACTGGTGTGGATCATGGGCAGGCCAAATAAAAATAGGGTAGGGTAGAGAGTGTGGGGTTTGGCCAGGGTTCCCCAAACTGTCAACTACCAGGACAGTATAACTCAGCCTTGCTGCTATGCCGGGCCAATGCTGGTTCATGGTAGGAAAGGAGATATAAACGCTAGGCATGACTGTAACCATTTTCACAGTAGAAGAAAAATATTTGCAAGTATGTGTATTCATTTAGAATTATTATTTATAATTATCTGGGAAGCGAGCATAAGTTCCTATAATTCTGTTGGACTCGGTGGCCTGGCCAAAATGTGTTGGTTGGAACGTGGCTTACAGGCTGTGGTTTAAGGACACCCCCCTCCCTTCTAGGAGTCACCTCTGCAATTTTGATTACGAACCATACAGATGAGATGCTTGCGTTGGAAAAGAGGCCCTACAAATCAATTTAATGCAGTGGTTCTCCGTGGGGGGTCGTGACCCAAGTTTTGGTGGTTCATAAAGCTGATGGGGCAGATTAGGCGATGTGCCTCAAGGGTTAAACAAGGTGTGTCTTGTGGGGGAAGGAGAGGGAGAGCACTGCTGTCCAATCACCATTATAGCCATATCTCTTGGCACTCATCAATCAGGTAGCAGCCTCTAGGGCAGTGATTTTCAACCTTTTTCATGGAGTCTGAGACCCCTGACTGAGAGTCATTAATGTAAACAACTTAAGTGCATAAGTCTGGGTGTGCTTGCTTACTTTTTTCATGGCGTGAAAGACCTTGTGGGGCCATCATTCAGACCGGGTGAGCAGCAGGGAAATTCCAGCCAGGAGGCAGGGAAGGGTTAATGTTTTGGCTTTGCATTGAACAAGAGGTGGGGGATGGGAGGCAGCAGCAGGCTCTTTTGTCCATCTTTGAAGGAACCAATGATAACACAGGCCAACACACACTTTGCTTCCTTAAATGTTACACCAATTCCTGGGTATATTTGGGGTGCTGATTCCAAAAACGGCATCTGTTTTGTCCTATCACGTCTAGTTTGGGAGATATGCTTCATTAGTGAATAGTTCAAGCAGCTTCCTCATGAGGAAGCCATGGTGTAGTCTCCAAAACTAGACATGATAGGGCAAAACGGATGCCATTTTTGGAATAGGCACCCCAAATTCATATCAAATCACCATAAAGTTTGGGAAAAACTTTTCTGACCCTCAATTTTGTAGGCCTGTGTAATTGGACAAAGGATGAGTAGAAGGAGGAGCCCAAGGGATGGGGGTGGGGTTCTTGCCTGGGGAGTGACTTGGGAAGCCGGGGGGGGGGGAGGTGTGTGGGAGGTGGTTTTAGCAATTGAAGAGAAACTCATGGCTTCAGCAGGCTCACTAAATTCCTGGCCACAATGGGACCACTGAGTAGAGCCGCAAAGGATTGGATCCTACTGGTAAGCCGCCCAGCTGGTGCACCTGACCCCCCTCCCACTTGCCCCTTCTGTCTCCACTCTCACGCAGTCCGTCCCACCCCCTCCAGCCTTGCTGACACGTGTATGGGAAAGACATGACTCCAGTCAAACTCAGTTCCAAAAATGCTTTGCACTAGTCCCCACGGTCTCCCCTGGGGGCTGGCGATAAGAATAGGCCCTCAGTTTGGCTACACTTGTCATAAGAGGCCACTAAACAGCCACCAGGTAGATGGGACTCTTTGGCTTGGGAAGGCAGCTCATCTGAGAGAAGGAAAACTCTGATCCCAAACCTCCTGGGAATTGTAGTTAAGAACATAAGAACAGCCCCACTGGCTCAGGCCATAGGCCCATCTAGTCCAGCTTCCTGTATCAAACAGCTGCCCACCAAATGCCCCAGGGAGCACACCAGATAACAAGAGACCTGCAAGGCCTCCTGGGAATTGTAGTTAAGAACATAAGAACAGCCCCAGTGGCTCAGGCCATAGGCCCATCTAGTCCAGCTTCCTGTATCAAACAGCTGCCCACCAAATGCCCCAGGGAGCACACCAGATAACAAGAGACCTCATCCTGGTGCCCTCCCTTGCATCTGGCATTCTGACATAACCCATTTCTAAAATCAGGAGGTTGCGCATACACATCATGGCTTGTACCCCGTAATGGATTTTTGGACTCCAGAAACTTGTCCAATCCCCTTTTAAAGGCGTCTAGGCTAGACGCCAGCACCACATCCTGTGGCAAGGAGTTCCACAGACCGACCACACGCTGAATAAAGAAATATTTTCTTTTGTCTGTCCTAACCCGCCCAACACTCAATTTTAGTGGAGGTCCCCTGGTTCTGTGTTATGTGAGAGTGTTAAGAGCATCTCCCTATCCACTCTGTCCATCCCCTGCATAATTTTGTATGTCTCATTCATTTCCCCCCGGTGGCGTCTCTTTTCTAGGCTGAAGAGGCCTAAACGCTGTAGCCTTTCCTCATAAGGAAGGTGCCCCAGCCCCGTAATCATCTTAGTCGCTCTCTTTTGCACCTTTTCCATTTCCACTATGTCTTTTTTGAGATGTGGCAACCAGAACTGGACACAATACTCCAGGACACAATTATGCACGAGTACAAATGTACGTACATAGGAATACTAAAATATTCAAGCATTCAGCTAGCTAGCTTGCAAGAAAAGAGTAATACAGAGGAAACTGGTTATTTCTCAGGTACTTTGAGTGGACTGGAAACAGGTTTGTTTCATGTCAGCTTTGAGCTGGAAAACATGCCCTAGATCTACAGGTAGAGCCTCATTATTCGTGTGGGTTCCATTCCAAGCACTTAAGTGGATGGCAAAAAAACGCACTATAGCAAATCAATTTTTAAAAAAATTAAAAAAACTTTTTGTTCAGGTGATTTAAAAACAGCCTTGCTGACCTTTGTGATGTAAGATCATTAAGAAGACAATCCATCAATCAGTCCTCCAATTCACTCCGCCCCTTCACCGATGCAAAGTGATCACCTTTCTTTCATGTGCTCAGGGGGAAGGGAGGGGTCACCTGGAGAGAGAAGGATTGATGGATTGTCTATATCATTTCCCTAAATATTTTCCTAAATTATTTATTTCCCTAAATGCAGTCACACACTCTTCTCTCATAGGGAAGAGAGAGATGGAGAGAGATGGAGAGGGAGTTTGGCATGAAGGAGAGAGGACTGCTCTTCTTGTTCCTCTTCTCACTCCATCTCCTTCTTTGTTTTCAAATCCAGGCAGTGGGAGGAGAAAAAAGGTTTAGTAAACTTTTTTTTAGCAATTGCTAAAATAGATACCTGAAAGGATGCTGGAGGAGAAAGTTCACCACTTGGACCACGTTCTCACTCGCAAGCACGCCAAAACCTACGAATGGAATGTTGCTTTCACCCCTCCTTTCCGTTTTACACTTTTCAAAGAAGTGTTCTGGACATCTCTTTTTCCTTGTCTCCTAGCAACATGCCACCCAAGCCATGAGGAGTTTTTTCTGTGCTGCTGCAAACAAAAGAAGGGTGAGAGAGCAGTTTCCAAAGTTGCTTCTGACATTGCTGGGGCAAATCTCGTTCTCCTTGAAGGACAACAACAATGTGAGGTAATTTGTCTCTGCAAGAGATCTTTTGGGTTTTGGTGCTAGCTTTGGGATTGACCATGCCAGGTATTGAATCTGGAACACGATGCTTGCAAGGCATGGAGGATACAACTCAGCCATGGCCACTTGCCCAGCATGTGGCCCTTTTTTCCTCTTGGACCACAGTGGCCAAACTCACTACCGCCACACACAGGAAAAGCAGTTCCTGTTTGGACTACATCTTTCCGTTCCACCCAGGCGCCATGTGTAATCCTCCATGATTGGGGGACGCTCTGGGCAGTCACATCTGCTGCCTGGCGTCCCAGAAGGCCACGTGACAGGACATTCAGGCACATGCGACTGCCCAGAGCATCTCTGTCTCCTGATCGTGGAGGACCACATGCAGCGCCCAGGCCGAACGGTAAGGTCTGCTCACCGGGCGCACAGATTTGTTGGAATCCCGGATTTGGCACCCAGGTCAGGGTTCCCTTGGACATGCGCTCATCTGGGAAATTGACCTTACAATCTCACAGTCTCAAAATAAGAAGAATATTACTCCTGAGACAGCAACTTGTTCCATTTCTGACTTAAATGAAACTCTTGGATTCTATAGAAGTGGGACCCTTAGTCACACTCCTGGTGTATCTGTGGCAGTGACCCTCCTGGTCTTACTTCTTTTATCTTGCTTGCAGAGAGCCCCTGAAAACACTCCAGCTTCTCTGTAAGATCATGAGAACTGTGACAGAGGAAACCGAGTGCTGGGATCAGCTGAGCAATCCTCAATGTTTTAGTGAGGGATTGTCCAGCTTAGTAAGGTAGGAGGAAGACTGCTGGGTTTCTCAAGGAGTGTCAGATAGCTGAAGTTGTTGGATGTGAATGTGCATCCATTTGTCTTCCACTGACATCTTTTGTGCCTCTTTTTCTTTTTCGTTCTTTTTTTTGCATGGTCCTGTTACCTATTCCAGGATTCTCCTCTCCAGCTCACACTCCTTGGTCTCTGGCATAGTTGAGTTCCTTCTGGATATCTTTGGGGCTGAAGAGCATGCATGGCTCTATGAAACAGCAGTGATGTTCTACCTGAAGGTGAGGGTACTGCAGTAGTTGAGAGGCTTCATTAGTGGAGATGCACCCTGCAGCCTTTCCCTGGATAGGATTACGCCAGTGGTTCCCAAACTGTGAGTTGTGGCTTCCCAGGGAGCCATGGAAATCAGCTAGGGGAGCCACAGAATCCTTGTGTTTCAGTTTCAGTACCTTTACTGTTACAATACATACACACTTACATATACAAGAAAAAAAACAAACAAACAAAACTTGAAAAAGCTAACTAGAGAACCATAGCATACCAAACTAAAATTGACAATTATAAAACACGGACTTCAGGGAGTAGGGACACGCTTCAAGTTGGACGCCACTATTTGTGAAATAAATGTAGCTATCTGGAAAATGGTGTTAGGGTCAGTGGAGGCTAATAAAGATTGCAATATAACAGAGACCTCAAAAGAGGAGTTAAGATAGGATTGGAGAACTAAGCATTTTCCCCTAGCCACACAATGGAGCGGGCAATGAAAAAGGAGGTGATCTAACGTTTCTGCAACTTGCAGGGGGCAAGGACAGATTCTTTCCTGAAGAGGAATACCTTGAAATCTACCCCAAAGAACAGCGGATGGAAACAGAATCCTTGTGAAAAACCTGCCTGCATAGGATTGTAGCCCTAATGGAGAGCCACGGCCAATGGCCCAGTAGATCAAGAGAGCCACCAGTCGAAAAAGTTTGGGAACCACTGGATTAGGCCATGTAACTGATATGGAAACCAATGGTCCTAAAGATTGGTTGGCATGTGAATGGCAAATTATGGGCACCATTACAGGGCATCAAATGATCAGTTAGAGTCTACTTGTGTTTACAGAGGAGTGTGCGAATTTTAAACCCTCTGGGCTGGCTTTGCCCTGAATCTATGACCTCAAGGTCAGGGAAACAAGGCATGTGAATGACTTGGAATTCAATCTTTGAGTCTTTGCTTCATCTTGCAGAAGAGACTGTGATAGATGTTTCTGGGTGTCTCCAGGCAACTCTATGCTATAAACTTCTATCCATTTACATGCAGTTCCTTCCAGCAAATCTTCCAGCCCTCTGCATCTGTATGTGGTGGATAAAGCCATGAACACTCATCTGCAAAGAGCTCAACAAAGTGAACCAAAGTGTTCATCCCAATTAATTTACTTCTGTTGTCCTTCTTGGGCTTTCAGTTTCCAGCTTTCCTGAACCGTGTGAAGGAGCTTGGAAACATCATGACGAAAGACTCTCTCCTTCAGTGGCTGGATCATGATAAACTCGGGGTTCGGAAGCTCAGCCTCAGAGCATTTTCTTCCCTGATATTTGAATCTGATTTGGTAAGTCATCCTCGAAAGACAGGGATAATAAAAATGTAACTCCTCAGATAGTTGACCGGCACATGCACAGATTCCATTAATGCATACCCACAGGGACTTTGACAGAAGATTGCTGGGATGGGTGTACTCCTCTCTGCACCTATCAGGTGGTGGGAACTCTGTAATAAGAGAAGCTGCACCCATGATAGCTCAGTTCCTCTTTATATGTGCATTTGCTTATGTTCGAGGGGCAGAATTGCTACCTACTTCTAGTTATCTGACTCTGTTCTCATTACCTGTGAATATTGTGCTGGTGCACTGGGATGGGGCTTAGTGCAGCTAAGAGCAGGCAGGCAGGTGGGGGCAAGAGAGGTTGCATGAGGAGGAGGAGAAGAGACAGTGGCCTCCTCGTGAGCAGAAGGCAGTGTTGGTGCTCTGCAGGGGTGAGAGGAAGAGACAGTATATGGCCAACAGTATATGGAAGGAATTGGCATAATTGCATCCAGTCAGTTTTTTAGAAAGTTGTCTACTTTAGGTCAGTTTTGGATACCAAAGGGACTTTGGGATTGGCCCATGGAGAATGGTTGGGCACACTTGTGTCCACTTCCTGACTTGCCCTGCCATCTTGGGCACCATCTTGGGGACTTGCTGCTGAACCTTCAGAATGGCGATGATGAGAGGCCAATGGAAGTTTACCTGAGGGCTGCTCTGGGGCAAGCCTATGTAAGGAGCCAAGAGTCAGGTTGAGGACGAGGACAGGTGAAGCTACCCCCTTCCCACTGCTGAACTAGGAGGCTTGTTGTTGGGTCAGCAACCTTGAACTAGTCAAGGGACAGCCAGCACAGAGGCGGAAGCATCAGATGTTGATGAGCCTTCGCTATCACCTAACCCCATAGACATCAGGTTCATAAAGTTCATAGAGTATATGTTGAAGAGGTTCCCCTGGAACCGAACCTCATGTTTCCCATAGGCTCAATGATTCAGTATCTGCTAACACGGTATCCACTCGATTTTCCAGGAACCTATCCTAGAGGATAACAAGAACTGACTGTATATATTTAAATGAGCCACCTCTTTTGTTTTAGATGAAGAGCCCCTGGTGCATACAGCTGGCTCTCTTCAATCAGCTGGGCATGAGAAAGTCAGAAGCCCTCCCCAAAATTTTGGATGTATTAGAAAGCACCTTGTCCTCTATCACAGGGGAGGAAGAAACTGCCTACATCAAAATTTTGTCTGCAACCTACTCTTCTCTTGTTGACCATGTGAGTTTTTTAGATTGTCACGAACACGTGACACTGTACACGTGACCCATGGAGTTCTTTGGTACTGGGCACGCTATCAAGAGTGCGTGTGCTAAATTCAGGAGAAGAGACATGGGCTCCTCATCCTTGTAGCCACAGAAAATGAAGGGTTAAAACCAGAAACAACATCTCTGTTGCACATTGTCACCAGTAATTTAGTGTTGGGAGAATTAGAACAGATATAAGAATATTTATTTATTTATCTAGCCACCCACTCAGTAACTGTAATTATTCCTTGTAACTCCTTACCACAGGATGTGGTGAAATATCTGAGAAATAACCAGTTTCAAGGGAGATCAAAGGCCATCGCTAACTGCTAGGCTTTGAGTCCTTTTAACCCTTCTCTTTCATCACAATTTACATTCAAATACACATTTTTTAGGAGGAGGGGAACAAAAACAGTGCACAATTATTGTGTACCTTGGTACCTGTTGATTTTGTTTTGCTTTTCTGTTGACCTTCTTGGGGGGGTGGGGGTTGTTTAAAATTCATGTTTTATTTATTGTATTTTGATATATTTTTAAGTTCATTGTAATTTGTTTTTTCTGGAATTTTAATTTGTGATTGTGACCCACCCTGGACTTCCTGTTGTTCTGGAGAAGGGCAGGATATAAATCTATTGAAAAAATTAATAAAAATTGTGTGAAGCTGTCTTTTTCTGCCCACTCATAAGGCACAGTTAGATAGAGAGGTCAAAAAGCAGAGAGGGCAGTGGTGGCTTGGGATGGACTGAGGAAGTTGGAAGGAAAAGGGGATTTCCCGTGCATGGAGATAGGCACAAACAAATAAGAGAACAAAACAGACTTTGTAGGTCCAGCAGGCATCTCTGATTGATTGGCTTTCTCTCTCACCCATTCAGGGCTTCAAAATGAAACCAGTGAGGAAGGCAGAACTGAGGAAGGCAAATTGGTTGATGCTGCCACCAAGACCCTCTTACAGCTGGTCTTCAGGGAGCACAGCAAAAAAGGCTTCCAGGGACTTATGTCCCACTGTGCCAGGCTGTGTTCGCCAACAGGAGAGCACCCACCGGAATACTGCAGGGAAGATCTGGTGAGTACAGTATGTGCTTTGAATTCGCAATCAGTCAAATACCTGCAGAATCATGACCATGGCTGTTGTGGAAGTAGAAACCAGATTTAGGCCCTGGGATTCAGCAGTGTCGGAATGAGTGTTCTGGTGTCACTAGGTGCTTTCTGGCTGTCACAGAAGGTGGCACGCCCTGGTCCCTGCAAGCAGCTGGCTCCGCACACCTGCCTGCACCCAGTGGCATAGCTGGAGGGGGGGCAGAGCACTCAGCTGGCAGGGAGCCTCAGCGTGGAGGGCAAGTGGCCCCTCCCTTCGGAGCCATTCCCGTACGGCTCCGTTTTGCTCCCCCTGCCGGGAATGGCTCTGAATTGATCGACTACTTGCCCCCCGCCAGACTGGCTGCACCATCCCCCTCCAGCTACGCCACTGCCTCCACCAGTCACCCACCCTATTACAACCCTTTTCAGATCTTCCCTGTCACTGGATCCAAACAGAAACGCAGCTGTCCTTCAAGAACCTCCTCAGTCCCATCTTTGCTTTGCATTCTTCAAACAGTGAGTTAGAACATTTCGAAAAGCATACTTTGAGTGGAACGGAATGGATACATGTCATTGTTGTTTCACATATCCCATACAGATTGGTCTTGCCACTCTTTGGATTCTCCTGTGCTCTTGGGTCTCTGCTCTTCATGCCAAGAATTTGGGGTGTCCATCTGAACTCTGCTCACTGCAAATCTTTTGCAGCGTGTTTTGTTCATTAACTCAGAAAAGCTCTCTGTAAGATTTTTCTGATAGGAGGAAAAAGAATAGAAGCCATTGGGAGACACTGGTTCTCAAAACTTGAGTTCAACGTGGCCAAGATGTCTTGCTGTTTTTTATCTTCTTGTCGCTCAGCTGTTGTTGTGATAGTAATGCAGTTGCTGTCTAAAGCAGTTTGGGATTGCCCTGCAAAGAGCAAAGCTCCAGCAGTTTGCAAGGTAGCTGCCAACTGCCCTGCAAAGAGCAAAGCTCCTGCAGTTTGCAAGGTAGCTGCCAACTGCCCTGCAAAGAACGGAGCTCTTGCAGTTTGCAAGGTTGCTGCCAACTGCCCTGCAAAGAGTGGAGCTCCTGCAGCTTTGCAAGGAAGCTGCTAACTGCCCTGCAAAGAGCGAAGGTCCCACAGTTTGCAAGGTAGCTGCTAACTGTCCTGCAAGGAGGTGGGTGTTTTATTAAAAATTTAAATCTAACACTTTTAAATGAATGGAGACCCACCTGATATTGGCCAATAACACACCTAATGGGTCCCAACTCACAGTGGGGGGGGGGGCACTAAACGTTTAGGATGCCCTGGGTGACAGATGGCATAGGTACGCCACTGGGGCAGCACTTCTCATTAGAACATAGGAACAGCCCTGCTGGATCAGGCCCAGGGCCAATCCGATCTAGCTTCTTGTATCTCACAGCGGCCCACCAGATACCTCGGGGATCACACAAGACCACAAGATTGCAACTTGCTGCCACTTCCCTGTGTCTAGCATTCTGTTTATGCTCACCCCCCCTCTGACATCTTGAAGTTCTGAAACTTTGGTGACGCCGGAGTCCGTTGCGTTCCCAAAAGGTGTCTCAAGATGGTCTTCCAGCAGATGCGTGGAGTCTTTGAGAGCCCCAGAGCTCTGGGATATGCACAGAGTGGCAAAGTACAGAGCCCAACACTGACTATTGGTGAAGAGCTAGAACAGGAGGAGAATGAGGAAGGAGAGCTACAATGGAAGGCAGGAAGGCAGATGAGTAAACCAGCTGGGGGCAGATGGCAGCTATTTAATGGAGTGATTGTGGAGCTCCCAAAGGGATCACAGGAAGACCCAGTGTTCCAAGGAACACACTTTAGGAAACACCATAGTGGAATCATGGAGGTGAAGAAAGGAAGGACCAAGGAAAAGCAGACTATGACTACATAAATGGCAGCTTTTGGTAGCCAGTGTGGGAGGGATGTTTTGAAGAGGAACCAAAGACAAACTTCTCACACCTCCTGGAGAAACATTATGACACTCACCAAGCTGAATGTTCCTAGGTCATGGCTGCCAGGCACTGCAGTCTCTTGATGTCGCAAAGGGCTGGTGGTTGACTTATCAAGTCCTATGAGCTTGGGGCTTTGGGCTCCTAGGCAGGAGGAGACTTTTTGGCACTGGTTATCTATGTACATAGAGTTTGTTTTGTGGAAGCTCTTGGCCATTAACATTTCTGAATAGCTTTAGTTTTGCTGCAATCTTTATTCGTCATACACTGGATACATCCATCTTTGTTGTGTTTGTTTATTGCTCTGGAAGCTCATATGTTAGGCTGTAGCATTCCAGGGCATTTTCTTTCTTTCTTTTTTGTAGCCCTAGTTTGTTGCATCAGTTTCGTCATAGGGTTTGTTGGGGTGAGCCTCCTTTGTGTGCTTGAAACATGGCGTCTCCAGAACCCGATGAGGTAAGTGGATTTTTGATTCTCCCAAGGTGCCTTCTAGATGTGGTTCTAGATGTGGAGGTCTGGTTCAGTTGGTAGAGCTGCCGCCTTGTATGCCTGAAGATCTGAGGCTGCCAGTTCGAAACAACCGGAAGTACCAGAGAACTGACCACATGCTGATATACAGATGAGCTGACCCTCAGTGGCAGAGAGGAGTTGCCATCAAGTGGAGGTCTGTTCTCGAGCTGCTGTAGTCCCTGGGCTACTCCCAAGAAGGTGTGGAGGGCTGTAGCCTCAGCCTCTTCCTGTGCAGGTCTACTCCCAAGTAAGCCCCACTGTAGTCAGTGGGGCTTCCTCCCAGGAAGGTGTGGAAAGGACTGCCACCTGAGAGCTCCAACCAACTGCTCAGAAGTTCCATTGTAGTCAATGGGGCTTACTCCCAGGATAGTGTGGAGAGGGTTGCAGCCTGAGTGAGGGAGGACAGGCAGGCAGGGCAGAAGCTGGCCTGTGGCTGCCCCCCCACCTCCCCCCAGCTCTGGCTTCTTCTCTTCCCCACCTCTGGAGTCTGTGTCCTTTTTTCCTTCCAGCAGCGTGCCTCTGGAAGGTGGGGGGAGTTCTTTATTATCCATGTAAGATAAGCAGATGTCATAACCGCCATATGTATTGGAATCAAGGTAGATCTGGTGAGGAGGTAGATGTGGTGTCAGCAGTGGCCCCTTTAAAGGTAAGCCCTGGGCATCCAGCAGAGTGTGCTGCACAGCTGCAGCCACTTGAAGGCAATAGGGCCCTCAGGGATATAAGGAGCACCTGCGGCAGGAAGGGGGTGTGGGTTGGAGAAGGAGTGCAGGTTGGAGTGGAAACTGACTGACTTGGCTTATTGACGCTGACTTGGATACTCTGACTGATTTGACTGACTCACTTTGGAATCTGACCTTGGACTGTGACTTGGCTTATTGACTTTGGACTCTGCCCTGGATGCTCTGACTGACTTTGTGACTAAGGGACTGCTGGAGACACTGGAGTTTGAAGTGTGGCTGCTGTGCCCAAGACCTGCTGAGGACCCAGGGTCTGCTGTAGTGGTGGGAGGCTGCTGGCAGGAGAGAGGACCTCTGCAGGTTGAACAGGCGAGCTACCCTGGAGGTGGGGTCCAGCAAGGCTGCAGGGCAGAACCAGGGTCATTTGTTGGGGGAAAGAAGGGGAGCTAATTTGCTTAAAGTGGGCCTAATTCTCCAGGCAGAGAATGGAATCAGGCAAAACACCATAGAGGACCAGGTGTCTGAAAACACAGGACAGGAATGTGTGACAAAACTAACTAAAAGCTACAAGAGGGGGCTACATTATAAAAATGGGACCTATAAGAGCATAGAGGTTAAAAAAGAACTACATATTTTCATTTTAGATGTCAAAAGGGTTTTGTGCCTCCTGAGGTTTTTTTTCCTCCGGAAAATGGGTCCAAATGGCTCTTTGAGTGTTTAAGGTTGCCGACCCCTGGTGTAGCATGATGCGCTTCGGTAGGCCGAATGAAGTCACCGTCTGCCAGCTGCTGTGGAAGAAGCCCTTGGGGGAGGGGGAGGGTTTTTCCAGATAATAAATGCTGCATATCACTCTCCGTGTTACATTTGTGCCAAAGGGTGTCGCACAATCTAGGCCTCATTAATGGAGCAGAGAGGAATGGAGAGAGAGGAAATTGAAGAGTGCCAGTTGGTTCCTCCCCCAGAAGAAATTCCGTGTCTTTTGAAAGCTGCCCCAGGGTTTCAGGGTGGCATTTTTCCCCCACCATACATGGACATACCACAGATTGAACCTGGGACCTCTGTAGAAAAGCAGGGAACCTCCGGAACAGAGCCAGCATGTAACTTGCAGACTTAGAGTCCCGTCCTATCCAACATTCCAGCACTGATGCAGTCATGCCAATGGGGCATGCACTGCATCCTGCGGTGGGGGGGCAGTCACAGAGGCCTCCTCGAGGTAAAGGAACATGTCCTCCCTTTCTTTGGGGCTGTATTGTGGCCTCATCGGTGCTGGAAAGCTGGTTAGGATTGGGCCCTTTCTGTACAATCTGATATATGTCTACTAGTAAGTCCCATTGTAAGTTCAATGAGGCTTACTCCTAGGAAAGTGTTATAGGATTGCAGCCTTAGGGCCCCAAATTTTGGCCAGGAATGTGTCATCCCCCTGTGCGCGTCACTCGGTGCAGTCCGCATGCTAGGGTGACACGCACGGGGGGAGGGGGGTGAAATTTCCTGGGATCTTACGTTTTCCTATCTACTCAGACTTGCTGTCTGCTGGGGACACTACCATGACTGGGGACACTACTGATGCCACATGGGATGGTAGACCTGGGCGTCAAAGACTTTTCCAGCTGTCTCTACCTTCCTTGTACCCTGTTTCTCCCCTCCCTATCCCTATTCTGCTTGCCTATCACCACCCTCCACCGCGCTGTTTCACTCGCCCCCCTTTGCAAAGGGGCCCAAAATAAACTTTGTACCCCCTGATAAAATTCCTCTCAGAAGCCCTGGGTACATCACCACACCCCCTGCCCAAGGCATTGCCTGGGCCACTGAATGGGAGGAGGTCCATCATGGGGTGACGTGCTGGCCTCCCATATGGGGTGACGCAAACCCTAGTGACGCCACTGATGCTCTCCAACTTTCCGGTGCTGATGCAGCCACAATGAAGCACTGCACAAATGTTCCCTTCCTTTGAGGAGACCTCAATGACTGCCCCCCCACCCCAAGATGCAGCACACATCTCCTTGGCATGGCTGCAGTGGTGCTGCAATGTTAGATTGGATTGGGCCCTGTGTGTATTAGACAGCTTTCTGTGTTCAATCCGCAAGTGACAATGCTTACCAGTGCAGTGAACATTTTTATCTGCTGTTTTCTGTGCCTTAACCCAGGGGTGCCCAAACCCTGGCCCTGGGGCCTCTTGCGGCCCTGGAGGCCACCCAGTGCGGCCCTCAGGGAGCCCCCAGTCTCCAATGAGCCTCTGGCCCTCCGGAGATTTGTTGGAGCCCACACTGGCCTGACGCAACTGCTCTCAGCATGAGAGCAACTGTTTGACCTCTTGCGTGAGCTGTGGAATGAGGGCTTTCTCCACTGCTTGCTGTTTCATGTCTGTGATGCAGTAGCAGCAGCAAAGGGAAGGCCAGCCTTGCTTTGTGCAAGGCCTTTTATGGGTCTTGAGCTATTGCAAGACCTTCATTCATTCATAGAAGTTCATCTTTAATATATTCATTTATGTAAACTTATGTATATTTATTCAAATTCTAAATGTAAATTAATTCTTTTTTTCCCTGGCCCCCGATACAGTGTCAGAGAGACGATGTGGCCCTGCTGCCAAAAACTTTGGACACCCCTGCCTTAACCTGATGATAAAAGGCACAAGAGAAGCCCAAGCCCCTGTTTTCTGATCCGTTGGTCAACCTGCACAATCACCGCTGCAGTAAGAGGCTGTGTGAACTCAGGACTCGTTCCCAGGCACACATTCCAGAGCAACTACCAGTAGTGTCACAGTACAAGTGTTTGTGTGGGGGGGGGGAAAGGGAGTACAGGCCGCCCCAGGTGTCACACTCAGGGCACCTCAAGTGACTCCTACAGCTGGAAAAACACATTTCTTATGTATAAATGTTCCAGGTTGACGGGCACAGCCGAACCCACATATACGTTCTCCTTTTGATTTTGTGTTGCAGGAAAGTCATAGCGTGGCAGGCATCAGTTTTTGACTTCCAATGCAGACATTTCAGGCACTAGGCCTGAAATGTTACTTGTCACAGTGATGACACTGAATATTTTGGGCATGTGGGGAAAAAAAGAATGGGTGGGAGCGAAATCATTTCAATGTTATCAAGGGGGAGGGGCTGCCCACACTAAAGAGAAGCAGGCGTATCCTGAGATTTCCAAGTCTCTTTTTGCAAAGGCGGCGTGACACCAACCCATCTGTTTTCAGAAGACACTTTGGGAAAAAGCTGTGGAATGCTTCTCATGGGGAATCTGGAGCCTAGGCTACAACAGGGATATGTGGGTGGGCTGGTGGTTTGCACACAGCTATATCCTGTGGCCAGGGAGGGTCCAAAAGGAGGAAAGGGGTCACGTGCTTCTAACATTAGAGGCGAACCCAGAATTTCACTGGGAGCTCTGTCTTCTGATCTATACCACCAGGGCCGTGTTCATGCCTATATGCCACAGGCAGGCAAAATAAGGCATGGAGCCACATTCAAATTCCTGCGCATCTCAGCTTTCAGTTCAAAAAAAAAAATAAACAGGGTTCTAGTCCTTATGGCTGCAATGAAAGGCTTTCAGTAACGGGAATAGCAAAAAGGCAACTTCCTAGCCTAGCAAGGCCTTAGTCTGTAAAGTGGTCAGTTTTCAAAGGTGATGTGATGTGCTAGCCCTTACAGTTCCATAGTCAAAAGCACATGGGAAATCCCTGCCAAAGCTAGGGATGTGGCTTGTCAAAGTCAGAGGTGTGGCTGAAGATTGCCGGTACGTGGGGTGGAGCTTCAGCTTGAGCTCGTTTCTCAATGGCAAATTTGGTTACTGCCATAGAAATTTCAGAATAAATTTGGGAGAAAAATGAGAACTTGCATAATTTGGGGTGGTGGTGGACAGGTCGATGAAAGTGTCGACCCAATGTGCGGGGGCAGTGAAGAAGGCCAATTCTATGCTTGGGATCATTAGGAAGGGTATTGAGAACAAAACGGCTAACATTATAATGCCGTTGTACAAATCTATGGTAAGGCCACACCTGGAGTATTGTGTCCAGTTCTGATAGCCGCATCTCAAAAAAGACATAGTGGAAATGGAAAAGGTGCAAAAGAGAGCGACTAAGATGATTACGGGGCTGGGGCACCTTCCTTATGAGGAAAGGCTACAGCGTTTGGGCCTCTTCAGCCTAGAAAAGAGACGCCTGAGGGGGGACATGATTGAGACATACAAAATTATGGATAGGGAAATGCTCTTAACACTCTCACATAACACGAGAACCAGGGGACATCCACTAAAATTGAGTGTTGGGCGGGTTAGGACAGACAAAAGAAAATATTTCTTTACTCAGCGTGTGGTCGGTCTGTGGAACTCCTGGCCACAGGATGTGGTGCTGGGGTCTAGCCTAGACGCCTTTAAAAGGGGATTGGACAAGTTTCTGGAGGAAAAATCCATTACGGGGTACAAGCCATGATGTGTATGCGCAACCTCCTGATTTTAGAAATGGGTTATGTCAGAATGCCAGATGCAAGGGAGGGCACCAGGATGAGGTATCTTGTTATCTGGTGTGTTCCCTGGGGCATTTGGTGGGCCGCTGTGAGATACAGGAAGCTGGACTAGATGGGCCTATGGCCTGATTCAGTGGGGCTGCTCTTATGTTCTTATGTTCAAAATGTCAATTGCTAGGAGTGCAGACGCTTATGTTACAATATGGCATTCATACTACCCAACACATGAACGTCTTGGGTAGCTGGCTTCAATAAGCTATAGAGAAGCTATGCCGGAGTGGTGGGTAGATATATCTGCAGATAGGAACCCTGCATTTTTAATAACTGGAGTCAAACTAGTTTGCATAGGTGAGAAATAAAAAAATTCAGATGGCACAGAGGATCGAGCTTTTCTGGGCATACCTGTGCACTTTCAAATTTCATATTTTTCTACTGCCCTTCCTCCAAGGAACTCAGGGTGATGAACATTTTTCCACCCCATCTTTGGTTCTCACACCAACCCTTTGAGGTAGGTGAGACTGAGAGTGAGTGACCGACTGGCCCAAGGTCACCCAGGAAACTTAGTGTGTGCTTCCCTTTCTCTCTCCTTCTATTCCAGACTTTGGGTTTTCCAGTACACATCCCAGAAATAATAAAGGATCGTCATTCCATTCCCACTTTTTAAATTAAATATAAATATTTTTGAGTTCTGCAGTAGACAATACATTTGCAATCTCCCCTCTGTATATAAAAATGCAGACTCAAAACAGGCATGGTCATAGAATGCCAATGTGGAATCCCATTCTTTAAAAAAAAAAAGAAAAATACAAACAACCCCTTTCCCCTAGTGACTCTGGAAAACTGAAACAAACAAACAAAAAATAAAACATCCACAGCTGGTAAGGCAAAAGTAACAACAAGGAATAACTTATTTTTCGTATACAAAAATTAAATCCCCCAAATCTTTCAGAGCTTCAATGGCAGAAAAATGTTGAACACTATCGCCACCTCCTGGTCGACTTTGCTCAGTGCAAGTGCCTCTCCACTGTTGGCAACCTTCAGTCTCGAAAGACTCTGGTATCGCGCTCTGAAAGGTGGTTCTGGAACAGCGTCTAGTGTGGCTGAAAAGGCCGATTCGGGAGTGACAATCCCTTCCACACCGAGAGCAAGTGCAGCCTGTCCCTGGTCTGTTTCCCTGGCTATGAGCCTTCCTTCTTTGCCTCTTAGCCTCAGACTGTTGGCCAAGTGTCTCTTCAAACTGGGAAAAGCCATGCTGCACAGCCTGCCTACAAGCGGGCCGCTCAGAGGCCAGGGTTTCCCACTTGTTGAGGTCCACTCCTAAGGCCTTCAGATCCCTCTTGCAGATGTCCTTATATCACAGCTGTGGTCTACCTGTAGGGTGCTTTCCTTGCACGAGTTCTCCATAGAGGAGATCCTTTGGGATCCGGCCATTATCCATTCTCACGACATGACCGAGCCAACGCAGGCGTCTCTGTTTCAGCAGTGCATACATGCTAGGGATTCCAGCACGTTCCAGGACTGTGTTGTTTCAACTTTGTCCTGCCAGGTGATGCCGAGAAAGCGTTGGAGGCAGCACATGTGGAAAGCGTTCAGTTTCCTCTCCTGTTGTGAGGGAAGAGTCCATGACTTGCTGCAGTACAGAAGTGTACTCAGGATGCAAGCTCTGTAGACCTGGATCTTGGTATGTTCCGTCAGCTTCTTGTTGGACCAGACTCTCTTTGTGAGTCTGGAAAACGTGGTAGCTGCTTTACCGATGCGTTTGTTTAGCTCGGTATCAAGAGAAAGAGTGTCGGAGATCGTTGAGCCAAGGTACACAAAGTCATGGACAACCTCCAGTTCATGCGCAGAGATTGTAATGCAGGGAGGTGAGTCCACATCCTGAACCATGGCCTGTGTTTTCTTCAGGCTGATTGTCAGTCCAAAATCTTGGCAGGCCTTGCTAAAACGATCCATGAGCTGCTGGAGATCTTTGGCAGAGTGGGTAGTGACAGCTGCATCGTTGGCAAAGAGGAAGTCACGCAGACATTTCAGCTGGACTTTGGACTTTGCTCTCAGCCTGGAGAGGTTGAAGAGCTGATCCAGAGATAGATGCCTTCTGTTGCAGTTCCAAAGGCATGCTTCAGCAAAACAGCGAAGAAAAATCCCAAACAAGGTTGGTGCAAGAACACAGCCCTGCTTCACGCCGCTTCGGATGTCAAAGGAGTCTGATGAGGAGCCATCAAAGACAACAGTGCCCTTCACTTCCTTGTGGAAGGATCTGATGGTGCTGAAGAGCCTGGGTGGACATCCAATCTTGGGGAGAATCTTGAAGCGGCCATCCCTGCTGACCAGGTCGAAGGCCTTCGTGAGATCTCTGAAGGCTATAAAGAGTGGCTGTCATTGTTCCCTGCATTTCTCCAGCAGTTGTCTAAGGGAGAATACCATGTCAGTGGTGGACCTGTTGGATCGGAATCTGCACTGTGATTCTGGATAGACGCTCTCTGCAAGTACCTGGAGCCTCTTTAGTGCAACTCGGGCAAACAGCTTTCCTACAATGCTAAGGAGAGAGATGCCACGGTAGTTGTTGCAGTCACCCCTGTCGCCTTTGTTCTTGTACAGCGTGATGATGTTTGCATCCCTCATGTCTTGAGGTACTCCACCTTCTCTCCAGCAGAGACAGAGGATTTCATGCAGCTCAGTGACGATGATCTCTTTGCAGCACTTGAGGACTTCAGCAGTGATGCTGTCTTTTCCAGGTGCCTTGCCAAAGGCAAGGAAGTCCAGGGCCACGTGAAGTTCTTCTAGGGTTGGTTCACTGTCAAGCTCCTCCAGCACAGGCAGGCACTCAATGTTGTTCAGCGCTTCTTCGGTGACTACATTTTCTATGGAATATAGCTCAGAATAGTGCTGCACCCAGCGTTCCATCTGCTGCGTCCGATCCTGGATGACCTCGCCTGTAGCAGACTTCAGAGGGGCAATTTTCTTCTGCGTTGGACCCAGGGCCTGCTTGATACTGTCATACATCCCCTTGATGTTGCCCGTGTCAGCTGCTATCTGTATCTGGGAGCAGAGCTGGAGCCAGTAGTCGTTAGCACATCTCCTGGCAATCTGCTGGACTTTGCTGCGAGCAGCTCGGAGGACCTGCAGGTTGTGCTCACTGGGACAGGCCTTGTATGCTGCTTGAGCTCTCCTCTTTTCCTCAATGACTGGT
The DNA here is from genome assembly GCF_035046505.1 of Tiliqua scincoides. Taxonomy (NCBI): domain Eukaryota; kingdom Metazoa; phylum Chordata; class Lepidosauria; order Squamata; family Scincidae; genus Tiliqua; species Tiliqua scincoides. Next base: position 13,901,784 of record NC_089830.1, on the reverse strand, counting down.
GTCCACTCCTCAGAGTGGGCTTCAAACCAGTCTGCCGTCTTGGTGGTCTTCTTGCCAAATATGGACAAGGCGTTGTTGTAAACGGCATTCTTGAAATGTTCCCATCTGTTGGATGCGTTTGCATCGACCGGGCCTGGAAGAGATTCCTCAAGCGCTCGTGCAAATTCCTCCACTTTTCTCTGATCCCGGGTCTTGCTGGAATCAATGCGAGGTCTTCCTTCCTTTTCGTGTGGTACAGTCACTTTGTTTGCAGTTTCACTCTGCTGCACACCAGGGAGTGGTCGGTGTCGCAGGCAGCACCCTGATAGCTGCGTGTGATCTTGATGCTGGGAAGGCTGGAGCGTCTGGTGAGAATCAGGTCGAGCTGGTGCCAGTGCTTTGATCTTGGGTGTCTCCAAGAGACTCCATGTTGGGGCTTCGTGTTGAAGAACGTGTTGCTGACACAGAGACCGTGATGACAGCAAAACTCTAGCAGGCGTTGGCCATTTTTGTTCATCTTCCCAGTGCCGAACTGACCTAAGCAAGTGGGCCACGAACTGTTATCAGCACCAACGCTAGCATTGAAATCGCCGAGGATGAACAATGGCTCTTTTACGGGGATCTTCTTGGTAGTGGTGGCCAGATCATCATAGAATTTGTCTTTGGCTTCTGCTGGAGACAACAGTCGGTGAGAGTGACAGGTCCTGCTGATAACTGGAGCTGCAGGGACAAAATTCTTTCACTTCCCACAGTAGGTGGGATGATGGATTTCAGCAGGGTATTTCTGACCGCAAAGCCAACACCATGTTCCCTGGTTTTGTTTGGTAGTTTTCCCTGCCAGAAAAATGAGAAATTTCTCTCCTTGACAGATCCGGAATCTGGCAGCCTCGTCTCTTGAAGGGCGATGATGTCCATCTGTAGTCTGCTCAGCTCCATGTCAATGACAGCTGTTTTGCGTGCGTCGTCTATTTCTTGCAGGTCATCAGAGAAGCCAGGTGTCATTGTCCTTACATTCCAGGTGCCCAGCTTTAGGGCAGGAGTTTTCTGTTTTCTGTTGCATGGTGCAGAGTTGTCGATCCGCTTGTCGGTTTTCACCCTAAACCCCACGCACCCCGTGAGGTTAACGGACCGTGGCGAGGCAACACCTTACTGCCTGGGGACTGCCCAGCGAGATGCAATTATCTCTCCCACCGTCGGAAACAGCCCCTGGCGTCACGCTCTACGGCAATCAAGGGAAGACTTATAACTGGTAACTGCTGCTTCCCGTGTTGTGCCGACACCGTATGGCGAAGTTGGAGTATCCAGTGGAGGGGGAAGAGAGGGGAAGAGAGGGGAAGTGGAGGGGTAAGAGAGTGGAGAAGGAAGAGTGGGGTTTTTGGGTATCAGGAAATTGAAGAGGGAGCAGTGGTGAGACAAACGGGTTGGTAGGGGGACCAGGTGGCTGGAGGAAGTAGCTGCCTTTGGGAGAGCTCCGTCTCCACAAGGTTATTTTTCAAGTTTTTAGTGCCTTCTGTCCTAGGATTTGATAAGAAAAGATATTTTATATTTTGGCGGAGAGTCGGCTCTTTGGAATGCACCTCAATTGCATTTAATTAGACACTATCAGCCCTAATTTGTCAAACAAGATAAAGATTTGTTACAGCAGCCATCTTGAAGGGAAAGCCGTTGCTAGTAGCTTTTAACAACATTGCTACATATAAAAACTGATTTTGCTGGAATGCAGAATTGTATGTTTAAAATTAACTTGAAGTGAAAGGAAAACAGCTCTCCAAACAAGAGTAGCCGGTTCTGTTTTTACAGTTTCCATTTTATTTACACAAGTGCTTTAATTCCAACTTTCAAGATGGTGGTTACTAGGGCACAGAGTGCTCGTTCTCCCACACAAGGGAATAAGTCCAAGTGTATTCAAAGGCTAATGGATGATTTTTGTGTTTCTTCTAAAGTAGGTTCTACTCATGAAAAGTCTTTTTTAAATGAAACTCTAAATGTCGATACAGCCTAACGCACATTAGGAATGTGCATAGTGACCCTGCAGATAATAGCCTGTTTGTACAAACCCTATGTGGGAGGGAAAACTATGACATGGACTTAGTAAATTAGGGGCTTGATACTTCACTTGATATTTCACTTGATTCTGGAAATTGGTCTTTGGATTCTAATTTATTTCAGAAGCTTACGTGGCCTGTTGTGGGATCTTATAATATTTCAGAAGACCCCAAAATGACTATACAAGATACTCCGGACGAAGTTTTTTCCCATAATCTTACTGGTGCTAATGATGGACACTCTAGTTTTTTCTGCTCTCAGATGCGTGATCGATGTTTCCATACGGCTATAACGACTAAGGCAATATTTGAGAAGTTAAGTATGATGCATCAAGAAATTATGGGAATGAAAGCTTTATTACAACTCAATGTAAATTTAATAAGTGATGGAATTTTAAGAGCAGCTCCAACTATTGATCCTCTTAAACCCATTGGAGATCAGCAGACAGTGGATGTAACAACAATTGGAGTTAGAGATGTCAATGAAAGATCTAGCCTAATGGAGAAACAAGTTATGATCCCAAGAAGTCACGATTGTCAGCTGAATGATGCACAAGATAATTTGCAACCTTCCTTTGTTTTCCAACTTTGTCAGGTTGGACTCAAGTATAATCAGGATTCAAGTATAGAAGAATTAAGATCAAATTTGACCTTTTTAATAATGACCTCATAGTTATCGATGATTGGCATGATGAAGAAAATAATATTAGTCCCATTGCTTTGCTAAAGATAGGATTCCTGCACCGTCTTCTCAACTTTATTCTAAAGGTTTGATCCTTCCTTGTAGAGCAATGGAATATTCCTCTACCTTGGAGGCTGATCCAAATTCTAATGGTTATTACATTACTATAAATAATTGGCCCCTGGGTCGTCCAACTAATACATGGAGGTCTGCAAGAGAAGTTGAACAGACCATAAAGAAGATCCTGGGTGAGGACTGGAATGCAAAAGAGTCTTTTTTTTTTTTTTTTGTATTTGTCGATATCCAAATAATCCTGATATAAAATGGGGAAGAATTCTGTTAATTTTTAGCAATCTGGAACATGCACACCATTTCTGGGGACTACTCTATAAATTTGAGTTTATGCAAATATCTTTTAAATGGGGTCTGAATGATAAATTTGATAGAAATTTTCAGCCCCCTAGAAGGGAAAAAAAGGGAAGGTTTGTAGCTAAATATGCCTCATGGCAAGGGAAAAATAAATCAACTTCCCAGTTTAAGTCCAGAAATGACTTTGGAAAACATAGCGGGACAGCTAAGGACTTAATCAGACGAATTAGGGGACCGGAGCCTTGTCCCTCCTTTGTGACCTTTCCGAATAATATAGCCCTTAAACAGGTCTCGGATAAGTTATTCTGCAAAAGTAAATCATGCAGAATTGAGGAACCATTGCCTGAGAATTTTAAACCCTTGGGTTATTATAACTATCAAACGGTTCAGCGTGCCCCATTTTATGATAGGGATTGACCAGAATGGTGAAGGCCTCATACTCAGTCTATAAATCTTTTATCCTGGAACATTGCTGGTTGGCAAAATAAGTTAATTGACCCAGATATTACTCAGTATCTGTTATCCTTTGAAATTATATGTCTCCAAGAAACATGGCTTACAGATTCTGAAAGCCCTTTTTTGCAGGGTTGAAATGTATGGCATATGCCTGCGGTCAAAGTTTCTTTTCAAAGAAGAGGGAGTGGAGGTTTGGCCCTTTTTATTGCAGCTACCACAGGCCTGGAAGGCACAGAACTCACCTGTTTGTCTTCTAATTATTGGCAAGTTATACTGATTAAGGGATGCAGAAGGAGTTCTTGGATTTGTATAAATGTATATATTCCCCACAATGAGAATTGTGAACTCAGCAATTGTCATTTGGGATCCTTTTGGGGGTTTACTTGACACATTAACTGTTGAATATCCTAATATCCCCTTTATGATCTGTGGGGATTTCAACGCCAGAATCGGTGACAGTCTCAAAATGGAGTTGGCTTTTGGTATTGAGTCAGAAGTGAGTCATTGTCCATTTAGAGTGTCTTGTGATAAAATGATCAATAATTATGGTCGCTCTCTAATGAAGTTAATATTCCAATTCCAGCTCATTTGTTTAAATGGTTCCAATCTGGATAGCTCTAAAGGATACTATACATTCCTTAGGGAGAAAGGGGCAAGTGTAACAGACTATATTTTTTGTTCAAATGTTCTGTTTGGATGGATAAACTGTATGGCAATAGGAGATAGTGCGGACAGTGATCATCTTCCACTTATGATGTCCTTTAACTGTAATTCAGTTCATACAAGGGTGTTGACGAATACTACATTGCAAGGTTTGGAACAAGGAGTTAGAAGATTAAAATGGTCATTGGAGATTGATACAAGTGCTAGAGCCTTGTTGTACTCTGAACAATTACTAGAGAAAAGAAGGCAGGTGATACAGTCCCACTCTGATATAGGTGGGACTTACCAGCAAATTATTATGGCTCTTAGACCCGTAGTATCGGCTCCCTTTCAAAAGAAGTCGAAGAAGGGCAATGATTCATGGTATGATAAAGAATGTATTATGCATAAAAAGCAGTTAACTAGAACATTGAGATATGCAAAAGTCGCTGCCAATAAAGAAGCTATGGAATGTTATTTGACTACTCGCAAGGCGTATAAACGACTTCTCCAAAATAAAAAAGAAAGGCTTTTATGTAGCAAATTGGAAGGCCCTGGAAGCTGCAAAGAAAGAAAAAAATCAAATTCAATTCTGGAGTTTAATTAATAGAGGTTTCTTACATCAAACCAGAGGAATTGTAAATTCTATCTCACCTGTAACCTGGATTTCTCACTTTAGTTATATCTGTGGGAGTGAGATAGACTTTCCCTTACCATCAGTAGATATACCTAACTGCTCTGAATGGCCTCCGGTCTCATGTAATGAAACTGTACAATTGATTGAGATTATGGGGACAGGTAAGGCGCCAGGTGATGCTATGATACCAGCGGAGATCTTTAAGATGGACCTGCATTGGTGGTCCCCTATTTTTGCCAATCTTTTCACGTGGATTAATCACTCCGGTAGAGTGCCTTCCGAATGGTTAAATAGCATAGTGATACCTAGATATAAAAAGGGTGATCCTAAGGAACCCTCAAACTATAGGCCTATCAGTTTAATCAATGTGGCAGCAAAATTATATGCCAGATTTTTATTGAATAAATTTATAGAGTGGGATAACAGCCAGGCTATTATTCATCATGAACAGGCTGGATTTAGAAAAGGCAGGAGTACTATTGATCAAGCATTTATATTACATCATATTATATGTAAATACACCAAGCATGCTAAAAGATCTCTTTATTTGGCCTTTGTGGATTTTACATCAGCTTTTGATTTAATTGATAGAGAGAGGCTGTGGACCAAATTATCCATGACCAATATAGATAAACGCCTATTGTGGCTTATTGAGATATTACACAGCCAAAATACACTTCAAGTGCGATTAGGCAATTTAGGTTATTTGACCAAAAAGATCCAGGTCAATAGGGGGGTTAAACAGGGCTGTATATTAGCTCCTTTTTTATTTAACTTTTATGTAAATAATTTGATCCCACAAATGTCCTCTCTATCTTTTTTTCCTCCTTCTATAGGAGATAGGAAGATTTCTATTCTGCTGTATGCAGATGATTTAGTTATGATGTCTCAGAATCAAATTGGACTTAAGAGGATGTTGTATAGATTTGGTCAACTTTGCAAGGAAGAGCATTTAAAAATGAATTACTCTAAAAGTAAAATCATGATTTTTGGGAAGGGCTCTGTCAATCATAAATGGAAGCTTGATGGGCATGTTATAGAACAGGTAAATTCATTTAAATATCTTGGCATACAATTTTCAAAGAGTCTGACCTGGAAACAACATAGTGAGATGATTTTAATCTCCAGTGCCAGACAGATGGGTTTGTTGAAAAAAAATTTTTATGCTAGAGGCGGACAGTTAATTCCCCCACTGATTAAAGTTCATGAAGCAAAGATCTTACCTCATATGTTATATGGGGCAGAGTTGTGGGGAGACTCATTTAAGGGAAACTTAGAAGTCTTACAAAATAAATTTTTGAGACAAATATTAGGACTGTCTCCAGGCACTCCTGTGGTTCATATTAGAGCAGAGCTAGGACTGCCATCTTTAGCCATTAGAATGGACCTTGCTTACTTCCGATTTTGGAGAAGGATCAATGCTATGGAAGAGTCAGCTCTAGCAAAAGAATGCTGGAACGAACAGATGCTTATTGGAGGATGGGCCAGTCAGGTTTTTTTTAAGTTAAAGTATTTTAACCTGGAGTATGACAAGTTTCTGTGCCTGAGTCCTAAAGAGCTCAGGGAATGGATTTATGACTGGGAAACTTACCAAGACAAAGTTTCTTTATGGGAATCTCGATATTCAAGCTGGTATCCCCATATTAACATCCAGCATATGATGTCCATTTATTTTTGAGACTCTGACTTACCCACAGTTAAGAAGCGCTTTTACTGAACTGAGATTTCAACAAATGCCTTCAGCATATTTAGAGGGTAGATATAAAAAAATTCCTATAGCAAAGCGCCTTTGTGTTTATGGATGTGGGCAAGTTGAAGATGTGTTACATTATTTACTGATTTGCCCCTTATATGGGAATCCGAGAAGCCGTTTTTTGAAACCAATAGTAAAATCCCTGTGTGGTTATTCCCCTGAATAATTAGTTTATTATCTACTTGAGGATTTACAATCAAATGTTACTTTTGCTGTGGCACATTTTGCCCTTGCGGCTAAAAAGATAAGATCTTGTTTTATTCAATTTGTTAATAACTGAGTTTTACTGTATGGCACTATTATACTAAAGTATATATACATTTTATATATTTTATTTTTCTTTCCAAATGTAATGACCTATGGTTAAGCAATAAAGGATTTGATTGATTGATTGATTGATAAATTTTGACAAACGGGATGCAGTGGGGAGGGGGAAGAGAGGGGTTTGTGGGTATCAGGAAATTGGAGAGGGAGCAGTGGTGAGACAAACGGGATGCAGGGGGAAGGGGGAAGAGAGGGATTTGTGGGTATCAGGAAATTGGAGAGGGAGCAGTGGAGAGACAAACGGGATGCAGGGGGAAGGGGCAAGAGAGGGGTTTGTGGGTATCAGGAAATTGGAGAGGGAGCAGTGGTGAGACAAATGGGATGGAGGGGGGAGGGGGAAGAGAGGGGTTTGTGGGTATCAGGAAAGCCTAGCACCCATGCTTAGAGATTTCCCAAGATCATGCGTCTGGAGCAGAGTCTGGAGTCTTTCCTTCCTGGGCAAGTCTATCAGTGAGCAAAGAGCGAGAGAGTCCTGTAGTCCCATTGCCGACTCCGTGTCCTAGCACCGTTTTGAAAATGCTGAGCTGCTGGCTGCTTCCACTAGCGCTCTTGGCCTGGCAGCCAGCCACGTCCACCATTTTGAAGTCTGACCTAGACCAAGACTTCTTAATAAGCCATGAAAACCTGTTTCCAGTTTCAGCAGAGATGTGCCTTTGGCTGTCCAAAATCCACTTTCACGTCCTGACATGGAGGTGGCTAAAAACAGTTTCCTCTCACGCTCCCCAAGAGAGATGGACCTGGCTACAGATGAAATGACTTACAAGCAGGCTATTGGCCATCTTGACAGCAACTCTGCGTTGCTAAGCTAGCCTGGCAGCCATCTTCCCCGGAGGTTGAGAATGGCATGTCTCAGCCCAGGTCTTCGGCACCGAGTCTATCTGGCTGTTTTGGAGTCCATTAGCCACATGAAGTGTCCGCTCCCTGTTCTCTCCCTTCTGAAGACGACCGGAGGTTGGCAGGGGTCAGGCACGAGTCATACGTGGGTCTGCATGCGTTGGTGGGCAGGGCGCCCATAGTCGGACTGCTGGGACAGGGAGGTATAAGAGAAGCGGGAGCAGCCCGAGGTCTTACTGGCCTGGTCCGACTGCTCATACCCGCTCTCGGCCTTCTCGTAGCTGCTGGGCTTGACGTAGCTGGTGAAAGCCCGGCTGTAGGGGGCTGTGAGGTAGGCCGTCCCACTGTACATGCTTTCCTGAGGGCAAAGTCGCTCGTGTGGGTCATAGGCTGCACGAGAGCCTGGTGTACCCAGGGTGTACCGGTGGGCATACTCATTCAACTTGGGCTGGACCGGCCCAGCGGAAGGGTAGAGATAAGATGCCCCAAACAAAGGTCGGGTGGTTGGCGTGTACTCAGAGAAGCTGCTTCCTAAACATTGCTCCTCATGGGCGTGGACCTTGTAGGAGCCATTGGTGGGATCCTGGGGAGGACAAAGACAGAAATGCCAATGAAGCAAGGTTAAGGTACCACCAAATTATTTGGAGGGCCGATTCACAGTGTGGTGCAATGGTTAGAGCATTGGACTACAACAAGGGAACCCCAGGTTAACCTCCCATAGCTGCTTTAGGAAAGAATGAAAAGAATGGACCAATTATGGAGAAGTTCATAGGTAGGCCTCTTTGCCATCAGGTGTGGTGGGCACTAGGTTAGACAGCATTAAGAGAGCATTAGACCCACTGCCCACAAACCTGCTATCCTAACTATTAGTGGAGAACAGAACTTTTCTGTTTCAAAGGCAGGATGCCAGCAGGTACCACCTGCTGAGGAAAAGATGCCAGGGATGATGTTCGTGTTCTAAAAACACTGGGAAGGCAGGGTATACATGTCTTAAATCAATGAATAAATGTCACCATCACACCCTGCTTTTGAGCATGTCGATTCATCTGGTTGGCACTTGTGGAAAGAGGAGGACCTTTTGGCATCACCCAGTAAGGCCACACATCTCTGGGGGTTCAAAGTGTACATTACTGTACACATCTTTGCTGGACCACACTGACTTAGAGCCTCAGTTTGGGTGGATCTACTGTGAGTCTCCCACACTCCCAGTTGAGCTCACCTTCAGTTCTTGGCTCCCCGTCACCATGGGCTCCTTGCCATCACCCTCTGTCTCACTCGGCCGGCTTGGGCTGCTCTCGCTCGTGGTGATCTGCACAAGGATATCTGCTTTGGAGAGCTGCGCCCCCCGCTTGGCTGCAGGATTTATGGACAGACAGAGGTGTGAGCTGAAAACTTGGTCTTCTACAGGATTTCACTCCAGGGGATTTAAACAATGACATCTGCGCACATTCCAGATCTTGGAGAGCTCTGGGATGGGCATGTGAAAACACCAGGAAGTGGCAAGATGCACTGAAGCCCTTCTCTGATCTATCCCTATGTAGATTGGGTAGCATTATTCAACGGAGGCATGGGTGGATCCCTATCCCCTTGGGCAGCTAGCTGGGAGAAGAGCAGGCCCATATATCTGCTGTTCGCAAGCTCCACTGGTGGCACCATTCCACCCACTGGTTTTCCCAAGAAACTGTGCAGGGGCAAGTGTCTGCGGGACCCCAGGAAAACAGCTCAAATGGTTGCGTCTGGAGCCGCCGTCCATAGCAGGGAGATGTCAGGCCAATGGAAAAGGAGGGGGAGAGGCTTTGAAGACCAGGTGGGGATATTCAGTGGGCCTAACCAAGTCCACAGACCAGAGGAGCTCAGAGGAAGAGGGAATAACCCTGCCTCTATCCAGCATTCTGACAATGCAGCCTTAACTATAGGCTGGCAGCAAACAGATCATTTGATTTTGTACCCCAACTTTCTCCCCAAAGTGACTCAAGGATTGGTGACGTGGGCTGCAGCTCAGGGGCACAAGGCCCCACGTAATTCCTGGGAGGGCTGAGAACGGTTGGTTGGCAACCTTCAGTCTCGAAAGACTATGGTAGAAGCCTGCAGCACCCAGTATTCCCAAGCGGTCTCCCATCCAAGGATTAGCCAGGCCTGACCCTGCTTAGCTTCTGAGAATGACACCTCACCTTTCCCACAGCGCTTCCGTCGGTAGCAGAAAGAGATGACAACCACCAGGAGCAGGAGAACAGCAACCCCGGAGGCAGCTAAGCCCCCCATGATCAGGACGGACGAGACCTCTGCGGGGAGAATTCATGCCTTTAATTACTGGCATTTGATTTCATGCCATCTTAAATGATACCTTGTGCTTTCTTCTGGTTGGGGACCAGAGCACGAATGCAAGTCAAAAATGGACGGATGTCAAAGCACAGACTTAGCTTGAAAATTTATTTTGGCCAGCAAAAAAACATAACTTTTTTGGTTGCAATCCTACCCTGCGCTGGAACAGGCAAGCCAAGAGGCTTGCGTTGTATCCAGCACAGGACGGGCCCAAGGCGGCCCAGCCAGAGGCAAGAGGAAACTTCCCAGCCCCGCCTCCCGCTCCCCACCTGCCCACCGCCCGCCCTCCCCCCACCCAGGAATGCCTCCCTCCCCACCTTCCTTCCCGCCCAGCCCAGAGGCTTGCATCAGCCCAGGCTGAACACAGCTGAAAGAGCAAAGTGATGAACGTCAAGTGCAGTGATTCCCAAACTGAGGCTCCCTGGGAAGCCATGGAATCCAGCCAGGGGAGATGCAGAATCCTGGTGAAAATCTGCCACCCTATACACTATAGGATTGTAGCCCTAATGGGGAGCTGTGGCCAATGGCCCAGTAGGTCAAGGGAACTGCTAGTTGGAAAGGTTTGGGAACCACTGCCCAAGGGGGGATGAAAGTCAAGGTCATGTTGTGTCACATCAGTATTCTGCCCTCCCCCTCCAGGACCTCAGTCTCAAGCTGGAGATTATCCCCTTTTCTTCTCCCAACAATCCCTGCCAAAGTATGCTGTACAGAGAGACAGTGGCTTGCTAAGGTGAGTTTCACTGCTCTGCTGGGCTCTGCACTTGGATCTCTCTGCTTTGAAAACAGGAGATCTGGCGGGGCCCCAGTGAGTTCACCATGAAGCTTGTTCCTGGTAAAATTAGTAGAGGGGGATGGGGAATCTTACCTTGGCGGCACAAGCTGACGGTAGCGGAACGTGCGCCAAAGCGATTCCATGCGGTACAGTTGTAGGCCAAGGTGAAGTCGCTGTCATGCGTTGGGTCGATCAGCAAAGCAGAGAGCACCCCTTGGTCGGTCACCATGGTGTCCACCGTGAACCGATCTAGCGAGCCAGCATCCAGCACCCATTCACCCCACGACCAGGCCTGTTGCAAAGAGACAGGAGGGCAAATCAGAAGCCTGGACAGGTAGAAGATGATGGCTGCAATGCTAACCACACTTTCCTGAGAGTAAGCCCCATTGAACAAAATAGGACTTACTTCTGAGTAGACTTGGTTAGGATTGTGCTCTCAATCTCTGAACAATTTAAAAAAATTGTTGTTAGATTAGGTGATTACCATTATTTATATGGATAAGATTATTAAGTATCACCACTGTCAATGCAGATTGAGGCATTCTGATCCTTGCTATCCATATGTAAAGTAGAACCCCGCTGCTGACAAAATAGTGGTACCTAATAGGACTGGTGATGATGCTGATTCCTACAGACTAGTGAAGAAGGTATGGGGACACACTGGGCAATCTATGGGGGGTGGGGGGTCTGTAATAGTAAAAGGGTTAAGAACCCTGAACTAAGCAGTGTGGGTTTAAAATCATGGGTTCAATATCTGTACATTCTAACTACTTTGGCACACATGCATTCCACCTTTTCATCCAACTTCACAAATAATATCTGGTTTCTTTTGCATATGACATACCCTACTGCCTTTCCAAAGACTGGGGCTGGCCTTCTGAGGTGAGGGGAGGTTGTACACAGCCTGCCCAGGCCTCAGAAGGTCTTTGAAATGCACTTCCAGCTTTGGTTGAAAACCAGGGGTGCCTTCAGGACTCCAGAAGGTCTCCAGGAGGCTTTATGAGGTGCAGGAACACTGCAGGCTACCTCCTCGCACCTCAGAAGGTCAGCCAGAGTCTTCAGAAAGACATTTTGTGAAAACCTGGAAGTGCCTCTCCAAAGGCTCCGGCTGAACTCAGAAGACCTCCTAGACACGACTTCCAGTCATGCCTGGGAGGTCCTCTGAGGTCCTCCAGTGGTTGGCAACCTTCAGTCTCGAAAGACTATGGTAGAAGCCTACAGCACCCGGTATTCCCAAGCGGTCTCCCGTCCAAGTACTAACCAGGCCTGACCCTGCTTAGCTTCCGAGATCAGATGAGATCAGGCATGTGCAGGGCAACAGTTGCTGCTCCAGTGTGGGCTTGCAATCCATGTTGAGTCAACTCCATGGATCACAACTCCATGGATAAGGAGGACCATCTGGTACATTCAGGCCTGGTTAAGGCATGAGGGTGGAGGGCAAAGGCGAGTCAAGCACTTACAATCCTGTCGGGGGGTGGGACGCTCCCCACCAAACACTCCAGCCGTGCCTTGGCCCCCACTGCAGTCTGCAGGCTTGGTTCCGCCCCGATAATGGGCGGCCCTGAGGAAAAGACAAAAATGACGGATGCAATCAGGTCTGGTCAGATTTCCGCCAGGCTCACTGCAATAGGTTGCTGTGCATGACCTGGTTCCAAGACCCCTCACCATTCACAGCTACTGCCTTCTCAGCCACTCCAATGCGTGGCACGATGGTTTTGCAGACGTACATGCCGGCATCTTCCTGCGTCACAGCCTTAAGGTGTAGCGCGTTTCCATTGATCAACACCTGTGGGTACAAGTGAATTCAGATTTATTTACTGAAATGAAGGGATCAGTGCTCTTTTTCCAGCCCAAAAAAGGATACCCGGCCTCAGTTATCTAACCAGGGAACAGAACATCCTAAACTGAAGGCCTGTTTGGACAGAAGGGCTTCACAATTTTTCTGAGGATTCAAAGTGGGTGGGTCTCCTGGTGCCACAACCAAAACTGTGTCCTGTGTGTTCACAGGCTCAGTTCAGGTGGGGAGGAAGGCAGAAAGGGGTGCCCCCCGTTGACCTTGGCAGACAGTCAGAATAAAGCAAAGGTTCTATATCTGTCTTACTACCACCATGGTCTTCCACCTGGCCCACTGTGCTACGAGACAACAGGAGGGGGTAGAGGTTGGTGTTCCCAGATTTGTGTTTGGTAAATTACACACAACTTGGGAACCTGAACTCCTGGTTTAAGTCACTGACCACACTAGATCCCTTCTTGGTCCAGGCTAGGGTGAGAGGTGGACTCCCCGCCCAGGTACAGGTGAAAGAGGCATCAGAACCAACACCTACAGTCAGGGGCTTGGGCTGGGAGATAAGGCGGGCTCCAACTGCAGGAAAAAAGAGGAAAACAGGGGTTAGGGGGGCCCATCGCTCAGTAGTAGAGACCTGCTTTCCATGCAGAAGGTCCCAGGAGTGAATTTTCTTTTTTTTTCTTTTAAAGACAGCGCTTGCCTTCTTTGTGAATGGCTTTTTGGTTGACAAGCAGTTCATTAAACATTCTTCTTAAAATCTGCAGTTTTATACACTGTTGTCTTCAATAGTGTGACTGAACGTGTGTTTATGCATGTATTAAATAGTTTGTTTTCAAAAAATTTGTATGTAGATACACATCTGCCTGTGCTGCTTCATACAAGTACTTATAAAATTAATTGGGGGTAGCTTTATAGTCAGTTAAGGGTCTTGATCCGTGTGCATAATATAAAAAAACAAATTAAGCATGCTTTCTTGCTTCAGAAATGGTTATTTTTACTCATATGCAAATTGATGCAAAGGTAATGGATATATTAGTCACCTCGCTCTAATTGGGTGCAAACCCAGCTGTGAATGTGTCAAAAATATGGCACAAATGCCTAATTTTACCACGATGATGGTCGCAGGTGGGAGGCCTTTGAGGTCTACCTGCTGGAACGGCAAGTGGGGTTACAGGAGAGAAGATCCTGGCGGGGGGAGCCCCACATCTGACCTGCCCACACTCAGTATCTGGCACCAATCTGGCACCAAGGTCACCCTCGTCATCTCCTTGTCCATCCTCCTCTTCCAAAGTGTTCCCACCTATCCCAGGATACACAGACCCAACCTGCCTCCTTCACTTACAATGCACATCCACCAGTGTGCTGCCGACGGCATTCGAGACCTCGCATGACACGGGCTCCATGAAAAACGATTGATTGACTATCGCCTCATAGCTGTCCCCGTTGGCCTCCGGAATGGGCACACCTCCTTTGGCCCACCTGCGAAGGCATGCACTGGCATCAGACGAGCCCGGCTCATTGCAATCCCCAAAGCTGCCAGTAGAGGGCATCGCAGCAACATCACTATTGCTGTGTGATCTCTGGGAGGTTGGAGTCTGTTGGTCTTTTTACCTGTCGCCTGTCAGCTCCGGGTTGGAGGTGGCCGTGCAGAGAAAGCTCACTTTGCCACCCTCGGCGACCGTTTGCGGCCGCACCGACAGCATGACGACAGGGGGATCTGCAAGAAAGAGGAGCAGAGAGGCTGAAAACTCAAGAAGGGGGACGGAACCCACACCAATGTGCCCATCCCATCCCAGATCTACTCAGGCCTGGCCTATTTATTAGCTCTTACCCCTACATTTGCCTCCACTCTCCCATCCTTGCCCTTGTCTCTCGCTTTACCCCTGGGTAACAGCTGCTGGCCAGTATGGGTCTCCTTGAATTTGTGCCACCTCTGGAGGAGAGCGCAGTGGCTTCAAACTGCTCCGTTCTCCCTGGGAACAGGGGTTGGGATCTGGCATAACTGCCGGATCCCAGCCCAACTCCCTCTCTCTGCCCGCCCACCCCCACCCACCCCCGGGTCTGCCCACTGCTCACCCACACCCCACCCAGGAATGCCTCTGTCCTGCCTCCTCCCTGATGCCCCCTGCCTCCCCCACGCCTACCTTTCACTCTTGCATCGGCCCACCCAGGCCATCGCAAGACTCAGCAGGGAAGCCGCCACAGAGGCTGGATTCAGCCTCCATGTGTTGGCGCATCTCCTTGTGGCTTCTGGCACGTTAGCGACCCTCCCGGGCCGGCGCAATAAACTTGTGGCCCAAGGCACGGTTAGGATTGTGCCCTTTGTCTCTTTTAGGGGTTTAGCCAACTCTTGCTTCTGAACATCCACGGACCTTCCCAGCCTTCGTCAAGGGCTCTGCTCTGACCATCAGAAAGGAAATGGGAGATCTTTGTGCTCCTAAGACAAGCCCAGGAGCACAGCCAGAGAAAAAGGTGGCAGCAGTGCTGCTTAGCAGTCTGTGAAACAAGAAGAGCCAATCAAGCTCCAAGTGTGCTTTGAAAAATCTGCCGGCTCACCTGGTGAACTACAGGAGGGAGAGAAGGGACGGAAGACTGCCGCTGGGCACAGGTGTCAGCTTCCGTGTGTCATTTGCAGGGATCCAATTGAGATCCAGCAGGGAGCTCCTGGAAAGATGAGGAATGATTTTATTCATTTGAAGAATGGAAGAAGCATATGCTGTTAGAGTTGGAAGGGAACTTGAAGAGCAGGGGCAAGCCAGGGCACAGGCCCCGCAATGGGGCTACTCAAGTCTGTGCTGGCTGAACCGCCACTTTGCAGCCTGACATGGAGGAAAGAATCTTCACCAGTCCCACCCCTCCCTGGGCCTGTCACTCCTGCACCCCGCCCCGGAATGCCTTCCCCCTCCCCAAAAACCTGCACCACCACCTGGGGTCGTGACTTACCTTTGGGTGCACTCTTCGCTCACAACAGGAGAGGCAGCTGAACGCTTTCCACATGCGCTGACTCCGGCGCACCCTCGGCATCACCTGGCAGGACAAAGTTCCAAACAACACAGTCCTGAGAGATGCCTGCATTGGCTCGGTCATGTCGTGAGAATGGATGATGGCCGGATCCCAAAGGATCTCCTCTATGGAGAACTCCTGCAGGGAAAGCGCCCTACAGGTAGACCACAGCTGCGATACAAGGACATCTGCAAGAGGGATCTGAAGGCCTTAGGAGTGGACCTCAACAGGTGGGAAACCCTGGCCTCTGAGCGGCCCGCTTGGAGGCAGGCTGTGCAGCATGGCCTTTCCCAGTTTGAAGAGACACTTGGCCAACAGACTGAGGCAAAGAGGCAAAGAAGGAAGGCCCACAGCCAGGGAGACAGACCAGGGACAGACTGCACTTGCTCCCGGTGTGGAAGGAATTGTCACTCCCGAATCGGCCTTTTCAGCCACACTAGACGCTGTTCCAGAACCACCATTCAGAGCGCGATACCCGAGTCTTTCGAGACTGTAGGTTGTCAACACCCCTGGCATCTCTACTTGGCGCTGAGGCCCAGGGCTCATGGACATTCCTCACTGGGTGATGTAGATGTGCCTTATAGTACGTTTGTGACACCCAGTGCCATTGCTCGGAGGGTTTAGGATTGGGCTCTTATTTCAAACCCCTGCTCAGTGCACGGCCACTGATCACCTAACTCAGTAATGGCAACCAACACTGTCTATATTGTTTTGCTTTTTAATTCATTTTTTTCTTTGTTGGTTTGCTTTTTAGAGGCAAGGAAGGCAGGATAGAAATGTTTAAAAGTAAATTTAATAAGAAAACAAATTACCTCCTAACAGTGAGGCAACACAAAGATAAAAACAGCAGATAAAGTGGCAGCACTAAAACCATCTATTCTAACCCAGTTAAGCACCTTGCAAAATAAAAATGGTTATTGCCTGGTACCCAATCAGACAAGGTAGAAACCAGATGAGCTTCCATTGGGAGAGCATTTGACAGGTAGGGCACCACAGCCAAGGAGATCCTCTCAGCAGAAGTAGCCCACCCCACCTCAGCACAGATGGCACCCAAGGTGTTCAGAGAATGACTGCCCAAGGTGACCCTCTTACATGATCAGACTAGGGAGCGGATGATCTTGCAAAGAGTAAGGGAAACAGGAGGGAATTTGGCAGAGGCAGACAGAGAGACAGTGCAAAAGAGAGGCAAAGAAATAAAGAGAAGAAGGAAAAGGGTGAGCAGAGGAGACCAAGGCCAACAATTCCTTGCACGAAATCATTTGTGTCAAAATCTTCCTTGTGCTGCTGAATCAAAGGGTCTTCCCTCTTTTCTTCTGTCTTTTGTTAAGAGAGTATTTAGCTTCAGGGCTCAACAGAAAATTGTATTTTTTAATTAATTAATATGTCAATTTTCACACTCTGCCAGGTGTTTAGATGGGCATTTTTTATTTAGACTCTCAGGAGTCTGAATTCCAGTCAAGACTTTAGGAGCTAATGAAGTATTATGCTAATATGTGATATGCTCCCTTCTGTGACAGACAGAAAGCACCTAGTGACACCAGAACACTCATTCCGACACTGCTGAATTCCAGGGCCTAAATCTGGTTTATACTTCCACATCAGCCATGGTCATGATTCTGCAGGTATTTGACTGATTGCGAATTCAAAGCACATACTGTACTCACCAGATCTTCCCTGTAGTATTCTGGTGGGTGCTTTCCAGTTGGCAAACACAGCCTGGCACAGTGGCACATAAAGCCCTGGATGCCTTTTTTGCTGTGCTTGATGAAGACCCGCTGTAAAATGGCCTTGGTGGCAGCACCAACCACTTTGCCTTCCTCATTGACATCCCTGCTTTCAAGACCTGAATGGGTGAGAGAGAAGGCCAATCAATCAGAGATGCCTGCTGGACCTTTTTCTTCTTTTAACTACAAAGTCTGTTTTGTTCTCTTATTTGTTTGTGCCTATCTCCATGCACGGGAAATCCCCTTTTCTTTCCAACTTCCTCAGTCCATCCCAAGCCACCACTGCCCTCTCTGCTTTTTGACCTCTCTATCTAACTGTGCCTTATGAGTGGGCAGAAAAAGACAGCTTCACGTAATTTTTATTTATTTTTTCAATAGATTTCTATCCTGCCCTTCTCCAGAACAACAGGAAGTCCAGGGTGGGTCACAATCACAAATTAAAATTCCAGAAAAAAACAAATTACAATGAACTTAAAAATATATCAAAATACAATAAATAAATCATGAAGTTTAAACAACCCCCCCCCCCAATAAGGTCAATAGAAAAGCAAAACAAAATCAACAGGTACCAAGGTACACAATAATTGTGCACTATTTTTGTTCCCCTCCCCTTAAAAAATGTGGATTTGAATGTAAATTGTGATGAAAGAGAAGGGTTAAAAGGACTCAAAGCCTAGCAGTTAGTGACGGCCCTTGATCTCTTGCTGTCCACTCTATTCTTCCTATTGGTCCGTTTGGGATTAACTGGGAAAAAATGATAGCTTTCTCTGCCATCTAGGGAGCTGAGTCAGAAGGAGGCTACCTTGGGGACCCTCCCTCCTTGGTGAACAGAGAGCCCCAAAATCTAGTGGGTTCCTTTTCTTCTGGAAGTTAAAACAGTCATGTAATGAGATTATCAGAGACCAGTGATGAACCTGCTCCCTCCTGGATGAACTTGGACCACAAAATCCTTAAAAAATATAGGGAGTTTATTAAAGGGCAAAGCTGCACTCCTCACTTACACATGAAGTAGGCAGGAAAATCTTCTTCTCTTAGGAAGCTCCCATTAATATGAGCCAGGTGTCCTAGAGAGACAGTGGAATAAATAGGAAGTTACTCTTGGAAAACCAACCTGAATCAGTATTAGCTTATGAGGGAGTGCTCTGAAGTGGTTGTAAAGTGCCATGAGACCTCTGGAGAGACCCATCTTGAAGGACAGCTTCAGTGCTCAGGGGATGCCTTTTGGGACTTCCTTCATGGTGTTGCCATCGACAATGGACGGAATGTTGATTCTTGGACTGTCAAGACAGCACCTAGGACTGCCAGAGATCTCCCTAGGTCAGTGTTTCTCAAACTGTGGGTCAGGACCCACTAGGTGAACCGAGAGCCAATTACAGGTGGCTCCCCATATCATTTCAATATTTTGTTTTTACTATATTAGACTTGATGCTATCATTTGGGGAAATGTGACAAACTTGTACTTTTTACAGGCTAGAATGTAACACAGTAAATGGGACTTACTCCTGGATAAGCACGGGTAGGATTGCAGCCTATGACTGTGAAAACGTTTCCTGCTTATTGAATGCAAATCTTAGAGAACTTTTATAAAATGATGTATAGATGGTGTCTGACTCCAGGTAAACTGGCAAAAATGTATTAATATACCAAATAGATGTTGGAAGTGTAAAAGACAAGAAGGAATGTTCTACCATATGTGGTGGACTTGTACAAAAGCAAAAATATATTGGACTTTGATAGACCAGCAAATGCAGTTGACATTTAAGGTAAATTTACAGATGAAACAAGACAGTATTTTGTTGGGAATATTGGATGATTCAATTCAGAAAGACTATGAAACTATGTTTTTATAGATGACAACTGCTGCAAGAATATTGTATGCCAAATACTGGAAAGTTCCAGAGATACCTGTAGTGGAAGAACACTGGCTAAAGGTATTGAATTTGACAGAAATGGATAAACTTACAATACTTCTTAAAGATAAGCCAGTAAAAACTTTTATGGACAATTGGAAACCATTCATGGACTTCCTGCGCATTGAAGGGAGAGTGGGTCAAATAATCTATGGCTTTGATGAGTAGATAGGGGATTTAACTTTTATGTTTTTCTCATTTTTCTTTTTCTTTTGAAAATGTACATTTTAAATAAGTGTAGATTGTTTAAGATGTGATGACTAACTTTTTTGTATGATTTGTAGTAATAGAACAAAAAAATGTAGTTTGAGATCTCCACACTTGCCACACAACTTGTAATATCTTTATTCTTTTTAATTTGTTTGTATTTGCATTTATTAAAATAAATAAAGAAAGAAAGATTTTCCTGCTTGATGATGTCACTTCAGAACATTATTTCCGGTGGGTCCTGATAGATTCTCATTCTAAAAAGGAGGTCCTGGTGCTAGTAGTTTGAGAGTCACTGCCTTAGGAGGTTGTGAGCTGAGACCAGTGTTCTCCCTGTGGGGCACATGTACTGTACCGAGAGGCAATAAACAAGGGGCATCTTTTAAGCATTAGGACCCACTTTTTTAAACGATACTCTATCAGGACCCACTTAGGTTTACCAGACTTTAAAAAAAGAGGTCTAGAAAGAAAAATCTATTTATTTATAAGGGATAATAACCAGAAAAAGACCCTGAAACATTTATCTCCCTATATTTACACGTGCTTGCAAACTGCAGCAGTTGGGCTCTTTGTAGGGTAATATGTAACTACAGTATCTGATTTTTGAATAGCCTCAGGGCTTGAGAAAATAGCTCAGCGGTTCTCAAACTCACTGGGAGTCCAAGAACTGCTTGTAAGTGGCAGGGACTGAGAGAGGGGATGTGCCCCAGTGGCGCCGCAGTGGTAGTGGTGCCGCAGGCACCCAGAGGCTTGCGTACCTGAGGGGGTCTGCCAGCCTTGGAGAGGGTCCGAGAGGCCTGCAGCTCTCTCTGCGGGTCTCCCCCAAGCTTCATTTCACTCCGATCTGAAGATTGGAGTGACTTTTGGTTTACTGTGGCACTGCTGGGGCATCCATTACTAGGTCACTCCCCTTAAGGGGAAATGACCCGTTTTATGTTCCTACATAAAACCCACCAAACATCAGGTCACAACCAACCAGTGGGTCCTGACCCACAGTTTGGGAACCACTTGTATAAACTATTCTTGTAGAGAAGCCAGTGGTCCCCTGTTCCTGGCACTGGGTTCTAGTTTCTGCACCAAGAGACCTGTTGAATCAAAGGGACTTCTCTGTTCAGTCACCCAGATATCACAAGTTCTCGCACAGCCAAATGCTGACCTAATGTTTTTTAAGCCAAAATACACTTTTGCCAAAATACAAACAAGCAAAAATCGTCTCCAACAATTAGGATGGTTTTCAGGGGTGCTCTGCAGTTTGGGAGGATCTGCCAGGTGAAAAAGAGGGGGTGTCTTTGAAACAGTCACACTGCTTATTGGATTAGAGAAACGGGTGGGGGCTGATGTTCAGCACTGAAGTGAGGGATGCTCCTTGACTTACCCACAAAGCAAGCTGCCACCTTGAATATTGCTGCCTCCTTCACACAAGGATGGAACACACAGCTCAGAGCAGCACCCCTAATGAGATCTGGGCTGTAGGTCTTGGTCTTGCAGAAAATAACAATGAGAACTGGCATCAGGCATATTTGTGCAAAGGGAACACTCTGTACTGATCCTACCACCCTTCTATCACAAATAAACTAGTGAAACCCATGAAGTTGGATGTAGACTAAGCAGACCTGGGTTCAAATCCATGCTCATCTATGAATTTCACTAGAGGACTATGGGACAACGAACATCATACTACCTTATAGTGTGATGTGGAAATTCCCCATGGTATATGAGAAAATTTATACAGGTTGAGTCTTGGCATCCATGAGGGTTCCGTTCTGAGAATCCCTGCGGATGCCAAAAATCATGCTAAATGAAATCCATTTAAAAAACAATGTCCCTTTTCTCAGTGGTTTAAAAACAGCTTCACTTAACATTGTGAGGGAGAGCAGAAGCAGAAAGCAGACAATCTCTCTCTCTCTCTCTCTCTCTCTCTCTCTCTCTCTCTCTCTCTCTCCAGGTGCTTAGAAAGGCCTCACTCCTAGGCAGTGACACTTCCCTTCACCTGAAGCACAGGGAAAGAATGCAAAGAGGGAGGCAATAATCACTTCCCTTTGTATTCTTTTCAGTGCTCCAGGGGGAAGGCAGGGGTTGCTTGCCTGGGAGTGAAGCCTCTCTAAGCCCTTGGAGAGAGATTACAATGGTAAGTGAGGCTATTGTTAAAGGATGTTTTTCCTTTAATTTAAAGGACCATTCTCATCACACTGAAATAAAATTGAAGGTGAAATATCCTCAGCTAATGATATTATACCTGTATGAGTTTTGTTGAGATAAAGCTCAGTAAGATAAAGCTTTGTAAGTAGTTCTACTCTATTCTTGACGAACAGGTGGGATTTAAAGTGGTACCCTGGGAAGGCAGCAACAAAGACTTACCAAATGTTTGGCAACATGGTAGAGCACGAAGTGAAGGTCGTGGCTTTGGGATTTCACGTACCTCCTCACTCTTGGGACCAGCACTCTGAGATAGGCCATTGCTTCCTGCAGCACATGGAGTCAAAAAAGTTCATATCCTAAGGCAGGGGCCTCCAAACCCTGGCCCGGGGGCCATATGTGGCCCATGGAGAGCCTCTATCTGGCACACGACCAGCCTCTTGTTCCCTGAAAGCCTCTGGCCCACTTGGCGGAACATGACTGGAACAGTGCTCTGGTTGCGTCTGGAGGGTGGCTTCTGGTCTGAAGGGCCGGAGAGGTTGAATGAATGAGCCCATTCATTATTTATTCACTCATCTAAGTTCCATCTCTGATTTATTTATATAAATGTTACATTTAAATTTTTTTCCCGGCCCTCAATACCGTGCCAGATATTTGATGTGGCCCTCTGGCCAAAAAGTTTGGAGAACTCTGTCCTAAGGCGTCCTTTGCACTGGAGAAGAATTTTTCTCCTATGGAAGGCTTCTTATGGAAACCTCAGGAAACAATCCTAGCCAGGGGAAACACCAGCATACTGTCACACACACCAGCACACAGGCAGCCCCACCAGTGCAGAAGCCTGACAGGTGCTGCACTGACACAAGCACAGCAGTGCACCAGAAAGCCATGCCCCACCACCAACAGGTTGAAGAAAGTCCCTGGCCACAACCTCACCATCAGAGAGGTTGAAAAAGGGGGGAGGGAAGCAAGGTGGGATAGATAAAGTTAGATCCCAAAATCCCTTCCTGAGCTGTACATGCCCCCAGTGGCTCCAAAGCTGGCAACGTAGCTTGTGTAGCTCATAGGAGTCCCATGAAGTAGCTGGTATAGCCCTGCACAGGAGTCATGCCATGCGGGTACGTCTTTCAGAGTTCTGTTACCCTGCACATGCCCGATCTTGTCTGATCTCGGAAGCTAAGCAGGCTCAGGCCTGGTTAGTACTTGGATGGGAGACCGCCTGGGAATACCGCCTGCTGTAAGCTTATACCATAGTCTTTTGAGACTGAAGGTGGCCAACCATCTCACCCCCCCCACACACACACACACAGTTAACCTCTCCAACATGATAGCACATTGGAATCAGCAGACAAAGCGCACTCAGCCCTGAGCAATCAGCACAGCGGCCGCATAGCATCAGGCTGTAAGGTACCCTATGTCTGCGTTTGCAGCAGGACCCTATCACCCCGAGTTGGGGCGCCTTCTCCCTGATGTGCCAGCAAGACACAAGGCCTGGAGAGGTTAATCAAAGAGCTATTTAGGACTGAAGCATGCTGGGCAAATGTCTAGATCTCCGTCTACCATTGTGTGATCCTTAGAGAAAGGTCGGAGTACAAATGTACGTACATAGGAAAACTAAAATATTCAAGCATTCAGCTAGCTAGCTAGCAAGAAAAGAGTAATACAGTGGAAACTGGTTATTTCTCAGATACTTTGAGTGGACTGGAAACAGGTTTGTTTCATGTCAGCTTTGAGCTGGAAAACATGCGCTAGATCTACAGGTGAAGCCTCATTATTCGCGTGAGTTCCATTCCAAGCACTTAAGTGGATGGCAAAAAAACGTACTATAGCAAATCAATTTTTAAAAAAAATTAAAAAAGTTTTTTGGCTCAGGTGATTTAAAAACAGCCTTGCTGATCTTTGTGATGTAAGATCATTAAGAAGACAATCCATCAATCAGTCCTCCAATTCACTCCGCCCCTCCCTTCACCAATGCAAAGTGATCACCTTTCTTTCATGTGCTCAGGGGGAAGGGAGGGGTCACCTGGAGAGAGAAGGATTGATGGATTGTCAGCCAGCTGCCTCCCCTCTCATTAAGGAGGCTATTGTTAAAGAACTGTTCAGATTTTTAAACTGATTTTAAAGGCATGCATTTTCCCCCTTCTCCAGGGATCAGCACATTCCTTCTCATTTGCAGTGGCCATTCATGCTGAGTCAAATCCGTGTATAACAAGACTGGACCTGTATATTTTCTGATGTCAGAAAGCCAAGATATAACAATGGCAATGGCATTGCTAGATGGGTGCGGGCCACACTGTGTGACGTGCACGGGGAGTGATACCACTACTCACCCAAATTTTTAAAATCTTTGTATTTCCAAATAATACAATCACGTTATATATCAATCAAAGCATAATTTCATGTATGAAGTTCAGGTAACTTCAATGAAACAAACCTTAAACTAGCTCTTTTCCATCAAAAGTTATAAAAAAAACAGCGGGGGTGGGGTGATGGTACAATGCCACTCAAAGCATTGCCCCCCCCGTCGCATGGGGGGAGATCCATCACAGGGGTGATGCGCTGGCGTCCCGCACCGGGTGACACAAACCCTGGTGACGCCACTGCAGAGAGGGAAGCAAATTAGTCAAGACAGGACCTGCAGGGGGAATGAAGCCGAAGACGGTGGTCAGTCTTGCGAAGCCAACATGTACAAGAAACCCTTGAGCAGGGCCAGCCCATTCATGAGGCCAGCTAACGCAGATTGGTGGGGCTGCCCATCTCTGCCTGCCTGCCTACCTCCACTGCTCCTCCTCCTCCTCCTCCCACTCCCTGCATTGGAAAGGGAAGAAGGGATAGAGAAGAGCAGAGGAAGAGAAAGCTGGAGGGCAGGAGAGAGTTGAACAAGAACATGGGGAAGGGGAGGAACAGAGACTGGCACATCATCAGTTAAAGGGGGACAATATTTGGCATGCTGCCTTAGGAGGTCTTGGGCCTGCCCTGCCTATCCTTAGCATCATCCTTCCCCCACGGGCACAGCAAGCAAGAGTTGAGCTACAACATGGGAGAATTTCCCAGAACAGTCAATGGCAGGTCACCCCCGGCAACAAGAGTCTTGGTCCCTGCTCTTGGAGGTGATTCCTCTCTCCTGCTAATGTAAGTCACGCAGGTGGCCACTCACCTCCACCACCTCACTCTTATCCTGGAGATGAACAAGAATGTTCACCATTTCAGAAATGGCTGCTTCTGTTGTATGTGGGAGCCACTGTTTCCCCTTCCGGCTCCGAAGCAACCACAAGTGCTTTATCACTAGGGCACGGACGCTTGCTTCCTCCTGCAAATAGGAAACAAATAGGAAGAGTCACCAGAGATTGATACTTGCCACGTTTCTAATCTCATAAGAGCATAAGAAGAGCCCTGCTGGATCAGGCCAAAGGCCCATCTAGTCCAATTTCCTGTATTTCACAGGCCCACCAGATAACTCAGGAAGCACACAAGACTGCATGCTGGTGCCACTCCCTTGCACTTGGCATTCTGAGGTAGCCTGCTTCTAAAAGCAGGAGGTTGCACACACCAATCATGGTTTGTAACCTGTGATGGACTCTTCCTCCTTACATTTGTCCAATCCCTTTTTCAAGGTATCTAAGCCAGATGCCATCACCACATCCTGTGGTAAGGAGTTACAAAGAATAATTACAGTTACTGAGTGGGTGGGTAGATAAATAAATAAATACTTTCTTATATCTGTTCTAATTCTTCCAACACTAAATTACTGGTGACAATGTGCAACGGAGATGTTGTTTCTGGTTTTAGCCCTTCATTGTCTGTGGCTACAAGGATGAGGAGCCCATGTCTCTTCTCCTGAATTTAGCACACACACTCTTGATAGCGTGCCCAGTACCAAGGAACTCCATGGGTCACCTGTACAGTGTCTGACATGACAATCTAAAACACTCACATGGTCAACCAGAGCAGAGTAGGTTGCAGACAACATTCTGATGTAGCTGGTTTCTTCCTCCCCTGTGATAGAGGACAAGGTGCTCTCTAACACATCCAAAATTTTGGGGAGGGCTTCTGGCTCGCTCACACCCAGCTGATTGAAGAGAGCCAGCTGTATGCACCAGGGGCTCTTCATCTAAAACAAAAGAGGTGGCTCATTTAAATATATACAGTCAGTTCTTGTTATCCTCTAGGGTAGGTTCCTGGAAAATCGAGTGGATACCGTGCTAGCAGATACTGAATCATTGAGCCTATGGGAAACATGGGGTTCGGTTCCAGGGAAACCTCTTCAACCTCTATGCACTTTATGAACCTGATGTCTATAGGATTAGGTGATAGCGAAGGCTCATCAACATCTGATGCTTCCGCCTCTGTGCTGGCTGTCCCTTGACTAGTTCAAGGTTGCTGACCCAACAACAAGCCTCATAGTTCAGCAGTGGGAAGGGGGTAGCTTCACCTGTCCTCGTCCTCAACCTGACTCTTGGCTCCTTACCTAGGCTTGCCCCAGAGCAGCCCTCAGGTACCCTTCCATTGGCCTCTCATCATCGCCATTCTGAAGGTTCAGCGGCAAGTCCCCAAGATGGTGCCCAAGATGGCAGGGCAAGTCAGGAAGTGGACACAAGTGTGCCCAACCATTCTCCACGGGCCAATCCCAAAGTCCCTTTGGTATCCAAAACTGACCTAAAGTAGACAACTTTCTAAAAAACTGACTGGATGCAATTACGCCCATTCCTTCCATATACTGTTGGCCATATACTGTATACTGTCTCTTCCTCTCACCCCTGCAGAGCACCAACACTGCCTTCTGCTCACGAGGAGGCCACTGTCTCTTCTCCTCCTCCTCATGCAACCTCTCTTGCCCCCACCTGCCTGCCTGCTCTTAGCTGCACTGCTCCCCATCCCAGTGCACCAGCACTATATTCACAGGTAATGAGAACAGAGTCAGATAACTAGAAGTAGGTAGCAATTCTGCCCCTCGAACATCAGCAAATGCACATATAAAGAGGAACTGAACTGAACTATCATGGGTGCAGCTTCTTTTATTACAGAGTTCCCACCACCTGATAGGTGCAGAGAGGAGTATACCCATCCCAGCAATCTTCTGTCAAAGTCCCTGTGGATATGCAAGAATGGAATCTGTGCATGTGCCGGCCAACTATCTGAGGAGTTACATTTTTATTATCCCTGTCTTTCGAGGATGACTTACCAAATCAGATTCAAAGATCAGGGAAGAAAGTCCTCTGAGGCTCAGCTTCCGAACCCCGAGTTTCCCATGATCCAGCCACTGAAGGAGAGAGTCTTTTGACATGATGTTTCCAAGCTCCTTCACACGGTTCAGGAGCAACTGAAAGCCCAAGAAGGACAACAGAAGCAAATTAATTGGGGTGAACACTTTGGTTCACCTTGTTGAGCTCTTTGCAGATGAGTGTTCATGGCTTTATCCACCACATACAGATGCAGAGGGCACAGCTATATCACTGGTTTAAATTTGGTGAAAAGCCATTTCCTCTCCTCAGAGCATCCTGGGAACTTTATTTCTGTGAGCGGAGCCAGAAAACTCTTGCATTGGCAGTGCCATCACAATTCTCAAGATTTGCTGGAAGGAACTGCATCAGTTGAACTGAACAGGAAATGGATAGAAGTTTAGAGCATAGAGTTGCCTGGACACACCCAGAAACATCTATCACAGTCTCTTCTGCAAGCTGAAGCAAAGACTCAAAGAGTGAATTCCAAGTCATTCACATGCCTTGTCTCCCTGACCTTGAGGTCAGAGATTCAGGGCAAAGCCAGCCCAGAGGGTATAAAATTCACACACCACTCTGTAAACACAAGTAGACTCTAACTGATCATTTGATGCCCTGTAATGGTGCCCATAATTTGCCATCCACATGCCAACCAATCTTTAGGACCATTGGTTTCCATAGCAGTTACATGGCCTAATCCATTGGTTCCCAAACTTTTTTGACTGATGGCTCTCTTGATCTACTGGGCCATTGGCCGTGGCTCTCCATTAAGGCTACAATTCTATAGAGGCAGGTTTTTCACAAAGATTCTGTGGCTTCCCTAGCTGGTTTTCATGGCTCCCTGGGAAGCCACAACTCACAGTTTGGGAACCACTGGCGTAATCCTATCCAGGGAAAGGCTGCAGGGTGCATCGCCACTAATGAAGCCTCTCAACTACTGCAGTACCCCTCACCTTGTGGTAGAGCATCACTGCTGTTTCATAGAGCCATGCATGCTCTTCAGCCCCAAAGATAAGCAGAAGGAACTGAATGATGCCAGGGACCAAGGAGTGTGAGCTGGAGAGGAGAATCCTGGAATAGGTAACAGGACCATGCAAAAAAAAGAAAGAAAAAGGAAAAGAGGCACTAAAGATGTCAGTGGAAGACAAATGATGCACATTCACATCCCACAACTTCAGCTATCTGACACTCTTTGAGAAACCCAGCAGTCTTCCTCCTACCTTACTAAGCTGGACAATCCCTCACTAAAAGATTGAGGACTGCTCAGCTGATCCCAGCACTCGGTTTCCTCTGTCACGATTCTCACGATGTTACAGAGAAGCTGGAGTGTTTTCAGCGGCTCTCTGCAAGCAAGATAAAAGAAGTAAGACCAGGAGGGTCACTGCCACAGATACACCAGGAGTGTGACTAAGGGTCCCACTTCTATAGAATCCAAGAGTTTCATTTAAGTCAGAAATGGAACAAGTTGCTGGCTCAGGAGTAATCTTCTTCTTATTTTGAGAGTGTGAGATTGTAAGGTCAATTTCCCAGATGAGCGCATGTCCAAGGGAACCCCGGCCTGGGTGCCAAATCCGGGATTCCAACAAATCTGTGCGCCCGGTGAGCAGACCTTACCGTTCAGCCTGGGCGCTGCATGTGGTCCTCCACGATTAGGAGACAGAGATGCTCTGGGCAGTCGCATGTGCCTGAATGTCCTGTCACGTGGCCTTCTGGGACGCCAGGCAGCAGATGAGACTGCCCAGAGCGACCCCCAATCATGGAGGATTACACATGGCGCCTGGGTGGAATGGAAAGATGTAGTCCAAACAGGAACTGCTTTTCCTGTGTGTGGTGGTAGTGAGTTTGGCCACTGTGGTCCAAGAGGAAAAAAGGGCCACATGCTGGGCAAGTGGCCGTGGCTGAGTTGTATCCTCCATGCCTTGCAAGCACCGTGTTCCAGATTCAATACCTGGCATGGTCAATCCCAAAGCTAGCACCAAAACCCAAAAGATCTCTTGCAGAGACAACTTACCTCACATTGCTGCCGTCCTTCAAGGAGACCGAGATTTGCCCCAGCAATGTCAGAAGCAACTTGGGAAACTGCTCTCTCACCCTTCTTTTGTTGGCAGCAGCACAGAGAAAGCTCCTCATGGCTTGGGTGGCATGTTGCTAGGAGAAAAGGAAAAAGAGATGCCCGGTGCTCTTACAGCTTCTTCTTTGTCCTGGACCAGAATGTCATGCAGCAGAGGGTGAGATCCTGTGTGTATGCACCTGCTCATCTCTCTCAGCTGCAGGGGGAGTCCTCCACTGCAATCTGCCTGGTACCTGCCGGGGACTGGGCTCGTCCTCCACCCCCTTCCCCTCACTTCCTCACCAACCCAAACTCCAGCTGAGGCAGGGTTGGCCCAAACCTGACCGAGGGAGAAAAATACACCTTCCTGTTCATGAAAGCTGGGCAGAAGGTTTCCTGCACAATCCCCAGTGATAGGAATGGATCCTGCCTCTTTTTCTTTCACAGCCTCCACTCATTTCACTAGGACTTGAAGAAAAGGGCATCCCCATGGGGTCAGATGGGTTTGTCTCTCACTCAGCCACAGTTCAAAAATCTCTCACCTGCAGTGAGCACTTCATATTGTCTCTTGGCAGGTCTCCCATATTGGAGTTTGCAACAAAGTGGTACTCTTGTAACTGTACCAGCGGGGAGGTCATAAGGCTAGGCAGATAATGGTAGTGGGATAAGGTGTTCTCTCTATCTTTTCTATCTTCTGGTATAGCATACCTAGAGGACAATCCTCAGGCTTTACTTCCTTCCTGCTCTCTCTCCCCCTTCCCCTCAAAAGGCCATGGAGCTAGACAGACTAGCTACGGAATTCTCTCAAACTCACATGCATGTTTCTTAAATTAACTGATGTCTGAGTCTTGAACTCAAGTCTCATACAAAGCTGCCGATCTCGGCTTTCCTGCAAAATGCATCTTTTGGGGTTTGGTCTCTGCCAACAACCCAGCATTGGATGGAGAGCTACATTGCAAAGAAGTCAGCAACAGCAGAGATTTTCAACCCTTTTCATTTCATGGTACACTGACAAGGTGCTCAAATTGTCAAGGCGCACCATCAGTTTTTGGACAATTAACAAGGCACATTGCACTACAGGTGGGGGGTTTGCACACCCCAACGGCCCTACTGATAAATGACCCTCTCCCAAACTCCTGCAGCACCCCTGTGAACCACTGGCAGCACACCAATGTGCCATGGCACACTGGTTGAAAATCCCTGTGCTAGAGTATACCAGATCAAGAGCAGTCCCTCCAACAGAAATCAGTTCTCTCTTTCCTTCCTGACAAAAGGAGAGCACATCATGCACGAGGGACAGTCATTCACACTTGTGGTTCAAACCCTGAAATCATATTCTGGATTGTTGTGGATATTAACATTCATTGATATTGAAGAAGTTGATATTCTCCAGGGTGAATTTTGGTGTGTAGATTTTGCCCTCAGTACCAACTCCCGTGGCTTCTCTCTCCTTGCATGCAGCTGCAGGATATACTCATACGCTACCGGGAGAAGGGAATCGTGACACAGTTCCACAGCACAACTCTTACCACACTTGTCTGCTCTTCTGGCTTTCCCCGCATCTCATACAGCAGGGCTTCAAGGAGCAGGGTTGTATCGGCACAGGCAAACACCACCGGCCAGTGCTCCTGACAAGCGCTGTGAATTGAAAAACAGACAGTTAGGTCCCTTGGACCAGGCGTGGCAACATCTGCCTACCTTACTGATGGCCCCCTCCAACCTGGAGTCAGCCTTGGTGCCGCCCTATGTAGCATGCTCTTTGGCAAACTACAAGCCCCAGGATTCCTTACTTTCTTCTGGCATTCCTACATGTCAGATGTACCCACAGGGAGCAGTAACTCAGCAAGAAGAACTGTAATAATCATGAACACTGGAATCCCAGAGAGAGTGCAAAACTGCCTGATACCATCTCACTTAGCATTGCCTATTCTGACTGGCGATGGTTCTTCAGCATTTCCGAGAGGGGTCAAATCCACTTTCCAGCCCTACCAGCAGATGCCAGGGATTGAACCCAAGTCATTCTATGTACAAAGCGCGTGCCCTATCACTGAGCTAGGGGCTTTCCCATACATGATGCAGAACATATGGCAGTCAATGAGTTATGCCTGCACAGTGAATCCAACTTTACAGATTAATAGTGATGCCAAATGGGCACACTGTTAGTTCGGATTTTTGGAGCGGCAAACAACAGACAGGAGAATTCAGAGGACTTCTGACAAAAGTAAACCTTTACTCGTTTGCAAACGGGACCCCCACACACACAGGTGGAGGATCCCAAAAAACTACAATGATGCAGGTTTTATAGGGTATTCTAGATAGGGGAGGGGTACAAGAGCACACAAAGAGAGGAGAACATCCATGGGAAAATTAACAGACCAACAGGCAAAAGAACAACATTTGGCATTTGTTATCAGTTCAGGATGTTGATTTGAGAAGGGCAGTTTGACGCGCATAGACACTTTGTTTACAGACCTATCCATTGCAGAGGATCTGGTGCTCTATCAACATCCCTTTTACCCTAACCCTTTCATCCTTATTTGTTTCTTGCCATTGTTTATGGCTTTCTGTTCATCCTTGGGGCCCATACTGCAGCCAGCTTGTTTTCTGAGAGGGATATTAGATGCTGGCTGGTATCATTCTTGGACAAGGGTCGGAGAGGGGCTTTTAGTCAGAGCATTTGGGCCTTGTGGGTATTTCAATATTGTGAGCTGGGCATTTTGGGGACAATAGGGAATCTTTTTGATGGAGTAGCTGGACTGATAGGGCAATTTTTACATCAACTTACTGATCAGGACCAGGAATTTTTCCTGACATCACTTCCGGTGGGTCCCAGGCATTGTCATTCTAAAAAGTGGGTCCCAGTGTAAACATGAGAGAACCACTGCCTTAATTCAAAACAGGCCAATGAGACATCTGGGGGGGGGGTTTGACACCCTAGTGACCAAAATTCTGGAAAGCGTGGCTTTTAGGAATAATGCCATCATGTTAGGAATAATACCATCATGAGACCATTTGATGCAGAATTTCATCTATTGCTTGTGGGGAAATATTCACTGCATTAATTTTCTGGCCATTATTACTACTCACTTCATGTCATGACTATTACTATCTCTCAGTCTCACCTACCTCACAGGGTTGTTGTGAGGACAAAATAAAGGGAGGAACCACACACACCATCCTGAGCTGCTTAGAGGAAGGGTGGTATAAAAATGTGAAAGAATTAATATGATTAATTAATAATTAAATAATTATGTTGCATGAGGAGACAAAAATTTATGGGCCCCAGTTGTCAAGTGACCTAGCTACGCCACTGTATATATTTGAGGATCTGGAGGCCATTACTTGCTATAATAACCTAAGCTGCATGAAGTGTTGATATGCAGATACTTTGTATATGTGTGTGTGTATAAATATACATTCCGCACCCCCTTTTTTTAAGTATGTAACTCATAAGCATGTATCCATGTAATGCTATTTTTGGGGGGTTCTGTTTAAGCAATAAAAATAAAATAAAATAAAATGGCTGTACAGGTCTCCAGTGCCCACAGAACTGCCACTAAATCTCAGCCAGGCACAGAAGCATGCGCATACATAATGAGCCTATGGGTGCAATCCTAACCCCTTATGTCAGTGCTTTCCAGCACTAAGGGCCATGTAGCTCCAAGGTAAGGGAACAAACATTCCCTTACTTTGAGGAGGCCTCCATGAGTGACACCCAACTGCAGGTTGCAGCACATGTTCCATTGGCACCGCTATGCCAGTGCTGGAAAGTACTGACATAAGAGGTGAGGATTGCGCCCTATGTCTGTGTTTCTCAACCAATGCTATGTGTACCACCAGCGATACTTGAGGTTGTGTCTGATGGTACTTGTGGGACCCCCAGGCATCTGCTTCTGGCAGCAAGACAAATGAACTGATGTGACCAACTTCAGTAGGAGGCTTGGCTCAGTGAGCAGCAGGCTTTTCACCTACTCTAAAAAGCCCTCCTGTTCACCCTGAGCCTCTTCCTGATTGGTGTTTGTCATGTGGCATCTGGCCTCTCAACCCAGAAGTAACTGGCAATCACTTCTGCTGGTACTTCCAATAGGTGGATCATGCAAAGTGGTACAGTGTGGGATGAACATTGAGAAACACTGGTCTATGTGCATACAAGGCTACAATTCCTGGCTCCTAATACAAATCAAGTTTGAAATATTAGGAAACTAAACCATGAACTAGATGTGACCGGACACCCGTAGAGATGCTCCAGAGCAGAGTATTCTTCATTCTGGTAGGCAGGCAGAGAGGGTGGTGGGGAACCCTGCTTTAAGTTTGTCCTGGGTGCAGAGACATGATACTTAGGGCCCAATCCTATCCAACTTTCCAGTACTGGTGCAGCCGTGCAACCAGGGCATGTGCTGCATACTGTGGTGGGGAGGCAGTCACAAAGGCCTCCTCAAGGTATGGGAACATTTGTTCCCTTAACTTGGGGCTGCATTGTGGCTACACCAGTGCTGGAAAGTTGAATAGGATTGGGCCCTTAGGCACTACTGTAAGCCCCATAGATCCCCAATGGGCCATCCAAGGCAGTACAAGCTGAAATCTCCTATAGCTGCTATGGGTGGTTTTTTATAAATACTAACAGAGAGGGAGAAATGCTTTAAATAAATAGATACCTGAAAGGATGCTGGAGGAGAAAGTTCACCACTTGGACCACGTTCTCACTTGCAAGCACGCCAAAACCTAAGAAGGGCATGTTGCTTTCACCCCTCCTTTCCGTTTTACACTTTTCAAAGAAGTGTTCCAGCAATGTCTCAACCTGTCAGGAAAGCAAAGGGCCACTGCTAAGGTACCCAGAAGCAAAATGTCTCAGAGGCTGTTGCCGTCCTAGGCAGGGCAACATCCATGAGGCCAGGTGAGATGAATTCCTCAGGTAGCAGACTGGTGGACGGGGAGGGTGACCAGATGTCATAACGGCAAAAAGAGGATCAGGCACCCCAAAATGTAGGAATTCCAAGAAAAATGTAGGACATGACACAATAAAAGCTATGAACATTCATGTATTGATTTCATGTGGTTAATTTAAACACTTAGGGCACAATCATAAAACAATATTACTTCTTAAATTCAAAACTATAATACTTATAATTTATTATATATAACATTAATTACAAGACAGTTCTGCGCTGCCTGCAGGGGCCCACTCACAGGGAAAAGGAGGACATTAAAGTTCTTTTCCAGGACACGAGGTTAAAAAGAGTATATGTCCTGGAAAAAGAAGATACCTGGTCACCCTGTGGGGGGGGGGGGAACCCAACTCCATTTGTTGGTTTCTGCCCACCGATTTGCTGCCCAAGGCAATTGCTAAAAAACCTTTATTAAACCTTTTTCTCCTCCCAATGCCTGGATTTGAAAACAAAGAAGGAGATGGAGTGAGAAGAGGAACAAGAAGAGCAGTCCTCTCTCCTTCACGCCAAACTCCCTCTCCATCTCTCTCTTCCCTATGAGAGAAGAGTGTGTGACTGCAGTTAGGGAAACATTCAGGGAAATGTTATGGATCTGTACTTTCAACAGGATACTATGTAAATGCTTTTCACACTGATAGTCAATAGGGCTTACTCCTGGGTAAGCGCAGACAGAATTGCAGCCTTTGGGATATTTGGGGAATTTTCTTGAAACAGATCATCAATTGCTTGGGAAAGTTAGGAGGGTTCTTCTTTAGTTTAAATAACTTTTTAAACTTATACTTATTGTAACATTTTAATATACTTAGGCTCAAATCCTAACCAACTGTCCAGCACTGGCATAGCTTTGCCAACAGGTCAAGTGCTGCATCCTGCAGTTGGGTGGCAATCACTGAGGCCTCCTCAAAGTAAGGCAATGTTTGTTCCCTTACCTCACAACTGCATTGCCCTTATGTCACTGCTGGAAAGTGGCTTAGGATTGCACCCTTAATTAATTTGATTTGACTTTGTCATGTGAGGAGTGTTAAATTGTCCTGTCTGATGATCTCACTTCCAGCCATGACATTACTTCCTGGTCAATGACATCAATTCTGATGAGCCCTGACAGATTGCCATTCTAAAAAGCAGATCCCAGTTCTAAAAAAGTCTGAGAACCACTGATTTCAGCCATGGATTTCACACAAACCCTTAGCATCTTATGGTTTGCCTCTCTTGTATCTTTTGGGAGATGACAGATATATTAGGATTGGTACCTGACATCTGTTCCATGCTGAAACTTGGGGTTATTGCAGAACTTAGAATTCAGGAACACCGAGCTAAACTTGAGGGGGGGAGGGGGGTTTATATTTTCACCTCTAAGGCCACTCACCTGACATATGGTCTTTCAAAGTCCTTTGGTTAGTACTGGCATGATATGCTCAAAAATATATCCTTCAAAACATGCTAAGGATCTGGCGCAAGGATCCCAATGGCATGGGATTGATTTACAACTCCAAGAGATCCAGTTCAAAACCAAGATCCTTCTTTGCTATCCAGACTGTCTCTCTGGATTTATTTGTTCTCCCAACGGCTCAATAATATGTGTCAGGTCTTACTTTGTTTCTTCGTTTTGTGTTTCACTGCTTACTGTTAACATGTTTTTAATGCTTTGTTGGATGTTTTTCCTTCTGACCTGTTATGATACTTTGTATTTTATTATGGAGCTTTGTAAGTCCTCTTGGGTAATTGCTTCAGCATGGGAAAGGTGGGGTATAAATTTCTATAATAATAATAATATCTTTGCAGTTCCTTACCTTCACTACCTTGCCGCCAAACTGCTTGAGGAGTTGACGGAGCAAGCAATATATATCAAACACCTCAAAGGAGTTCTGGGCAGCTCCGGATAGGAAGGCCACGGCTTCCAAGAGTTCTTCAGGAGTCAGGAATGCACCAAAGACCTGAAACAATGCAACATCTCTGAGCGTCAAATCTTGCTTGGTTTATTCAACTATTTATACTCCACTTTTCCATGGAAAATGGTCTTGGGCTTTTAGTGAAAGAAAATGTCCAAAGCAGCTTACAAGTTCAGAACATACAACCGAACGTAAAACATAAACAGTCCAATGTACAACAATGATAAACAAAATCAAATCCAGAAGATTCCCAAACATTTCAGCACCATGACCCACTTCTTAATACAACACTCTATTGGGACCCACCTAGCTTTAACAGACTTTAAATGAAAGGCCATCTAGAAAAAAATATTTATTTATTTACAAGCAATAATGCCCAGAAAAAAAGAGTTAGCAGCTACCTTGCAGACTGCAGAAGCTGAGCTCTTTGCAGGTCAATTAGCAGCTATTTGATTTTTGAATAGGTATTGCAGATGTAAGTCAATCTGATGGGAGATTGACTTACATCTGCAATACATGATCTCACATCAAGGACATATTTAAAACTTCTTTCTTGGAATATTGCGGGATGGCGTAGCAAGGTTAACGATGAGACTTTCCAGAGATATTTATGTGATTTTCACATAATCCTTTTGCAGGAAACCTGGTCTCAAATTCCTTTACACCTTCAAGGTTTTAATTCCTACAACATTCCAGTTTATAGAATAAGCTCCAAGGGACGTTTGCAAGCGGGGATGACAATTTTTGTCTCTTCCCAGCTCAATTCAGAACTGGTGGTCACCAAGACAACTAGCAAATTATGTCATGCAGTCAAGCTTATTCTTAACCATCTCCAATTAATAATTGGAAAGGTTTATCTTCCTCCTGGCTTGAACAGCCAATTATTATCCCAGAATTGGAGCACCTTCTCTAAAATTGTCAAGGAGTTAGACATGGAATTTCCTTCATGCCATTGGCTTATTGGTGAGGATTTCAACGCCAGGCTTGGAAATTCAGAGCCGTTGCTCAGTACTGCCGCAAACTTAGATCCTGATTCATCTCTCCTTGATTTATTTTCTTTAGAGAGATTTATTATCTTTGGAAAAGATATCTTTTAAACGAGTCAGATCCGATAGAACTAATTCAGATATATGAGTTATTAATCTCTAGGGTTTCATCCACTTTAGTCTCCTACACTAGTATACCCTCTGCTAAAGGTGCTA
This sequence comes from Tiliqua scincoides, assembly GCF_035046505.1. Taxonomy (NCBI): domain Eukaryota; kingdom Metazoa; phylum Chordata; class Lepidosauria; order Squamata; family Scincidae; genus Tiliqua; species Tiliqua scincoides. The sequence continues at coordinate 13,864,900 of NC_089830.1, read as the reverse complement.
CAGGGGAGGGATCCCAAACAATATCCCCTTGGTTTGATAGGGATTGTATGGATCTCCAAAATCAGATTAGATCCGTTTACCAGCAGTACCGCTATTCAGGGGATATTCAAATTCCCGATACATCTTTTATTCTAAAGAAGCAGCTGCAACAACTGATCCAAGAAAAGCCACATAATGATGCTTCCCGCTTGTGGTATAAACTACTAGCCGCCATAGAACATAAAAATTCTAAGCCATTTTGGGGTATAATCACCAATTCTGCTCAGAAAACTGCACCTCGCTCTCAGATGGTCATCTCCCCACACGAGTGGTGCCGCTTGTTCCCCACCTTCTATTGCCAAGAGGGTGAAAGTGGCTGAGCATCTTTGACTTTAAATCCTTCAGCAACCACCCCATGGCCTCCTGTATCCCCTGAAGAAATGAGAGAGCTAGTCTCTCAAAGTAAACAAGGGAAAGCTCCTGGGCCAGATTTGGTATTGTCAGAGATCCTGAAAGTGGACCCCGAATGGTGGGCCCCTATTCTATCCTCATTATTCACAGTGGTGGACCAAACAGGTATAATACCAGCTGAATGGACAAATGCTATTATAGTGCCTATTTACAAAAAAGGCGACCATCCTGATCCCTCCCATTTTAGACCTATAAGCCTTTTAGCAGTGGGGACAAAACTTGATGCAAAACATCTTTTAAACAAGCTGCTATCCTGGATGGAAGATCTGGGCCTTCCAGGGTGGGATCAGATAGGATTTGGAAAAGGATCTTCACCAATTGATCACTGTGCTGTTTTAGCTCATTTGATTGACAAGTACACAAGGCTTAAAAAATCAAAACTTATATGTTGACTCTGTTAATAGATCGCTGCTATGGGACAAACTAGTTCAACTCAATATAGACCCTGGACTTCTATCTCTTATTCAGAAACTTTATACAGGCACCACCTGCCAAATTAAATTGACATCTGGGGAAATTGACTCCCCAAATTCAGGTCAAAAGGGGAGTGAAACAGGGGTGCATTTTAGCACCCACTCTTTTTCATCTTTTTCTACACAATTTTAGCCCCTTTTTGCTTCAGATAGATGGACATTTTTCCAAACTAGGTTCAATGCATATTCCAGCATTGCTTTAGGCAGATGATGCAGTGCTAGTTTCCTGTACACCTAGTGGACTTAAGCGACTTTTAAATAGAACTTCTGACTATCTGAAGTGCAACAAACTCGAATTGAACTCTCAGAAAACTAAAGTTATGGTTTTTTCAAAATCATGGAGCCCAGGCACTTGGTCTATTGGAGGGGAGAAACTGGAACAGGTCAAAAGCTTTCAATATCTTGGAATTCACTTCCACTACAATCTTTGCTGGGGTACTCATCGAAAATTGCTTACCAACTTGGCCCGTGTCACTTTGCAGAGCACCAATCGATTCTTTTTTAGTCAGGGCAATCGTTATATACCAGCTGCTCTCAAGGTATTTAATGCCAAAGTAGCGGCACAGCTCCTGTACAGGTGCCCTATCTGGATTAGTGCTATAAATCACACCCTTGAGAGTATCCAAGCTAAATTTTTGAGGGCTATCCTGGGTTTACCTAAATCTGTACCATACTCTGCATTATGTTTGGAGACCAGACAATCGCTCTTAGTATCAAGAGCATGGCTTTTAACCATACGCTATTGGTTCCAATTCCATTATAACATGAAACCAGGCAGTCTCCTATCCAGAATGCTATCTGAGTAGAGCCCAATTAAATCAAAAATCGAATCCATTGGTTTTTCTTTGGATTTTTTAAGTTTCTATCCATTCCCTGCAGTTTATCAAAGCGTGAAGCAAAGAATGCTAGACATTGAGGCACAAAACCTCTTTGAACTTGCTTCTAGAATTTGCTCCCCTCTTAATTTCTCTATCCCGCTAAAGTATGGGCAAATGGCTCCTTATCTGAGTATTCTGATCAACCCTTCTGAACGTCGTGCAATCTCCTTGGCAAGATTCAATGTGTTTTCATCCAAGGTCACAGAAGGCAGATATACGCAAATACCCTATAAAGAACGCCTCTGCCCTTGAAATTTGGGAAATGTTGACTCAATCATACACATTCTTTTTTATTGTCCTCGGCACACTAGATCCCGCCACACTTATATCACTTCTTGGCAAAATGAATGGGCTTTCGGATGAGGCAAAACTGAAGTGTCTCCTAATGACTGCTCACCAGATGTGCTAGAGGGAGTTTCTAAATTTTTACTTATGGTGATTTCTAAGCTTTCTTAATGTAATTTGTCAAAAATGTTGATATTTTATGTTGAACTGTAAATGTTTTATTAGTAATTTAGTATCTTAACTCCGTTTTTGATCAACGGGATTAGGACTAATTATGTTTGCTTTTATGATTTCTCTATCTATGCCCAATCAAGGTTTATTCATTCACTCATTCAGTTTTGAATAGCTTCAGGGCTTGAGGCAATTAGTTATCTGATCTTTCCATCATCCTTATGCTACCCACCAAAAATCAGGGCGTGACCCACCAGTGGGTCCAAAACCACATTTTGGGGACCACTGTGTTAATCAGTTCAAAAGCCTTTTCATCATCTGAGAAGGTTCCATTTGAGTCACATTTGTCAGGAGCCATGAATTTGCCTTAGGGCCCAATCCCATCCAACTTTCCAGTGCTGATGCAGCATACCAAAGGGGTGTGTGCCGCATCCTGCATTGGGGAAGCAGTCAAGGAAGCCACCTCAAGGTAAGGGAACATTTGTTCCCATACCTCAGGGCTGCATTGTGCCTCCATCAGCACTGGAAAGTTGGAGAGGATTGGGCCCTTATTCTTATTTCCAACCTGTCTCTCAACTACTGGGTCTTACGCTTTCATGTGACTGTAAATATTTAACAATGATTAAGATGAAAATAAAACACCACCACCTTTAGTTTAAACCTCTGGTTCCCAAACTGTGGTCCACAGGTGGTCCGTGAGACCCTGAGAAGTGGTCCACACAGTCTCAGGAAAAAAACAACAACATGCCTTTAATCACTTCCATGTTGCCAAGTGAGCATTTCCACATGGACCACCATAGAGGGTGGAGATCAGACCGCCCACAGCCAGCACTGAAGTGTTGGCTGTGGTTGTGGGTGGTCCATTCTCTCTGATAGGCTGTGCATTTTTTGTGTGTAGGGGTGAGGTGGGAACGAGGGGGGGTTCCACATTGTCCACGACAATTCTAATTTTTGCCTCAGTGGTCTGCAGGCTCCTAAAGATTGCGCACTACTGGTTTAAGCCAACAATGAAGGTGCTTATGTGCACCAAAAAAAACACCGAAATGGTTAGTTAAGGTTATTTGCCTTCACTTCATTATTGCCATGTTAGCAATAATACACATTATTGTATTGAACATCTTGTATTGAACACAACTGAACATCTTGTGTTTGCGCCAGGCTTAACCAGTGGCTCTCAAACTGTGGGTCACAACTACAAGTGGGTCACAAACTGATTTTTGGCAGGTTGCATAATATGGCATAAGCTTGCTGAGCTGTTGCGGGTTTTTTTTTTTATTACTTGTAAAGCTCACCTTCTGGAGTGTGTTTTTCTCATTGAACATGTTTTCATGAACAAGAACACAACGCGACAAGGACCAGAGTGGGCTGTAGACCGGAAAGCAGAATGCTTGGCCCCCTCTGGGCTGAGATGCATTGTGTTGTTGCTGACAAAGACATGTTCCACAGGTGAGCTTTTTGTGTTTAAAAAAATGCAAAAGCTCAGCAACCCAGATGTTTGGGCAGCGATGTGATGGCATCATTACGCCAACGCCAAAACATCTGGGTTGCTGAGCTCCATGCTGAAGGTGGGTCATGGGGCTAAAATGGTTGAGAACTACTGGCTTAACCTCCAAGCACCTACATTTTCCCCCAGTCTTTCAGCCCCATTCCTCTTCCTTTCCAGGTTGGAAGAACCCTGAAGTTTAGGACGCAGTGAGGCCTCAGACCATGGAAGGCTTCACACCCTTTCCTCCTTGCTTTTCTCATATGTTTTCCTTTGGACCAAGAGACGGGTCTAAATTATTACTAGTAAAATGTTGCATAGCCAGGGAGGGGTGGAAAGGTTAATAGACAGAAACTATAGAGCCAGACACAAGAAACAAAGGGGCAGAAAGCCAAAAAAATGAATGGTGATTCAAAGGGAGGAATGAATTAGGAATGAATTAGATGTCCCCCATATACACACACACTCAGGCCCCAATCCTTTCACCCACCAACAGCAGCAATGCAGGTGCTCCTCACAATGCATCCTATGGTAGGTGGGAACTACCTGAAGACAAATGGGATGTGGTGATGGCATCTGGCCTAGGTGCCTTTAAAAGGAGATTGGACAAATTTCTGGAGGAAAAGTCCATCACGGGTTACAAGCCATGAAGTGTATGTGCAGCCTCCTGATTTTAGAAGTGGGTTACCTTAGAACACCATATGCAAGGGATGGCACCGGGATTCAGGTCTCTTGTTGTCTTGTGTACTCCCTGAGACATTTGGTGGGCCACTGTGACATACAGGAAGCCAGTGGGGTAGCAGTGCAGGGGGTAGCAGTCACACCGGGCAACAAGCTTTAGGGGGGCAACAAGCTGAGCTTGACACTAGTGGCCAAAATTGAGCAAATCTTGGTATATACAAATAATACCATCAAGTTATATATCATTAGAAAGGTTATTTAATGCAGAATTCAATGAAACAAACCACATTAGAATAACTGTATTTTATCAAAAGTTATGGCCAATTAACCAGAAAACGAAAATACAACTGCCTTAAAGAACAAAAACCGACTTTAACTCAAAGCTGACTTATGAGACTGATTTTTCTGAGAGCCAAAGAGATGTTCTTATGATACAGCAGAGAACCAGTAAGATGTGAATATGAGTCAGCTCTCATTTCCATGTATCATAATACAGCTACTCCTGCTAACTGGTAAAGAGGCACTTTTTCACGTGGTGCTCCTCTTCTATTTAGCAGGGGGAGAACAACCGTCCCTCATCACCCCAGCACAGTGTCTTGAACCAATAAGGGGCAAACTTTTTATGTATTTACTTAATTAAGTTTGATTTTGTCATGGGGGTGGCCACAAAATCTTTGATTCCAGGTAGCAGACAGATGCCTTAGCTATGCCACTGGCTGGGGGGAGATGGCAGATCAAGTGGGTGATGAGCTCCTTGGGGGAGGAGGCAAGTTTCCCCCCAATTTGCACTTTTAAAAAAGCCTGGGCTTGATATCACTTCCTGCTGTGAAATCACTTCCAGGGCATCATTTTGAGCTCCGCACTGGGCTACACGTTCATTAGCTACACCACTGCAGGAAGCTGCGCTAGATGGGCCTATGGCCTGATTCAGTGGGGCTGTTCTTATCTTCTTATGGGAGGCAAGTAAAAAGCATTTTTTTAACTAACCCCACATAAGCCCTGGGGCTAGCGATGGGTCTCTTTGGACATACACCACCTGTGTTGGTGGTGTATGTCCAAGGTGGGAAAAGGGGCAGGGAGGTTTCTGAAAGGGGGGATTAGATTCAGCATGCACCATTGCTGCTGGATCCACCCCCTCCTGCCTCTGTCCCTCCCACGGAATGCCCCAGTCCTCCCCTTCCGTGCACACACCTGCCTTCCCCGCTGACCTGTTGTTGGGGGATATAGGAAACCCACTGCTGCCTGGTCAGCACCACTAACTGTTTCTGGCAGCCACCCAGCAGTGTGCTCAAGTGTTATATTTCGCAGTGTGATAAGTCAGGTTGTGCTGCTGGAACACAAGTTCCAGCAGAGCAGCCCAAGGATAGGATTGTGCTGTCACTCACTCTCATATGGGGTCAGGAGTACTCTGTCCCTTGTGATGCTAACTTACTCTGACCAGGATGAAGCTGTTGTTCCTGAAGATGGTTGGTAGTGCTACATCAGTTGCATTCAGGATGCGGAGTGCATTCTTGATAGAGACTTGGTTCAAGGAGGAATTTATCAGCATGTCTGCAAGGGAAAGAAACAGCTTCGACTCATTCCACCATACAACGGATGCCCCTTCATTGCAACTCCTCCCTGGCCTCCATCGGAATGAGATCAGAGAATCCCGTATTGAACAGTTGCTTGACCCTCCATTAGATCAGCTGAAGGTTGCTTACTATTGACTGCCAAAATATGTGGTCCTCTAGTCTGGAAAGATCTTGGTGAAGCTCAGAGGAACATGGTGAAACAGCGACAGAGTTAGGACAGTCACTGCAGCCACTGCAAGAGGGTGGCAGGGAGGAGGAGGCAGTCCTGTGGCAATGACTAGCGGGTGCCTGTCAAGGCAACAGTGCCCATGAGAGGGGGTAATTTGTACCCAGGCACAGAGTGAAAAAGGGGGCCCAGCAGCCAAAGGAGGGGCCGCAGAAATTTCTCACCTGGACTTGGGATGCTGAGGTTGCTGCGGCATTGGCTGCTGCAAGCCATATGCACCGGGCCAGGGAATGCATACATGACACTCCTTAACACTTAACTCCTGCTGTCAAATCCAGGAGGCAACCGGCCTGCTGCAGTAGCTCTTTAGTTTGTGGATCCACTTTCCAGGAAGGAGTGTATAAGAGCTCAGGGACACAGCGGTGCGATTACAGCTACTGCAGAAGTACATTTTCTGCAGGCAGGACATTTCCCATGCTCCTGGGAGCCGAAAGACAATGTTGCTAACTTTCTGCAATGATTTTCTACATTTTCTCCACATGGGGAAGCCTGGTAGACCCAGGCTCCAAAGACTATTCTGGCTGCTACCACTCTCCTCCCACCCTGTTTCACCCCCTCCCTGCCCCCATTCTGCCTGCTCCCGTCGCCACCCTCCCCTCACTCTGTTTCGCCCCATCCTCTTTGGGAAGGGGCCCAAAAGAAACTTAGTCATCTCTGGGAAAATTCCTCCATGCGCCATTTGAACACCCTCATGCTGTCTAGACTCCAAGTGCCCTCAGCTCAAGGCAGCCAACAGAGTAGGAGCAACCCACACTGAGCACTGGATGCTCCAACGCTGCAGCAAGGGCTACTGCATGGAGGGCAAGAGGGAGGCCACTGGGTTTCTTCCAGCTCCCCTTGCAACTGATTCTACACCTAGAAAAGAGAGAGAGATGCTGCCTGAAAAAGAAAACTGCCAGCCTTCATTAGCCTTGCCAAGGGGCCAGACAACGAAAAGGCTTTCAACTGGCAGTCTTCAAATGTGATGCATTCCGGGGCAGATTCAAGGGGGGAACAAGGATCCATGGCAAGCCTCAAATTGTCCACGGGAAGCAGCCCAAGCACAGCCAAGAACACAGGTCTACCCAGCAGGTAGATCTGGGCTCCAAGTCTGGGTGGGAGCCCAGGTCTACCTGCTCAGCAAACCTCATCCATGTAAGCCAGTAGATTTGGGTTCCAAGTCCAGGCAGAAGCTCAGGTCTATCCACTCAGCTAACCTCATCAAGGGAGGCCGGTAAACCTGGGCTCCAAGTCTGGTTGGAGAGCCCAGGTCTACCTACTCAGCAAACCTCAGCCACAGAGGTCAAAGCACAACAGGAGCCCAAGTCTATCCCCCTGGCTGACCTGGGCTCTGGAGTTAAGGTAGTGCTTGTGACCAGCCCAACAAACACAAACACTCTATCTGTCCCTGGATGTATTCTGTTCGACTTGGCAAAAGGTTCAGCGACCTTTGCAGGCAACAGCTCAAGCTCCTTCCAGACTTACCCGCCCGATGGCGCAGGATGGGCAGCAGCTCCCAGAGAACCTCTACCGCATTCTCATCGCACCTGGCATCTGTATCCAACGAGCAGAGACCGAGGATCGTGACCAGGCGGGGAAGCAAAGGCAACTCTACGGAAGGCTGGAGAGAAATGAGGATTAGCCAATGCTGGGTTAAGCAGCTCACCCTGATGGCAGGAAGGAGACGTCCTATTGCAGGGATATTGTGCATCTTTACATCTCACAACCCAGGCACACTGACTATTTATCAAACACCTATGATGGCTTCTGGCTGAAATTCCCAAAGATTCAATAAAACAATCAGAACAGTGCAATATTACAAGCGGCAAATGACAAAAATGCATCATGAGAACAACAGGAGTCTTTGAGAAAGGCATAGGAACCCGGGGAACCCGGTATGCACGGATCCCATATCCACAGATTAAGTTATCCGTGGATTGAGTCCGCAGGACCCCCTGGGCGCTTGCCCCCTCCGGAGGCGAGGGGAGCTCCGCTTCGCCCAGAGGGCTTCCCCAAACCTCCTCATGCCTTATAAGGCTTTAAAAAGCCACTTCTGGTTTCTCCGTGAAACCGGAAGTTATGTTATTTGAGCTGCCAAGCTCAGCCTGAGCCCAGCAGAGGCCACGGACGGGGAGGTCTGCTTCCCTCACCTCCAGAGGGTGGGGGGCAGGTGTTTGCCAGCATCCACAGTTTCAGGTAACTGTAGGAGGTTCTGGAATGGAACCCCCGCAGATACAGGGGCATGCTTGTATATAAATACTGTAATAATTACAATAATAGTAATAATATAAAAACAAAGAACACTGTGTGTGGTTAAAGCATCAGGTGATCCGTACCCTACATGGTGTTTGTCAGGTGTTTAAATGGGGGCTAGTCTCTACCCCTCAGTGTGATTGTGGGTTCTCCCACCAAACCATGTACCACATTGTGTCTGGCTGCAAACTGAGGGCGTATAATTGCCCATGGTCTGACTTTTTCTTTGAAGGTCACTCTGTCTTTGAATGGCTGCATGAACTGGACACTGACATTTGATCTAGACTAACTGATATATATGTCCATGTATTATATGCCTTACGCTAAATCAATCAATCAGGTGATGAAATAGAACCCCAGTCTTGGTCTGTCACTTTTTTCTTTGGTTGAATTGGAGCTACTTTCCCTCGTTTTGCCTGTAGGTTGGGAAAACCCCATTCAAATCTCTCCTGGGCCATGAAATCATGATGAAACCTATGGCAAGGTTCTTACTGGAAGACTGGAGCAGGTCCAGAGGAGGGAGTCTAGGATGGGTGAGGAGTCCAGAGACTGCATCCTATGTGGACAGGTTGAAAGGGATTCGCATGAAGGAGTTGAGAGAAGACATGTTTACCGGGTGATTTGGGAACTATCTGTCAATATCTAAGGGGCTGTTGCATGGAAGATGGAGCAGCCTTGTTCCCAGTTTCTCTGGAGGATGGTACCGGGACAAGTGGGCTTGGACTACCAAGGGGATTTCAATTAAACATTAGGAAAAACTTCCTAATGGTCCAAAGAATTGTGCAGTAGAACACTATGTCCCAGAAGGTAGTAGACTCTTCATCATTGGAGATCTTTACGCAGAAGCTGGTTGGCCCTTTGTCAGGGATGTTGTAGTTCTACGACTGGCCTACCCTGCAGGGTTGTTGAAAGGATGAGTAATATAATCTGTGAAGCAGATTGAATACTCTGAAGTGCTTAAGAAATGAATATTGATTGCATGTAGCCGGCTTGCACAGCAATCCTGGAAGGGGCAGCCTTTGGTGTTCAAAACAAGGTTTGTCCAAACTACTCCCCTCAGTGACTCACGTATCTCTGGATCTCTCCCAGCAGATCTGCACACTTCTCCAGAGCCTGTGCCCGGATCAGATGGTTTGGGCTGATCATCTGATTCTGGAGAGTGGCCAGATCCCACATCAGCCTCACTTCCTCCCCGTCAGAATATCCCAGGTTTCTGGGAGAAGGAGACAGATGGAGAAGAAAAAACACACACAATTAGTAACAAACTGATGTGGGCTAACCATATCTGTGTCACCTCCATGGATTCCCTCAAGGAATCCTGCTCAGTGTAGCATGTTGAGCATGTGTAGCAGGTCTGCACTTCAAGTGACACAGATTCAAAATTTGCACCCCAGGATTGCCTTCCCTTGTCACCAGAGATGGTAGAGATTTCAGCAAAAATGGACTGCCGGATAGTGAGAGTTGTTGGACCTGCAAAAAGGCTCTGAAGTGAGGAATGCTGTTCCTCTCCTTGGCCTGGATGCCATGGGGTTCGATCAGTAGTTCTCAAACTCTTTCATATCAGGACCCACTTTTAGAATGACAATCTGTCAGTACCCACTGGGTGAAGATATTAACCTGGAAGTGACGACATGGTTGGAAGTGACATCATCAAGCAGGAAAATTTTTAACACCCCCATACAAAAAAATCAAATCAAATTAGAGCGCAATCCAAATGGTGCGCTTGGCCGGCACAAGTCCCTTGCACCAGCCTAGGAGGGTTGTAAATGTGCCATAAAGCATGTGTGGAGACAGCTGGGCTGGCGCAAGAATGTGCGCCGGCCCGCAGGGGCTGCATCCAGCTTCTGTTGCCCCGATGATGGGTAAGTTCATGCCAGCCAAACTCAGCTGGCGTGTGGGTCTGGGGGGTGTGGGGAGGAGGAGTTTTGGGGCAGAGGGAAGGCAGGCTGCAGGCAGGCCCGTGGGCAGGTGGCAAGAGAGTGGGGGGTGGGGCCAGGATCCGTCGCTTGTGCCGGATCCTGACCCCGTTCCTGGGCAGCATAGCGCAGCTCCGGGCTGCTCAGATCTACAACACCTCTTTAGGTGGCGAAGATCAGAGTCACAAGCTTTGGGGCTGCCGAAGCAAAGAGCCAGAGGCCAAGTACACACAACAGTGCTTTCCAGATCTCCTGCTGGAACAGGCAGGTTGGTGGCAGGGGCAGTTCAGGGGAGAATCATGGGCAGTTTGGGGCAGGCAGTAGGCTGGGCAGGGGGCTGGGCAGGGGCACCACCTCACCGCCTAATCCTAATCCCCTTTCCCTGCCCTGAACCAATCCAGAAGTCTCCTTGGACTTATGCAAGCAGAATAGCTACTATAGGTTTGATGAAACCCATTGGGGGGCAGGTGGCCTATGGGGAAGTAAGTAGGAAAACATTTGACTTATCTCCTGGGCTGTCTGGTACACACACACACATACACACACCATAGAATGCAGCATGTGCTCTGTCTGCAGCACTGTGCACTATGGGCTGGCAGGGGGGATAGGGTTGGGCCCCATGTTTCTGGCTTTGAGCCACTAAAGGTGACAGGAAACGCACAATGCTTTACCTTAAGGGATCATCCACCTGGCTAAGGGAGGTGCTGGTGTCACTGGTGAACTCAGTAAGCTGTGAATGAGAAAGAAAAATAAATAAATAAATAAATAAATAAAAGATTAACAAGTTGTGAGTTCCTGCACCTTTTTTTTTTTTTTTTTTACACAAAAAGCACTGACTATGCCTCTCTCTGTTCTCATTGTGGAACTACACAAATATTGTGGTACTGTTGTGCCCTGCCATAGGTTGGGCCGAGTTGCAGCCCATCAACCCCACATCTGGAAGGTACCTTGGGAGAATCAAAAATCCACTTACCTCATCGGGTTGTTGAGACGCCATGTTTGACTCACACAAAGGAGGCTCACCGCAACAAACCCTATGAAAAAACTGATGAAACAAACTAGGGTTAGAAAGAAAGAAAGAAAGAAAGAAAGAAAGAAAGAAAGAAAGAAAGAAAGAAAGAAAGAAAGAAAGAAAGAAAGAAAGAAAATGCCCTTTAATGCTACAGCCTAATTTATGAGCTTCCAGAGCAATAAACAAACACAACAAAGATGGATGTATCCAGTGTATGACGAATAAAGATTGCAGCAAAACTAAAGCTATTCAGAAATGTTAGTGGCCAAGAGCTTCTACAAATCAAACTCTATGAACATAGATAACCAGTGCCAAAAAGTCTCTTGCCTAGGAGCCCAAAGCCCAAAGTCTTCTCTTGCCTAGGAGGCCAAAGACAAAAGCCCAAAGCCCATAGTACTTGATAAGTCAACCACCAGCCCTTTGTGACATCAAGAGACTGCAGTGCCTGGCAGCCATGACCTAGGAACATTCAGCTTGGTGAGTGTCATAATGTTTCTCCAGGAGGTGTGAGAAGTTTGTCTTTGGTTCCCCTTCAAAACATCCCTCCCACACTGGCTACCAAAAGCTGCCATTTATGTAGTCATAGTCTGCTTTTCCTTGGTCCTTCCTTTCTTCACCTCCATGATTCCAACAAGGTGTTTCCCAAAGTGTGTTCCTAGGAACACTGGATCTCCCTGTGATCCCTTCAGGAGCTCCGCAATCACACCATTAAATAGCTGCCATCTGCCCCCAGCTGGTTTACTCATCTGCCTTCCTGCCTTCCATTGTAGCTCTCCTTCCTCATTCTCCTCCAGTTCTAGCTCTTCACCAATAGTCAGTGTTCGGCTCTGTGCATATGCCAGAGGTCTGGGGCTCTCCAAGACTCCGCGCATGTGCTGGAAGACCATCTTGAGACACCTTTTGGGAACTTCAAGATGTCAGAACTTCAAGATGTCGGGGGGGGGGGAAGTGTGAGCATAAACAGAATGCTAGACACAGGGAAGTGGCAGCAAGATGCAATCTTGTGGTCTTGTGTGATCCCCGAGGTATCTTGTGGGCTGCTGTGAGATACAAGAAGCTAGATCGGATTGGCCCTGGGCCTGATCCAGCAGGGCTGTTCTTATGTTCTAATGAGAAGTGCTGCCCCAGTGGCATACCTATGGCATCTGTCACCCAGGGCAACCTAAAATTTTAGTGCCCCCTCCACTGTGGGTTGGGACCCATTAGGTGTGTTATTGGCCAATATCAGGTGGGTCCCCATTCATTTAAATGTGTTAAATTTAAATTTTTAATAAAACACCCACCTCTTTGCAGGACAGTTAGCAGCTACCTTGCAAAACTGCAGGAGCTCCATTCTTTGCAAAGCAGTTAGCAGCTACCTTGCAAACTGCAGGAGCTCCGCTCTTTGCAGGGCAGTTAGCAACTTCCTTGCAAAGCTGCAGGAGCTCCACTCTTTGCAGGGCAGTTGGCAGCTTCTTTGCAAAGCTGCAGGAGCTCCACTCTTTGCAGGGCAGTTGGCAGCTTCTTTGCAAAGTTGCAGGAGCTCCACTCTTTGCAGGGCAGTTGGCAGCTTCTTTGCAAAGCTGCAGGAGCTCCGCTCTTTGCAGGGCAGTTGGCAGATACCTTGCAAAGCTGAAGGAGCTCCGCTCTTTGCAGGGCAGTTAGCAGCGATCTGATTTTTGAACAGCTTCAGCGCTTGAGGCTATTAGCTATGAGATCTTTCCACTCCCCCTTAGGGGACCCACCCAAATTGGGTCCGGATCCACAGTTTGGGAACCACTGAGCTAGAGGGTCCTGATCCACAGTTTAAGAAACCTTGCCTTAGCCCCACAGTAGCCACAGATCAGCCACCTGCACAACCACTGCCCTGCCTGCCGCCCCCTTGGAAAGCTTTCCAGCGCTTAATCCTGGCCTGCTCTATTTAGCCCGGCCACCCCCTGCTATGACTGCTCTGCACTGAAGTGCTTGGATGGCTCCACCTCCTTTTTTCCCTCCCCACCTTCCCCTTTGCTTTCCTTTCCCTCTCCCTCCTGCCTGCCCCCACCTTCCTTGTCAAACATGCAGGAAGCGCACAAACTTTTTCCCCTCCCCCACGCACAAGCAAACCAAACAGCCCCCCTCGGATGAAAGTCAAGGAGACGCTCCCCCCACCCCCTAGACTTGGGAGAGCAGAAAGCATGGGGCCAGCGGAGGAGCTGATCCGAATAGCCAAGAAGCTGGAGAAGATGGTAGCCATGTTGCACGGTGTCTTCAGGGTTCAAAAGCAAACTCAGCAGACTTAAATCGTGGTGATTTCCAAGCATTTATTCATTGCCAGCAATGGGCTTCTCTTGGTGTTCAAAATGGGAAACACAGAGATCTGTGTTCTCTCAGTGTCTCCAGAGAAAAAGCCACTTTCCAATGCATGTTTCATTTTAAGTACCCCTAGGTTCTTTGTTCTAAAAATCTTACTGCTATTCATTAAGAGCTGATGATATCAGAAATGGAACTTTCCTTTGATTGGCCACAGGCCTCTAGCATTGATTGGCTGTGCCATCTAAGGAGAGTGCATTTGAATCTCTCAGGTTACCGCTTGTGCCATATTTGGAAAGCCCTTCCTGTAATGCTAGCACTGTTCTAAAAAGCCTGTAGGGGGCACTGTGCTTCTATCCTATTCAGAGCTTAACTTTTATATTTTCTTTATTTCTTTAATTAAGCCTCTGATAAGCTAGTGTTTAGACTTTTTATAATTCTCAATTTATTCCTCTTTTGATTCTGATTTCAAACATTTCATATTTTGCTTAAAAACTGAGTTTTTAAGGGTTTTCTTCTCTCTGTAAAATCTCAGCTTTGCTCTGATGATTTCAGAAGACAAGCTGTGTTTTTCTCTGGAATCTCTTCAACTGGGCCCCTTCTAACATTCCTTAGATATCGGGTCCTGCCAGTTTGATTAACTATTCTTATACTTAAAACTTTCTCTGGCGCCTGGGTTTCACTCCTTAAACTGAGTTGCTTATTAGTTAGCTGACATGATATAATATTTTTACTAGATAAGAATTTCAACTATGAGGGGTTACCCATTTAACACATTCCAGATTTGTTCTACTCGTTTGATTTGAGTCACATTTGAAACTTAAATCCTTTCAATTTAGTTTCTCTTATTAATCTAACTCATATTAACAAAACTAGAATTCACCCTTTCATTGTATTTTCTAACTGATTAGAGCAGTGAAGAATTCAATTTACTTGCTAACTTCTATGATCTAATTATAAGTCTGTACCTACAGAGTCTCTTTATCTGTGGCATGCCATAAATTCTGGAAACTTAGACTGAGACAGATCTGCTTATTAGCTGGCTAAGTAAACTTAGCTTTTCTCTTTCTTGTGGATTTTATATTCTGGCTTCGAATAACATTAGCAATTAAACTTTTACGCTTGACTTATATTGATTAAGAATATCTGCAAACATCCTATGTATTTCTACTTATCACAAGCAAACTTGAAAGTCAAAAATCCCTTTTGACTTTCTGTGTATTTGAATGCAAACCATTGGCTCTCTATTCAGTTGCAGGTATGAAGTGTCCCTTTAGATTAGAATGATCTTGCTTCTGTTTTAGTCTACTCAAATCCATCTTCATGTAGCTTCTGTTTACCTCCTTGCTAATGATTTTATGACCTTTGGTAATTCTCAGTAGATTTTATTAGTTTTATTAGTGCTGGTAGCAGGATCTTGTAACCCTATCCCCTTTTATTGCGGCTTCAGAAACTTTAAAATGCTCCCTTTTGTTCTGAAGCTCTGCTAAGCGTAAGAAAAATAACTGACCTAACTATGATCACACATTAATATCTAATTCTCAAAGTAAGCTTCCCTTAAAATTCAACATATTTGTTCTTCCTCTCTCTCTGTGTTTTCCTTTTGTTTAAATCCTATTTTCTCTGTCCAAAAGCAGCCCATAGGTTGGAGGGGGGTTTACATTCTTAACTCTTTGAAGCTGTTGCTTGACTCTAGATATCAACTTAATTAGCTTGACAGTTTCTTTGAAACCTCTTATCTAATCCTTATGTCAAATGGTTTTATTACTGGGGCCTCCCGTGCCATCCTAGCTTATGACTTCTGCCTTCACCCAGCTTTGGACTCAGAGGGGTGACACAGAGTTCATCTGATTCTTACCTTATTCCCTATTTCCAAACTTATTTACTCTTCGCATTATTAAACATTTGTTTTATACTGATTCACTTTTTGCATTTACATTATTAAACTTATTGCTTATAAATAAATTAGGTGCTCTCCTTTCATTTTGTTCTTATAAAAGAGCAATTGGGGATGTATCTTTGATTCCTTTCCAAGGAATGTCTCTACTAACAGACTCTGCATTTCCTTTTGATGACACCCAGCTTGCAGACAACAGCTGTCTTTCTCTCTGAGGCTTCTGGGCAAAATGGATTCAAATATAGTACATTTTCCCTATATCTACTAAGCAAATGCTTGCTAAACATAACATATATGCTGAAGTCTTGTTTGTGAAATGCTTTTTGAACTGTCCTAAGCACAAACATATTGCTTTGGTCATGATAAAGACATATTTTTCCCCTAACATAACATAACATTTGATTGGCATAGGTTTGGATTGCTTTTCAAACATACATTTGAACAAAACATCATGACATTTCATTGTCTTCACTGAGCAGGTATACATTCTGGTCTCTTAGAATAATCTTGGCTGCCTCTATGGCCTTGTCTCAGCCAGGAAGCACAGGGTAAGCGCCACTGGGTGGATCTGGCCCCAATCCTTTTGCTTGGGGGGGGGGGATCAAGACAGAGATGCCCCAAGTTTGGGTTGGAGGAACCCACCGCTGTTATTACCCTGTCCCACCCCTGGACTTCTTCCTGGTCTTCCGTCAGCCCAATCCTCTGCATGTCTACTCAGAAGTAAGTCCCATTAAAGTCAGTGGGGCTTGCTCCCAGGTAAGTGTGGCAGCCTCAGAAGGCTTTTGCAAACCATGGGGCTGCTAGATGGAGGTAATGACATAACGGGGGAATGCAAAGTGCTAAGTTTTGCAGGGAGCCTCGCCACACAGTAAGCAAGCAGGCTCTCCCCCTCCCTCTGTGTTGCCCCCCTCCCGCCCAGAATGGCTTCGAAGGAGAGGGTCCGCTTGCACCCAGTGGTGAGACTCCTTGCCAAACTTAGTGCTTTGCACCCCTTAGCTACGCCACTGGATGGAGGAGCACAGCCCAGGAAATAAAGCCAGTTCCAAAAAGGGGAAGCTGAATATTCCTGAGGCTGGGAATCTGGAACAGGGCAAGTTTATGCTCTCCCAGTCAAAATGGATGCATTGAGGATGTGCACTTGTTTCCTCTGAAATCCAGTTGGGTTCCGCTTGGTGACGATGAAGTTTGGTTTCTTTCTTTTCTTTCCCCAAATCATACCTGATTCTGTTTTTCCTAGGGTTGCCAGATGCTAACGGGGACAGAGTGCCTATACCAGCTATTTTCAACCTTTTTCATTTCACGGCACACTGACAAGGAACTAAAATGGTCAAGGCGCACCATCAGGTTTTTGACAATCAACAAGGCACACCATGCTGCCGGTGGGGGGCTCACATCCCCCATTGGCTCTACTAATAAATGACCTTCCCCCAAATTCCTGGGGAACATCTCTGAACCTCTCGCGGCACACCAGTGTGCCATGGCACAGTGGTTGAAAATGGCTGGCCTATACCTTAATCATTGAGGGCCAAATGTAGCCCCTGGAAGCAATTGATCCGCCCCACGTTATAATTGGGTTCTCCCAGCGAGATTATTGGGCTCTCTTGAAAATATGGACCAGATTTGCACATTTTCTCTTTTGTCATTTGCAGCTCATGAGTTTCTGAGAACCAGTTGCTCATTTCTGGCCATCATCTGCTTAACTATGTCACTTTCTGCTTAATGATGTCACTTCCATCCCTCAGCAGGCACCACGAATTTATGGACACCCCCCTCCCTTCCGCCCTCTGCATGAAACCAGTTTGATACCCCGATATAGAAGAGGGTTTTTGAACCTTTCCCTGTTGAGCGTCACCTGCCAAAATTCCCTCTTCTATACAATGGTTAAAGGTATAGGAACTCTGTCCCTCTTTGTATCCGGCAACCTTAGTTTTTCAAGGCATAGCCCTCCCTTCCCCCTGTCCTGAGAGTGGTCAGTCCCTATGAGGATTGGGGGGGGGAGTGGTATGTAGACAACAGGTGTCTGGCAAGAGTCTAACCATGTAAATTTAAACTTCAACTGGTGTGGATCATGGGGAGGCCAAATAAAAATAGGGTAGGGTAGAGAGTGTGGGGTTTGGCCAGGGTTCCCCAAACTGTCAACTACCAGGACAGTATAACTCAGCCTTGCTGCTATGCCGGGCTAATGCTGGTTCATGGTAGGAAAGGAGATATAAATGCTAGGCATGACTGTAACCATTTTCACAGTAGAAGAAAAATATTTGCAAGTATGTGTATTCATTTAGAATGATTATTTATAATTAGCTGGGAAGGGAGCATAAGTTCCTATAATTCTGTTGGACTCGGTGGCCTGGCCAAAATGTGTTGGTTGGAACGTGGCTTACAGGCTGTGGTTTAAGGACACCCCCCTCCCTTCTAGGAGTCACCTCTGCAATTTTGATCACGAACCATACAGATGAGATGCTTGCGTTGGAAAAGAGGCCCTACAAATCAATTTAATGCAGTGGTTCTCCGTGGGGGGTCGTGACCCAAGTTTTGGTGGTTCATAAAGCTGATGGGGCAGATTAGGCGATGTGCATCAAGGGTTAAACAAGCTGTGTCTTGTGGGGGGAGGAGAGGGAGAGCACTGCTGTCCAATCACCATTATAGCCATATCTCTTGGCACTCATCAATCAGGTAGCAGCCTCTAGGGCAGTGATTTTCAACCTTTTTCATGGAGTCTGAGACCCCTGACTGAGAGTCATGAATGTAAACAACTTAAGTGCATAAGTCTGGGTGTGCTTGCTTACTTTTTTCATGGCGTGAAAGACCTTGTGGGGCCATCATTCAGACCGGGTGAGCAGCAGGGCAATTCCAGCCAGGAGGCAGGGAAGGGTTAATGTTTTGGCTTTGCATTGAACAAGAGGTGGGGGATGGGAGGCAGCAGCAGGCTCTTTTGTCCATCTTTGAAGGAACCAATGATAACACAGGCCAACACACACTTTGCTTCCTTAAACGTTACACCAATTCCTGGGTATATTTGGGGTGCTGATTCCACAAACGGCATCTGTTTTGCCCTATCACGTCTAGTTTGGGAGATATGCTTCATTAGTGAATAGTTCAAGCAACTTCCTCATGAGGAAGCCATGGTGTAGTCTCCAAAACTAGACATGATAGGGCAAAACGGATGCCATTTTTGGAATAGGCACCCCAAATTCATATCAAATCACCATAAAGTTTGGGAAAAACTTTTCTGACCCTCAATTTTGTAGGCCTGTGTAATTGGACAAAGGATGAGTAGAGGGAGGAGCCCAAGGGATGGGGGGAGGGTTCTTGCCTGGGGAGTGACTTGGGAAGCCGGGGCGGGGGGGGGAGGTGTGTGGGAGGTGGTTTTAGCAATGGAAGAGAAACTCATGGCTTCAGCAGGCTCACTAAATTCCTGGCCACAATGGGACTACTGAGTAGGGCCGGAAAGGATTGGATCCTACTGGTAATCCTACTGGGGTCAGCTGGTGCAGCTGACCCCCCTCCCACTTGCCCCTTCTGTCTCCACTCTCACGCAGTCCGTCCCACCCCCCTCCAGCCTTGCTGACACGTGTATGGGAAAGACATGACTCAAGTCAAACTCAGTTCCAAAAATGCTTTGGACTAGTCCCCACGGTCTCCCCTGGGGGCTGGCGATAAGAATAGGCCCTCGGTTTGGCTGCACTTGTCATAAGAGGCCACTAAACAGCCACCGGGTAGATGGGACTCGTTAGCCTGGGAAGGCAGCTCATCTGAGAGAAGGAAAGCTCTGATCCCAAACCTCCACTGCCTTGTGGCTACATCCAGTTATGGAAAAGGCTTCAGGAGTCAACCTCGAGGCAAAATCCGGAGCTGGAGTCCCTGAGGCAGTTCATGGCTGAACACAGTCACGTTCTGGCAACTCCTGCAACGCCGCTGGAACCAACCGAATTGGCTTCTGCCTTTCCATTTGACCATTTCAGCGACATGGAGAGGGGGGATTTGCTGCATGGGTAACAGTCTATCCTCCATACCTCCTTTACCCAGACCTTGCGCACTGGAGAGGGCACTCTGTTCCAGAACCACTATTCAGAGCGCGATACCATAGTCTTCTGAGACTGAAGGATGCCAACACTGCAGTCCCCACGGCCACGCATTATAAGAACATAAGAACAGCCCCACTGGCTCAGGCCATAGGCCCATCTAGTCCAGCTTCCTGTATCAAACAGCTGTCCACCAAATGCCCCAGGGAGCACACCAGATAACAAGAGACCTGCAAGGCCTCCTGGGAATTGTAGTTAAGAACATAAGAACAGCCCCACTGGCTCAGGCCATAGGCCCATCTAGTCCAGCTTCCTGTATCAAACAGCAGCCCACCAAATGCCCCAGGGAGCACACCAGATAACAAGAGACCTGCAAGGCCTCCTGGGAATTGTAGTTAAGAACATAAGAACAGCCCCACTGGATCAGGCCACAGGCCCATCTAGTCCAGCTTCCTGTATCAAACAGCTGCCCACCAAATGCCCCAGGGAGCACACCAGATAACAAGAGACCTCATCCTGGGCAGGAGGTCTGGTCTAGAGGGTAGAGCCTCCATTTGCCTGAAGATTAACATCCACAAGGTCGCCAGTTCGAAGCCACCGGCACCGTGCGACCTTGAAGCAGCTGGCAAGCTGCAGCTGAGCTGTTCCATCTGCTCAGAGCGTGGGAGGATGGAGGCCAGAATGTTAAACCAGATCG